>NW_028270148.1:89231267-90570276 GCF_037043375.1 Chiloscyllium plagiosum
TAAATTGAAGGGTGAAGATCACTGGATTAGGGAGGCCACTGTGGGTAAACACCCTTGTGGGAATGGTTGGAAAAGAGATCATGGGGTAGAGAGTATAGGGGTTCACAATCACAAAAAAAGGGGAGAAAGCAACTCGACATGTCAGATTAGTGAGGTAGACAGCAGGAGGCTGGGAGAACACCAGGCAGCAACAGAGGTGGAGAAGTTGATGTTTCAGGTGGGTACGCTCTCACATGCTCAGTGACTTCCGCCACCCCTACTGCCATGGTCACCACCACTTCCGCCCCCACCAGCGCCACTCACTTGCATTCTGCTGACACGCCCCCCACAGACCCCACTGTCACTATCCCCACCCCCCAGAACCCCGAGGGGAACACTACCCACTGTCACTATCCCCACCCCCCATTCCCCCCACCATCACACCCACTCCAGTTACAGGTTCTGCCCCCACTCCCAACTCTACACCCACACCAGATCCCAGCCCTGCCAAGTTTTCACCATCCCCCCAGAGCTCCACCTCACTGAGGACGAACGATCAGTCCTCAGCAAAGGACTCACATTCATACCCCTCCGTCCACGCATCAATGAATTTAATACACACCATGACGTCGAACAATTCTTCCGTCACCTCCGCCTCCGAGCTTACTTTCACAATCAGGACTCCCGCCCACCTTCCGAGGACCCCTTCGCCCACCTCCAACACACTGCAACCACCTGGACACCCCGTGCTGGCCTATTACCTGCCCTCGACCTCTTCATTTCCAACTGCCGCCAGGACATTAACCGCCTCAACCTGTCTACCTCCCTCCCCCACTTCAACCTCTCACCCTCACAACGCGCAGCCATCCAATCCCTCTGCTCCAATCCCAACCTCACCATCAAGCCAGCGGATAAAGGGGGCGCAGTGGTAGTCTGGCGCACTGACCTCTATACTGCTGAAGCCAAACGTCAACTCGAGGACACCTCTTCCTACTGCCCCCTCGAACATGACCCCATCCCCCATCACCAAACCATCATCTCCCAGACCATACAGAACCTCATCACCTCAGGAGATCTCCCACCCACAGCTTCCAACCTCATAGTCCGGGAACCCCGCACTGCCCGGTTCTACCTCCTTCCCAAGATCCACAAGCTTGACCACCCTGGCCGACCCATTGTCTCAGCATGCTCGTGCCCCACTGAACTCATCTCTACCTACCTCGACACTGTCGTATCTCCCCTAGTCCAGGAACTCCCCACATATGTCGTGACACCACCCACGCCCTCCACCTCCTCCAAGACTTCCGTTTCCCCGGCCCCCAACGCCTCATCTTCACCATGGATATCCAATCCCTCTACACCTCCATCCGCCATGACCAGGGCCTCCAAGCCCTCTGTTTTTTCCTCTCCAGACGTCCCCAACAGTACCCTTCCACCGACACTCTCATTCATTTGGCTGAACTGGTCCTCACTCTTAATAATTTCTCCTTTGAATCCTCCCACTTCCTCCAGACCAAAGGGGTAGCCATGGGCACACGTAAGGGCCCCAGCTATGCCTGTCTCTTTGTTGGCTACGTAGAGCAGTTGATCTTCCGTAATTACACCGGCACCACTCCCCACCTCTTCCTCCGCTACATTGATGATTGCATTGGTGCCACTTCATGCTCCCGTAAGGAGGTTGAGCAATTCATCAACTTCACCAACACATTCCACCCTGACCTTAAATTTACCTGGACCATCTCTGACACCTCCCTCCCCTTCCTGGACCTCTCCATCTCCATTAATGGCGACCGACTTGACACTGACATTTTTTACAAACCCACCGACTCTCACAGCTACCTGGATTATACCTCTTCCCACCCTACCTCTTGCAAAAATGCCATCCCGTATTCCCAATTCCTCCGCCTCCGCCGGATCTGCTCCCAGGAGGACCAGTTCCACCACAGAACACACCAGATGGCCTCCTTCTTTAGAGACCGTAATTTCCCTTCCCAAGTGGTTAAAGATGCCCTCCAACGCATCTCGTCTACATCCCGCACCTCTGCCCTCAGACCCCACCCCTCCAACCATAACAAGGACAGAACGCCCCTGGTGCTCACCTCCACCCTACCAACCTTCGCATAAACCAAATCATCCGCCGACATTTCCGCCACCGCCAAACAGACCCCACCACCAGGGATATATTTCCCTCCCCACCCCTTTCCGCCTTCCACAAAGACCGTTCCCTCCGTGACTACCTGGTCAGGTCCACGCCTCCCTACAACCCACCCTCCCATCCTGGCACTTTCCCCTGCCACCGCAGGAACTGTAAAACCTGCGCCCACACCTCTCCCTCACATCTATCCAAGGCCCTAAAGGAGCCTTCCACATCCATCAAAGTTTTACTTGCACATCCACTAATATCATTTATTGTATACGCTGCTCCCGATGCGGTCTCCTCTACATTGGGGAGACTGGGCGCCTCCTAGCAGAGTGCTTTAGGGAACATCTCTGGGACACCCGTACCAATCAACCACACCGCCCCGTGGCCCAACATTTCAACTCCCCCTCCCACTCTGCCGAGGACATTGAGGTCCTGGGTCTCCTTCACCGCTGCTCCCTCACCACCAGACGCCTGGAGGAAGAACGCCTTATCTTCCGCCTCGGAACACTTCAACCCCAGGGCATCAATGTGGACTTCAACAGCTTCCTCATTTCCCCTTCCCCCACCTCATCCTAGTTTCAAACTTCCAGCTCAGCACTGTCCCCATGACTTGTCCGGACTTGTCCGACCTGCCTAGTTCCTTTTCCACCTATCCACTCCACAATCTCCTCCCTGACCTATCACCTTCATCTCCTCCCCCACTCACCCAATGTACTCTATGCTATTCTCTCCCCACCCCCACCCTCCTCTAGCTTATCTCTTCACGCTTCAGGCTCACTGCCTTTATTCCTGATGAAGGGCTTTTGCCCGAAACGTCGATTTCAAAGCTCCTTAGATGCTGCCTGAACTGCTGTGCTCTTCCAGCACCACTAATCCAGAGTTTGAGGTGTCATGGTCTGACTCATTGTGGCAATGGAGATGGCTTTGGATGGTCATGTTGGAAAGGGAGTGGGAAGTGGAATTAAAATAGGAAAGTGAATACCTCCCAGTCACCACCCAATTTAAATCCCCCTCCCACTCCCTTTCCGACATGACCATCCTTGGCCTCCTCCATTGCCACAATGAGTCAGACCGCAAATTGGAGGCACAACATCTTACCTTCCACCTGTGCAGCTTACAGCCCAGAGGACTCAACACTGAATTCTCTAATTTCAAATAACCTTCCTTCCCATCGCCCAACTCCCTTCCCAGCCCCTCTCCCTCCATTTCATTCCTCTCATTGACCCTTCCTTCCAGCTACCAACCGGATTCCTTCCTCCCATCGACCAACCAAGTCGTACCCTCTACCTGTGTTCACCTATCCTCACCTCACTACCCCGCTCCCCGCCACCCCCTATATCTGCAGCTCCCCTTCCACTCACCCCTAGTCTTGAAGAAGGGTTACACCTGAACGTCAACTTCTCCACCTCCTGATGCTTCCTGGCTTGTTGTGTTCTTCCACCCTCCTGTTTGTCTACCTTGGATTCCAGCTTCTACAGTTTTGTTGTCACTAACCCAGGTCAGTGAGATCACAGGTGGGAGATCAGAATGAGGGAAGCAAGATGACAGAGAGAGACAGTGGGATGACATTGTGGTAGCAATTGTACCCAAACATCTGAGACCATCACCATTTGAGAGTAGTTGCCATGGAGACACGAGACAGAAATCAGATGGAGTAATGTTAGGGTAATAATCTTGGGGAGAGATTGTGAGAAAAAGAAAACCTACAGTAGAAGATTGTGCCAAAGGCGTTGCTGCAGAAAATCAGAGAGGAATGATTGTGGGCAAAGGAATTGTGCAGATTGAGATTGCATGGAGAAAGGTTCACAAATGAGAAATCTTGCAGGATTTGTGGTTGGAGGAGCTGAAGTGACCAGGAACAATTGGAGGACGTAGATTGCAGGAAGACATTGGGGAAAGACTGAGTCATCATGAAATCATTAGATATAGATCAATGGGGGAGGCATTGTATTCCAGCATGTGACCAAACTGGGGTGACTGTGGGAGGGGAGGTAACTGGGTAAGAGGGCAGACTTGTGTTATCACCTTTTGAAGTGATGTTCCTGTCAGAAATCAACATGCAAATAAACAAAGTATCCAGATGTCATTGACTAGACTCAGGATTACAGGCTTGCTGTATTGTAGCAGTGTAAGAACAGACTCGGCCTGGACATTTAGAAATCCTCCATTGCACACCATGTAAATGGAATTTAGATAATGTAAGAATATTGCTTCAGGGTTCACAGCTGTTTTTTTCTTTAAATACAGAACAAAGGAAAAAACAACTTTTTGAGCTTAAAGATCAAAGGGAGAAGATGCTAAATAAAATATAACAGTGATCCAGAAGTTTCTCCAGAACACCAAAAATAAAATGTCTTCATAAACGTTCCAAGTTAATGCAGCAGTCAGCTGAGTCGAATCTGCCCTTTCTAAAAGTTATTCCAAACCTGATTGGCTATTGGGAGTCAGCCCTTTACTGAAGTAAGCTGAAGCACATCTAAATTCAAACAACAAAATCAAAGCAGGAACAATGCAGATCCATCAGAACGTGCCTAAAAATAAGTTTCAAACCAAAAGTAGAAAAGGATCACTGAGTACAGTTTTTAAAGCACAGAAGGATGGATACTTAAACCCCTTCCAACACCTCGCCCCACCCCGCCCCACAAAATGTATTGGAATGCCTCAGATCTCCTATCTGAGTTCAAAACATTAAATAAAGGATGCAACTATGCTTCAAAGACCAAGCATTTGCAGAACTGGTTATGTATACTGTGAAAAAACTGAATACTGTTAACAAGAGGTGACACACAATCAACAGCTCAGAACTAACCGAACAGAATCAGAACAACTCAATAATGAAGTAGAAAATGCAAGGAGATCAGTTCACATTGAGCTCTTAAAAAGATATGATTGCAAAGTTGATAACACAATAACTACGTTGAGAGGTACTTGGGACAGAATGGATTGTGGAGGAGAGATTACATGGAAGATCATGGGATGACATTGTGTTACTCATGTCACAGGTGAGTTATTTCACAGCAGAGATTGAGGGGGTATGGGGTAGAGAGATCTGATAGAAAATGTGTGGGGTGGGGACATAGAAGCAGGAATAGGTCATTTAGACCCTGGTCCTACCTTCCCCCTCCCCCACATTCACTGTGATCATGGCTCATTTGTGACAGGGCGGCACGGTGGCTCAGTAGTTAGCACTGCTGCCTCACAGCACCAGGTTCCCAGGTTCGATTCCAGCCTCAGGCAACTATCTGTGTGGAGTTTGCACACACTCCCCGTGTCTGTGTGGGTTTCCTTTGGGTGCTCTGGTTTCCTCCCACAGTCCAAACATGTGCAGGTTAGGTGAATTGACCATGCTAAATTGCCCGTAGTGTTACGTGCATTAGTCAGGGGTAAATGTAGGGGAATGGGTCTGGGTGTCGGTGTGGACTTGTTGGGCCAAAGAGCCTGTTTCCACTCTCTAGGGAAACTAATCTTTGCCCCACATCTTTCAATACCTTTGGATGAAAATGTGTTTTGAACTCAGTTTTAAGGTTAACACTTAATGTATGATCAATTGATGTTTGTGGAAGAGAATTCTGGATTTCTACCACCTTTTACATTCAGACGTTTCTCTTCTACAACGTTTAAGTTTAATTTTTAGGCAATGTCCCATTCCTAGACTCCTTACCAGTGTAATAGTTCCTTTCTAACACCCTTTATGTTCCCCATAGCATTGGGAAAACTTCATTCAAATTACCCTTTAACATCACCGAGAAAGCGTTCCTAGCTTCTGTCATTTTACCTTGAATTTAAGCCATGGTGACTCTCACCCAGCTCTCCCACTATGGTGAATATATTGTTATTAAGGTTAGAACTGCTGACAGTACTCAAATCACTGTCAAAGCAGAGCACTGAATAGTGGAATCGTTCTAACTTATACTGCAGTCCTCCTGATATAAAAACCTCCTGATACAAAAGAATTGATTCAGTCTTTTTGTTTCGAATGGAACAAATGCATTAAATGAGTGCTGCTTGTCTGCATTGTGAGAGAAACCAGGAATTTGGTGAGTGAAGAGATCTTGAAGAGTAATCTGTCTCAATAGTCTTGTTTATATTTCACAATTAACTAAAAACTACAGTTTAAAAGTAAGTAGCTTTTTCCCAGTCTTAGACAAGAATTGTATTGTCTGAGAGCAACTGTCAAGCTGGATTCTGTGCTTCAGCAAAATTAACTCATTATTTTTCAAAAGGTAAAAGAGTAGGGCTATTGTGGTTCAGTGATCGTGACACTACCTCTGGGTCAGGAGATACAGGTTCAAGTTCCAATGGCTCACAATGTGTCTAAACAAGTTAATTAAAAAGTATCTAACTTTGAGAGTGATTGCAATTTTAGAAGAGTTCTTGTGGTGCGGTGGTAATGCTCCTACCTCTGGACAATGAAGCCCAGGTTCAAACCCGACTCATTCTGCACACCCCTGAACAGGTTAGAAACATATCTAGAAATGAAGGGCCTCTGAGTGCTGCCTATCTGCACTAAATGTGAAGTCAGGAGTTTGGTGAGTGAGGAACTTTGGTGAAAAGGGTAATTATAAATTAAGAGAAAAATATGACTAACACAGTAAATGTGGCAGAATGGGTGATACTTCAACCATGTCTGTAATTAATGTTTGTGGCTTGATCACTTCAGCTCAGAGTTCATGGGCTGCAGGACAAGCTTCTGGCTTTGTAATCGACCAGAGAGCTGAAGGTTCACTGGACATTTTGTTCTTGAAGTTAGTTCAGTTAAGGCAGTCCTTTGGTTAACGTCATCTGATTTAGTCAGTGGCAGGGACAGTGAGGCAGATACGGGAATCAGGAATAAGACAGTAAGATGTAGGAGCAGAAGAAGGCCATTTGGCCCATCAAGGCATCTAGATGGGCATATGAATAGAAAGGGTTTAGAGGGGTATGGGCCACATGCTTCAGCTGTAACATCTCACCCAACCTACCTTCTCTGTTGTATTTTGTTTAAGTATTTAAATTATTCAAGTATCTCTGTTGTATATACTTGAAGAATCCTTTTGTTTTTACATAAGAAGATGGAGCAGAGGAATCTTAACTATTATAACTGAGTTTGATGTTCTTGTAGCTTGTCAGGACAAGAAGTTGGCTATACTGTGGATGAACAGATTGAGCATAGCACTATGATACAGGACGATATCCAAGTTCAGGAGTGGGCAGGCATGTTAAAGGTGTGTAGTGCTAATTGGGGAACTGTGTAGTCAGGGCAATAGATACTGTTCTCTGAACCAGGGAGAATACAGAAGGTTGTGTTGCTGGCCCAGTGTCAGGGTTCAGGACATCAGCTTGGGGCTAGAGAGGAACCTGCACTGGATTGGGAAGATCAAGTTGTCATGGGTTACGGAGATAGCAGCAACCTAGAAAAGACTAACAAAATGGTTCTACATCGGGAGTACAAGGAGCATGACACTAAATTAATAAGGTTCAAAGGCAGTTGTCTCTGGATAATTACCCAAGCCACATTCGAATTAGTGTAAGGTAAATATGATTAGAGAGTCACAAAAACTGGCACAGGAGAAGTAGGTTTCAGTTCAGCGACCTCTAGCACCAATACTGGGGAAAGTGGGGGGAACTGTACCATTGGGATGTGCCTTCACCTGAATGGTGCTGGGCTAGTGTTCTAGCACATAATATAACTAGGAAAGTAGAAAGAGTTGTAAACTAAATAAGCATAGCTGGCACTCCTGATCTCTAATCCTAGAAGACATTTAACACCACACCCCACACTTCACTTGTCCTTAGATACATTGTATTTAAAGACTCTCTTTGAGAGCAAGCAACTGTTTCCCCACACCCCATTGGTTCACTCACATTTTCTTGTTGTCCAGCAGGAGAACATCAGTACAGGCATGAATTCAGACAACTCCAAACATAAGCTTTCATTTCTAGCTAGCAAAAGGGAACATTAAGGAAATGAGTCCAGGATACAGTTGCACCCACAATGCGAACCTAATGCTGCATCTTGACCTTGCCAGTCCATGATGATCTTCTGCTCATAGCTTCCATCTAATAGAAACCCTCCTCTTCCTCCATCCTCTCAGGTAAGTTCCTGCTGATACGTAGCCCATCTGTGTATCTATGCAAAAGAACTCATCAATACGACAATACTAATAGCCTTTCTCTCTGGTTGAAGCATCAATATGCTAACTAACATGGGATGACAAGCATAGCATGGTATGGAAGCTGTGAGCCTGCAGGTAGATGCTAAGTGAGTGAATGCTACAAGAGCAAATGAGCAGCCATGAGATGCAGCCTAGTCCAATCTGTGCAATAGATCTGTATCTCTATGCACAAAGTATCCTTTCAATGCTAAATTGCAATTGGACACAGCAGTGCGAGTTTGGGCTTCCAGACTGTCCTGCAAATGTGTTGGAGAAGTGTCTCAATGGTCACGAGAGGTTGGCAAGTTTCAGATTGCCATGTCCCTGGATGATAGAGTGCAAGAGTGTAACCATTGATCATGCCCTGAGATGCTGTTTGGTATTGAGCAGAATGGAGGCTTCTCAGCTAGTAGTGAGCCTGAAGTCACCAGTTACCCCATTGTGACATCCATAAGACATAGGAGCAGAAATTAGACCATTCAGCCCTTTGAGTCTGTCCTGCCATTCAATCATGGCTGAGAAGTTTCTCAACCCCATTCTCCTGCTTTCTCCCTGTAACCCTTGATCCTCTTGATAATCAAGAACCTATCTTCATCTTAAATATATTCAATGACCTGGCTCCCACAACCTTCTGTGGCAGTGAATTCCATAGATTCACCATTCTCTGGCTGAAGAAGTTTCTACTTATCTCCTTTCTAAAAGGTCGTCCCTTACTCTAAGGCTGTGCCTTGGGTCCTAGTCTCTCCCAGCAATGGAAACATCTTACTAACATCCACTCTGTCCAGGCCATTCAGTATTCTGTAAGTTTCTATTAGGTTCCACCTCCCCCCCCCCCCCCCCCCCCCATACTTCTAAATTCCATCGAGTATAGACCCAGAGTCCTCAAACATTCCTGTTATATTAAGCTTTTCATTCCCGGGACCATTCTCGTGAATCTCCGGCTGGAGATTTCTTTATATAGCTTGTTTGGTAGGACAGGAAGCTGAATATCAATGAAATGAATTGAGCTGTTAACAAAGTGTTTAACAATCTATAATCTATAACCCCCATAATTAGCAATTCTCTGCTGCCAAGCGAGGGACTTGGCATATCACTCGGCAAAAATATAAAAGCATTACATTCCTGAGACTGAGCTAGGCCTTATCAGACTTCTCGTATGATTCTGACACAAATCTTGCCATCGCCAATATCATTCAGAGTTTCCACCCATAAAGTAAGAATAAATCAGTCATTTTTAGGTTGGTAGGTTGTGAGCAGGAATATACTGCAAAAATCCATGGATGAGCTACTTATCCTGAAGAAGGGCTTATGCCCGAAACGTCTATTCTCCTGCTTCTTGGATGCTGCCTGACCTGCTGCGTTTTTCCAGCAACACATTTTTCAGCTCTGATCTCCAGCATCTGCAGTCCTCACTTTCTCCTACTTATCTGTGTCAGTCATTTCGATCTGGAAATTATTGTAATATTTCCAATTTTGCAGATAACACATAGCAGGATGCAAGTGTAAGATAAAAAGATGCTTCAAGTGGATTTAAGGAGGATTAGAATAAATAAAAAAATTGTCAGATGGACTGCAATATAGAGAAATGTAAGGTAATCCTCTTCGGTGGGAAAAGTAGCAATATCGAGTATTTCTTAAATGGTGAGAAGCTGGGAAGTGTTGAACTTAAAGGGGATTTAGGCGTCCATATTTCTGAGTCATTAACAGTTAACATGCAGGTAAAACAAGTGATACAGACAAACGATAGATATTTTCAAACAACCAGTTCAGAGTTATTATGACATACCTCTAGAGCAGGTGGGATTTGAGCCCCAGCTTTCTTGCTCAGAGGTAGGGACATTATCAAGGCACCACAAGTGCCTCCTGACATCAAGTAAAGTATGAATGTAACAATGTCTTACTGCCTTGATGAGACCACACCTGGAGTACTGTGTGCCATTTTGATTTTTACCTACAGAAAGATATCTTTGCCGAAAGGGAATGCAACAAATGTTGATCATACTCATAACTGGGATGGATGGATTGTTGTGCAAAGAAAGATTTAAATGACTGGGGCTTTATCCTCCAGAATGTAGGAGAGTGAAAGGTGATCTCATTCAAACATACAAATTCATACAGGGCTTGATAGATACAGGATGAATGTTTTCCTTGGCTGAGGCATTCTAGAAGCAGAGAACACACAGTAGGAATATTGGGCAGGCAACATCATGAGCAGACAATGGAGCATTATAAATGGAAAGAAATACAAATAAATTACTAATTCGTTTGAAAAGGGATGTTGGGGCCATGGATGGCGATTAGGGAGGAGATAAAAATGCAGGTAATGTATCTGCTGCATTTACACAGAAGGAATAAGAGTGGGAATTGTGGATCTCTGAAGGAGAAGTGTATCAGAATGTTGTAGAGTGACTGAGAAGGTTGAAATGAGAGTGAAAGGTGTATTTGGTGATTGCATCTCACTGGAGGCAGTGTATGATGATCCATTGACTACAGAAGCTGGGGATGTGGAAAGTGAGACTATGAGAAGTTCTAACATGGTTCTAAATTAAAAGGGGAAGGGGTGAGGGCAGAAGTGCATGAAGTAAAGTCATAGGTCCTGCCAACAATAGTGTGCTATTCTTTGTAGGCTGAGAAAATTAAAAATCAATCAGATAGGAAAATGGAATAAAGTCATCACAGAATGTGGGGTGTAAAGAAGTTATTTAAGGTAGCTGTGTTTGTTAATGGGCCTGTACTGATTATTAGTGGTTAGCCCATCCCCACAAATGTAGACAAGTCAAGGATGTGAGGGGAGAAATTGGAGATGGACCAGATGGCAGTGAGATAAGGGAGGAAATTAGAAACAAAATCACTGGAATTTTCTAGTTCAGTGTGACAGCAGGGAGTGGCACTGTCAGAGTCACTAATATACTGGTATAGGATGAGAATAAAGAATATCGTACATATGCCTCAAAAGACTAGCATACCAGATATCCATAACAACAGTTTCTATTTGGAGGAAGTCACAAGTGTTGAAACTTGCAAGGGACATCCAAATCAATCAGAAGTGATGTGATAGTTATATAAAGGGAAAGCGGGCAGCCAGGAGCAATGCTGGCCCACTAAAGATGTAAGTGGGGATATTGTAAATGATTATGGGGAAATGGCAGACATGTTGAATAATTACTTTGCCTCTGTATTTACGGTAGATACAGAATAGAGAGACATGGGGAGTGAGCAGGAAAGTGGGTTTCTTGCCCTAGATCAGCCAAGATTGTATTAAGACCATAAGAAATAAGAACAGCAGTAGGCAGTTTGGCCCTTCAAGCCCACTATGACATTCAATAGGCTCAGGGCTGATCTGGCTTTCCTCATGTCTACTTCCCAGCATTTTCTCCATAGTCCTTGGTTCCCTGACTGACCAACTATTGAGTTGCAGAGCAAGCCTAACTGGCCATATATCCTACTTCTGCTGCTAGGTATTGTGTTCTTGTATTTTGTGTACAACAAGGGACTGGTTATTGTGTAAAACTTCAGGGGGTTTGACATGGAACTTAATGTATTGCAGAATGCATTGCATTGGAGAAAATTGAATGGCATTGCATTTCATATTCTGTTTGATAATGCGTTCTTATAAATTTAGCATTAGATTACTTACAGTGTGAAAACAGGCCCTTTGGCCCAACATGTCCACACCGACCCGCCAAAGCGCAACCCACCCAGACCCATTCCCCTACATTTACCCCTTCACCTAACACTACAGGCAATTTAGCATGACCAATTCACCTAACCTGCACATTTTTGGACTGTGGGAGGAAACCGAAGCTCCCAGTGGAAACCCACACAGACACGGGGAGAATGTGCAAACTCCACACAGTCAGTCATCTGAGGTGGGAATTGAACCCAGGTCTCTGGCGCTGTGAGGCAGCAATGCTAACCACTGTGCCACCGTGCCGCCCACGGGATATTATTGAAAAACAATTCCATGTTTAAAATATTTCTTCCTCACCTTGGTTGCTTTCCCATCACATCCTGAGAGGTTTACCAATAGCTGAAGACCCATCTTGCAGAAAACCAGAAGGGGTTAATGAGATCCCAAACCCCCATCAGTTTCCAGGACTTTCCTGCATCCTTCAGAAGCTGACTCTAACCAACTGGGTGATGACTGCTGAACACATCACAGGAAGGACCAACGGACTGTATCACAGGGAGCTGTCGTAGAAGCAGAGATCGGTCAGAGAGATCTTTGTAAGAGATTTTAGGGAAGAGATCATGGGAATGATTCCTAGAGAAGGATATGATTCCAGGAAGAAATCATGGGAGACAATTCAGGGGGAGTGTAATGATGTGGGCAGGGATCGAATGGGAAGAGTTTGGGAAGAAATTGCCACAGTAATTATGGTATAGGTATCATCACATGTGATGATGAAAGAGTACAATTGTGGGGTGTTATCTTGGGGGACTCTGGGAGATCTCATGAGATGGAGAGAGATGGTAAAAGAAAGATCAGTGCATGGGGTGATAATATGAGGGAGAGTTTGGGGAGTCAACCGTCAATGGGTGGCAATCAGAATTTGTTATCTCTGGTTGCATATTTTTCACCCAGGGACTAATTTTGGGAGAGCAACCCTTTCACCACGCCAACAGCAAGAGTACTGGCACTGCCATACTGGCATATGCAGCCCTTTCTCAGACAGATGACCTCTGTGTAAAAGAAGTGCCAGAATAGATCCCTGCACTAAATTGGTGAGTGATGAGCTAAGAAGACTCTGAGTCTGCCAAAACAAGCATCTTCCTTATAAAATACATTTCAGTGCTGAGCCACAGTCTGAGCTACTATTGCCTAAACTTTGTATCTTCCATATATACTTATGAGTTAGCTTTGGGTCTCTCATGGAGACAATTGGCCTGAAATTAGAATGCCAGTAAAGTTGCCTCCAAAAATGCAAGAGGCTTCATTATTGAAATGAGGCTTGAGGCCCAATGATGGATGATCTTTGACCCTCCTTGTTAAGGTGTTCATTCCATTAATTTTGTTTTGTGCCCAAAGGTGGGCCTTAATTAATTTGTACTTTGTGATGTACTTATAGGTGGAAGAAATCCTATAGTTTGATTGAGATTATGGTCCTTGGAAGAAATAAGTTTCTCTGGGATCTGATTTTTTTGCTAAAACACCTAGCTTCCAGTATGTGATCATGTAACCAGATTGCCTGGAGAATAAATTGTAGGTAAAGATTCAACAAGTTGATTATAGGCCGAATAGATTTTGAGCATGTGACAGTTTCAAATAGGGTTCTATGTGTGCATTTGGGTTTTTTGAATAACAAGCTGCAGAACAGGAAAATCCCCTCTCATAGTTCAGATGCAATTCTAGGTATGGGCTAAAACAGTTCAAAACGTTTGTTAAGTTAAGGAAACCCCATCAGTGAGTTGATATAGCCAACCTGAAGACAGAGGGAGAATTTAACTTGCAAAATTCAAAAATTAAAGAATATTACAACCAGGATAATTCTGATTCAAAGTGGTTACTCTTAAAATGTTGTTTAGAACAGTTGGAGAAAATTTGACATGACAACTTTTCTGAAAGTAAGTGGAAGGCCAAAGAAATCTCAACCTATACACAAATCTTCAAAACAGCATTCAGAACCAATTATGAGAAGTACCTTGTTACGATACAGCCGTGGACCCTTCTGCTAATTTAAACCAAACACACAGAAAAACTCACCTCGCCTTGTAATCTGTTAAAGTATGAGTGATAGAGAACTACCCAAATTCCACTATTTAAAAAAAAATTATTCTTTAACTCCAAAAGAGAACATTAAACAACAACTATCTACAACTGTTAGCCTCCTTTCTCTTAGAATTTGTCATCTACCTCCCACTCTATAACAATATATTGATCCAATAAAGCCCCTATAAAATTTACAGCAAATCAATTTTCAAAACCAGTTGTCATCTTTCTCTGTCTGTAGGTGTCTTTGGTCTTCTGCTGCAAAGATGTTTCATATGGAAAAGATACCTCTCAGAGAGGGGGTCTGCAGGCACCTTATCAATGGCAGTAGGTGTTCTTTGTTTTGAGCTAACTGTCCAAAATGTCTGCTTTTTATACCTCAAAACTTCAGATCGTCTCATTGGTTTGATGTTGTCAAAACAGTAAAATTAAAATTCAATTGGGATTTGGTATCTTGGGGCATAATTTAAGTTGATTGGTTGAATTCGAGTTGTTGTAAAAACAACTCATTATCTGAGTTACAGCTCAAATGTTACATTTCAAAATTGTCCAGTCGACTTTGTGCCTGCAGTCAGTCACATGACAGGTGCTTGCCAGCTTTTCAACTTTCACTCTCCCTTAAATATATAGTACACACCTTCAACTCCACAACAATTTGACTTGTATTTTTGGAGTGTAAGTTAATGGGTGCATAAGGAAAATGGAATTAAAATGATTAATTTGGAATATGATTGATTGTGTTGGCTGTACTTAAATTTTTTTAATGTAACTTACTATATAAAATGAAGTGAATTTATTCGGATTCATGTTCTTTGATTTTTGGTATAATAAACTTTCTTTTTTAAACTGTCACTAATTTCTTTCAGTAAATATCTGGGTATCCCCTTTCTAGAATATGAACACATGTCTTTCGGTAAGGCGACTATCCAAAAATACAAAATGGAACTTTATTTCATTCTTGTTCATGCTCAATACTCATTCAGTTTTATGTACTCCTGTAGTCAGCACATAACGTCTCATCAAACATCTCATATTTGACGCTAGTATAAAATGACAACAGCTTTGAAATAAATAATCAAAATTGCAAAGGATTGTCCTCTGTTCATTTGTCTTCTACCTGCCTTGTCACCTTCAATATGTCTCTCTGTTGTCAGTTTGTGGGAGGCAATCCATTCTGAACAACCTTTCAAGTTTAGCGAAGATGCCCTGTGTGAATATCATTAATGAACAAACTATTTAGGACAAACAAAGAGACTCTGATTTTTAAAACACACCTTAATTTGAATGTGGATTAAGTGCATAAAATGTCAACCTGCTCTGAGCTAAAGTTCAATGTTGAAAAATATGCTTGCTCTGACTATGGCAATTAGGGGGAAAAAAATCACAAAGTGTTGAGTTTAATGTTCGGCCACAACAGGCAGCAGTTCCCCACAAGAAGGGAAGGAAAGTAAGATGCTTCGGGCAACACTTTTGCAGAGGCAAACCAAAATTGGAAGCCATTGAAAATAGTGGATGTGAAGTCCTGCTGGAGTTTCCAGTAGATCCCATTTACACCAGTGCAGTAAGGGGCAGGGTGTGCATCACATAGTTAGGAGACTGGAAACAGCAGAGACAGTTGAAATTAGCACTAAATTCAAACAGACCCCACTTTTCCTGTTCCAAGGGTTTTGACGTAAAATGTGGGAGCCATGATTTTAAGGATGAGGCATAAATTCTTTTGAATGCTGAAAAAATGGGGTGAGGGAGTGTAGAAGTCTGCTACAGCTTTCACTTTGAGTGAAGAAAAAGCAAGACATCTGCTTTTGGAGTACATTAATTGACAACGGAGTAGCTCTAAAACATAGTGCCATCTGTTCCTTCTATTTCAACTGACACCACTTTTGATATTTCCCATAGGCTTTTATCATAGTAAAGCAAATTAAAACCTCTTGGCTGAGTTTCAAAAAGTCCAAAGTAACTTGCCTCAACAGGGAGGGTTCATTCACATTTTGATTGACTGTTTTTAGTCGTTATTAAAGTATTAGATGCCTTCAATGTTTTAAGTGGGTAAATGTTTCTTTGTTTTACAACAGGTTGACTTGAGAAGGTGGATTCAAATTCATGATAAGTTTCATGACGTAGTTGTTTTTCAGTGTCAAATGTGTAATGAAAGCTCTCTTAGATTGTTAGTTTTTTTTAAAAAAAAGTCATTTCTACATGGGTCCTGAGGTTTCTCCGTTGTGGATACTGGATAAGTGGACATGGAGGAGGCAATAGGTTATGAGGGCATGCTGTGACATGGCATAGAAGGTAGTATGGAGATACAAGGTGAAATAGGGTCATAGAGATGTACGGCACGGAAACAGACCCTTCAATTCAACTCGTCCATGCTGACCAGATATCTTAAATTAATCTCGTCCCATTTGCCAGCACGTAGACCATATCCCTCTAAATCCTTCCTATTCATGTACCCATCCAGATGTCTTTTAAATGTTGTAATTGTACCAGTCTCCACCACTTCCTCTGGCAGCTTAATCCATACATGCACCACCTTTTGCATGAAAATGTTGCTCCTTAGGTCCCTTTTAAATCTTTCCCCTCTCACCTAAACATATGCCCTAGCACTGGACTCCCCTAACCCAGGGAAAAGATCTTGTTTATTTACCCTATCCATGCCCCTCATGATTTTATAAACCTCTATAAGGAAACCCCTCAGCCTCCGAAGTTCCAGGGAAAACAGCCCCAGACTATTCAGCCTCTCCCTATAACTCAAACCCTCTAACCCTGGCAACAGCCTTATAAATCCTTTTTGAATCCTTTCAAGTTTCACAACATCCTTCCTATAGGAGAGAGACCAGAATTGCACACAATATTCCAAAAGTGGCCTAACCAATGTCCTGTAGCAACATGATCTCCCAACACCTTTACTCAATGCTCTGACAAAAAGAGGAAAGCACACTAAAAGCTTTCGTCACTATTCTATCTACTTGAGACTCCACTTTCAAGGAACTATGAACTTGCACTCCAAGGTCACTTTGTCCAGCAACACTCCCCAGGACCTTATCATTAAGTGTATAAGTACTGCACTGATTTGCCTTTCCAAAATGCAGCACCTCACATTTAGCTACATTAAACACCATCTGCCACTCCTCAGCTCATTGTCCCATCTGATCAAGATCATGTTGTACTCTGAGGTAACTTTCTTCGCAGTCCACTAGCCTCCAATTTTGGTGTCATTTGCAAACTAACTCACCATACCTCCTATGTTTAAATCCAAATCATTGAGTCATAGAGATATACAGCATGGAAACAGACCCTTTGGTCCACGCCGACCAGATATCACAACGCAATCTAGTCCCACCTGCCAGCACCCAGCCCATATCCCTCCAAACCCTTCCTATTCATTTACCCATCAAAATGCCTCTTAAATGTTGCAATTGTACCAGCCTCCACCACTTCATCTGGCAGCTCATTCCATACATGTACCACCCTCTGTGTGATAAAGTTGCCCCTTAGGTCTCTTTTATATCTTTCCCCTCTCACCCTAAACCTATTCCCTCTAGTTCTGGACTCCCCGACCCCAGGGAAAATACTTTGCCTATTTACCATATCCATGTCCCTCATAATTTTGTAAACCTCTGTAAGGTCACTGCTCAGCCTCCAAAGCTCCAGGGAAAACAGTTACCAGCTTCTTCAACCTCTCCCTATAGCTCAAATCCTCCAACCCTGGCAACATCCTTGTAAATCTTTTCTGAACCCTTTCAAGTTTCACAACATCTTTCCGATAGGAAGGAGACCAGAATTGCATGCAATATTCCAACAGTGGCCTAACTAATGTTCTGTACAGCTGCAAACATGACCTCCCAACTCGTGTACTCAATATTCTGACCAATAAAAGAATACATACTAAACACCTTCTTCACTATCCTATCTACCTGTGACTCCACTTTCAAGGAATTATAAACCTGCACTCCAAGGTCTCTTTGTTCAGCAACACTCCCTAGGACCTTACCATTAAGTGTATACGTCCTGCTAAGATTTGCTTTCCCAAAATGCAGCACCTCGCATTTATCTGAATTAAACTCCATCTGCCACTTCTCAGCCCATTGGCCCATCTGGTCAAGATCCTGTTGTTATCTGAGATAACCCTCTTTGCTGTCCACTACACCTCCAATTTTGGTGTCATCTGCAAACTTACTAACTGTACCTCTTATGCTCGCATCCAAATCAATTATGTAAAAGTAGAGGACCCAGCACCAATCCTTGCAGCACTCCACTGGTCACAGGCCTCCCGTCTGAAAAACAACCCTCCACCACCACCCTCTGTCTTCTACCTTTGAGCCAGTTCTGTATCCAAATGGCTAGTTCTCCCTGTATTCCAAGAAATCTAAGTTTGCTAATCAGTCTCTCATGGGGAACCTTGTCGAACGCCTTACTGAAGTCCATATAGATCACATTTACCGCTCTGCCCTCATCAATCCTCTTTGTTACTTCTTCAAAAAACTCAATCAAGTTTGTGAGACATGATTTCCCATGTACAAAGCCATGTTGACTATCCCTAATCAGTCCTTGCCTTTCTAAATACATGTACATCCTGTCCCTCAGGATTCCCTCCAACACCGTGGGCGGCACGGTGGCACAGTGGTTAGCACTGCTGCCTCACAGCGCCAGAGACCCGGGTTCAATTCCCGCCTCAGGCGACTGACTGTGTGGAGTTTGCACGTTCTCCCTGTGTCTGCGTGGGTTTCCTCTGGGTGCTCCGGTTTCCTCCCACAGTCCAAAGATGTGCACGGCCAGGTGAATTGGCCATACTAAATTGCCCGTAGTGTTAGGTAAGGGGTAAATGTAGGGGTATGGGTGGGTTTCGCTTCGGCGGGTCGGTGTGGACATGTTGGGCCGAAGGGCCTGTTTCCACACTGTAATGTAATCTAAAAAAAAACTTGCCCACCACCAAGGTCAGACTCACTGGTCTATAGTTCTCTGGCTTGTCCTTACCACCCCTCTTAAACAGTGGCACCATGTTTGTCAACCTCCAGTCTTCCGGCACCTCACCTGTGATGATCGATGATACAAATATCTCAGCAAGAGGCCCAGCAATCCCTCTCTAGCTTCCCACAGAGTTCTCGGGTACATCTGATTAGGGGCTGGGGATTTATCCACCTTTACTCATTTCAAGACATCCAGCATTCCCTCCTCTGTAATCTGGACATTTTGCAAGATGTCACCATCTATTTCCTGACAGTCTATATTTTCCATATCCTTTTCCACATTTATACAAATGACGAAAAATACTGATCCATGTGGCACAGCATTGGTCACAGGCCTCAGTCTGAAAAGCAACCCTTCACCAGCAACCTTTGTCTCTTACCTGCAAGCCAGTTATGCATTTGAATGGATAGTTCTCCCTGTATTCTATGTGAGCTTGCTACCCAATCTATCATGAGGAACCTTGTCGAATGCCTTACTAAAGTCCATATAGATCACATCCACCGTTCTGCCCTTATCAAGCCTCTTTGTTAGCTCTTCAAAAACCTCAATCAAGTTCGTGAGACATGGTTTCCCACGCACAAAGCCATGTTGACTATCCCTAATCAGTCATTGCCTTCCAAATACATGTCAATCATGTCCCTCAGGATTCCCTCCAACAACTTGCCTGCCACTGATATCAGGCTCACCGGTCTATAGTTCCCTGGTTTTTCCTTATCACCTTTCTTAAATAGTGGCTAGAAACTCCAGTCTTCCAGCACCTCACCTGTGGCTATCGATGATCCAAAAGTCTCAGCAAGGGGCCCAGCAATCTAGGATTCTAAGGTACACCTGATGACATCCCAGGGATTTATCCATCTTTATGCATTTAAGACATCCAGCATCACCACCTTTGAGATGGACAGAGAGGAAAAGTGTCGGGGGGAGGGGGTTGCTAGAGGTCTAAATAGCCTATACAATTGTGCCAAAGACACAGATAACTAGACAGGCCTCTGAGCAGGCTGCCTCAGCAATCATCCATTTCTGTAAGTGTTTCTGAACTGCGTTTGAATGTATTGAGCTCGACTCCATTCCATCTCGTTGCCTCCAGAATGCAAATATGGTGCATACAGGCCTTTTTAAAGGTAGGTCTACTGGTTGGGAACATTACTGTTGCAACTTTCCCACGTTGATGGTGAGAATTCAGGCATAAATTTTCAGAAACTCTACATTCCTCATATTCTGGCATTTCATGCACCCCAGTTCCTTCTATCTCACTTTGGTGGGTATGGTTTCATCTTGCTGGACCCTCATGTATAGAATTCCCTCTTTCAATGAATTCTTTGCATTAAGATCAAATGACAACATTAAATTCCTACATTTATACAGAAACTTTTATAACCTAGGACATCCCAGAGCACTTCAGTCAATGAATTGTGATTTTTGAGGTGTGGTCATTGTCATAGGGTACTAGCTTAGAATATGTACACCTTGTGGAGGAGAGGAACAACTCACAGAAGTGATCAGCATTCAAAATACACGGAGAGTCAAGCAAATTTGCCCTGAAATCCTCAAAATACCCCAAAACATTCAATCTTTGGGCGAACAATAAGAGTAAAATTGCCACCATAAGTAGAATGGGCATAATCTCCAAGGGGCTGCTCTTCCAATCACAGGCTGGTTCTCTCCAGTGCTTGCTGCTGATAGGTTCACTGTGAGCTAATCAGCAGCAAGGTGGTAGAGAAACAATGTGTGATTGGAGGAGCAACAGACATGGTTTGCAAATCAGATCAAAAGGAAAGAAATGAAGTGAAGAAGCTGCTGGGGAAAGGCTTCACTGGACTGGGGAGGGGGCGCAAGATGAAAGAGCCAAGGATGAGGCTGGAGTGTTGAAGTGGGGTGCTTTTGCCAGAGGTGCTAAAGCCAGGGAACTATCTGTTGGCAATTCTATCTGCTGGGTCTATGGGGATGCAGGCATCTGCATGGGAGGTGGGGAGTAAGAAATACTTTGCAAGAGGGTGTTGGGGTGAGAGGGGCTGCTTTCGAAGCTGTTGAGGAGGTTCTGTAGCATGGGATAAAGGAGGAAACTGCAAATGGGGATTGGGTGAGGGGAAATCTGAGAGGCGGATTGGATTAGAGGCTGCTAGCAGATATGGGGGAAGAGGGGAATTGTAAGAGAGTGGAGTGAGAGCAGGCAGAGTGCAAGGTGTGGGGGGGAGAGGGAAGCTGCAAAGTGGTTGGGGAAAAGAGGTTGGAAAAGAGAGATAACAGGTTTAAATCTGTCAACAAAGGAAACCATATCTATCTATAGTCAAGAAACCTTGAAACCTTGAGGTGATCAATTCCTTGCAAATTAATGTGGAATCACAAGTTTAAGATTGCATATGTTCAGGAGCTAACATGTAGGGGAGGGTAGTTAGAAATTTAGTATAAAAGTTATTCGAATGAACCCCTACATTCCTCATATTCTGGCATTTCAAGCACCCCAGTTCCTTCTATCTCACTTTAACATGTCAATTGTTAAATTTAAATCTGAGATTAAGCTGCAATAAAGACATTAGTAACTGTCGTCTTAAAATCTCTCAGTTTTATGCATGTGGAAATGCATTGACTGTAACTTTGTCAGTCAGTTGTGGGGTTTTTTGGGTAATGGCATTTTCGTGTGAAGCAACGTGCATTGGTTACTTTGAAAATAAATTTTGCTGAAAAGTTGTGCCTGTTGTGCCAATGTAAATACTGCAGTGTCTAGAAAATTGTTACTTCCTTGTGTGCTGTGGCTTTAAGTTTAAATGAAAGTTGACAATTATTATCTGTTCCACCCTTTTCTCCCACCTATCACTTTCACTCCCACCTTCATCTACCTATCGCATTCCCAGCTACCTTCCCCCACAAGCCCCACCCCCTCCCATTTATCTCTCAGCCCCCTTGACCCACAAACCTTATTCCAGATGAAGGGCTTATGCCCGAAAGGTCGATTCTCCTGCTCCTCGGATACTGCCTGACTGGCTGTGCTTTTCCAGCACCAAACTCTTCAACTCTGATCTCCAGCAGCTGCAGTCCTTACTTTCTCCTAATTGACAATTATTAAGGATATTGTGAGAGTTCAAAAGCCCCATACATCAATGTAAATGCCAAAGATAGTGCATCACCTAATAAACAAGTATATAAGATTGAGAAAGGAACCCCTGAAAATCAGAAGTGTTTCCAAAAACCAGAAAGTAGCCCTCAAGAAAGTCTCAAACTGAGCCCAGGAATGTCTCACTTGCACACTGGAAGTGATGTATCATTTACAAATTCACAGTAAAATGCAGAAGTGATTGATTACTGGAATTGTCCTGAGTGCATTGTTCACAACTAGAGTTCAAGAGAAATCAACTGTGAGATGAGATTGCAGCCCTCTCAGTCATTCTGGGTTATCTCTTATGAATACATATCAATCTATATGGTGAATCGTGTGTGGTTGGCAATGGTTTCCCTAATAGACACGGGCGAATGGCTACTGTGCTCCGTTATGACAGGGAACCTCAGGATTAATGACTGCAACCTGGTCACTGAAAGGTTATTGATATTGAGCAGCAAGTGTGGATTTTACTGCAACATTACAGGACCAGCACTCATAATAAAGCATTGCATGCCTAAATGTTGTCTTTCAACAGCTAAGCAACAGGAGCTCAGGGTTAATTTGTCGAGGTGCCCTAAAATTTTTATTGGGAATCATGTGCAAACGAAATAACTGGACCATGCGGTGAGGCCCATATCCCCCTTTTTAGTCTCGCAAAGAAAATACGACTGGGGAGAACTCTCTCACGCCTGCAGTGCAGATTGAGTAATGCTTTATTCAAACTCGTGACAAGACACCCATAACTCACTGTCACCAGATTAATTGCCTCAAGCCAGGAGGTGGGGGAGAGAGGGAACAATGTGATCAGATTCCCTCTGATGCCAAAAGTAGTTAGGATTTCAAGCTGTTTCTTTTTTTCCCTTTTGTGTTTTGGAAACCTTGAAAACACAAAAGCTATTAAATGTGAATGTTATTTAAAGTAGAAATTAATTCAAATGAAACATCGAGGCACAAGAAATCAGAATTAAATTAGAATGAGGAACACATCTTGCCAAAAATATGCTTGACTTCAGGCAATCTGGAGTGCAAACAATTTACTTAGCTCTGCAATAGATGGTGCATGATGTTTTAATCCTTCAAACACTTTTTTTTTCTTTCTCCAGAAATAATGGTTTTCCACTTGCATAACATCTGCAAGAAAAGCATTACTTGAGCATTTCTGCTGCTTGGGGTTATAGGGTAGAAATTGAGAAATGTGGAGACTCCATCGCAGTTCTGAAGTCATGCAATTCATTAACCCTTTCCTCCCTAACTGGATGTAATAATCCAGAAATGTTGCTTCACTCAAATGAGTGATTTCAGATTAAAGCACCTAAAGATTAAATGTGCTAACTATAGTTTAGTGGGAAGTTTTATGAATATCTGAATCAGAAGTCTATGGCTTTATGTCCCATTGCAGAGATCAGGTTGCCCACTCCAGTGGAGTGCTGAGGGTCGCTGCCATACCAGACATATCTCTTTCAGATGAGACACCAAGCTGAAGTTCCATTTACACTCTCAAATGAACATAAAGGATCCCATAAAGCATTATTTCATTGGAGAACAGACATCTTCTCTCCTGGCCAAAATTTATCCCTTAACAGACATCATGAAAATAACATACTTGGTTATCATTTACAGTTTGTGGGACTGCTGCTGCTTTTTCTACATTACAGTGCTAACAATGGGTTGGGCTTAATGTCCAGCATTAGTTGGACAACCAGTGGTAGCCCCATGTCACTTCTGTGGCCCAGTACAATTAGCCAGCATTGCCACTGGTGACAAACAAAAACATCCTGACATTTTTGTTTTCAGCTTACAGTCTGAGTCAATTTCAGAATCCACAGGCTAGAGTTGGTCAGATTGACAACAGCTAGCTGATATTATGGGTCAATTCATAGGCAAGGGTATAGATGCTAACTTAGCTGATAGGTTTATGGAATTGCTGATTGCTTCTGCACCCAACAGATTTTTCAGAAAAGCAATTGTAGACAAATGCACAGAATATACCATCGATGCTCTTCCAGAAGAATGCAAGTTTGAACCAATTGCAATAGGGCTCGAAAAGTGCGGCACTGAAAAAGCACAGCAGGTCGGGCAGCATCCAGGGAGCAGGAGAGTCGATGTTTCAGGCTAAGCCCTTCATCAGGAATGTGCAATTGCAATAGGCCAGCAGTACCTACAAGTGCTGGACACTGAATCAATTATGGCAGCTGTCAAACAATTCAGGGAAAATCCAGATCTTGTATTAGATGTGGCTTGTCTCACTCACGAGGACAGTATCCAATATTTTGTGACACAATGTAAGCTATGTTCCACAAGAGGATACTGGAATAAAATGTGTCGGAAGTGCATCTGCCCAGAGAAACCCGAAGTACAAGAGAATGTTCCACAGCAGTGCGTGAAGATCCAACCAAGGAAAGCTGCCAAAACTCCACCAATGACAAATTAGCAGGTTAGTGAAATCAAAGAAGTAGCCGTAATGTTTCAGCTTGCAGAACCATGGTTAATGAGGTGACCTGGTGGCTCATGGTTAGCACTGCTGCCTCACAGCACCAGGGACCCAGGTTCGATTCCATCCTTGGGCGACTGCCTGTGTGGAGTTTGCATGTTCTCCCCATGTCTGTGTGAATTTCTTGCAGGTGCTCCAGTTTCCTCCCACAGTCCAAAGATGTGCAGGTTGTGAGGAATGGTCATGCTAGATTGCTCATCATGTCCAGGGATTTGCAATGGGAAACATGGGGCTATGTGGTTACGCGAGGATGTTCTTTAGAGGGTCGGTGCGGTCTTGATGGGCCAAAGGGCCTCTTTCCACATTTTAAGGAATTCTATGAACTCAAAGAGTACATGTGGCAAACATGACACACACCTCAAGGATGTTGTTGAAAGGATTGAAGCCTAAGTAATATACCCAAAAAGGAATGGACACCAGGCACAATTTGCCAAGATTAATGCTGGTGCCAGTGAAAATATCACTCCTTTATACATCTTACATTAAACGTACACAGGAAACTGGCAAAATGTGCTGCAGTCTACACAAGATATTCCATCTATTTGCAATGACAATTGCAATTGAGTCAATTGATACCCAAAACCCTTAGTTCATTGAAAGAGATAGGCTTCATATTACTAGTCTGCCAGTACACACAATTCTATGGACATCACAAACCACAACACTGGATCTATCCATGACCTGACTAACTTTTAACTAGACTCATTTGATGATGTCAGCAACTTTAAAGGTAATGCGTTAGTAGATCTGAAAGATGATGCCTAACCCAGGCTCAAGCCTCCTTGTAAACATAGCATTCACATTCCAAAGAAGCTCAAACTGGAATTGAATTACATGGTACAATACAACCGTGTGTGAAAAGCCAAGTAACACACAAATTGGTGCATTTGCATTGCTTGCGTTTTGAAGAAAGATGCAGCAACAGACATGCATTTTAACATTCGAGGTGCCCAAATATTGCACTAAAACTCAGCTGCTGAGTTTTTTGTCCAAGCTTGTTGCTAAGGATCTATGTTAATGCAGTCCACATATCTTTCCCCAAAGTCAGAACACCTTTCGGTAAACACCTTTTTTGTCAGATTACCATTAGCTAAGATGTATTCCAAAAATCTATGGATCATGTCATTGAGAAACTGCCAGATTGCTTTTAACATTTCAGATGACATTGCACTTGTCTGAAGAACTAACCGGGAGAATGATGTAAACCTCCATCAGTTCATATCAGCAGCAGGGAAACATGAACTTGTTTTCGACAATAAAGTAAGTAAAGTCATCATAGTCCCACAAGGCTGCTCTCTCAAGGGAGAGAAACTACTGGTGATGATGAGCCAAATCAATTTCTTTGGTTCAATCTACTTGTCAACTGCGGTTAGATCTGATCCTACCAAAATAGAAAACATACTGAGATGCCTACACAGCAAGACAAATTGGCTGACAAAGGTATCTCTGTTTCCTTCATTGTTTATTCCTGTATGTTCTGAACTTTGTGATTAAGGTCTTTGAGATCTTTGCTGCAAAGGTACACCATACACTTAGCAGGAAAATCACTATTATATTTTGTGCAATTCAATATTATGTTCTGACCAAGCTTACTGTATTGGAAATAGATGTCTATTAGCATGGTTATCACTCATTTAGAACCCCTTACCTCATTAATATGCAGCTTCCCATTCTATCACCCATCAGATAGAAACTAGACACAGAGAATTCACAACGTGTAAGTCAGAATGGTTCACCACTTGCTCCTCCATCTTGAACACCCATACTCTCAGAGTATGCTCCATGGGTAGTGACTACAGCTGTCCTACAGGCACGAACATTGTCATCTGACATGTATCAGCTTTACAACATGCATCAGACCCATCTCTGACCCACTTATAGGATGCTTCTGCACTGTAAAGCTGTTCTTTGGAGCACCATTGGAAAGCTGATACCAGCTATGTACACATGGAGACAAACAACCAGCTGACAGGTTTGGTCGTGCTGCACCTCAGGGATCTTTGCTCACTCACTTTGTGCCTACTTCAATACTTGGTGTATCCATGCCTGGCCTTGCCTTCTGGTGTTTCATCCTCTCAGCTGTCCCTGAAGGTTTTCCTGTATGTAATGGTCCCACGTCGAACAATGACAAGATGCTGGGCTATGGTGGGCAGTGGGAAAACAACAGCATTGGCTTAGACAGAGGTTTAAGATGGGATGTTGCTAAGGACAATAAGCTGTGTACTGGTGCTTAAAAGCATTGGGTGGAGGAGCATTGGTTTGTGGTTATTGTCACACTGTGTTCATGTGAAAAACAGCTCTGGATTGCCAACGCTTAATCAGGTGTGAAGCTCGGAATCAAAATGGCCCTAGTGCCAGGAATCCCGGAGTATCTCAGTAATTGTGAAGGGCTTACAGCGGGTCGGACAATCGAGTTGGCATTGAATGAACCAGGCACCATAGTGTCATGGTATCTAGTCAATGAGGTGAGTTTTGAGTGCCAGCATGAGAAACACTTGAGGGCTCACGGGGAGAAAATGACAGCTGACTTCTGGTCAGATTCAGCCCAATATGCACCCTTGTACATATTTATCATAGGAGGAAAAAGAGTTATGTTGTATTAAGACATAGATTTCAGAGGAGACAAGCATGTAGCGTTAAGACAGTTATATGACTTCATAGCATGTGATGCTTTGTATAAAAGTACACACCTCACCAACTCTATACGGTAGACACAATGTAGTATCTTCAATCAGTCAGCTATGTGAATTTTTTTTTAAAGATTAGATTACTTACAGTGTGGAAACAGGCCCTTCGGCCCAACAAGTTCACACCGACCCGCCAAAGCGCAACCCATCCAGACCCATTTCCCTACATTTACCCCCTCAACTACTGGCAATTTAGCATGGCCAACTCACCTAACCTGCACTTTTTGGACAGAGGGAGGAGACTGGAGCACCCGGAGGAAACCCATGCAGACATGGGGAGAACGTACAAACTCCACACAATCAGTCGCCTGAGGCGGGAATTGAACCCGGGTCTCTGACGCTGTGAGGCAGCAGTGCTAACCACTGTGCCACCGTGCTGCCCGTGAATGTAACAGAATTAAGCACAGAACACACACTATGGGCAGAATTTAATAAGGGCTTGAATAACGAGACATCTGAGTAAATTGCATGGAAAATCCAGCCAGGCCTTTCTCAAAGTCAGGAACTACATTTTTGAACAGAATACCAGGTATGGGGTTGAGATACCTTGTCTGGCAGGGATCAGATGCATGTTATAGGTGATTATTGCTTGTTGTCAGCCTAATTAACAACAGGCTTCACCTCACTAATATGTAACCTCCTATTCTGACACCTGTCACAGGGGAACAAGGCATGGAAAATTCGAGATATGAGTATCTGAGTAGGTACATGGCGACACCAGTTCTCTACTTGCTCCATCCTGAATACCCATCACTGAATATTTACAGGACACACCTGGACTTAAAAGCACCTCAGGGTGCACTGACATCAACCGTTGGCATGCTGCTGCAAGGATACTTTACACAGAGAAGCACCCAGCTGAAGGACTGGGCCAAGCTGCACCTCAGGGCTGTTGGCTTGCTCTCTCAGCACCCACTCACTTTGAGCGTAGCTGGTCTTGCCTTTTTGCACTTTGCCCACTTAGAGCTACCCATGTCATGGTATTTCCACCTTGCCTTGTCGTTTAGCCCAAACCCAAGAAGACTGCCACAGTTGACTGTAGTCCTCGGTCAAGTCAAGGGAACTAGCCTTCACTCGGAATTGTCAATCATGGCAGCCTCTGATACCAGTCCAGAGCCCAGAAGCTGGTCAGTCAGAGTCAGGGTTTTCTCCTCATAAGGGATGAGAATCGAAATGTCGGATAGCTCACCACCTGGCTTTGATCTTTCTGCCCTGTTGTTTTTTTTTAATTCATTGTTGGATGTAGGCATCGCTGGCTAGCCAGCATTGATAGCCCATCTCTATTTGCCCTTGAGAAGGTGGTGGTGCCTTCTTGAATCGCTGCAGTCCACTCGCTGTGGGTTAACCCATAATGCCATTAGGGAGGGAATTCCAGGATTTTGACCGAACAACTGTAAAGGAATGGTAGTATATTTCCAAGTCAGGGTGGTGAGTGGCTTGGAGGGGAACTTGCAGGTGGTGGTGTTCCCAAGTACCTGCTGCCCTTGTTGTTTTAGGTGGAAGTGGTCGTGGGTTTGGAAGGTGCAGTCGAAGGATCTTTGGTGAATTTCTGCAGTGCATCTTGTAAATAGTACACACTGCTGCTACTGAGTGCCAGTGGTGGAGGGATTGAATGTTTGTAGATGTGGTGCCTATCAAGTGGGTTGCTTTGTCCTGGATGGTGTCAAGCTTCTTGAGTGTTATTGGAGCTGCACCCATCCAGGCAGGTGGAGTGTATTCCACCACACTACTTGTGCCTGTAGATGGTGGATAGACTTTGGGGTATCAGGAGGTGAGTTACTCGCCGCAGTATCCCGAGTCTCTGACCTGCTCTTGTAGCCACTGTGTTTATTTGGTGAGTCCAGTTGAGCTTCTGGTCAATGGTAACCCCAAGGATGTTGACAGTAGGGGGTTCAGTGATGGTAAAGCATCGAATGTCAAGGGGCAGTGGTTAGAGTGTCTCTTATTGGTGATGGTCGTCGTCTGGCATTTGTGTGACGCAAATGTTACTTGCCACTTGTCGGCCCAAGCCTGGATATTGTCCAGCTCTTGTTGCATTTGAGCACGGACTGCTTTAGTATCTGAGGGGTTGCAAATGGTGCTGAACACTGTGCAATCATTAGCGAACATTCCCACTTCTGACCTTATGACAGAGGGAAGGTCATTAATGAAGCAGCTGAAGATTGTTGGGCCTAGGACACGCCCCTGAGGGAATCCTCGAGAGATGTCGTGGAGCTGAGATGACTGTGCCTCCACAACCACAACTATCTTCCTTTCTGCCAGGTATGACTCTAACCTGCGAAATGTTTACCCCCATACCCATTGATTCCAGTTTTGCCAGGGCTCCTTGATGCCATACTCGGTCAAATGGGGCCTTGATGTCAAGGGCTGTCACTCTCACCTCACCACTGGAATTCAGCTCTTTTGTCCATGTTTGAACCAAGGCTGTAATTAAATCAAGAGCTAAGTGAGCCTGGCAAACCCCAAACTGGGTGTCACTGAGCAGGTTGTGGGCTGTGGTCTCCTGGAATGAGAGACAAGGATGAATGAAGGGAGATGAAACTGGCTGCACAGCTGTTAGTGCTGGTGCAGGTGAGGGAAAAGTGGTTGGTGTTCCCAAGTGATGAGTAGGCTGCACAGAGGGCATGCAAGATTAATGGCAGAGACTTAAGGGAATTGGTAAAAGTGAGTGAAAGAGAGAGTGGGAAGAATATAAGACTTGTTAAGCTTGACTGTTTCAATTATGAGGAGGGGTTCTACACTACATTGCAGCCTCAGATTCTTTTCATTTCAAAAACATACCTTATTCATAAAATATCTGTTTGTATACATAAATAGTCACAAACGCAGTTCAATTCTGTGCAGTTATATATCAAAGAAAAAAACAAACATTGGAGTTTGATCCTATCCAAAAACCAAAGACCTCTCTTACACAAACAAGACAAAATTTACATATATTTGAGGCAGTAGGTCCAATAACTAAGAATCCACCCCACTCCCCCCCCCAAAACAGGAATATTTCAGATGGTTGTCTTTTCCCAACGTACCTTGACAGCAGCTGCCCCAAGCTTTAGTGTGTCCCTCAGCACATAGTCCTGGAACTTAGAATGTGCCAGTCTGCAACACTCAGGTCAAGGTCAGCTCCTTGCTCTGGAAGCAACAAGTTTCAGAAAGATCAAAGAGTGTCATTCACTGAGGTGATGGTCCACCAGGCACAGTAGATGTTTGTCTCAGTGTACATCCCAGGCAACAAATCGTACACCATAGACTCCCACATCACAAAGCTAGCTGCTCGGGACAAACCTCGACAAAAACCACTGCACCTCTCTTCAGACACAAAGACACATTCCAACAGATGTAAGACAGTGTCAAACCCCCACAGCTGCTCCAAGGTTACATGAAGGATCTCACAGGTGCCCATCTCACCACCAGCCAAGCAATGTTTTGGTGTTTTCTGGAAATTTACAATGCTACCTGTAGTGGTTAACAATCACACAACACCAGGTTATAGTCCAACAGGTTTAATTGGAAGCACACTATTACGTGTGGGAACACCTCCCACCTTGTACATGGCAGGTACTCATGTGACTCAGCCAACGTTGTCTATCTTATATGTTGCAGGCAAGGATGCCCAGAGGCATGGTACATTGGGGAAACCGAGCAAAGGCTACAACAACGGATGAATGGGCACCGCACAACAATCAACAGACAGGAGGGTTCCCTCCCAGTTGGGGAACACTTCAGTGGTCCAGGACATTCAGCCTCGGACTTTCGGGTGACCATCCTCCAAGGTGGACTTCGGGACAGGCAGCAGAGGAAAGTGGCCGAGCAGAGGCTAATAGCTAAGTTCAGTACCCATAGGGAGGGCCTCAACCGGGACCTTGGGTTCATGTCACATTACAGGTGATCACCATTGCACTACACACACACACACACACAGATATTCCTACACACACACACTCTCACATACACACGGACACAGGTACACACAGACGCGCACACAAACACCCACACACACCCTTATAGACACACACACTCCCACACATGCACCCCCTCACAGACTTAAGACACTCTGCACTCACTACGCACACACTTTCTCACACTCAACCCCCACCCCAGACAGACACACACACACACAGACAAAGACCCACATGCACACATATATTTTGTGTGGTGAATTTTTTTGTACTTGCAGAGTTACATTGCACTTTGCTCAAAAACTGCATACATTCATGTAGAACTCTGAGCTCAAAAACTGCATGAATTTATGTAAAACTCTGTTATCTCACTTTTTAGATTAGAATCAATCTAAACATCAGGTCATAGACAGAGAACACAGGGGGCTAACACCTTCAACATATTGTCTAGCTATCACCATTGTTAACAGCTAACCCAAGAATGCAACTTTAAAAAAAGGGTTTTGTGATTTACACATGAAAGAAGTGAAACTATCACTGTATTCTAACAGATGAAAGACTTAACAGACAATCAATTCTTCAATGTATAATTTCAGTTACATCACACTGCAAATTTTTGCTATAGATTCTGTGTTACGATCGAGCCCTCCACAATCACCTGATGAAGGAGCGTCGCTCCGAAAGCTAGTGTGCTTCCAATTAAACCTGTTGGACTATAACCTGGTGTTGTGTGATTTTTAACTTTGTACACCCCAGTCCAACACCGGCATCTCCGAATCATGACCTGTAGTGGTGCATGTGACACGTGTTGTACAGTCTGAGTATCCATCAGAATGACATATTGTACAGTCTGAGTTTGTATTTGTATGTATCTCAGTTGTGATGCTGCTTGTATTCACATATGGGTGATGAAAAATGTACAGTCTGATATTGCACTGTTACAATTATCGTGTGTCTGTGATATACAGTCTGACACATGGCAGTACATGGGAGTTATGAAATTGCCTGTACTGGTATAGTCTGAGTTACAATGAGGTCTGTGTTGATATGTGTAATTTATAGTGCTGCCTCTATCTGTACATGTGACGCACAGTCTGAATTAGCACATATCGTATAGGTGTATGTACAGCTGAATCCCAATGTAAAACTTGCATATAGAGATAATCTCGCTCCATATCTCATTTTAATGTTTGAATGCATGGCTGGGACTCCTGTTTAACTTGTAGTGTTCAAGCATTTCCTTTCTGGAGGCACTTTTAGATTTGATTTTATACCAACGGGAACCATATTGATTCCAGTATAATAATCCAAGTAGACTATCTATTTTACATGGTGTCACACCTCTTGACTTTGAGCCACCATAGACAACAAATAAAAACTTCTCTACCCTCCTCAACTCCTGAGCTTTACTTTCGGTCTTCCTTTGACAGAACTAGTGGAGAGAGTTCACTTGGGTGTCCTTGCCAGATTCTTCCCACATTGACACTAACAGCAGCTGAACTGGTCATTATCTCTTGGCGGGTTACTATGTGCAAAATTGCTTGCTGCTTTCTTACATGACTACACCTCAAAAAGTACTTCAATTATGCGAAGCAATTTGGGATGCCTGAGGTCAGAAAGTGTGCTTTATAGACTGTAAGCTTTTCTGTCTCACAGGAAATTCAAACCCTTCCTCGTTTTGACTCAACCACTATGTCCAGCATTTTCTGCTTTTGCTTCATATTCTTGGCAAATGTTGGATGTTCTTCCCTTCATCCCACATCCTTTTGTTGTTGTTTTATTTGATTTAATCCTGTAGTCTTTTCTTTGCATGTGTGGAGAGAGAGCCATTGTTTTATTTATTTTTAGCTTAGGGTCATAAAATAGTTTCTTTTGCTCGACTTGTTTTCTCAAGGTCATGGAAGGCAGCTCTTTAAGCAGGTTGTCATGGAGATGCACAGATGGTTGTGAGGGGTCTTCCCACAGAGGACACTTTTTGGCCAGGTACAATTTGGCATGGGTCAAGTAATAGCAGCCAGAACTCCCATTGACTGGTAATATCTGGAAAGGAAGCTGAAATAATGAACAGAGCAGAACCAATTGAAACAAAATAAGGATTTATTTAAACAGTGAACCAAGCACAGAATGCAGGAGAACCTAAAGGTTTTCTCACATCGGTGAAGAAGATTAATAAAGGATAGAATGTTAGTGATGTGACATCTAACCCAGCCACTTGTGTATAAAACTGAGAGAAAAATACATGTCAGGAAGAACTTGAAGCCTTGGGCAATTCTCAGCGACTGATGTTGATTTGACTGAGCTGTGTGCATCCAGTGTCCTTCACTCAATGGAGACAAAAGATGGAAGCTGTCAGAACAAATAAGCATTAGCTAAACAGAACAGAAATATTGTTGCTGTTCATATGTTTTTAGGGAGGTGAATATGCATGAAGTATCTGCAATTAACTTAGGGAGTAAGTTCCCAATCCTTCAGAATTTCCCTCCTGACTAGTCTCCAAATCACTCTCTATTGAGTAAAATCATGGTGGAGTTCAATAATTTTGTTTCTTTTGAGTCTTGATTTACTTGCTATGAAAAAATTGGATAGGATGAGAAGGCAATTTGGCTGTCAGTCAAGAATCATCCAATTAGGTAACAAAGAGTCTACTGCTTTTCCATGAGCATTGGAAGGTGATGGCTTTGTGGGGACAAATATATCAGGCAATCAATGCTAGGAGTATTGAATGGGATCGTTACAGGTAGGAGCCATGTGATAACACCTCCAGGAACATGTCCAATACGAATTGGCAAACCTATCATGGAGGAGAAAGTGTTTGAATTTGAACTCCTGTTTGAGGATTTCCCCTAGCACAGTGACATGGGACATTTTTAATATCTGTCCACAGCGCATTATGAAGGTACGTAGTACCCGCTGCTAATAATTGGAGTCATTGTGACTGCCCTGCTATACATGATGTCCAATAAAACCAAAGTAACTCTCTTTAAGATCTCTCCTAACTCTTAACATCTACACCAAGGATCTCTTCGCTATGTTTTGACATATGTCTGGGGCAGGTGGGACTTGAAGCCAGACGTTCTGACCCATAAGGTAGGGTTAGGCTCAGCGAAAGAAAACTCATAACAGACTCAATCCATTAACTTTCTCTTTCCACAGATGATGTCAGACCTACTGATAATATTCTCTTTGTATTTCAGATTTCCAGCATCCACAGTATCTTGTTTTTACTGGATGTAAGCCTTATCCTGAAATTGGACCTCATTCACTTTGTCTTTTGTATATGAGCAGATCCTCGCCATTCATCAAATGGATTAGTTGTCCCACAGGTTCTAACATGTTAGTATCATGTATGCTTTAACCGAGTGAATATTAAGTCTGAGAAAGATTCACATCTCTTAATTCAAGAATCTCCTTTGAATTCAAATATGCTCAATTCAAATAATCTGCTTACACAAATTGAAACTGTGTGAAATAAACTTCCTGTAGTATTTTATTAGAATTGTTTAATTGCACTACTGGATAATTAAAATCTTCTTTCTTCAGTAACATTCACCTTTAATGAACAGGAGAAAATTGTATTTCAATTTATACTAGTGACACAATACGCTGCATTTTACAGAACTTAAAACACAAATTGTATTTGTTTCAGATGGAAAAAATTTATTGGGAATTCAATGGAGAAGACTGAAGAATTCTCTGACTCAAAACATTTTCATAGCAGAATTAGTTAACACTTTTAAGCAGAAATTAGTTAATTTTAAAAGAAGAATATTAAACCAAGTATTTGGAACAGACAGGAATTGGCATGCAGGAAAGTATTAAGGACAGACTTGTTGGATTTAATGAGTTATGGCTGTATTGTAACATTAAATGACATCGAATATTCATCAATAAGGAGATGCAAAAGATATTGATAAGGAAATGACGACTTTTTGGCTTATTTCTATGCAGTTGCATTTTGTGGAGGAAAGAATCACAGGAATAGACCTTGAGTAGATGTTAGCTATAGTTCAGTGGTAACCTCTTTGAAGCAGAAAGTTACAGTTTAATTTTCATTACAGAGACTTAACCACAGAGTCTATACTGACACCCAGTAAAAGAAAGGGAATCATAGAATCCCTATGGTGTGGAAGCAGGCCATTTGGCCCATCAAGTTCACACTGACCCTCTGAAAAACATCTCACCTACTCTACCCTATTCCTGTAATGATGCATTTTCCATGGCTTATGCACCTAGCCTACACATCCCTCGACACAATGGGCAATTTAGCATAGCCAATCCACCTAACCTGTACGTCTTTGGACCATGGGAAGGCACCAGGGGATACTCATATAGAAAGAGGCAGAATGTGCAAACCCCACACAGACAATTGCACAAGAATGGAATCGAACCCAGGTCCCTGGCACTGTGAAGCAGCACTCTTAATAACTGAGCAACCATGCCACTCTAAACTTCTGGAATGCTATATTTTGGATGAGCTGCCTGTTCTCACAAAGGTCTATTGGATTATATGGCACAAATCAAATAATAGCAGGGAAGTTGCCCTGGTGTCCTCTTTATAATCTGAGCTGAAAATGTGTTACTGGAAAAGCGCAGCAGGTCAGGCAGCATCCAGGGAACAGGAGAATCGACGTTTCGGGCATAAGCCCTTCTTCAGGAATGAGGAAAGTTTGTCCAGCTGGCTAAGATAAAAGGTAGGGAGTAGGGACTTGGGGGAGGGGCGTCGGAAATGTGATAAGTAGAAAGAGGTCAAGGTGAGGGTGATAGGTCAGACTGGGGTGGGGGCGGAGAGGTCGGGAAGAAGATTGCAGGTTAGGAAGGCGGTGCTGAATTCGATGGAATTGACTGAGACAAGGTGGGGGGAGGGGAAATGAGCAAACTGGTGAAATCCGAGATCATCCCTTGTGGTTGGAGGGTTCCTAGGCGGAAGATGAGGCGCTCTTCCTCCAACCGTCGTTTTGTTGTGGTCTGGCAATGGAGGAGTCCAAAGACCTGCATATCCTTGGTGGAGTGGAAGGGGGAGTTGAAGTGTTGAGCCACAGGGTGGTTGGGTTGGTTGGTCCGGGTGTCCCAGAGGTGTTCTCTGAAACGCTCCGCAAGTAGCCGGCCTGTCTCCCCAATATAGAGGAGGCCACATCGGGTGCAGAGGATGCAATAGATGATGTGTGTGGAGGTGCAGGTGAATCTGTGGCGGATATGGAAGTTTCCTTTAGGGCCTTGGAGGGAGGTGAGGGGGGAGGTGTGGGCGCAAGTCTTGCACCTCCTGCGGTTGCAGGGGAAGGTGCCAGGAGTGGAGGTTGGGTTGGTGGGGGGTGTGGATCTGACGAGGGAGTCACGGAGGGAGTGGTCATTACGGAATGCTGATAGGGGAGGGGAGGGAAATATATCCTTGGTGGTGGGGTCCGTTTGGAGGTGGCGGAAATGACGGCGGATGATGCGCTGTACATGGAGATTGGTGGGGTGGTAGGTGAGGACCAGTGGGGTTCTGTCCTGGTGGCGGTTTGAGGGGCGGGGCTCAAGGGCGGAGGAGCGGGAAGTGGAAGAGATGCGGTGGAGGGCATCGTCGACCACGTCGGGGGTTGAAATTGCGGTCCTTGAAGAAGGAGGCCATCTGGGTTGTACGTTTTTGGAACTGGTCCTCCTGGGAGCAGATGCGGCGGAGTCGAAGGAATTGGGAGAATGGGATGGCGTTTTTACAGGGTCAGGGTGGGAGGAGGTGTAGTCCAGGTAGCTGTGGGAGTCGGTCGGTTTGTAGTAGATGTCCGTGTTGATTCGGTCGTCTGAGATAGAAATAGAAAGGTCGAGGAAGGGGAGGGAGGAATCTGAGACTGTCCAGGTGAATTTGAGGTCGGGGTGGAAGGTGTTGGTGAAGTGGATACTTCACCAACACCTTCCACCCCGACCTCAAATTCACCTGGACAGTCTCAGATTCCATGTACAGCGCATCATCCGCCGTCATTTCCACCACCTCCAAACGGACCCGGCACCTTCCCCTGCAACCGCAGGAGGTGCAAGACTTGCGCCCACACCTCCCCCCTCACCTCCCTCCAAGGCCCTAAAGGAAACTTCCATATCCGCCACAGATTCACCTGCACCTCCACACACATCATCTATTGCATCCTCTGCACCCGATGTGGCCTCCTCTATATTGGGGAGACAGGCCGGCTACTTGCGGAGCGTTTCAGAGAACACCTCTGGGACACCCGGACCAACCAACCCAACCACCCTGTGGCTCAACACTTCAACTCCCCCTTCCACTCCACCAAGGATATGCAGGTCTTTGGACTCCTCCATTGCCAGACCACAACAAAACGACGGTTGGAGGAAAAGCGCCTCATCTTCCGCCTAGGAACCCTCCAACCACAAGGGATGAACTCGGATTTCACCAGTTTGCTCATTTCCCCTCCCCCCACCTTGTCTCAGTCAAATCCATCAAATTCAGCACCGCCTTCCTAACCTGCAATCTTCTTCCCGACCTCTCCGCCCCCACCCCAGTCTGACCTATCACCCTCACCTTGACCTCTTTCCACTTATCACATTTCCGACGCCCCTCCCCCAAGTCCCTACTCCCTACCTTTTATCTTAGCCTGCTGGACAAACTTTCCTCATTCCTGAAGAAGGGCTTATGACCGAAACGTCGATTCTCCTGTTCCCTGGATGCTGCCTGACCTGCTGCGCTTTTCCAGCAACACATTTTCAGCTCTGATCTCCAGCATCTGCAGTCCTCACTTTCTCCTCTTTATAATCTGAACCAACATCATTTTCTGGTCATTTATTCCACTTATTTGCGGGACATTGCTGTGCGCAAGTTGTCTCTTATATTGTAAAACATTTCTTATCTGACAATAGCGACCAAATTTCAAAAGTACTTTTTTCTGTAAGGTTTTGCAAGGTGTAACCAAACTGCAAATTCCTTCTTTTTAGGACCTTCAGTTCCTTGAGACTGTTCTGCCATTTAGTAAGACCATGATTTGATGTAGCTTAGCTTTCTCAGTGCTCCTCCAAACAGTTTGCTTTTCCTCTGGGCGTTGTCTTCTCTCACATTCACATTCTGTTTCTTAAAATTAGCAAATTCAAGGGATTTTAGTTCCCAGTGTGTTTGGCAAGCTGAGGCCTGCTTTGATTCAAAGTACTTTGGGGGAGTAATTATTCTTTGTTCAAAAGAATGAAAAAAACGAACTGTGTTTTTCGAGAGATCTATTGAAGCTGAACAGATGACACATACTCCTTGTGATTCAATTGAGTGACAGTGTTGGATGGAACCTTTTCCCCTGCCATGGTAACCATCTTGTTACACATAGTAACCTTGACCACACAAGCACAAAGCTTACTGCAGCGCTTTCTAATGCACTGGGAAACTCACTGCCCTAGCGTACAAAGGCTTGCTTGTCTCAGCGGAAATGAATGCTCCCAGCTTAAAAATGTCCATCCCTGACATCCGTTCTCGCACAGTCTTGCTCCTCAGGAAGCAATTTCATAGACTACCAAACTTCCGAGTTGAGCAGTTTGCCTGTCCTGCCAAGAGGATTATAGTCATATACTTCTCCGAGGCTCCTTTTACAGAACCGCATGTTCCAGAAATAACAACAGCAACTCGCATCTTACCTTTAACAAAATAAAATGCCCTGAGGCTCTTCACTGGATGGGAACAAATAAAACTTTTACACAGAGCCACACAATGAGGTGACAACCTATACCTAAAAACTTGGTCAAAGAGGTAAGCCTTTTAAAAGAGAAAGGTTGAGAGCAAAAATGATTTAGGAATTAATTCCAATACTTCTTTGGGATTACAGATAAAGCATGGGTAGTCTTCCTAATTTTGATGAATCAGTTGCTGTGGCCAAGAATGACAATAAAAAAATGCACCTTTCACAATTTCCCTTCATTGTCAACAAAATATTTTTTTGAAATGCAGTCTCTGATGTAATGTAGGCATTCAGTCAGTCAAGTGACACACAGCAACAACTCAAGAGCAGCAATGAGATAAATGTTCAGACACACTGTTTCAATGTAGATTTCGAATAAATGTTGCTCAAAACATCAAAGAGATCCCCTGCTGTTCTTTCAGTATAACTTGTACACGAGTGGGAATTGAACCCATAACATTCAGAGATGAGAGTTTTGCCAAATGAATTAAACACACTGTTGTTTCAACAAGTTCTTTGACAGCCTGGCTTGATATGCGAAATGGACAACAGTTCCTCTGTTACAGCCTTTAACATTGCTAAACTCTGAGCTTGTTTACTTGGAAAACTATTTTATATCTATATTAAGCTTCAAAAATCACAACAGATGAATTACAAAGAATTACAGGGGTGGAATTATCACAGAATTTTTAAGTGTGGAAAACGGGTTTTAGGTGACAGGTGCAGAGGAGGTTTACCAGGATTTTGCCTGGTATGGTAGGAAGATCGTATGAGGAAAGGCTGAGGCACTTGGGGTTGTTTTCATTGGAGAAAAGAAGGTTTAGGGGTGACTTGATAGAGGTGTACAAGATGATTAGGGGTTTAGATAGGGTTGACAGTGAGAATCTTTTTCCACGTATGGAGTCAGCTATTACAAGGGGGCATAGCTTGAAATTAAGGGGGTGTAGGTATAGGACAGATGTTAGGGGTAGGTTCTTTACTCAGCGAGTCATGAGTTCATGGAATGCCCTGCCAGTAGCAGTGGTGGACTCTCCCTCATTATGGGCATTTAAGCGGGCATTGGATAGGCATATGGAGGATAGTGGGCTAGTGTAGGTTAGGTGGGCTTGGATCGGCGCAACATCGAGGGCCGAAGGGCCTGTACTGCGCTGTATTCTTCTATGTTCTATGTTCTTAAACATGCCGCATACTTTGGAACAATAGTTTATCTGATCACCTTTCAATCAGCTCACTTTCAGGCAAGTGATTGCCCTATCACAAACCTCGACACTGGTGATTCGAATCACAAGAACCTGCCAGCCAATCTGAGACCAGCAGCTTCTGGGTCCTAAAATCTGCAGTAACGTCTACTCTTCAGGGGTTCTAGCAGTAAAAAGGTGCTTTTTATTGTTTCTTTCCTTGGGATGGAGATTGCAAGTAGAAAGGGGTCAAAGGCAACTGCAGGGGCTAGCTCGCAGAGACCACCTTGTCCCTGTGCCTGCCATCAGGTTTATGATTGTCCCAAGGTGAAGGTTGTGGAGGTCCCCCCAACTCTGCAAAAAGATCACCATGGTCTCAGAGTCAGGAATCTAGCCACTTGTCTCCCCTTCCGCTCCCACTAAGCCAAGCCCCATGGAAGCAGGTGACTGGGAAGATGATGAGTTGAGTCCCTTAAGTGGTTATTAATTACCCATTTAATTGTCGAGAGAAGTCACCCATGAACCTGTTTGCCCAGCAGCTAATTGTTGAAGTCATGAGAAAGAGGTGAGTTTTTTTTTCAGGACCTAGTTACTCCATTATTTCCCCTTCTTTGGGACCTTCAGGAAGAGGATGATTACAGCTGTACACCTTTACTGCACTGAAACAGGTCATTTGGTTCAACTGATCTGTGTTCCACATGTGTTTCATTCCACCTAAATTCACATTATCCTTTCACTCAATCCCATCTCTCACTTGTTCCCTTGTGTCACGATCTAACCTTCCTTCAAATGCATCTATCCTGTTCCCCTCAATCCTTCCCTGTGAAACAAGTCCGACATCAGAGTCAAAAAGGTGTGATGCGAGAAAAGCACAGGCCGGTCAGGCAGCATCCGAGGAGCAGGAGAATCAGGAATGAAGAGCTTATGCTCGACCTGTCAACTCCTCACTGAGCACGAACGATCAGTCCTCGGCAAAAACCTCAGCTTTATCCCCCTCCGTCCACGCACTCACTGAGGATGAATGATCAGTCTCAGCAAAGGCCTCATCTTTATTCCCCTCTATCTACACATCAATGAATTTAATACACGGAGTGATGTCGAACACTTCTTCCTCCGCCTCTGTGCTTACTTTTACAATCAGGACTCCTGTCCACCTTCCGAGGGCCCCTTTGCCCACCTCCAGCACACTCCATCCACCTGGACACTCCGTGCTGGCCTATTACCTGCCCTCGATCTCTTAATTTCCAATTACCGCTGAGACGTTAACCACCTCAACCTGTCTTAACCGCCTCCCCCACTCCAACCTCCCCCCACCTCACAATGCGAAGCCCTCCACCCCCTCTGCTCCAATCCCAACCTCACCATCAAACCCGCAGATAAAGGGGGTGCAGTGGTAGTTTGGTGCACTGACCTGTACACCACTGAAGCCAGACGCCAACTCGAAGCCACCTCCTCCTACCACCCCATCACCAAACCGTCATCTCCCACACCATACAGAACCTCATCACCTCAGGAGATCTCCCACCCACAGCTTCCAACTTCATAGTCCAGGAACCCTGCACTGCCCGGTTCTATCTCCTTCCCAAGATCCACAAGCCTGACCACCCTGGCCGACCCATTGTCTCAGCATGCTCCTGCCCCACCGAACTCATCTCTACCTACCTTGACACTGTCCTATCCCCCCCCCCCCCCCGTCCAGGAACTCCCTACATACGTTCGAGACACCACTCACGCCTTCCACCTTCTTCAAGATGTTTGTTTCACCGGCCCCCAACGCCTCATCTTCACCATGGATATCCAATCCCTCCACACCTCCATCCGCCATGACCAAGACCTCCAAGCCCTCAGTTTCTTCCTCTCATGATGTCCCCAACAGTACCCTTCCACCGACACTCTCATTCGGTTGGCTGAACTGGTCCTCACTCTTAAACAATTTCTCCTTCAAATCCTCCCACTTCCTCCAGACCAAAAGGGGTAGCCATGGGCACCCGTATGGGCCCCAGCTATGCCTGTCTCTTTGTTGGCTATACCGGCACCACTCCCCACTCCTTCCTCCGCTACATTGATGACTGCATTTGCGCCACCTCGTGTTCCCCTGCGAGGAGTTTGAGCAATTCATCAACTTCACCAACACATTCCACCCCGATCTTAAATTCACCTGGACCATCTCTGACACTTCCCTCCACTTCCTGGACCTCTCCGTCTCCATTAATGACGACCAACTTGACACTGACAATTTTTACAAACCCATTGACTCCCACAGCTACCTGGATTACACCTCTTCCCTCCCTGCCTCCTGCAAAAATGCCATTCCGTATTCCCAATTTCTCCACCTCCACTGTATCTGCTCCCACGAGGACCAGTTCCACCACAGAACACACCAGATGGCCTCCTTCTTTAGACACCGCAATTCCCCTTCCCACGTGGTTAAAGATACCCTCCAACGTATCTCGTCCACATACCGCCCCTCTTCCCTCAAACCCCACCCCTCCAACCATAACAAGGACAGAACCCCCCCCCCCCCCCCCCCGGTGCTTACCTTCCACCCTACCAACCTTCGCATAAACCAAATCATCTGACGACATTTCCGCCACTTCCAAACGGACCCCACCACCAGGGATATATTTCCCTCCCCACCCATTTCCGCTTTCTGCAAAGAGCGTTCCCTCCATGACTACTTGGTCAGGTCCACACCCCGCAACATCCCACCCTCCCGTATTGGCACCCTCCCCTGCCACTGCAGGAATTGCGAAACCTGCGCCCACACCTCCTCCCTCACCTCCATCCAAGGCCCCAAAGGAGCCTTCCACATCCATCAAAGTTTTATCTGCACATCCACCAATACCATTTATTGTATCCGTTGCTCCCGATGCGGTCTCCTCTACATTGGGGAGACTGGACACCTCCTAGCAGAGCCTTAAGGGAACATCTCCAGGACACCCGCACCAATCAACCCCACCGCCCTGTGGCCCAACATTTCAACTCCCCCTCCCACTGTGCCAAGGACATGCATGTCCTGGGCCGCCTCCACCGCCACTCCCTCACCACCCAACGCCTGGAGGAAGAACGATTCATTTTCCACCTCGGAACACTTCAACCCCATGGCATCAATGTGGATTTCACCAGTTTCCTCATTTCCCCTTCCCCCACCTCACCCCAGCTCCAACCTTCCAGCTCAGCACCGCCCTCATGTCCTATCTTCCTTTCCACCTATCCACTCCACCCTCCTCTCTAACCTATCACCTTCATCTCCACCCCCATTCTCCCACTGTACTCTTTGCTACCTTCTCCCACCCTCCTCTCAACCTATCACTTCCTTCCCCACCCCCATTCACTTATTGTACTCTATGCTACTTTCTCCCCACCCCCACCCCCTCTCATTTATCTCTCCACTCTGTAGGCACCCTGCCTCTATTCCTGATGAAGGGCTTTTGCCCGAAACGTCGATTTTCCAGCTCCTTGGATGCTGCCTGACCTGCTGTGCTTTTCCAGCACCACTCTAATCTAGACTCTGGTTTCCAGCATCTGCAGTGCTTGTTGTTACCTAACTCTCCTGCTCGTCAGATGCTGCCTGACTGGCTGTGCTTTTCCAGCACTACACTTTCGACTCTGTTCTCCAGCATCTGTCGTCCTCACTTTCTCCAACAAATTCTACATTCTGATCACTCTCTGAGTTAAAATGTTTCTCCTGACTTGCTTGTTGAATTGATTATTAACTGATAGTTATGGCCCCTGGTTCTAGCATCTCACAAAATTTATATCAACTGCTTTATCAAACCTTTTCATAATTTTAAAAATATCTAACACATCAGCCTTCAGTGTTCGCTCTCTAAAGAAATGATACCCAATCTCTTCCTTATTGGTCTACCTTCTCAGTACTAGTGTTACTCTTGTCATTTGAACATCATTTAATGCTCCTATGAGTTTAACATAACTTCTCTCCTTATGAATCCTGTTCATTTAGAAATGAATTCCCAAGGTATTTTTCATCTTTATGGCTTTGTTAACATGAATGGCCAATTTTCATGTGAATTTGTCCCCGGACCCTTTTGCACTTGTGTCCCATTTGTCTCATAATTCCAAAGATAAGTGGCCTCTTATCTCCCCTACCAAAATGCAATCGTTAGAAAGTGAGGACTGCAGATGCTGGAGATCAAAGTTGAGAGTGTGGTGCTGGAAAGGCACAGTAGGTCAGGCAGCATCCGAAAAGCAGGATTCTGCTCCTTGGTTCCTGCCTGACCTGCTGTGCTTTTCCAGTACCACACTCTCGACTACCAAAATGCAACCCTGTAGACTTCTCCATGTTGAAATTAATTTGCCATTTATGTGCTATTCTTCATGTTTGTTGATGTCATCTTATGCGTTATCATAATTTTCTTCAGGTTTAACACACCTGGTTTGGTATCATCAGTTAAAATAAAAACCCAAATTGATAGCAGAAATAGTGAACAACAGCAGTCCCAACCAGCAGTGCTCCTGTTGATCACTGCATCTCACTTAATGTCAGGTTGAAGAACTACATTTAATACCTATGCACTATTTTCTATATTGTAGGCTGTTTGCTATCTACATTGAGACTTGCCCCTGATTCATAAGCTCTGATCTTAATGCTGGGTCAGCTGTGCAAAAGCTTTTTGAAAGTACAAGACTATTCTATCCATCTCATTATCCTTGTCTATGCTTCTATTACCTCTGCGAATATTTCAATAAATTTGGTCAAGCTTAACCTTTCCTTTTGAAATTCATGCTGCCTATTCTTCATTATTAACTTCTAGAGGTTTTTTTGTCTCCATTATATCTTTGAGTAAAGATTCACTTTGATCCTCAAGTGTTGTGGGATGCCTACAAAGAACATTATTGCTGCTTCTATTTGTTTTCATTAAGTACTGCCAAGCAATTACATTTTTTTTTAACTGGTGGCAAGTGATGTTACAGCAATATAAAACTTTAGTTAGGCCACATTTGAAATCATATGCACAGTTCTGGTTGCCACACTACCAGAAGGACATGGATGCTTTGGAGAGGGAGAAAAGGTTTACCAGGATGTTGCCTGATTTGGAGGGTTTTAGTTATGAGGAGAGGTTGGATAAGCTTGGATTGTTTTCACTGGAAAGATGGAGGCTGAGGGGTGATTTGATAGAGGTTTACAGAAGTATGAGAGGAATAGATAGGGTGGATAATCAGAGACTTGTTCCCAGAGTGGCAAGGTCAAATACAAGAGGGCATAGGTTTAGGGTGAGAGAGGAAACATTTAGGGGAGAATTGTGGGGAAAGCTTTTTACACAGAGGGTTGTGGGTGGTTGGAATGCACTGCCAGTGGAAGTGGTGGAAGCAGGCATGTTATCAATGTTTAAGACTTATCTTGATAGACACATGTACATGAGATGAACAAAGAGATAGATATCACACATGGTCAATAAGCAGGTCTAAATAAGGATTAGGAATCAGCCCAGGCTGGTGGGCCAAAAGGTCTGTTCCTGTGCTGTATTGTGTGCCTATTACTATGGTTGAGTGATAAGGAACAATACACTTTTCATGAGGGTTGAACCCAAACCTGCAAGCCAAGTTTAAGTTGTCTACTGAAAATGTACACAACCAGTCAAATCTGTCTGATAGGCAGCGACAAGCAATCTGGGACCTCAAATCTGTCATCATCAGTATTTGAATTGAAACTATTACTACACTTGAAGACAGTTGGCAAATAAAAAATAGCTATTGTGCATGTTGTAAGTTATAATGAACTGTGATCACACAGAATCTGAGTGTACAGAATTCAAGAGTTGTGCTCTCTTACACTCTCCTGTATATATTGTATACACTTGCGTATAAATTCAGAGTGGAAGTAGGACATTGAGCCTGCTCCCCGGTTCAGTAAGATTGTGGATGATCAGTTTGTGTTTTGAATTCCACATTCTTATCAATTCCTGATACAGTCATACAGCATGGAAACAGACCCTTCAGTTCTACTTGCCCACGCAAACAAGATATCCTAAATTAATCTAGTTCCATTTGCTAGCATTTGGTCCATATCCCTCTAAACCCTTTCTATTCATATACCCATCCAGATGCCTTTTAAATGCTGTAATTATACCAGCCTCCACCACTTCCTCTGGCAGTTCATTCCATACACGTACCACCCTCTGTGAGTAAAGGTTGCACCTTAGGTCTCTTTTAAATCTTTCCCGTCTCACCCTAAACCTACACTGTCTAGTACTGAACTCCCCTACCCTGGAGAAAAGACTTTGTCTATTCACCATATCCATGCCCTTCATGATTTTATAAATCTCTATAAGGTGACCCTCAGCCTGTGACATTCCAAGGAAAATAGTCCCAACCTATACAGCCTCTCCCTATAGCTCAAATCCACCAACACTAGCAACATCTTTGTGAATCTTTACTGAACCCTTTCAAGTTTCCCAACATGTTTCCTATAGCAGTGAAACCAGAACTGAAAGCAGAATTCCAAAAGTGGTCCAACCAATGTTCTGTATGGCCGCAACATGACCTACCCAACTTCTATATCAATGCACTGACCAATAAAGGAAAGCATACCAAACACCGTCTTCACTATCCTATCTATCTGTGACTCCACTTTCAAGGAACTATGAACCTACACTCCAAGATCCCTTTGTTTGGCAACATTCCCCAGGACCTCACCATAAAGGTAATCTTTGATTCCCTTGGCTAACAAGAATCTACCAGCCTCTGCCTTAAACTATTCAGTGATCCCACCTTCACCAACTCTGATGCAGTGAGTTCAAAACTTGCACAACTTTCTGACAGCAACTCTTTTCTTAAAACAGTAGTCCCTAGTTCTGGCCTCACCCACAGGAAAGACAGACAATCTCAACGTCCTCCTTGCTAAGACCATTCAGGATCTTTTTTACTTCCCTCAAATCACCCTTGTGCTTCTAAATTCCAGTGGAAACAAGCCCAGCTTGTCCAACCCATCATCATGAGACAACCCACTCATTGCAGTTATCAATCAAGTAAACTTCTTCTGAACCACCTTCAACACATTTACTAAATAAGTAGACTGTACGTATATGCAGTATTCGAGATGTTGTATAACAGAAGCATAAAATCCTTGCTTTTGTGTCAATTCCTCTCATGATAAAGGATAGCATTCCACTAATGTTCTTGATTACTTGCTGTGTCTGCATATCAATCTTTGTGACACATCCATTCAGACACCTAATTCCTCAGCATCTCAGAATTCCACAGTCATTCCCTATTTAAGTAATACCCAGCTTTTTCATTCTTCCTTCCAAAGTGAACAATTTTAGATATCCCATATTATTCTCCATTTGCCAGTACTTTTTTCCACTCACTCCAGTTCTGTAAGTCACTGCTGCACATGGATCTTGGAGGCCCATGCAGACAAAAACAAAATTAGTGTGGACACTGATGCTAACGGCCATGTTTCAAGCTCCTCATGATGGCACGAAGAAAGTTCGCAGGCAGGAAGAAAGTCCTGCCCACACTGCAGAAAGCCACAATTGTTGTATAATAGCAGATCATTTACAAAATTCTATATTCAAAAACTCAAAGCAACTATCTTTAAAGGTAGACCTACACAAGAAACTATTTCTCTTGGTAAAATCACAATGGTCATCATTATTGGAGTGCTAACATTGCAGTCAATGGCAAAAAAAACACTTTTGGCCAGAGGGGCTGAAGTAACTATTTTGTAGATATCCTGAAATGACTCTGTAAGATTGCCCTGTAGCCTTATTCTGTCACTCTTTATGACCCAGGAAAAAGCAGTATCAATATCACTTCAGCTTCAGGCAAAATTAAGACACTAGGACACAAAGACAAAGGAATCCTAAGAAATACTCTGCATTATCCATAATTAGTAATGTTCACTGATAAGCAGGAGAGGCTCAAATCTCTCAAATGCATTCTTCTACTTATAGAAGCAATCAATAAACCTGTAATGAATTTCAACAATTTCAAAATAAAACTATAAAAGCCTGGGAAAACTGAACACTACATATATTATCACACTGAAAAATGCAGCTGCTTATTCACACCTAGGAAGATCCCATACCCACTTCAGAAAATGATACAATTGAAACTGAAGCCATCTCCACATAGAATTATTTTGCCTGTCACACAACCCGCCACAATGTGCTCTGCTGTGGTGCCAGTTCTCACACTGAATGTACCCATGAGAATTTGTGTAGATTTAACAAATTTGAACAAGGAAGTACAACGAGAAAGTTGCCAAATTTGTCTCTAGATGAGAGCTTAGCTAAACTTCACCAAGTTGGATATGAACAGCTGATTCCAGCAACTTCCTCTAGATGAGGATTTTAAACTGATAAATTTAATGCAGCCCTCTGAATATTATTGTTTTAACCATCTGCCTTTTGGGATCATGTCCACAGCTGAGAGTTTCCAAAGGATCAATACCCAATTTCTTAGAAGGCAAAAAATGCAACACATTGCACTTGGATGACATACTTATGCATGGATTGCAAGATGCCAAGTTGACACTCGATGGTAAGTGTGAATTCTCAAAGTCAATGTTAACAATGTTTAAACCACATTACCCAAGCAGCAGGTATCACGACAGACTTATGGAAGTCGGAAGCCATTTGGAAGTTTCTGCCATCCAGAAATATTACAGAGCTCCGATGATTTCTTTGAATGATGAATCAGGAGAGATAATTCTTAACTTTCCTGGCCCAACTCACTGAACCTCTAAAACAACTTTTAAAACAAAATCAGCTATGATTTTGGAGTGAGCATCAATGGCATTCATTCAACTAAATCAAGGATATCCTCATATTCCTGGTGGTCTTGACTCACTATGATTCCAAATCTCTGACTATTGAGCAGCAGGTGCATTATCATTAGATCCAGGACCAGTTTTATATCAGATTCAGTGCTTTGGATCAGATGCCCTGTCTATGAAGAATAGAATAACATGATGGAAAAGGTTGAGACATTGGTAATTAATGGAAGCTCCAGCAGCAGGTGGCAACACTAGAAGAGGACACTGAGCAGGGGAGCTTGAGCAATTGTACTGGGACCTCCAGTACCAAGTGCGACAGTTAGGTAAGGTAGCCAGCGCAGTCAAAGAGACCCTCTTAGGAAAGAAAGATGTCTTTTGAAGTAATGGTGGGGTGCTCATGGGAAGAAGGAGCAGACAAAGAATTCCTCAACCCAATGTAAACCATATGGTCAATGCTTCCTTGTTAAACCTTAATTTCCTTTCATGTTTGTAATGACCTGATGCCATTAGAATAAAGAATCCCTGCTTCATTATCTTTGGGCTGTCTGATGTTTGAATCTCATTCCAATATTGTGCTGCCATCTTTGATGGATTTCCCTGCCAGCGAGACAGGAAGAATGAAAGCATGTTGATGCAACAGTCTGAGGCATGGGTCAGGTACAACTTGCTGTGTATGCCAATGTTAGGCTGCTGCTTAACTAGTTTGTCAGACACTTTAGTTACAAGTCTCCAGACGTTAGTGAAAAGGAAAAGGAAACATATATTGCTACATGCTAACAGTAATGAGCATTTCAGTTCTGACTTCAGTGCCACAGAGTAAGAGGTTGTGGTTAGAAATGTTGATCTCTCCAGATATTAATTGGGTATTCTTGGATTAGGGAATAGAGATTTGAGGGAAGGGAAAGATGGTGAGTTGGAAGTGTTGACATTATCTGTGCTGAAGAAAAGAAAAGGGAAGAGATGAAGTTAGAAGAAAATTAGATACATTCATCCAATTTGGGTTGCCATCAAATAGCTTTTACGATGTTACTTTACAGGCTACTTCTCTATCATCTTTAAAGGTAAGGGAAAAAAAAACTTGCCATTAGCTGATCTAAATAACTTATATAATTTGCATAGGTGGTTAAAAAGAGAATGTACCTTTTGGCACAATCTGTTTCTATATTGATAAATATAAATACTGGTAATGTGGTTAATTATATTTGTTTATCTGAATACATAGAGAATTCCTTTTCTGTTAAAAATTGCCATCCTTATCTGGTCTGGCTTACATGTGACTCCAGACCCACAGCAACGTGGTTAACTCTTAACTACCCTCTGCACAGTTAGGGATGGGAAATGAATGCTAGCCTGGCCTGTGATGCCCACATTCTGTGAATGAATAATAATTAGATAGTGTGTCACAAATCTAGTTTTGTGCAAAAGAGTGGTTCCCTTTTACAGGCCAATAATATTTGAATATGTTTTGTTGAAAAAATCAATTAAAGGAAAAGATGGATGGTTTGTGGATACTTAAGATCAGGAGTAATATCATCACAAGAGTGTTTCTGGGAGATTAAATTCATGAAATGTTTCATCTTAAATAGCTCAAAAAGTTTGTACAAGAATTCCTTGTTACTTTACATTAATCTAATAGCTGCTTCTATAAGAAACATACCTTAAATAATTTTAGGAATGCATTTTCATGTGCCAGTGATGAGGTAGAATTTGTGTTCCTTTGGAAAAAAAGGAAACCTCCAAGATTTCATCTTGGATTTGATCTCCAAGACAGTGGCAGAATAGCAGTGCAGGGTACAGTCTCCTGCCTGGAGCAGATTGTTTGCTTTAACTTTTTTTTCCTTCCCTTCACAGATTTTGTTTCTTATTTCAATCTACTTACCTTCTGTGGAGAGATCAAGCCAGTGCAAGGAGCAGTGAGAGAGTACAGTGGGGGCGGGGAAGAGACAGACAGAGAGACAATGACCCCAGTGTGGAGGAGCGTCAGCCAGCGTGGGGGAACAGTCAAAGAGCAAACCCAGTGCAGGCAGTGAGCCAGCGTGGTGGTGATAAAGGTCTCCCATGGCAGTGAGAGCAGATAGCCCAAGGTTTCTGCGATAGCATTGAGCATGGGGAGATCAAGCCCAGCTTGGAGGAGATTAAACACTTGTGGGGAATGCAAGCCCTGCATGGCTAAGCACTTAAGAAGGATTGCAATGTTGAACTCTTAACTTTATTTTTCTACTTTATACTAAGAAGGACTTTAATGTTGAACATTTAACTATAACTCCTTATTTTTCTAATTTGTAGCTAAGATTTTATATCTAAGATGGTGCTGGGAAGGGTGGCATTTTACACTTTTCACTGTACTCCTGTACCTGAATACACAAGACAATAAATTCTAATTCTAAATTGCAATGTGAATGCAATGATCATGATTTTGGGGACCATTTTTCATTGCAATTCTTGTTCCAACATTTAATTTTTTTTTTTGTTTTTACATCAGTATTGCTATTAAATCCTGATACACATGAATCAAATTTGCCAAGACATTTGGTTGAAGTGGAATCCCTCAATTACAGAAGTGTTTGGAGCAAGTGTACGCTGTTTCAAACTTCAGCCGGCTAAAGTGATACAATTCACTATCTTCAATAAAAACGTTAACTCTGAAGGAAATACAATCAATGAAAAGCAGTTATCTGCTAAGAACATTTTAAAAATAGTATGTGGCAAATTCTTGAAGTTTGAGTAGTTTCAGATCAGAGTTTACTGTCTGGAGGCTGATCCACAGGTACTGCAATGCATCAGGGAGGAGAAGACTACCTGGATTCCTCATAACAGGAGGCAGTCACATCTCTTAGGGTTGGATAATCTACTTTGGTCAGTGTCCAGGGACAAGAGATTGTGACTGCGAGTGAGACAGGCAAAGTACCCAGAGGCAGGAGAATAAAGGCCTCAACCTTTGCAATTGGATTACTTACAATGTGGAAACAGGCCCTTCGGCCCAACAAGTCCACACCGCCCCGCCGAAGCGCAACCCACCCATACCCCTACCCCTACATTTACATTTACCCCTTACCTAACACTACGGGCAATTTAGCATGGCCAATTCACCTGACCTGCACATCTTTGGACTGTGGGAGGAAACCGGAGCACCCGGAGGAAACCCACGCAGACACGGGGAGAACGTGCAAACTCCACACAGTCAGTCGCCTGAGGCGGGTATTGAACCCTAGTCTCTGGCGCTGTGAGGCAGCAGTGCTAACCACTGTGCCACCGTGCCGCCCACTAGTCAACAAGTCCGACAGTATTTCAGCTTTTTATGAAAGTGAGGACTGCAGGGGGGAATAAGCAGAGTGACCAGAGCACATTAGCACAGAAAGCCTGTCAAGAGGGGTGATAAGAAGGATATTAATTGGAACTGTTCTATGCTGCAAAGAACTTATGTCCAGATAGCAGTGTTGCTTGCCCAGTGCTAGGACAACTGACAGGAGTTGGGGAGGGAGAGAATCCAGTTATCATGGTTTATGAAGATACCAAAGAATAGAAAGGAACAAAGAAGGAGGTTCTACAAAGACAGTATGAGGAGCTACATATCAAATTAAGAAGCAGAACCTCAAAGATCATAATGGCTTCATTATTATCTGAGTCACATGCAAATTGACATCGGGCAAATCAGATTGGAGAGATGAATGCATGGCTCGAGGACTGGTATGGGAGTAACCAGTTTATGTTCATAAGGTACTGGCACCAGTACTGGGGAAAGTGGGACCTTCATCAATGGGACACTTTCAACCTGAAGTGTGTAGAGGATGTTGTGCTTGCTAACCACACAACTGGGGGAAAAGGAGATTTTAACGTGAATGTTGAGGATAAGGGATCATATTTAAGAAGATGTGGTAATTTAAAAAGAAGGGCCAAGATTAAAGAGAAAGATATTAATATGGCAAATGATAAATAGACTTGCAAGAAGGGATAGACAGCGAGAATCTGAGAGTCAACCAACAGATAACCAACTGGATTTTACAGGAAGTAAAAGAATAAAACTATCTGATTGCACATAGCATTTGAAACAAAACAAATGGACTGAGTGTTCAAATAAAAATGAATAAGTACAATCTGGTATCTTTTACAGTGATATTCCTGCAGGATGATGTGGATTGAGGCTTAAATCTTGAAAGGTACACAACATTTAGGAATAGAGGAAAAGATGGAGGGATGTTTCTGTTATCTACAATAGAGAGGGATGACCTGAGCTCAAGAAACCAAGATGTGGAAACAGTTTAGGCAGAAATAAGACATGATAAAGACAAGAAGTCACTTGTTCGAGTGATATACAGGTCACCTACAGGTGTACAGGTAACTAACTACACTGAAGGATAAAGGACAAAATAACAAGAGCTTGTCAGAAAAGCACAACCATATGTTTTGGGAGATTTTAATCCACACTTTAACTGGAAAAGTCAGATTGACAAAGCTTAGAATGCTGAGTTCACAGAATGTTGTCAGGATAGTTTGTTAAAGAACACATTCTGGATCCAACCAAAGCAGGCTATACCAGGCTTGATATTATGCAATGAGATGGAATTAATTAACAATGTAACAGCCACCATAATTGGATTAAATTTCACATTCCATTTGAGGGAGAAAGGGAAAGAGAGATGGGTCGGAGACTATTTTTTGAAAATTTAAATGAGTAATAATGAGGGCATGAAAACAGAGCTGGCTAAAGTGAATTGGTAAATTAGGTTAAAAGTTAGGACAATGCAGAAGCAGTGTAAGAGATTTAAGGTTATGTTTTAGAATATACAGAATAGATACATTCCAATGATTTATAAAATCCCAAAGGACAGACTGACCATTTGTGGTAACTAGTAATGTTAAAGATAGTATCAAACTTAAGAAAAAGCATTAATTGTGCAAAGGCAGATGACAAGTCAGAAGATGAATCAGATTGTAAAACAAAGCAAAGAAATCGCCCAAAAATTAATACAGAGAGAAAAAAAACATGAGGAAACTAGCCAAAATATAAAAACAAATAGTAAGTATTCCTATAAATTATTAAGAAACAGATTAATCAAAGTGAGCATTTGTCATGTAGGAAGTCAGACTGGAGAACTAATAGTGGAAATTAAGGAAATGGCAGCTTAACTGAACAGATATTTTGCACATCAGTCTTCACTGTAGACAATGCAATTGACATCCATAAGCAGCAATATATTAGGAAATGGAGGAACTCAAAAAAATCACAATCACCAGAGAAGTGACACTAAGTAAATTGTTGGAGCTGCAAGCTGACAAGTACTTAGGTCCTAATGGACTTTGTGCTAGGGTTTTAAAAGAAGAGACAAGTGAGATATTTAATGCAATTGTTTCAATTTTCCAAAACTGTCTTGATTCAGGAACAGTCCAATTAGGTTGAAAAACAGCAAATGTAACTCCTTTATTCAAAAAGGGAGTCAGAAAGCAGGAATCCGCAGATCAGTTAACTTAGCATCTGTCATAAGGAAAATTTTAGAAGCTGTTATTACATAAATTATCACAAGGCACTTGGGTAAATTGAAGGTAATGATTTAGATTAAACTTAGTTTTATTGTCACATGTATATAAAATATACAGTGAAAAGTAGTTTTTCATGTGTTATACAGTGTTGCTATGCTCCAGCACCACTTTGAAACACTGAATATAATGCTAACGACTCAAGAAGCACAGATAACAAGGTTTTGTGAAAAGGAAATCATGTATCACCAATCCACTGCAGTTCCTTGTGGATAAATGGGAATCAGCAGTTCTAGAGTACTTAGATTTCCAGAAGTCATTTGATAAAGTTGTCACATCACGGGTTACTGTGAAGAATAAAAGCAGAAAGCAAATTGGCATGGGTAGAAAGTTGGCGAGCTAACAGGAAACAGAGTAGGTATAACTGGTCTACTTCTGGTGGCAAAGTGTAACAAGTGGTGTGTCATGGTGATCAGTATTGGAACCTCAACTATTTACAGTTTATATAAATAACTTAGATGAAGGAACGGAAATATGGTTGTCAAATTTGCTGACAACACAAATATCGTAGGAAAATAAGTTGTGAAGAGAAAGCTGCAAGGAATATAGATGTGGTCAAAGATGCAGAAAAATGGAGTTTAATATGGAAAAATGTGGAATTGTCTACTTTGGCGGAAAGAATAAAAAAAAGGAGCATATTATCAAACTGATGAGATGTTGCAGAGGGATCTAAGTGTCCTCATGCTTTAATCACAAAAGGTTATTATGCAGGTACAGCAAGTAATTAGGCAAGTTAACAGAAAATTATCACATCACAAAGGAATTGAATACAAAAGTAGGAAGGTTATGCTTCAGTTACACCGGGCACTGGTGAAACTACATCTGGAATATTGCAAACTCACCTTATTTAAGGAAAGAGATAAATATGTTAGAGGCTGTTCAGAGAGTGTTTATGTGACTAATACTGGATTGAAAGGGTTGTCTTATAAGGAAATGTTGGAGAGACTAGGCTTGTATCTGTTGGAGTTCTGAAGAATAAGAAGTGATTTGATGGAATTATATGTAATCCTGAGGGGTGTTTACAAGGTAGGTATGGAAAGGAAGATTGTTCTTATGGGATAATCCAGACGTTGGGGTCTCTTATTTAAAAAATGAGGGCCCACCCATTTGGAACAGAGATTAGGCTAAATTTTTGAAATTCTCTTCCTGGAAAGGTAATGGAAGCAGAGTCCTTGAATATTTTTAAGGTAGAGGTAGATTTATTCTTGTCAGGAAGGGATCAGAAGGTTAGCATGATAGGTGGGAATATGGATTTGAGGGTACTATCAGATCAGCTATGATCTTATTGAATGGCAGGAACAGGCTCGAGGAATGGCCTACTCCTGTTCATGATTTGTATGTGTCAATGGGTTTGGCGGTGATGGGAGTGTGCCTTTGCGGTTTCCAGTGCCAAGGGCAAAATGATTTGTTCCTTCCAGTTATATTCTTTTTAATTTTTCTTTCAAGGTTGATACAATTGAATGATTTCCTGGGCCATTTTCAAAAACAAAGTACAATCAACTACATTGCTGTGTGTTTGGAGTCACATGTAGGCCAGGCTAGATAAAGGCAGCAGATTTCTGTCTTGTTCATTAATAAGTCAGTTGATAAATCCCACACTGGTATCATTCTGTGTGACACGTACAAACAGGTTAACATTATCTTGCAAAAAACCATGTTTACCTTACAGCCAAATCTAATTTCATTGTCCTCTCCCACTTAGTCCTCTCAAGTAACAAATCACATTTTGAATTGACCATCATTGCAGAAAATGCACAAGATGTCTCTGAAATGTCAGTGAGATGATGGATGCGTGTGCTTGACCACTGAAATGGGCCAGATGGAAACTTCATGTGAATTACAGGTCAACACAACTTCTTTCAAAATTTCTTCATCACCTCTTCCTGATTCATTTACCAAATGGCCTGAAATCTGTGTCCTCTGGTTAATGTTCCTGCTGTTAACAGAAACCATTTCTCCTTTCTTATTCCAGGAAAGCCTTTCATAACTTTGAGACAGCCTGTATATCTACAAGTTATATTTGCTTAATAGAAATGTCAGTCTCAAGTATTTAATTTCTTTTATGACATTATTTCATCAAAATATTTAATAGATTTTACAGGCTTTAGCAGTATGAACTGGTTTAAGTAAAATTAGCATCACAGGTCCTTTCATCTTCTATACTTGCGTTCAAATCAAAGCCTGTCAGATGGAGTGCAGTGAAAAGATTAAAGTTTTCTCTCTCCTTGCGTATTTCAATGGTCTTCAGTCAAACATGGATAAGCATTTCTCCAACCACTTCCCAGTGACTGCAAGACCAAAGCTACTAACTTGGTACTAATTGTAGAACCTCACTCAGTGTAAGAGCTTGTATGGATCCCTGATATGTCAATAGAAATGTGCAGTGAAGGCTTTTTGCTAAGGTTGAGGTTTATAGCTTGTTGCCAAGGCAGTGTAAAGGCAGCTCTGCTTTGTATTGACCCTACACAGTACGAGATAGAGAAAAGCTCAATACTGTTCAATGACACAAAGGAGGAAACCACTTCATTTCCCGCAGCTAATATTTATTACAGCACTGAGCATAAAACATCTACAGTAAATCTGTGGTTTAAACCCAGTCAAACGTAACTCTTTTCACATGATGTGATTCAATCCTTCAGCTTTCAAAAAAAAATTAGAACATCCTGCACCCAAACTGTTGCCAAGGTAACAGGGAATTTGCAACAGTGACAGGAAAGTGAAGTATTCTACTTCAAGACAGAAGCTGTGGTTGTACTAACAGCGAGGAGTTTCATTCTGATTCACATCATGAAGCAGTTCAAGAGGTAAAAATTTCAAAAAAAAATCTCATTTCCTGTGAAGACAACCAGACCATAACTGATATCGTCATAGAGCACACAAATCATTATGATCAGCACTTTCTTTGTGCTTAGCTGAATAATCTTTAACCTTTCTGTTCGTTTTACACATCTACCAGTAATAACAAATGTCTGGCACAGTCATTTTAGGGTCTAAGTGATACGGATAATTGTTGCAGTTTGTTGAAGAATTGGAGAAGAAACTCTGGCAAGACTCAGTCTGACCAGGCTGCACTTCAGGGCTCCTCGCTTGCTCTCTTAGCATTTTTCTCATTTAGCAGTGACCTGCATGCTTCCTGTATCCATACCTCACCTTGTTGTGCCAATTGGTGCAGTCACACAAAACAACAGTTTGCCTTGCTGCATAGCAGTTCGCAGTCAAGGGATCAGACATCTTGCAGTATGGCAGTGTGCAGTGTCAATCTCACATGAACACCATGCACCAGCAGTATGCAGGCAGCATTGTCTTACTGTCTTAGGGATGTCGTCCTCATTGAAGTTCATGGTTATACCCATCAGTCAAGAAGTTTCAGCACGAAAGGTCAAGGATGGCCTCTGATACCAGTCCAGGGGAATGGTCATGATCAGGCATTGCTCAAGACATTCTTGGTCAGGGAGACTGTGCCTCTGCAGTCTGGGCAGTAGACCACAGACAATCCATTGTCTCCATAGCAGCTAGAGTGAGGGTGGTAGGACTAATGCTTTCAGGGAAATGTATGGATGTTATCTGGGTTGGTGTGGGTTTCCTCTGGGTGCTCCAGATTCCTCCCACAGGTGAAAGACGTGCAGGTTAGGTGGATTTGCCATGCTAAATTGTCCAGGGATGTGCAGGTTAGGTGGGTGAGCCATGGGTAATGCAAAGTTACAGGGATAGAGTGGGTCTGGATGGGATCTCTTTGGCAGTTGGTGTGAACTTGATGGGCCAGATTGCTTGCTTCCACACTGTAGGGATTCTATGCTGCAATTCTATACTAGTCTGGGTAGTGTTATTGTCTGAGTAGCCTAATTCGGTTACCCAATGGAATTAGTTAGTTGGTCTGTTAGGACTACCTGCAAAAACAAAAGAGAAAGAGCGGGTGGGTTGCTTTGGAAATGAGACTCAGCAAGTCAGTTTCTGGTACTGTATGCATCCTTGGGGGAAGGGAGGATTACAATTGAGAAAGGGGGCAACAGTATCTGCAAGAGGGATATGGCAGAGTATAGATGGGAAGGGTGTCTTGTGGGAGGGGAGGTCATCCATGGTCAGGAGCATACATGGCATGGTGACCTCATATGCTAACAATTGGTTGGGAATGATGTGTAAGCTCAAATAGATAGTTTGGGAGGTGAACATTCAGGAGAATTGGATATCTGGGGTCTCACTGACACATTCAGGCAGAGGTTGCAACCCACTTGCTCAGAACTGCTCATTGTCAATTACTATTGTGCTAGAAATCAAATGTATGCAATTGGAAAAAAACCAGCTGCAACCATAAAATGCACATACACACAGGACTATTAACTAAGTAAAACAACTTTACTGGAACATTATCAAGGATATTTTGACACTGACCCATTTATGGAGGTGTTAGATCAGATGCCCTTATGCATGGTCAAAAACACTGGTTTATGGAAACATCTTTAAGGAGGAGATTAAAGGTAGAATGATGAAAGGTATGACACCTTGTCAAAAAGGCACAATGATAAACTACACACGCAATGAAATATGATTAATTAACAATATCCTCATGAACGTGTCTCTTGGTAGTAGCAATCACATTAAGACTGTGTTTTATCAGGTTGTAAATTTGCTTGCTGAGCTGATAGATTTGTTTTCAGATGTTTTGTCACCATGCTAGGTAACATCATCAGTGAGCCTCCGATGAAGCGCTGGTCTTCCATCCCGCTTGCTATTTATCTGTCTTGATCTGTTATGGTAGGTGATATCACTCCTGGTTCTGTTTCTGAGAGGTTGGTAAATGGGGTCCAAATTGATATATTTGTTAATGGAGCTTGGGTTTAAATGCCAGGCTTATAGGAATTCCCATGCGTGTCTTTGTTTATTTTGTCCCAGGATGGATGTATTGTCCCAGTCAAACTGGTGTCCCTCTTCGTCTGTATGGATACTAGTGATAGTTAGTCATGAGCACCATGAGCACCAACTAGCCACCAAAAGACATGACCAACTATCACTAGTATCCATACACACAGAAGAACAGGGATACCAGTTCGACTGGGACAATACATACATTCCTGGGATAGGCTAAACAAAGACATGCACGGAAATTCCTAGAGGCCTGGCATTCAAACCAGAACTCCATTAACAAACATATTGATTTGGACCCCATTTACCAACCTCTGAGAAAGAGAACCGAAAATGATATCACCCACCACTACAGACAAAGACAGATAAATAAAAAGCAGGAGGGAACACCAGTGCTTCATCAGAGGCTCACTAATGATATTACCTAGCATGGTGACAAAACGACTGAGAACAAATCTACGAGCAAACTTACAACCCGATCCACATCCTGAGTTACAAGTCTCCAAAATTGCAAACTGAATTTTATATACAGTTTGTAGGGTGCCCAAGATAAGTGTTTTAAGCTTATAGAGAGGCAATTAGTAGAGCTAGTAAAATTAAATTGGCAAATTAGGTTAAGGGATAAGTCAATAGACATGCAGTGGCTGACATTTTCTGATCTTTCAGAATATGCCGAATAGATACATTTCAGCAAAAGAGAAAAACTGTAAGCAGAGAATCCATTGTTAAATTTAAAAAGTTAAGGTCAGTATCAAAAATAATTAAAAACATTTAATTATACAAGTATTGGATGGAATTTTCAAAAAACAGCAAAGGTAGTCTAAAAAAAAATTAATGAGATAAGAAAAGTTAAAGCAGGAGAGATAAAGCGAGCTAGAAATATAAGAAACAGATAGTAAAAGTTTCTATAGATTTAAAAAAATGAAACGTGATGACAAAGTGAACATTGCTCCTGTAGGAATTGAGCCAGGGTAATTAATAATGGAAAACAAGGAACTGGCAGATTAACAGAACGGGTTTTTGCATCAGTCTTCATTCTGGTAACATTTCAGAAAAGGCTGTAAATCTGGAACAAAGGATGTAAATGGGAGGATGAATGCAAGAAAATTACATTCACTAGGCAACTGGTAAATGTATTAAAACTGCGTACTGTAGCTCTGGGCTGACAAGTGCCAAGGTCCTGATGGACATCATCTTAGGGTCTTAAAAACAAATGGGTAGTGAGATAGTTGATGCATTGGTTTTAATTTTCCCAAATTTCATCAATTTGGGAAAGGTTCCAGAATAATGGAAAATAAAGAATGTAACTCTGTCATTCAAAATAGCAGGGAGGGAGGAAGTAGGAAATTATAGGCCAGTTAATATAATATTGGTCATGGTGAACGTTTTAGAAGCTATCATTAAAAGACATTGTAGCTGGGCCCTGAGCTAAATTGAATGGAATCAGGCAGAATCAACAAAACTTTGTGAAAGGAGAATCATGGTTAACCAGTTTATTGTAAAAATGTGCTGCGGATAAAAGGAACTGTACAGTATTTTGATTTTCAGAGTTTATTTAATAAAATGGCACATCAAAGGTTATTGCAAAAAAAATTATGAAGAGAACATAAGGAAGCTAAAGAGGCATTTGGTAAAGATCGGAAAAAAATGCGATGAGGAATTTCCAACAGTATGTGATGGATGGCAGTTATAGGAAGGGGGGAAAGTCTCAGATGCAATCACATAGATGGGTTAACTCCAGGAAGGATAAGAGAGGTAGGCAGCTAGGGCAGGAGTCTTTTGTGGATATACCCATTTCAAACAAGTATGCTGTTTTGGAAAATGTAGGGGGTGATGGATTCTCAGGAGAACGTAGCACGAACAGCCTAGTTTCTGGTATTGAGACTGGCTCTAATGCAATGAGGGGTACGTCGGCTTCCAAGAGATCAATTTTGTTAGGGGATTCTGTAGTCAGAGGTACAGACAGACGTTTCTGTGGCCATCAGAGAAAAAGCAGAATGGTGTGTTGTTGTTTCCCTGGTGCCAGGATCAAGGATGTCTCAGAGAGGGTGCAGAATGTTCTCACGGGGGAGAGGGGCCAACAGGACGTCATTGTCCACATTGGAACCAACGACATTGGAAGGGAAAAGGTTGAGACTCTGAAGGGAGATTACAGAGAGTTAGGCAGAAATTTAAAAAGTAGGTCCTCAAGGGTAGTAATATCTGGGTTACTCCCAGTGCTACGAGCTAGTGAGGGCAGGAATAGGAGGGTAGAGCAGATGAATGCATGGCTGAGGAGCTGATGTATGGGAGAAGGATTCACATTTTTGGATCATTGGAATGTCTTTTGGGGTAGAAGTGACCTGTGCAAGAAGGACGGATTGCACCTAAATTGGAAGGGGACTAATATACTGGCAGGGAAATTTGTTAGAACTGCTTGGGAGGATTTAAACTAGTAAGGTGGGGCGGGGGGGGGGGGGGGCGGTTTGGTGATGGGGCCCAGGGAGATAGTGAGGAAAGATCGATCTGAGACGGGTACAGCTGAGAACAGAAGTGAGTCAAACAGTCAGGGCAGGCAGGGACAAGGCAGGACTAATAAATTAAACTGCATTTATTTCAATGCAAGGGGCCTAACAGGGAAGGCAGATGAACTCAGGGCATGGTTAGGAACATGGGACTGGGATATCATAGCAATTACAGAAACATGGCTCAGGGATGGATACAAATGCTACAGGAAGGATAGAAAGGGAGGCAAGAGAGGAGGGAGATAAGGGATAAGGGATAGCATTACAGCTGTGCTGAGGGAGGATATTCCTGGAAATACATCCAGGGAAGTTATTTGGGTGGAACTGAGAAATATTAAAGGGATGATCACCTTATTGGGATTGTATTATAGACCGGAGATGGAAATGTGTTGCTGGAAAAGCGCAGCAGGTCAGGCAGCATCTAGGGAACAGGAGAATCGATGTTTCGGGCATTAGCCCTTATAGACCCCCCAATAGTCAGAGGGAAATTGAGAAAAAAACTTGTAAGGAAATCTCAGCTATCTTTAAGAATAATAGGGTAGGTATGGTAGGGGATTTTAACTTTCCAAATATCGACTGGGACTGCCATAGTGTTAAAGGTTTAGATGGAGAGGAATTCCTTAAGTGCATACAAGACAATTTTCTGATTCAGTGTGTGGATGTACCTATTAGAGAAGGTGCAAATCTTGACCTACTCTTGGGAAATAGGGCAGGGCAGGTGACTGAGGTGTCAGTGGGGGAGCACTTTGGGGCCAGCAACCATAATTCTATTCGTTTTAAAATATGATGGAAAAGGATAGACCAGATCTAAAAGTTGAAGTTCTAAATTGGAGAAAGGCCAATTTTGACCGTATTAGGCAAGAACTTTCAAAAGTTGATTGGAGGCCGATGTTCGCAGGTAAAGGGACGGCTGGAAAATGGGAAGCCATCAGAAATGAGATAACAAGAATCCAGAGAAAGTATATTCCTGTCAGGGTGAAAGGGAAGGCTGGTAGGTATAGGGAATGCTGGATGACTAAAGAAATTGAGGGTTTGGTTAAGAAAAAGAAGAAAGCATATGTCAGGTATAGACAGGATAGATCGAGTGAATCCTTAGAAGAGTATAAAGAAAGTAGGAGTATACTTAAAAGGGAAATCAGGAGGGCAAAAAGGGGACATGAGATAGCTTTGGCAGATAGAATTAAGGAGAACCCAAAGGGTTTTTACAAATATATTAAGGACAAAAGGGTAACTAGGGAGAGAATAGGGCCCATCAAAGATCAGCAAGGTGGCTTTTATGTGAAGCCACAGAAAATGGGGGAGATACTAAATTAATATTTTGCATCAGTATTTACTATGGAAAAGGATATGGAAGATATGGATAGGGAAATAGATGGTGACATCTTGCAAAATGTCCAGATTATAGAGGAGGAAGTGTTGGATGTCTTGAAACAGTTAAAGGTGGATAAATCCCCAGGACCTGATCAGGTGTATCCAAGAACTCTATAGGAAGCTAGAGAAGTGATTGCTGGGCCTCTTGCTGAGATATTTGTATCATCGATAGTCACAGGTGAGGTGCCGGAAGACTGGAGGTTGGCAAACGTGGTGCCACTGTTTAAGAAGGGTCGTAAAGACAAGCCAGGGAACTATAGGCCACTGAGCCTGACCTCGGTGGTGGGCAAGTTGTTGGAGGGAATCCTGAGGGACAGGATGTACATGTATTTGGAAAGGCAAGGACTGATTCAGGTTGATCAACATGGCTTTGATTGAGTTTTTTGAAGAAGTAACAAAGAAGATTGATGAGGACAGAGCAGTAGATGTGATATATATGGACTTCAGTAAGGCGTTCGACAAGGTTCCCCATGGGAGACTGATTAGCAAGCTTAGATCTCATATACATGGCGAACTAGCCATTTGGATACAGAACTGGCTCAAAGGTAGAAGACAGAGGGTGGTGGTGGAGGTTTTTTTTTCAGACTGGAGGCCTGTGACTAGTGGAGTGCTGCAAGGATCGGTGCTGGGTCCTCTACTTTTACATAATTGATTTGGATGCGAGCATAAGAGGTACAGTTAGTAAGTTTGCAGATGACACCAAAATTGCAGGTGCAATGGAGGACAGCGAGGGTTACCTCAGATTACAACAGGATCGAGACCAGATGGGCCAATGGGCTGAGAAGTGGCAGATGGAGTTTAATTCCGATAAATGTGAGGTGCTGCATTTTGGGAAAGCAAATCTTAGCAGGACTTATACATTTAATGGTAAGGTCCTAGGGAGTGTTGCTGAACAAAGAGACCTTGGAGTGCAGGTTCATAGCTCCTTGGAGTCGCAGGTAGATAGCATAGTGAAGAAGGCGTTTGGTATGCTTTCCTTTATTGATCAGAGTATTGAGTACAGGAGTTGGGAGGTCATGTTGCAGCTGTACAGGACATTGGTTAGGCCACTGTTGGAATATTGCATGCAATTCTGGTCTCCTTTCTATTGGAAAGATGTTGTGTAATTTGAAAGGGTTCAGAAAAGATTCACAAGGATGTTGCCAGGGTTGGAGGATCTGAGCTACAGGGAGAGGCTGAAAAGGCTGGGGCTGTTTTCCCCGGAGCATTGGAGGCTGAGGGGTGACCTTATAGAGGTTTTCAAAATTATGAGGGGCATGGATAGGATAAATAGACAAAGTCTTTTCCCTGGGGTCAGGGAGTCCAGAACTAGAGGGCATAGGTTTAGGGTGAGCGGGGAAAGATACAAAAGGGACCTAAGGGGCAACTTTTTCACGCAGAGGGTGGTACGTGTATGGAATGAGCTGCCAGAGGATGTGGTGGAGACTGGTACAATTGCAACATTTAAGAGGCATCAGGATGGGTATATGAATAGGAAGGGTTTGGAGGGATATGGGCCGGGTGCTGGCAGGTGGGAGTCGATTGGGTTGGGATATATGGTCGGCATGGACGGGTTGGACCGAAAGGTCTGTTTCCATGATGTACGACTCTATGACTGTTAGAAAATGTGACATCTATTTTAGCAGCAAGAATAAAAATGAAGAATATTATTTAACTGGTGAGAGATTGCAAAGCTTTGAGGTACAGAAGAATCTGGATATCCAATGTTTTAATTGCAAAAGATTAGTATGCAGTTACAGCAATTTATTAGGCAAGTTAACAGAATGTATTTATCTTCTGCGAGGGGATTAGATCGCAAATCTTTCGAGGTTATGCTTGAGTTATTCAGGGCACGAGTTGAGACCACATCTGGAAGACTTTACCTAAGGAAGGATGCAAATGCATTGGAAGCAAATACCTGGCGGGTTGTCTTATGAAGAAAGATTGGACATGCTAGACCTGTATCTGCTGGACTTTAGAAGACTAAGAGATGACTTAATTGAAACGTATAGGATCTTGAGGTTGAGGAAAAGAAGTTTCCTCTTATGTGAAAATCTAGGATTGGTATGACTGTTTAAAAATAAGGTTTTGCCAATTTACGACAAAAAGGAGATTTTTGTTCTTATACTGAGTCCAAAGTCTTTGCAAATCTCTTGCATGAGAGGTGGTGGAAGTACAGTCTTTGAATATTTCTAAGTCCTGCTGAAGGGTTCTGCCCGAAACATTGACTGTCTTGCTCCTCTGATGCTGCTTGACCTGCTGTCTTTTTCCAGCTCCACACTTTATCAACTCTGACTTTTCAGCATCTGCAGTCCTCACCATCTCCAAATATGTTTAAGGCAGAGGCCAATAGATTCTTTATGTGCAAAAGAATGAAAGTTATCAGGGGATATAGGAATGTGGAGTCAGCAGATCAATAGCAATTTTGTTGAAAGGCCCACTTCTGTACTTTTTTTTGTATGATTGCATCTGTATATGGTTCATCATTATGTTGTACCCAAGGTCTTACATGAGCCAAACCATCACAAGCTATAGCTTCAATTGTCATGCAGTACTCAAGCCGAATGTGCACTACTTGCCTGACCTAACTGTCCACTTATACAGATAACTTGCATAACAACCTCACAAGAGACCCTTTGGTAAATTGTGACTATGCCATTTCGCCAGTGGATCAGAGCTGGACACTCATCCTTTTCCTCCACTGGGCCCAAGGTTTTTGATAGACTCCATGGTTACTTACTTCCTCTGAAATCTCTGACCTAGTTATCTTGGTCATGGGTAAATGGTTTTATTTGCAATCTGTAGTAAAGATCAGCTCTGCAATTCCTGAACACTCAAAAGGAGAATGAGCAGGGATAAGTGGTGGGATCAGTCTCTACCCTATGGTCAGATCCTCCATAGTTTATTAAGTGTAATGGGAGAGAGGGAGGAGGAGTTCCAAGACACAAAAGAATAACAAGGGTTGAGAAATCATAGCGGGAGAAGTTTGAGAGCTGGTGGAGGCTGACAATGATGAGGACAGTGCAAGAAGGAATGGAATAAAGAACTGACATAATAGAGGTGAACAGAAAAGCTGTGGCTCTGAGGCAGATCCTTCCTGATTGGTCATATGGCTCTTTTATAGCCAATCTGGAACTGTTGCAAAGTCGCCTTACAGTCACAATCACCTGCTCCATGACACGTAATTGCATGTGTCTTACGTGTCAGTGACTGACAAACTAGCGAAATGGTCATCCATCACCACCATCAGGACCCAATGATCCTAACTGAATTCTAAGCTGATGTATAGTAAAATTGAAAAATGTAAAATTATGTGTGTGCATGTACACAGAATAAGATAGAATATACAGGTAATCCATCCCAACTGGTTACGTTCATTTGGGAACAGGCATGCATTTCCTGTTGGGGTGATGATCCATTTAAATGCTAGTTTTTCTCTGAAAGTGAGTTTCTGTGTTGTTGCAATTACTGATCATGTAATTCAGTAAGCTAGGAGGTAAACAATAGAATAGCAAGGATCAACGAAAATGAAGATGTGTAGATTCTGGATCTGCCTCAAGCAGGGCTTTGTGTTTTCAAATAAGCCAAGTGCAGGAATCATCTCTTTCAAGCAGAGTTGAGTTGTATTACGTGTGTACTGGCTAAAAGGGTGGAGGGACCTTGTTAATTGAAGAACACTACTTCTGGAATATCTCTAAAATACAAGATTCCAGGGTTAAAGAATACCAGAACCAGGAGCATTCTGGCTGAGGTAACTACACTTTAAACACAATTGAGGCTTTTGTTGACTGGGGAGTCTATACTGTGCAATGACTGGAGAGGACTTTGAAGTGATAACCTTGCTGGAAATAAATGAAAGGCTCAAGAAATCTCAACCCTTCCAATCTCTGATCAGTATCTGACTTGGTTTATTGTTGGTGTACCTCAGATTGGTGTAGCAGAAAAGTTGAATTAAAAAGATTGGTTTAGAATATAATTATGTAGTTTTAACATATTTAAAGTAGCTACCTAATTAAGATAATATGTGGATTCATTCATTTTGTAAATGAATGGGTTTTAAGATTCTATAAAGACAAAATTAAAAATATTATTGGCTTTTACCATGATCATAGTAATACTCATCTAATAAAATGAAAGCTGATCAGCACTCCTAATCAAGTTTCTGTATAAGTTTAATATCACATCTGTTTTTTAATTGTATTCCTCTAGAAATGAAGATATAGGTTTTTGAATAGGTACAGGGTTACAAATTTGATCACGCTGAATTTGAATGTAACATCACAATGAGTGATTACCCCACATCTAGTCAAGCTAAGTGCTTAGTAAGATGGCAGTGGAGTAGGGCTTCTGAGCCCAGGGCTCATCTGCTCCATCCGCTTGTTTTCCATTTCTTTTCTTTTTTTCTCTCTCTTCTCTTGTTTTTTTTCTCTACCTTATTTACCTCTTGATGAAGAGGTCGGTCGCGATGATGACATCAGTGGCAGTAAGTGTGGCCAGCAGTGCAGAATTGAAGGGTCCCAGCGCAAACCTGAGGCAGTCAGTGAGTGGGCCCAGCAATGTGGACTCGTAGCAGTAGAATTGGGTTCCATGTGGCTTCTGCATTGTCAAGGAGGTCCTAGTGGTGTCTCATGGCTGTTGCTGCGGAGGTGAGTTTGGTTTCGTGGCAGCATCTGCTTCCAGTGCAGATTCACGGAGGCGTTGACGGAAATGAATTTGGGCCTAGTATGAGATACGGCAGCACCAGCAGCAGCTGCATCAGCAAGGTAGGCCCAAGGTGAACTCATAGTGGCGGTGGTCAAATTTGGGCCAGTTTGTTACCCGACTGCATTGGCGGCATTTGCATTGGTGAAGTCCAGTGAGAGCTCAGTGATAAGGGCATCGGTGAAGGCGAGATGCCACCAAAGAACAGTGACTTTCATTTCACAAGCGGCGGCGCAGCAAAGGGCACTCATACCTGGCCACCAATTCCATGATGGAGCACTTAACAAGAATGACTGTAAAATTGGATACTTTCTTTATTTCTTCATTTTTTCTGTCTTCAAATTCTATGTTTTGTTTTATTTTTCTCTGTTTAAAGATGTGCTGGAGAGTGGTGACACTATACAACACTTTTCATTGTATTTTGTAAGAAGATATACTGTATGTGACAATAAATAAATCAAAATCAAATCAATTAAATACAGAGGAACCTTGATTATCCAAATATCAATTATCCGAATTTTGGATTATCCGAAGGAGATCTCAAGGTCCCAATAGAAACATTGCATCAAAGAGCTGGTTCAACCCTGGTGGGGTCTTTTGTTTACAGGTACAATGATTAAAGATGAACTCGGCACACTGAAATGCTGCCGAGAACCGTCGTAGACAGTCCAGGCACCGTCTCCAAATGATTGACCTTCCTCCCTCTCTCTCACCTCCCACACTTTCCCTGGAGTTCTACATAGGGGTGAACCCTAAACCCCACCCCCCCTTTCCCAGATAAGCTCTCCAACATTGTCCTGTACAGGGCAGAGGTAGAACCTGTCAAAAAGTTGCAATAAAAAGGTGTGTGCTTGTGTCCTATTTGGAGACTCACCCCACAAAGGCAGCAGCAGTATTACTGTTGGTGTATAGTCTGGCTGGCCCGGACGGAGTGTGGCGGCTGGGGGGTGGGGTGGGGGGTCGGTTGGGGAAGCGGGGGCACAGACGGGTGTCAGACGGTGGGTGGGGATGGACGGGGGGTGTGGGGTTGGGGCATGGGCAGAGAAGCAGAGTTGGATGGGGTTGGGGTGATGGGATCGGACAGGGTTGGAGGATGGGCGGGGGCGGGGTGGGAGCGGACGGGGCTGGGGGTAGCCGGGGATGGGGGGGGGGGGGGGTGATGTGGGAGCGGATGGGGTTGGGGGGCGGGCGGGGTGGAGGCAGACGGGATTGGGGAGTGGGCAGGGTGGGAGCGGACAGGGTTGGGGGGGCAGGGTGGGAACGGTTGGGGTTGGGGGCGGGGGCTCACATGTAGTGTGCTGCTGCCTAGTCTCCTGAACGGGGAGCAGAAAACACCAAGCCCCAGAGGCAATCAATTAACCGAATAATCAATTATCCGAACGAAATAGTGCCCGCACATCTCGTTTGGATAATCGAGGTTCCTCTGTAAATCAAATTAAGGTAATACAGGCAACACTTCAAAAGTCTGCACTTCTTAAAGAGCAAGTGTTTTCAGGTAGCAGCAGTCAATGGAACTGGATCAGAAATTGTTTCAGAACAGAAATGAAACAACAGTCCAGATCGAATGCTTCCAAAATCTCACCCAATCCGAGCTATCTCCCTCCGACTGACTGCACACCGTGTGCTTAGATCCAAGCCTGCCAATAAGGGTGATGCAGTTATAGTCCGGCATACTGACCTCTTTATTGCAGAGGCTGAGCGCCAGCTCTTAGATACTTCCTCTTACCTTCCTGGACCATGACCCCACCATGGCACATCAGGCCATTGTATCAACTATGGTAACTGACCACAATTCATGTGGTGATCTCTCTCCTACTGCCTCCATGTTGATAGTTCCCCAGCCCCGCAAAGCTTGTTTCTACCTCCACTGGAAAATCCACAAACAGAAGCACCCAGGCAGACCCATTGTTTCAGCTGGCTCCTGCCCCACAGAACTCATCTCTTCCTACCTTGACTCAATCTTTTCTCCCCCTGGTCCAATCCTTGCCCAGTCCATCTGTGATTCCTCTGACATTTTACACCAATTTTGAAATTTTCAGTTTACAGGCTCCAGCTGCCTACTCTTCACCATGGACATCCATTTACACATACATTCCCCACCAGAATTGTCTCAGGGCCCTCTGCACCTTCCTGGAGCAAAGATCTGAACCCATCCACCACCGCCTCATCGGCTTGGCCGAGCTCGTCCTCATCCTCAACAACTTCTCTTTTAACTCCTCTCATTGTCTTCAGGTCAGATGGGCGGCCATGAGTACGTGCATGGGCCCCGATTATATCTGTCTCTTTGTGGGGTACGTGGAGCATTCTTTGTTCCAGTCGTATTCTAGCTCCCACCCACAATTTTCTCCAATATATTGATGATATTATCGGTGCTGCTTCCCTCTCGTCTGAAATTGGAAAAGTTCATCGATTTTGCTTCTAATTTCCACTCCGCCTTCACTTTCACATGATCTATCTCTGACTCCTCCCTTCCCTTCCTTGACATTTGTTTCCATTTCTGGGGATAGACTGATCATTAATATCCATTATAAACCCCCGACTCCCATAGCTACCTGGACTATACATCCTTGCACCCTGCTACCCATAAAGACTCCATTCCATTCTCTCAGGTCCTCCGTCTCCTTTGCCTTTGTTCTGATGAGGTCAACATCAACAAGGGAACCTCCAAAATGTCCACCTTCTTCCTCAACCGATGATTTCTCAGCATCGTTGTTAACAGGGCCCTCAACTGGGTCCAACCCATCTCTCAAACTTCCTGCACCCCCTTTCTTCCCTCCCACAACAGCAAAAGGGTTCCCCTTGTCATTACCTACCATCCCACCAGCATCCATGTCCAGAGGATCATCAACTGCCATTTCCGTTACCTCCAGCGAGATGTTACCACCAGACACATAATTCCCCTCATCCCCTTGTCCACCTTCCACAGGGACCATTGCCTCCAAAACACCCTAGTCCACTCTTCCTTCACTCCCAACACCTCCCCACAGCCCCACACCATCTTCCCCTGCAACTGATGAAGGTGCAACACCTGCCCATATACCTTCTCCCTCCTCAGTTTCTAAAAGCACAAACGTACCTTGCAGATGAAGCATCACTTTACCTGCACCTCCCACAATTTAATCTACTGCATTTGCTGCTCACAATGTAGTCTCCTCTACGTTGGGATACTGAAGTGAAGACTGGATGTCTGCTTTGCAGAACGTCCATGTTCTGCCTCCAAAAAAGACCCTGAACTTCCAGTTGCCTGTCACTTTAACACTTCACCCTGTTCCCTGGCCAACATCTCTGTCTCAGCCTTGCTGCAGTATTCCAGCAAAGCTCAGCATAAATTGGAAGACTAGCACCCCATTTTCTGCTTGGGGACGCTGCAGCCCTCTAGCCTCAATATCGAATTCAATAATTTTAGGGCCTGAACTCCCTGATGTCCTAGCACCCTACCCCACACACCAGGCCTGGTTATCACACTGCCTGCCATTACACACACCATCTATTGTTGGCCACTAACAGTCTCCATTAGCAGCTATTCACCCTCCCAGCCAGATCATTATCAACTCCTTTGTCTGTCCAACTGTCCTTCTCTCTCTTTTTTGGCTCAATCCCCACCTCTCATTTACTCCTTACCCCCTGTCCCCCACCCTATCCTCTGCAAATATTTTGATTTTTTTTGACTGCCATCAGTTCTGAGGAAGGGTGACCGGATCTGAAATGTTAACTCTGATTTCTGTTCACAGTTGCTGCCAGATCTGCTGAGCTTTTCCAGCAACTTCTATTTTTGGCTCTGGTGTGGTGTTGGGAGTCTTATTCCAAAAGGAGGAAAGAATTCCTACATGGGGCCAGGAGGTCTCAAGGCTGAAACGACAAACTGGATAAGAGATGGTAACCACAGATTTCAGTTCAAAGAATCTGCTCCTGACTACAGTGCCACAAATAAGGTTCATGAATTCAACACACGTAGTCAAGGTCAGTGAACGCATGTTCAAGTGTCATCATCTCTCAACTGCTTAAAGGACCACACCTACCTCACTCCTCTATTAGTAATCTCTGGTAATTCAGACTTATGCCGAGCAATCAGATGCTCCATCTGATGGTCACACATTGAACAATGCTGCAAGCTATACACAGTCTTCCTCAGCTTCCATGGACTTACATCTATTTAGCTACAGCACACACATCACCCAAAATGTTCCAACACTCTCATTGAAGACGGTGTGGCCATGTGATAGCCCCTTTAAAACCTACACGGAATCACTAATGAATGTCCCTATGGGGCTTGTTGTGTATGCGTTCCTTTGGCAACAGGGAATGGCCTATCAAACTGGACTCATCACCCAAGATAAAAAAAAGCAAATGCAATCCCACCTGCTCCAGAGGTGTGTAATAACAGTTCTGAACTGGTTGATCAGACAAAAAATGTTAAATAAAAAGGAATGACTTATTGGTATCAGTATCAAACATATTTATAGCCCTTTCAGCACTGTGGATAAGTTTACTTGTCTAGGCATGGTCGGGCTTTGGAGATTACTGCTGTTTATACTTGTTTTGACACATTATTACACACCACAGATTAATCTGCTCATGTCAATCTTAAAACAAAAGTCATTTTTCCGGTTTTTGGACATTGCTCTCATCTCTAAAATAACCAATGGGAGTTCAGAAGGATAAAGAAGACAAGCAACCAGGAATTAGTTAGAAGATAATTCTGATTGATAGATGAGGCAGATTTGTTGCAGCAAAATTCAAAATAGTTGAATTAGGATTGGGAAATGGTTGCAGTAAGAAGAGGAAGTAAAATCAACTTAAAATAAAGTCAGCTAGGTAAAAACAATGACTGCAAATGCTGGAAACCAGAGTTTAGATAAGGGTGGTGCTGGAAAAGAACAGCAGGTCAGGCAGCATCCGAGGAGCAGTAAAATTGACATTTCGGGCAAAAGCCCTTCATCAGGAATACAGGCAGAGAGCCTGAAGCGTGGAGAGATAAATGAGAGGAGGGTGGGGGTGGGGGTGGGGAGAAAGTAGCATAGAGTACAATAGGTGAGTAGGGGAGGGAATGAAGGTCAGGGGGAGGGTGGAGTGGATAGGTAGAAAAGACGATAGGCAGGTAGGACAAGTCATGGGGACAGTGCTGAGCTGGAAGTTTGGAACTGGGGTGAGGTGGGGGAAGGGGAAATGAGGAAACTGTTAAAGTCCACATTGATGCCCTGGGGTTGAAGTGTTCCGAGGCGGAAGATGAGGCGTTCTTCCTCCAGGCGTCCGGTGGTGAGGGAGCGGCGGTGAAGGAGGCCCAGGACCTCGGCAGAGTGGAAGGGGGAGTTGAAATGTTGGGCCACAGGGCGGTGTGGTTGATTGGTGCGGGTATCCCAGAGATGTTCCTAAAGCGCTCTGCTAGGAGGCGTCCAGTCTCCCCAATGTAGAGGAGACCACATCGGGAGCAACGGATACAATAAATGATATTGGTGGATGTGCAGGTAAAGGCTCCTTTAGGGCCTTAGATGGAGGTGAGGGAGGAGGTGTGGGCGCAGGTTTTGCAATTCCTGCGGTGGCAGGGGAAGGTGCTAGGATGGAAGGGTGGGTTGTTGGGGGGCATGGACCTGACGAGGTAGTCACGGAGGGAACAGTCTTTGCGGAAGGCGGAAAGGGGTGGGGAGGGAAATATAGTTGAAACTTTATTGCTGGAACAGCACAGCAGGTCAGGCAGCATCCAGGGAACAGGAGATTCGACGTTTCGGGCACAGGCCCTTCTTCAGGAATCCTGAAGAAGGGCCTGTGCCCGAAACGTCGAATCTCCTGTTCCCTGGATGCTGCCTGACCTGCTGTGCTGTTCCAGCAATAAAGTTTCAACTTTGATCTCCAGCATCTGCAGACCTCACTTTCTCCTTCCGGGAGGGAAATATATCCTTGTGGTGGGGTCCGTTTGGAGGTGGCGGAAATGTCGGCGGATGATTTGGTTTATGCGAAGGTTGTTCGGGTGGAAGGTGAGCACTAGGGGCGTTCTGTCCTTGTTACGGTTGGAGGGGTGGGGTCTGAGGGCGGAGGTGCGGGATGTGGATGAGATGCGTTGGAGGGCATCTTTAACCACGTGGGAAGGGAAATTGTGGTCTCGAAAGAAGGAGGCCATCTGGTGTGTTCTGTGGTGGAACCGGTCCTCCTGGGAGCAAATACGGCGGAGGCGGAGGAATTGGGAATACGGGATGGCATTTTTGCAGGAGGTAGGGTGGGAAGAGGTGTAATCCAGGTAGCTGTGGGAGTCGGTGAGATTGTAAAAAAATGTCAATGTCAAGTCGGTCGTCGTTAATGGAGATGGAGAGGTCCAGAAAGGGGAGGGAGGTGTCAGAGATGGTCCAGGTAAATTTAAGGTCAGGGTGGAATGTGTTGGTGAAGTTGATGAATTGCTCAACCTCCTCGCGGGAGCACGAGATGGCGCAAATGAGGTGGGGAGTGGTGCCAGTGTAATTACGGAATCTGGACTGTTCTATGTAGCCAACAAAGAGACAGGCATAGCTGGGGGCCATACGGGTGCCCATGGCTACCCCTTTGGTCTGGAGGCAGTGGGAGGATTCGAAGGAGAAATTGTTAAGAGTGAGGACCAGTTCAGCCAAACGAATGAGTGTCGGTGGAAGGGTACTGTTGGGGATGTCAGGAGAGGAAGAAACGGAGCGCTTGGAGGCCCTGGTCATGGCGGATGGAGGTGTAGAGGGATTGGATATCCATGGTGAAGATGAGGCGTTGGGGGTCGGTGAAACGGAAGTCTCGGAGGAGGTGGAGGGCGTGGGTGGTGTCTCAGACGTATGTGGGGAGTTCCTGGACTAGGGGGGATAGGACAGTGTCGAGGTAGGTAAAGATGAGTTCAGTGGGGCACGAGCATGCTGAGACAATGGGTCGGCCAGGGTGGTCAGGCTTGTGGATCTTGGGAAGGAGGTAGAACCGGGCGATGCAGGGTTCCCGGACTATGAGGTTGGAAGCTGTGGGTGGGAGATCTCCTGAGGTGATGAGGTTCTGTATGGTCTGGGAGATGATAGTCATGGTCGAGGGGGTGGTAGGAAGAGGTGTCCTTGAGTTGGAGTTTGGCTTCAGCGGTGTAGAGGTCAGTGCGCCAGACTACCACTGCGCCCCCTTTATCTGCTGGCTTGATGGTGAGGTCGGGATTGGAGCAGAGGGATTGGAGGGATGCGCTTTGTGAGGGTGAGAGGTTGGAGTGGGGGAGGCGGATAGACAAGATGAGGCGATTAATGTCCCGGCAGCAGTTGGAAATGAAGAGGTCAAGGGCGGGTAATAGGCCAGCACAGAGTGTCCAGGTGGATGGAGTGTGTTGGAGGCAGGCAAAGGGGTCCTCGGAAGGTGGGCGGGAGTCCTGATTGTAAAAGTAAGCTCGGAGGCGGAGGCAGCGGAAGAAGTGTTCGACGTCACGGCGTGTATTAAATTCTTGGTTGCTTGGGCGGAGGGGGTTGAAGGTGAGTCCTTTGCTGAAGACTGATCATTCGTAAAATAAAGTCATCAAAATCTTTCCATCTTTGTGGGCAAAATACTTCATCAATTGGTCAAAAGCTGATAGTTAAACTAACAAATAATCAAATAATAAACCACAAAGAAAGACTGAACAAAAATAAATGGAGCCCTCTAAGGACACAATGGTTAGTGCCTCTACTTCACGACCAGGATGCCTGGGTTCAAGCCCACCTGCTGTAGATAGTGTTTCTACTGCTGAGCAATAAAGCATGTGTTCAAATCCCAGCTGCTCCAGAGGTGTATAATAACATCTCTGAACAGAGTGATTAAAAAATATATAAAAGAGGTCCTTGTGAGACTGGTGTGTATAATTTAATAACATTGCTGAACAGATTGATTGGAAATATAGGTTAATAAAACCTGCCGTGGGCAGCACAGTGGTTAGCACTGCTGCCTCACAGCGCCAGAGACCCGCATTCAATTCCTGCCTTAGGCGAATTCCTATGTGGAGTTTGCACATTCTCCCAGTGTCTGCATGGGTTTCCTCCGAGTGCTCCGGTTTCCTCCCACAGTCCTAAAATGTGCAGGTTAGGTGAATTGGCCATGCTAAATTGCCCGTAGTATTAGGTGAAGGGGTAAATGTAGGGGTCTGGGTGGGTTGCGCTTCGGCAGGTTGGTGTGGACTTATTGGGCCGAAGGGCCTGCTTTCACACTGTAAGTAATCTAATCTAATTTAAAAGATAAATTTGGTTAATGTCTGTTCATTGGCCCTTGTGTGGTACCCTACTCTTGGACAGGGGTGCTGGTTCAAGTCCCAACCTGCTCCAGAGATGTGTAATAACATCTCTGAACACATTTATTTTTCAAGTCAAGGTAGAAAAAATAAATAAATAAGGCGGTCCACAGAACTCTTGTGGCACAGTGATAGTGTTTCTACTGCTGAACCAGAGGCATGTGTTTGAATCCCAGCTGCTCCAGAGGTGCATAATAACATCTCTGAACGGAGTGATTAAAAAATATATAAAAGAGGTCCTTGTGGGACTGGTGTGTATAATTTAATTTTAAAAAAAAGGACCATGGGGCCCTCTTTTGGTGCACTGCTAGTGTCCCTAGCCCCTCAACCAGGAAGCCCAAGTTCAAGTCCCACCTGCTCCAGAGGTGTGTGATAATATCGCTGAACAGGTTGATCAGAAAATAGGTTGAATAAATTGTTTTTAAAAATTACAAAGCAGACCCACACTGCCACACTTCCAGTTAGATCCATGCGCAGTTGTCCTTGGAGAAAGAGCGCATGGTATCTATCAATGCTATCAGAGAAAGGTGGGCACTACACTGCAGGGATATAAAGCTTCATTTCCCCCTTCAATTCCATTTTGATTTAGTTCCTTCCTGTTCTCCCTACCCTCGCCCCTCTGTCCATTCCTCCCTCCCCACCCCCCACCCACGCCCGCTGCATTCACCTTTGATGGTTTGTATTGCCCATTAGAAGCTTTGCATGTAAATACTGAATTGGCTACACAGGTATTTTTATTGGTGGTGCATAATAGTTAAAAAAAAGCAAAGTCATGAGGTTTTGCTGGTGGGAACGTCGCTCATTTGTGTATGATAACAATTCAGGGTAAAGAAGAAAAAAAGAAAAATAAAGCAGATCCACGTTGCCTCTCTTCTGTTGTTATGTTCATGCCCAGGTGTCCTTGGAGAAGGGACACAGTGTCCATCAATGCTCTTGATGTCTTTAGAGAGACTTAGACACTGAAGAGGAACACAGTGCTTTATCTCCCCCTCCAACTCCTTTTTGACTTAGTCTCTTCACTCTTTCCCTATCCATTCCTCACTTTTGATGATTCGCATTGCCCATACTGGACTTTGTAAATATTCAATTGGCTACATGGGTGTTTTATTGGTTGTGGTTAGTATACAATAAAAGAAAAAAAAAAACACAAAAAAAGGATTTTGTTGGTGGGAAAGTTGCTCAGTTGTGTGTGATAGCACTTCTGAGTATGGAAAAAGAAAAAAAAATGAAATAAAAAGAGAAAAAAAAGCATATTGAGGGATATGTCTGCAGAACCGTGTATAGCGGGCTGTGGCTAACCTTTGTACTCCACAGATAGTGGATCTGTTTTGGTGTTCAACAATAAATGATGTTGCTTTCCTTAGTTATTACAGACCATGAACCTTTTGCCCTCCACACAATCCTCTTTCCTCACCCATCCCTCTCTTCTGCATCTATGCTTTTAGACATTTTAGTAATGCTGCTTACCAGGCTAGTCTGGTGAAGAAGCACCATCAGCTGATCTGATATTCACACCCATCAGCTCCAATATTGGCACAGGTAAGTCCAGTACTTTGTAAGCAAGCAGGTTGCTGAGGCTTGTTCAGGTGTTGCCTAGGGGAATGGTAATAGATTCGTGAAGCATGACCCTGTTGTCCTCTCTCAGGATGACAGCTCACATTCCTAAACAACTCCACCAGTATCTTTGCTGGTGTCACTTCTCAAGCCAGCCCAGACTGATGTCACCCATTCTGATATGGTACAGCTGAAGCCAAGGCACTCGAGTTTAGAATGCTCGAGATCATTCAGCAAGCTCATCCACACCACCTCCAGTGAAAGCCAGCAGTCTTCCACTAGCCATATCCCTGGTACTGATGTAATACAGTGTCAGAGCACAGAGTCATAGAGATCTACAGCACAGAAAAAGGTTCTTCAGCCCAGTCAAAAACAACCACCTAACTATTCTCAACCAATTTTCCAGCACTTTACCCATAGTATTGTGGAAAGTGCACATCTAAATACTTGTTCAATGTTATGAGGGTTTCTGCCTCCACCACTTTTACAGACACTGAGTTCCAGATTCCCACTTTCCTCTGGTTGAAAAAGATTTTTCTCACATCTCCTCTAAACCTGCTGCCCTTCGCTTAAATTTAGGCCCCCTAGTCATCAATCCCTCCAGGGAGGGGACGTTTCTTCGTCCACCCTATGTGTGTGCCGCTCATAATTTTATTGATCTGAATCATGTCCCTCAGTCTTCTCCAGTGATAAACCCCAGCCTTTCCTATCTTTCTTCATAACCAAAACTTGCCAGACCAGGCAATGACCCAGTAAATCTTCTTTGCCTAACCAATGTTTTATACGGTTCCAGGATAACTTCCCTATTCTTAAACTCCATGCCTCGGCTAATAAAGGCAAGTATTCCATAATCCTTTCTTATACCACTTCAAATCACATATTTCGTATTTCTTCTTAACCTCTTCATCAATCTGTCCTGATACCTTAAGAGACTGGTGAGCACGCACATCAAGGTCTCTTGATCTGGGGTGCTTTCCAGGTTCCTAACCTTCATCATGTGTTCCCTTGCCTTGTTTGTCCTGCCCAAGTAAGTCACCTGACACTTACCAGAACTGAATTCCATTTGTCATGGTTCAGTCCATTTGGCTGGCATGGTAGCTCAGTGGTTAGCACTGCTGTCTCATCATGCCAGGGACCCGGATTCGATTCCTGCCTCGGGTGACTGCCTGTGTGGAGTTTGCACATTCTCCCTGTGTCTGCATGGGTTTCCTCCTGGTGCTCGGGTTTCCTCCCACAATCCAAAGATGTGCAGGTTAGGTGAATTGGCCATGCTGACTGCCCATAGTGTTCAGAGATGTGTAGGTTGGGTGCATTAGTTAGAGGTAAATGTAGAGTAATAGAGGAGGGGAAATGAGTCTGGGTGGGTTACTCTTTGGAGGGTTGGTATAGACTTGTTGCACTGAAGGGCCTGTTTCCACACTGTAGGGCTTCTATGACCTATGACCAGCCTGTTTATATCATTCTGTAATCTAAGACTAACCAACTCACCATTTACCACTTCATTAATTTTCATAACATCTGTAAACTTACTGATCAACCCTCCTGTAAACTTACTGATCAAGCCTAAATCATTTATGTACACCACAGTCAGGGCCCTAAAACAGATCCTTGCAGAACTTCACTGGAGACAGGCTTCCAATTGGAAAAATACCCCTCAACTATCACCCTCTGCTTCCAGCCACTCAACCAATCCTGGGTCCAATTTGCCAAATTTCCTTGGATCCCATGGGCTCTTACCCTTGTTACGGTGCGGAACCTTATCAAAAGCCTTAGCGAAGTCCTAATGGATATCATAAAATTTGGTGCCCTCATTTACACATTTGATTATCTCATTAAGAAATGTGATCAAGTTGATCAGACATGTTCTTAACAAAACCATGTTTACTGTTCTTGATTAATCCCTGCCTCTCCAAGTGCAAATTAATTAGTCCCTCTGAATTAGTTCTAATAGTTTCCCCACCACAGGAGTGTAGTTTCCTGGTTTATCCCCTGTTCCTTCTTGAACCTCTCTACCATATTGGCTGTCTTCCAGTTCTCTGGCACCTCTCTTGTGATTAGAGAGGAATTGAAAGCTGTTGCTAATGCCCCTGCTATTTACTCTCTTGTCTCACTCAACAACCTGGATACGTTTCATCTGGCCCTGGAAATGTATTTATTGTTAAGCCTGACAGACCACCCAGATCCTCCTCTCTGTCTGTGCTAATTTCTTTACAGTCTTTTTCCCCCCATGTCATCATTCTTACTAGTTAACAATGATTCAAAGATTTCATTTAGAACCCTACCCATATCCTCCGACTCCACACACAAACTACCACCATGGCCTTTAATAACCCTTGCACTCTCCCTAAGTTATACTTTTACCCTTATGCACTTGTAAAACAATTTAGGGATTTTCCTTTATTTGTGTAGTAGATTCTGTGTAAAAACAAAAGCCATCCTCCATGGACCCAAAACATATTAAAACAGCCATCCCCTATGGACAAGCCCTACAGATACACAGGATCTGTTCAGATGAGGAGGAACATGACAGGCACTTGGAAGTTCTCAAGCATGCTCTCATAAGAATGGGGTACAATGCTCAACTCAACGACCACTAGTTCCGATGTGCCACAGTGGGAAACCATAATGACCTCCTCAGGAGACAGACATGAGCTGCAACCAATAGGGTACCCTTTGTTATCCAGTACTTCCTGGGAGCCATAAAACTACATCATGTTCTTCGCAGCCTGCAACACATTATCGATGAGAATGAGCACTTCGCCAAGACCTTCCTCATACATCCTCTTTTCGCCTTTAAACAACCGCCAAACCGTAAACAGATCATTGTTCACAACAAAATATCTGGCTTTCAGGAAAACACCATACAACTCTGTCACGGCAGACACTGCAAGACGTGTCAGAGTGTTGACACGGATACCACCATTACACATGGGGAGACCACCCACCATCTACACGGCAGGCACTCGTGACACAGCCAACATTGTCTATCTCATACAATGCAGGCAAGGATGCCCCAAGTCATGGTACGTTGGTGACACCAAGCAGAGGCTACGGCAACAGATGAATGGACACCACACAACAATCACCGGCCAGAAGTGTTCCCTTCCAGTCGGTAAACACTTCAGCAGTGGGGGACATTCAGCCTCTAACCTTCAGGTGACCATCTTCCAAGGCAGACTTCAGGCCAGGCAACAACGTGAAGTGTCTGAGCAGAGGCTGATAGCCAAGTTCAGTAGCCATGGGGATGGCCTCAACTGGGCTCTTGGATTCATGTCACACTATAGGTGACCTCACTAAACTATACACTCTGTCTCTCTCTCTCTCTGTCTCTCTCACTCACACACACTCACTCAGACCCTCTCTTATACGCTCTCACACAGACACACACCCACTCATAATCACACATGCACCCCATTACACTCACACAGACACACACTCTCTCACAGACACTCACACCCCCACATACACACACACGCACACACACAGGTTTGTGGGGTGAATTTGTACAGCAGAATTACATTTTATTTTGCTCAAAAACTGCATAAATCCACGTAAGATTCTGTGACTCCCACTTTAGAAATAGAATTAGTCTGACCTAACATTGGGCCACAGACAGACTTTAACTTCACACCTTCAATGCATTATCTGAGCTGAGATGACACCTGTTGTTAAAAGTTATCTTGAGAGAATGTAACTTTATAAAAGTTCTGGGATTTACATATGAAGGAATCGAAACTGACATGGTCATTCTAAAAGATAAAAGACGTAAGCTAACTTTATTTAATATTACATTCTATGACACTGCAATCCTGTTGCCATAAAGTCTGTGTCTTATGATTCTGCTCCACAACCACCTGCTGAAGAAACAGCACTTCGAAAGCTCGTGATTCCAAATAAACCCGTTGGACTATAACTTGATTTGGAGGTGCCGGTGTTGGAATGGAGTGTAGAAAGTTAAAAATCACACAAAATCAGGTTATAGTCCAACAGGTTTTGTTCGCCGAGCTGGGAATTTGTGTTGTAGGCGTTTCGTCCCCTGTCTAGGTGACATCCTCAGTGCTTGGAAGCCTCCTGTGAAGCGCTTCTGTGATGTTTCCTCCAGCATTTATAGTGGTTTGAATCTGCCGCTTCCGGTTGTCAGTTCCAGCTGTCCGTTGCAGTAGTCGGTATATTGGGTCCAGGTCGATGTGCTTATTGATTGAATCTGTGGATGAGTGCCATGCCTCTAGGAATTCCCTGGCTGTTCTCTGTTTGGCTTGTCCTATAATTGTAGTGTTGTCCCAGTCGAATTCATGTTGCTTGTCATCTGCATGTGTGGCTACTAAGGATAGCTGGTTGTGTCGTTTCGTGGCTAGTTGGTGTTCATGGATGCGGATTGTTAGCTATCTTCCTGTTTGTCCTATGTAGTGTTTTGTGCAGTCCTTGCATGGGATTTTGTACACTACATTGGTTTTGCTCATGATAGGTATCGGGTCCTTCGTTCTGGTGAGTTGTTGTCTGAGAGTGGCTGTTGGTTTGTGTGCTGTTATGAGTCCTGGTGGTCGCAGTAGTCTGGCTGTCAGTTCGGAAATGCTCTTGATGTATGGTAGTGTGGCTAGTCCTTTGGGTTGTGGCACGTCCTCGTTCCATTGTCTTTCCCTTAGGCATCTGTTGATAAAATTGCGCGGGTATCCGTTTTTGGCGAATACATTGTATAGGTGTTCTTCTTCCTCTTTTTGCAGTTCTGGTGTACTGCAGTGTGTTGTGGCCCTTTTGAATAGTGTCTTGATGCAACTTCCTTTGTGTGTGTTGGGGTGGTTGCTTTCGTAGTTCAGGACTTGGTCTGTGTGTGTGACTTTCCTGTATACCTTTGTGGTGAATTCTCCATTCGGTGTTCTCTGTACCATCACGTCTAGGAATGGGATTTGGTTGTCCTTTTCTTCCTCTCTAGTGAATCGGATTCCTGTGAGTGTGGCATTGATGATCTGGTGTGTGTTCTCTATTTCTGTGTTTTTTGATTACAAAGGTGTCATCCACATATCTGACCGAGTTTGGGTTGAATTTGCAGTAAGACTGTTTGTTCTAATCTTTGCATTACCACTTCTGCTATGAGTCCAGAGATGGGCGAGCCCATGGGTGTGCCGTTGATTTGTTCATATATTTGGTTGTTGAATGTGAAGTATGTTGTGAGGCACAGGTCCAATAGTTTGAGTATGCCGTCTTTGTTGATAGGTTCAACGTTCTGTTGTCTGTTCTGTATGTCCAGCAGGTTGGCTATTGTTTCTCTGGCTAGGGTTTTGTCGATAGAGGTGAACAGTGCCGTTACATCGAATGAGACCATGGTTTCTTCCTTGTCTATGTGTATATTTCTGATGATGTCCAAGAATTCCTGTGTTGATTGTATAGAGTGTCTGGATCCGCTGATCAGGTGTTTCAGTTTTTGCTGTAGTTCTTTAGCCAGTTTGTGTGATGGTGTCCCTGGTAGTGATACTATGGGTCTGAGTGGGATGTCTGGTTTGTGCACTTTAGGTAGTCCATAGAATTTGGGGGGGGGGGGGGGGTTGTTGCTTTCAGGTTTCATTCTTTGTAGGTCAAACCTGGTTATCTGTCCGTTTTTTTGTAGGTTCCTCAGTGTGTTGTTGTTTATCCTATTGTGAGCTGTGGTGGGGGGGGTCAAACCCCCTCTTTTGGTAGGTGTTGGTATCTGCAAGTAGTTGTTGCACTTTTTGGATGTAGTCTGCTTTGTCCAGGATGACCGTCATTCTGCCTTTGTCTGCTGGTAGTATGATTATGTTCTTATCGTTTCTTAGTGATTGTAGTGCTTCCCTCTCCTTGATGTTGAGGTTATGTGTTTGTCTTTTCCTTGTTATCAGCGGTACGATACTTTGTCTCACTGTTTGTTGTGTCTCTTCTGTCAGTCCATTGTTCCTGAGTGTGCATTCTAGTGCTGCTAGGAAGTCTGCTGTTTTGGCATCCCTGTGGTTGTAGTTGAGTCCCTTGGCCAGTATTGTTCTTTCCGTGTCTGTGAGCTGTCTGTGGGAGAGGTTTCTAACCCAGGTGTGTGTGGTGGTGTCCTCTCTGTTGTGTGTTAGTTTGGCCATTTTTTCTTTTAGTGCCTTTTTTTGCGGTGTGTGGTCCTGTTCTGTCCTACAGTGACGGCCTGTTCTATGGTCCGGGTCCATTCCTGATTGGTGGTTTTTGAAATTAACGATTTTTGGCACACAATTTCTTGTCTGTATTTGTGAAGTCTGTTGTGAGCGTCTGTAATCATTACCTGGATCATCCTGAATCCGTTCTGTCTGGCTGTGTCCCTGGCTTGTGGGTTGTTGACTGGCGGTCTGTATCTGACACATGGTGGAAGGATTCGATTCTTTTGGCATTCATGCAGGAACAAATCAATGGCACACCCATGAGCTCACCCATCTCTGGACTCATAGCTGAAGCGGTAATGCAAAGATTAGAACAAATAGTCTTACTGCAAATTCAACCCAAACTCTGGGTCAGATATGTGGATGACACCTTTGTAATCATTAAAAACACAGAAATAGAGAACACACCGGATCATTAACGCCACACTCACAGGAATCCGATTCACTAGAGAGGAAGAAAAGGACAACCAAATCCCATTCCTAGACGTGATGGTACAGAGAACACCGAATGGAGAATTCACCACAAAGGTATACAGGAAAGCCACACACAAAGACCAAGTCCTGAACTACGAAAGCAACCACCCCAACACACACAAAAGAAATTGCATCAAGACACTATTCAAAAGGGCCACAACACACTGCAGTACACCAGAACTGCAAAAAGAGGAAGAAGAACACCTATACAATGTATTCGCCAAAAACGGATACCCTCGCAATTTTATCAACAGATGCCTAAGGGAAAGACAACCGAACGAGGACATGCCGCAACCCAAAGGACTAGCCACACTACCATACATCAAGAGCATTTCCAAACTGACAGCCAGACTACTGCGACCACTAGGACTCATAACAGCACACAAACCAACAGCCACTCTCAGACAACAACTCACCAGAACGAAGGACCCGATACCTATCATGAGCAAAACCAATGTAGTGTACAAAATCCCATGCAAGGACTGCACAAAACACTACATAGGACAAACAGGAAGACAGCTAACAATCCGCATCCATGAACACCAACTAGCCACGAAACAACACGACCAGCTATCCTTAGTAGCCACACACGCAGATGACAAGCAACATGAATTCGACTGGGACAACACTACTATTATAGGACAAGCCAAACAGAGAACAGCCAGGGAATTCCTAGAGGCATGGCACTCATCCACAGATTCAATCAATAAGCACATCGACCTGGATCCAATATACCGACCACTGCAACTGACAGCTGGAACTGACAACCGGAAGCGGCAGATTCAAACCACTATAAATGCCGGAGGAAACATCACAGAAGCGCTTCACAGGAGGCTCCCAAGCACTGAGGATGTCACCTCGACAGGGGACGAAACGTCTACAACACAAATTCCCAGCTCGGCGAACATAACCACAACAACGAGCACCCGAGCTACAAATCTTCTCACAAACTTTGAAGTCCAGCAGGTTTATTTGGAAGCACTAGCTTTCGGAGTACTGGTCCTACATTTGGTGCTAGTGCTTCTAAATAGACCTGCTGGACTATACACTTCCGACCCCACCAGTGCCACTCACCTGCATTCTGCTGACACGCCCTCCACAGACCCCACTGTCACTATCCCCACCCCCCAGAACCCCGAGGGGAACACTACCCCTGCTCATGACTCTACCCCCATTCCACCCACCATCACACCCACTCCAGGTACTGGCTCCGACCCCACTCCCAGCTCTACACCCACACCAGCTCCCAGCCCTGCCGAGTTTTCACCATCCCCCCAGACGTCCACCTCACTGAGGACGAACGATCAGTCCTCAGCAAAGGACTCACCTTCGTCCCCCTCCGTCCACGCATCAATGAATTCAATACACGCCGTGACATCGAACAATTCTTCCGTCGCCTCCGCCTCCGAGCTTACTTTCATAATCAGGACTCCCGCCCACCTTCCGAGGACCCCTTCGCCCACCTCCAACACACTGCATCCACCTGGACACCGCGCGCTGGCCTATTACCTGCCCTCGACCTCTTCATTTCCAACTGCCGCCGGGACATTAACCGCCTCAACCTGTCGACCCCCCTCCCCCACTCCAACCTCTCACCCTCACAACGCACAGCCCTCCAATCCCTCTGCTCCAATCCTGACCTCACCATCAAGCCAGCGGACAAAGGGGGCGCAGTGGTAGTCTGGCGCACTGACCTCTACATCGCTGAAGCCAAACGCCAACTCGAGGACACCTCTTCCTACCGCCCCCTTGACCATGACCCCACCCCCCATCACCAAACCATCATCTCCCAGACCATACAGAACCTCATCACCTCAGGAGATCTCCCACCCACAGCTTCCAACCTCATAGTCCGGGAACCCCGCACTGCCCGGTTCTACCTCCTTCCCAAGATCCACAAGCCTGACCACCCTGGCCGACCCATTGTCTCAGCATGCTCCTGCCCCACTGAACTCATCTCTACCTACCTCGACACTGTCCTATCCCCCCTAGTCCAGGAACTCCCCACATACGTTCGAGACACCACCCACGCCCTCCACCTCCTCCAAGACTTCCGTTTCCCCGGCCCCCAATGCCTCATCTTCACCATGGATATCCAATCCCTCTACACCTCCATCCGCCATGACCAGGGCCTCCAAGCCCTCCGTTTTTTCCTCTCGAGACGTTCCCAACAGTACTCCTCCACCGACACTCTCATTCGTTTGGCCGAACTGGTCCTCACCCTGAACAATTTCTCCTTTGAATCCTCCCACTTCCTCCAGACCAAAGGGGTAGCCATGGGCACACGTATGGGCCCCAGCTATGCCTGTCTCTTTGTTGGCTACATAGAACAGTCCAGATTCCGTAATTACACCGGCACCACTCCCCACCTTTTCCTCCGCTACATTGATGACTGCATTGGCGCCACCTTGTGCTCCCGCAAGGAGGTTGAGCAATTCATCAACTTCACCAACACATTCCACCCTGACCTTAAATTTACCTGGACCATCTCTGACACCTCCCTCCCCTTCCTGGACCTCTCCATCTCCATCAGTGATGACCGACTTGACACTGACATCTTCTACAAACCCACCGACTCCCACAGCTACCTGGATTACACCTCTTCCCACCCTACCTCTTGCAAAAATGCCATCCCGTATTCCCAATTCCTCCGCCTCCGCCGTATCTGCTCCCAGGAGGAGCGGTTCCACCATAGAACACACCAGATGGCCTCCTTCTTTAGAGACCGCAATTTCCCTTAAAGATGCCCTCCAACGCATCTCATCCACATCCCGCACCTCCGCCCTCAGACCCAACCCCTCCAACCGCAACAAGAACAGAACGCCCCTGGTGCTCACCTTCCACTCTACCAACCTTCGCATAAACCAAATCATCCGCCGACATTTCCGCCACCTCCAAACAGACTCCACCACCAGGGATATATTTCCCTCCCCACCCCTCTCCGCCTTCCGCAAAGACCGTTCCCTCCGTGACTACCTGGTCAGGTCCACGCCCCCCTACGACCCACCATCCAATCCTGGCACTTTCCCCTGCCACCGCAGGAACTGTAAAACCTGCGCCCACACCTCCTCCCTCACCTCTATCCAAGGCCCCAAAGGAGCTTTCCACATCCATCAAAGTTTTACCTGCACATCCACTAATATCATCTATTGTATCCGTTGCTCCCGATGCGGTCTCCTCTACATTGGGGAGACTGGGCGCCTCCTAGCAGAGCGCTTTAGGGAACATCTCAGAGACACCCGCACCAATCAACCAAATCGCCCAGTGGCTCAACATTTCAACTCCCCCTCCCACTCTGCCGAGGATATGGAGGTGCTGGGCCTCCTCCACCGCCGCTCCCTCACCACCAGACGCCTGGAGGAAGAACGCCTCATCTTCCGCCTCGGAACACTTCAACCCCAGGGCATCAATGTGGATTTCAACAGTTTCCTCATTTCCCCTTCCCCCACCTCATCCTAGCTTCTAACCTCCAGTAACTCGATCCCCTGACCTGTCCGGACTTGTCCGACCTGCCCAGCTCCTTTTCCACCTATCCACTCCACCCTCTCCTCCCTGACCTATCACCTTCATCTCCTTCCCCACTGACCTATTGTACTCTATGCCACTCTCTCCCCACCCCCACTCTCCTCTAGCTTATCTCTCCACGCTTCAGGCTCTCTGCCTTTATTCCTGATGAAGGGCTTTTGCCCGAAACGTCGATTTTGCCTGTCCTCGGATGCTGCCTGAATTGCTGTGCTCTTCCAGCACCACTGATCCAGAATCTGGTTTCCAGCATCTGCAGTCATTGTTTTTACCTCTATAACCTTGTGCTGTCTGATTTTTAACTTTTCACAATGAAATAAGATGCCTATTGCGCCATGTGCCTGCAGTCAGTGACTCTCTGCAGAATTGAGATTCCCACTACCCTGGAATAGCTGTGCACTCATTCTTCTTCCACATATTTCTGTTTAAAGAGGAGTCTATGAAGTCCCCTGTCTTTATATTCAGGGCCTCTGTTACCTTTTTGATGTCGTGATATGTGAAAAATGATGAGATATTCATAATCTTTCTGAGTCCAGCCTGGTAGGCTCCTGTGGCATTTGAATTCAGAGCCATGGTGATCATCACAGACACTGGCAATGCCATCCTTCTGTGAATCTGGGTGGACAATTTAGTGATCACCTTGCTGAAATGTAAGGGCAGCTGAGCAGTTAGTACAGGTATTTGAGACAGGACATTAGCAGGATCTAATGAACATCAAAGTTGCATGTGGGATGTCAAATTAGCATGAGACACTATGTGTCATCATAATGTACCGACTTCTCAAGCTCCTGGTGTGCAGGCAGCCTGGCTGGGCTCACACATTCCAACAATTGTGGTCTCACTGTAATTGGCAGAGAGTGTATTGGGTTAACTTTGGGACCTTAGAATTTTGTTGCTCTGACACCACCATTGCATCTTATTCCACTTTGTGACCACAATATTGTAGACTGGCATTAGATAATACAGCCAGCGCAGGCATAATGGGCCAAATGTCCTTCTGTACAGTAATATTTCTATGATTCTGTGACAATATAGTCAAGGGTTTACTTCCCCAGTTAGAAATTATCAATCATTGACAGATGAAATCAAGAATGAGCGCTTTAAGGCAGTATGTGCTGAAGATAGTATCTGTACAATGTTGAGTCACTGAATCTACTTCAATTCTTTATCTGAAAACAAATGCACTGAACAAGATCAACTTCATGAATTCTTGTCATGGATGTCAGAGCAGGACCTAGTGACTTGAGCTCACGCTGCCTCTGCCAACCTCCATGTCATTCAACACTAAACAGTGTCTCAGCACAAAATTCATGGGCACCAGTCAAATGCACCCATCATCTTATTCTAACATTTGCCAACCCCTCATGACTCTTGTAGCACCTCTACAATCAATTTCTCAGGAAAATGAGACTTACGTTGCCAGGTGCCGCTCACTTTGAACGGCTGCCATAAGGACAGCTTGTGTGTAGGGATAGATGCCCAGCTCACGGTTTGTACCTCAAGGCTGCTTGCTCACTCGCTTTGTGCTTGCTAACTTAGTATCTATCTCAATGTGCACAGCATCACTGCCTTGCCTTTGTCATGCCTTGCCTGTCAGCATGTTGGCACTTCAACCAGAGCCTAAAGGCTGTTATTACCATTGTTTTGACATGCTCTTTCATGCAAAGACACAGGCAGCTTGTCAGGAGGAATCTGTCCTGCTGTGGGCATGTTACTATTGGCACATTGAGACATCATGGATACTTGCCGGCTACTTGCGGAGCGTTTCAGAGAACACCTCTGGGACATCCGGACCAACCAACCCAACCACCCTGTGGCTCAACATTTCAATTCCCCCTCCCACTCCACCAAGGATATGCAAGTCTTTGGACTCCTCCATCGTCAGACCACAACAAAACGACGGTTGGAGGAAGAACGCCTCATCTTCCGCCTAGGAACCCTCCAACCACAAGGATGAACTATGATTTCACCAGTTTCCTCATTTCCCCTCCCCCCACCCTGTCTCAGTCAAATCCATCGAATTCAGCACCGCCTTCCTAACCTGCGATCTTCTTCCCGACCTCTCCGCCCCCACCCCAGTCTGACCTATCACCCTCACCTTGACCTCTTTCCACCTATCACATTTCCGACGCCCCTACCCCAAGTCCCTCCTCCCTACCTTTTATCTTAGCCTGCTGGACCAACTTTCCTCATTCCTGAAGAAGGGCTTATGCCCGAAACGTCGATTCTCCTGTTCCCTGGATGCTGCCTGACCTGCTGCGCTTTTCCAGCAACACATTTCCAGCTCTGATCTCCAGCATCTGCAGACCTCACTTTCTCCACAATGAGACATCAACCTATCACCTATAGCATGTGCTAGCTGCCTATACAGCAAGCTTACAGCAAATGTTGGATAGTGTGTGAGGGTTAGTTCTCATTTCAGTCAAGGTGTTGGGAATGGCACTGTTAGTTAGGTGGTCCCAGTACAGTAAGTCATAGGCATCATCTGAATAAATCCAAGGCTTTTGCCACAATCAACCATCAGCTGGGTCTCGTCAGTCATGTCTAAGGGCTGCTTGATGAAGTTGATCAGAAGTCTGGTATAAATGCAGTCTGGGAGGGGTCCATGTGTTAATTGTCAAGGTGGGTACAAGGAAGAAGTGGAATGATCTCTGTCAAAAGGAGTGGGGAAATCAAGGCTGGGAGATGAAAATACAAGCATGTATAAAGGCGACAAGGACAGTGATTGGGGTACTCAAAGTATATAGGGGATAAGCAGAACATTATCAGAGGGTGAGGTAAGCTACAAGAGGAGGGATTATGATCAGTGAGCATCAATGTGCCCTCCTTAGGTAAGAATAGAGGACTAGGTAGACATCATTAAGTTATAATGCCAGGGTTCAGGGGACAGGAAGGGAAGTTGGAGGTGAAGTTTGGTCTCCATATTGGGAGTGCTGGGTGAAAGTGGGTATTAAGCGTAGTGTGAGATAAAAGGGAACACGGAGACTCTGAGCAGGTACCTGGTGACCAGGCTGAGCCTAATTCTGATAGTGTCCATGGTAAGCTGTGTTTCTTGCCGTTCTCTAGGTGCTCAATGTATTTGGAAAGTGGCTGGGTCAATGCCCAGGGTAGAGACAGTCAGTGTCAGTTTGATGGGTGATAGCATGGGATCTACATCTGCTGGACACTCAGAAAGGGTAAATGTGTTTTCAAATTTCAGCTACATTTCAATTGCAATAATTTCTTTGCCTATTTGCATTGCATGCGCCCTCAGCCTTGTCAAAGGCAATTCGTCCCATGTCATTCGTACTTGCAAATCTAATACTGCCATCTCTTTGATGCAGAGGTTAACAGCAAAGACATAAAAAGAGGTGAATCCTTGGCAAAAACATTCCATCATCTGTGATACTTCCAAGGGTGCTATGGGAAGGGGAGAAGATCACTGCATCATATGTCTTGCAAGGATGACAATTGACTGTACTGAATTCAATGGTAAGTTTCATTGTTGATTGCGTATGGGACAGGCAGGGGTTCAAATTGAAACTGGCATTCCTTTTTCGTTGTAATATGTGGATTACTCAGCCGGTACAATACCTTCACCAATTATTGCACAGTTGTGCCAGCCACTATAAATTGGACACTCAGTTCCAGTAGATGGGAGCTGGTTGCAGGAGACCATCATGGGCTGTAAAAATAGTCATTGGTCATTATGCCATCAGTTGGTTGGCATTATATGAACAAACCTCTACCTGTTTCTTTGGTCTTCATTTTTTCTGGGTGTAAAGAAAAGCTCGTGTTTGGAATTGGCTTTCCTGAATGTGATGTTTCCGTACCAGACAATGACAAGTTCCTGCCAGACTCCTAACACCCTCTTAGCCTTCTATCTTACTTATATCAATGCCTCCTGGTTAATTACGAACAGAATAGGGGTCAATTAGCTTATTTGGGTGGACAGCTGCTGAGTAATAGCAACAGTATGGGTTCAATTCCCACACCAGCTGAGGTTATTGTGAAGGACCCTTCTTCTCAACCTCTCCTCTCACCTGAGGTGTGGTGACCCTCAGATTAAACCACCACCAGTCTGAATGAAAGAACAGCTCTATAGTCTGGTAGGGATATGGCAATTTTACTCATATGCCTTCCTATCCACCTAATCTATATACTTCATAATTTTATACACCTCTATCAGATGCCCCTTTGCTCTTTTAAGGAAAGCAATCCCAGTCTAACCAATTTTTGCTCGCAGCTCAGACCTTTCAGCCCAGTCAGTTTCTCTTGTGCAATCATATCCTTCCAATAATGTGGTAACCAGAGGCCGAACCAGCATTTCATACGATTCTAGCATAACCCCTTGCTCTTGTATTCTATGCAAAGGCTAAGAAAGGTAAGTATCAGGTCGGGTAGCATCTGAGGAGCAAGAAAATCAACGTTTCGGGCAAAAGCTCTTCATCAGGAATGGGTAGGCATACCATGGCCACTCTAATCGTCAGTACCCTCCAGGGTTCATAGCGTAGCCCTTTGCCTTGTTACCCTTCCCAAAGTGCATTATTTCACATGTTTCTGGACTGAATTCCCTTTCCACACTGTTCTGCCCAGCTGACTAATCCTTGATACCCTTATGGCAGTTTATGGCTATCATTCTCACTAGTAAGCACGCCACCCATTTCCACGTCATGATGTGGAGGTTCCGGTGTTGGACTGGGGTGGACAAAGTTAAAAATCACACGACACAATCAGGTGACTGTGGAGCAGAAACCATCGCTACCTGCTCCACAACCATCAGATGAAGGAGCAGCATTTCGAAAGCTACTGCTTCGAAATAAACCTGCTGGACTATAACCTGGTGCTGTGTGACTTTTTTTAAAAACTATTTTCATGTCACCGATGAACTTCTTGTTCACACGCTCACTCCCGCTATATCTCCGACAAAATGTACCAAGGCCACTTCAGATGCTTCTGTGCTGGACACAGACAAAGGCTGTCTCTGTCGTGTAACTTTGCCCATTTTCTCTGCCCTGTTCAGCCCTTTGAGCAACAATGGGTGCCTCTTAGGGGCTGACTCAACAGTGTTAGTTTCTCCCTTTTCACAGATTCTGACAATCGAAAACCCTTTGAAAACATTTGGAGTGTGAAAGGATTACAAATGCTGTTTACCGCAGTGTCCAAGGGCGCTGTGTTTGCAGACCCTCCTCCGAGCGCCAGCCGGTCCAAACCGGCTCGTTCAAGACAAAAACCGTTAGAGTGCTCCCCTGTTACCATGGCAATGCCGTCACAGGGCAGCCTTTGTATCTGGTTACGTGCTGTCCTGAGCTTTTCCAAAAAAAGGAAGGCTCCAGTTTAAATGAAGAGGGAGAGGATAAAAAAGAGGCAGGAGGGAAGTGAGAAGAGAAAAACTAGAACTACATTTAGGGTGACATCACTGCAAACACCCCCCGCCGTGATCATTTAGTCAGGAAGGCCTGGTGCCCGTTCATTTGTTCAAAGCTCTGAGGAAATGTTGGGTGGTTCTGTCTTTGCCTGAACTCACAGTTGTATGAGAACAGTGGATGAACTCAACTCATGGAAGGGATCGTGGGCTTCCGCACTGTTGCCAGGAAGCTTGTAGACCTCCCACACAAACAAAAATGAACTTCATCGCCTGCATAGAGGTTTGACTGAGCTGCAGCTCTCGAATCGTAATGAAAGCTTTCCAGGCCCTGGCTGTTTTCACACCATGCAGCTGATTAGCTCCAAGGAATTCCAGGCTCTGTTTGTTGGTCATGTTTTACAACAACAGATTCATTAACTGCAGCCATTCTCCCAGTTGGATACACAAACACACACTGAAATGGGAGAATAAAACAACTTTGTTTTTTACTGAGCCGTTCATCATAAGGATCTGCTGAAATGAATGTATTGATTTTTGAAGTGAGCTTTTTCCTTGTTATGTGATGTGTTTTCTTTAATAAATAGTGTTCTTAATATTTGGAATCTTCAAAACACTCGTATTTGTTAAACTAAGGTTGCGAGCTTGTTAAAATTTGTTTCACTTCGAAAGATCTGCTACTGCCTGGACTGTGATGCACCTCTCAAATTGCCTTTCCAAAGAGATCACAACAAAACGTTTAAAAACTCAATTCTATTACCCACAGGAAACTCAGGACTGTTTTTTCCGAGCACGAGGATGCGAGTAGCAGCTGTGGCTCAATGGTGTACTCCGTTTTCAGTTCCAGTTCCACCTTCGAGACTGGAGTGCTGAGTTGATAATTTGATGCAGCGTCAAAAGAGTGTGCCGTTTTGCAGCTGTGACATTAAACTGAAGCATTGTCGCCCCTCTCAGGTTCTGTAAAATGACATAATTTCAAAGAAGAGGAAATTCTCGCCTGGTGTCCTAGCCAAGATCATTAATTTATTGTCACTTGTGGGAGTTTGTAATTTCCAAAATATCGCTGTGGTTCCTATGCCACAACAATGAATGTGCGACGGAAATGGTTGTAACAGGGGATGTTATAAACTGCCTTCAAATTTTCATTTTTGCATTAATTCCCCAAACCTTAAACTCAAAAGAATATTTACAACACAAAGTAGCTATCCAGCCATTGTATCCAAAACCTCTCTCACAACAATAGTCCAGCTGATCCTATTCCTCCATTTTAACTCCATAGGCCTACAGAATCTTTTCTGCTCAATTATTCAATTCTCATTTGGAAGCCAAAATAGTATCGTCTACCATCAGAATCCCAGACAGAACATTCCAGATCCTAACCACTCATTGCAAGAATTTTCCTCATGTCATCTTTATTTTTTTCAGCGCTCTCACGGGCTAGAATTACCAATTCAAGGTTTCTGTTTTCACAAATTAGGGCTACAATCTAATTGCTTCTGTGCTTTGTTCCATTCACTCCTGCATTTCCACAGATGCTGAAAATGTTCCTGGCCCAAGTGATACTTCTTACGTGTAAGAACAGATCATCATTGCTCATCAATATTGTTACAGCTTCTCTTCCTAAGCCCTCAGTGTCACTTTCTGAATCCTTGAAAACAAATGCTTGACTTTTTTTCCTTATCTACATAAACATAATGTAAAGCTGTTTGACATCAGGTTGTACCTTACTCTAACTCAACTTTGGAAGTTTCATAGTTTCCAGTTCCCTCTGTCAACTCTGTGTCAGTGCCAAAGTCTCTATCCTCCAACCTGACCAGTCTTTCACATCTGACAGTCTGCTCAATCCATTGCCAAACTTCAAACTCTACATCTCTTTTGTCAGGTTCACTTGCTTTCACCTCTGTAACATTATCCTCTTTGTATTTACTTCACCCTCATTTCTACTGAAACCGTTATCTATGTTCTTCCTACTTCTACACTCAATTCTTTACCAACAAGATCTTTGCTGTTATCTCACTTTACAGAAGCATCAACTTCTTCAAAGATCAGTTGCTTAAATCACAATGTGCACCAAGTACTGTCTGTCCCCTCAATCCTATTTCTCCTGTTGACTCATTGAACACCAGCACACGGAATACAAAAAATGTCTTCAAATTGCACCATGGCCATATCATATTTCCACTATATTTCCAAACTCCAAACAGCTAGTTCCCCCTCCCTACACTTCTGTCCCTTATAGAACATAGAACATTACGGCGCAGTTCAGGCCTTTCGGCTCTTGATATTGCAGCAACCTGTGGAACCAATCTGAAGCCCATCTATTCTACACTATTCCATTTTCATCCATATGTTTATCCAATGACCATTTAAATGCCCTTAAAGTTGGCAAGTCTACTACTGTTGCAGGCAGTGTGTTCCACACCACTACTATGCTCTGACTAAAGAAACTACCTCTGACATCTGTCCTATATCTATCACCCCTCAATTTAAAGCTATGTCCCTTTGTGCTTGCTGAACTTCTGTGCATTCTGCCTCTCCTTTGCCAAATGATTGGTGATAGTGTCTTCTGCTTCCCTACTGTCTGGTGTCCTCTGCTTAAATTTGTCTGCCTTCCCATTTTGTCTCTTGTCCCTAAAGGTGTCAGCTTTAGCTCAGTTGAATCGCCTATATTTAGCTTTTCTTGAATGGATTAGAATTGATTTCCCTATCTATTCCTATTGCTGTGGTGCCTTGGGATTTGATCCATTTCTGACCTCACTATATATTCACTTTGCAGACTAACACTGGTTGAGTTTCTCAACCAAGTCTTCATCAGTGCACCACTGCACAGCTCCCCGTTCCCTTTAATTTATCTGCCCTCCTCCCTAGTCAACATGACATTGTTGGTAACATTACTGTCTCTGAGCCAGATGTTTGTGGGTTCAAGTTCTGCTCCAGGACTTGTGTACAAAAATCAAGACTAATACTCCAATGCATAACTGAGGGAAGACTGCATTGATGGAAGTGATGTCTTTCAGAAAGAGTGATAAGACAATGTTTGAGATGTAAAAACAGATGGCATGATATTATTTCCAATGAAGTTTGAAAGATCTCCCTGGTGTTTTATCATGAAGCAACTCCACAAAATCTGCTATCTGACCATTAGTTTATTGCTACACACAATTTTCCCTGTTGTGCTTCCAAGAGTACGACAGTGGCTACACTTCTAAAACACTTCATTGATTTCAAAGTGGTTTGAGATGTTCAAGGTTTGTGAAACCTGTTATATAAATGCACATTTTTTTTAGTCAAGAGACTCTGAGACCATCAATGTATTTCAGCAGCACCTCGGCCCATGTCAGCTGCCTGAGGTCAAGAATCCAAGCAGAGCATTTTCCCTGGAATTTACTGCAAATCACCCACAACTGTAGTCAATGGCAGGCCTGTCATATCCAGGTTTGTTTTAATTCATTCATGGAATTCTGATATCAACATTGTCTAACTGCTTTGCTTTTGACAGTTTTCTGTTTTGAAGTCTTGATACCTTTCTTAAATGCTATTAGCTTGGACGGCACTCAAATGTGCAATCCTGAAAAAGACTAATCTGTAAACCACTCATTTCCTCTTGTTTTTCATGAACTCTTTTTTTATTTATCATTCTCTAAAACTGCTATAAGTAACACCAAAACAGCACTTCCTTTTAATGGAAAAAAATACAATATTGGAAGAGTAATATTTATCATTCAGTATATATCCTGGGGCAAGATTTGATCACATTTATTCATACCTAGTTTTAAATTTACAAAGATGGCAGCATTGGCTGAGTAATGGATCACTTATCAATGAGTCTTGAATTCAAGTCCAACCAAATCAAATTTACCACATCAATGTAATATGGAAGCAGTGCTGTATTTTGGGTAAGATATTAAATCAAGGTTTCTGGGGCCCTTTAGGATCAATGTAAAAGATCCCAGTGAAAGTAGGAATTGCGAGAAGTTAACAGTCCATCCCGTTCACCTTTTACTTTCCTGATACAATGATAATGGAGATGTTAATCATCATAGGATAGGAATATAAATGGGAACATAGGAATAGGCCACTCAGCCCCTCAAGCCTGCTTAGTAAAAAATCATCTGTCTCACATTTAAAATTAACAACTGATCCTGCATCCACTGCATTTGTGAAGAGGGTTCCACACATCTCCCACACGTTGTGTGTAAAAGTGTTTCCTAACAGCTCTCCTGCATTATTTGGCCCTAATTTGCAGACCATACCTCCTAGTTCTGGAATCCCTAACCGGTGGAATTGATTTGTTTTTATCTACCCTGGATTTTCCTGTTAATATCTTAAAGATAATGATTAACCTCAATCAATTAGGTAAAGAAAACCCCAATCACTGAGAGTTTTGTTAATCATAGCTCCAAACACCCCTGTCTTTTCCAAGCATGCTGTATATACCAGATATTATGTATCAAGTTACTTCTGCATTGTACTCTAAAGCATTACTTTCTGGCATAAAATAATTAGCTGAATTATTATCAGAAAAGTAAGAGAATTGACCAATAATTATCTCTCAATGAATGTTACTAAAACAGATTAGCTGATTGGATAGCTCACTATAGTTCATGGGACTTATCTATGCATAAATTGGCTGCTATGTTTCCTTTCATTTCAACGTTAAACAGAGTTCAGAAGTACATCATTGGCTGTGAAGCACTGCAGAGCTTTCTGAGATTGTGAAAGGCACTTTATAAATGCAAATTATTTCTTTATATAATAAAGATCTGTGACGATTATTGAGAGGAAACTGGAATTGTATATTTGACTAGAGGGCAAGGTCAGTCAGGCTGTACTTTCTTCTTCAGCTGTGTGTGTAAAACTCAGCAGTTGAGGTTATAATAGTGCACTGTTGCCAAAGGCCATACATTGCACAATGGAGACAATATTGCTTTCAGCAGCATTTTCTTGGTGGAATGCCAGTGCTTGTGTTTGTTTACCACATTCTGTGATTCATGTCTGCTCTTCTCACATTTTACTACCTCTGTAGGACAATGGAAAAACTACAACAATGCTTGGGAAAGAAGAAAAAAAATCACCAGTACTAATATCTAAAGAAATAATAACATTTTGCACAGAATATATCATAATGGTTGTAAAATCTGGTGAAATATGCATTGTATTAAACAGAATGGAAAGTAATTAGCTCAAAACAACCTTGCTACTTCCATCTCTCTGTAGCTTCTGTTTTCTTCATTACTCCTGATAGTTTTTCCTCCCTGCTTATCTCCTTCTCCCAGGCCATTCAGGACCACACATATTATTGCAGCTAAGAGGAAGGATCAGTCCATCTGGCCAGGAATTGATGATTATTGAAACACTGCGCTTCTTAATACTCCTTTTGTAAACACTTAATGTTTCTGTTACGTTATACAGCCATTTCAGGGTGCTGGGCATGCAAGTGCTATAGAGCCTACCACAATCATATTTTGGTCTGACTTCATCCCTATCTAAGTATTAGTCTCCCATTCTACAACAAATACCAATCCTTCCTATCAAAATCTGTTCTTCTGATACAAAAGCAGAAATCGCTGGAGGAACTCAATAGGTCTGGCAGTAACTTTGGAGAGAAAGAGTTTAATGTTTCAAATCTAGTGATCATTCAAAATAACAGTGCTTGTGTTTGTTTATCACATACTTCAATTCTGAAAAACTGGACTCAAAACACAAAACTCTGTTTTCTCTCCATAGATACTGCCAGACCTGCTGAGTTTCTCCAGCAATTTCTGTTTTTGCTGCAGGTTTTCAGCATGGGTGGTTCCTTGTTTAATCTTTTTGACCCTCTGATGTTGGCCTGCTTGAACTTTCCCCTGTGTTCTCCCACCATTTGCAGTTTTGCTTCTAGCCACCATGAGTTAAACACTAAAATTTCATCCAGAATTCTCTCTACTTCTCCAGTTCCTCACTAAACTCATCTCTTGGCCAAAAATTTAGACAACAAACTTAATGTTTTCTTCTCTGGAATCCTGAAGTGCTGAAACTGACAATGAAGTAAATGATCTGAAGTGAAAGTGCTTCAGTCACGCAGGGAAACATGACAACCAATTTTCTCACAGCAAACGTCCACTATCAATGATGTGATGATGAGCAAATAATCTTTTCATGAAGCTGGTTGAAGGACAAATGTTAGACAGGACATCAGGGAGCACTGCCCTGTTTTTCATCAAATAATTTCATGGGAATTTTATATCCATCCAAGAGGACAGCAAGTTTAACGTCTCTTCATACCTCCAACAATGTAGTACTCCATCAAATGTCATTCTAGATTTTGTGCTCATGTCTGCTGGAATGGCTTGAACTGATGATACTCTGTCTTAAAGGCAACAATTTTCCATTGGGTTGGCAATGGCTTCGCAGATTTGAAAAGAAGCCCAAGAGCAGGATAATTCTACTTAGCAGAGAACATGAGGTAACTGTTGTTAGAAACAAAATTCAATAAAATTTAGACGAGACCACCAAAGCTGGAAACAAGACAATTTAATCTACGATCTTGCAAGAAAGGACCCCAATTGCAGAAAGCAGTTGAAGTGATGATTATTCAAACTACTACACAGTTATACTTTTGAGCTGCGTGAGGTCACCTCTCCCGACTCCTACATTACCCAATCTCTCTTAGTATTTTGCCTCTGCCCATCTATGCTCCACGCCCATTGCCCCCTTCCCCAGGTTGGCAACCTTCCTCTCTGTAAGTGCTGACACACATTATTTTGTGGACAGTACATCAAGATCTGGTTTAACATTTTGTATCAATTCTGCTGGTACATTCCATCCTTGGACATTTCATTAACTTGTATCATTTTGTATAGCGCAAGCATTTCAGTTATCTCAGCTTTTTGCTGAAAACATAATTTTTAAAAAGAACTTATTTGCTATAATAATTACATACCAAAGTTAGTATTTAATTAACCACAATTATACACTGAAAAGTAGAGATACTCTTCCCTAAATACCTGCAGAGTTAATAGTTCTCTTGCTGTACCCCTTTTCTGTATGCTTTCTCTATATCTGCAAAAACAACACTTTTCCCCATTTCTAACACTTTAATTCCAAATAGATGGCTGCTTGAGCTACTAGACTATAGACTGTAAGTTCAGTCTGATTCATGCTCTGTCCATTGTTACATCACCAATTTCTATCTACAATTAAGATCCCAAGCCAGAAGATGCTCAGCTTGGCTTCCAGCAGAACCAATCAGCTCCTGAATGCATTATTATAATGGTACAATCCTGGACAAAAGAGCTGACTGGAAGAGAGTAAGGGGAAGTGGTGATATTGTGGTAATGTTACTGGTCTAGTCATCCAGAGCACTAGGATAATTTTCTGAAACTATGATTCAAATCCCACCATGACAGATGGTGAAATTGAATTCAACAAACAACCTAGAATTAGAAACTAGTCTAATGGTGACCATGTAACCATTGTTGATTGTCTTAAAAGCCCACCTAAATGATTAATGTCCTTTAGGAAATTCTGCCATCCTTTCCTTGTCTGCTGTACATGTGACTTGACTGCACTCTGACATGACTAAGCAAGCTGTTCAGTTCAAGAGCAATTAAGGATGAGTAATGAAAGCTGACCTTGCCACTGATGCTCACACCCCATATTCAGAAGAAAGAAAAAACATGAAACTGACTGCTTCTGACTTTGCGACAGTATTTGACCAGGCTCTGGCAAACTGCAGTCAATCGGAATTAGAGAAAATCTGTATATAGTGTTTGTGATTGTTAGAGGCCAGTCACCTCAGCTCCACAACATTTCTGCAGGAATTCCTCAGGCTAGAAACTTTCTATATTAGCCTGTTCAGAAATGGAATGAGAAATCTCTGGAATAGGTGTGACTTGAACCCAGGTGGTCTGACCCAGAGGAAGAAGATTACTATTGCACCACAATGCACCTTTTTAGGGAGTGCTCAGTTCTATTTCTTCATCAATCTGTTCAGATGTGTTCTGACTATTCTCTGGATCAAGTGGGACTTGAACCCACTATCAACATCCTGGGAATACCATTGTCGTGACACTGAACTGGTTACAAAGAGCATGTCAAAGGCTTGGAATTCCATAGCAAATAATTCACCTCCAGCCACCCCTAAGGCTTTCCACTATCTAGAAAGCACAGATTACTAGTCTGATACAATACTCTTCACTTGCCTGGATGAATGCAGCTCCAATGACATTCAAGAGTCTGGACATTATCCAGTACAAAACAGCCCAGTTGATTGGCTCCCAATGTAACTCCTCAACATTCACTCCCTTCATACTCACACACAGTCACAGCAGCGTATACCATCTACAAGATATACTGAGTAACTCACCAAGGCTCCTCAGACAATATCTTCCAAATCCACGACCTCTTCCATTGAGAAGGACAAGGGCAGCAGATGCATGAAAATACCTTCTCATTTCCCGCCAAACCACATACAACCCTTTCTCAGAAATATATTACTGTCAGCAAACAAGTTACTCTACAGATATCATTGGGTTCATAGAAGTCCCTCCCTAACACCACTATCTGTGCACCTACATGCAGCAGTTCAAGAAGGCAACTTGCCACCAACTTTTCAGGAGCAATTAGTGATGACAATAAATGCTGGCCAGCTGACGATATCCACATTCTGTAAATTAATGAATCAAAAAAAGCTTGGTTAAGAGCAGGTAGATGGTCGCACCTCAAATACTGTGCACAGTTTTGGTCTCCTAATAGAACATAGAACATAGAGCGTTACAACACAGTGCAGGCCCTTCGGCACTATCCACAACTCTACATACCTTTGTGTCATCTGCAAATTTACTAACCCATCCTTCTATGCCCACCTCCAGATCATTTATGAAAATGACAGACAGCAGTGGTCCCAAAAGAGATCCTTGTGGCACACCACTGGTAACTGATGAACATTTCCCATCAACCACCAGCCTCTGTCTTCTTTTAGCTAGCTAATTTCTGATCCAAACCACTAAATCACCATCAATCCCGAAACTCCTTACTTTGTGCAATAGGCTACCATGTAGAACCTTATCAAATGCCTTTTTGAAGTCCATATACACCACATCAACTGCCTTACCTTCATCCACCTGTTTCGTTACCTTCTCAAAAAACTCAATAAGATTAGTAAAGCACAACCTACTCTTCACAAAACCATGTTGACTATCCCTAATCAAATTATTCTTTTCCTTAATCTGAAGAAAGGTACCATTGCCATAGAGGGAATGCAACAAAAGTTCCGATGAACAGAGAATGAGCAAACTGGGCTGTATTGTCTAGAGATTTGAAGAATGAGAGGTGATCTCGTTGAAACGTACTAAATTATTAGAGGGATAGAGAGAGTAAATGCAGGTAAGGTGTTTCCCCTGGTTAGGGAGTCCAAAACCACAATTTTAAAATAAAGAGAATCTACCTGGGTCTGAGGTGAGGAGAAATTATTCTATTCAGAGAGTTGTGTACTGCTGAAACTCTCTACTACCCCAGTACTCTGTGGAGGCTCTGTCTTTGAGTACGTGTAAGCTAGAGATTTATAGATTTCTGATTACCAATGGCATACAGGGTTTTTTGGATGAGTATGTAAAAGGTATTGGAAGTGTTCAATCAGCCATGATCACATTGAATGGTGGGCCAGTTGAATGGTTTCTTATGTTCTTTAGATTAATCAAAACAAAATGACATCCATCTCCTCATCAGATAACTTAGGAGCTCTCTGTCCAGCCTGTTGATGCATGTATGATCTCTTGACTACCATCTAATACATTCTAACAGAATTCAGTAATTACTATGTTGTGAATAAACCTCCTGTTTCCAATGGCTGGCTGCAATTAGGAAGCACAAGTTGCCTATATATATTAGCTGCACATATTCCCAAGCCCCCTACCCGGAATATTGCCTTTGACATTGGGCTGCAAATGGCAATGATTGGAAATGAGTAGACAGCACAAACGTAACATGCTGCCTTCCTCAACTCAATTGAGACCAGAAAGTTGTCTCACTTTTCGCACAATTACTAACTGGCCAAATCAAATTTTTATCTCTGCGTGGATTTCAACATTAGAAACAGTGGGGGAATTGAAAGTAATTTTCTCCATGCAACAAATGCACTGACTGAGAGGGTGGTGGAAAAGATTAAATAGTAATGTTCAAAAGGGAATGGACATAAATTTGAACAAGTGCTTGAAAAGGAAAAGAAAATTGTAGTGCTATGGGAAAGAGATGCAGGAATCAGCCAAATTGAATTGTTCTTACAAAGAGTTGAAACAGGCATAGAGGTCTTCTATGCTGTACAATCCATTGACTAGATTAAATTTCCTACAGTATAGAAACAAGCCATTTGGCCCAACAAGTCCACATCAATCCTCCAAAGAATGACTCTACCAGACCCATTCCCCTACATTTACCCCTTACTAATGCACTTAACAGTGTGGGCAATTTAGCATGGCCAATGCACCTAACCTGCACATCTTTGGATTGTGGGAGGAAACCCACACAGACAGTCAGGAGAAAGTGATGCTGGAGATCAGAGCCAAAAATGTGTTGTTGGAAAAGCACAGCAGGCCAGGCAGCATGAGAATCGACGTTTCGGGCATGAGTCCTTCCTGAAGAAGGGCTTTTCCAGCAACACATTTTCAGCACTCAGACAGTCACCCAAGGCAGGAATTGAATTTGGGGTCCCTTGTGCTATGAGGTAGCAGTGCTAACCACTGAGCCACACAGCATTTATTATCCAACTAACTGTGTGCAGTATAAAGTCTGGGAATTCTTTTACTGAGACTTGCACTGCAGCCATGCTGTGGTAGAATGGGACAGCTGCTGAGTTAAACAGAAATCTGGAAGTTTTGGATTTCCAGGAAATACCATCAGGTATGTCACCTTGGGCTGAGTCTTATATTTTTGGTTAAGTTATAGGTTGCATCGGACAGGATGTACATGTATTTGGAAAGGCAAGGACTAATGTCAGAATCTGGTTTCCAGCATCTGCAGTCATTGTTTTTACCTCATTGATTTTAACCCTACTGCGAATCCTCTTGCAAGGATGCCTGCCTTGAAGAAGTTTTCCTCCTCTCTCTACAAGAATCTCAGGGAGTCTCTCTCTCACTGCAACTCCCAGGACATTTCCTCAGCCCTGAAGCTCTTCAACCATGTCCTGAAACAAACTCGGTATCACAGCCACATTTGCTTCCTCAGTGCCTGTCTCCGTAACCAACTCACCCGACACGGACTCCGGACCACCTTTAAACCAGCAGAGTTCGGACCCGAACAGGACAAACAGTACAGATTACAGATTCAAAAACACCAGCAACGGTTCTCCATCAAGATCCTCCGCTCCACGCTTGCAGCAATGCGCCGGTACCTAACCTCTCTACAGTCTGCCCTGCCTCAGCTGAGGGCCACACTCTCTCAGAATTGCAAAGGACCCACTCTGTACTACATCCTCAAGAGAATTCATACTCTCAACAAACAGTATTTCAATTCCATCTCAAACATCAAAAACTGTAAGTACAACAAACTTTTATCTACCCAGCTCCATAACCAGCGCTCCTTGAACATTCCAGAAGATTCCCCTGGCCTCGGAAACACCATTAGCCATGCGGCTGATGCAGCTACCACCCCCACGCTGATTGATGATGTCACTTCTGCCCCCATCATGGCCACTCCCACAGCCACTTCCGGCCCTCACATCATCGCCGATGCCACACACTCAGTGACTTCCGCCACCCCTACTGCCGTGTCTGCCACCACTTCCGACCCCACCAGCGCCACTCACCTGCATTCTGCTGACACGCCCCCCACAGACCCCACTGTCACTATCCCCACCCCCCAGAACTCCGAGGGGAACACTACCCCTGCTCATGACTCTACCCCCATTCCCCCCACCATCACACCCACTCCAGGTACTGGCTCCGGCCCCACTCCCAGCTCTACACACACACCAGCTCCCAGCTCCCAGGCCTGCCGAGTTTTCACCATCCCCCCAGACCTCCCCCTCACTGAGGACGAACGATCAGTCCTCAGCAAAGGACTCACCTTCGTCCCCGTCCGTCCACGCATCAATGAATTTAATACACGCCGTGACATCGAACAATTCTTCCGTCGCCTCCGCCTCCGAGCTACCTTTCACAATCAGGACTCCCGCCCACCTTCCGAGGACCCCTTCGCCCACCTCCAACACACTGCATCCACCTGGACACCCCGCGCTGGCCTATTACCTGCCTCGACCTCTTCATTTCCAACTGCCGCCGGGACATTAACCGCCTCAACCTGTCGAACCCCTCCCCCACTCCAACCTCTCACCCTCACAACGCGCAGCCCTCCAATCCCTCTGCTCCAATCCTGACCTCACCATCAAGCCAGCGGACAAAGGGGGCGCAGTGGTAGTCTGGCGCACTGACCTCTACATCGCTGAAGCCAAACGCCAACTCGAGGACACCTCTTCCTACCGCCCCCTTGACCATGACCCCACCCCCCCATCACCAAACCATCATCTCCCAGACCATACAGAACCTCATCACCTCAGGAGATCTCCCACCCACAGCTTCCAACCTCATAGTCCGGGAACCCCGCACTGTCCGGTTCTACCTCCTTCCCAAGATCCACAAGCCTGACCACCCTGGCCGACCCATTGTCTCAGCATGCTCCTGCCCCACTGAACTCATCTCTACCTACCTCGACACTGTCCTATCCCCCCTAGTCCAGGAACTCCCCACATACGTTCGAGACACAACCCACGCCCTCCACCTCCTCCAAGACTTCCATTTCCCCGGCCCCCAACACCTCATCTTCTCCATGGATATCCAATCCCTCTACACCTCCATCCGCCATGACCAGGGCCTCCAAGCCCTCCATTTTTTCCTCTCCAGACGTTCCCAACAGTACCCCTCCACCGACACTCTCATTCGTTTGGCCGAACTGGTCCTCACCCTTAACAATTTCTCCTTTGAATCCTCCCACTTCCTCCAGACCAAAAGGGTAGCCATGGGCACACGTATGGGCCCCAGCTATGCCTGTCTCTTTGTTGGCTACGTAGAGCAGTTGATCTTCCGTAATTACACCGGCACCACTCCCCACCTCTTCCTCTGCTACATTGATGACTGCATTGGCGCCACCTTGTGCTCCCGCAAGGAGGTTGAGCAATTCATCAACTTCACCAACACATTCCACCCTGACCTTAAATTTACCTGCACCATCTCTGACACCTCCCTCCCCTTCCTGGACCTCTCCATCTCCATCAGTGACGACCGACTTGACACTGACATCTTCTACAAACCCACCGACTCCCACAGCTACCTGGATTACACCTCTTCCCACCCTACCTCTTGCAAAAATGCCATCCCGTATTCCCAATTCCTCCGCCTCCGCCGTATCTGCTCCCAGGAGGAGCGGTTCCACCATAGAACACACCAGATGGCCTCCTTCTTTAGAGACCGCAATTTCCCTTCCCACGTGGTTAAAGACGCCCTCCAACGCATCTCATCCACATCCCGCACCTCCGCCCTCAGACCCAACCCCTCCAACTGCAACAAGGACAGAACGCCCCTGGTGCTCACCTTCCACCCTACCAACCTTCGCATAAACCAAATCATCCGCCGACATTTCCGCCACCTCCAAACAGACCCCACCACCAGGGATATATTTCCCTCCCCACCCCTCTCCGCCTTCCGCAAAGACCGTTCCCTCCGTGACTACCTGGTCAGGTCCACGCCCCCCTACGACCCACCCTCCCATCCTGGCACTTTCCCCTGCCACCGCAGGAACTGTAAAACCTGCGCCCACATCTCCTCCCTCACCTCTATCCAAGGCCCCAAAGGAGCTTTCCACATCCATCAAAGTTTTACCTGCACATCCACTAATATCATCTATTGTATCCGTTGCTCCCGATGCGGTCTCCTCTACATTGGGGAGACTGGGCGCCTCCTAGCAGAGCGCTTTAGGGAACATCTACGAGACACCCGCACCAATCAACCAAATCGCCCAGTGGCTCAACATTTCAACTCCCCCTCCCACTCTTCCGAGGATATGGAGGTGCTGGGCCTCCTCTACCGCCGCTTCCTCACCACCAGACGCCTGGAGGAAGAACGCCTCATCTTCCACCTCGGAACACTTCAACCCCAGGGCATCAATGTGGATTTCAACAGTTTCCTCATTTCCCCTTCCCCCACCTCATCCTAGCTTCTAACCTCGATCCCCTGACCTGTCCGGACTTGTCCGACCTGCCCAGCTCCTTTTCCACCTATCCACTCCACCCTCTCCTCCCTGACCTATCACCTTCATCTCCTTCCCCACTGACCTATTGTACTGTATGCCACTCTCTCCCCACCCCCACCCTCCTCTAGCTTATCTCTCCACGCTTCAGGCTCTCTGCCTTTATTCCTGATGAAGGGCTTTTGCCCGAAACGTCGATTTTGCCTGTCCTCGGATGCTGCCTGAATTGCTGTGCTCTTCCAGTACCACTGATCCAGAATCTAATTAGGGATAGTCAACATGGCTTTGTGTGTGGGGAAATCATGTCTCACAAACTTGATTGAGTTTTTTGAGCAAGTAACAAAGAGGATTGATGAGGGCAGAGTGGTAGATGTGATCAATATGGATTTCAGTAAGGCGTTCGACAAGGTTCCCCATAGGAGATTGATTAGCAAGGTTAGATCTCACGGAATACAGGGAGAACTAGCCAGTTGGATACAGAACTGGCTGAAAGGTAGAAGACAGAGGTTGGTGGTGGAGGGTAGTTTTTCTGACAAGAGGCCTGTGACTAGTGGAGTGCCACAAGGATCGGTGCTGGGTCCTCTAATTTTTGTCATTTACACAAATGATTTGGATGTGAGCATAAGAGGTACAGTTAGCAAGTTTGCAGATGGCACCAAAATTGGAAGTGTAGTGGATAGTGAAGAGGGTTACCTCAGATTACAACAGGATCTTGACCAGATGGGCCAATGGACTGAGAAGTGGCAAATGGTGTTTAATTCAGATAAATGCGAGGTGCTGCATTTTGGGAAAGCAAATCTTAAAAGGACATACACACTTAATGGTAAGGTCCTAGGGAGTGTTGCTGAACAAAGAGACCTTGGAGTGCAGGTTCATAGCTCCTTGAAAGTGGAGTCGCAGGTAGATAAGATAGTGAAGAAGGCGTTTGGTATGCTTTCCTTTATTGGTCAGAGTATTGAGTATAGGAGTTGGGAGGTCATGTTGCAGCTGTACAGGACATTGGTTAGGACACTGTTGAAATATTGCATGCAATTCTGGTCCCCTTCCTATCTGAAAGATATTGTGAAACTTGAAAGGGTTCAGAAAAGATTTACAAGGATGTTGCCAGGGTTGGAGGATTTGAGCTATAGGGAGAGGCTGAACAGGCTGGGGCTGCTTTCCCTGGAGCGTTGGAGGCTGAGGGGTGACCTTATAGAGGTTTACAAAATTATGAGGGGCATGGATAGGATAAATAGACAAAGTCTTTTCCCTGGGGTCGGGGAGTCCAGAACTAGAGGGCATAGGTTTAGGGTGAGAGGAGAAAGATATAAAAAAGACGTAAAGGGCAACTTTTTCACGGAAAGGGTGGTGTGAGTATGGAATGAGCTGCCAGATGAAGTGGTGGAGGCTGGTACAATTACAACATTTAAAAGGCATCAGGATGGGTATATGCATAGGAGGGGTTTAGAGGGATATGGGCCGTGTGCTGGCAGGTGGGACTAGATTGGGTTGGGATATCTGGTTGGCATGGATGGGTTGGACCGAAGGGTCTGTTTCCATGCTGTACATCTCTATGACTCTATGGCTCTATAAGTTTGTTGGAGGGATGGTTGTGTGAACCTGCGTGAGATTTTGTGCCGTATCTTATCAAACTCATCTCATTAATTACCTACTCTGTCTCTGTGGCATCCCCTACACCCAGGTCTGGCCCCACATTACTGGAACAACTCACTGCTGCTGGGATGTCCTCGGGTTGATCAGCATTCCTCACAAAACCATTATCTTTAAAAGCCTGTTTGGTACCCAGACAAAGACTGTCAGTCTGGTGCTGCCCCACATTGTTCCTGACATATGCCCCGGACATTACAGACAGGGGGACATGAGCCTCCTACTGTGCTGTCAGATATCTGTAGGTCAAGCTGAATGGGGAGGGGCTTATAAGTTCATAAGTTCATAAGTTATAGGAGCAGAATTAAGCTATTCAGCCCATCAAGTCTGCTCTGCCATTTGATCATGGCTGATAGGCTCTTCAACCCCATTTTCCTGCTTTCTCTCCATCCCACCACCAATTAAAACCCTCTGTCCAACTCCTCCTTGAATTTACTCACTATCCCAGAAGCCACTGCACTTTGAGGTAGTAAATTCCACAGATTCACAATCTTTTGGGAGAAGTAGTTTCTCCTCAACTCTGTTTTACACTGGTTGGACTCGCTCATCCCCAGGATCAGCGTGGGTGCCAAAATACCAGACCATGCCAGCCTGATGTGATCTTACTACCCAAGTCAGTGAAGTTTCAGCAGTTTAGAGCAATGCACAGCAATGTAAGAAGATGAAAATCCTTCTCCACTCTGCCACTGCCAGTAAAGTGCCACTGCCTTTTTTCCGATATCTCACACTCTATCTCTGCCACTGTACACACCTCCCACCAAGGCTAATGCTGTATCACTATCACTGTTGTAGTGATGGTAGTGAGGTCAGCCCTCATTGGGGCTGTTAACCTGGTCCAATCTGAGAGCCCTAACTGACATATAAAAAGATGAGTATTGGAGATTCTGACACTCAGGATGCTGATTCTTATGACACAATGCCAGAATAAAGGACTCTCCATACATAAATAAAAGGTGATATGGTGATGAGATAGGTGTCTCTGTGGCGTATTTCAGTGGTGACGAGATTAAAGCATGTTCCTGAAGAAACTTGCTCAGAACAGTCGTCTTTGAGTTGGGATAAGCATTTCTTGCACCATGCCATTATTTGGGAAGCTTGACTTGTTCAATCTGGCCATCAAAGACTCGGCCTAGTATGTGGAAAGAATGTTTTTTTTCTAGGCAAACAATATTGGGGCAGATGGAAAGCAACAAGTAATTCTTCTGACAACCTGTGAACCTGCAGCTTTTTCTGTGAGAAGGAGCCTAACTTTCCTTGAGACATCAGATATTAAAACCTTTCAAGAGTTGATAGATTCAGTGAAGGGACATTATGGCCCTTAAGTGTCCTTTAATTCTGAGATGCTATCATTTTTACACTGCAATTTGAGAACCAGCGAATCTGTATTGGGATTTTTGACTAGGTTAAGACTACTGGCAGAGGCATGTGACTTTGATTTATCCCTTCGGTGCTTAGAGTCTGCTTGGTATGTGGGATTAGTGATGTAACCACACAAATGTGCCTACTAGCTGAAGCCCAACTGGACTTCAAACAGGCAGTACAACTGACTTTATCATTGAAGAATGCTGTAAGTGGAGTATATGAGTTGCAGGGTACTCCAATGTAAATGGATACCTTCGCCAGACCAACTGAGCTTGGGGAACACCACTTGAATGCAGGCATATGCTCAGGGCATATCCTGAAGGGAGACACTCCTGGCCAGCACACAGCAAAACTCCAAAACAAAGCCAAGCCTCGGCCAAGCAGTTAAAATTTTCTTCAGGATCCAGTATGTGAACTCAAGACAGCAAAAGAGTCCTACTAGACCTAAATTGAGTAAGATAACTCATAGGCCAGTATCCAGGAGAGGGCACACCCTGTAAAGTCTACCTACATCTGTGTTGGAACTGTTGAATTACTTAGTAACATCCAAATCAGAGCCAATCAAAATAAACGCCTGGTCATCTGGTTCTAATGGAGGTTGATATCGGTGCAGCTGTATCAGTGATAACAGAGCCAATTTTTAACAAAATTAGTTATGGACACCACCCCTTAAGCTTGTGTAAGCTCAGCTACGCTGACAACCTATACTGAGAAATGTTTACAAATTAAAGGTACAACTTCAGTTCCTGTCTCTTATGAAAAGTGACTGGATCAGTTACCAGTGATCATAGTAAATAGCTCGGGACCAAGCTTAATGGAGCAAAATCGATTGAGAGAGATTCACCTAGATTTACTCGGCATTTTTCAATTTTGAAAATGGCTGCCTGTTTGATGTCCTAATCAAGTGAAGTCTTCCAGCGAGGTATAGGGACTATTAGAGGAGAAAGTGAGGTCTGCAGATGCTGGAGATCAGAGCTGAAAATGTGTTGCTGGAAAAGCGCAGCAGGTCAGGCAGCATCCAGGGAACAGGAGAATCGACGTTTCGGGCATAAGCCCTTCCTGAAGAAGGGCTTATGCCCGAAACGTCGATTCTCCTGTTCCCTGGACTATTAGAGGAACCTTGCGTGTTGACCAGGAAGCAATTCCATGATAATACAAGTGTCATTTGCCCTACAGCCAAAGTAGAGGAAGAAATCTGAAGGCTAGAAAGTGAAGGAATTACCAAACTAGTCCAAATTGCAGACTGGGCAGCATCGTTCATATTGATGAACTGGGTTGCCTTTCTGGGGATTTTAAACAAATGGCAAACTTCTTTTCACAGCTGGATAAGTATCTAATCCCTCAGATAGAGGATTTATATGCAAAATTAGCAGGGAAAGCTGGACATGAGCTTTCTTACTTGTAACTGCATTTAGACAATTTTCCCAGAAGTATGCTACAAATAGTACACAAAGAGTTTGTATCAATATACAAGACTGCCAGCTGGGGTATTGTTCAATTTTGTAGTGGAAGATGGAGAACATTTTGCAAGGTATACCTCAGGTTGCATTTGTCTAAATGGCATTCTAATAACTGGGAAATCTGTTGAGGAACACTTAGAGAACTTGAATATATTTCTTAGATGGTTTTCCAAGGTGGCTGAATAAGCATGAGGACCAGGTGAAAGATATAAACGCACAAATGAGGCCAGAGTAAAATATGCCCTGCTCCTTGTCACTGAAATGGAAATAAAAGGTGCTGGATATACTCAGCCATTTTGCAGCGTCAGTGGAGAGAGAAAGTGGTTAAGGTTTAGAATCCAAAATGACACTTCTCTGTTTTGTAGAAAGAACACCCTGGAATCAAACCATTAGCTCTGTTCTTCTCTCTCCATAGATGCTGCCTCACCTGCTGAATATCTCTAGCACTTTCTGGTTGCCTGCTGCATCTAAATGAATTGTGGTGAGGATCCATCATACAACATTTTCCATTCACTGTTCCTGACCTGAGGCATTTGATCAAAAGCAAAAGTATTTAACTGTTTCTGCTTGTGGGTCACTCCAGAACAAGTGAGTGATCAAAATCAGACAGTCAAATAATTCAGGGGTCTTCTTTTGCGTATCGTTGTTGCAGGTGGTTTTTAAAGATAAGCTTGACGAACATATGGCAGCGGAGAGAATATAGATTTACAGAGCAAGGTGAGAAGGTAGAATTAGAATAGGAGGGAGTAATTAGAGTAAGAGGGGGTAGTGAGAGTGAGAGGGGATAGGAGACTAGAAGGAGAAAGTGAAAGTAGGAGGAGGAAGTGAGAGTGGAAGGAGCTAGTGAAAGCAGGAGGATGGTCTTCTGGAAGAATTGACCTATTGGACTGATTAACCGGCTCCAGTATTGAAGATCCTCTGAATTTGGAAACTATGCAAGGGCAAATGCAATCAAAATAGATTTGTGAGCAATTAATGCATTGAATGATATTGCTGTAATTACATTCCTCTTTAAGAGGGAAGAGAGAGAGAGAAATGGTCTTTTGAGAATTCATCAATAGGATCCCTTTGTAATAAAAATTATGAATCTGAGTGAGGATGAGCACATTTGCAATAGCAATAAAATTGGAACTAATTCTGTGATCCCTCACAGTCTGGCCGGTCACCCTCCTGTGCAAACTGAATTAAAAATCTGCTGACAATTAGCTCTTGATTGGTGATGCGAGTAAATCTGACGTTGTATCAAGAGCAAAGTAACTGCGCTTTTCCCAACTCCTGCCCAATTAATGGCTAGGCCTAATTGTACTGTCGCTTTTTAGCAATACACAAACCATGGGTCAGCAAGATTTACAATTCAAACCAAACGATAATGTGATTCTGTCGAGTGCTTCGCTGCAGTGATTAATAACACTGTACTCCAGTCAAGGGGGTAGTGCAGTGAATCAGCTTCTCTTTGACTAATGGCTTGTCCACTGAGCTGGCTGTCCTCTCACCTACATGCCCCTAAACAATGGTCAAATGTTTCCCATTTTAATAAACACAAGTTACCTGCTGTTCTCATGTCATGTTCTGCCTGACAGAGCAAGCTAACTGTCTACCAAGGCCAAATGCCTCACAATTAGGAATATGGCAGCTGCTATCCCTGGACCTCCAGTTTACATTTAAATGCTTTTCCTGCATTAATATTTCACAGACTCAGCAGCCTGCTTGCTACTGGAATGTCTTCAATCGATAAGGATTCTGTTTCTCCGAAAAGAAAAATATTGTAAAAGTGCAGTCTTGACGGGGTTGGTTAAAGAGAAAGACCTTGTATTCATATAATGTGTTACATGACCTCAGGATATGCCAGTATACTTTACAAGTAATTAAGTATTTTTTGTAACTACTGCTACTGTTGTAACATAGGGAAAGGAAACATCCAATTTGAACATAACAAACTCAAAAGCAGCAACGATACAATGGGCTGGATCCTCCTGTCAGCACTGAAAATCTGGCTAACACTGATGACTGCAGACTGGCTAAGACCAGAAGACATAACAGTAGAAGTAGGCCACTCAGCCCATCAAGTCTGCTCTGCCATTCAATGAGATCAGGGCTGATCTAATAATCCTAAACTTCATTTTCCTGCTATTTAATCCTTAAATCCTCTGCTGATCTGTCTATCACAGTGCAGTAATCTATTCAAGAACATATTCAGAATTGAAATGCAAAAAGGAATGGAGCACTTTTAATTCTTCTGAATTAGAGAAGCTAAAATTTCGCCTCTCTGATGTAGACAAAAAAAAATTGAAGTTTAGGAGGAAAATGCTCATCAACTAACTTAGAATGAATCCAAACTTGAGAATACTACCTTTGAGATATTGAAGGCTTAGGGAGATATTTCTGCTCAATTCCTAAAGATAAATAAAGAGCTGAAAAAGAAAGAGGAAGCAGGATTAAGAATAAGTGATGTACCAAAAATGCAGTGACAAGGTTATGAGTTTATAGGTGGCTCAATGGTTAGCATTGCTGCTGCATAGTGCTAGGAACCCAGGTTCGATTCCACCCTTGGATGACTGTCTGTGTGGAGTTTGCACATTTCCCTGTGTCTACGTGGGCTTCCTTCCACAGTCTAAAAATGTGTAGTTTAGATGGACTAGCTAACATTCCTGGCTAGTACAGGAATGGGGTTGGTCTGGGTGGGATGCTCTTCAAAGGGTCAGTGTGGACCTGATGGGCTGAACGTCCTGTTTCCATACTGTAGGGATTCTGTTAACTTGCACATAAAATCAATCATGCTCAGCATAAGTAGTTACAGACCTGTAAAGGCAGTTAGAGATGCACAGTGCACACAACAGACACTGCAAATCACTCGTAACAATTTTTAAAAAGTAAATGAAAACAATGGCACTTGTGAAAAAAGCTTGTCTATAGGATGTTGAAAATTGCAGTGCAGGAAAAGCACAGTAGATCAGGCAGCATCTGAGGAGCAGGAGAATTGACATTTCAGGCATAAGCCCTTCATCAGGAATGCACACTTTTTGACTCTGATCTCCAGCATCTGCAGTCCTCACTTTCACTTGGTCTAAATGGTGACCAAGTAACCATTGTCCATTGACACAAAAATCTCATCTGGATTACTAATGTCTGTCATGAAATGAGCTCTAACTTTATTACCCTGGTCTGATTCATAAATGCCTGCTTAAATGGCATAATAAGTCACAAAGTTGTTTTAAAGTGCTATGAAGCCTGAAAACAAATAGCGAAACTGAAGAGATGAACCAACATTGACATATGCACTAGAAATGACAATGGAAATCTTACCCCTGCTGACCTTGCAAAGTCCCTCTCAGCAACATTTGAAGTTTTGTGTTAAATGTGGGAAAACTGATCCACAGAATAGTCAAGCCTAGCATTGTAATACTCACTGAACTATACCTTACATATTAGAGGGAAAACTGTTGTTTGCAGTCATATCTGACATGTAGGGAGATGGTTGTGGTTGTTGAAGGTCAGTCATCTCAGCTCCACCACATTTCGGCAGGAGTTCCTCAGGCTAGTGTCCTAGGGCCAATCATCTTCAGCTGCTTCATCAATGACTTTCCCCCCATCATAAGGTCAGAAGTGGATATTCGCCGATCGTTGCACAATGTTCAGCACCAGTTGTAACACTTCAGATACTGAAGCAGTCCATATCCAAATGCAACCAGACCTGTGCAATATCTAGGATTGGGCTGGCAAGTAGCAAGTGGCATTTACGCCAAAGTATCAGGCAATGACAAGTTAAATCTAACCATCACCTCTTGATGCCCAGTACCATTAGACTTTCCACTGTCATCATGCCACGAGTTACAATTGACCAGAAACTGAATTGTGGCTAGCAGGGCAAGTCAGAAGCTAGGAATCCTGTACCTAGTAACTCACCTCCTGTCTCCCCAAAGTCTGTCCACCATCCATTAGGCACACGTCAGGAGTGTGATGAAATACAGTACTTTCCATTTACCTGGATGGGTGCAGCTCCAAGAACTTTCAAGAAGCTTGACACCATCCAGGACAACCACCTTCAACATTCACTCCTTTCAGCAGTGATGCACAATGCAGCAACTCGCCAAGGCCTCTTCAACAGCACCTTCCAAACCAACAACCTCTACCACATAGACAAATAAGGACAGCAGATACCTGGGAGCTGAAGAAGTGTCATACCAGACTGTGAACATTAACTCTGTTTCTCTGTCCATAGATGCTGCCAGACCTGCTGAGTTTCTTCAGCATTCCCTGTGTTTGTTTCAGAATTCCAGCACCCGCAGTGTCTTACTTTGAAATTAAACCCTTATTATACTTCAGTTTGTTTCAGACTCTAGACCAGAATGCATAGACATAAAAGAAAGGTGCACTGGCAGCTTACAGTGAAATAATTCTCCTCGACTCTGGTGAGAATGTGGAATGAAATGAATGTGAAAGGTGATTGGTAAATCAAATAATTGCATGAGACAGTTGGTGAATGGTCAGGTCTTGAATTCTGTAACTAGCCAAAGAGACAGCCAAGTGATTTCCAGCCCTACAGTTCCCATGCAAATAATCGAAGATGAATATCGCACTAGGGTGAAATCTATCACAGAGATACTCTTTACAGATTCATTACCAGGCTGCTTTGACTGTTTGATTAGATTCCCTGCTGCAACACCAAAATGGAGTTAATCTTAAACTTGAGCCATCCATCACAAACTCAGGAAAACGCCAGTCAGAAACTGAAAGCAAGTTTCACTCAACAGCATCATCATCAAACCACGCCATATAAGTATAGCACAGAAAATCACAAAACTAATGGGCTGAGAAATTAAAATATTTGGTACAGCTTTATTGCACTTGTAATACACTCCAAAAGCCCTGCAGCCAACAGTTTAATTTTGTTTGCTAGCATTTAGGAAACACCATGGTGACAATTTAATTAAATGTTCAAAATAAGTTCTTTTTCTAAATGCATTTATTACCTTGAAGCAAAGGCCTTTTGTAATTTCCTTAGATAAAATTGAAGAAGATTACATTCAAAAAGGTTGAATTAGACAGAGAGCTGCAGATTATTCATCGAGTGCTTTTCCCATCAGCCTTCCAGTGCACTATTGAGCTAAAGTCAAGCCAATGGTACCTTTAGTTAAAGACTGATAAGAATTGAGAGAACCAGATTTAATATTCTATATACATTAAGAGCTGTAAGTCGCCATTGCCAAAATAAGCATTACAGAAAGTCAGAAAGAAGGATGGGTTCTGAAGAAGGGTCACTGGACCCGAAACATTAATTCTGCTTTCTCTCCACAGATGCTGCTGGGCCTGCTGGATTTTTTTCAGCATTTTCTGCGTTTTAATTCAGAGAGAAAGGTAGATCTGTTGTCACTTATCATTGAAACAAATGATTGAATAATTTGCTTTGATGTGTTGATTGAGCAATAAATATGGGTGAGTACACTGTGGAAAATGCTCCCTGCTCTTCTTCAAACACTGCCAATAAACTCTTTCACAGCTTTCTGCTGGCATTTCATCTGATGACAACATCCTCTGACAGTGCAGCAAATTCTCAGTACAGTATTGCACTGGGATTCCACATAGATTGTGTGCTGATGGTTCTGGAGTGGGACTTCAACTCAAAACTGATTCAGAGGGACCAATGACACAATTAAAAAGCAGGAATGTTTCAATCAAATTTTTCTGTTATGCCTAAATTTAGGACCTTATATTTAACTTTGTATTGCATCTCTGTTTTAGAAAACTTAAATCTGAACTATGTCAGTGAAAAAAAACAGCCAGGAAACCTGACTGGGCAAGTCTGATCAGTGAGAGTTAAATATTGTGCATACCACATTGTGGCTCCCCTCGAGCTATAGAGGTGTAAAGGCTTACAGAGAACTCCAGAGCTTAGGACCTGAGAAGATAAAGGTAAGGACAAAGTCAGAAGAGATTTACCAGGATGTTGCTGGGAATAGAGGTTTTGAGTTATGGGGAGAGGCTGGATAGGCTGGGAATTTTTCCACTGGAGCAAAGGAGGTTGAAGGGTGACCTGATAGAGGTTTATAAAATCATGGGGCGTAGAGATAAGGTGAATGGCAGGTGTCTTTTCTCTGGAATGGGGGATTTCAAGACTGGAGGCATATTTTTAAAGTAGGCAGAGAAAGATTTAAAAAAGACATGATGGGCAATTTTTTTTACAGAGAGTGGGTCATGTGTGGAATGAACTTCTAGTGAAAGTGATGGAGTTACAACATTTAAAAGATGTTTAGATAAGTACATGAATTAAAAAATGTTTGGAGGGATTTGGGCCAAGCACAGGCAGGTAGGACTAGTTTAGTTTGGGATTATGGTCAGTATGGACTGATTGGACCAAAGGATCTGTTTCCATGTTGCATGACTCTATGATAAAAATGAGAGAAGATCAGAGTTGGAGGAATGCAGTGATCACAGAGGGCTGTAGGAGAGTACGAAGTAGCAGAGCGAGAGGAATGAGCCTGTGGAGGAACTTGTAAACAAGGATAATAAGTTTAAAATTGAGATATTCTTAGACTAGAAACCCATGTGCATATGGGTGATGGGACAATAGGATTTGTTTTGAGTTAGGATATGGACAATGGAAGTTTTTAGATGAGCTCACATTATTGGGATGGATGGCTACTTAGAGGACCATAATTCAATACAAAAGCAGATGGGAATTGATGAGTGGAATCTCAATTTTCATGGAGTGGCATGGAAATCAGGGCACATTATATGCAATCAAGTGCTTTTGAAGTTTAGCCACTGCTGTAACATAGCAATTCCACAAAGGGTAAGGTCAACAATCAGGAAATCCTGCAGTGGGTAACACACCTCAAGCTTGTCCACAAGCCTATCTATGAGGCGCAAGTCACGAGTGTGATAGAATGCTCCACATTTGCCTGGATGGATGCAGCTCCAACAATACTCAAGATGTTTGACACCACCACTGTTTTATTGGCACCACATCCACAATTATTCATTCCTCCCACCACCAATGCTCAGTAGCAGCAGTGTGTGCCATCAACAACATGTATTACAGAAATTCACTATGGTTCCTTAGACCATACCTTCCAAAATCACTACCACTACCATCTAGAAGGGCAAAAGCAACAAATACATAGGAACACCACTAACTACATGTTCCCCTCCAAGCCACTTACCATCATGTCTTGGAAATATACCTATAATTCATCAATGTCACTGGGCCAAAATCCTGGAAACCCCTCCCTAAGAGGATTGTGGGTCCACCTACGCAAAATGGACTTGAGCGGCTCAAGAAGGCAGTTCGCCACCACCTTCTTAAGAGCGACTAAGGATGGGCAATAAGTGCTGGCCAGCCAGTGACACCTAAATCCCATGAATGAACAAAAGAAGACATTAGGTTAGATTACTTACAGTAATCTAAAAGCAACAAATACATAGGAACACCACTAACTACATGTTCCCCTCCAAGCCACTTACCATCATGTCTTGGAAATATACCTATAATTCATCAATGTCACTGGGCCAAAATCCTGGAAACCCCTCCCTAAGAGGATTGTGGGTCCACCTACACAAAATGGACTTGAGCGGCTCAAGAAGGCAGTTCGCCACCACCTTCTTAAGAGCAACTAAGGATGGGCAATAAGTGCTGGCCAGCCAGTGACACCTAAATCCCATGAATGAACAAAAGAAGACATTAGGTTAGATTACTTACAGTGTGGGAACAGGCCCTTCGGCCCAACAAGTCCACACCGACCCTCCAAAGAGCAACCCACCCAGACCCATTCCCCTATATTTACTCCTTCACTTAACACTACGGGCAATTTAGCAAGGCCAATTCACCTAACCCGCACATTTTTGGACTGTGGGAGGCAACCAGAGCACCCAGAGGAAACCCACGCAGACACGGGGAGAATGTGCAAACTCCACACAGACAGTTGCCTGAGGCGGGAATTGAACCTGGGTGTCTGGCGCTGTGAGGCAGCAGTGCTAGTCACTGTGCCGCCCATTAACTTTGCAACATTTCCTGGGGCAGATACTAATTAACACTGAAGGTGGCTTCAAAAACATTTCTAAATTTATACAATGGTCATACTATGTATATGTTATTGTTGGAAATTATAGTAAATTTATGAAATGATTTTCAGTATTGATGCCGGCATAAAATAATGGATAAAGGAGTGCTGTGCAAATGCATTGCATATTCTTCCACTAATATCACCACCACTAATCTCCAGGCTATGATCATTAAGACAAAACGGTCCATTATTTGAAACCATTCAGGCATAAGATATAATGGTTAACTAGACTTTGAGAGTTTGCTTTGGTCATTCAGTATGAGGCCATCTTCCTTCCAGTAGTTGATTGTAATTTCTTAAGTGGCTCTTTTTTGTAGTATCTGTTCTTACTCATTTGTAGTTGCTTTAAAAGCTTTCTGTCTATTTGTTTCCTTACTGGCTAGAGTCGTGAATTCATAGACCCTGACATTATTTTGAAATCAGCTTACAATCGGGAGACAGGTGTGGGGGTGGGGGGAGTGGAATTGTGTGAGAGAAACCTAAAATCCAGTAAACAGATCACAATCTTTGATCTTCACTAAACCATACCAATTCACCTTAACTTTCAGATTTTGTAGGTCCAAGCTTTTAACCAAGCATAATGCATGCCCACATGATGTAGTATCAGTTGTATGTTAAAGGACGATGCATGAATAGAATCTGAAGTTCAGGAGAAATGATGGTTACATAGTAAGACTCAGCATCAGTGGGACTTCACTGGGATTACTGCTGGGTACAATCAGGAATGGGAGGGACATATACTCCTCCAGCAGCTGGAGGAAGGAAGCTGCAGCTCTTCCCAAGAAGGCATGACTAGAGATTGCTGAGGAGAGCATTCTATACTGTGGTAATTCATGCAAAGTAGGAAGTAATTCTATGGGCTTGTCACATCAGAAAAAGTTAATATGCTGGAGCAAATTACTGCAGATACTGGACTCTGTACTGAAAACAAAAATGCTGGAGATCACAGTGGGTCAGGCAGCATCCACGGAGTGAGAGCAAGCTAACATTTTGAATCTAGATACCTCTTCAACAGAGTGAAATGTGGAGGGGGCAGCATCTATGCAATAGTTGGCCAAGGTGAAAGGGGTGTTTTGGGAGGGGGTGTTCTGGGGGTGAAAAGGTGCTAATAATGCAGAATAAGTGATCAGAATGTGCGAATGACAGTTCAATGATGTGTCTAACTGTGATACTGGAAAGAACACACAGTCCACTGGAGTGTGGGGTGGGGAGAGAGGACATGGTGACAAGGGAATGCAACAAGTAAAGCTAAAAGAAAGGGAAGAAATGGGAGTGAGTTCACAATCTGAAGGTGTTACGCTCAATATTAAGTTAATATGTTGGCTAATTTGCCTCCACCTTATGTTTTGAATCTCACCATTCACACTTGCAAATAGAATTGAAGCTTGCCGAAGCTACTGTCTCATTATAAAGTAGACAAGCAGGAGGCTAGAAGAACACAGTAAGCCAGGCAGCATCAAGAGATGGAGAAGTCACCATTTTGGATCTAACCCTTCCTCAAGAATGGAGGTGGGGGTAGGGGAAGCTGCAAATAAAGGGGAGGGTTTTGGGTGGGGAGAGGGGCGGAGTGACGAGTTAGGGGGTATGATCTGGTTGGCTGATGGGAGAATGAATCCTGTTGGTAGCTGGAAGGAGGGGTTGGTTAGTGGAATGAAAAGGAGGAGGCAGGGCTGGAAAGGGAGGTGGGGCATGGGAAGGAAGGTTATTTGAAATTGGAGAACTCAATGTTGAGTACTCCGGGCTATAGGCTGCCCAGGTGGACGATAAGGTGTTGTTCCTCCAATTTGTGGTCTGATTCACTGCGGCAATGTAGGAAACCGAGGTTGGATGTGTCAGAGGGGGAGTGGGAAGGGGAATTGAAATGGGCGTTGGCTGGGATATCAGGCTGGCCCTTACAGGCCAAGCTGAAACGCTTAGCAAAATGATCCCTTTGAAAGTAAGGACTGCAGATGCTGGTGATCAGAATCAAATAATGTGATCCTGGAAAAGCACAGCAGGTCAGGCAGCATCTGAGGAACAGGAGAATCAAAGTTTCGGGCATTACCCTTCATCAGGAATAAGGTTTGTGGGTCAGGGCTGCGAGATAAATGGGAGAGGGGTGGAGCTCAGGGGAAGGTAGGTGGGAATGTGATAGGTAGATGAAGGTGCGGGTGGAAGTGATAGGTGGGGGGGGGGGAGGGTGGAATGGATTGAGGGGGAGAGAAATGAAGAAACCGGTGAAGTCCACATTGATCCTGTATGGATCCTGCATCCTTGGGATCCTTCAAACTTGGGACACTACTACCACACAGGATCATTTCCCCTCCCCCAACCTTATCCTAGTCCCAAGCCTCCAACTTGGCACCGCCCCCTTGATCAGTCCTACCTGTCCATCTTCCTACTTTCCCACCCATCCGCTCCACCCTCCCCTCCAACCTATCATTCCACCTGCAGCTTCATCTACCGATCACATTCCCATCTACCTTCCCCCCCAGCCCCAACCCCCTCCCATTTATCTCTCAGCCCTTCCTGGCCTGCAAGCCTCATTCTGATGAAAGGTTCCCTTAGTTTACATTTGATCTCACCTGAAGTAGAGAAGACCACATCGGGAGCACCGGATACAGTAAATTAGGTTAGAGGAGAGGCAAGTGAACCTCTGTTTCACCAGGAAGGACTGTTTGGGCCCCTGGATGGAAGTGAGGGGGTTGGTGTGCCAGGAAGTTTTGTGTCTTTTCTGGTTGCAGGGGAACGTACCGGGGGTTCGGAGGGGTTGGTGGGGAGGGTAGCATGAACCAAGGATTGTCGAAGGGAACGGTTCTTGCGGAAGACAGAGAGGGGTGGGGAGGGGAAGATGTTCTTGGTGGTGGGATCCAGTTGGAGTTAGCGGAAGTGTTTGAGGGTGATATGTTGAATGCGGAGACTGGTGGGATGGCAAGTGGGGACAAGAGGGACTCTGTCTTTATTATGTTTGGAGGGTGGGAGTTTTACAGCAGTGGAGCAGGAAATGGAGGAGGTGTGGTGGAGGCCTGTCTGAATGACAGAGGGGGGAAGCATGTTGCAAAATCTGCCGTCACACTGACCCACCCGCCCCCCCCCCCCCCCCCCTCATCTCATCCAGGGCCCCAAATATTCCTTCCAGGGTGAGACAAAGATTCGCTTGCCTCTCCTCCAACCTAATTTATTGAGTCTGGTGTTCCCGATGTGGTCCTCTCTACATTACTGAGACCAACCATAAACTAGGGGCATGGTTTGTTGACTATCTCAGCAGGGCCCATAAATGTCTACCTGACCTCCCAGTCACCGCCCATTTCAATTCCCCTTCCCACTCCCTCTACGACGTGTCCACCCTTGACGTCCTACATTGTCACAGTGAATCAGACTACAAGTGGGAGGAACAACACCTTATCCTCTGCCTAAGCAGCCCATATCCCGGAAGACTCAACATTAAGTTCTCCAATTTCAAATAATCTTTCCACCCATCCCCCGATTCCCTCTCCAGCCCTTCTATTCCACTGACTGACCTTTCCTTCCAACTACCAATCAGATTCATTCCTCCCATCAGCCAACCAGGTCGTACTCACCACCTATGTTCACCTATCCCTACCTCACCACTCTGCCCTCTCCCCTCCTAAAACTCTCCCCCACCTCCCCTTTGTTTGCAGCTCCCCCTACCCCCACCTCCATTCCTGAAGAATGGTTATACCTGAAATATTGACCTCCATCTCCTGATGCTGCCTGGCTTGCCGTGTTCTTCTAGCCTTCTGCTTGTCTACTTGGGATTCCAGCATCTCATACAGCCTCATCTGCAGGTTTTTTGTCTCTAACTAATTTAGTCTATTAGAGAGAGCTGACTGGTGATGAATTTAGCCTAAGGATCTCTACACCTCAGGCAAAGACAAGGTTCTCATGGTAACTTCAGCCAATGCAGGAATTGCATCCTGTTGGCATCATGCTACATTGCAAACCAGCTATCCAGCTATTGGAGCGAAATAACCCTCACTCAGAACATGATCAAATCATAGAATGGAGACAGCACAGAAAAGGCCATTTAATCCACCATGTCTGTGTTGGTTCCCATCAAGAGCAATTCAGCTACTTCCATCCCTCACCATTTCTCCATTGCTCTTAGAATCTTTTCTCTTCAGGTAATTGTCCAATTCCTTTTGGAAAGCCACAATTGAATCTGCCACCATCATGCTCTCAGACAGTGGATTCCAAATCCTGTTGATTCATTGGGGATAGAAATAGCTTTCTGCCTATGTTCTTTGATTCTTTTGCCTTAAACCAGTGTCCTCTGATGTCTGCCAATACAACAGTTTCCTACTATTTACTCTGTCTAGGCCCCTCGTGACTTTTATGAAATCTCCCCTCAACATTCTCCTTCCAAGAAAGAACAGCCACAGATCCTCCAATCAATCCATATAACTGGAACAATTCATGTCAAGTCTGTCTGCATTCTCTTGTCCTACCTAAATTGTGGTGCCCAAAATTTAATACAATTCTCCAACTGAGGCTGAACAAGTATTTTATAAAAGTTCACTGTAACTTCCTTGTCTTTGTTTACTCAATCCCCCTATTTATAAAGTCCAAGATTCCATAGACCTTTTAAGTTACTTTCTCAACCTGCTGTGCCACCTTCAACAATTTGAGCAAATATAACCCTAATCCTTATAACCCTAGACCTTATAACTGCTTATAACACCTTCTTTAAAATTGCGCCTTTTACTTTATAGGTTTCCTTATTTTTCCCACTAAGATATATCACTTCATACAAATCTATATCTCATTTCATCTACCATGCCCACCCATTCTACATCCTCTTGCTGTCTATCACTAGCCTCCGCATAGTTTATATTTATTCCAAGATTTGTGTTCACCTGAATGCTTTGAAATTCAGCCCTGCACCCTCAAGTCTTGAGACATTAATAGCAATCAGGAAAAGCAATGGTCCAAGTACTAAGCCCTGGGGTATTCTACTATGTAATTCATCCTGTCCGAAAAAGCAGCTCCTCCTTACTAATGCCAGTAAAAGCCAAGTGTTGTGGATGCTGGAAATCTGAAATAAAGATAAAAATTGCTAAAGTAGGTCTGGCGTTATCTGTGGAGAGTGAAACAGGTTTAACATTTTGAATCCAATATGATTCTTCTTGACTAAAGGGTGCTGGGAAGTGATAGTTGTTATTGCCGTTGGCAATGCAGGAAAAGAAATAAGTAAAACCGTTGATGAGAATGCTCAGAGTAAAAGACAAAGTGAATACTAATAATGGTAGTAAAGGAGCAGTAATGATGAAAAATAGATGTTAATGGTAGTGTAAACTGTAGACGATGTATCAGCATTGCTGACAACAAACCCATGCAAGACACGTGGGGGTGTTGGTAGTGTGAAAAGGCAATAAAAGTGGAAGGACACTGCATATATACAAAGTGGTCACCCAGTCTCTGTTTGTTCTCTCCAGTGTAAAGGAGACCTCATTGTGAGAAGTGAATAAAATAGTATAGATTGAATAAAGTGCAAGTAAGTCATTGCTTCATACGGAACATATGTTTAAGGCCTTGGACAGTGAAGGGGACGACGTAAATGAGCAAATGTTACACATCTAGAACTGTTTGGAAACAATGATAAGATTCCCCTTGTTTTACCCCATCACTCTCTGCATTCAAAGGGTTATTCTGTAATTGGTGGTACAGTGGTCGGTGAAGAAGCTTATCTTCGAGCACAACAGGACCTTGAATAAATGGGCCGATTAGCCAAGGAGTGGCTGTGGATTTTAATTTAGAAAGATGTGAGGTGCTACATTTTGGTAAGGCATTTCAGAGGAGGATTTGTACAGTTAATGACAACATCGTGGGGAGTGTCACCAAACAAAAAGACCTTGGAGTGCAAGTTCATAGTTCCTTGAAAGTGGAGTCTCAGGTAGATAGGATAGTGAAAAAGGTTAGTGAAGTATACCTGCCTTTATTGGTCAGTACATTGAGTATAGGAGTTGGGAGGTCATATTACAGCTGCACAGAACATTTGCTAGGCCACTTTTAGAATTCTGCATTCAGGTTGATCTCCTTCCCATAGGAAGGGTGTTGTGAAACTTGAAAGGGTTCAGAAAGGAATTACAAGGATGTTTGAGGTATTGGGAGAGGCTGAATAGGCTGTGACTATTTACCCTGGAACATTGGAGGCTGAGGAGTGACATTAAAGAGGTTTATAAAATCATGAGGGGCATCGATTGGGTGAAAAGCCAAGGTCTTTTTCCCAGAGTAGGGGAGTCCAAAACTAGAGTGAATAGGTTTAAGGTGAAATGGGAAAGATTTAAAAGGGACTTAAGGCGCAACATTTTCACACAGAGGGTGGTGTGTGTATGAAATGAGCTGCCAGAGGAAGTGGTGGAGGCTGATACAATTACAACATTTAAAAGGCATTTGGATGGGTATATGAATAGGAAGGGTCTGGAGGGATATGTGCCAAATGTTGGCAAATGGGACCAGATTCATTCAGAATATCTGGTCAGAATGGATGGATTGGACCGAAGGGTCTGTCTCCGTGCTGTACAGCTCTATGGCTCTATGGCTGGTGATTTTAGTCACCACCAGCAGGATGTGAAACCTAAATGCATCTCTTGTCAGCATTCTGCAGGGATTGCTCCCTCCATGACACCCTGCTACTCCTCCATCACTCCTAACATTTCCAAATGGCATCTTCCCATGCAGTCACGAAATCTGAAACATTTGCTCTTCTACTTCCTCCCTCTTCACTATCCAAGGCCCCAAGCAAACCTTTCAGATGAAGAGGCAATTTAGTTGTACTTCCTGCAATCCAGGGGACAGCATTCACTGTTCACAATGAAGCTGACTCAAAGTATTGGCCAGACCAAGTACAGATTGGGCAATTGCTTTGTGTAACATGTCCTCTTCATCCATAAGAATAACTTCGAACTTCCAGCTGTTTGCCATTTCGTACACACTGTCTTGCGAATATTTCTTGCCAATGAAGGAGCACTTTACAGACTCAACAGTGAGTTCAACAATTTCAGTGCATGTGCATTGTCTTCCATTTTGATTACAGTCTCTTCCCCAGCCCCATTACCCAGTGTCCCCCATTACAGTCAACAGAGCTGACCTATTTTCTGTGATTTACACCATTTATTGCCACCTATTCTTCATCTACATTGTTCCTCTACTTAGCACGCCTTTTGTCTTTTTTTCTGTGGAAATCCTCATCATCTATTATACTTGTTCCTCCTCTATCTTCGCCAACAGCATAAAATCCATTATTTTGTAGCCTGCTTCAATTCGAAAAAAGGGTCATTTGATTAGATTAGATTAGATTAGATTACAGTGTGGAAACAGGCCCTTCGGCCCAACAAGTCCACACCAACCCGCTGAAGCGCAACCCACCCATACCCCTACAGTTACCCCTTACCTAACACTACGGGCAATTTAGCATGGCCAATTCACCTGACCTGCACATTTTTGGACTGTGGGAGGAAACCGGAGCACCTGGAGGAAACCCACGCAGACACGGGGAGAACGTGCAAACTCCACACAGTCAGTCGCCTGAGGCAGGAATTGAACCTGGGTCTCAGGCGCTGTGAGACCGTGGCGTCATATTGGACCTAAAACATTAAATCTGTTTCTCGGTCCACAGATGCTGTCCAACCTGTTGAATTTCTCCAACATTTTTTGTGTATTTTTGCTTAACATTATCCCGTATTTCAAGCCATTCAAACAAGTACATATCTATGTTACTCCTGCTCCTTTTTAAAATTCTTTGTCATCAGTTTTGCTAATAAGACTGTTATGTGGCAATTTATTAAACATCTAATGGAAGACCATGTTTGCTGAATCAGCCATACTAACCTCTCTACCCTTCTATTTTATTTCACAAATAAGTCAGGCAAATTATTGAGACAAGCTTTCATCTGAAATAAATCCATGCTGGCTTACCACAATTATTCAACATTGACCCAAATGACTGTTAATTTTGTCCCAGATTATCAAATCGAAAAAGATTCCCCGCTACTCAGGTTAAATCAATTGTTCTATAGTTGGGGGACTTATCCTTGTATCTTTCTTTGAAAAAAAACTGTAACATTTGCAATTTACAAGCCCTTGGTCCCATAACTAAGGAAGATTGAAAGCTTAAGGCCATTTCCTCCACATATCCCACTCCCCCCCCCCCCCTCCCCCCCCTTAGCTCCCCTTGGTTCCCTCATGCATCTTATTCAATCCTAATGATGTATCAGTTATAAGTAAAGTCAGACTATTTGATATCCCTTTTCACCAATTTTTAACCAATCGAATGTTTCCACAGCTTCTATTTCCATTATAACTTTGCCAGCACCTTCTTCCTTTGTAAACACAGATGTGAAGTGTTCAAATTGTACCTCAACCACACCCTCTGCCTCCACAAATAAATCCACATTTTGGTCCCTAATTGGCTCCATTCCTTCTTTTACCACCATTTTACTATTTGTATGCTTTAGAAGATTTTTGGATTTGTTTTTGTATTCGCTGCTAATTGTTTTTCCTACTTTCTACTGCTGTAACTATTTACTTGACTTCCTTTCTGAACTTGCCATTATCAGCCTCACCTGTACTGTCTACCTTACATCTACTCTAATCATTCTTTTTCATTTAGTTCCTTTCTTCAACCTGGGAGCTCTAGCTGTGTTTCCCTATATTACCCCCATGTGGGAATGTACCTTGATTGGACCTAAACTATCTCCTCTTTAAAGGTAGCCCATTGTAGCATTGTAGTTTCGCTGATCAGTCTTAGCCTCCTCCTTAGCTGGGTCAGATCTATTCCCACAGAATTCCCCCAATTTACTTTATTTTTACTCTGGATTTTCACTTGTCTTTCTTTTTGGCCAGTTACAATTTTATGGACATGGTCCTTTAAATATTTGCCTCCGATACTGAATCCACTTGATCCACTTCATTCCCAGAACCAGGCAAAGCCCCTTTCCTGATTGATCTGAAACACTATCCACAAATTCACACATGGCACCAGAGAGCTATTTTTGGTGTCCTGGTGTTAATTTCCTTCACAACTCTAAAACCTGCCGGTGGGACCTAGGTAGGCATTTTTCTACCTATGCCATTGTTGTTTATAGGAAGGCTGCTCACCCTTCTCCCTCAGATGCTCTATAACCACTTAGTGACTTCCTTCATCCTGGCACTGGTGAGGCCAAACACCATCCTGGATTTATGACTGCTACCACAGAAATGCCCACTTACTCCCTTAATAATAATATCTTTGATCACTATTCCTAATCTTCTTCCTGCCTCCCTGTATGGCTGAACCAGGTGCAACCCACAGAGTGAAGTGACCATCACTCTCACCAGCATTCAGAATTAAATACCAGTTGGACAGTGAGATGAAAGTGATTTCTGTCATGACTTACCTGATCTTTCTTGGTTGCTTGGCAGTCAACCCACTATCCCCCTGCATTTAAGTTGCAGGGTGAACCTATCTAGAAATGTGCCATCCACAAATCCCTCCTTCTCACTCGTGTGGCTTAGTGATGTAAGCTGTTGCTCAAGGGTAAAATCCCAGCAGCCAACAGTACTTGCTGAAGGTGTGCTTTTCCAGGACAGCTCCTTCACTTCAGTTCCATCACCTGATTTCAGTTTTCCCTCCCTTCCTGTCACATGTGTACTTTTAACTTAGAGCTCTCTGATTTAGTATGAATTGTTCAGATGCTATTTTTATAAATGACCTGGAAGAGGGGTTAGAAGGTTGGGTGAGCAAGTTTGCGGATGATACGAAAGTCGGAGGAGTTGTTGACAGTGAGGAAGCATGTGGCAGGTTACAGCAGGATATAGAGAAGCTGCAGAGCTGGGCAGAAAGGTGGCAGATGGAATTCAATGTAGCTAAGTGCGAGGTGATTCACTTTGGGAAGAATAACAAAAAGATGGGGTACTGGGCTAATGGTCGGATACTTGGTAGTGTGGATGAGCAGAGGGATCTTGGTGTCCATGTACACAGATCTCTGAAAGTTGCCACCCAGGTAAATAGTGCGGTGAGGAAGGCATATGGCGTACTGGCTTTTATTGGTAGAGGAATTGAGTTCCGGAGTCCTGAGGTCATGATGCAGTTGTATAAGACTCTGGTACGGCCGCATCTGGAATATTGTGTGCAGTTTTGGTCGCCATACTATAGGAAGGATGTGGAGGCATTGGAACGGGTGCAGAGGAGGTTTACCAGGATGTTGCCTGGTATGGAAGGAAAATCGTATGAGGAAAGACTGAGGCACTTGGGGCTGTTTTCACTAGAGAAAAGAAGGTTTAGGGGTGACTTGATTGAGGTGTACAAGATGATTAGGGGGTTAGATAGGGTCGACAGTATGAACCTTTTCCCGCGTATTGAGTCGGGTATTACAAGGGGGCATAGCTTTAAATTAAGGGGGGGTAGATATAGGACTGATGTTAGGGGTAGGTTCTTCACTCAGCGAGTCGTTAGTTCATGGAATGCCCTGCCAGGAACAGTGGTGGACTCTCCCTCTTTATGGGCATTTAAGAGGGCATTGGATAGGTATATGGAGGATAGTGGGTTAGTGTAGTTTAGGTGGGCTTGGATCGGCGCAACATCGAGGGCCCAAGGGCCTGTACTGCGCTGTATTCTTCTATGTTCTATGTTCTATGTTCTAAAAAGGTGCTGAAAATCCAAGTCATCCTCGAGATATCAAGCTCAGGTATTTAGCTAAATATAAAACTTTGGGTTTGTAATTTTCCTCCCTTTCCCTGCTGGTTGTGATGTGTAGAGACACCCCTTGTTTATATCTACTGTGTTCCATCTAATTTTTTTCCTTTAATTCTGCCCTTCTGAACCTCCTGCTGCCTTTTGTATCCGTGTCCTCTCCTGCTCTTTTATATCTAAGCTCCAATCTCCTGCCACTTTTTCAATTCTGTTCTTGCCTTCTCCTTTTTTCTCAGCCTTCAACCTTCTGGCTTGCTGTTGTAGGGGAGAGCTCAGTTTAGATCAACTCCCAGCCTTCACATTTTTGCACCCTTCATCATCTCCATATTTAACCCAACTCACCCCAAATCACCCTTAGCAAATGTGCTACATCCATTAGTGAATATATGACCTTCACTCACTTGGAAGTCTGCTTCCTCATTCTTGTAAAGGAAAACAGCACACAATGTAAAGGGAGCGAGACGGGACTGGAGCCAGTCCAGCTGCAACAATCCTGGTCACACATGTAGAGGGGAATGCCCTGGAGATCAATACGCACAGCTGCAGTCTTCTCAGTGGGAGATAAAGAGACAGAGAACTGATGACAGAATTATAAATATCTCTGACACTCAAACACTGACTTTACTTCATCAATCACTGTGAAGAGTATGATGATTATCAAGATTATGACTTCGCACCGAAATCATATTGATTTCATCTTCCAGAAACTTCCCTCTGATTCTTTTTGAGGAGGTGGTGGTTGTAGTGATGGGTAAAATTGCCAACTGTGGTCATCATTCCTGAAAATAATTCAGAAGCAGTCACAAGGGTTGACAAGTGTCGAACTAGGTTTCAGTGCCCTGACTATTTGACGAAGTAATGAAATAGTAAAGGAAACAAACAAAAACGGCTCTTGTTCCTCGCACTTCCTCAACCTCTTAAACACTCCTCATTGTCCTCTGTGCCAACCCATGCCCCTGACCCCCATGGCTTTATATATCCCAGAGGCCTGGCTCTGGGATAAGGCGGGGGGAGGGGAGATGAGGAAATTGGTGAAATCAACATCAATGCTGCAGCGTCCCAAGGTAGAAGATGAAGCATTCTTCCTCCAGTTGTTGAGTGACTAGGATTTGGCAGAGGAGGAGGCCCAGGACTTGCATGTTCTTGGCAGATTGGAAGGGGGAGTTGAAGTGGTATTGAAAAGGCAGTCTTGTGGCACTAGTCCTTTAATGATAACCTTGAGGCTTATGTCAACAAACACAGTGAAACAGTAATCTTATTTTTTTACCACTGCATACAGTTTTTCTCAAATATTTAAAGGGCCAGTGATTAAAAAAAACTTCACACCATGAGAGCTCCCTTTGATAACTCTCTTGGCAGCTCCAATGAGCCTAGTAGTTCTCCTGAATTTATCTGCTTTTCCCAACATTGGTGATGACATAAAACAATTGCAAAGAGCAATTGCCTTTTCCATATATCCCTTTACCTCTCCCAAAGGAACGCAAGAATGTATCCAAAATGCTATTCCACCTTTCCAAAATGGAACACAATCTCTCCAAAGTAAGACTAATGAAAACCAGAGGTAACTGAAGGCAGTTGCAGTTTAATGTTTCGTTAAAATGATGGTGACTGGATTTGGAAGCAAGACTTCTGGATTTATCCTTTAGCACCATTTTCACTAAGTTGGAAAGATCCTCTTTTAATACAAAAATTCAGATCCATGACTATGTACAAAATCCTATAAGTTCTGAGATTTTTAAAGTGTTACAAATAAATGTACAGCAGGTTTTGAACGTGTGTCATCTCTGCATTCATCTAAGATAAATCAGAAAGCTCAGATATGCAGTGAACTGGTGAGTACATGACAGAAAACTTTGCAACTTATCCTTTCCCTAGTCAATGGGCTCTAAGGGGAATTTTATTAGCCTACCACTACATTAATTAATATCAGATTAGTGGCAAGTTTCGAAAAACAAACTACAATGCAAAGACTTGCAGCCTGTTCCTAAATTGAAAAAATACCCGGTCAATTGAAACCTGACTGGTCATCTATGAAACAATAAGAACTGAGGAGAAACATATTAAAATAAATTACATTAATCTACAAGTTAAATTACAAAGTAAAGCAGTGGGGCCAATGGATCAATACTTGTTGTAAACATAGAAGATTACGAGTTGGGACATTGTGCTGTTGTATCTTTCAGCCAGATGTCCCACCTGCTCCAGAGATGTTTCATAATATGCCTGAACTAGTTGTTTAAAAATATCTAGAAGATTATGAATGATCTGAACTGACACATTTAAAATGATTAAAGGATTTCATAAATAGAGAGAAACTTTTTATTTGTTACCCAAAATACATTCTATTCATAAAATTTGTTAAAAAATTGCAATACAATCCAAATCGACATTTCAAAACTTTCAGTTACAGGGGGTTCCTGATTTATCAACGTCCTACTTATGAATGCACATATCGGGATGTAATTTTAAATATCCGAAATATAAACATTTCCTATACTTACAAACATCTCCTTTATATTGTCCTGCATTGTCGTTGTTTTGCATACAAATCGGCTTGTGAACGGACTCAGAAACAGAACCCATTCACTACCCAGGGACTGCCTGTACAGATTAATTCTCTTTCCACACATTGTATGAGGTACACTTACACTGCAGTTTAGACTACATAAAGACCCAAGTCCCCACCCCACTGCTGGCCAAAGATGGAGTGACTCTTAACAAAAGTAAAGCAGTCATCAAATAATGCTGGAGAGACCTCTTTAACAAGGGCTGAGCGTCCTTGAATTCGTCCCCCAGAATGCTATACACCATGAACTCAGTAACACCGCAGCCCTGCACGAAGTAGAGAAGGCCATCCACCTCCATAAGAACAACAACGCTGCTGCACCTAAATGCCCTTAGCTGCCTTATCTGGAAGGAGGAGACTATCCCAGGAGAGCTCCGAGATGCTACAGTTGTGAACATTTTCAAAAAAGGAAACTAATCCGACTTTGATAACTGCAGAGGAATCTCCGTGCTATCGACTGTTGGAAAAGTCACCTCCAAGGTCTTCTTCAACCGTCTCCTCCGTGTGGCTGAGGAACTCCCCCCGGAGTTGCAGTCAGGCTTTCAGCCACAGAGGGGCACAACCAACATGATTTTCACCGTACGACAGCTGCAGGAGAAATGCAGAGAAAAGAACCTATCCCTATACATAGTCTTCTTTGACATTACAAAGGTCTTTTACACCATCAATTGGGGAGCATTATGGAGTGTCTTATTCTGCTTTGTTAAAAATCACACAACACCAGATTATAGTCCAACAGGTTTAATTGGAAGCACACTAGCTTTGGGAGCACTGCTCCTTCATCAGGTGATTTGGTTGCACCATGAGGTTTGTCACCATCGTTCGCCTGCTCTATGATGACATGGAAGTCATGGTAATGACAAATGGCTTCACCACCAACCCATTGGCCATTCAGACCTATGTCAAGTCGGGCAGTGTCATTGCCCCAATACTGTTCTCGATCTACCTCGCTGCAATGCTTCACCTCACCGCTGACAAGCTTCCCACTGGAGTGGAGCTAACTTACAGAACCTGTAGGAAATTATTCAACCTCCACCACCTTTAAGCCTAAACCAAACAAAACCAACCAGTGTTATGAAGCTGCAGTAAATAGACGATGCTTGTATATGTGCAATCTCAGAGAATGTACTCCAGACCATCAATGGTCAATGAAGCATGCTCTCATATGCTTCCAACACCTTTATGGAAGCATATGAGAGCATGGGTCTCACCCTGAACATCTGCAAGACGAAGGTCCTTCATCAACCTGGCCTGGTATTGTGGAGCAAACCGCCAATCATCAAGGTCCACAAGGAGGCCTTGGAGAAGAATGGCCATTTTCAATACTTCTGGAGTGTCCTGTTGACCAAAGCAGCTATTGATGAAGGGATCCAGCATCACATCCAGTGTGCTAGGACCACCTTTCGCCGCCTGAGGAAAAGGGTAGAGAGAACAATAACATCAGATCCAACATCAAGAACATGGTTTACAGAGCAGGGCTGGGCTGGGCCGAGACCATCAGGCCAAGACCATCATGCAGGGCTGGGCTGGGCCAAGACCACCATGCAGGGCTGGGCTAGGCCGAGACCATCAGGCCAAGACCATCATGCAGGGCTGGGCTGGGCCAAGACCATCATGCAGGGCTGGGCTGGGCCGAGACCATCAGGCAGGACTGAGCTGAAACCACCATGCAGGGCCTGGCCAAGACCATCATGCAGGGCTGGGCTGGGACGAGACCATCAGGCAGGGCCGAGCTGAAACCACCATGCAGGGCTGGGCCAAGACCAAAAATCAGGGCTGGGCCAAGACCAACAACCAGGGCTGGGCCGAGACCATCACACAGGGCTGTGCTGAAACCACCACACAGGGCCAGGCCAAGATCATCACACAGGGCTAGGCTGAAACCATCACATTGGTGAAACCATCACATAGGGCTGGACTGAAACCACCCCATATGGCCAGGCCATGATCATCACACATGGCTGGGCTGAGACCATCAGACAGGACCTGGCTGAGACCATCACTGAGGTCCGGGCCGAGTCCATCAGACAGGGCTGGGCTGAAACCACCATGCAGACCCAGACCAAGACCACCATGCAGGGCTGAACTGAAACTACCATGTAGGGCCAGGCCAGGACCACCACTCAGGGTTGGCCCAAGACTATCAGACAGGACTGGGCCAAGACCCACCATGCAGGGCTAGGTTAACACCACCATGCAGGGCCGGGCCAAGACCACCATGTAGGGTAAGGCTGAGACCACCACATAGGGCTGGGCCATGACCACCACACAGGGCCGGGCCAAGACCACCATACAGGGCCGGGCCAAGACCACCATGCAGGGCAGGGACATGATCACCACACAAGGGTGGGCAAAGATCACCATGCAGGGCCAGGCCAAGACCATCATGCAGGGTAAGGCTGAGACCACCAAACATGGCTGGGCTGATGTCACCATACTGAACCGAGACAAGACCTCCACACCAGAACTAGACCTTCACGCTGGGCTGCTGGAATATCCAGAAGCCATCTCCAAGCCAAAACAAATCCTCTGTGTCAGGATTAGACCTTAATGCTGAGACAAGACACCCCCTCCTAGACAAGACCATCACATTGGGAGACCGCCCTGACAAATGTTAGGACTATACAGCCATTCCAGACTGCTGGAAGCCACTTCATCGTTGAGCCTGGGCTTTTGGCCTTCCGCTGAAGTCATTAAAAGTAGATAAGGTACCATAATAAACAGAAACATTAAAAGTAGGTAAGGTACCATAATAAACAGAAACATTAAAAGAAAGCATAGAAAGAGGAAAAAACAAAATGCAATTGGAGTAGATGAGTTCTGGGCTCCTGTGCTGCTTCTCCACCTCCATCTTGGAGGCAGATGGATTGTTATGACGATGGACACTGATTACTTCATTGTCAAATGGCCAGAATTTTACATTAACTTCTTAAATTTAATTCAAATTTCACATCTACCATGATCTGAATCCATGTCTCCAGAACATTAACTGAGGATATCTAGATCACCAGTTCAGTGGCATTACCACTAGACTATTGCGTCCACCATATTGCCTCCTTTGGAATGTGCCAGTCTGCAGCAATCCGTCTTGGATAGTTCTATGTAAAAAATGTCCAGCATGATTCATTCAGACCAAACAGCACCTTTCATTGAACTGGCAAACTTCGAGATTCGAAAGCCTGCTCACCATTCCTTAATCATTCAGGGCTTGTCAAGTCAGCCCCTTAATTTGTATGTTTCTCCAAATTTGTCTCAATATGGATTTGACTATGGGCAGTTATGATAGTTACAACGTTTGATTCCTGCCAAACAAAATGAAAATCCTGTCCCTGACTTCATACCAGAGGTCACTAATGGCCCTGGTGTGATGTCACTTTTATTAAATGAATCTAAATTCCACAGATCCTTTAGATATTGAATAAAATACAGCATAAAGCAGCAATTGATGTTCTTCTTGGTGCAGCATTGGGAATTGAGGATTGAGTCCCATGTAATGGAGCTTTCCTGGGATGGACCTCTACAAAAAACACACCTCTTTTCAGATGTTCTTCTATTTCTTCTGGTTGGTCATCATAATGTAAGTTTACAAAACCTGAAAATTAGAGCTAGGTTGCTTAGGAGAGATGTCAGGAAGACCTCTTCCAAGAGCAGTGAAAATCAAGGACTCACGCTGAATAAAAAAACTGTTACGATTAGAGGCTACATCAATTGGGAATTCCAGGTCTGAGACTGATAGTTTATTGCTGTGTTAATGTACAGACCTGAGGAAGGTAAATGAAGTTAATGCAGTTGAATTAAACTGTGGAACAAACATCATGGGCTGAGTAAATATGTCTATCTTGCAAAACTTTATGCTGTATTTTATTCAATATCTAAAGGATCTGTGGAATTTAGATTCATTTAATAAAAGTGACATCACACCAGGGCCATTAGTGACCTCTGGTATGAAGTCAGGGACAGCATTTTCATTTTGTTTGGCAGGAATCAAACGTTGTAACTATCATAACTGCCCATAGTCAAATCCATATTGAGACAAATTTGGAGAAACATACAAATTAAGGGGCTGACTTGACAAGCCCTGAATGATTAAGGAATGGTGAGCAGGCTTTTGAATCTCGAAGTTCAAATGGGCGGCATTGGACAGTCCAAGATCAGCAGCCCTACCTTTGAAAATGAGAGCTGCAATAAATATATATAAGGCTGTTATATTCACAACTGTCAACCCTAAGGGGTATTTGAAAGAATTACAGCCATCAAACATGAAAGGAAAAGTGCCCAACCCCACAGTAATGACCAGTGCCATAGTTGTGCTTGCTTTTTAGAGTGGTCCCTTGCTGTCAGAACGGAGGAACTCAGCTCCGATATCAACTCCATCTGCCATTGGGAGGCAACCACCATTGGACATAAACATCCTAACTTGACTGGTACATTGTGTGCCCACTGGAAATGCCAGCCAGCATTGGGTGAGTGCACATAACTAAGCCTTCAAGGGGATTAATTGGATACTTACCACTTACGAACAGGTCATCACCCAAATGCCTGCATTATCCCCTGGAGGCTGAGATATATCATGGAGCCAGCCCAGTGGCATTTCCCAGCTCATTTTTGTGCCCTGAAAATTCAAGCCGTTGAAAATTCAGCCCAAAGTGTGCAAATTGTACCTACGGAAGAATGTTTTTGTATCCCCATCATATCATCTGCTGCACAGCAGTGGTTACAGTGTTGGAGCTTAACTTATGTTTTAAACTGCATGGTGCATTTTGAACACATGCGCAAAATCTATCTCCCAATAATGCATTATCTTTATGTTTTTGCAGTTTCCAATGTGGTTTCAGCTTTGCCTTCACAATGTGTCATTGGGAATCCAAAAATGCCAATGAAGGACATTCTTTTTTGTCTGAGGAGACTTTTTACAAAAATATATTTATCAGAAGTAATTAAATAGAAATAAATTTTATTGCTGCATATTTTCAGACATTTTTGTTCCACTGAGACAGAGTACAAATTAATTTAAAATGAATTGAACTCTTCAATACCTGTTTATTTCAGCCAGTGGTAGTTACATTGACTTTGTTATTTTGTTTCTGTGACATTTGAAAGAACATGTAAAGTTTGGAGTAAGATAAAGGCCATCAAGTTCACTCGCAACATGTCTCAGAACATCTTGGGTTCTGTGTCATATCTTGAAGGCATTTCAAAGAAGCTCTTTGCATTATTATGCAATCCCTCCCAAACGTCCTGACCAATATTTAACCCAAACAACCTCACTGAAACAGATGAACCAGTCAGTGGTGTCTTGCTGTCTGTGGGAACTTGTGGTGTTCAAATTGACTGCTGCCCTTTCTGCTTTAAAATAGAGGTTGCACTTCAAAATGGTGGCAAAATGCTTTCGGAGCACTCTAAGATTGTGAAGGGCATTATAAATGAGGATCAGTCGTTATTTCTTTCTTTAATTTAATCTGCACTTACAATTAAAGCACAATGAAATAATGAATGAAATTGCACTAAATATTCTGTCAAACTGAAAACTATGACTGACTTCTCAAGAGGGAAATAATATCATTTGTTGTTCGGAGAATGACAGGATGCACAGTGCATCTCAACCTATTAGCAATCCAATTCCTGCACCATGCTGATACATGTTCATTAAGTGGAAAGTACATTAGATGTTGCTACATGGCAGCTGCAGAGATGAGCCCAAGCCTGTTACTCATTTAAATAACAAAATCTGACCCTCGGAGTCATCCCTGCAGATACTTGGCTAATGAATGATAAAACTGGAATAAATAAGAAGAGGTGGTGCAGGGCTCTTCTGGTACATTCACTCTCACTCAAATAGATAACTACTCCACTGGGGATTGTGGGGGGAGGTGGAACAATGAAATTAGAAGGTGACTGACAGGCCAAAAAACAAAAACACAAATCAACTGAGAGATTAGAGTGAAGGGCACTAATATTCATGCATGTTTTATTAATAATCCTTGCCTCAATGTGCCAGTCATTATTTGTCAGGTTTGCTTTTCTGCATCTCATTACTGAAAGGGTTGGAATATATGTTATAACAGTGTCAACAATAACTTTTCAAATTGATTATTGTATCCCCTGTACTTATTCCCCAAAAGGCAAAGGTAAATTTTCAAGGTTGACATCAATTGAATTACGCTGGGTCAAGGTATCAAAGAATGGAGAAAATGCAGGAAAATATTGGCTAGTTTTCGATCAACCATGATCTAAGTGAATGGGGGAACAAGATTGAGGGAGTGAATGTCCTCTCCCTGTTTCTATTATCTATGAATTTGTTAAGTATTAATATGTAAGTAATTGAAAGTTACATTTTCATGGCAAGAATAAATAAAGCATAGTTTAATGACTAAAAATCCACATGTATTATAAATGGAATATTTTAAAGTCAGGAATTATGCGACATTATACTATATATATTATGTGCATTATAAATATACTTACACAGGCACACACGGTAACAAGGCAAACTTCAAAACTTTCAATAGGAAAATTTATGAATACATTTTAACATCAAGATCTTTTTCAGGAACTTGAATATGAAAATGATTGTCAGAAGAGCAGTGGGCTGATTCAGGATCAAAATAGGAATCTATAGGTGAAAGCAGAAGACGAGATTGATGTGTGAAATGCAAAAGTTGTGTCAGTGTTTATCTGATGGGAAGGGAACCTTGTCAAATCTATGGATCCTATTGTCTTACAGGAATAGAGAAAATGTAATCTACTGTAGCCTACTAAGGGGAATCTTTTTTTTTGTAAATCTACAATAATGAGTAGAGTGGGCTCTTATTTGAATACAGTATATTTTTTATCGAGATCTGTCTCTTGATTAAATTTCAACAATATGAAACATAGATACTAAGTTACTCTAGGACGGCATTTTTTAAAACAGTAAGACTATGCAATTTTTTGGGTCTGTAGATTGTTAAGATGCAAAGATAGCCTTCAGTAGAGTGATGTGCTCTTTCCTGACTGATGTGGGAGATTAGGGAGAGTTCCCATTTTACTGATGATTATGTCTGCAGGAAGTGTGTTTGGTTGTGAATCCTATCAGATCACATGGATCGGTTGGAACGGCAGTTAGAGGCAATGAGGAATTTACAGGAGCTAGGGAATGTGATGGATGGCAGTTATAGGAAGGGAGAAAACCTGCAGGTACAGTCAGATAGATGGGTTACCTCCAGGAAAGGTAGGAAAGGTAGGCAGGTAGTGCAGGAGTCTTCTGTGACTATTCCCATCTGAAGCAAGTATGCTGTTTTGGAAAATATAGGGTGTGATGGACTCATGTAGCTCATGAGGGGCATCAATAGCGTAAATAGACAAAGTCTTTTCCCTGGAGCCGGAGAGTCCAAAACTAGAGGGCATAGGTTTAAGGTAAGGGGGGCAAGATTTAAAAGGGACCTAAGGGGCATTTTTTTCATGCAGAGGGTGGTGCTTGTATGGACTATGCTGCCAGAGGAAGTAGTGGAGGCTGGTACAATTACAACATTTAAAAGGCATCTGGATGGATGCATGAATAGGATGGGTTTAGAGGGATATGGGCCAAGTGTTGGCAAATGGGACTAGATTAATTTAAGATTGTTGGTCGGCATGGACGAATTGGTCCAAAGGATTTGTTTTCATGCTGTACATCTCTATGACTCTATGATTCTCTACAAGATGTAAGATAACATTCCAGGGCAGTACTTGGGGGCCAGATGCACTTTTAGAAGTTCAGCCTTTCAAATGAGCCATTAAAGGTCTGAGATAGATAGAAAAAATCCCAATAGCAATCTTTTGGTAACACCAAGAAAATTCTTTCTTCTGTCCTGACCAGTACTTATTGCTTAACTCAACACTTACATAAGTTATCTGGTTATTATCATGGAAAACAAAAATGGTGAACCAGGAAATAGCAATGGAGTTGATTAAATATTTTGCATCTGTCTTCATGGTGGAAACCACAGATAACATTCTAAAAATACCAGAATATACAAAGGGCAAGAGATAGGAAGGGATGAATACCACTATACCTGGAGAAAACATACTAGAATTAGAATTAGAATTTAGAATTTATTGTCATATGTACTTTCACATGAAAAATACAATGAAAGATGTTGTAAGTCCCCCTACCATGGCACATATATTAATGACAGAAGTTCATAAGTAAAATAATAATTTATAAAAAAGTAACTTTAAGACAAAGTTAATCAAAATCCATTTAAAATCTCCTAGTCTTGAAGAAAGCTGATCAAGAAATGATGCACATAGCCAGAATGACACGATACACACATCTGAGACCATCATCCATGAGGAGAGTGACATACTGGGATGAAAACCGAAATGCTGGAACACCAGAAAAACTAGGTCAAAAGTATCCAAAGAAAACCGCCGCCAAGAACTCCACTTAAAACATCAGGCCATGGGATCACTGGGTCATGGGATCACTGGACCATGGGATCACTGGGTCATGGGATCATTGGCCATGGGATCACTGGGTCATGCGATCACTGGACCAAATGATCACTGGGCTGTTGGATCACTGGGCCATGGGATCACTGGGCTGTCAGATCACTGGGCCATGGGATCACCCAGTCTTTTGGGTAACTGGGTCATTAAGATCACTGGGCCATTCGGATCACTGGGCTATTAGATCACTGGGCCATGGGATCACTGGGTTGTCGGATCACTGGGCCATGTGATCACCGAGCTGTGGGCTCTGCCAACCATGGAAGCAAAGAACACTCTGGGATGTCAGAACACCGAGCTAGGAGCGATCACTGAAGATTAAGAAAGACTGCCATTGAGACCTCATACCAGGACAAACCGCCCCATCAGAGACCAGGGCCAAGACCACCACACCGGGACAATACGGGCGGCACGGTGGCACAGTGGTTAGCACTGCTGCCTCGCAGCGCCAGAGACCCGGGTTCAATTCCCGCCTCAGGCGACTGACTGTGTGGAGTTTGCACGTTCTCCCCGTGTCTGCGTGGGTTTCCTCCGGGTGCTCCGGTTTCCTCCCACAGTCCAAAGATGTGCAGGTTAGGTGAATTGGCCATGCTAAATTGCCCGTAGTGTTAGGTAAGGGGTAAATGCAGGGGTATGGGTGGGTTACGCTTCGGCGGGTCGGTGTGGACTTGTTGGGCCGAAGGGCCTGTTTCCACACTGTAAAGTAATCTAATCTAATCTAATCTAATACGCTCTGACAGAGACCACTCCACAGGACCGAGACCACCACACCAGGAACGACTGTTCTGTCAGAGATCTCTCCACAAGGCTGAGACCACCACACCGGGAAGGAATGTTACTCCGGACCGCCAGAAGCAACCTGTCACACTGGAGAAGCTCTCTGCTGAAGCTGTTAAATGAAGGTAGGATGAATTTGATATTAACTACAGCATCGAAACGACTTGGAAACATTAAAAATCAGAGAAAGAAAAGAAAAATAGTCAAGGTGAACTGAGTAGATGAGCAACCGGCTCCTGTGCTGAGAATCCTGCAGGCTGCGCTGCTATTCCGACCAAGAAACTAATTAGGGAAACTAACGGGCAAAAGGCCAATAAGTCCCCGAAACTTTAGGTTGCATCATACCACTCTAAGATGTTTAAGCAAAAAGGGAAGGAGGCAAAAGAAAGATAATTATAGGCCAGTTACACTAATATCTGTTTTATCTAGAAAATGTTACAATTTGCTAGAAAGGATACAAAAGCAGACTATTCTTAAATAATAATAAAATCAAGCAGAGTCAGCGCAGCTTCATGATGGGAAATCATGCTTGACATGGTTATTAGAATTCTTTGAGAAGGTATATTATGTAAAGGAGAACCAATCAATGTAATATTGGGGACTTCTAAAAGACGTTTGATAGGTACCACATGTTAAACTATTTAATAAGAGCCCATCATGTTGGGTGTAGTATATTGGCATGGGTACTTGATTAGCTGACAAATAGAAGACAGAGAGTTGTGATAAAGGGGTATTTTCAGGATGACAACCTGTCACTGGTGGAGTGTCACAGGGATCAGTGCTGGGACCACAATCATTTATAAGGTACATTAATGTCTTGGATGATGTATTATGGCCAAATTTGTGAATTAGACAAGGTGGGAAGATAAATGGCGACAAAGACACAAAGACTCTGCAGATAGGTATAGTTAACATCATTGTGCAAAAACATGGAAGATGGAATATGATGAGAAAATATGAGGTTATGGCAGGAAGAATAGATGAGCTGAATATTATATAAATGGAGAAAGATTTCAGAAATCTGCAGTACTGAGGGATTGGGGATCCGTGTGCATAAATCTCAACAACTTAGCAAACAAACTCAGCCGGTAATAAAGAAGGCAAGTGCAATATTGGCCTTTATTTCTAAGGGAATAGAGTATCAAAACTAGGAGGTCTTGTCCAAACTGTACAAAACACTGGTCAGACCACAGTGGAATACTGTGAACAGTTTTGATCCCCTTAGCTAAGGAATGATATACTGGTATTGGAACTGTCTAGTTAAATTTCACTCAGCTTGTTGCAACTATGGTGAAACTGTCGTACAAGAAGATATTGAGTAGGTTGTGTGTGTACTAATTGGTACTGAGAAGAACGAGAGACAGCCTAATTGAAGCATGCAAGATTCTCAGGAGGCTTGACAGGGTAGATGCAGATAGTTTGTTTCTCCTTGTGAGAGAGTCTTGGTCATAATCTCAGAGTAGAAGGTCACTCATTTAAAATAGAGATAAGGAGGAATTTCTTCTCTCAGAGGGTAATGAATCCATAGAAGTCTTTACCATAGAGGGCTATTGAGGTTGTGTCATTAAGTATATTCACAGCTGAGATAGACAGATTTTTCTTCAGTAAAGGAATCACGGTCGATGGGGATAAGGCAGGAAGGTAAAGTTGAGGAGTATTAGATCAGATTTGATAGGCTGAATGGCCCACTTGTGTTCCTATGTCTTATGGTCATATGTTTTAACTGTTGTAAGACCCAGTTGTGCACAAATCAACTGCTTCATTTCCTATGACAACTGCAATTCAGAAGTACTGCATTGACTGCAAGGCACATTGTGTGTGTGGGGGGAGGGAGCAGTATCCTCCAGTTATAAAGCACGTTATCTAAATGAAAATCAAATTTCTTTTATAAAATTGGATTTGAACAGGAGCCCAGTACCCATGAAGCAATTGATTGTGTAATCCACTTCTCTCAGGAAAGTGAGACGTGCCTCTACGTCCTCTCATATTCCAGGCTTGACTATAAAGATGTAATTTGGGATATTCTATCTCCTTCAGAGTAGACTGTCACTTTTCATTAAATTTGTTCTGGATTGAGGATTGTGGAAGGCATCCTGAAACACATTTTAAAATAATTTAGTGTGTGGATCTCTGCCAAATATCTACAGATGTCATAGGTGGAATAACAATAAACTTTTAATAATGGTCCCCATCCTATTGTCATTAATGTCACCCAATGCACACAATTAGAGGAAATGGCTTCAAATACGATGCACAGCTGGAGCTCCCTGATGCTCCTGTTTGATACATTACTTTATTTTAAGATGTACTTCATTTGGTAGTGTACAAGCTTCTGAGTCAGAAGGTCATGGTTTCAAGTCCCATGCTAGATATTTGAGCACATAATCAATGCTGACACTTCAGTGGTGTGCTGCAATGTCAAAGGTTAGACCATTAAGTTAGACCATTAGACCAGTAGGTTAATAACAGACTTCTAAAGGATCTCACAGGACCTTGAAGTAAAGTGAAAAGAATGAGGTGTCTTAGCCAATATTTATTTACCAAGAACCTTCACTAAAATAAAATAGATGATTATTATCACATTTTATTTGTTAGAAAATTGTTGCTGCAATTCATTGCTGCATTTCCTACATTGCAACAATGGCCACACTTCAAAAGTACTCCATTGGCTGCAAGGTGCTTTGGGGTATCCTGAGGTTGTGAACCTTCTAAAATCCTTCATTCTCATTGTCCATCCAAACATTACCAGGAGTTTCTAAAAGGACCTGCAGTTGAGTTGCATCACTGATAAGGGAGAGTGTCAGAGCTGTACAAAGGGAAATCATCTTGGAGGGTTCATCCACTGAGACATTATGGATAGACACACAATTAGGAGGAGTGCAATCACTTTGATGGGGTAGTACTACAAGCCTCCCAATAGCGAGGAGGAGTTAGAGGAACAATAGATGGACGGATTATGGAAAAATGTAAAAGCAACAGTGATGTTGTGGTTCTGTTCGCCGAGCTGGAAGTTTTTGTTGCAAACGTTTCGTCCCCTGGCTAGGCGACATCATTAGTGCTTGGGAGCCTCCTGCGAAGCGCTTCTTTGATGTTTCCTCCGGTGTTTATAGTGGTCTGTCCCTGCCGCTTCCGGTTGTCAGTTTCAGCTGTCCGCTGTAGTGGTTGGTATATTGGGTCCAGGTCGATGTGTTTGTTGATGGAGTTTGTGGATGAATGCCATGCCTCTAGGAATTCCCTGGCTGTTCTCTGTCTGGCTTGCCCTATGATAGTAGTGTTGTCCCAGTCAAATTCATGTTTCTTGTTGTCTGCGTGTGTGGCTACTAAGGATAGCTGGTCGTGTCGTTTCGTGGCTAGTTGATGTTCATGTATGCGGATTGTTAGCTGTCTTCCTGTTTGTCCTATATAGTGTTTTGTGCAGTCCTTGCATGGTATTTTGTACACTACATTAGTTTTGCTCATGTTGGGTATCGGGTCCTTCGTTCTGGTGAGTTGTTGTCTGAGCGTGGCTGTTGGTTTGTGTGCCGTTATGAGTCCTAGCGGTCGCAGTAGTCTGGCTGTCAGTTCCGAGATGCTCCTGATGTATGGTAGTGTGGCTAGTCCTTTTGGTTGTGGTATGTCCTCGTTCCGTGGTCTTTCTCTTAGGCATCTGTTGATGAAGTTGCGCGGGTATCCGTTTTTGGCGAATACCTTGTGTAGGTGTTCCTCTTCCTCTTTTTGCAGTTCTGGTGTACTGCAGTGTGTTGTGGCCCTTTTGAATAGTGTCCTGATGCAGCTTCGTTTGTGTGTGTTGGGGTGGATACTTTCATAGTTTAGGATCGATACCCAACATGAGCAAAACTAATGTAGTGTACAAAATACCATGCAAGGACTGCACAAAACATTATATAGGACAAACAGGAAGACAGCTAACAATCCGCATACATGAACATCAACTAGCCACGAAACGACACGACCAGCTATCCTTAGTAGCCACACACACAGACTACAAGAAACATGAATTTGACTGGGACAACACTACTATCATAGGGCAAGCCAGACAGAGAACAGCCAGGGAATTCCTAGAGGCATGGCATTCATCCACAAACTCCATCAACAAACACATCGACCTGGACCCAATATACCAACCACTACAGCGGACAGCTGAAACTGACAACCGGAAGCGGCAGGGACAGACCACTATAAACACCGGAGGAAACATCAAAGAAGCGCTTCGCAGGAGGCTCCCAAGCACTGATGATGTCGCCTAGCCAGGGGACGAAACGTTTGCAACAAAAACTTCCAGCTCGGCGAACAGAACCACAACAACGAGCACCCGAGCTACAAATCTTCGCACAAACTTTGAGCAACAGTGATGTTGTGATGGGTGATTTTTGCTTCCCCTATATTAACTGGGATTCACTTAATGCCAGGGGCTTTAATTTGGGGGTCGGGAAAGCGGGGTGGAATTTGTTGTGTGTCCAGGATGGTGTTTTGAAACAATATGTAAATAATCCGACCATTAAAATGTACAACTACACCAGGAATGAGCCCTGACAGGAGATTGATCTTTCGGTGAGGGAGTATTTTGGGAAATGAGACCATAAATCTGTAAAATATTAGTTACTTATGGATAATGATAAGGGTAGTCCTCAGGTGAAAGTATTAAATTGGAGGAAGGCTAATTACCCCAATAATAGACAGGAACAGGGGAACTGGGGGCAGTTGAGGGTAAATCCACATTTAGTTAATGGGAATCGTTTAAAGAACAGTTGATTAGAGTTTAGGATCAGCATGTCCCTATGAGGATGTAGGATAAGGATGGAAAGATTCAGGTACCTTGCATGACAAGAGAAATTAATCAAAAAGAGAAAGGAGGTTTAGGAAACTGGAGAAAAAAGCAGTATTATAATAGTCACATCATATGATCACTTGATAAAATTATATTATTCTGAAAAAATAAAATACTTTTCTACTTGGTTGTAAAATCATATGCACATTAGAAAGTCATAACTGGAACAATTCTTTATAACATACATGTTGTTTCAAATCTATATCTTTGAGTGTATTTTCACACATTTTATCATTACAAATTTCAGAAATAAGAGGTCAGCAACGTTACATTTTTACCTCAGGCGATTTCCGCTGAGAGAATATTGTGATTCAACCCAAACACCATCAGAAACACATTTATATTGACTACCTCATTTTCATTTAAGGGAAATTATTCTGGTTAGTAATACAAATCTACCTGATTAAAACCTACTGTTGGTTTAGTATCTATTATTTAATGCTCTGTGCCAAAACAAATCACAGACATTTCTTTTACAAAATAAGTCATCTCCCATTCATCTACCTGGAACATTAGATTGCTTCATTTATTTAGTTACTTATTGTATGTCTTTACAAAGAAATGGATAGGACTTGCAGGATAGGTCCAGGCCATTCGATCCAATGCTTCCTCCCCAGGTGCTTCCTTCTACTCTATTTGCTTAATCTCACCAGATTAACATTTTTTTTACCTCCCCCTTAAATACATCAGTGCAATGTGTTTTAAGCACTCCGTGTCATAGTGAGTTCTACATTAAGCAGGCTGGTTGTTTTGCTGATTATTAACAGTGAACAGTTTGAAATGGAAGGATTTTTTTTTTAGATTAGATTACATTTCAGTGTGGAAACAGGCCCTTCAGCCCAACAAGTCCACACCGACCCGCCAAAGCATAACCCACCCATACCCCTACATTTACCCCTTAACTAACACTACGGGCAATTTAGCATGGCCAATTCACCTAACCTACACATCTTTGGATTGTGGGAGGAAACCGGAGCACCCGGAGGAAAAGAGAACGTGCAAACTCCACACAGTCAGTCGCCTGAGGCGGGAATTGAACCCGGGTCTCTGGCACTGTGAGGCAGCAGTGCTAACCACTGTGCCACCGTGCCGCCCACAACAGTTCCTTAAGAAACCGGCAGTCATTTAATTATCAAGGGTTCACCCTTTAATTATCAAGGGTTCATTATCAAGGGATCAAACCAAATTGGCCACCTAAATCCAAGTTTTCTTTAAAACTGGATCCTAATCATTAAAGTTGATGCCCAGGCCACAACCAGAAATGAATTTTGTTGGGAGGGAAGTTGAAAAAATGCTTCAAACAAAAATCATTAATCTAAGAGGAAAATTGGCTGGCCAGACAAGACAGAACACATTTTGGTTAATGGGAAGGATGTTTTTCTTTTAAAATATTTGCATGCCAAAGATACAATATGTCCAAATGCAACTACATATTCTCTGGTAATTTGAAATAAAAATAGACAAATTATGCAGAGAAAAACAATATTTCAAGGCTATGGTAATGTATTCAGTTCCTGTGTTGAAGGAATTGTCCAGTGTAAACATTTGTACTTTGTCCCCAATTTTAAGTGCCACGTTTGACAGTTCTGCTCATTGTACCGAACTTCATGAGGGATGGGACTAATGGGAACTTCAGCATTGAGGTTATAAATGTAGTGGTTGGCATAGTTTTCTCTCCACAAGTTTTAAGTTGACCTCATTGCTTCCTCTCTTGCCTCACTCATTAACTGCAAGCAATCTTCTTGAAGTTCACTATCCACATAAGTCAAGATATGGTGCTTTGGAAAATTTGTGAGAATGAGACAAGAGACTGGCTTATTCAAAAGACATGAACTGTGCTACCATTCTTCTGTCCTAAGTCGTGATGTGGAGGAGCCGGCATTGGACAAAGTTAAAAATCACACATCACCAGCTCTAAACCAGCATCCCCCACGTTGATGGCATCGCTGCAACAGCCTCAGTACTCAACACCAACAACTGCCAATCTCTGAGCACCATCCTACGACTCATCCACTTCATCCTTGATCACAACGCTTTCACCTTTGACAATCAGGTCTTCATCCAGACATATGAACAGTTGTGGGGACCAAATTTGTACCCGAGTATGCCAACATATTCATGCACATGTTCAAATGAGGCTTCTTTTCTGCACAGGACCTCCAACCAACGATACGTATCAGACATATTGATGACATTTTCTTCCTCTGGCGAGGAGTCACTGAAACACCTTCACAGTGTTATCAACGAGTTTCATCCCAATATCAGGCTTACCATGGACTACTCTTTAGTACCTGTCTCATTCTTGGACACATGCATCTTCATTAAGGATAGGCACCTCAGCACCTCACTCAACCACAAACCCACAGATAACCTCACAATGCTACACTACTCTAGCTTCCACCCTGAGCATATTAAACAGCCATCCCCTACAGACAAGCCTTACACATACATTTCTTCTCAGATGAGAAGAAATGCGATGGACACCTGAAGGTGCTCAAGGGTGCCCTTGTAACAACAGGGTACGATGCTCAACTCATGGATCACCCATTCCGCTGTGCCACAGCGAGGAACTGTAATGACCTCCGGGGAGACAGATTCAGAATGCGACCAATAGGGTACCCTTTGTTGTTCAGTGTTTCCTGGGAGCAGAGAAACTATGCCATGTTCTTTACGATCTGCAGCACATTATCAATGAGGGTAAGCACTTCGCCAAGACTTTCCCTACGCCTCACTTCTTGCCTTTAAACAACCACCAAACCTTAAACAGAACATTGTTTATAGCAAACTGCCCAGCCTTCGGGATGACATCAACCAAAACATCGTACAACCTTGTCATGGCAACCACTGCCAGACGTGTCAGAGTGTCGACATGGATACCACCATTACACGTGGGGACACCACCCATTGTGTATGTGGCAGGTGCTCATGTGATTCAGCCAATGTTGTCTATCTTTTACACTGCAGGCAAGGATGCCCTGAGGTATGATACATTGGTGAGACCAAGCAGATGTTACAACAATGGATGAATGGACACTGCACAACAATCACCAGACAAGGGTGTTTCCTCCAAGTCGGGGAACACTTCAGTGGTCAGGGACCTTCGGCCTCAAATCGTTGCCGACTGTCCTCCAAGGCAGACTTCGGGACAGACAACAACACAAAGTAGCTGAGAAGAGACTGATAGCCAAGTTCAGTACCCATGAGGATGGCTCAACCGGAATCTTGGGTTCATGTCACACTACAGGTGACCCCACTACACTATAAAATCTCTCACTCACACGCAAGCACACACACACACACACTCACGCAGACCATCTCTCATTCACACGCTCTCTGTCATATACACACACATGCACCCCACACTCACACCCATGCAATACTCTCTCACATGCTTATACTCCATCACACTCACACGCACACTTTACCAAGTTTGTACGCACACAAACACACCCTCTCTCACTTGCATTCACAATCACACACACACACTCACTCTCTCTCACATGCATGTGCACATTTATAAGTCTATGGGGTGAATTTGTATTTACAGATTCATATTTGCAGATAGATTCTATTTTGCTCAAAAAATGCACAATCTGCACGCTGTCAATGCAGGCAGTCAATACATGTAGTATTTGGTAAATTCCACTTTGGAAATAGAATCAGTCTGACTCAAGATTGGGATACAGACAGACTCTAATCTCACATATTTAATGCATTGTCTGAGCTGAGATATCACTTTTTTAAATAAAACCTTAAGTTATCCCAATAATGTGACTTAAAAGAAGTTCTGGAATTTACATATGAATGAACCAAAACCTGCAACCCATTCTAAAAGATGAAATATTTAACAATAATCTAGGTTTGTTCAATATATAATTTCAGTTGCATGACACTGTAAACCTTTGCTTTAAACTCTGTATCTTATGGTCCTGCTCCACAGCAACCTGATGAAGGAGCAGTGCTCTGAAAGCTAGTGCTTCCAAATAAACCTGTTGGACTATAATCTGGTGATTTCTAACTCTTGAAACACTTACCAAAATGCTGTTACAAAAGCAAACAAGTATCTTTCCATCACAATGGCCTGTGTAGAATGCTTTTGCAGCTGTTATTGCTGGATTCATCTCTTCCCTTCTCTGACCTCTCTCCTTGCACCCCCTGTAAACTTGACTTAGTCTGACACCCTGATGATGTATCACGTCTCATGTAGTACCATTCACTCATTAGCCAGTCCAAAGAAATCTCAATTTTAAAATTCTCATCCTTATTTCCACATCGATTCCTGACCCCACTCCTCCTCACCAATCCAGCTCAACATCTTCCCTGCATTCCTTGAATTCTAGCCGTTTGCACATCCTCAATCTTCATCACTTCACCATTAGCCGCCTTACGTTCAGCAGCTTGGGCCTACGCTGTGGCATTTTCTATGTCAATGCCAGCACCTATATCACTCCGTCTTCAAAATGCTCCTGAAAACCTGCCTGTTTGATCATACTTTTGATCATCATTTTCTCCTTAGAAACAATGGTGACTGGAGAATTCCAAATAGTAAACCTTTGTTTCAAACAAAAGAGTGTTAAGATAAGCCAGGAAACTACAGGCCAGTCAATATAACCTTATTGATGGAACACATTCAGAAATCATAATCTGGGACATAATCCATTGGACAAATATGGAATAATTAAGGAAAGACAGGAGCGAATTGCATTTAACTAACTGACTAAGGATTTTTGATGAGCTAGTAATGAGGATTGATGAGTGCAAAGTGGTTGCTTTCAGACCGGAGAATGGTGCATTGTGGGCTTCCTAGAGAGCAATGTTATGATGTCTGTGCTGCTTGATATATATTATTGACCTTACCTTGTGCTGACACAGGATAATTACAAAATTTGTTGATGACACAAAACCTGGAAGTGTGCATTGAATTTTGAGGAGGATAATGATAGACTTCAAGAGGACATTGCTGAAAATGTGTTGCTGGAAAAGCACAGCAGGTCAGGCAGCATCCAAGGAACAGGAGAATCGACGTTTTGGGCATGAGCCCTTCTTCAGGAATGAGGAAAGTGTGTCCAGCAGGCTAAGATAAAAGGTAGGGAGGAGGGACTTGGGTGAGGGGCATTGGAAATGTGATACGTGGAAGGAGGTCAAGGTGAGGGTGATAGGCCGGAGTGGGGGTTGGGGTGAAGAGGTCAGGAAGAAGATTGCAGGTTAGGAAGGTGGTGCTGAGTTCGAGGGATTTGACTGAGACAAGGTTGGGGGAGGGGAAATGAGGAACTGGAGAAATCTGAGTTCATCCCTTGTGGTTGGAGGGTTCCTAGGCGGAAGATGAGGCGCTCTTCCTCCAGCCGTCGTGTTGCTATGGTCTGGCGATGGAGAAGTCCAAGGACCTGCATGTCCTTGGTGGAGTGGGAGGGGGAGTTGAAGTGTTGAGCCGCGGGGTGGTTGGGTTGGTTGGTCCAGGTGTCCCAGAGGTGTTCTCTGAAACATTCTGCAAATAGGCGGCCTGTCTCCCCAATATAGAGGAGGTTACATCGGGTGCAGCGGATGCAATAAATGATGTGTGTGGAGGTGCAGGTCAATTTGTGGAGGATATGGAAGGATCCCTTGGGGCCTTGGAGTGAAGTAAGGTGTGGGCGCAAGTTTTGCATTTCTTGCGGTTGCAGGGGAAGGTGCCGGGAGTGGAGGTTGGGTTGGTGGGGGGGTGGACTTGACAAGGGAGTCACGGAGGGAGTGGTCTATTTGAAAGCTGATAGGGGAGGGGAGGGAAATATATCCTTGGTGGTGGGGTCCGTTTGGAAGTGGCAGAAATGACGACGGATGATACGATGTATATGGAGGTTGGTGGGGTGGTAGGTGAGGACCAGTGGGGTTCTGTCCTGGTGGCGATTGGAGGGGCGGGGCTCAAGGGCGGAGGAGTGGGAAGTGGAGGAGATGCAGTGGAGGGCATCGTCGATCACGTCTGGGGGGAAATTGCGGTCTTGGAAGAAGGAGGCCATCTGGGTTGTACGGTATTGGAACTGGTCCTCCTGGGAGCAGATGCGGCGGAGACGAAGGAATTGGGAATATGGGATGGCGTTTTTACAGGGGGCAGGGTGGGAGGAGGTGTAGTCTAGGTAGCTGTGGGAGTTGGTCGGTTTATAGTGTTGATTCGGTCGCCCGAGATAGAAATGGAAAGGTCTAGGAAGGGGAGGGAGGAGTCTGAGACGGTCCAGGTGAATTTGAGGTCAGGTTGGAAGGTGTTGGTAAAGTGGATGAACTGTTCAATCTCCTCGTGGGAGCACGAGGCAGTGCCGATACAGTCATCGATGTAGCGGAGGAAAAGGTGGGAGGTGGTGCCAGTGTAGCTGCTGAAGATGGACTGTTCCACATATCCTACGAAGAGGCAGGCATAGCTGGGGCCCATGCGGGTGCCCATGGCTACTCCTTTGGTTTGGAGGATGTGGGAGGATTGGAAAGAGAAGTTGTTCAGGGTGAGGACCAGTTCAGTCAGTCGAAGGAGGGTGTCAGTGGAAGGGTACTGGTTGGTACGGCGGGAAAGGAAGAAGCGGAGGGCTTTGAGTCCTTCGTGATGGGGGATGGAGGTGTACAGGGACTGGATGTCCATGGTGAAGATAAGGCGTTGGGGACCGGGGAAGTGAAAATCATGGAGGAGGTGGAGGGCATGGGTGGTGTCCCGAACGTAGGTGGGAAGTTCTTGGACTAAGGGGGACAGGACCGTGTTGAGGTATGCAGAGATGAGTTCAGTGGGGCACTTTCTCCTTCAAGAGGACATTGCAATGAATTCTGTGCTGAAAGCCAGCATTCTGTGAAAATGGCAACATTTTAACATTTGGGCGTACACAGTTCTAATGATTTAGACTCATAGAGTCATAAAATCATACAGCAAGGAAACAGACTCTTATGCCCAACTAGTCCATGCTGACCATAATCTCAAACTAAACTAGCCCCACCTGCCCATGGTTGGTCTATATCTCTACAAACATTTCTTACTCATGTAAATGTGTTTTAAATGTTGTAACTGTACCTGCATCCACCACTTCTTCTGGAAGTTCATTCCATACACAAAACACTCTGTGTGTAAAAGAATTGCCCCTCATGTCTTTTTAAAATCTCTTTCCTCCCACCTTAAAATTGTGTCCCCTAGTTTTGAAATTCATCCATCCTATGGAAAATGTAGGTGTTATTCACCATATCTATGGCCCTCATGATTTTATAAATCTCTATAAGGTCACCTTTCAACCTCCTATGCTCCAGTGAAACAAAGTCCCAGCCGATCCAGCCTCTCCTTATAACTCAAACCCTCCACTCCTGGCAATATCCTAGCAAATCTCTTCTGAACCCTCTCCAGTTTAATAATATCCTTCCTATAACAAATTTGATTGTTCCAAAATTAATTACATGCAATTCTGCCTCGAAATAAGGGTGGAACTAATTGCAGAGTTTCCACTAAGTCATGAAGGACAGTTTAGGCGTTGCTGAAGAGCAGTTCTGGGTTGAATAGAGAAGGACAGACAGACAGCTGCTGGTAACTGTGCAGCTAAAAGCAGCTGAACCTCCATGGGTTTTGTATAGTGAGAACTAAAGGAAGTCCAATGGTAGTTGAGTAGCTCTGGGACTCATTGAAGTCATAAGAGCTGTGAAGGGCTTTAAAGAAGTCTGTATTGCGAGTCAGGATGAAAGGCTTATAAGACATATTTTCTTAATGCAACTGAGTTATATTGCAGATCAAGGACAAAATCCAGTAGTGCTGGTTAGGTGAAACTATACAATCAAGTGGCATTGTGCCTATGTGGCGGTATAGTTTCATAGCCAAAGGAAGTGTGGACACAGGGCAGGTGAGTGAGTGACTAGAGCAGGACCAGTTGTTGAGGCAGTGCACAATGGAATGGCTCAATTTCAAAGCCTGATCAACAAAACTTAAAAATGGTAATACCCTGTGAAGTTTAGTGAGATTTGATGCATTCTTAAATGTTAAGAGGGAATTGCTGACAAATCCATGAGATGTGTCTTGATCACGTTTGCTATTGGATGTGTGCAGGGCATAAAATCACAGTCTATTCCCCATGTTTGCCACATGTAAATTTTGAGTATAGGGATACGAATTGCATGTGTATTGTAGATTGTACTAGAATTCCATCTTGTATAGTATTGTTGTTTATTCAAAACCCTGGAATCTTGCAGTTTTATTCCCATAGAAATTTCTTTGGATCTCACTCTTATCTACTTTAGAAATAAAGATTTCTGGTCTTTAATCAGGTCATAACATAATTTGATTATCTCATCTGGGGTCATAACCTAATTTTGGTCTGACCTGGGATCGTGACAATGTTTCAGTTTAATGGAATGAGTGAGAAATGGCAGGTGAAAGTTAATGTAGAGAGATGAGGATTGATTAAATTTAGTCGGAAGGAAGAGGAGAGGTACTATAAAATAGAGAATCAAATCTTAAAGGGTGTATAGGTGCAGTGGGACCTAGGATATAGGTGCAAAAATGGAAGGGGAAGTTAAGAAAGCAGTTAATAAAGCATAAGAGATCTTGGACAAAAGCAAGGAAATTATAATAAACCTGCGTGAGAAAAGTTCTGTCTCGACTCAAGTGCTGTTTCTGAGTTGACACTAATGCTCCAAAAAGCATCCCACCCAGAACCACACCCTATCACTGTAACCCTGCATTTACCTTGGCTAATCCATGTAACCTGTACATCTTTGGACTGTGGGAGGAAACCAGAGCACATGGAGGAAACCCATGCAAACACAGGGAGAATGTGCAAACTCTACACAGACAGTCACCCAAGGGTGAAATCAAACTCAAGCGCTGAGGCAGTAGTGCTAACCACCGTACTGCCCTTGGGTTGCTATCTGAAGCGGACAAGGTTGCAAGAAGGTGGGAGCTGCATTAGGATAGAGTCAACACAGACTCTATCCCCTGTCCCCCTGTGCAGGAGAATTTGATGATGCCGTAATTGTATCCATCCTCATCACATCTTTCCCAGATTGGTATAAAAACTTGTTTGGTAACACTGCTGCTTGGGATGTTTAATACCATAGAATGGCACTATATAAATGCAAGTTTGTTGATTAATGTAATTTTATCTGTCAATACATTGAATAGGGAGCGAGATAGAAGTGTGAGGGTACTGAAAATAACAAATGGTGGAGATCACAGCGCATCAGACAGCATCCATAGGGAGTAAGCAGGCTAATGTTTTGAGTCTAGATGAGTCTTCATCAGAACAGAAGTAAAATGTGGAAGTGCAGCATTTGTGCTATAGTTGGGGTGGGGGTGGGAGTGGCATGTGTAGAGTGCTAGTGGAGGAAAGGTATTGACAGTTCAGATTAAATGATTGGAATGTAAGAATGGCAGAACAATGGTGTGTGTAACTGCCAGGTGTGAAAGTGAAGACAGTCCCATTGGGGTGGGAGAGGAGGGGAGAGAGGATATAGTAACAGAGAATGGACCAAGTAAAGCTAAAAGAAAAGAAAGAAATGGGAGTCGGTTCACAATTTAAATGTGTTGAACTCCATAGTGAGTCCAGAAAGCTGTACAGTGCCCATTCTGAAGATAAAACTCACACAACACCAGGTTATAGTTCAACGGGTTTAATTGGAACCACTAGCTTTCAGAGCACTGCTCCTTCATCAGGTGGTTGTGGAGGACACAATCGTGAGACACAGAACTTATCACAAAAGTTTACAATGTTATGTAACTGAAATTATACATTGAAAATTACCATAATTGTTTGTTCAGTCTCTCATCTTTCAGAATGACCATGTTAGTTTCACTTCTTTCATATGTAAATCATAAAGCTTTTTAAAAAAGTTACATTCCTGAGGAGGTCATTACAGTTCCTTGCTGTGGCTTTTCAAAAATAAAACCAAGGGGTCCATTTTGGTGGTGAGGCAGAAATTGAGACCTTGTCAGTTTATCCTATCCATGCCCATCATAATTTTATAAACCTTTATAAGGTCAATCCTCAGCCTCCGATGCTCCAGGGAAAACAGCCCCAGCCTGTTCATCCTCTCCCTATAGTTCATCCTCCAACCCTGGCAACATCCTTGTAAATCTTTTCTGAACCCTTTCAAGTTTTACAACATCCTTCTGATAGGAAGGAGACCAGAAGTGCAGGCAATATTCCAAAAGTGACCTAATCAAAGTCCTGTACAGCCACAACATGACCTCCCAACTCCTATACTCAAGGCTCTGACCAATAAAGGAAAGTGTATCAAACACCATCTTCACTATCCTATCTACCTCAGACTCTACTTTCAAGGAACTATGAACCTGCACTCCAAGGTCTCTTTGTTCAGCAAGCTTCCTAGGACCTTACCATTAAGTGTATGAGTCCTGCTTTGATTTGCTTTTCCAAAGTGCAGCACATCACATTTATCTAAATTAAACTCCATCTGCCACTCTTCAGCCCATTGGCCCATCTGGTCAATATCCCATTATACTGTCAGGTAACCTCCTTTGTTGTCCACTACACCTCCAATTTTGGTGTCATCTGCAAACTTACTAACTTTACCTCTTATGCTCGCATCCAAATCATTTATGTAAATGACAAAAAGTAGAGGGCCCAGCACCGTTCCTTGTGACACTCCACTGGTCACAGGCTTCCAGTCTGAAAAGGAACCCTCCACCACCACCCTCTGTCTTCTACCTTTGAGCCAGTTCTGTATCCAAATGTCTAGTTCTCTCTGTATTCCATGAGCTCTAACCTTGTTAACCAGTCTCCCTGTATTTGTTGCACCCAATGTTGCCTACTCTACATTGGAGAAACCAAACACAGACTGGGTGACTGCTTTGCTGTTCAAAACAACAAATGCTGGAGATTACAGCAGCTCAGAAAGCATCCATGAAGAGAGAGCAAGCTAATGTTTCGACTTTAGATGACTCTTCATCAGAACTGAAGTGAACATGGAGGGGACAGCATTTATGCTATAGTGGTGGGGGTGGGGGTGGTGGCGTTAGGAATGCGTGGTCTGTGTGGAAGCAGAATCTCGACTTTCCCATAGCCAGTCATTTTAGCAGAGTATCCTGCTCGTATGCCCCACACATCTGTCCTTGGCATGCTGCAGTGTTCCAGTGAATCACAGCACAAACTGGAGAAACAACATCTTATCTGCAGACTAGGCATTTTACAGCTTTCTGGACTCAATATGGAGTTCAACACCTTCAAATTGTTAACCAACTCCCATTTCTTAGTTTTCTTCTATCCTTACTTGTTTCATTCTCTGTCATCATGTCTCCTCTCCCCTCTTCCCCCACTCCAGTAGAAATGTCTTATCTTGCAACCTGGGCAGTTAGATATACCATTGTTCTGCCATTCTCACATTCCAATCACTTAATCTGAACTATCAACATCTTTTCTTCATCAGCATTCCTAACGCCACCACCCCCACCCCCACCACTATAGCATAAATGCTGTCCCCTCCATGTTCACTTCAGTTCTGATGAAGAGTCATCTAAAGTCGAAACATTAGCTTGCTCTCTCTTCATGTATGCTTTCTGAGCTGCTGTAATCTCCAGCATTTGTTGTTTTCAGTACAGATTCCAGCATCTACAGTAATTAGCTCCTTGAAGTGTGATGGTTGAGATAGAATGTACCATCCTTCACAGCTGATATGATGCAGGAAGTATTCAAATTATGCAGATTGATAGATTGGAGCAGAATTAAGTTATTGAACAGCAAATAGATTGAGGGAGGACTGCAGCTTCAAGCCATCTAATTTTTAAAAAGGGTCACGTTTGAATTGTTTTGTATCTTTTCACTGAAAACAATTAATGCTAACGATATGAAGACAACATACACTGGGGTGAAGGAGAGTCTCTGCTTGTCAGTAATATTGTACATAAATGTATTACAAAACAGTGCTTAATATAAACTGTAATCATTTGTGGAAGGAAGTATCCTTCTGCATATGAGGAGCAGGAAAATCGACGTTTCGGGCAAAAGCCCTTCATCAGGGTTTTTGCCTGAAAATATCGATTTTCCTGCTCCTCGGATGCTGCCTGACCTGCTGTACTTTTCCAGCACCACTGTAATCTAGTCTCTGATCTCTAGCATCTGCATTCCTCACTTTCACGAACAGTTATTCGTTAGTTGGTATAATGATTGTAATGAAGTCAGCCAGCTGAAAGTCATAGAATATGAGATCCTTGATTGGGATCATCAATCTGGTCCAATCAGGGAGCTCTGGCTGACGGATAAAAAGGGTGAGTGTTAGGGGTACTACTCTGGCATTTCACTCTGAATAGGCAGTACTAAAGTCAAGAAATGTTCTTGTGCAAACATAGAATCATTTGGTGAAGGACATCAGTCTCTATGGAGTTATTTCAGTGATGACAGGAGTAAAGCACAATCCTGAACAAACTTGCTTGCAACAGTCTTCTTTGAGTTGAGATAAGCATTTCTTATATACTGCCTTTGTTCTTCACCATGAAGTACATATTCAGTTCCTCAATCAATTTTTTATTTTGCCATTGCTACTAGGCCAGCCTTATTTTCCAGCAATTCAAGATCCACTCTTGCCTCTCTCTTACTTTTTATATATCTACAAAAATCTTCTTTTGTATTAATAGCAGGCTTACTTCATCTTTCAGCTTCTCCACCCTTATTGCCTTTTTGGTTATCCTCTGCTGGCTTTTAAAGGCATACAACTTATTTGGCTTCACAATAATCTTCACCACTTTAGGGTGTAGGTTTGCTCGCTGAGCTGTAGGTTTGATATCCAGACGTTTCATTACCTGGCTAGATAACATCATCAGTGGCACCCTCCAAGTGAAGCGAAGCTGTTGTTCCTGCTTTCTATTTATATGTTTGTCCTGGATGGGGTTCCTGGGGTTTGTGGTGATGTCATTTCCTGTTCGTTTTCTGAGGGGTTGATAGATGGTATCTCGATCTATGTGTTTGTTTATGGCATTGTGGTTGGAGTGCCAGGCCTCTAGGAATTCTCTGGCATGTCTTTGCTAAGCCTGTCCCAGGATAGATGTGTTGGCCCAGTTGAAATGGTGGGTTTTTTTCATCCATGTGTAGGGCTACGAAGGAGAGAGGGTCGTGTCTTTTTGTGGCTAGCTGGTGTTCGTGTATCCTGGTGGCTAACTTTCTTCCTGTTTGTCCTACGTAGTGTTTGTGGCAGTCCTTGCATGGAATTTTGTAGACGACATTGGTTTTGTCCATGGGTTGTACTGGGTCTTTTAAGTTTGTTAGTTTTTGCTTGAAAACAGAGGAGAACCACCTATACAACGTATTCAAGAAGAACAGATACTCAAAAAATACAGTCTGCAGATTCCTCAAGAACAAACCACGACAAGCAGACCAAACACAGCCAGAAACCCTAACCACCTTAGCATACATCAAAGAAGTTTCAGAAATGACAGCCAGACTACTAAGACCCCTCGGAATCCTAGTAGCACACAAACCCACCAACACTCTCAAACAAAAACGAACAAACTTAAAAGACCAGTGCAACCCATGGACAAAACCAACGTCATCTACAAATTTCCATGCAAGGACTGCCACAAACACTACGTAGGACAAACAGGAAGAAAGTTAGCCACCAGGATACATGAATACCAGTTAGCCACAAAAAGACACGACCCTCTCTCCCTCGTAGCCCTACACACGGATGAAAAAAAACCACCATTTCGACTGGGACTACACATCTATCCTGGGACAGGCTAAGCAAAGACATGCCAGAGAATTCCTAGAGGCCTGGCACTCCAACCACAATGCCATAAACAAACACATAGACCTAGATACCATCTATCAACCCCTCAGAAAACGAACAGGAAATGACATCACCACAAACCCCAGGAACCCCATCCAGGACAAAGATATAAATAGAAAGCAGGAGACAACAGCTTCGCTTCACTTGGAGGTCACCACTGATGATGTTACCTATCCAGGTAATGAAACGTCTGATATCAAACCTACAGCTCAGCGAGTAAACCTACACCCTAAACCTCAACCTGAGCTACAAACCTTCACAAACCTTGCAATCTTCACAACGTTGTAGTGTGCTTTCGCTTTTGTTTTTATGCTGTCCTTGACTTATCTCATCATCTATGGTTGCCTCGTCCTTTCCTTAGTATGCTTCTTCTTCTTCTTCCTTGGGATGAATTTCTGCTGTCCCTCCCAATTATCCTTAGAAACTTGTGCCTTTGCTGCTCCACCATCTTCCCTGCTCGTCTTCCAATCAATTCTGGCCAGCTCCTCCTCTTGTCTTTGTAGTTACCTTAACTCAATTGTAATACCGTTACATCTGATTCCAGCTTCTCTCTCTCAAACTGCAAGGTGAATTCTATCATTTTATGGTCACTGCTCCCTAGGGGTTCCTTCTTCACCTTACGATCTCTAATCAAGTCTTCCTCATTACACATCACTAAGTCTATAATTGCCTGTTCCCTAGTGGGCCCTACCACAACCTGTTCCAATTAACCATCTTGTATTTTCTTGGCTTCGCAACCAACCTGATTTTCCCAGTCCACTTGCACATTGAAGTCCCCTAGTGCTTTTCTTATTTGTATTTTCTATTTCCTGACTTATTTTCTGCCCCACATCCTGACTGCTGCTGGGAGGCCTGTACACAACTTCCAGCAGGGTCCTTTCTCCTTTGCAGTTCCTCAACTCTACCCACACAGGTTCTACACCTTCTGACTCAGCCCATCTGCCTGCCCTTTCGATAGGATGTGTATCCTTGGATATTTATTTCCCAACCCTAATCCTGTTCCAGCTATGTTTCTATGATATCCACAACATCGTACATGCCAGTTCCAATCCATGCTACAAGCTCATTTACCTTGTTTCGTATGCTCTGTGAATTCAAGTACAATATCCTCAGTCCTACATTGACTGACCCCTTCTCATAATTGTTCCTTCATCTGCTTGCCTGAAATTAGATTCCTGACCTCTTTCCATACTCTCTGTCCTATTACTTGCTCTGGAAACTTTAATAACCTCTGCTGAGCCCCCATCTCCTTTAATCTTTTCCATATAACTCAATTCACCCCCCCACTATTTAGTTTAAAGCCTTGTCCACAGCCTTAGTTATGCAATTCACCAGGACTCTGGTCCCAGCATGATTATGTGGAACCCATACTGGTACAGTACTGGTGCTGATGTAACATGACATGTTTACATCTTTAATATTGTTGACCCTGTGCCAATTAGTTCATTGCTGCGTAGAAATCCAGAGATTATTGCCTTTTTGGTTCTGCTTTTTAATTTAGCTCCATATTCCCCCAGCAGAACTTTATCCTCTTTCTACCTAAATCATTGATATCTACATGGACCACGACAACTAGATCTTTCCCCTCCCACTGCAGCCAAGATAAGGTATTCTGAACCTGGGCACCAGGCAGGCAGCACAGACTCCGGGGCTCTCGATCCTGGCCACAGAGAACAGTGTCTATTCCCCTGACTATACTATGTTCAGTTAGAACTTCATTTCTCTTTTCTCCCACGTCTTGAGTGGCTCCCTGTACCACAATATTATGGTCAGTTTGCTCATCCTCCCTGCAGCCCACAGAGGAAGCGAGAATCTCAAACCTGTTGGACGACTTGTTGGCTAAGTTACCTCAGCACTATCTCCTGAATCCCTCCATGAACTCTTGTTCAAGTCAATGCCAGGTCCGGTTGATTTTCTGTAACCAGTCCTCCCATGATAGTTTCTGCTTACAGTGGTCTTTTCCTGCTATGGCAAACTCCATCGTTGTACAAGTCCCTCCTGAGAGCAAATACTATCAAATGGCCGATTGTGTTGGAATTACAATTGGCTGTATGTTTAATAACTTGAGATATGTGTGGAGCATCAATGCGGGCATGTCTCAGATAGGCCAAATAGCCTGTTTGCGTGCTGTAACTGTGATGTAATTCTATGTACCTGACTGCCATCTCATCAGGAGACAATATGCAGCTTGATTAGACACAGCATATGTGTATGCCCTGGGCAACAATATAAGAGACAATTTATTGTGACTTATCTCTTACAGCTCTTTAAACTAGACCAACTAATGTATTTTAACAGAAGCTCTACATTTACCACTTGAGAGAGCCGCATGCAAGTAGTTGATTCATTTGCTGTTTGTAACAGTCAGGGTTTTCAACAGAAACAAGAACTCGGCTTGTTGTGAATCAATAGCAGATTTTTCACTGTGCCAGTTTTTATTCCACTTCGAAATGTTACTGACTTCTAAAATTTCAAACCAAGTTAAAATGACAGGAAAGCTTGAATACAAATTTCCAAAATATCACTTGAATTCTGTGAACTTCACTAGAAAGAAAAATCGGCTTGAATTCATGCTGATGGCATGGTCAAATATTAGTCCTGTAAAATATTGGAAAGCAAAGTTACTTTATGACGGTTACTGATTACTTGGTCTCTGACAGCTCCTTATCACTCTCTAATGCATAACCACATTTAATCAGATAACAGTGTCAATCAACAGCTTTTGGTCTTACTTTCATTCATTTCATTTTAAGTGTGCAAGGAAAATGTCACAGTTTGACAGAAATTGATGCAGATAGAAAAATTGTCAAAAAAAACCAAATTCAATACAACCTGCTACTTTTACAGCCTAACAATGTTTTGAAGAGAAACCTGGAATTATTTCATCGTTGTACATTTTTAGGAAGACTGGTGGTAATCTATTTATATTTAAGGGCCATGTGAAATGGGAAAATGGAATTATTTGGGTAATCTAGCTTTAGAAGTGTTTACCAAGGCTTTGTTGGGACATATGGTTTCTTGGAATTGTTCAAGAGAAATGTAAGCTGATCAAGATTGAAAATTCAAATAATTTCAGAAAGGATACGAGCAAAGCTTTTAAGAGAGAGAAGTGATTAGGTTTATTTGTTTAATTACTGGACAAAGCAACTTTGGAAAAAATGGGGCTATATGAACATTCACGAGCAATACTCTTCTACAGTTGATTTTCATTTTTCCAGGACAGCTGGGTTAGCCAGTAGAAAGTAAAGGCCTCCAAAGTTTGCAGTAAGCAAAACTCTCTTTTTCTCCTGGAAAGGTAATAAGAAATTTTAAAGCAGGATAAGCTGAAAAGATTGTTCTTTCAGTGAAGAATTTCAGGGAACTTGAGAAAATTTCAAATGCCAGCATCTCTGGCTACTTCATAACCCAGAAAGCTTAACAATTATGTTTATTCAGATTGATTTTCCATATGAACTGAAGTTTGGTGTACTACAGTCAGCATTTTGATCTTGTCAACAGGAAACTCAGGAGCCTTTGGAAATTCATCCCACTTTAACCGATCAATTCAGACACGTCCCACAGAGGTGTTTTTATTTTGCCTTTTTTCTATTAAAAAAAACATATAATCGCTTTAGAGCTGTATTATTTTATTTGTCTTGTGAATGTGTTTGAGATTACAGCTAAATAATTTAATTCAGGAATATACTTTAGTTGGTAATCAGTTTTGCCACTTGTTTAAAAGATGGGTTTTGTTTCTCTGTCTTTTAAAAGAATCACAGTGAATGTCTCTTTTGTTCGGTATAACAGTAATAAAAGGAAACAATTTGTCCATTTTGGTGATTGAATCAAAACATTTACACTAATGGTATGGCTTGTGGAGTAATGGGACTTGATTACCAGCACATTGTTCTCATCAGTGTCGTAACAAGATGGACTAGCTTTCCTCATGACAGTCTCAGTGTTTTCTTAGTCTAAGTGTTCAGCCTCATGCCTTTTGATGTAAAGCAGCTGAAAATAAATTGTTCTGATTCCAGCCTTGTTGGCTGGATGTGTAGGTCCACAATATAGTATCAAAATGGCTTTTACAAAAATTATTAAAAATGACTGTGACAAAGATAAATTATTGCCTTCAGCATTTTTGACCTTACACTGGCCTCTAAATAATAATATAGAAAATTGGCCAGGTAATGTCCTGTATACAAAAAGCAGGACAAATCCAATCCAAAAAAATATTGCCCTTTCAGTCTCCACTTGATTGTTAGTAAAGTGATGGAAGGCTTCATCAACAGTGCTATCAGCAATAACCCCTGACACCCAGTTTGGGTTCCACCAGGACCACTCAACTCCAGACCTCATTACAGCCTCGATTCAAGCATGGATAAAAGAGCTGAATTCCAGTGGTGAGGTGAGAGTGACATCCCTTTACATCATGATCGCATTCAATTAAGTGTGGCATCAAGGAGCCCGCTCAAAACTGGAACCAATATCAAGTGGCAAACTCTCCTGTGGTTCGAGTCATACCTGACACACAGGAAAATGGTTGTTGGAGGTCAGTCATCTCAGCTCCAAGAGATCGCTGCAAGAGTTTCTCAGAGTAGTGTCCTAGGGCCAGCTTCAATGACCTTCCCTCCATCATAAGGTCAGAAAAAGGAATGTTCCTGATGATTGCAAAATGTTCAGCACCATTCTCAACAGCTCAGACACTGAAGCAATCCATGCTCAAATGGATATGGACAATATCTGAACTTGGGTTGACAAGTGGCAAGTAACATTCATGCCACACAAATGCCAGGCAATGACCATCTCCAATAACAGACAATCTAAATACTGGCCCTTGATATTCAATGCTAATATCATCACTGAATCCCCCACTATCGACATTTTGGGGGTTAACATTGACCAGAAATTAACTGGGCTCACCATATAAATACAGTGGCTACAAGAACAGGTCAAAGACTAGGAAAACTGCAGTGAGTAATTCACCTCCAGACTCCCTAAAGCCTGTCCATCATTAACAAGGTACAAGTCAGGAGTGTGATGAAATACTCCTCACTTGCCTGGATGAGTACAGCTCCAACAACACTCAAGAAGCTTGACACCATTCAAGACAAAGCAACCCACTTGTTTGGCACCACATCCACTCCCTTCACCACCAACACTCAGTGGCTGCAGTGCATCCTGTCGACAAGATACATAGCTGAAATTCACCAAAGATCCTTAGACAGTACCTATCAAACATATGACCAGGGCAAAGACAGTAGATACACGGGAACCCCTCTGAGCCACTTGCTATCCTGACTTGAAATATATCACCATTCCTTCACTGGCGCTGGGTCAAAACTGTAAGTGAATTGTGGGTTAACCCACAGCAGGTGGACTGCAGCATTCAAGAAGGCACCACCACCTTTCTCAAGAGCAACTAGGGACAGGCAATAAATGTTGACCAACACGCAATGCTCGTGTCTCATTAGTGTATTTAAAAAATCTTCAGCCTTTGGTGTAGTTGACTTTATGTTCCTTTTAAAGTCTTTTCATCATTGTCCAGCTGTGTGGAATTTCATTCACCTAGTTCCATTCTTAATTATCTGATTATAACCAGACTATCACCGGAAATGGCTACTCCTCACTCTCTTACCAATAACTCTGATGTTCTACAAAGATCTGTTCTTGCCCCCTTCCTGTATCTCATCTATATGCTGCACCTTTATGATGCCATCCAGTACTTCACCAGACTTAACCTTGCCAAAAGTTGGCTGTGTCAATTTCAGATAATTTCATGGAGGGTTTCTCTCTGTGAGCTTTAGTGAGTTATCTCACACAGTTCACTGCTGCTTACCTCATTATGGGTGTACCATGCCTTCATGCCATTGTGTGCTCATTAGTGGCACCAGGTACACACCATTGACAAGTCTTCCCAGGATTTCTGCTGCCAGCACCATACTTAAAACTGTGCGCCACACCAATCACTGCCAACTACGAGTAGCTGTCCGCAGTACCTTTAGTGAAAGGAAAACTAAAAGGAATAACTTCCAAGGGCACTGAGGTGGCATGGGTGACACGACGTTTAAAATACAAGTTCACACTTGGAAATAAACTGTTACTTTCTATCATGACCTGTTTGATTGGTGACTGCTGACAACCATGAGAAAACTGCTTGGTTTTGTGTCTGCTTAAAAAGGCAAGGAAATACCGTGAGCCTCTAAGTTTTGAATGAGGCAGCAGAGCACACAAAGGTGAGAGGGATGTTGTGAGCGTCCAGGTAAACACAAAGGAAAGAGTGCAGAGAAAGCAAATGAGGAGCCCAGAGATGCACACTGCTCCAATGCAATGGGTCCTCATCCCTGCTCACAAAGTGGTCCGGCAGCAACATTACAATGTAACGTATGGGTCTACTCCAAAGTGCGGCACTGAAATGGAGAACTGATATTCTCAGTGAGTCGGAGATGTGCCATGATGATGTGGGGAAGCTGATTCATTTCTAGTGTCAACTTTTGTGAATGACAGGATGCAGATAGCCACTACCATTGGTGTGTGTCCTGAGTTATTGAGGATTTCTCACCAAGATGGATTCCCAGAGGAGTACATGACAAGCTGGAGTCACCAGGAGTGCATGTTGATTTTCACGTCGGCAATTGTTGCCGTCTGTTTTCTTTCAGCAATGTGGGACAATAGCGGCCTAAATGTAAATGAGGTGAGAATCAGTAATAATAAGATGTTAATAGAATCATAGACATGTACAGCATGGAAACAGACCCTTCGGTCCAATTTGTCCATGCCAACCAGATATTCCAGCCTAATCAAGTCCCACTTGCCATCACCTGGCCAATATCCCTCCAAACCCTTCCTATTTATATACCCATCCAGATGCCTTTTAAATATTGTAATTGTACCAGCCTCCACCACGTCATCTCGATACTCATTCCACACATGTATCACTCTCTGAATGAAAAAGTTGCCGCTTAGGTCTCTTTTATACCTTTCCCCTCTCACCCTAAACCTGTGCCCTCTAGTTCTGGACTCCGCCACCCCAGGGAAAAGATCTTGTCTATTTATCATATCCATGTACTTCATGATTTTGTAAACCTCTATAAGGTCACCCCTCAGCCTCCAACGCTCCAGGGAAAACAGCCCCAGCCTATTCAACCTCTCCCTATAGTTTAAATCCTCCAACATCCTTGTAAATCTTTTCTGAACCCTTTCAAGTTTCACAACATCCTTCCGATAGGAAGATCAGAATTCCTTCAATGTTCCAAAAGTAGCCTAACCAATGTGCTCCACAGATGCAACATGAGCTCCCAACTCCTGTACTCAATACTCTGACCAATAAAGGAAAGCATACCAAACGCCTTCTTCACTATCTTACCTACCTGTGACACTACTTTCAAGGAGCTATGAACCTGCACTCCAAGGTCTCCTTGTTCAGCAACACTCCCTAGAACCCTACCATGAAGTGTATAAGTCCTGCTAAGATTTGCTTTCCAAAAATGCAACACCTCGTACTTATCTAAATTAAACTCCATCTGCTACTCCTCATCCCATTGGCTCATCAGATCAAGATCTTATTGTAACCTGAGATAACCTTCTTTGCTGTCCACTACACCTCCAACTTTGGTGTCATCTGCAAACTTACAAACTATACTTCCTATGTTCACATCCAAATCATTTATATAAATGATTAAAAGTAGTGGACCCAGCATCGATCCTTGTGGCATTCCACTGGTCACAGGTCTCTAGTCTGTAAAACAACCAACCAGCACTCTCTGTCTTCTACCTTTGAGCCAGTTCTGTATCCAAATGGCTAGTTCTCCCTGTATTCCATGAGATCTAACATTGTTAACCAGTCTCCCATGGGGAACCTTGTCAAACGCCTTACTGAAGTCCATATAGATCACATCTACTGCTCTGCCCTCATCAAACCTCTTTTTTTTACTTCTTCAAAAAACTCAAATAAGTTTGTGAGACATATTTCCCACACATAAAGCCATGTTGGCTATCCCTAATCAGTCTTTGCCTTTCCAAATATGTGTAAATCTTGTCCATCAGGTATCCCTCCAACAACTTGCCCACCAACGATGTCAGGCTCATTGGTCTATAACTCCTTGGCTTGTCCTTACCATTCTTAAATAGTGGTACCTCATTAGCCAACCTTCAAGTCTTCTGGCACCTCATCTGTTACTATCAATGATACAACTATCTCAGCAAGAGACCCAGAAATCACTTCCCAAGCTTTCCACAGAGTTCTCGGGTTTATCTGATCAGGTCCTGGTGATTTATTCACCTTTATGCATTTCAAGACATTCAGCACTTCCTCCTCTGTAATATAGACATTTTTCAAGATGTCACCATTTATAAAAACACTTTGGATTCTCTTCAACCCTCTTTGCCAAAACTGTCTCATGTCCCCTTTTTGCGCTCTTGATTTCCTCCTTAAGTGTACTCCTACTGCCTTTATATGCTACTAAGGATTCACTCGATCTATCCTATCTATACTTCATTCTTTTTCTTAACAAAACCATCAATTCCTCTAGTCATCCAGCATTCCCTACATCTACCAGCCTTTCCTTTCACTCTAAGAGGAATATACTGTCTCTGGACTCTAGTTATCTCAATTCTGAAAATTTCCCATTTTCCAGCTGTCGCTTTACCCACGACTATCTACCCCAGTCAGCTTTTGAAAGCTCTTGCCTAATACCGTCAAAATTAGTCTTCCTCTAATTTAGAACTTTGACTTTTAGATCTGGTATATCCTCTTCCATAACTATTTTAAAATTAGTAGAATTATGGTCACTGGCCCCAAAGTGCTCCCCCACTGACACCTCAGTCTTGCCCTGTCTCATTTCCCAAAAGTAGGCCTTCTTGAGTAGGTATACCCACATAATGAATCAGAAAATGTTCTTGTACACACTTAATAAATTCCTGTCCATCTAAATCTTTAACACTATGACAGTCCCGTTTATGTTTGGAAAGTTAAAATCCCTTGCCATAACCACCCTATTATTCTTACAGATAACTGAGATCTTCTTACAAATTTGTTTCTCAATTTCCCTCTTAGGGGGTCTACCCTACAATCCCAATAAGGTGATCATCCATTTCTTATTTCTCAGTCCCTCCCAAATAAATTCACTGGATGTATTTCCAGGAATATCCTCCTAAGTACAGCTGTAATGCTATCCTTAATCAAAAACACCACTCCCCCTCTTCTCTTGCTGCCCTTTCTATCCTTCCTATCACATTTGTATCCTGGAACATTAAGCTGCCAGCCCTGTCCATCCCGAGCCATGTTTCTGTAATTACTATGATATCCCAGTCCAATGTTCTTAACCATGCCCTGAGTTCATCTGCCTTCCCTGTTAGACCCCTTGCATTGAAATAAATTAAGTTTCATTTATCAGTCCTACCTTGTTCTCTGCTTTGTCGCTGCCTGTCCTCACTGTTTGACTCACTTCTTTTCCCAACTGTACCAGTCTCAGATTGATCTCTTTCCTCACTATCTCCCCGGGTCCCAAGCCCTCATCTTACTAGTTTAAATCCTCCTGAGGGTCAGAATCTCTTCTCACAATTCAAACCTCAGGTACAAAATTGGACTTCTTTTTCTCGATATCAAGAGCTTCATTGTTCTGATCTCACCACATTTTCATTGAGGGGCACGGAGAATTTCACTTCATATTCCTTTTCATTCGTGCACTGATGACACTCAGCTCTGCCTCACCATTACTTTTCTGTTGTCCTTTGATACTCCTTAAAGTTTCTCTCTTAAAACAAGTGTTTTATCTTCTACCCAAATATCTCCTCATATCTCTTGTCCAATCATGCTCCTGTGAAACATTGTGATTTTTTTTAAATATTAAAGGTGCCACATGAATGCATATCTCAGTTGTTGCTGATGTCTGGCAATTATACATAATGCCTAGGATTGACAATCCTCCCGGTATGACCTAGAGTTTCTCTGAATTAAATATTAATCTCCAGACCACTGATTCCCCATGTTCCTACACGGAGTAAGGATGAGACATCTATGTCACCAGCCTGGGTAGTTTGGAACTGTCAAGTAAGTCCCTGCCTGGGAAAGAGAGTCTATGCAACAGGGCAAGCATGGAAGACTTGCACATCAGGATGATCAGGGTGTGTTTTGTTCAGAAAGTTCCGAAGTTGGAGATTTTATTGTTGTGAGCTAAGGCTGAATATTTTGTAAACTTTCAAATAAAGCCATATCTATCTATATTATATAGCTATTCATATATAGTTATGGTTCATACACATACAGAAATATTGAAATGTTTTAATTAAAATATTAGGCTGATGGAAGCTTCTTGATGCTCATTTTATTTCCTTAGAGCTTTGCTGGAATGATTTGCATGTGTCCCTGGGCCATATGTGAAGTATTTGGATGCACTTGACTTCAGGTATACTACAGACATCAAATTCTTCACGTACAGTCAAACAACACCTGAAATTGTGCCTTATTTTCATCCCTATTCACTAATATACAATGGTATCAGATACAACGGACTTTACTTTGATGAAGGGCAGGAGCTTGTTTACCAATATACCAATACAAACCAACTCCCAGGAGTAGTTAGCACGGGTTATTAAATGCAGCACAGTATGTTTCTGGACATTATTGCTTTACTTGCTAAGTATGCACTTCCTTTTTATATTGCACATCACATGCATTTGGAAGCTTCTTGCAAAGGGAATGTGCATAGTTTCACTGTTATCAGGTACTTTTATTTAGCACCCTGGTGAAATTACTTGTGTGGCTAACAAATTCCAATTACCTTCATTGTGAGATGTGATTCATTCAGAAACACCAAGAGGGGTGGCACGGTGGCTCAGTGGTTAGCACTGCTGCCTCACATCACCAGGTCCCATGTTCGATTCCGGCCTCGTCTGTGTGGAGTTTGCATATTCTCCCCGTGTCTGCGTGGGTTTCCTCTGGGTGATCCAGTTTCCTCCCAAAGATGTGCAGGTCAGGTGAATTGGCCATGCTAAATTGCCCATAGTATTAGATGCATTAGTCAGAGGGTAACGGGTCTGGGTGAGTTACTCTTCGGAGGGTCGGTGTGGACTGGTTGGGCTGAAGGGCCTGTTTCCACACTGTAGGGAACCTAATCTAATCTTGTATATCATGCAAATTTACAGTTCAGTCACAAATAAGTGTCACATCACCATAACAATGTGATTGGTCGCCTGCAGTTCTGGCCTACAGTTGCGCTGACAATAGTGATATGGGATGGGTTTCATTCCACAATGAACTTGATGAGATTTTGACTGGAATGGCATTCAAAATGTAAATAGGGTTATGCAGAATATAATTGCCTACTATCCCCTGTTATTTTCGATGTAATACAACTGAATATGCCAGAGAGTGATGGGATGTCAATTTTCAGGGCTGAAGTTTTGAAATATACATTTAAAACAATTCAACACTGACAAGACCAGGGTGTGATTAGTTATGTGACGTGGTAAATCTCTCACCATTCAAATCTTAGGTACAAAATCGGACTTCTTTTTCAATTAAACTACTGGATACACAATGATGGCCTGTATTAATCCAAAATCCAATGATGCTAAGGAGTGTGGGCCAAATTGCCAAAAGTAGTGCTGTAATCTAGTTAAGGTCTGGTACTTAAATCATAGAATCCCTTCAGTGTGGAAATAGGTCATTTGGCCCATCACATCCACAATAAAGGCTCTGAAGGGCATCCCACCCATATACAACCCATTCCTGGAAATCTGCTAATCCACCTAGCCCGCACACCATGAGCAATTTAGTCTGGCCAATCCACCTAACCCACACATCTTTGGACCGTGGGAGGAAACCTAAATAAACATGGGAAGAATGTGTGAACTCCACACAGGCAGTCACCCAAGGCTGGAACTGCACCTGAGTCCCTGGTAGTGTAAGGCAGCACTGCTAACCCCTGAGCCACCATACCACTCAGGAGAAAGGGGAAAGAGGAAAGAAATTCTTCATATTTCAGACAGCAGAAGTACTTTGAAAGAAAAACACAGTAAAAATGAAAGTGAAGTCGATAGGTAGGAGAAGCATTAGTGTGTTCAAGATGAAACCACAGGGGAAAAATAGTTTTTGATAGGATTTGTGGTGCATTCTGATGATTGATTCATTAACTTAAGTCAGAAGAAACATTACAATAAAGGTTCACAATATATCATTGTTATTACTTAGATTCTTGGGTTCTGGCTTGGCATCATATATAGTTTCAAGTTTGATTTGTTTTTCTATGTTACGTGGGTTAGGGTTTAATTTCATTTTGCATTCTGTGAGTGGTGCTTGGGGTGGCTGCAGGTCTGTTAATATACATTTAAACAAACCCTTGAAATGGACGGTACAGTGCTTTACAAAACAAAAGATAGGAAAGACAAAAAGTGTTATTAACTAACAAAGTTCGGCCTGTGATAGGGAGACAGCTATAGTTCAAGGGGAGCTGGTGCCTAGTGGTGTTATCACTAAACTATTAATCCAGAGACCTCAGTTGTATTAGTGGACCCAGGTTCAAATGATGTTAGATGGTGTGTTCAATAAAAAAAAACTGGGATCAAGAGTTTAATGATGATAATGAAACTGATGTTAATTTTTTGGAGATAAACCCATTGGTCCATCAACATCCTTTAGGGGAGGAAACTGCTGTCCTTACCTGGGTTTAGCCGATATTTGACTCCAGACATACAGCAATGTGATTGACTCTTAACTGTTCTCTTGGGCAATTAGGGATGAGCAACAAATGCTGATCTGGCCAACGATGCTCACATCCTGTGAATGAACTAAAACAAAAGAAACGGAGAACCATCTGAAAGGTCAGTGTCTGCGCAAACTACTGTTAGAGAGAACAGGTCTAAAGCGGTTAGCTTAGCAGTTGCCAACTCATTTTAGGCTGAAATAAATCCTGAATGTTTTATGTAAGGGTGATGAAGCTCCAGAAGCTGAAGGCTATGGAAGAGGAGTTAAGAGATCCATATTAAGAAATGGGAGTTGTCTCCTGAAGAGACATTAACTAAAGAAGCTAACACTGAGTGAATGTAAACATTTGCCAAAAAGAAACCTAGTACATCCTCCCCAACTGAAGAAGTAATCTTAAAATGGGAGCAGAGTAACCCTTCATTGAAGTTTGATTACCTATAAGGTTGTTCCTGAGGATTAAAAAAAGTTGAATCTTCATCCCTTATATTTGTAATAAGACAATTTCAAATAGTTCTTTTTTGGTGGAAAATAATTAGTGCATTTTTCTTTCACGTGTCATAAACTTGGATGTTCTTTTGTTAAAAGTACATTGGCAATCTCTTGTGGTCAGTGACTGACCAAACAAATTGGAAAAATAGAACTTATTGTCTATCAAGACAGATTTCAATCTGGGATCTTACTTGTCTGGTGTTACCATCATGTGGTATAATAACACTGTGATAGGTACATTGCAGCTTTATAAATAAGTGGGAAATGCGAGCCAGAAGTTAGAAAATTACTGATGAAACAACTCTTATCTTGATCAAGATGCAGTTCAGAGATTGGAACCAGAATGCTTCAGGGAAAATCAGAACTATTTATATTTTGAAAAATCCTGATAAAAGATATTGAATCTTTATAATAACATAGTCCACAATCTAAGGAGCATTTTCCACTCTAGCTAATACTGTATATTATGTTGTAAATCATTCCATTTGCAATGCTTACATTGATAATGCATTATCTATGCCTAATAGAAGCTTTGTTAATAAGCTCATTATTAGATTAGATTAGATTAGATTACTTTACAGTGTGGAAACAGACCCTTCGGCCCAACAAGTCCACACCGACCCGCCGAAGCGTAACCCACCCATACCCCTACATTTACCCCTTACCCAACACTACGGGCAATTTAGCATGGCCAATTCACCTGACCTGCACATCTTTGGACTGTGGGAGGAAACCGGAGCACCCGGAGGAAACCCACGCAGACACGGGGAGAATGTGCAAACTCCACACTTATCATGAGCATATTGTTGGGCCCTTGTGTTGTATGGGGATGGTGTTAGTGTGAAATGGTTTAATCAGCACTTTAGTTGGTTCCTGCTAGGTTGCTGATCTATGTGAATGGTTGCGTTTGATTATTAATTTTGGAACAACGCATGAACCCAATTAGGCATCACATGAGAGAACAAGAAATTTAAATCCCAGCCATTGTTCCTATAACTTGCCATTGGCATGTCACTAATGAGCTATTGGCCTGTTCCCATCTGGCATGATGTTGCTGTTGATTATGTAGAGTGATAATCCCATCCTTAGCATGATCTCTAAAATTTACATGTGAAATGCAATCCAGTTGTAATGGATTATTGAGCAATAACTTAAGCATCCATTAAACTGCTAATTAAGAAGTAAACCTGACTTAAATAGGCAAGATTCCAATTTCTACATCCATTACTTGCTGCACATATGCACTACAAAATGTTCATTTGCACAAGGGGCTAACAGCATTACTGTTATCTGGCTACACAATATGAAATACAGATTGTGTGCGTGCGCGTGTGTGTGTGTTGCTACTACTGTTTTATAGAATTAAAGGGAGTTACGGTCAATAGCCATTCCAATTCAGGAGGAATTTTTAAATTTGAATGTAGTATTTAAAACTAACTCCAATTGTATTACACGATAAAAGAGACATTTTGTGATAAAGTGCCTCTACTTTGCTATTTGAATAAATTACCAAGCATTAGGCAAGGTACCTACTTGCACTGCACACAAGGGATTGAGAAGCTGGAGGGGCACATTAGAATAGTAGGACAAAAGTCAGAGGGAATTGAGACAAAACTGTACAATGGCCTTGTCAAATTCAACCTGTTCAGTCTCAGTGAGATACTGGGGAGACATTTTTAGAGAAAAATGAAGAAGCTGATTCCTGAGCCTGAGTGATGAGAAGAGACAGAAGCTCTTTACATAGCAGAAGAGATATTAAGAAGTAATCTTATTGAAGCTTAGCTGATAGCTAAGGAAAGTGTTTAAAAAGCAGAAAGATTTGCATTTCAATGACACTTTTTATAATCTCAGGACATCCTAAAGTACTTTGCAGCCAATGAAAAAGTTTTTTAAAAATGTCACTATCATAATGAAGGAAAAATGGATACCTATATATGTACAGCAATATTCCACACAAACAATGTAATAGCAACCAGATAACCTGCATTAGTAACACTTTTGTTGAAAGATAACTATTGGACAGGACACCATGGAGAAGTCTCCAATTTTTCTTGCAAGTAAGCTATAGATCTTCTTATGTGCACCTGAGAGATAAACAGTTCACTCAAAGGTGGTACCTCTGATAGTGTGTGAGCCAGTGCTACATGATCAAGTATCTGGAGTGGGACTTGAACCCACAATATTGTGATGCAGTGGTTTGAGTGATTTCACAGAGCCAAGCCTTCAGTAGGAACAGGGTAATGAGTTACAAATTAAAACTGGAAAAAGTAAAGATTGATGTCAGAACATTCTTTACACAAAGAGTAACGAGGAATTGTCTTCCCAGAAGTATAAGGGAAAACACTGAAATCATTTCAGTTATCTTTAAATCTCTGGATAGACAAATTGAGATTGGCTGAATAGTCATCCTCACCTGAAACTATCTTGTATTTGTTCTTCAAATTCAAAAATGACATAATGCTGCTCCAGAATTATTTATGTGCTTTATTTCAAACAGTCACCAATTTTCCAATAACAAGCCAAGCAAAATTAGAGGTAATAGGGGTGAATATTTTAGAGACATAGAGTGTCATACAGTCATACAGCACAGAAACAGGCCCTTCGGTCCATACCGACCACATATCTTAAATTTAGGGTGGCACAGTGGCTCAGTGGTTAGCCCTGCTGCTTCACAGTGCCCAGGGACCTAGGTTCAATTCCAGCCTCAGGCGACTGTCCATGTGGAGTTTGCACACTCTCCCCATGTCTGCCTGGATTTCCTCCGGGTGTTCAGGTTTCCTCCCACAGTCCAAATATGTGTAGGTTAGGTTAATTGGCCATGTTAAATAGACCATAGTGCTAGGTGCTCTAGTCAGAGGGAATTGGGTCTGGGTGAATTAATCTTCGAAGGATTGGTGTGGACTTGTTGGGCCGACACTGCAAGTAAGCTATAGATCTTCTTATGTGCACCTGAGAGATAAACTTGTTTCTACACTGTAGGGAATCTAATCTGGTTGCATTTGGCCCATATCCATCTAAACCCTTCCTGTTCGTATACCCATCCAGATGCCTTTTAAGTGTTATAATTGGGCTGGAAATGTGTTGCTGGAAAAGCGAAGCAGGTCAGGCAGCATCCAGGGAACAGGAGAATCGACGTTTCGGGCATAAGCCCTTCTTCAGGCTTATGCCCGAAACGTCGATTCTCCTGTTCCCTGGATGCTGCCTGACCTGCTGCGCTTTTCCAGCAACACATTTCCAGCTCTGATCTCCAGCATCTGCAGACCTCACTTTCTCCTCAGTGTTATAATTGATCCAGCCTCCATCACTCCTTCTGGTAGCTCATTTCATACACGCACAACCTTCTGTGTGAAAACGTTGTCCCTTAGGTCCCTTTTAAATCTTTCCCTTCTCACCTTAAATCTATGCCTTCTAGTTTTGGACCCCCCCTACCCTAGGAAAAAGACTTTGGCTATTCACCCTGTCTATGTCCCTCACAATTTTATAAACTTCTATAAGGTCGACCCTCAGCCGCCAATGCTCCAACGAGAATAGTCCCAGCCTGTTCAGCCTCTCCCTGTAGCTCAAACCCTCCAGTCCCAGCAGCATCCTTGTTAACCTTTTCTGCATCCTCTCAAGTGTAACAACACTTTTCCTGTAGAAGGGCGACAGAATCTTCTGTTTTTTTTCACACATCTTCAATAATAAAGGAAACACAACATATATTGTCCCAGGAACTTAGGACCTTAAAGAAGTTCTGCTCTTCTCTGCGAAAAGGTTGCCATTTGGCTCATTTCTCTATTTCATCTTCATCCTTTTTGATTTCCCTGACTGTGTCTGATCAGATTTTTATGATGGGAAAGAGACTGTGAACCACCTCCTTCTGGAATGTACCTTCCCAAAGAAAATCTGGAGAGAAGCGTAGGGGCTTATGTCAAGGTTCATCACAAGCAGCACCATGAAACAGGGATTTGCACTCTGTGGCTTGTTCCCAGGGACACACACTGAGACAAAATCAACTGTGCCTGAAGGACCTTTAACTTAATAAAAGATGCACTTTAGTCTACCTGAAACTTACTGTGTTTTCTGTAGAAAGAGTTGTCCTCAATCAAATGCTGCAGATTAGCTAATTCCAATGTCCAGGACTACATGCTGAGGGATGCACTGAAGCTTGGGGCTTGATAATTCATGTTAGTTCTGGGTTTTATAATATAAAAGTAAAGTCACTACATTCTTACTAGACCATAGGGTTACTCTTGCATTAGACAGAGATGACTGGTAGTGGTTTAACCTACGGTTCACTGTTGTTCAGGGAAGGGGAGAGATTGAGGAGAGTCCTATGTGGTAACACATGGGATTAAACCCATGCTGTTGACATCATTCCACATTGTGAACCATCTGGTCAGCCAACTGAGCTAACTGACTTACAGTCAAATGATTACCAAAAATAATATTTAGTCTTTGCTTTGTTTGACTCTTGTGGTGTAAAATTTCTTTTGTTTAAACCATGCAATCTTACGGCCTAATTCTTCTAAGTAAATAACTGGGATTTCCAAGTTCCTTTTCAGAAAGTTAGTGGTCTCAACTTAGAGTATGACATCTGCTTAATTAGAATAAATTGCCAGCGTCAGTCAAACGTTCTGTAGTCTGTACAGTCTTATTTCTGTCAGGATAACTGAACATATTATGATGTAAATTACATTTTTCAAACACAGACATTCATGCTGTGAAATACAAACTCAGCTGTACAAGAGGTAGCTGTAATCTGTTTCTCTTGAATTTGTTTTTTCCCAGGAAAAGAAATCTTTTATAAAAATACAATTTATCTTCTACTGTGATTACCTAGAAAACATAAACACCGAGTTTCACGCTCTGTAACAGTTTCATAATCAGCTGCTTCATATGTCTCCATGGAGTTTTACTTTTCGCACTTTCAAATCATTTTGATCAGTCCTTGGGAAACCTGTTTTTATTTAAACAATTTCATGATATACAGGCATTGCTAGCACATCCTGCATTTATTGTCTTTCCTTAATTGCACTTTGAAGAGGTGGTGACAAATTACTTTCTTCAATATATAACATTCGAGTGGGGGGGGGCGGGGAAGTACTCCCATCATGTTGTGATGAAGGGAGCTCCTGGATTTTGTACTTTTATAATATAAAAGTAAAGTCACTACATTCTTACCAGTCATAGGGTTACTCTTGCATTAGAGAGAGATGACTGGCAGTGGTTTAACCTACGGTTCACTGTTGTTCAGGGAAGGCGAGAGATTGAGGAGAGTGACAATAAAGAAGCAGTGACAAATGACAATGTCCAGCTAGTGTATGGGAGCATTAAAACATAGAGACTGGAATAGGCCATTCAACCCCTTTGACTCATCTGTAAACTAACTTCAGATATCTGCCTATACCACATATCTCTTCATATCTTTGGTTAACAATAATTTATCAGCCTCTGATTTATATTTAATAATTGTTTGAGCATCAGTTGCCATTTCTGAATAAGAATTGCAAACTTTTTTTGTGGAATTTTTTGGATGAATGGGTATTGTTCCCCAAGATAGCTCTTAAATGTATTTTGTACTAAGAGAGAAAGGTCTCACTACAGTTTCCACAACAAATAACTTGTCATTCTGATCCTTTACCCATTGTTTAAAGGTCTAGGCAGAGTGGAGTACATTTCTGGACATGTTCCCAATATCTAATTGTCTTAGACAACAAGATCAGTGTCAGAGGTATACATGGAGTTTTGAAAACTGTATTGGTGCCCTTTGGAAGTTTGAAATTCATGTGCTAGAACCACCCATGTGTGCATTATAGTTGCATGCAAGTCTGGAATCCACATTTTAGGAAGGATGTGATTGCACTGGTGAGGCTACAGACAAGACTGAGGTGGGAAATGACCGAGAAGTATGAAATTACAAGAAGCAAAGACTGGGTGGACAGGAAGAAAATTTTCCCCATGATGGAGGCATCAAAGATCAGGGGTATAGTTTTAGGTGAGGGGCAGGAGGTTTAGAGGAGAGATGAGCAAAATCTTTTCACCCAGAGAGTATTGAGAATCACTGCCTGTAAGGGTGGTGGAGGCAGAAATCCGTGTAATATTTAAGCCAAGGCATAAAAGTCTGGCTTAAATATTACACGGCCAAGTGCTAGAAATGATATGAGAATGGTCACTGTTGACCAGTGCAGAACTATTTTTAAATTAGGTTAGATTCCCAACAGCATGGAAACAGGACCTTTGGCCCAACAAATCCACACTAACCCCCTGAAGAATAACCCACCCAGACCCATTCTCCTACTCTGTATTTACCCCTGGCTAACTCACCTAACACTATGGGCAATTTAGCATGGCAGTATCTTTGGCTTGTGGGAGGAAACCAGAGTACCTGGGGGAAACCCACACAGGCACATGGAGAACGTGCAAACTCCACACAGACAGTCACCCAAGGTGGGACTCAAACCCAGGTCCCTGGTGCTATGAGGCAGGAGTGCTAGTCATTGAGCCACCTTGCCACCCATAAACACTTGCTGGTGTTTTCTGTGCTGTCAACCTCCTATGACTGTATGATACGTCAGGACTTACTCTGGGCCATGACCTCTAACATTGAGAAAGGCTGATCATTTGCCATGGCTCCAAACAGGAGACTGAAGCCACTAACTCTACTTTTCTCTCCACAGATCCTGCCTGATGAATATTTCCAACATTTCCTTGGATTTATATCAATAGTATCAAGTTGCACTGAGCCCTCGTGAGACTCCTACTTTACTAATCCATCCACTCAGGCGAACTTTGACACTTATTCAATCTGCATGAGTTGGATATAATCATCAAGCTAGGCATGTGAAAATTATAACTGAAAGAAATTGGTAAATGTTGTAATATAGAAGCAGGTAGCAGCATGACTGCTGAAGATTACAGTAACTTTTTCGCCAGCAGTCCACTTCTATCTTTGTTTGCCAGTATATAAACACCTTGGAAAGGGTGAGTTTATCAGGATATTTGAAGAGCACTTGAAATAATATAACATGTAAGGTGCTGCAATTTGGAAAGGCAAATCAGGGCAGAACTTAATGGTAAGGTCCCAGGGAGTGTTTCTCAACAAAGAGACCTGGAGTGCAGGTTCATAGTTCCTTGAAAGTGGAGTCACAGGTAGATAGGCTAGGGAAGAAGGCATTTGGTATGCTCTCCTTTATTGGTCAGAGCATTGAGTAGGGGAGTTGCGAGGTCATGTTGAGGCTGTACAAGACATTAGTTAGGCCATTTTTTTAATTTTCTGTGCAATTCTGGTCTACCTCCAATCAGAATGATGTTGTGAAACTTTAAAGGGTTCAGAAAAGATTTACAAGGATGTTACCAGGGTTGGAAGGTTTGAGCTACAGGGAGAAGCTGCACAGGCTGATGCTGAGGGTGACCTTATAGAGGTTTATAAAATTTATATTTATATTTTACAAAATTTATAAAATCATGAGCGGCATGGAAAGAGTAAATAGGCAAGGTATTTTTTCCCTGGGTTGGGGGAGTCCAGAGTTAGAGGGCATAGGTTTAAGGTGACAGGGGAAAAAAAATTAAAAGGGTCCTAAGGGATAACTTTTTCACGCGGAGGGTGGTGTGTGTATGGAATGAGCTGCCAGAGGAAGTGGTGGAGGATGGTACTGTTACAACATTTAAAAGACATCTGGATGGGTATATGGATAGGAAGGGTTTAGAGGGATATGGGGCAAGTACTGGCAAATAGGACTAGATTAGTTTAGGATATCTGGTCAGCATGGATGGGTTGGACCAAAAGGTCTGTTTCCATGCTGTACACTTCTGACTCTCTATTACTCTAAAGGAGAGAAACATAAGAGATTTTAAAGTGTTTTCTTGAGAGATGCTACCATCGTGATCACAAGATTACAGGAAAAATACATGCAGTGAATGATGTGTTTTAACATAGTTTACTCCTTCAGAAATAAAAATTCAGAAATTCCTCTTCATCCTGATATTAAACTGGATTATGGTTGAGATTTAAGATTCCCACCTTATTAACTACCTGAGAGTGGATTTGTATGAGAAATTCTTCCTGACATCTATGTTAAATTGGATTTCATCAGTTTAAACCTCTGAATCCCAGCCCTTACTTTTACTTTGATATAGTTCCCTGTATTACCTTCTATGATTTTGTATCCTGGACAATCATCTCTGAGTCACACTCTTCCAAAAGTTGAAGAATCTCAGACTTTCTGAGCTTGACTGGTACCTTTACCGACTGATGCAAACATCTGGCTAATTTCTGAAGCCCCCTACAGCACTTCCCTTGTGTCGCTGTGACCAAGACTGGAGACAGTACTGAATATACGATCTGACCAGTGAATTGCATTACTTCAACACCAGCTCTGCAATGCACATTTAGCAGTCCAGTCCAGTATTCCGTTCACTGTGTTATTGCTTTTCCAAAATGACTTGGTCTATTATCTGTAGATTTCTTTCAACCTTTACAATTTCTACACCATTCAAAGTACTTAGGTTGCCCTTGGTATTTCACATTGTGCAAAGCATGACACATCTCTGCATTCATTCTCACTTCCTCATTTCTGCCAAATTTACTTATTTCATTGAATTCCTCTTATAACAGTGTGGAACTTTATTTGTCAATGAGGGAGGTGTAGGGGTAGGGAAGGCTTGGGGGCTTGTCAGAGGTTAGCGCAGTGAAAATCATTAGCCTGTTGGGAAACAAACATGTTTAACTCGCTAAATATTTTTCAATCAATCTATTCAGATATGTTACAATATGCTTCTAGGCTAGGTGGTCCTTGAACTCAGACCTTTTGGTCCAGAAACTGGGATGCTACCATAGCACAGCTTGCTATTCTGGCGGTGTAACCCCAGCTTGCGGATCCCTCTGGAGCACACAGACAAGAGCACAGGAGCAAGTCATTAATCTGACACTGAGATGCTAGAAAATGTTTATATGGAGGGAACTGAAGTTGCAACCATGTCTATGAAAAAGGGTTCCACTTCCTGGTGTGTGTTTGTCCTGATTTATAGGACATTGTCAATGCTCTTGAAAGCCATTTGACTATCCGGTTGTAAACATAGCTACTTTCAGTCTTCACTACAGACTGGGAGCAGCTTATACAGCCATAACACTGACCTCTGAAATGGGGCCAGTAACATCAGCAGCAACAACAGTTGCTAAAACAGCTGCTTTCTCTGTATCCACAATGCTGTCAGGGAGAGATACTGATCTGCAACTCAACAGAAAATGATTATCGCCTTATCCCCCTGCTCCAAACAGAGTATACAGACAGAGGATCAGCTGTTTCCCTATGACAGAGCTGTAGTGCCTGAGGAGGCTCAAGTCATTGATGTTTACAGCATTTTGGAACAAGAACCTTCTCCCAAGAAAAGCAAGCAGCCACACATTGTGAGTGACCATCAAGGTCACCACAGCATTGAATTCCTTGTCTTAAGCTGCTTCCAAGGATCAGCAAGGGACAAGTAACAGATTTCACCAGCCGTTGCCTCCAAGTCATAGTATCACAGAATCCATTCGACCCACAGGTCCACACTTACCCTCTGAAGAGCATCCCACCCAAACCCAGCCCCATACCTATCCCTGTAACCTTGCATTTCCTATGGCTAATCTACCTAGCCTGCACATTCCTGGACACTATGGAACAATTTCACATGACCCTCTATCTACCAGTTCACAGAACTCCTGTGTGCCAAGGCTGCCCAATATGTGCACTTTGACCCTCATGACACCAGTCAGTATCTTTTCAACAGTAACTGAATTTCTGCACATTTAGGGAATTATTGCCTGCACAATCCAGGGATGATCAGATAATACTGCAGTGTTTGCCATGCAGATGAGATTCCACTCCCTCAACTCGGAGATCATTTGTAACCACCAGAAGTTTATTACCTAAGTGTACGTAAGATTCCTTGGAAACTGCTGTGAATCCTTCATCCTGTGACAGTCAAGTCTACTAAAGGTGTTTGCATTTCCAAGACTGAATGATGTTCTCCTCAGAGTTAAAGGCCATCTTCCAAGGAGCTAGCTGATAACAATGATGTTAAGAAAAGGGTCAACAGAGGCCATATCTAACAAAAAGGACCACTGATCAAGTGTTCAGGTTTCTCACAGCTTGCCTCTATTCTGCACCCATTTCCATCTTCTCATTTGCATCATGAATGTCTCACTCAGTGATGCCACAATGAAAGCTACTGGGGTCCCTTTCTCATAGAGACTGAATTTTCACCTATATGAAGTGAGAAGCCATTTGATCAAACTTGTCCAAATAACCCCATATCAATTTTCCTCCTGTCCCAATCAATAACCGCTCCCAAGATCTTATTTCCCCCTCCACAGTGCAGTTAGTTGGTTGGTGGCCTTCAGTAGTTGTTGCACTGGCTAGCTAGCAATTGGCAAACACACACACACACTTTACTGTCTAGCCCTCAAGGTACAAGCAACCCAAACTGCTTTTTGTCCTACTCAGCTCCAAATATCCAGGTTAATGCTGCAATGAACAAATCAATGAAATGAAAGTCAAGTTCACACACATACATACACACGCACACATTTATATAAAAAACATTGGTATCTGTTCAATCTTATCTATACTTTATCCGTTAAAGTCATGATAACTCATCTGCTTTCACATTTTGACGACCCGCAACATGTATGATTTGCAAATTAAATGTCTGTAACATAAAACTCCAATGAAATAGTCTCATACTCTTGTCTTTAAATCATTCCAAGAATATAAAAGGATTGTGATCCGTGTATGCAACTGTCTCCGACACATTGTTCATCACATAAACCTTAAAATGTTATAAGGCCAGTACCAAACCAAGTAATTCCTTTTCAATTGCAGAGCATTTTCTCTGATGGGTGTTGACTTTATTTGAAAACTAACCAACTTGCCGTTCAATTCCATCATTATTTTCCTGTAGCAGTACCAACTCCTATGTCGCTAGCATCGATTGCAACTTTGAAGGGGTTCAAAAAGTTTGGTGTAGCTAAAACTGGTGCGGTCATTAGTACTGTTTTTAAATTGTCAAATGCCTCCTGGCATTGTTCTATCCACTGAAATTTTGTGTTCTTCTTCAGTAAATCTGTTAGCGGTGCCACTACATTGTTGAAGTTTGGAACAACTTCCGTTAGAATTCACTTAATCCTAAAAATCAAAGTACCTCTTTCTTCGAGGCTGCTCATGGAAATTCCTCGATGGCCTTTGTCTTTACATTCCTTGGGGTCAACCTTCCATTACCGATGTTATGTCCCAAGTACGTCACCTCTGTCTTCGTGAATTCTGTTTTCTTTAAGTTTATCACCAGTTTTGCTTCTCTAAAGTGTTCAAAGTACTCTGTCAACTGTACCATGTGATCTTTCCAGAACTCACTAAAGATCATTACATCATTCAGATAGACTACACAGTTTGTTAACCCAGCCACAACTCTGTTCATGAATCTTAAGAATGTGGCCGGTGCGTTCTTCATTCCAAACAGCATCACTTTGAATTGATGTAGCACATTTGGGGTCACAAACAAAATTTCTTTCACTTTCTCTGATAAAGATACCTGCCAATAACCACACAGTAAGTCCAACTTTGTGATGCAACAGGGGATTGTCCAACTTTCTCTATACAGTCCTACAATCTTGGTTTTGGATATGCGTCCGATTTTGTTATGGTGTTGACCTTCCGATAATCCACACAAAATTGTTGAGTCCCATCAGGTTTGGGAACTAACACAATTGGCGAACTCCACTCACTCTGACTCAGTTCGATGATATCTTCATTGACCATCACGTCCACATCCGTCTGGACCTATGTAGCATTGAAAGGATTAAACCTGTAGGGATGTTGTTTTATTGGAACAGCATTCTCTACATGTACCTCATGCACAATAGCATTTGTCCTCCCCGTCTTATTCCTGCATATATCCCTATACTGCTGCCTTTCAACTGCATTCTTTGCTCCTGAGGCAGATTATTTACTAACCTACCCTATTCCTCAAGGACTTCCTCATTGTTTAACGAATTTTGACACACTTCAAACTCCACAACATTTAGATTTGATTCCTCACTCTGCAGGGCAGTAATTAACACCTATTTCTCCAGTTCCTTCTCTCTATTATAATAAGATTTCAACATATTCACATGACATACCTGATGCAGTTTCTTTCTATCCAACATCTTTATCAGATAGTTTACCTGACTCAACTTTTTCTCAATTTGATAGGGACCACTAAACCTGGCTTTGAAGGGATCTCCTATCACTCGTAACAGTACTAACACTTCATCCACGCAGGAAAATGTCCGAATTTCAGAGTTTTTGTCTGCCACCTGCTTTATTCTAAGCTGTGCTCTCTTCAGGTGCTGTTTAGCTAACTCACCTACCCAATTTAATCTCTCCCTCACCTCCGATACATGATCCAGGTGTGAGATCTCCGACTTTGGCCCTGTCAATTTCTCTTTAATTAATTTCATGTCCGAATATTAACCTAAAAGAGAGTAAATTGAATAATTCATTTGGGGCATCTCTAATGGCAAACAACAGAAATGGGATACTTTTATCCTAATCATTTGCGTAATCCTGATAGTACACTCTTAACATGGTCTTCAGGGTCTGATGCCACCTTTCGAAAGCTCCCTGGGATTCAGGATGATATGCACTTCATTTAAAGTGCTGCATACCTAAGCTATCCATGACTTCCTTAAACAGCCTAGCAGTAAAATTGGTCTGATTGAATCTCTCTGGGTAGTCTATACCACGTGAAGAAAACTACTAATTCCTCTACCACCCTTTTTGCTTAATACTCTGTAATGGAATTGCCTCCAGAAATCTGGTAGACACAACCATTATGGTTAGCAAGTACTGGTTCCAATTTTAGTTCTCTGGAGGGGACCCACACAACCAATCATAACACACATGGAAGGTTTTTCGAATGCAGGAATTGGCAACAAAGGTGCTGGTTTTATTACTGCCTATGTCTTACTTCCATTTGGCAAGTATGACATGTATGGCAAAAGTTAACCACATCCTTGTGCATTCCAGGTCAATACAAACATTTTTGTACCTTAGCCTGAGTCTTCCATACACCTCGGTGACCTCCTACTGGCAGTTCATGTGTTACCCGTAACACTTCCTGCCTATATGTGACCGGCAACACAATCTGGTGCACTTCTGCCCATTTCTCCTCTGCACTAACCTGCCGTAGTCTCCATTTTCATCTTAGGATTCTATCTTTACGATAATAACACTCAGGAATATTCTCAGACTCCTTTTCTGCATATGCATCTATATATATATATATATATCTTTTATCACCTTGTCTTTCTGTTGCAAGTCCCTTACCCTTTCAGGACTAAACACTTCTGCCTGACCCTCTGCCTATTCAGGCTTTTCCTGCACCATTATGCCAAACTTGGTGTCTGCTAACTGAACCTCAATTCCTTCATCTTTCTGTTTAGTTTTTGCTACATACTATGATTTATGATAGTGGGATCTTGTTACCACAAAGTCAATGAAAATTCCAGGGTATTCTTCTTTTAACTTCTCAATTTCTTCCTCTTCCTTGGGCTTCTCCACAATAACTGGTGCCACTTCCATTTTGGATCCTGCTAAATCGTTCACAAGAGAAATCTGAATTCCTGGAACTGACACTCTGTCAATCACTCCTACTATTACTTCCCCAGTCTTGAGTTGGCACTCCAACCTGATCTTACACGAGGGAACACTAAATTTCTGTCCATCTATCCCACAAATTACCACTCTCTCGGGTAACAGATCAGAAAGAGTGCAAATTCATGCATCTCTTACTATTAGAGACTGGTTTGATCTTGTATCTTTCAGAATTATAACCTCTTGTTCTTCTCCCTTTCTGAGTAAACTTTACCCACAGAGGCGAATTCTTTATAGAGATCAGGCACTCATTCTACACCCAGCCCCTGCCTGGGCTGTGCACTCTCCTGCAGCTCCTTGACCTTTCTTGGGGTTTCCTTTATTTACTTTCACTAATGCCACTGGCTTAGCTTCTTTTACCACATCTTTTCGCACAGCGCCTTTCTTTAACGACCAGCACTGCGATTTTACTTGTCCCACTTTACCACAGTAGAAATACCTGAGGCCTTTCACCTCCTTTCCACCCTCTTGGGTTTCTTTTTTAACTTGTGATAAACTCTTACCAGTATTCTCTACTCTTTGTTTTGTAGTGTAGGATCTCCCCTTCTCCCAACTTCTATCCCTCACAGGATGAAATTCTTGCCGAAAGCTAAACTTTGCCTTATGCACCAATGTATATTTATCTGCCATATCTGCTGCTCTTTTCACTTCTTGAACTTTCTGTTCATCCACATGAATTTTTATCTTCTCTGGAAATGAGTTTTTAAACTCCTCCAGTTGAATAATCTCTCTTACAGCCTCATAGGTCTTATCTATTTTTAAGGCCCGCATCCATCTATCAAAATTACTATGTTGAATTCTTTTGAACTCAACATAAGTTTGACCTGGTTCCTTCTTTATGTTTCTGAACTGCTTCTGGTTCCAATTCATAAGCACTCAAATTGCCTGTCTGACCTCTTCATAATCTCTTGACCCCTCATCTGACAGCGCTGCAAATACCTCACTAACTCTGCCTACCAGTTTAGCATTACCGTCAAGTGCTCTGACCACTCTATTTGCCTAATCAATTTTTCAAATGAAATAAAGGAGGCCTCAACATTTTTCTCATCAAAATGTGGCAGTGTTTTAACGTATTTGAATATATTACTACCTTCTGTTTGAATCTCCATCTTGCTAATTTGACTTTGCTGACTAAGTTGCAATTTCTGAAGTTCAAACTTACTCGCCATTTCTCTTGCTTTTCTCTTTTTTCTCTCTCCCTTACTTATTTCTCTCTTTGCTCAGCTAAGAACCTTCTCCCTCTTTCTTTGCTCTCATTCTCTTTCTTTTTCCTCTATCTCTCTTCTTTTTCTCTCACTTTCTTGATCTTCTAACTCCATTTTCCTCAATTGTAATTTTAAGTTTTTCTAACTCAACTGCACTTGTCTGTTTCTCTGATACACCTAAGTGCTTGAGTAACTCCCTTACAATTTCAGCTTTACTTTTGTTCTTGCTTAAATCCAATTCTAACCTCTTTGCTAATTCCAAAAGTGTGGTCTTTTCTTTTCTTTCTAAACTTTCTTGGCAAATTTGAGAATCATCTTCAAACCCCAGAACCTCTTTCGCAATTTTAAGAGCCATTTCTCTCACTTTTAATTTAACCAACCCCAACTAACCGAAATTAAACAAATTGTCTCACCTACATTTTATTTAAAGTGCTAGGACACTAATCGGCAAGTGCTGAAATCTGCTGGGATCTTTCGTACCCCAAGTCTGTTTAAATCTAACCAAATCTCAGACTGGATCTGTCTAAATCTGTCCATATCCTGGACGAGACCCCAAACTGTTACAACACGGTGGTAAACCCTCTGCTATATATAAACCAAGTACATAGAAAGACTCACCTCACCTTGTAATCTGTTAATGTATGAGTGAAAGATAACTACCTAACTTCCACTATTTCACAAAAATATAAATTTTATTCTATAATGCTAAAAGTGAACATTAAATAACAACTATTTACAACTCTAAACCTCCTTTCTCTTTAAGATTTGTTATCTACATCCCACTCTATAACAATATACTGATCCAATAAAGTCCCCATTAAGTTTACAGCATCTTAATTTTTTAAAGTAGACAGTAACTATGGTCTCTGGTGTTGATCTTCCTCTGTTTGTAGGTCTCCCTGGGTCATCTTCGCTCTTCTGCTGTAAAGATGTTTCATATGGAAAAGGTACCTTTGTCAGAGAGTGTGGTGAATAGCAGTCTTTCAATGGCAGTTGGTGCTCTTTCTGGCTAACTGTCCAAAATGCCTGCTTTTTTTATAACCCAAACATTGGATCGTCTCATTAGTTTGATGTTGTCAAAATAGTAAAATTCAAATTCAATTGAGTTTTAGTACCCTGGGGCATAGTTTAAACTGATTGGTTAAATTCAAATAGTGGTTAAAACAACTGAGGTATCTCGTTTACATCAAAATGTTATATCTTTCAGTTTTCCAGAACACCCTGTGACTGCGAGTCAGTCACATGACAGGTGCCTGCAAACTCTTAGTCAAAACAGCCTTCACTCTCTCTTAAATGTACAGGACACGCCTTCAATTTCATAACATAAGTATTTTGTAAATTTCACTGAGATCACCTCTCATTCTTTGAAACTCTCAAAATACAAGCCTAATTTACCCAATCTCTCTTCATAGCAAAGTCCTGCCATCTTGGGCACAAGGTTGGTGAACTATATATTTTCTGAGATAAGTAGATCAAGACTGCATATGGTATTATTAATGTAGTCTAACCAAGCTTCTATCCATCTTGGTTGAGGGATAAATATTCATCAGGATAACTAGGAAGGATTTCCCACATCTCCTTTAAGATATTGGCATGGAACTTTTTACATCCAATGAAGGTGATAGATGCAACCTTAGTTTACATTCTAGTATGAAAGGAGGCATCACTGACCATATAACATTCCTTCAGTACTGTACCAGACTTGGAGTGTTAGCTCAGATTTTGAGTCCGGGTCTCTGGAGTAGGGGTTAAACCTACAACCTTCCAACGGAGAAGAAAGGTCATTTAGCAAACGCTAAGAATTTCCACACCAATAGATATTTTGTCATTTTTACAATTCACTGTACCTTACATACTTTGGCATTAGATCTTAGCTGTTCTGCCAAATGTACTTATTTCTGCCTCCTCTAATTTGATTATCCCTCCTTATTTGGCAGATATCTACCTGTATCACAGCTTGTGTTTTATATTTTTTGATATAGAACATAGAACATTCCTGTGCAGTACAGGCCCTTCAGCCCTCAATGTTGCGCTGACCGGTGGAACCTGAATCCTATCTATTCTACACTATTCCATTTTCATCCATATGTTTATCCAATGACCATTTAAATGTCTTTCACGTTGGCAAGTCTACTACTGTTGTAGGCAGCGTGTTCCACGTCCCTACTACTCTCTGAGTAAAGAAACTGCCTCTGACATCTGTCCTATATTTATCACCCCTCAATTTAAAGCTATGTCCCCTTGTGCTAGCCATCTCCATCCGAGGAAAAAGGCTCTCACTGTCCACTCTCTCTAACCCTCTAATTATCTTCTATGTCTCTATTAAGTCACCTCTCAACCTTCTTCTCTCTAACAAAAACAATGTCAAATCCCTCAGCCTTTCTTCATAAGACTGCCCCTCCATACAGACAGCATCCTAGTAAATTTCTCCCAAACCCTTTACACATCCTTCCTATAATGCAGTGACCAGAACTGTATGCAATACTTCAAGTGCAGCTGCTCTAGAGTTTTGTACAGCTGCAGCATGACCTCATGGCTCCGAAACTCAATCCCTCTATCAATTAAATGTAACACACCATATGTCTTCTTAACAACACTACCAACCTGGGTGGCAACTTTCAGGGATCTATGTACATGGACATCGAGATCTCTCTGCTCATCTACACTGCCAAGAATCTTACCATTAGCCCAGTACTCTTTATTTCTGTTGCTCCTTCCAAAGTGAATCACCTCACACTTTGCCACCTCTCAACCCAGCTCTACAGCTTATCTATGTCCTCTGTAACCTGCAACATTCTTCAGCACGATCCAGAACTCCACTCACCTTAGTGTCATCTGCAAATTTACTAATCCATCCTTCTACGTCCTCATCTAGGTCATTTATAACAATTATCATCAGCAGTGGCCCCAAAAAGATCCTTTGTGGTACACCACTAGTAACTGAACTGCAGGATGAACATTTCCCATCAACCACCACCTTCTGTCTTCTTTCAGCTAGCCTATTTCTGATCCAAACTGATAAATCACCCTCAATCCCATGCCTACATATATTTTGCAAAGCCTACCGTGGGAAACCTTATCAAACGTCTTACTGAAATCCATATACAATATATCAACCGCTTTACCCTCATCCAACCTGTTTGGTCACCATCTCAAAGAACTCAATAGGTTTGTGAGGCATGACCTACCCTTCACAAAACCATGTTAACTATCCCTAATCAAATTATTCCTCTCCAGATGATTATAAATCCTACCTCTTATAACTTTTTCCTATACTTTACCCACAATCAAAGTAAGGCTCACTGGTCTACAATAACCTGGGTGGTCTCTATTCCCCTTCTCGAATAAGGGAACAACATTTGCTATCCTCCAGTCTCCTAGCACTATTCCTGTAGACAATGACAACATAAAGATCAAAGCCAAATGCTCTGCAACCTCCTCCCAAGCTTCCCAGAGAATCCTAAAATAAATCCCATCCAGCCCAGGGGAGTTATCTATTTTCACACTTTCCACAATTGCTAACCCCTCCTTCCTTGAGAACCTCAATCCTGTCTAGTCTAGTAGCCTGTATCTCAGTAGTTTCCTCAACAAAATTGTCTTTTTCCAGTGTGAATGCTGACAAAAAATATTCATTTTGTGCTTCCACTGTCTCCATGCACAACTTCCCACTACTATCCTTGATTGCCTTAATCTTACTCTAGTCATTCATTTATTCCTGATAAACCTGTAGAAAATTTTAGGGTTTTCCTTGATCCTATCTGCCAATGACTTCTCATGTCCCCTCCCGGCTCTTCTTAGCTCTCCCTTGAGGTTTTTCCTGGCTAACCTATAACTCTCAAGTACCCTAATTGATCCATCATGTCTCATCCTAACATAAGCCTCCTCCTTCCTCTTGTCAAGTGATTCAACTTCTTTACTAAACCACGGCTCCCTCGCTCGACCACTTCCTCCCTCCCTGCCTGACAGGTACATACTTATTAAGATCAAGCAGTAATGGTTTCTTGAACAGGCTCCATATGTCAATTTTGTGCCCATCCCCTGCAGTTTCCTTCCCCATCCTATGCATCCTAAATCTTGCCTAATCACATCATATTTGCCTTTCCCCCAGCAATAACTCTTGCCCTGCAATGTATACTTATCCCTTTCCATCATAACAGCATTGTGGTCACTATCACTAACGTGCTCAGCTACCTCCAAATCTAACATCTGGCCAGGTTCATTATCCAGTATCAAATCTAATGTAGCCTCACTCCTTATTGGCTTGATCTTCCGCAGCTACACTGGGCACTGCCCCCCAGCTGTTCCTACACTACATCAATGACTGTATCGGTGCTACCTCATGCTCACAAAATGAGGTTGAATAGTTCATCAACTTCACTAACACCTTCCACCTCCATCTCAAATTCACCTGGACCATTTCTGACACCTCCCTCCCCTTCGTGGACCTCTCCATCTCCAGCTCCAGTGACCAACTAACCATGGACATCTACTACAAGCCCACTGACTCCCACAGCTATGTAGACAACACCTCCTCCCAACTTGCCTCCTGTAAAAACGCCATCCCTTATTCCAATTCCTCTGCCTCTGCCAGACCTGTTCCCAGGATGGCCAATTTCACCAGAGAAAATCCCAGATGGCCTCCGTCTTCCAAGATCGTAATTTCCCTTCCCATGTGGTCGAAGATGCCCTCCAGCACATCACCTCCATTTATTGCATCTCCACCCTTGAACCCCACCCCGTCCAATACAAAAAGGACAGAATCCCCCCGGTCCTTACACCCCACCAACCTCTATATACATTGCATCATCCACCACCATTTCCGTCTCCTACAAATGGACCCCACCACTAGAGATATATTTCCCTCCCCACACCTATGAGTGTTCTGGAAGACCATTCCCTTTGCAATTCCCTCATCAGATCCACACCTCCCTACCTTCCCACCCCCCACTCCAGGCACCTTCCCCTAATACCTCAGGAAGTGCAAAATCTACGCCCACACCTCCCCCCTCACCTCCGTCCAAGGCCCTAAAGGATCCTTCCACATCCAGAAAATTTACCTGTACCTCCACCAATGTTGTCTACTATGTCTGTTGCACCCGATGTGAGCTCCTGTACACTGAGGAGACAGGTCACCAACTTGCGCATTGTTTCAGAGAACATCTCTGGGACACCCGCACCAACCAACCCCATCGTCTCGTGGCTGAACACTTCAACTCCCCCTCCCACTTCACCAAGGACATGCAGGTTCTGGGCCTCCTCCATTGCCAAACCCTTACCACCTGGCACCTGGAGGAAGAATATCTCCTCACAGGATCAATGTGGATTTCACCAGTTTCCTCATTTCCCCTCCCCCCACATTATCCCAGTCCCAAGCCTCCAACTCAGCACTACCCTCTTGACCTGTCCATCAGCTTTCCCATCTATCTGCTCCACCCTCCTCTCTGACCTATCACCTTCTCCCCCACTTTCATCTATCTATCACATTTTCAGCTAGTGTTTCCCCCAGTCCTACACCCTCCCATTAATCTCTCAGCCCCCCCCCGGCCCAAAAGCCTCATTCCTGATGAAGGGAGTATGCCCGAAACATTGATTCTCCTGCTTTTGGATGCTGCCTGACCTGCTGTCCTTTTCCAGCACAACACTCTCGACTACATACTGTGTCAGGAAAGCATATTTGCACCCTTTGGACAAAAAGTGACCCATCTAAAATAATCGAACTGTAAAATTTCAACTATAAAATGGAACGTTAAAGTCCCCCATAACAACTATCCTGTTACTCTCGCTCCTATCCAGAATTATCTTTATTATCCTTTCTTCTACATCTTTGGAACTATTTGGAGGCCTTTAGAAAACTTCTAAGAGGGTAACCACAGCTTTCCTCTTTCTAACCTCAGCCCATACTACAAATGTCCTTTCTGCCATTGTATTACTGTCCTTGACTAACAATGCCACCCTCTCTTTTACCATCTTCTCTGGTCTTACTGAAACAACTAAATCCCAGAATCTGCTACAATCATTTCTGTCCCTGCTCTATCCATGTCTCTGAAATGGTCACAACCCATGCTGCAAGTTCACCCACCCTATTCTGATTGTTCCTAACATTGAAGTAGCCACACTTCAAACCACCTTCCGGCTTGCTGGCGAACTCTTGCGAACTTGAAAACTCATTTCTGACCTCATTGCTCTCAACCTCCCGGACACTGGAACTACAATTGAGGTTCCCATGCCCCAGTTGAATTATTTTAAACCCTCCCAATGAGCATTAACAAAGCTGGAGTTTGGTGCACTTCCCGCAGATGCAGTCAGCAGGGACATTAGTGGTGACCCTTACCTCCCACATTCTGCTGGAGGAACATTCAACTGCCCTAACCACCATTCCCACAACTCTAAATTCCCGGAGAGACTGTAGAAAAATAAATAATAAAAGAAACTAGTTACCTTACCAACCCGGTGCACAGAACTTTTTTTTGTGATTAGAGGAGGAGGATGGGTGGGAGATACTATCTAAGTAGTGTTTCGGGTAACACACCACCTAAATAGATTACTTTACTTACTCAGCAGTCCCATGTCTGCTCCTGCTCAGCGTGCAGGTAAGTTTTTAAATCAGTGATTCACCTTCCCATCAGCCCCTGGTCAATACTCCCGCTCTTCCTGCTGCAGAAACAAAAATGGAGGGCCCCATGTGGCACAGAATATGTCAATGAGTTGGGATTAATAACTCTCCAAAAGTCAAGAGTTGTTGCTGTATTTCTGACTCAGCCTGAAATATCAACTTTATATTCCAATGCACCATTGAATGACTAATGCTGTCAACTGACCATCACTATTTTTAAAAAGATTGTCTAATATTTGGTGGTTAAATTGTATTTGATTAAGGCAGATGGGAGATGCTTGACAAAAGGATCATCTCCTGGAGGGATAAATTTTTTGAAATTGTGGTTCCAACATGCCGTCAACTAAAACATAAAGTTAATGGAAGCTCTGGTGTCAGCTGTAGTCAAAATATAGGAATAGATGAAGACCATTCGGCCCACTAACATTTTGATTTGATCATGGTTGATCTACATCTCAATTCTATTTACCTGCCCTGTTTTCATATCCCTTCATACTTATTACTTAGCAATAGCCCATCAATCTTAGTTTTGCTCTTTTCGTTAACCCAGTACTTTTCTGGAGGTGGATGGGCAGTGAGGTCACGGGAAAAGGCCTCCACACTTGACATCTTGTTATACAAAGAGGGGCTTCCTGAGATCGCCCCTGAGTAAGCTAGCTCTAATTTATCAATTAGTTTCCTTACGTTCTTCCACCAGAGGAAGTAGTTTCACTCTGTTTACATTTTCCCATTGTTCCATCACCCTATAAAAAGGAGCCCTAGTTACAGGAGTAAAGTCTGCTCAGTTGATATTTGTACAAATCCCAAAAAGACACTCTCTACTCTTTATCTGTGTGCTTTCTTATTTTAACAGAGATGGCTATGCAGAACTATTATAATTTAAGTTGCCACAAAATGGCAATAGTAAAAAACGGGTAGGGAAAATGTTGTCTATTTTAATCATCAGTATTCTAAACTGATGTAATTTTATCTGTTGTGCTGTCCCTCAAAATTGAAGAAATTGGGAATGTATATAGTAGTGTTGAAGAATCCCACAGATATTTATTACAACTAACTTTTATACACAATTGTTACACCTCGTAGACTCATTAGTGTCCTGGCCAACATTCAGCTTTTAAGTTAGACAGAGCAGCATGCTTTCAGCAGAGTGTCATACTTCAAGTCATCCCAATGTAAGATGGAGACCTTTATGTTATCATAAAAATAATATCATGGGTTTGTCTCTTAAAAGTATACTGACATTCTGACCATAAAACACACCCCAAATGAGCCTATAGAAGAAAATAAGCACAATTCCTTAAACCAAAATCAAACAAAGAACTGTGGATGCCAGAGATCTGGAGCAAACAAAAATAAAACCACAATAACTGACATTTATATAAAGCCTTTAAATACTTTGGAGAAACATTACCGCTCAAAATTTGATGCCTGTCCACACAAGCAGACATGGAACCAAAGGATTTGTTAAAGTGGGAGGTTTTGAGAAATATTTTGAAAGAGGTGAGAGGAGGAAAAACAGAGAGGTTTGGGAAGTAAATTCCAGAAGTTTGAACCTGTGAAGAAATATCTGCCAAAGGTGGGGTGAAGGAAATCAGAGAGACAGAGAGACCAGAATTGAAGGAGTGCAGACTTTGATCCCAAAGGCTTTGGTAGGTTTCCATCCGGGAGTGGGGAATGATAAACCCAGGAGGGGATGTAAACAAGGATCAGAATATGATTAAAACAAGAGAGCAAATGGAAAGTATACTTAAATGTTCCTCTTTCCCATAATACTTGATCGTCAATACTTCTTTAAAAAGATTTCCCTTTCAGCTTGTATACTTTGTATACTCGTAAATGTTGGAGATATTCCAAATTAATTACTATCGTCCAATGATGGAAGCAGAAAAAGGCCACCAACTAATGTTCCATTCATGGTACTTGACCAAATCGACAAGGAGGTTGATAATGGATAGTCTGCCATTTTAATTTATACACTTGCTTTACAAAAAGATTGACTAAAATGAAATCACATCAAACAAAATATAGTTATGAATCTGATAAACAGTTCTACTGCTCAGTTTCAGCTCAGCTTGGCTGTGTTAAAACCCAGCCATGATCTCACTCCTAAGAATTCAATATAACAGAGTAATATTATCAGCTTCCCTGGGGAATTTTCAATTTAGTTGAAATGTTGCTTTCTTACAAAGTATATTAAAATAAATGCTACGCCTTAGATCTCAGCTGTGGCAGTGTTGGAAGCATTCAAGTCTCTGAATCGAAACGTTATTTGTTGGCATTCCACACCAGAGACTTGAACATATAATAAAAGTTGACTCTCCATTGTAGTACTTCTAGAAAGCTACATTGTCAGAGGTGTTAGCTAAGTTGCAAAAGCCAAGGTGGGGGCAGGTAGCACAATTCAGGAAAGGGAGTCCATATAGGAGGATCCCCTCTTTCCTGTACAATACCCAATCTGCTGTCTCTGGCCACTCCCATTGGCCCAAAAGCTAGGAGAGGCAGGTTTCATTTTACCACCAGCCTTGCCCTTAAAAGTCACTGGCAGGTTAGGAGAGGGCAAAATAGAATGGATATCCATAGAATGTTATTCGTCAACTATTTCCTGAAAACCTATCACTTAGACAGTAGAATTCTGCCCGAAGTCTTTATTTTATGCAATACCTCTGCTTTAAGAATCTGTTCCACATGGTTGTAAATGTTTAGCAATTGTGATGGAGACAGATGGATGGAAGGGCTTTGAGATATGGCCCATTGGATTCAGCACTGCTGCTTGTCAGTTGTTGACTGGGGAGTGTTCCTTGGCACATCTGACTAAAGGTTGAAGAGGCATCCTTGGAATATCCTCCAACCCTGATAGGGCCCAGAGGAGTGGTTGAAGAATTTGGGATCACTCTTATGCCAGATGTTTCAACAGCTGCAGACAGAAAGCATCCAAAAACTTGGCAAACAGCTGTGTCAAGCAGCGTTCACATACTCTCCAAGGGTTCATCATCGACCACATCAAATTTTAACTCGTTCTCTGCAAGTAAGGTTAAAAGGCAGTTCTGAATTGATTCTGCAGTTATATATGGAATCATGACAAACCCAATCAATGGAATTTGGCAAATTTTTGACAGAAGAGACCATTTCTAGTTAAAGAGTGTGAATAATGGCTAGCTGATTGCTGGTGAATAATCATCCATACAGTCTCCTGAAGTTACCGTTGATTGTCTGAAGGAGCTTTGTTGGGGCAGAAACTTTCCAGGTGTTTTACTTGATTAACTGCAATTTTATTTCCTAGTTTCGCTTCTGCAAGGTGATTGGATGATTGGGGGATGCTGAGGATGAGGGGGTGAAGGGGATGGCAGGTTATTGCAGCATTGCCTGAGTGGGAATGGTTGATGACCTTGAAGGTCACAATTTAAGTTATTTTCATTCAAGGGCTATGTTCAACATGAAGAGAACAGAGAACAGTGGATCTGTGGAACAGTCTGCCAGCTAAGGCTGCTGTCTTCTCCTTTGATGCTTTTAAAAACTAGGACCATAAGATCACAACAAACCGAAAGAGGAGGCCGCTTGGCCAGTTGAGCCTGTTCTACCATTCTATAGGGTCATGGCTGATCCAACATTCTGGGTGTCTACTTTTCCTGGTAACCCTTGATTCCCTTACTCATCAAGAACCTACTATCTCAGCCTTAAATGTAGACAAGGACACTGCCTACAGAGTTTTTTGTAGCAAGGAATTTCAAAGACTCTCAACTATCTGAGAGAAGATATTCTTCCTTAACTCAGTCTTAAATGGTACCACTTTATTCTGAAATTATGCCGGCTGATTCTAGTCCCTCCCATGAGGGGTAACATCCTCTCAGCATTTATCTTGTCAAACTCTATGACCAATACTGTGCTTAGTCATCTGACCCATTAACTCTTTATTGACTCAGCATCAAATTTTACTTTTAATGTTCTTGTGGAGCATCTTGGGGCACTTCTAATGAGAGCTAGATGCATTTTTTTCTGGCCAACCTAGAAGTCGTCTTGTACCATAGGCTGGAGAGGGTTCAGAAGAGATTTATTAGGATGTTGCCAGGGTATGGAAGGTTTGAGCTATAAAGAAAGTCTGGATAGGCTGGGACTTTTTCCACTGGAGTGCAGGAGGTTGAAAGGTGACTATATAGAAGTTTATAAAATAATAAGGGGTATAGGTAAAGTAAATGGTAGTTGTCTTTTCTCTAGGAGGGGGATTTCAAGACTAGGGGACATATTTTTAAGGTGAGAGGAGAGAGATTTAAAAAAGACATAAGAAGCAATTTTTTTTACACAGAGGATGCTTCGCAAGTGAAATGAACTTCCTAAGGAAGTGGTGAATGCTGATACAGTTACAATGTTTAAAAGACATTTGGATAAGTACATGAATAGGAAAGGTTTGGAGGCATATAGACCAGGAGCAGGCAGGTGGGAGTAGTTAAGTTTAGGATTATGTTGAGTGTGGACTGATTGGTCCGAAGGTCTGTTTCCGTGCTGTATCTTTCTATAACATGGACAGAAGATTGTCTGGCTTGCTGAGAACAGGAGTGAAAGCAGTTAAGAGTAACTAAATTTACAGACAAAACCAAGATGGGTAGGAAAAGGATGTAGTGGACATAAGGAGGTTGTAGATAGATAGATGGCAAAAATCTGGTAGATAGAGTATAATGTGAGAAATTACACAATTTGGCCGGAAGAATGAAAAGGTAGAGCATTATTTATTGAAGAACGACGGCAGAATTGCAAGGTGCAAAGGAATTCCGCTGTATGATTACAAATTGCTAGTTTGCAGGCGCAGCCTGTAATGTTTAACTTTTAACATATTTCTGTATTTTTCTACTTTGTATCTAAGATTTTGTAGCTAGGTACCTGAATATCTAAGATGGTGCTGGGAATTGCAACTGTGTGAACTTTTAACTGCACTCCTGCATCCGTGTACCTGAGTATGCATGACAATAAACTTTATTCTAATTCTAATGTAATCAAGAAGGCAAATGGGATGCTATATTTTATTGTAAGAGGAATTGAACATAAAAATAAATATGCTATGCTTCAGTTATACAGTGCACTGATGAGATCATATCTCGAATACCATGTGCAGTTTTGGTCTCCATATTTATGGAAGATTTTAATTGCATTAGAGATAGTTCTGAGGAGGGTCACTAGATGGATGTCTGAAATGAATAGGTTGTATGAAGATTGGTTGGGCTTCTCTTCAATGGGGTTTAGAAGAGTGAAGGGTGACTTGATTGAAGTGTTTAAGATCCTGATTGATCTTAATAAGGTAGATATGGAAGGAGTGTTTCATCTTGTGGGTCAGTCAGAACTAGTGGGCACTATTTTAAGATTAGAGGTTGCCCTTTTAGGTCAGAGATGAAGAGAATGTCTTTTCATTCAGAGGGTCATGTGACTTTGGAACTTTGTGCTTCAGAAGGAAGTGGTGAGGGTCATTAAATATTTTTAAGAGAGAAGTAGAGGGATTCTTGTCTGACAATAGACAATAGGTACAGGAGTAGGCCATTCTGCCCTTCGAACCTGACCACCATTCATTATGATCATGGCTGATCATCTTCAATCAGTATCCTGTTGCTGCCTTATCTTCATAACCCTTGATTCCACTATCCAGAAGAGCTCTATCCAACTCTTTCTTAAATGAATCCAGAGACTGGGCCTCCACTGCCTTCTGGAGCAGAGCATTCCACACAGCCACCACTCTCTGGGTGAAGAAGTGTCTCCTCATCTCTGTCCTAAATGGCCTACCCCTTATTTTTAAGATGTGTCCTCTGGTTCGGCACTCACCCATCAGCGGAAACATGTTTCCTGCCGCCAGAGTGTCCAATCCTTTAATAATCTTATACATCTCAATCAGGTCCCCTCTCAGTCTTCTAAACTCAAGTCCAGTCGCTCCAATCTTTCAATATAAGATAGTCCCACCATTCCAGGAATTGACCTCGTGAACCTACGCTGCACTCCCTCAATAGCCAGAATGTCTTTCCTCAAATTTGGAGACCAGAACTGCACACAATATTCCAGGTGCAGTCTCACCAGGGCCCTGTACAGCTGCAGAAGAACCTCTTTGCTTCTATACTCAATCCCTCTTGTAATGAAGGCCAGCATGGTATTAGCTTTCTTCACTACCTGCTGTACCTGCATGCTTGCCTTCATTGACTGGTGTACAAGAACACCCAGATCTGTTTGTACTGTCCCTTTACCTAACTTGACTCCATTTAGGTAGTAATCTGCCTTCCTGTTTTTGCCACCAAAGTGGATAACCATACATTTATCCACATTAAACTGCATCTGCCATGCATCTGTCCACTCACCTAACCTGTCCAGGTCACCCTGTAATCTCCTAACATCCTTCTCACATTTCACCCTGCCACCCAGCTTAGTATCATTAGCAAATTTGCTAACGTTACTATTAATACCATCTTCTATATCATTAATATATATTGCAAAAAGCTGCAGTCCCAGCACTGATCCCTGCGGTACCCCACTGGTCACCGCCTGCCATTTATCACTACTCTTTGTTTCCTGTCAGCCAACCAATTTTCAATCCAAGTCAGTACTTTGCCCCCAATACCATGCGCCCTAATTTTGCTCACTAACCTCCTATGTGGGACTTTATCAAAAGCTTTCTGAAAGTGCAGGTACACTACATCCACTGGATCTCCCTTGTCCATCTTCAGTTACATCCTCAAAAAATTCCAGAAGATTAGTCAAGCATGATTTCCCCTTCATAAATCTATGCTGACTCTGACCTATCCTGTTACAGCTATCCAGATGTGTCGTAATTTCATCCTTTATAATTGACTCCAGCATCTTTCCCACCACTGAGGTCAGACTAACTGGTCTATAGCCACCCTCCAATCCGCAGGAACTGATCCTGAATCTATCGAACTCTAGAAAATAATCACCAATGCATGCACGATTTCTTGAGCCATCTCCTTCAGTACCCGGGGACCTATCAGCCTTCAGACCTAACAGTCTCTCCAACACCAATTCCTGGCAAATATAAATTCCCTTCAGTTCAGGTCCTTCAGCCACTGTTACCTCTGGGAGATTGCTTGTGTCTTCCCCAGTGAACACAGATCTGAAGTACCAATTCAACTCTTCTGCCATTTCTTTGTTCCCCGTAATATATATTCCCCAAGGGACACAAATGTTATCAGTAAAAACAGGAATGCGAAATTTGAAACACAAACATATTTGTGATCTTATCAAATGGTGGAGCAGGCTTTAAGGGCTGAATGGTCAACATCTGCTGCTGTTTCAAATGTTTGTATTAATCAAGGCCAGAATGCTTTCCTGGACACATTGAAGGGTGTCAGAGATGGATTTTGCAGTTTTCTTTGCCCAAGTGGCCTTTTAATAAGTATGTAAGTTAGCTCGCTGAGCTTGAAGGTTTGTTTTCAGACATTTCGTCACCATACCAAGTAACATCATCAGTGAGAGTCTCTGGTGAAGGGCTGGTGGTATGTCCCACCTCTCTATTTATAGGTCTTGGTTTCCTCAGGTGGGTGATGTCATTTCCGGCTTTTCTTTTCCAAGGGAAGGTAGATAGGGTCTAAATTGATGTGTTTATTGATGGAATTCTGGTTAGAATGCCATGCCTCTAAGAATTCTTGCGCGTATCGTTGTTTCACCTGTCCTAGAATGTGTGTGTTATCCCAGTCAAAATGGTGTTCTTCTTTGTCTGTATGTATAGAAATTAGTGATAGTGGGCCATGTCTTTTGGTGGCCAGTTGGTGTTCATGTATCCTGGTGGAAAGTTTCCTGCTAGTTTATCCGATGTAGTGTTTTTTACAGTTCTTGCTTGGGATCTTGTAAATGACTTTAGTTTTGCTTTACATTACTTTCCATCAAAGACATATCAGAAATGTCTTCCAGAATACTCAGACACCTTGGCACCATGGTAGCCCACAAACCTACCAACAGACTTAAACAGCGACTAATGAACCTAAAGGATCCATTAGATACTACCAGCAAAACTAACGTCATTTAAAAGATCCCAAGCAAGAACTGTAAAAAACACTGCATCAGACAAACTAGCAGGAAACTTGCCACCAGGATACATGAACACCAACTGGCATGAAAAGACATGACCCACTATCACTAGTTTCTATACATACGACATAGAAGGACACCACTTTGACTCGGACAATACACACATTCCAGGACACTCGAAACAAAGACATGAACAAGTATTCTTAGAGGCATGGCATTCTAACCAGAACTCCATCAAAAAACACATCCATGTAAACCCTATCTACCTTGCCTTGAAAAAAAAAGAGCTGGAAATGACATTACCCATCTTAAGAAACCAAGACCTATAAATAGAGAGGTGAGACATACCACCAGCACTTCACTGATACTCTCACTGGTGATGTAACCTAGTATGGTGACAAAATATCTGAAAATAAATCTCCCAGCTCAGTGAACGTATTTACATACTTATCATCAACCTGAGCTACAAATCTTCTCAAAAATCGCTGGCCTTTTAATTTGATTTTCGCCTCTTCCTTGAGATTATATTTCAGATGGAGTGAGCCATGTATAAATTGTAATGCACAAAGCATCACAGTGATGTGTGGCAAGCTGGATGAGTCAGAGGATATTTTCCTGTCTACTGTTGCTGCACACTTTTGTACATTCACTTTCACTGGTTTAGCATTTACTTTGATACAGTGAGGTCCCAATTCACGAGCTGTACTTATTTAATGGTAACAATACCTTTTCAAGAGAAAATACATTTTTAGTGACCATAATTTGAAAAGAAAATACATTTCTAGACACTACACCCTTTTTAAATGAATTGTGAACTGCAAGAAAATCAGCTATACAGCGTTGTATTTCATTGACACATTGTGCACATAGAATAAATTGATTTACTCTCTGAACTCCAGTTGTAACAAATCAGAATGTCTACAGGGTCCCAATATTAAAAAGTATATTTTTCAGCCCTGATCTTCATTGCATGTGGATGATTGTTCTCCTCATGTGCTATACGGATACCTAGCTGTTGTTAACTAGATGATCTATTCTTCTCATTTAAAGGATATGGATGATTGACTTATTATGTAAACTGGCCATATAATATAGACATTGAGATATAGCTTTCCATAAGGTCCCTGCAGATGCTGCTTAGTAACTTACTTGCATGTTGCTTTGATAACGTTTCAGCTCCCAGATCTCAGCTGCATTGCCGTGCATACCATCTTTTGGGTGTTCAAAGTACATCTTTGGTCATCTTAAAATATCTCAACATTTGCAGTCTTCAAATTCTGAGAGTCAGTGGATTTCATACACCTTTGGATTGAGGTAAGCAATAATCTCAAGCAGAAGTCCAACAGAATGTAAGGACTCAAACATGATGTTGCCTTATTGTGCACTCAATATGCAGTAGTTTTACATATTGAGCACATTTTTCCAAGAGTAGACTTTGTTTCATTCTTGCATTGAGTTAACCTCCAGAATTACATATTCCTCTAATGCAGTTCTGGCGGAAGCATCATCCATCTATTTAATTGTACATCAAAGAACCTTTGGTTCTGTTTTAAGGAAAACAGACATTTTCTGGCTTTTTAGCCATCTGATACATGTCACCCACTGTAAACTATCAAATAAAAATTGGATTAGTTCATTAACTCCCTGCTTATTCTTTTGTTTGGAGTGCTTGTTGTCAGGTTTATCACAGAAACAACTGTCATCGGACTCCGTTAAGTATTTCAAGATTCCTGAAATGTTATAACAGCAATGATAGTCCTGGTTCATATTTCAATTAAAGGTCAGTTTAGCTATTGATTACTTTAATTGTTGTAACTGATACAAAATAGGAACACGACCATGATTCCCTGCTCAGGCAGTTTTGCGAGGGGACAGATCCTGCATGTTGCTTCCATCATGCACTTGTAATTCTTGATTTGGCTGATACTTGCCTTAATAGATATTAAGATCCAAGGTTGCAGACTTAACATTGTCCAACATTTCTGAAGTGCCAGTGACAGAATAATACAAAGCTGGCTCAATAACAGAGTTGTGGTGAACTGTTGCTTCCCAGATTGAGGGTAGGTGTATAGTGAGGCTCCCAGCAATTTGGACTTGGTATAATGCTTTTCTCTGAGTATAATCATTACTCAGGAAAACTTGGAACCATTGTGAGAGGTGAAGAGGGCAATGATAGACTTCAGGAGGATATAGACAAGCTAATGGAATGGCAGGACTTAGAAATGTGTGAGGCGACTTACTTTGATAGAAAAAACAAGAAGACACAATACAAAATAAAGCTTACCATACTAAAGATGTGTAAGAACAGAAAATCCTGGGAGTTATGATACATAAATTGTGGGGACATGGCAAGTTGAGAAAGTAGTTTAAAAGCTTAATATGTTCCTAGGCTTTATAAATAGAGGCATGCACAAAAACAAGAAATTTATGATAAACTTGAATAAAGCACTGATTCAGCCTGAATGGGGGTATTGCAGTAGATAGGATACTGAAAATTGTTCACGTGAGTGGCTCTGTGGATAAGGAGCTTTTGTTAAAAGGTTAAATTGGAGATGCAGAGATTTGATAAAGGAGTTAAAAATTGATAGGGCTCTAGAGAGAGTAAATAAAGAGAAACTGTTCCGATTGGCAGAAGCTTCGGGTCAAGAGGATAGACTTTGCAGAGGATAGACTTTGAAAGTGATTGGCAAAAAGCAAGGAGAGGGGAAGTAGTGGCACAGTAGTAATGTCACTAGACATATAGTCCAGAGTCCCAAATGAATGCTCTGGAGACATGTATTTGAATCATAGCATGACAGATGATGCTAATCTAATGGTGATCATATAACCACACGTGATTGTCATCAATACCCATCCGATCACTTAATACCCTTTAGGGAAAGAAATGTCACCCTTACTTGGTCTGTCTATATGTCATGACCAATGCCTCGAAGTGTGATTGACTGTTAACTATCCTCTAAAATGGCCGAACAAGCTACTCAGTCCAAGGCCAATTAGAAATGGGCAATAAATGCTAAACCAGCCAATGATGCCCACATCCTGTGAATGAATAAAATAAAAGGATTATAGATTGGAGTTTCTGGCACAGGCAAATTTGATCCTTAGCTTCAAAAGGGAATGGGAGAAGCATCTGAAGAGGAAACAAATTGCAGAGGTACAGGGAAAGGGCAGAGATGTGGGACTAGCTAAATTGCTCTTGCAGAGTATCAGCACAGGCTCAACAGAACTAATTACCTCTTTCTATGCTGTAACCATCCAAAGATTCTCTGATTGTCTGATCAAGCAATCATTTGTTTTACTCACATTTCAATGTCAACAGTTGCATCCAAAACAAGGCCAATTCACTCTAACTAGCAGGCCATAGATTTCAGAAAAGGTCAACTACTGTAAGTGATGAACAGTCCACAGTCAGATTAACTTCCTGTGTTAAGAATTTTATATTATATCAAGTCATTCCATATGATAGATATTGCATTCCAAAGTAGATTAATGCATCTTAAACGTTAATATTATAGGCCATGAATATGAAGAAATTGCCCTAACTGATCAACTTTGCATTCCAGAATCTTACATACAACTCCTATTGGTCAACCCCATAAGATTGAGAGTTTAGACCTAATTTGTCCTGCAACATCTGGGTTGAGCTCTGCTATGATATGACACCTCTCTATAGCTACTATGAGATGATGAGACGCTTTTTCTGTCCTATCTGGTAATTTTGCTTTAATGGGATTACCTCCACATGAAGACCTCATTGCATTGGCAGTGATTTGCATCCAGATTCAACAGCAGTCTTCCTGAGAAAACCTAAAATTATCACATCCAAGGAGTTAATTGCAATACTTATTGATTTAGTTGTCAAGCAAGCCTTGTGCTTCATCAACATATTTATAATCTTGTTCTTTTCTCTAAGATGCAGTCTACAGTTATTAATTAGGTTAATGCACTGTTATTTTAAAAATCTAAAGAACTTTCTCTTCCATATGACTGTGTCCTAACCTGTAATCCAAAAGAACATTGTTTTAAACTTTGTGTGCAACAAAACAGTGGTCCTGTAGTTTCATGCCTTCCAAAACACAATTTTGGGAGTTGCTTTCAAAGACTTCAAGAATACCTTGCAAACATGTAAACTTCCACCACAACGACAGCAATAGCTAGACCCTCACATGACATGAATTTTCAAAAGCTTAAAGTTTCCCTCAAAAATTATGTGCAATCTTAATTTGCATGTATCACCATTTCTTCACTGTTCTAGGATCAAAATCCTGGAGCTATCTAATACTACTCTGGGTTTCTTCACCACTTGGCCTGCTGCAATTTAAGAAGGTGGGTCCCCACTATTTGCATAAGGACAGCCAATGTCAGAAAACATGGCTTGGTATTGCAATCACGTCAGCATTTTGAATACCATATTTTTATAAATTGAAGAAATATTGAGAGAAACTCTCGCAATAAGTGCTGCATTGGTTCAAGTCTGATCGCAAGGCAAATCTGTGCTAGCACAGCTAAAACACAAACTGGGTATCAGATAAATCTCCATGTTCCTGTGGATACTGTGGCAGACAATCAAGCTTGGCTTGTTTCCCTGTTGTCTTTAGACAGAGGCAGTGTCATCCATTCCAGTAACAGTATACCCAGCACAAATTGCATTAATGGCAGCGATCTGGGACGAGTCAAAAATCAAAATATCTCTTTAGGATGAAGGGAAAGAAACAGAATGCATTCAGCTCCTTCCAATGGACATTAATTGAATGCCATTATATTAGTTAACGCAGTACATAATTCATGTACTGCAGGAAGATTAAGCACTTAATCTAAACAAAGCTGTTTGAGTAATGTATACATTGTAAAATCCCTGCATTGAATTGAGTTAACTCTTTTAGTTTTCAAAATATCATACCAAGAGAAATCATTTCTTGGTATGTCTCAGTATTACAGTTTAATGGGAAAAATTAAAACCATTAAAAAAAGCTTTGGCTTTTTCTTGATCTTAATCAGTGTTTAAGTTCCCTCTATATCCTTTCCTCAGCTCGATAACTTACTAGAGTTCCACTATAGACTGCCCCATTTCAGTTCATCATCATAGAATCCATATAGTGAGGAAGTGAGCCATTTGGCCCATCTAGTCAACAACAGCCCTCTGAAGAGTATCCCATACAGACCCATCCCACTACCCTATCCGTGTAATCCCACATTTCCCATGGCTAATCCACATAGCCTGCACATCCCTGGACACAATGGCCAATCCACCCAACTTGCACATCTTTGGATTGTGGGAGGAGACCAGAGCAAACCCTCACAGACACAGATAGAACATGCAAACTCCACACAGACAGTTGCCTGAGGCTGGAATCAAACCTGGGTCCCTGGCGCTGTAACACAGCAGTGCTAACCACTAAGCCACCATGCCACCTGAATATAGTTCCCTTCATTCTTCTATATCCGTCTGCAGTCCTTTTGAACCCATCTTTCATCCTGCCATGCATTATCACGCACTCAGCTGCCAGTCCTCTTTCTGGGTATTCCTTCCCTAAAACATCCCTCCTTTCTAGCTCTATCCCTTGCTTCAAGAATTCACCTTTTGACCCAAATGTTTTGTCACTCCATCCTAATCTATCCATTTTTAGCTCTACATTGATTCCCTCAAAGTGCCTGAGGCACCTACGTTATATAATTCCAAGTTATTTGCTATATTAAACTAAAGAAATGTCCTGTTCAGTTGATTCAAAAGTGCGATTATCAAGTGCTAATGATTGAAAGTACTCACTCAGCTCTTGTGACCTTCCGAATTAAATTGAAGGTGGTGTTGAAATATTTTTGCAATTCACACATGCACTGTTAAGAGAAACAACCTTCCTACAATGAATTAGTTCAGGCAATTAAGTATAATTTCTCGAATAATGTGTTTTCAAACTAGCACATTGTCAGTGTTCAAGGGACAGTTTTAATGTTTCCAGGCCCTAAGTCTGTAAACCTATTAGTTAGACATGTAAAGTAACAGTTGCTAATGGCCAAAGCTGTGTACTCAAGGGGTTTTCTAATTGTGCAGTAAATTAGTTAATGTATCCCGAGCTAAAAGTTAATTGAAAAATTTATCACATCAACCCGAGATCGACATAATGCAATTTTTGACTTACAAGTGACTATTCTGTTCTTGTTCTGAACTTGTGATAACAAAACCCCTGCAATTTTCTTTCCTGTTGACCCTCAGAAATTTATATCAGCAGCATTTTTGGGGGAAAGCTGTTTGTGAGGCTCGAGTGACAGCAGTTTGCATTCCTCCAGACGTTCGCCTTGAACCAGAATGTTGTTTACATAGAATATAGAACGTTACAGCGCAGTACAGGCCCATTGGCCCTCGATGTTGCGCTGACCTGTGGAACCAATCTGAATCCCATCTAACCTACACTATTCCATTCTCATCTACATGCCTATCAAATAACCATTTAAATGCCCTTAAAAGTCGGCGAGGCTACTACTGTTGCAGGCGATATGTCCCATGCCCCTACCTGAGTAAAGAAACTACCTCTGACATCTGTCCTATATCTATCACCCCTCAATTTAAAGCTATGTCCCCTCGTGCTAGCCATTGCCATCCAAGGAAAAAGGCTCTCGCTGTCCAACCTATCTAACCCTCTGATTATCTTATATGTCTCAAGTAAGTTGCCTCCTAACCTTCATCTCTCTAACGAAAACAGCCTCAAGTCCCTCAGCCTTTCCTTGTAAGACCTTCCCTCCATATCAGACAACATCCTAGTAAATCTCCTCTGTACCTTTTCCAAAGCTTCCACATCCTTCCTATAATGCGGTGATTGCCCTTGCCAGCATTTTGAGCCCAAAGTCTTGGTCAGCAGTTCAGCACAATGGTACACCATCTGAGGTGCTGGCCTCAATTTTTGTAGAGTGCAACTCAGGGACCTGTAAAAACTGGTAGACTGTTACCGATTCAAATGCACTCAGAGCCAGATCAAGGGACCAATCATTAAGAAGGTTGAAGGCCAATGGAAAATACCCCTCTGTCTTTGTTGTTCTCTGCCTGCACCCCTTTTTCCCCCAACCATTGATCTGAGGCCTGGGTTTCTCGAATGGTCTCTGATTAGCAGTCAATTCTTGACCCATCTTAAGGCTCCTTCATCCAAGGGATGGCCCACCACTATCTAATTGCATGCTTAAAAAAACTAGCATGTAATTCAACTAACCTTCCCCATAAATGGTGACCCTGACCTCCCACCAGCAAAATCCCCATTGTCTCCTTTGATCTCTCTATAGCACCAGATGGAACATAATCTTGGGCAACACAGCTACAAATCCTCAGCCCAGGGGACAGTGGTTGCCATCAGTGGAAAGGCTGTCACTAAAGCAGAAGCCCGTAGTGGAGCTGAGACTATAAGAGGATGATTATATTAGATGTGACAATGCTGTCACTTTAAAAATGTTATTTTGTCCTGGGATTTGTTGAAGAGAAGTTGTAAAGGCAGCAGTGTCGAAGTGGCTATGGGAACTGCCTAAGTCAGCAACCAGAGGAGGCATTGAGGGTTTTCTTTTAAACAGTTGGAACAATGGAAGGGGAGGGATCAGTTCTTAAAGACCAGGCTTTCTAGTTTTTACAGCTGAAGCAGTAAGAAGCTGTTTGGGTCCCAGAAGAGTTGGAGCTTCAGTAAAATGATTCCTAGCTACTACATTTTCTGAAATTTCTCTTAATGTTGTTTCCTCCTGGATTGGAGAATTGCCTGTAAGAACCTATGTCTGAATTCACCTTTTTGCCAAGGGGTGTGTTTATGGAATATTACAGCATTGAAACAACTAATTAGTTATAGGTACTGTATATATTATTCAATTAGATTTTCCAGTTGTCAAGTTATTCTAAATTTCTCTTACTTTTGTTTGTATTTTAACTGCAGAGTTTAAATAAATTGTGTTTTGCTTAATGTTGACCAGCTGCATTGCATCTGGAACATGCCACTTCACATCTACCTTTAAAACAAGAAAAAGGTAGGGTCTATGCTACTTCTTAAAATATTTTGAGGACATCAGGTCTGGTCCATAACATTGAGTCATTGAGATTGACAGCACAGAAAATAGCCCTTCTGCCCACTCCAATCCGGCTGATCAGATGCAATCACTTAACTTTTCAAATCCCAGATTGTATGACCTTATGTATCTTCTATCCTACTTCCCCAATATCCCACAGTCTCATCAGCTTTCACTCCCTCCCAACCATGCCTCACCCAAATCCTTCCCAGCTGCCTTTTTCTTTCACATATCCAAGAAATGCCAACTGGTGGGGAAGCAGGTAGGCCAAGAAGAATAGTACCCTGATGATCTACAATACTGTTGCTCAACCTCACATTCACAGCCACCAACTCAATACAAGCACTGCATGTACCTTCAAGAGTATCACAGAGGCTGGCTCTGCAAATGGTGAGTCATCAGGCACCTGTGACCTTCAACCAAGATAGGAGAAAAGGTTAGGGTGACTGCCTGTGCTCCAGAGGGCAAGCTTGCAAATGACTTCTGCCAGAGAGAACTATGATGGGGCAGCCTACAGACTGATGGATATGCTCTGTGGTGTGTCTGGTGAAACATTTGCTGTCACATTGAAGGAGCTCAGTGGAATCCTAACTTCGACTTCACACAGGGCTTTGTGCAGAAGTTTAGGGGCCCACCCTTTCCAGTATGGAAGAGTGGCCTCCTCCAGGAGGGTGGGCCTACCTAAGGCATGGTCTGATGGTCAAATCCTCAGCTTTCCTGTCAGCACAAAAAGAGACAGCAGCTGGCATCTGAGCAATGCAGTGGAACTTTAGACTGAGGTTGTGAAATCTCAGGTTGTCATTATGCCAGCTTCATCATCGGTGTTGGTACCAGGGTAATCCGTGTTTCTGTAACCAGGCTAATAAGGAGAAGAAGAAGTTAGGACTGTTTTCCTTGGATCAAGAAAGGTGTAGAGGTATTCATGCTGGCAATAGATTTTGATGAAGTAAATGTAGAAAAATAATCCTTCCAGTGAGTGGATTAGTAACTAGAGATCATTGATTTAAAAACATTGCAAAGAGAGCTATAATTGAGCTGAGGAGAATTTCTTTCACATGAAGTTATCAAAATCTGGAAAGCAACGCTTTTAAAAAGTGGAGAAAGCTAATTCCATCAATAATTTTAAAAGGATAATAGGCAGGTAGTTGAGATTACAGATAAAAGCAGGAATATGGGACTAAGAACGACTGCTCCATCCAACAGCTAGCATGATGGACCAAATGGTCACATTCAGCACTGTCAGCTTCTGTGAATTCAGGAAAGATTTTCCATTATTAAATACAAGAGACGTATGAGAAACATTAAAGTGTAGAAACAAACAAGAAAAGCACATACTCTGATGAATCTATTTTAATCCACCAGACACACCAGCAACCAATTAAATACAAAGTAAAAGGGAAAATGATCAATACAAAACCCAATTCAGTCTTGTGTTTGTAGAAATCTCCTGTCTTCAGATAATGTGAAATTCTTTATAACATTACAAATTTAATTTAATTCTGTTTGGCGATTTGGATTAATATCATTTCCATCTAATACAGTGCAAACCAAGTAAGAATATTATTATATATTTGCGAAGCTTGGCACAATAGACAAATCCAGATGGGTTGCGACTACAATGAGATTGTATCACCCCAGGATAAGCTTTTTTGCATTGACTGTCAAAATCACAGGGAGGTTTACAGACGGAATCTATTATTAACCGCGTCAGCTGTGGCTCAATGGCAGTGACGCTCTCTTATGTCTGTGTTAGAACATTATTAGTTCAACTAGCGCCTCAGAGGCTTGAACATAAAATCCATGTAGTACTGTCAGTACAGTAATGGAGAGGTGCTGCATTGTCTGAAATGCCATTTTACAGACAAAATATTAAAATAAGGTTCTGTCTCTCCAGTGAGGTGCATGAAAATGGTACAGTAATGGTATTCTCTGTTTTGGTCAATACTTATTCTACAACTGATGAAGGACCAAACTGTTCAGAGAGAAAGGCAATTTGATCTGTTGTGTACGTGCTGAATCTTCAAATGACCAAAGTAGTCCCAGTCCACTGTTCTTTCCCCCATGGCCCAACAAAGGTTTCCTTTTCAGATATTTAGAGACATAGTGCCAAACAGAACAGAAAACGCCCTTCAGCCCACCGAGTCAAAGCCAAGCTAGCTACATTTTCCAACAATGGGCCTATATGACATTTCAAGTGTGTATCCATATATGTTTTAAAGGTTATTAGGTTTCCTGCTTTGACCACCCACCAGGACAGTGCATTCCAGATTCCCACCAGCCTCTAGGTGAAAAAGTCTTTCCTCAAGTCCCCTCTAAACTTCCTGTCCTTCACCTTAAAGTTATGCTCCCTCATTATTGACCCATTAGCTATGGGGAACTGCTCCTTCCGATGCACCCTGTCTATGCCCCCCATAATCTCATGCACCTCTATCAGATACCCCCTCAGCCTTCTCTGGTCTAAAGAAAACAATCTAAGTCTATTCAGCCTCTCTTCATAGTTAAACTGCTTCACCCCAGGCAATGTCCTGGTGAATCTCCTCTGCACCCACTGCAGTGCTATCATATCCTTCCTGTAGTGTGTACAGTACTTCTGCTTTTGCCTAATCAAAGTTCTGTACAGCCCTAACCTGACCTTCCTGCTCTTATAATCTATGACACCACTGATGTCCTGTCTGCCTTCTTGACTACACTATTAACCTATCCCGCCACCTTCAGGGATCTGTGCCCAAATACCCCAAGATCCCTCTGTTTTTCTGAGCTTTCCAGTGTCCTGCCATTCATTGCATACTCCTTTGTCTTGCTACTTCTTCCAAAGTGCATCACCTCAAACTTTTCAGAGTTAAATTCCATCTGCCAGTGATCTGCCCATCTGACAAACCCATCTATATCTTCCTGCAATATTAGACTTTCTTATGTTAACTACCCAGTCCATCTTCATGTCATTTGCAAACTTATTAATCATTACCCCTCACATTTTCTTCTATATTATTTTTATTCGTATTATGAACAATAAGGAGCCCAGCACCGATCCCTGGGTATGCTACTGGATTTCGGCCTCCAGTTACAAACAGATTGATTCCATTTTGAAAATTAATCTGTTACCACTACCCTTTGAGGCAGTGCATCTCAAATTATAACAGCTTACTAGGATGAACAATAAAGTTCACTTATTTCTGCTTGGAATTTTTTGCCAATTCTCTGAAGACCTAACTAAAACAGTTGATCTGATCATACCCATGTTGGGATCTTGCTGTATGAAAATTGACACATTGCCTACATTATAGACACTTCAAAAGTACTGCATCAGGTGTAAGGCATTTTTGAGATGCTCTAACATAATGAAAATTACTACATTAAAAATCTGTCATTTATAGCTTTGCCTGTGACAACAAAGGTGAGCCTCAATTGATCTTAGTCCTTCCTGGAGAATTAGTAGAGACTGACACAACAAAATTGACATGGGTTAAATTAGTGGATGAATAGTTAATACATTCAGAGGTACAGAGGAATGTCAGCTAAATTGGTTAATTCTTTACCCGCTAATATTGACCGCAGTAATTCCTAGGTTTTTAATTACGATGATTAATTGACAATGTTCTACAGGTATCCCCTGCGTTTCGAAAGTTCGTTTCACGTTACTTCGCTTTTACGAAAGACCAATATTAGTACCTGTTTTCGCGAACTGAAAGAAATCTGAAGAGGATTTTCACTTTTACAAGAAAAGACAACATATTTACATATAAATTAATGCTTCTTCACTTTATGCCATTTCAGCTTACATAAGGTTTCATAAGAACTTTCTTATTTCGGATAGTGGGGGATACATCTATACAATCCTTGTAGCAAGCCTGGTGCTACCCCACAGGGAATAAAGGAAGCTGAGCGGAGAAAGATTAGTGAAAGACTGGACAATAGGAGTGGTCCCATGGATTCTGTGACAAGAGCCATTGAAGAGATAATGAAACAAAAATTGAAGTAAAAGATGGATCCATGGTATCAGCAAAACAGCAGAGGGGATGCTACGCATGCAAAATTTGGCAATCAGAAGGCTTCCATAACAACAGTGTGGTAAAACTTTGGCAGGAACATTCCCAGAGTATGGATTAACTCACCAAATGTGTATTGATAGGGAATTCCAAGCATCTGTTTGCATGTTTCCCAAATCCGCCAGAGGTAACCCATGGTGCTGGGGAATGAAGCTTCACCAGAAATGAAGAGAACTTCTTCAGTTTCTTTGAATAGGATTGTTCACAACCTCCTTTTTTTTATAATGTCTGCTTTTACTTTGGAAATGCTGCAGTCAGAGTGTGGTGCTGAAAAAGCACAGCAGGTCAGGCAGCATCTGAGGAGCAGGCGAATCAACGTTTTGGGCATAAGCCCTTCATCAGGAATCTAATCATATCTCATTTACTGGCAGTTTCCCATTCTCCCACATGCCAGTTAAAAACTAGACAGCAACAATTCCATCCACGAATGTCAGAGCAGTTACCTGGTGACTCCAGCTCGCAGCTTGCATGCTCCATTTGGGACAGCAGTCACTTACTTACTTGCATATCTTTGGACTTCTCAGGACATACTCCATGGGCAGTGACTGCACACTGCCCTCATTCGTGGACGCTGGCGTCAGACATGTACCAACATTCTCGCACATCTGCAATTCACTTGTAATGCTGAATTTTGGAATGCACAGGACATCACTCATCAGAGTGCTGCAACAAATACACTTTTTGAACAGGGACAGGCATTCAGCTTATGGAGTTAATGCATCTCAGGGCTCCTCACTTGCTCTCTTAGTGTTCACTCACATCAGACTGACTTGGATCCTCACAGCCTCTCTGGTTTGCCATGCCTTGCCTTATGTTTTTGTGCTTTGGCATGTAAAGGCTCTCAGCATTTCTATCTTGACTTACCTTTTAGGACAGGGATAAAGCTAGGCAGCTTGTCCTGATTGTCAGCAATCCTCAATCAAGAGGATGGACCTGTCGCTGTCCTGCACCGTGCTATATCAATCTCAGACGTGAACCATGTGCATCAACCAAATGATCATGTCTCAAATCTGAGGGGAGTAGTCTTCAGTCATGTCAATGGAGACCACCTTCAGTCAGGGTGTTTTGGCACAGGAAGTCAAGGGCGGTCTCGAATCTCAGTCCAGTGGTTTGGGCATGGTCAGACATCTGCTCAGGCAGTCAGGGTAAGGGAGGCCACTATCACTATAGTTTAGGGAATGAACCCGGTAAGCCCTGCAGGTTCAATACAACCATTGCATTGATCAGGCACTAACACAGTACAAGCTGAAGATGTCTGTAATCATAGCACCCTGCATGTAATACACCTGCAGTGTGCATGTCAAAAATCACACAACACCAGGTGTAGTCCAACAGGTTTATTTGAAAGTATAAGTGCTGCTCTGAGAGCTTGTACTTTCAAATAAATTTGTTATTTGAAACAGCTGAGTTCATGAATAGCAATGGGCTCAATGTACAAGTGGTATGTGATCTTCAGTATCACATCTTAGATGTCTGCAACAGGCACCCAGGAGCTACCATGATGCCTTTTTCCTTGGGAATTTTCCTGTTCCATCCTTATTTCAAGGATTGGATGCTCGAGAAGGGTGGTTACTGGGAGACGAGCTATCCTTTACAGCCACGGTTGATGACTCTCGCAGTCCATTTTACAATCAGCGCCTTGCTGCAGTTGACACTAGATCTGCTGAAGATGCTGTTCTGATGCTTGGATCTCAGAGTGGAGTCCTTGCAGTACATTCTAGACTGCATAATGTGCTGCATAACCTAGAATGCTGTCCTCTGCACAACTGGAGCAGGGAATGTGACGGATGCTGAAGAGCTGAGACAGCTGCAACATTCTTCCAAGGGGGAAGATGAGGACATTGAGTAGGAGGAACATCACGTTCAGTGTGAGAGAGAGCTGCAGTCTGAGCACAACAAACTTAATTGGCATCAGTTCGAGTAGATAAAAGCTGTGCACGGTAATTGCTCACTGACTGTAAATTTGCTGCTGCTCAAGTGGCGAGCAATCCATGTCTATTCCTAGGAGCTTCTGTTTGTTTATTTTTCACTGTCGCAATTGCTCAATAAAAGTGAATGTTTTGAAATGTTTGAATGGCATAATGAACAATGAGAAGATAGCAGGCTACACTAGGCCTTGGGAAAAAGAAAATAAATTCTCCTTTAGAAATTGTTCTAAGATAGGATGAAGCTCTGTGCTATGGTCCTTAACTAGCAATAGATTTACAAATGTGTACTGTCATGTTCAATGAAGTATCAGCCATGCAATCTCTGTGCCCTCTGAGAAGTGTTTGTTTGTGGGTGCCCACACTATGTGCATGGTGAAGGGTGCCCCTTAGGTGGCAACACTTGACCTGGCACGCCCCAGCCCCGAATCCTGGGAGGCCCTGGCAGCATCGAGCACTTCCACCGGAGGATAATACAAACAGGGTGCCATTGTGGCCTGGTGCCGAGCTAATGATGTGAGTTTTGAACTTTTGGAACTGGGACTCTTGGAGAGAAGCATTCCATTAAACTTTCCAAAATTGGCACTTGGCTAATTTCCTGTAAAACTCAGGCCATTTTAACATTCCAGAAGTACATCTAACGCTCGGTCACCAACTACAAGTCAAGCTCCGTTTCAGAATGCAGAATCTAGAGCTAATGTCCTTTTGGCAATAAATGTCAGACCATTGATCAATTCATAAATGAATGCAAAGACAAGGGGCAAGACTGTGTCTTCACAGCAGCAGAGCTAGACACAGGCTAATTAAGCTTGTAATAGCATCCACTGCAAAAAGAAATCTTGAACAAAAACAAATGTTATAACATGAAAGCATTCCTACAAAGTGGGTGTAGGTATGAAGCCATACTGATGGCTCGACAAAGTCCACAGTCTGAACATAAGTCAGCCACCTTTGACATGATTAATACCTAATAACTAATACAGGCAGTATGGCCGCATTTATGTACCTAGCAAATGTCCAACATTTAACACTGTTTGCAAGTATTTGGCATCAGAGAACATTGGAAATGTCAGTGCAGAATGCAAAAGCCAGCACAAGCAATTCAACATCATGAGAATCCACAAACAAATACCTGAAGAAAGGCTTATGCCCGAACGTCGATTCTCCTGCTCCTCGGATGCTGCCTGGCCTGCTGTGTTTTTCCAGCCCGGCATTTTTCAACTCTGGTACTCCAGCATCTGCAGTCCTCACTTTCTCCCAACCAAATACCAGACAGATACAGCATTACAACCAGCCAACAGCACATAACAAATAGCATTGGGACAGGATCTTGGTAATGTCTAGTCAAGCTACAGAATCAGATGGTGAGGATGATCATACTATCAACAGCCAAAGAAAACCAGCATTCAGCATGGTTAACATCTTAAAAGTATTGATACAGTCATTGGCCATTGGCACCTTACTAATCACATTTCACAGATGAACAGTCAACAGAAACTAAGCAAAATTCAATACTGATGTAGGTGCAAGCATCCTTCCTCTCTGTGCATTGAAATGTGTGTAACCACAGAAGTAGCAAGAGATAATGCACTAACCAATATCAAACTCACTGCATCAAATAACTTGGAGGGTCCATCCCTGAGATCCATTACATTAAAGTGTCATGACAAAATCTCATTTTGAACACTCTATATTTTTAATATTGTGAATAGCAAGGGTCCAGTGTTCGCAGACTTGGCAATGCACAATGATTTGACATTAGTCTATATTTATAATATCGTCAAGGCAATGTTGAGAGCACAGATCAGAAGGAACCCAATTAGAAACCACTTAATTTTGCAACACACACCATCAGACAACAGGTTACACAGCACCATTTGAACTGAATACATGTAGCCATCCTGAGCCTGCAAGCTTCATACTGCAGGACCAATAACAAATTATTCGTGAGCAGACACATGCTGGCACATCTCTCCAGTCATCACTCATGGATACTCCCAGAAGTGTGTGATGCATTACTCGAAAACAGCAGAAGATGAAAAATGCCCACAACCAGCATGTAGGTATCAGTAACCCAAACTGAACAGCAAACAGAAGATCTGAGCACAGCACTCAACTATTGGCACCAGGAATCTAGCACAAAACCTCACCATATGCCCAAAATCAAGATCATATCAAAATGTACAGCAAATGGCAGGACGGTGCACTAAAACAGCCACCAAAATAAAGCAGCATGCAGCTAAGAAACCTGAATAACCTTGCTGTGACTAGAAACTGGTCTAAGATGCAACACAACAGCAATCCTAACCAGCAGTCCAAAAACATGCAGCTGCCTCCAGCAAAAATCACCATGACTAAAACTGAATGGATAAGTAAACTGTCAATACATCTCAGACACTTGTAGATTTATTGTTCAAGATAAATTATAATCAAACGCAACAGCTTAGATCTGATGTTATTTGGGCTAAGTGTCAATTACTCCAAGTTTCATAGAGGGTTTCTCTCCTTGAACCCCAGTGAGATTCCTTGTGTTATCACCCAAATGTGCATCATTAACTACCCACCCCATCCTAATGGCACCCATCTCTCATCTGATACTAGTCCAATTCTAATACTTGCCATACCCAGAAGAACTCGTAGAAAGTGAGGACTGTAGGTGCTGGAGATCAGAGTCGAGAGTGTGGTGCTGGAAAAACACAGCAGGTCAGGCAGCATCCGATGAGCAGGAGAGTCGACGTTTCAGGCATAAGCCCTTCATCAGGAATGAGGCTTGTGGGCCAGGGGTGCTGAGGGATAAATGGGAGGAGAGTGGGTTCAGGGGAAGGTAGCTGAGAATGTAATAGGTTGATGAAGGTGAGGGAGAAGGTGATAGGTCAACGAGGAGGGTGGAATGGATAGATGGGAAAGGTGATGGACAGGTCAGGAGGGGAGTGCCGAGTTGGAAGCTTGGGACTGGGATAACGTGGGGGGGAGGGGAAATGAGCAAACTGTTGAAATCCACATTGATCCTGTGTGGTTGCAGACTCCCAAGGCAGAATATGAGGCGTTCTTCATCCAGGCCCCCGGCCCACGAGCCTCATTCCTGTTGAAGGGTTTTTGCCTGAAACATTGATTCTCCCACTCCTCGGATGCGGCCTGACCTGTTGTGCTTTTCCAGCACCACACTGTCGACCCAGAAGAACTCATCCCCACCTGGTATGCTGGAATGGACCAGGCACTTGTGCCATCTTTAAAAGGGTGGGGGACACCCAGTCAAGCACTGTCATGCCCTATACAGTTCATGACATTTGCCCCAGATATGGAAGATAAGTGGATTTATGGAAAGGATTTGGAGATCCTAGTGATAGGGTGGAGCAGAGGAGAAGACCTTCGTCCCCCAGGTCTGGCAGAGGTAGCTGCAGTGATTATAATGAGGTCAGCCAGGTAGACCTCATAGAATATGTGTTCTCTGATTGGGGCTGTTAATCTGGTCCAATCAGGGAGCCCTGGCTGACAGATATAAGCAGGAGCATCCATACACAACATGGGTGCTGGGGAAAAAATAAGCACTATCGCAGTTAGGCGGTAGTGTGGGGGTAAGAAAAAAAAACAGGAGTCTTAGGTTCTAAAAAAAATAAACAGGAGCATCAGAGGTTCTGTTCACTCTGAGAGCTGACACTGAGCGAACTGAATCAGTGTCAAGGACGTTCCAAGTGTAAATAAAGAGTGATTTGATAACTGTATACCAGCCTCAGTGGCAATGAGAGAAAAGCACATTCCTGGAGAAATCCATTCTGCAACAGTCTTCTTTGAGTTGGGCATTTCTGGTATCATGCCATTATTTGGAAAGGTTGACTCGTGATCTTTCTGTTGAAGACTGGGCCCAGTATGTAAAAAGAATGCGTTAGTTTTTCTAGGCAGATGATGTTGAGGCAGATGAGAAGCAACAAGTAATTTTTCTGATAGCTGGCGGACCTGGAGCTTTTTTGATTATTCAAATCCTAACTTTCCCTGAAGCATCAGATACTAAAACCTTTCAAAAGTTCATGGATTTAGTTCTGGAATACTATGACTCCATGCCTCCTCTAATTCTGAAATGCTACCAGTTTTACTTGGATATCGGGATTTTTGACTGGGTTAAGATGACTGGCAAAGGCATTGGTTTAACCCTTAATGAGATACTGAGAAACTGTTTGGTATGTGGGATTAATGTTGTAACTGGTGCAGCCATTTCAGTGATTGCAGTACTAGCCTATGCAGAGTTATTTCAGAAGCAACAAGCCTCAATACCAGGCCTTGCCAATCTGGCCCAAGTTTCTGACCCAGCTCAATATGGCAGACATTTGGAGAAATGCTTAGTATTTTAGGAATAACTTTCTCCACGCTGCCAGGCTAAGTGCCATCATGACCTGTCTGCTACCTCAATTCTGTTATCTCCACTACCGCACCCACCTTTCATGCACTACCATATGCAACATCTTTCTTCACTCATTCTTATTGCTCATGCCCCCTCCCCCGACTTTGACATGCTGCTAAGCCTGCATGACATCTGAGGTGCTTGCTCCCTCTGTCAGGACACCTCATTATCTCTCCCGTATCTAAACCAGTAAACCATTTTCATCTCTCTCAATCCCCGTCTCTCTCATTGCCGGAGGCAAAGAGCTTATAATCATGCAAAAGGAACCAAGACAAGTATTGAACAGTCTGACATTCGACTCCTCACCCATACAAGGAGCGGATTCTGAGCCTAATTGTCTCAAGTAGCTGACTGACTGTGTCCAAGTCCCTGGAGTGGGTTTTGGAGGCTGCCTCTATCTTCCTGTACCAGGAGTCCCAGTCTGAAGACCGTCTCCTTTGACATGACTGAGGGCTGCTAACAGCTAAGAAGCTTGAAATTGTTGAATGCCGATGTCTATTGATGTGGGTTGCATGCGTACACTGCCCATGAAGCCCTGTGATGCTGGTGTCAGTTGGCCAAGTTGGAGATTCAGAGTAGCAAGTGACAAGCCAGAGTCCCCAGGTACCTGCTCACACTTCTATGTCGAGAATTCTCAGCATCTGGTTTGCTCATGGCAGGATTTTGGATGGGAAGTTGCATATTAATAAGGTGAGATGTGCACTTAATGAGAATGATAACAAGCAATAGTAATTTTGTGTTTCCTAGCAAGAATTTCATCTCGACTCCCGGTCTCTGTTGGAAGAAGATACAACTAACAATACTGAAATAGTCATAGAGTCATAGAGATGTACAGCATGGAAACAGACCCTTCGGTCCAACCCGTCCATGCCAACCAGATATCTTAACCCAATCTCGTCCCACCTGCCAGCGCCCGGCCCATATCCCTCCCTATTCATAGACCCATCCAAATGCCTCTTAAATGTTGCAATTGTACCAGCCTCCACCACTTCCTCTGGCAGCTCATTCCATACATGTACCACCCTCTGTGTGAAAACGTTGCCCCTTAGGTATCTTTTATATCTTTCCCCTCTCACCCTAAACCTATGCCCTCTAGTTCTGGACTCCCTGATCCCAGGGAAAATACTTTGTCTATTTCCCCTATCCATGTCCCTCATAACTTTGTAAACCTCTATAAGGTCATCTGTCAGCCTCCAATGCTCCAGGAAAAACAGCTCCAGTCTGTAGCCCATCTGGTCAAGATCCTGTTGTAATCTGAGGTAACCGTCTTCGTTGTCCACAACACCTCCAATTTTGGTGTCATCTGTAAACTTACTAACTGTACCTCTTATGCTCGCATCCAAATCATTTATGTAAATGACAATATGATCCTCCCAGACTTCTCACTATAGACAACACTGTTCCCATAAGATTCCAACCAATTTTATTTTTTTTGTCATGTAAATATACTTTATTCTTTAAAATTTAATCTGTAGTAAGAAAAGAAAGAAGATATTATGAAATGCTGTGTATATACCTTTAAGGGAGCATACCTTAAACTACAATCAATCACTAACATCTTGAGACAAGATGTGATGTATTAGCCCCATGATTTGCTCAGCAATCTGAAGCAGCAGTGTTTGCTGTATATACTTAGTTACAAGTTAGACATAAATATTTAACACCCACTGAACATTATCTATACATCAACTTGTTCTCAGTTAAGAACCCACATTATCATCTCTCCAGTCCTTCTGTGATTAGTATATTTGCAACTAATGAAGAAATGTAACACACTCAAGCAGACTTATGGGTTTAGCATCTTATCCAAAAGGCTTGCTAATATAGCATTTCCTTGTATTTAATTGATATGTGAACCGAGATAATGTGCTGAATTCTGAACTTGGGACAGAGGCACAAATCAAGCTGGCGAATGAAGAGAGCATGGTGGGTGGCACGGTGGCACAGTGGTTAGCACTGTTGCCTCACAGCGCCAGAGACCCGGGTTCAATTCCCGCCTCAGGCGACTGACTGTGTGGAGTTTGCACGTTCTCCCCGTGTCTGCGTGGGTTTTCTCTGGGTGCTCCGGTTTCCTCCCACAGTCCAAAGATGTGCAGGTCAGGTGAATTGGCCATGCTAAATTGCCCGTAGTGTTAGGTAAGGGGTAAATTTAGGGGTATGGATGGGTTGCGCTTCGGTGGGGCGGTGTGGACTTGTTGGGCCGAAGGGCCTGTTTCCACACTGTAAGTAATCTAAATCTAAGCTGTGATACTTCAATGTGGCCAAATTCCCACTCATGTACTGTAATGCCACACCTCTAGTAATGATCAATCAGAAGAAGGATTTTTGTGTTTTTACTTTTCTCTCCAAGTTACACTAAACAAGACTTCACCTCAATAGCAAGGCAAGAAGTCAATAGGAGTCAAAGTGACCACAAAGTAGATATTATCTATCAAACTGCTGAGAAAAGCCTCAGTGATAAACAAATGAAAATGACTTCACAGAATCTTACAGCACAGAAGGAGGCCATTTGACCCATCATGCCTATGCTGGCTTTTTAAGCAAACCTATCAATTCATCCCACTATCCTATTTTTCCCCCATTACCCTGAAATTATTTTGCCACTTAAGTATTTGTTTGGTTTAGCTTTTGAATGTTACTAATGAATATGCTTCCATCAAAACTTCAAGCTGTTTACTGCTGACTTTAACAGTTCACAGCATGAAAAGAAAAGTGCATCTCATTTCTGGATGGCTTGCCAATTGTCTTAGATCTTTCTCCTTTTTTTTGCCAACCCTTGTAGTGGTGGTAGAAACAGCATCTCTATCAACATTTGGTTTTGTTGCCATCTTTAAATCCTTATTAATTCCTCACTGTTAAAAATAATTAAATAAAACTCCATTGCCTACATATTTTTTCAGGTACTATTTTTGCACAAATTACGCACCAGTTTCTGATGTAAGTTGTCTCTGAAAGCTAATATAACAAGGCATGAGAAATTCTAAAGGGAGATGGAGGCTGTTTCAGGTAGCAGAATAATGAAAAGACTTACTGGAGGTCCTGAGGAAATCGTGAATAGATTTGCACTCAAGACACATTTAATTTCAGTGAGGGGAGCAGGAAGGGTGGGAGGGGTTATGAACTGGTGGGTGATTTTCACAAGAATCAGGCCTATGTCACTCTGGACATTGAAACCTCTGTTTCTTCCCCCAACACCCATCTCTCCTCCTCTCTGCAGCTTTTATTTCACTTCAGCCCTCCACTTTGTCAGCAAACTAGTTAGATTAGATTAGATTACTTACAGTGTGGAAACAGGCCCTTCGGCCCAACAAGTCTACATCGCCCCGCCGAAGCGCAACCCACCCATACCCCTACATTTACCCCTTACCTAACACTACGGGCAATTTAGCATGGCCAATTCACCTGACCTGCACATCTTTGGACTGTGGGAGGAAACCGGAGCACCTGGAGGAAACCCACGCAGACACGGGGAGAACGTGCAAACTCCACACAGTCAGTCGCCTGAGGCGGGAATTGAACCCGGGTCTCTGGCCTGCAGCAGAGTTGTTTTGTGGATAGTAAGAGAGGATGGAGCAAACATTTTACCGTGAGCCTGTTGGTAACACAACAAAATGTACCTGTGCACTTGCAAAAGGAAAAAAAACTTACAAATAATCCTAAATTATTGCATTATTATAAAACTACAATTCCCTTGCCCACTGAAATAATTCACTATAGCGGAATTAAAAAAAAAACAAATTTAGTGTCATGAATTATTACTTACTGATCTAATTCCCGAAGTTATTTTGAATATATGGAAAAATATGAATCAAAGGAGAGCAGAATCCTGTCTCATTGACAGCACATTACTGACGTTCTATTACTCATACTGCATTGAGTCACTCACAAATCAGAGAAAAGACATTCATAAAGAAGAATCACTGCTACAGTACTCTGCACAAGTTGAGCTTAAGCACAGAACAGCTCTGTACAGCTGCACTGAGTATCGTTATAACCAATACTGGAGAAAGATAGAAATGGAGCTTTCCAAAACATTTGCAAATTAGAGTTGACAAGAGAACTTCCTTTGGTGGGTGTGCAGGATTGCTCAACAGAACATGTAATAGAAATTCTGACTTGGAAGGAGCATATCCCCATAAAGGGAGCTGACCCAAATCGCCAAGTGGGAAATTAGTCCAGAGCAGGCATACGAAAGATTGTTCCTAAAATCTCTTTGGATGATCAATTCACTGGTTGTAGGTTATCCTCACTTTTACATATAGAGGGTGCTGCTGAGATTTACTACATTATTATTTATTAGGCCAGAGGGACCAGTTATGTGAAGGGCTGAGGGGAGACCAGGAGAGATTATGGAGACATTTATTAGAGACTTACAAAATTAGGAGAAGATTTGATAGAGAAGAAGATGTGATAGAAGAGATAGTCAGAAACGCTTACTGAGAGGGAGGTCAGTAACTGAACAAGACAGCTCAAATCAGAGAGTCATAGAGCTAATCCTTAGCCTCCCCTTCAATTATTCATTCGTGTAAGCATTGCCCTTGAAGAGCACTGCATATCACTCGCCTTTCGGGTGTTTTTACTTCCTGGTGGTGGAATACGAATAAAGTTTTCTGCACTCGGTATTTCTTCACGCACACGACATGGGTGGTGGGGAGAAATGATCACTCCTGCTGTCTGCAGTAGTGTACGGAAGGGATATACAAAATAGAGTCTTAGAGCTGTACAGCATGGAAAAAGACCCTTGGGTCCAACTTGTCCATGCTAACCTAAGTTAATCTTGTCCCATTTGCCAGCATTCCACCCTTATTCCTCTAAACCCTTCCTATTCATATACCCAACCAGATGCCTTTTAAATGTTATAGTTGTACCAGCCTCCACCACTTCCTCTGGCAGCTTGTTCCATACATGCACCACCCTCTATGTGAAAAAGGTGCTCCTTTGGTTCCTTTTAAATCTTGCCCCTTTCACCTTAAACCCATGCCATCTAGTTTTGGACTCACCTACCCTGCGAAAAAAGACCTTGGCTATTCACCCTATCCATGCCCCTTATGATTTTGTAGACCTCTTTAAGGTCACCCCTCAGCCTCTGACACGCCAGGGAAAATGACCCCAGCCTAATCAGGCTCTCCCTATAGTTCAAACCTTCTAGCCCTGGCAACATCCTTTAAGAGATTAAAGTGGACAATTGTCAAAAAAAAAGGCAGAGGGGAGAATGAGATTTTCTCAGCGATATATGATCTGGAATGCAGTTTCTGAAAAGATGGGCGGGAAGCAGATTCAATGACAGCTTCCAAAAAGGATTGACTAAGTACTTGGAAAAGACATTGTCGGGTTATGGATAAATAGCTGAAGGTTGGCACCAGTACTGGGCATCTGAAATAAAAATAGGGATGCTAGAATAAGCTGAGTCAGTGCCTGCTGAGAGATCTAGAAATTTCTGGGCAGAATCTTACCAGCCCCTGAACAATTTGGGCATTGGTGAGAAAGTTGGGTAAATATCAGCGTAAATGAGATTTTCAACACTGTGAGCAATAAGTCCAATGCACTAAACAAAGTGTTGAATGGGAAGATGGGAATCTCGCCAATGAACGGTATGAGTCCTGTTTACATTGATTAGCACGTAATTGTTATTTAATGTCACCTCATTAATATGCAGCTTCCCATCCCCTCACTCACTGGATCAAAACTAGACTGGGACAATACCCACCATGGAAGTCAGAGTAGGTACCTGGCAACTCCAGCTTGTAGCTTGCTCCTCCAGGCAGTCACCAACATCTCAGGGTATGCTCCATGGTCAGCAGCCATGGCACCCACCACCCTCTTACCACCTCTGGCATTCAAGGGTATTGGCTTCAAACATACTAGTCTCATCACACCCTCATGGCACATCTCCAATGGACTTACAATACACCTCTCCACTTCAATGCCATACATTGAAATACATTGGCATCTATGATTGTATTGCTGCACTCAGGACACATTGCACACAGAGGCAAGCATCCATCTCCTAGATTTAACTAGGGTGTATCTCCAGTTTCTCAGTCAGGCCAATGGAAACATCTTTTAGTCATGGTGTCCTGGCACAGTCATTCAAGGGTTTGGACATGGTCAGTCAGCATCACTGCAGTCTAGGAAGTAGCCCACAGTCAGCCATGTAAATCTAGTGTGACTAGTCCAGGGAGTTGCGGTGCGTCAGCTGGGGAATTGCAGAAAGCTATCTGTCCAAACTGGGGAAGGGGTGAGCCATGGTCAGTGATGGGGGTCAGTCAACTGAGATTATGGGGGAAGGGGATGTTATCGAGGCCACTGCTGCATGAGGGAAGCCGAGGAAGTCAATTGTGGGGATTGGAGATAGCATGCTGAGAAGCTGAGGGGGACAATCATTGTAAAATATGGAGGAAGTGCAATCCAAAGTATGATGATGAGTGATGATAGTGCATTGGAGGCCATGGGGTATTGCAGGAAGGAGGTTCATTGATAGGCACAACCTCAATTGGAGGCAGTGCAGCACAATGACTGGCATGATTAAACTATAGAGCTGGAGTTCAGGGGTGATGTTTAGAGATGCAGATGTAATTCAAAAATTTATGTGTGGGAATGATTGGATGCTCAATTCTGATGGGGTTAACAGTGAGAGCTAGGAAGAATGGAACATGAAGGTTTGGGAGGGCAGGGCATATTGGTCAATAAGACTGACACACTGAACCTTCAAGTGACTCTGTGAAGCTCTACCTGGGCTCTGCTCCATCCTCATCTGCACCACAATGGAAATGTGAAAACTTCTGGAGTGGCTGTGTTGTGTTTTTTCCTGTCTAAGGATATAAACCCGATTCGTGAGCAACGGAAGACCTTTCAAGGGGCAACTGTGTTAATCATGCACTCACACATTATAGTTTAAGGACCTCTGTAATCATAGAATTCTAGATGTGAACTTTATACAGTCCTGGGCATAAGCAATCTTGACCATAGAGTCATAAAGTCATAGAGTCATACAGCACGGAAACAGACCCTTCAGTCCAACTAGTCCATGCCGAACATAATCCCAAACTAGTCCCACCTGCCTGCTCCTGGCCCTTTTTTAAATCTCTCTTCTCTTGCCTTAAAATGTGCACTAGTCTTTAAAACTCCCATCTTAGGGAAAAGACGGCTACCGTTATCTCTAATTATGCCCCTCATTATTTTATAAATTCATATAACCATCACGTCTCAACCTCCCATACTCCAGTGAAAAACTCTCAGCCTATCCAGCCTTTCTTTATAACTCAAGCCTTCCATACCCAGCAACATGCTGGTAAATCTCTTCTGAACCCGCTCCAACTTGATAATATCGTTCCTATGATTGGGCGACCAGAACTGGACACATTATTCCAGAAGAGGCATCATTAATGTTCTGTACAACCTCAACGTGACTTCCCAAATCCTATAGTCAAAGGACTGAGCAATGCAGGCAAGCGTGATAAATGCCTTTTTAACCACCCTGTCTGCATATGATGCAAACTTCAAAGAATTATGTGCCTGCACCTCAAGGTCCCCCTGTTCTACACCACTACCCAAGGCCCTACCATTAATTCTATAAGCCCTACCCTTGTTTGCTGCACCAAAATGTAATACCTCACATTTATCCATGACATTGATCATTACAAATTAATCCCAGTAATCTCAGTTAACAGAATAAATTGTAGGCAACCTATAAATTATCACTTGCAGTCCACACTTCACAACACATTCATGAGTCTCAAGTAATGCACAAGGGCTTGGAGCTGCTTTCCTCACATACTGAACTGTAAGTAATCAACAACATTATTCTTAAATACATGGACTTATTTTCAAGAATTATCTGTGAAGTAAGCATAGAAAATGTAATTGATCCTACTGAACTTATAGTCTCTTACTGTGTGTGCATAACATGGCTAGCTTTGCATAGATTTGAATAAGGTCCACAATGTTAAATTCATCACCTTGCTATCCTTGTTAAAGACCACCAGATCCCAAAGTGTAGAGTACTGTGGTAAATAGTCATTTGTTTGTGCTGCAGTAGCTGACTAAACACATTGCTGAGAAGCTGCTCTGTTCCTGATGCTCTATACATAAGCTCATTGGAATTGTCACCAATGGATCCAGAGCTAGCAGCTGTTATCCTATTATCCTGTTATCCACAATGCAATGAATGACACAGAAAGTAAAAGGAATACATACATCTACAAGCCCAGCAGAAAACTCTTCCAATGCCAAGCAGTCTCCAAATGGAGGCTTAGCAGCAAAAGGGCCCCTCAGAGACAGTACAAAAAGCCCATTTCATCTCCAATCATTGTCCTCCAGATGAGTGAGGCACAATGCTGCTGCCTAGGACCCTGTAAGTGAACTGTGTTATCTGCTGGAGCGCTCCAGGTGTGAGGTGCTACAGACTGTTTACACTTAGGTTTGAGTGCACCACATCATACCGTGACTAACTTCATTAATAGAAAAGGGTTTCATTCAGTCAATGTTCAATTTATCTGTGATCATCATGACTATATCTTAGATGTCTGCCCCAAAGTACCATTGAAGCTTCTGTGGTGCCTACGTCTTTGATAACTCTTGTGTCCCTGTTTCAGTCTATGGGACGCATGCCTTTACATTTGGAAGACAAGGACTACGCTCTCCAACCATGGTTTAGAATTCCAGCCCCCAACCGAGACTGAGTGCAGATGCAATGGGATACCTTCTTTCAATGAGGCTATTGCAGGCCATAAGCTGAGGCTCACAAGCTTGCATAGATATGGGACTTCTTTGCAGTATACTACAGACAGACTGAGCTACAAAATGATTGTATGCTATGCTCTGGATAACTGGAGCAGGCAAAGGAGAAAGTGATGGAATCATGAGGAGTTGAGAGCAGTAGATCCTTCCTAGGAGGAAGATGAAGAAATTGATCATGAGGAATATCACCTTCACCAACATTGCGACACAGCAGCACTGGGTGCAACAAACTAAACAACCTCTAGTTTGACAACCTCTTCCAATGGAACTGAGTTGGGTGAAGTCATTATCCATTGACTGTAAATGTGCTGATGCTGGGAAAACAAACAGGCCCTGTTCATCCCCAAATCCATACAAAGCTTATCGGTTTGTTTGTTCTTAACTTTATTGCACAATAAGAAAAGTGAACGCTACAAGCCATTAGAAAATTTCACAATGTCTGATGCACCAGCATTCAAATATAACCATATTTTATATCACTATGCACATTAGGGAAAGAGTAGCACTCCTTCAGACAGAGATCTAACATTGTATGATGCTAAGGAAAGGCAGTTTCTCTAGCTTCGTTCTTAGGACTGTAGCTAAAATGACGTGAAGCAAAATATATGCACAAATGTGAAGTTGTATTGACATAAAGGTTCCACCTGTGCAACCTATGTTCCCTCAGAATGGTTTATTCCGATTCCCTCCCATTATCTCTAGTTTTAGTCCCTGGTGCCATTTTGTCTTTGGAGGGGCCAGACATACTGAGAGTGCCTTGTGCTGACTGGGAAGGCTCACATCCACAGGGTTGTGGATCTCTGGCAGGTTGGAGATGACGGCACCCAACATCTTTGATGTGTTTTGAAGGGACATGTCTGGGCAGCCCAGGGTGGGGGGGTGGGTTGGGGGGAGTTGCGGGATCTGGATACAGGAGAAGAGATAGAGTGAGTGTGAGGTATCAGAGAGAAAATGTTGGCATTCACCCTAGCAAAATGGAGAAAGACATTGGCCTTCTTCCTGAGAACTTGGCATTTCTCCAGACAACTGAGTTTGCTTTAATCCCATGTCGCAACCACTGACCAGTCCGACATGGTCTGGTATCATGGCCTCAACTGCTCGTCCTGAGGAAGAGAAAGTCTTACCTATGCACCAATCATCCAGTAGGACCTCTAAGACTTTGTCCCGAAAACAGGCACCAATATCCCACTGTCTGCCGTGCCTGGGGCAAATGTCAGAAAAGATGCGGGGCAGCTCTGACTCACGGTGCTTCCCCAGGTACCCAATGTGCTTTTGAAAATGGTTAGCACCAGTGCTAAGGACACTGGTCAATTCCTGGATATCCGATGAATGGTGGGTTTTTCCAGGAATGGCATTTGATAAAACAGGATGGAAATTTGATGTGATACTTCCTATGGGGCAGGAACAGCAATTAACGTGGTGAGTTTGGTAGGAGTCAGTGAGAAAACTCATTCTATCAAACTCAACGCAACTCGAACTTAGCAAAACAAAAATCAACCTTTTGGCCTTGACTTTACCTGAGGAATGCACCTCACCATACAACCCAGCACTCTGTCGCTTTTTGGACTCAACATTCAGCTCAACAAGAACATTCCATCTGGCCCTGTTTTGTTTGCTTCTTTTCTGGTTCATCTCTTCCCATTTCTTTCTTTATTCCTTCGCTTTGGATCTGGACAATTTGCACTCAGTGAGTTCTCACAAAAACAAATATGATAGGAAGTGAGACAATCTGTTTTTTGTTGTGATGTTAAATGAGAGATAAATTGGGATATCTTCCTTGGTCCACTTTGAAATAGTGCTGTGGGATCTTTGACATGCACTTGGGGGGTTAGAAGGGCTGTTTGTTTAACGTCTTATCTGAAAGACAATACCACTGACAATGCAGCTCTCCCTCAGTAATGTAACTGAGTGCCAGCTTAGACATTGCCCCTCCAGCCTCTGGAAGGGCATTTGAACTCACTGAGAGGTCAGATTACTGCCAATGAACAATGGCTGACAAATAAAAGGAACCAGAAAAGCCTAGTATGTATAATTATCAATCCAGCCTTAACTGATAAAATAAAATGGCTATCATTCACCATCATCCAGGACACCTTTGCCATACAATAAAACCTCTTTGAAAATATTGGACCTTGCACATCTTGTCTTGGTCAGAGGTTTGTGTGAAACTCTATTTATGTTTGGAAATAGAGAATTTGATGAGATTCAGGACCGAATAAATGTCAAACACATGGAGTGTCAAAATATCAAACAGGTATAGGAGAGAAATATGAAGACTATATTGTTAAATTGTGTTTGTCTTATTCTAATATTGACATTTTTTCATAATTCAGCATCACATGCTTAATCTTGGCTGCAGTCTGAGTCCAATTCCCTTATTGCTTTTTGTTCAATTCTTAGTGCACGAGTGTTAATTGATAATAAAGTACAGCATATACTCCATTGTGTTATTTACTATTTCATTAATTCTGTTAAATCTACACTGCTCCCCGTGGTGATTTAAATATTTGAAAGTGATATAACATAGTATGTGACAGTCCACTTGCAGAAAAAGGACAGCCCATGCACTCGGGACTGAAAACTAATCTAGGAACACAACATCTTTGGTAACCTAATGTTATTTCTGGCCTTCAGCTAGTAATACCTTGTGAAAAAAAACCAATTAAAATGCAGTCAATCAAGCTATACCTGTCCCTTTAAGGATTCTTCTGAAGTCTTGGCATCTTATCCCTTCACTGAAATTGTTTGGGATTTGTCTGCTGGGATATATGTAAGTAATCTCTTGGATAAAATAATGCTGCCAGTACACATAGATCACAATTACAAAACAAATTATCAAATAAACCTGTTCACTCTGCCTGCTCACTATATTGCCACAGTTTGTTCAAATTAAGCTGTGACTTTTATTTTTGCTTATACACACACCAAGTCTATTTTGCTGCAAGATAGATGCCGCCTATCTTGCAGACGCAATAACTCACCGCATTCTGCAAGTCAATCGTTCTTAATGTGATTCACCAGGAATTGAGTGACAAATCTACCAGAGAACTGCAATAAACAGCATTATGCTCTCCAGTATGAAGAGCTGTGAAGTGTTGGGAAGCCTACATAAAGTACATGGTTTGGGTGAAAGATTTTGGTCTTGCACCTACCATTGTCACCAACATAAGAAACAGAAACAGGAGGAGACCAATCAGCCCTTTGAGCCTGTTCCACCATTCAATGAGATTGTGGCTAATACTTCAGCAGCTTCCTGCATTAACCTTGTATTCCTAGACGTTTTTAATTTGTAAAAGTCTTTCCATCTGTCTTGAATGTAATCAATGACTGAGCCTCCACAGTCCTTTGTGAATTCCAGAGATTCATGCTCTCTGACTGAAGCAATTCCTCTTTATCTCAGTCCTAAATGGTCTGCCCTTTATTCTGAAATTTTGTCCTGAGATCTGGATTCCCTCAGCCAGGAGCAACAGCCTTCCTACATCCACCCTGTCAGAATGCTATATATTTGAATAATAACCACTCTCATTCTTCTAACTTTCGGGATTGTTGGCCCAATCTATTCAACCCATCCTCATAGGAAAACCCCTCTATCCCACAAATTAGTTTGGTGCACTCTATGGCAAGAACATCTTTCTGTAGTAGACAAGCAAGAGGCTGGAAGAACACAACAAGCCGGGCAGCATTAGGAGGTGCAGAAGTTGAAGTTTTGGGTATAACCCTTCTACCTGAAACGCCAACTTCACAGCACAATGCTGCAGGGATGGACTCAACAAGGCTCTATAGAATTGTAGAATGACATCTTAAATCCTATACTTGAACCTTCTTGTAATGAAAGCCAATGCCTCGTTTGCATTCTCAATTGCTTGCAATACCTGCATGTTCACTTTCAATGATTCGTGAACAAGGACATGTTCAAGACAAGTTCCCAGCCTCTCACTATTTAAGAAATACCCTGAATTCTCGCATTTCTGACAAAGTTTTATGCCAATGCATTATCTAATTTGGAATGTGTTAATCATATTGAAACATGTAACTGTTCTATTTTTCATTTCATATTGGTGAAGGTAATGTGGTTGTGGCAGAGTCCTGTGTTTTGTGTTTATCTCATGGTGGTGGAATAGAACATTGAAGGAGAAATAGTATCCTGATTAGAACTACATTGTGAGTTTGAGAACAGAAAGGCAGCACTGGAGATTGATGTGGAGTGTTGGATTGGAGTAGATAGGGTCAGAAGTCAGATGACATCAGGTTATCGTCCACCAGTTTATTGAAGTCACAAGCTTTCAGAGCGTTGCTCTTTCACCAGGTGGTCACTCCAAAAGCTTGCAATTTCAAATAAACCTATTGGACTATAACCTGGTGTCATCTGACTTCTGACCTCGCACTGGAGATTGATAAGGGTTTTAGAGATGCCCCTCCAGACAAGTGCCTGATTTTAGTCAACCATAGACTTGGGGGGATTGAGGCCCAAAGATGGAGAACATGGATAGCTTTGAACAGAACATTGATGTAACTAAATTGGCCAAATGTTGGTGTTAACTTATGTGGCATTCCCCCATAACAAGAAAAGGATATAAAGGAGACTTTCAAAAAAGGATTTGTTGCTGTAATGAGGGCAATGATTTCATTAACTGCTCCAAAGATACATTTAAAGGTCTTAGACGATCAATCTAAGTGTATCTGAGATGGACCGTAGTTTATTGGACCTCAAAGGAACCACTGTCATTGTGAGTGTGTATTAATCCTTAATAGTTTAGAAAAGATGCACCATCATGTTGTTTTGTGCTGTAGATGCCTGGGCCTGAACTTTTAGGCCAACAAAGTGGATAACCTCTTATTTTTCCATCTGTCAATTTTTTGCCCACTGACTTGGTGCTTCTAAATCCCCTTATAAATCTTTGTACTTTGGTTATAACTCAGTTGCTTTTATTTATGCATCACCTATAAACTTGTAACTATTACATTTAATCCCCACAAACAGATCATTGATATAGATTGTGAATAGCTGGAGCCCAGGCACTGATCTTTGCAGCGCTCCATCAGTCGCAACCTGCCGATATTGAAATGATATTTAATCCCCCTCTGTTTTTCATACATGAAGAGTGATGTATTCCTAATCCATGCCAGTGCCTAAATTGAGCCTTAGACTATGGTTACATTAACTGGACCTCAACATGTTTCAGACTTACCCAATAGAGTGGGGCCATCAGGTGAATTGTGGAGTATTTCTGGTTCATTTGACTCCATGAGGACAGTTATGAATCTAAAAGTGAAATGATCCTTTTGTGGACAACTGCGGGAGAACACTCAGCTGAGCAAGCCTTGGTCTGTTCACATCAATGCCCAGTTGGGTAAAATGGTTCTGAACCAGGCATCAGTTTCCCATTGACATATGGAGGATGTTATTAACCTCAGCATTTCCTAAAAGGTCAGCATTACCCCACTCTCAGCTGACATCCATCATTCTCTGACTTCCTTAGTTTTCTACTACACTGTACTTTTCTGATCAACACATCTCGCAGTTCCATTATCCCTTTCCCTCTAGGCATTTCCTCAGATTTACACTTGAACAGTCCCCACTCAGAGCCAACCTCATCCGTATTGCCCTCTTGTACCCACCCCAATCCATCCCTCACAGTCACGTTTCTCAACAAACTTTTCACACTCAGAAGAACTCTCAACTTTCCGTCATTTAAGGAGAAGACTCAAAAGGGAAACACATTGTGAATGGTGTTCTCATTTGCCTTTTGCAGTGAAAGAAAGAAGTTATTTGAATGTCTTATTCTCAGGATTTGTCACATGGTCCAGTCACCACGAGTGGTGAGATAGCTTCATGAAGACGATGGGCTGGCTGACAGTGAGAATCAATTGTGTCTCCAAGGGCAATGGGCCTTAGATTTTCCAATGGTATTTTCAGAGACCCAATACACACACGCAGGAATAAAACACAGAACTGTGGATGCTGGAAATCTGAAGCTTTCAGCACAGCTAACACATGTTTACCCACTCATAGTCCCTATTAGTGCCTATCTAGTTATTTTTCCCTCCTGGAATATTATCAACAAACCCTTTTGAAGTGCCTCCACAGAGGCCAGTACCCCTTTAATTACACATGAACAGCCCCTGACACTGATCCAGCTCCCGCAGAACCAGTTCTCAGAGTGAACAGAAGCTCTGACACTCATGTTTTTTTTAACTTTTTTTCCCCACACTGCCGCCTAACTGCGGTAGTGCTTATTTATTCCCCCAGCACCCATGTTGTGTGTGTGCAGGTGTGAGACACAGTGAGAGACACAAGGTGCATGAATCTTTATTCAAATTTCCACCACCAGGAAGCAAAGAGACATCTGAGTGGCCAGTGACAAGCAGTGCCCTTCACATCAAAGGGCAATGCTGCATGATCAAACAGGGAAGGGGTGGGCAGGGATTAAATCAAAATAGAGTTGGAGGGGGAAATAATACACTATGACCAGCACTCGACTCCTGTAAGACAGCACTCGGCGCAGTCCTGTCCAGCGGCCTAGGCAATCCGAGACTTTGGCCTCCAGCTCCTGCCAGTTGGCCAGCCAGGATTCCTCAGCCGGGTTGAGGTAGACCCCCAGGTAGAGGAGATGGGTGGTACTCCAGCTGAACCCCGTAACTCCTCCGGCAGGGAGTCCACCCGCCACAGACCGACCAGTAGTCCGGAACATTTGGCACAGTTGATCCTGGCGGAAGACGCTGCCGAGTACACGGCCTGGCATTCGCGCATCCTGTGAAGAGCACGTCATTGGCGTAAGCTGAGAGGACAACCTCTGTGCCCGCATCGTGTAGAACCAGCCCCGCCAACACAGGAAAGGCTCCACACACAGGGAATACAGCTGGCCGGACAGGGGGCAGCCTTAACATACTCCTCTCCCAAAGCGAAGGGGCGCCTTCAGGGACCCGTTAACTTTAACCAGATACTCTGCAGTGGTGTACAAAAGTCAGATTCGGGCAACGAACTGCATCCTGAACCCAAATGCCCACAGAATCCCGAGCAGGTACTATTGATCGACCCTGTTGAACGTCTTCTCTTAGTCGAGAGAGAGGAAGGCGCTCGGCAGACCAGCCCGTCGACAGAAATGGATCAGGTCCCGGACCAGGTGGACATTATCATGTATCCTCCAGCCCAGGAGCATGTAGGACTGGTCTGGGTGAATCATGTGGGCCAGCATGGAGGCCAGGCGAGAAGACAACACTCTGGTGAAGATTTTATAGTCTGTGCTGAGGAGGACACTCCTATTTATTTTTTTTTTCCCTTTTTATGTATCTCTCTCTCATCACCACTGAAATCCAGTATCCCGTCACCACGTCATCCTTCATTTACATACGGACAGTCCATGACACTGATCCAGCTCCCTCAGAGCCAGCTCTCAGAGTGAGAGGACGCCTGACCCTCCTGTTCTTTTTTTATTTTTTTTAAAACCACCCCCCACACTACCATCTAACTGCGATAGTGCTTATTTTTTCCCGAGCACCTATGTTGTGCGTGTGTGGGTATGAGACAGTGAGAGACACAAGGTGTACAAATCTTTATTCAATTTCCACCAGCAGGAAGATAGGAAAACACCCAAGTGGCCAGTGACAAACACTGCCCTTCACATCAAAGGGCAATGCTGTGTGATCAAAACAGTGAAGGGGAGGGTACGGACTAAATCAAAATAGAGTTGGAGGGAGAAATGATGCACTCCACTCCCTGCGGCGCCCACCTCTCCCTGAACAACTCCAGGGTGTTGGTAGACACCGCGTGCTCCTTCTCCAAGGACACCCGGGCTCTAACGCAAGAGGGGCAGGCAGTCGGCCCTAACGATCCCCTCCACGGCCCGCTGCCTGGATCTGTTGATGGCCAGTTTAGCCAGGCTCAGGAACAGACCCACAAGGAGGTCTTCAGACCTGCCCTCCCTCCTCCGTACCGGGTGCCCGAAGATCAGGAGCGTGGGACTGAAGTGCTGAGGAGGGAGACCGGACGCCAGTTCTTCAAAGGTCTTCCTTCTTTGGCAGCAGGACGATGACCGCCCTGCACCAAGAAAGGGGCAGCTCTCTGGCATTTAGACACTCCCCCAGGACCTGTGCATAGTCGCTCCCCAGGACGTCCCAGAACGCCCTGAAGAACGCCACAGTCAGCCCGTCCAGCCCCGGGGACTTGCCCCTCGAGAGCGCCGGTCAGCTCCTCTAAAGTGACGGGAGCGTCGAGCCTTCCGGCGTCCTCCGGGCTAAGCTGCGGCAGGTCCTCCCACAGAACTCTGCGAGCATCCTCGCTGGACGGATCCGGAGAGAACAGAGCCATGTAATAGTTTCGGACGTGGGCCCTGATACCCTCTTGATCCGAGACGAGGGACCCGTCGTCGGCCAGCAGCACAAGGAGCTGCTGATGGGTGCCACGCCTTTTTTCCAGCGAGTAGAAGAAGGGGGAGCCGCGGTCCAGGTCCTGGAGGAGCTGGATCCGCGACCTCACGTACGCGCCCCGAGCCCCGACGAGCTGCAGGTCCCGGAGCGCGGCCTTCTTCTCTTCGCGCTCCCCGCGCAGGGCCGGGTCCGCGTCGGGCTGACAGAGGCGTGACTCCAGGTCGAGCATCTCCCTCTCCAACTCCCTGATCCTGGATTTCTGCCTTTTTGTCGACCCCCTCCTGTACTCCTGACAGAAAATACAGACATGAGCCTAACCCATGTCCCACCATAGCCTCAGGGAGGGGAAGTTTCCCCACTTCCTTCTCCAGCCGGCACAGAAACGACGAAACGAGTCCCGGAACCGCTCGTCCTCCAGCAGCAGGTTGTTAAAGTGCCAGTACACGGAACCGAGCCTGGCGGTGAACGGAAGGAGTTCCGCCCACACCAGGTGATGGTCCGTTCACGACACCTGCCGCGTGGAGGCCTTCGGAAAACAGGAGGCATACGCCCGCGAAACATACAGGCGGTCAATTCTGGACGCTCCGACCCCAGGCCTCACGAAGGTGAAGGCGATGGAGTCGGGATGGAGATTCCGCCAGACGTCCACCAGGTCAAAGGACTTGACCAAGTCCCCCAACCTCCTCCCTGACGCCCAACCGGTGCAGGCACCGCCGTGGTCCCTGCCCTCGAGGACGCAGTTAAAATCTCCCCCGAGGACGACGCACTGGTTCTCGTCGATGGAGGCGAGGTGAGCGGACACTTCTCCGAAGAAGCTCGCTTGCCTCGGCCCGGCCAGGGGAGCGTAGACGTTCACCAAGTGAAGCACCGCGCCCCCCAGCCGAACCATCAGGTGAAGCAAACGGCCTGGCACAGGCTCCCTGACCCCCAAGACCTCTGGCTGAAAATGCAGGGCCAACCGGATAGCCACCCCGCCAGATGTGCGGGTGAGGTGACTCATGTAGACCCCCCCTCACCACTCCAGGAGCCAGGTGGCTTCGTCTCCCAGGGTAGTGTGGGTTTCTTGCAGGAAGCACACCGCATACCTCCCGTCCCGGAGGCCCAAGAGGGTCTGGAATCTGCGCTGTGACTCCCTGCTGCCGTTGATGTTGAGGCTGGCTATAGTTGTCTCCATGTCGGAAGCATTGTGCAACCACCACCAGTACAGTTAAAAACCTATATACACATTTACTGGGAGGACGGGGGAGGGGCACAGAAGTCCCTCGCCCTCACCAGGAGTGTCCCCAGGAAGTTCCTGATTCGCTTTCACTCGTTCACGTTGAGCCCAGGCACCTGGCAAGCAGCGGGGGCCGACCAGTAAACTCTCTCAAATGAGCTCCAGCGGTCAAGCGCCAGTTGGGCTCTATCCAAGCGACTCAGTTTCCTCGACAAATTCCCAGAGTTCCTCGAGGGGGATGAGGGGGAGATCAGTGGGGGGGCACCGATCCCGAACCCTCCACCGGGAGGTCGCCCTCAGTCACCGACTCCTCCACCACCGAGAGGATGGGGGCTGGTCCGGCGCCACCAACTGACCTCAAACCCCCGGTGACCCCACCCCCAGGGTCACCAGCGGTACCTTCCTCAGCACACCCCTTCCCGGATCGCCCTGAGTTCAGGTCACTGGGCGGCAGAGGCTCGGGGCCCCGCTCCCCTCCTGACACCGGGACACCTGGCTCCTCGGGGAAAAGGTCCTCCCCCAGGGCCAAGGCCCCCGGAAAAACAGTCTGGGAGGGAGGAGCGAGGATAACACCTTCCTTCCCTCCACCGCTCGACGACCCAGCAGAGGGTCCTCCGTTGTCGCCCGCACCACGGCCCATGTGGTTATTAAAGTCCTCCCCAGGGATTGGAGGAGTTGAGGCAGTAGGAGGCCCTGCTGTAGCCCCTGGGAGTTTGGGTAGGTCGGGCCACGGTGAAGGACAGTCAAGAGGCACCATTGGCTCGTCCCCTGGAGAGGAGTAGCACTGCTGGAGTGTCTCTCTCCTCCAAGGGGCAGCACCTCTTCACCAGAGAGACAGGGAGGAATTTATGGGCCTTCCCCTCCCCGCCCGCCTTGGTGCTCATGGGGCCCGAGGCCCCTTCCTCCAGCCTTTCCCGGAATAAGATTGGCTGGGGGAAGACAGGGGGCGTGGCCAGGTTGGGGAGGGTCAGCCGTGTCACTTTCTGCCCTGCCCCTGGTTTATCAGGTGATGGTGGGGAGTCCAGTTCCCTTTTCGGGGCCCAGAGACACGCTCGCTGCAGGAGGTAGAGCAGCGGTGGTTCATCCCAGGTTAGTGATAGGGTGTGGCTGCGTGGGGCGAGGCTCAGGGGCAGGCGTTGAAGCCCCAGGGGTTTTTCTATCGGGATGTGGGGTGGATGTGGGGTCAGTGGGGCCAGGATCAGTTACGGGTTTGGGGGTCAGGGTTCCCGCGCCGGGGCGATGCTGGCACGGCCACAGGGGCATTGTCGTGCTGGGGCGGGGCAGGTCATGGGCCAGGTGTCGGGGAAGGAGATAGGGTGGTCTCCCCGTGGGCGGGCCTGACGCGTTGCGTCTTCTCGAGTGCCTTCTGACCGGCCGGACGCTCACCCCCCTCCCTGCCAGAGGCTGGAGCATTGAAAGCCTCCGGCTTAGCACCCGGTGCCGGGGCTTGTGGTGTTGACTTTGGGGGAGGGGGAGGGGGAGTGGGTGCGGCGGCACCACCATCAGCTGTTGGCACAGGCTGGGCAGCCTTCTGGGTGGGGCAGTTTTCTCTAATGTGCCCCACCTCGTGGCACAGGTGGCACCACACGCCATCCGCCATCCAGAAGGTGCAATAGGCCGCGCCCTCGTGGAGGAGGGTGAAAGAGCCCTCGGTGACCTCCTCCTGGGCCAGGCAAATGAACACCTGACATCGGTAGGACTATATATGTCAGAGGGCAGGGTCCTTAAGACCGAGCAGGAGCGGTTGGACACCCGACCAGATTTGCCCCAGGGTGGTGAGGTGGGGGAGAAGGAGCTCGCTGGCAATGAAGGGCGGGACGTTGGAGATCACGACCCTCTGGGCCGTAACCTCCAGAGGGTCGATGGGCAAATGTGTCCCACCCACAGTGAGCCCCTTCTCCACGGCTAGGTGGACCGTCTGCTTGGTCTTTAGGAAAAAGACGGCCTTCCCGTACATCCGGGCCGCAGCGACAATGGCCAGTGGGCCGACCACACTAGCCATGACCTTGCTGCAGGCCTCAATGGTCATATTGGGGTAGGGATAGGCCTTTACCCCCAGGCGTTTAGTTAAGTGCTTGAAGGGGGTCGTGGTTGCAGCCAGATTTGGAGCAGCCGAGCCTAAGGCAGCGACTACACCGGCATAGATGCGGCTGGGCCCTGCGGCCTTCGGGCTCACCATACTCTGCTGCTGGATGTTGGTGTGCCCCAGGCAGCAGTGGTGGAGGTGGGCCTCTGGCAGCAGCAGTGGTGGAAGTCGTGGGGTGGTGCCCAAGGTGAGTCCCAGGCAGCGACGGTGGAGACCAGCCTCAGGCAACAGCAGCGGTGGAGGCAGGCCTTGGGCGAGTCCCAGGTAGGACCTTAGTCGCAGCGGTGCGGGCAGACCTGTTGGGGAGGGTCCCCAAGGCAAGTCCCAGGCAGCAGCAGTGGAGGTGGGCCTCCAGCAGTGGCAGTGGTGGAGTGGGGCCCAAGGAGAGTTCCAGGCAGCGGTGGTGGAGGCAGGCCTCTGGCAAGTCCTAGGCAGGCCCTTGGTCGCAGCGGTGGGGCGAGACCTGTTGGGGAGGGTCCCCAAGGCAAGTCCCAGGCAGCAGCAGTGGAGGTGGACCTCTAACAACAGCGGCAGTGGTGGAGGTCCTGGGAGGGGCCCCAAGGCAAGTCCCAGGCAGCAGCAGTGAGGCAGGCCCCAAGCAGCAACAGCTGAGGCAGGTCTGGGCAGGGTCCCAGAGACCAGCAGTGGGAGTGGGCCCCAGGTCAGCAGCAACACTCCCTTGACCTGGGTGAGGCCCAGGCTGCAGCTCCAAAAGTAGGCCCCAGACTCAAAAGCTCTCACCTTCTTCTTCCTTCTTCTCTCTTGATGTGGGGCAGCTGATCCAAGGACAGTCCCCTTCAAGGAGAGCGCACACACACTCACACTGATCCAACTCTCAATAGGGAAAACACCCAAGAGGCCAGTGACAAACACTGCCCTTCACATCAAATGGCAGTGCTGTGTGATCAAAACAGTGAAGGGGAGGGTAGGGACTAAATCAAAATAGAGTTGGAGAGAGAAATGATGCACTCCACTCCCTGCGGCGCCCACCTCTCCCTGAACAACTCCAAGGTGTTGGTGGACACCGCATGCTCCTTCTCCAAGGACACCCGGGCCCCAACGTAACCGCGGAAAAGGGGCAGGCAGTCGGCCCTAACGGTCCCCTCCATGGCCCGCTGCCTGGACCTGTTGATGGCCAGTTTGGCCAGGCCCAAGAGCAGACCCACAAGGAGGTCTTCAGACCTGCCCTCCCTCCTCCATACTGGGTGCCCGAAGATCAGGAGCCTGGGACTGAAGTGCAACCAAAAGCAGAGGGGAAGGTTTTTGAGAAAATCAAAAAGGGAGTGCAAACGCCCACACGCAATATACACATGGTCCACGGACTCCACAGCGCCACAGAACAAGCAGTTAGGCTGGGACACCGTGAACCACCGCAATCTGCGGTTGCAGGGGACTGCTGCGTGCAGCACCCTCCACCCCAGATCCCCGAGAGAAAGGGGGAGGACTCCTGCGTAGAGAGCCCTCCACTGGGGATCCCCACCGCCCGGTGGCAAATGGGCACGTCAAGGCGTGTCCGGACAGTGGATGAGGGAGAAGAGGTGGACGGTGTGCAGCAGCAGTCTATACAGAGCCCGCCTTTTTTTACATCCTTGAAAGGGACAAAATTAAAATTTCGGAGGCGGCTCAGGTTGTGGGGCACATGCTCCGCAGGAAGTACGGGACCTTGGGGCCAATGTGAAATTCCGTCCGGGCTGGGGTGAGCGTGGACAGGATCCCACCGCACACCTGAGCGTCCTCCAACTGGTGCACTGTCGGGTCCGAGCACCACCGTTTTAAGGCATCGGATGGCGGTGGCCACGTACCGGACGTCTACCGCTGCCCTGCTCGCTATATCCTGCTGCAGCATCCAGCCCAGGCCCCCGGCACCCAGCACGTCCCCGACCCTGGTCACCCTCGCCGCCACGGACCTCCCCTCCGACAGCCACTCGATTCCTGAGCAATGGCTCCCTGATGACAGCCGCTACTCCAGCCGGAGGGTAGGCGTGGCGCGATTTGACCATGTTCAAGACAGTGATCAGGTCCTGGTAAAAGACAGGCAAAGTCTTGAGGGCGACCTCCAAACTGTCACAGTCGACGAACAGATCTGCGTGTCGTAGTTGAGGTTACGCACCTGGTGGAAAAAAATACGTCGCCAGGGCGCACCACCTAGGAGGAGGCTAGACGTAAAGATATTGCTGCAAGGTCTGAAGGCGGAATGTTGTGACCTGGGTGTGGATGCACACCAGCGACTGACCGCCCTCCTCAATAGGGAGACTCAGAACCTGCGCAGCGACCCAGTGCAGCTTTTTGTCCCAGAAGAAGTCGACCAACGTTCTCTGGATGTCAGCGACAAAGCCAGGAGTAAGGACCTAAGTGACCAGCCGGTACCACAGCATGGCGGCCACCAGCTGGTTTATGACCAGCACTCGACTCCTGTAAGATAGCACTCGGAGCAGTCCTGTCCAGCAGCCTAGGCGAGCCGAGACTTTGGCCTCCAGCTCCTGCCATTTGGCCGGCCAGGATTCCTCAGCCGGGCTGAGATAGACCCCCAGGTAGAGGAGATGGTGGTACTCCAGCTAAACCCCCGTAACTCCTGCAGAGAGTCCACCTGCCACGGACCGATCCGTAGTCTGGAACATTTGGCCCAGTTGATCCTGGCGGAAGACGCTACCAAGTACACGGCCTGGCACTCACGCATCCTCTCCAGGTCAGCCGGGTCGGTGAAAGTGAGGAGCATGTCGTCGGCGTAGGCAGAGAGGACCACCACTGTGCCCGCGCCACGCAGAACCAGCTCCGACAACCACCTCTGCAAGAGGCGCAGGAAAGGTTCCACGCACAGGGAATACAGCTGGCTGGACAGGGGGACTGCTATTTATTTTTTTTATCAAAACAGTGAAGGGGAGGGTATTTTGTTTTTAAATATATTAACCCCCACACTACCACCTAACTGTGGTAGTGCTTATTTTTTCCCAGCACCCATGGTGTGTGTGTGTAGGTGTGAGACAGTGAGAGACACAAGGTGTACGAATCTTTATTCAATTTCCACCACCAGGAAGAAAGGAAAACACCTGAGTGACCAGTGACAAGCAGTGCCCTTCACAAAAGGCAGTGCTGTGTGATCAAACAGTGAAGGGGAGGGCAGGGATTAAATCAAAATAGAGTTGGAGGGGGAAATAATACACTCCACTCCCTGCGGCGCCCACCTCTCCCTGAACAACTCCAGGGTGTTGGTGGAGACCGCGTGCTCCTTCTCCAAGGACACCCGGGCCCTAGTGTAATCTCACTCTCTCCCTACCCACATTCATTTTTCTCTCCCTGATCCCCGTTATCAGCATACTTATCACTTTTTCCCCAGCTGCTATAGTTCTGAAGAAGGGTCATTGTTAACTCAGTTTTCTCTGCACAGATGCTGCTGTGTTTCTCCAGCAATTCCTGTTGGTGTGGGAAAAGGACCTATGGGCAACAGTCTATATAACCCAGGAGATGTTGTGAGGCAACATAATTCAGAACGGTGATTACTATGACAGCCACTGGCAATACATGGCCATCTGGTCCTCCTGGGAGGTGTTCTGTTTCCTGGAATCTTTGGATCAGCAATAACCTGCAACCTACGTTTCCCACAAGGCACTATTTCTCTGTCATGCCTAGGTTTTTATTCACTGCCTGTAGACTCTGTGCTGAGAATCCTGGCCCCATGGAGCCACACCTCTGTATCCACCCCCTCAGTCCTGTTATGTGGCATGTAGCTGAAGAGAAAACAGCTGCTGATTGTGTTGTTGCTGCTTCTACTGCTGCCCTTGCTGATGCAGCAGCTCCTATTGCTCCTTGTCAGAGATCCAAGACACTGCTGCATGAGTTTCCCTCATGATACAGTAAAGCCTGACCAGAGGGAAGTTGAGATGGAGGCAATGCAACTCTGACACAGTTGTAAGCACCTAAAAAAATTGAAATTGACTCTCAACGTTATGAGGTCAGGATCTTGGAACTAATCCTGCAGCATAAACCCTTCAACTGAGGCTCGTCACAATCTTCATGATTTCACTTTTTAAACTCTTGGCAGTGCTCGAGTTGACTGAGCAGTCACTCCTTATTACGCTGTCATTTTGTTGACCCTGGAGACATGTAGAGAGCTTCAGAAATCTGCTTGCTTGCCAATAAAGCTAGAATGTTCCTTTAAATTTACACACATTAACGTCTATACCAATCTAATAAAATCCTGAATCCAAAGCAATATCAAAGTATCGGGGGTGGAATTCCAATGTAAAAAAATCTTTTAAGTGTCTAGCAGGCTTGTAAGTGAGCAAGAACCTATATTCTGTTATCAGTTTTTAAAATGTCGATCATTCTTAGATCAATGGACCATCTGCTGATAGACACTTTTAGCATTTGAAATACAGCCAAGCATTGTCATAGCAAACATTTACAGCTACCTGACTGACACTTAAAGAACAGAATGGTGTCCCATTTCCATTTCAAAGTGAGAAGCTTGTCAATCAGTGGAAGGGAGCATGTGCAGAGACTTTTTTGAAACTTTCAAGCTTCAAACTGTTTTGACAACCAGTTTAAGTCATAGAATAAAACACGACTACAGAGGCTGACAGGAAATTTCTTTTACATTTTTAAAGCATGATGGCATTTTTGACAATTGAAATTCGTGGTAATGATTATATAATGCCAGTTAACTTTTCTTTGCAAGTAAACAGTGAATCAACACATTAAGAATAACACATTCAGTCATCAGTGCAAGATTCTGTGTCATGACAATTTACACTTACCTTTCAGAATGTTGCTAACTCTTCAGCAGGTAATCCCCTTAATGGTAATACACACAAGAAAGTATGTTTTAGTTTAGAACTTTCAAACCCACACCAGTAAACAAAAAATGTGTTTTATACTTGAGGCTTTCCCAACCCACCAAGAAATCACATGAAAATGGCTCAACCAATATCACTGAGCAGTCAATAATCTGGTCAATCAGTTGTTGCTTAAAGGGCCTCATTTTGCTTAAATCAATTTCCATACTAGTAAACGCCCAGTGATGATGATCAAGAATGTTTGGAAGTAGCTATATAAATAGTGTTCTTTCTTTGTTTAACCTAGTCTTTAATTTAACTAGGTAGACATAGCCCTTGTGTTCTAGTTGAATCTATTAGGTTTACTGGTTGATTAAGAGCAGTTGGACTCCTTTTTGGCTGATGTAGAGATTTCACATATGACATATCTGGGTATGAATTCTCTCAGTTTGAACAAATACTATTAGGCTTCTTTAACAAACAGATCCTGTACTAAGGGTCTCAAGACTGTCACATTCAAAAGAAATAGTATTGGCTGTCCTGTCTTTCAGAAACAAAGTGAAATTTGCTGACAGACTGAACAAATGCCTTTGTATTGAATTTTAATTTAAAACATAAATCACAGCATAGAAAACAATGGCAAAATGCACTAACATAAAATATTACTATAACAGGCACCAACAAAAATAAATCTGGACTACAAATAGCAATTCATTGTTCAATCAATAACTCTTTACACACCTCTTAAATTCTGAAGTCAGTCTTTAAGTAGAGACCCTCCACAGAGGTCAAGGATGGTCTTAGATATAGAGAAATATTTTGATTTGTCAGTGATTCCAGAAGTATAAATACAGGGCTGTCACAAACAACTCCAAATAGGGAATTCAGCAGAAATGTATTTACTCAAAATATGGAATTAATTGCCAAAAGGATACTTGAGGCAAGAAAAGTACTGATGCATTTAAGGGGAAGCTATAAAAACACAGTAGGGACAGAGGAGAGAAAGATATGCTGATAAGATTAGACAAAAAAGGTGTATTCTAGTACAGAAAGTCAGTGAACAATAGAACTAGTGCTAATTTTTATACATATACTGATTTACAGAACCACACAATACATTTATCCTCTAACCCAACCTGAGTTTTAAACTGTATCTATAGGATTTCAACTGTAGTCCCACTGAATTACGACCATCTACATATAAATAAACTCAATTAATATATGATTAACAAAGTGGAGAGAGAGGATTACATAAATTATAGACACTGGCTGAATCCTATAGGGTCAAATAGCTTATTTATCTGTTGTGACTTTGATTTGTTGAGGGAAGGAACTCCCTTGTGCTCATAGCTTGAACAAAAAAGGATTGTTTCAAAATCTGGTTGCATAATACTCTTACTTTTGGTGCTGCAGATTTTGTTTCAGTTCCAAAACAATCCCCATGCCACACACATGTCGATTTAGATGCCATCTATCATGGGTTGTTAGTACAGGCACAAGGAGCATGTGCCAGTATTTTTAAAGCTGACCTTGAAGGAGACAGAGATATGTAGAGTTAACATTTTAAATCAGTGACATTACAGCAATTCATTCTGACGAAAGGTCAGGCTTTAGTTCTTGCACTGGGAGATGCCAATCAATGGGAGCCAATCATCACTTTCATGCAGAATGCCCAATGTAATTTGATTGCACTCAAGCACTTAACCAGCCAAGTGGACAGAGCCATGGTGAGACCACACCTGAAGTATTGTGCGCAGTTTTGGTCTCTATCGGAGGAAGGAGATTCTGGTAATGGGGGGGAAATAGTAAAAAGATTTTCAGAACCAATTCCTGGGAAGGCAGGACTAATACCTGAAGAGACACTGGTTTGGTCAGGACTATAGTCACTGGAATTTTGATGAATGAAGGGTAATCTCATAGAAACTTATCAAATTCCAAGGCAGGGTAGACTCAGGAAGGATGTTACTGATGATGAGGGAGTCCAGAACCAAGGACTTCAGTCTAAGGATATGGGGAAGACCATTTAGGACTGAAATGAGGAGAAATTTCTTCACACAGAGTGGTGAGTCTGTTGAATTGGCTCCCACAGAAAACAGTTGAAACCACAATATTGAATGTTTTCAGGAAGGAGTAAGGTATAGTATGTAGGAAAGGATAGCACGGTGGCACAGTGGTTAGCACTGCTGCCTCACAGCGCCAGAGACCTGGGTTCAATTCCCGACTCAGGCGACTGACTGTGTGGAGTTTGCACATTCTCTGCGTGGGTTTCCTCCGGGTGCTCCGGTTTCCTCCCACAGTCCAAAGATGTGCAGGTAAGGTGAATTGCCCATGCTAAATCCCCGTAGTGTTAGTTAAAGGGGTAACTGTAGTTGCGCTTTGGTGGGTCGGTGTGGACTTGTTGGGCCGAAGGGCCTGTTTCCACACTAAGTAATCTAATCTAATATCCCGGAATGTGATTTAACAGGTTAATGCACAAGTTGATATAAGATTTATAATCTAGCAAGCAACAATTTGATTTCAGATCGTCAACATGGTTTTGTCAAGGGCAGATTGTGTCTCATAAACCTCTGAGGGTTTTTGAGAAGGTAACCAAGTATGTAGATGAGTGTAGGGCAGTTGATGTGGTATACATTGACTTCAGTAAAGCCTTTGATAAGGTTCCACATTGTAGGCTATTGGAGAAAATGTAGAGGCATGGAATTGATGGTGATTTAGCAGTTTGGATTAGAAACTGGCTTTCTGAAAGAAGGCAGCAAGTGTTGATTGATGTAAAATATTCAGCCTGGAGTCTGGTTACCAGTGGTGTGCCACAAGGATCTGTTTTGGGACTACTGCTGTTTGTCATTTTTATAAAATTACTTAGGTGGATGGATTAGTAAATTTGCAGATGACACTAATGTCGGTGGAGTAGTGGACAGTTTGGAAGAATGTCACAAGTTGCAGGGGGACTTGAATAAACTGCAGAATTGGGCTGAGAGGTGGCAAATGGAGTTCAATGCAGCTAAATGTGAGGTGATATACTTTGGGAAGAATAACAGGAAGGCAGAGCACTGGGTCAATGGAAAGATTGTTGGTAGTGTGGATGTGCAGAGGGATCTTGGAGTCCATGTACATAGATCCCTGCAAGTTGCCACCCAGATAGATAGTGCTGTTAAGGCGGCATACGGTATGTTAGGTTTCATTGGTAGAGGGATGGAGTCCTGGAGCTGCAATATCATGCTGCAAAAATACAAAACGCTAGTGCGGCCACACTTGGTATATTGTGTACAGTTCTGGTCACCATATTTTGGGAAGGATGTGGAAGCATTGGAAAAGGTGCAGAGGAGATTTACCAGGATGTTGCCTAGTCTGGAGGGAAGGTCTTATGAGGAAAGGCTGCGGGATTTGAGGCTGTTTTCATTAGAGAAGAAGGCTGAGAGGTGACTTGAGACATACAAGATGATCAGAGTTTTAGATAGGGTAGACAGTTTAAGTCTTTTTCCTAGGATGATGACATCAGTTGTACGAGGGGGCATAACTACAAATTGAGGGGTGATAGATTTAAGACAGCTGTCAGAGGCAGGTTCTTTACGCACAGTGGTAAGGGCATGGAATGCCCTACCTGCCAATGTAGTTAACTCAGCCACATTAGGGAGATTTAAACAATCCTTGCATAAGCACATGGATGATGGGTTAGCGTAGGGGGACGAGCTGAAAATAATTCACAGGTCGGTGTAACATCAAGGACCGAAAGGCCTGTTCTGCGCTGTATTGTTCCATTTTCTATGTTCTAAAGGGATCAAAGGTATGGGAGTAAATGTAAACAGGGTGGATGATCAGCCATGATCATATTTAATGGTGAAACAGGTTCAAAGGGCTAAATGACCTGCTCCTCTTTTCTATGTTCTGTCTCAGGGTTCTCTTTTTCCCTCATCGACAGAGAATCCCTCTCCTCTAGGCAGAAGTGGATACTGCAGATGCTGGAGATTAGAGTCAAGATTAGAGGAACAGAAAAAAAAAACGACGTTTTGAGCAAAAGCCCTTCATCAGGAATCCTCAGATGCTGCCTGACCAGCTGCGCTTTTCCAGCACCACTCTAATCTTGAATCCATCTCCACTGTCCACCTCCTGCAGCAAGGCTACATATTCTGTGTTGGAATTCCTTGCAGCATAATCTTTGTTCTAAGCAGAACGTTGTTCAACATTCTTCCTCAAATTCTCTTACTCAGCACTTTCTTACCCCCATTTTGGCTTAATTGTACCTCGCCCTTAAGAAAACAGTACATTTAGCTTTGGGTTGGACACAGCTCCTATACATGGAACAGTTAATAGATGCTGAAATATTTAATATTGCTTACATGACATTTGGTTGATTGAGAGAAAGGGAGTTTATTTCAAATTTTTGACCATACCTGGAGTGGTTTCTTTGAAAGAGGTCATTTGAAGTTTACTGTAGATATTGAAAACATTTTTAACAAGAAAATATATGACTCATGGTAAATGCATGGTTTGCTGTAAAGCCTCCTGGGGCCTTTTTGAATGGCTAGTTTGGTTGAGGTCCTTGTTTTGTTTGGTTTTATTTGGAGGAAAGCCTGCTAAGAACAAGCTGAGCTGGAGCAAAGCTTACTGAGAACACAATGCCCAGTTGATCTCTCAAATTTCTGAAAATGAAATCTTATTGAGTTCAGAGTGAAATCTACTTATTTGCTTGAAAAAAATAATGGAAAAAAATTCTTAATCTTGCACTTCTTAAGCAAGTTGCAGTGCAAGACTTCAGAGTGCACCATGTGTGATTAGTGACTTGACCGTATGTGCCCGAACATCAGAGCACCAGACCATAGAACATCTGATATTTTTGACTTTTCAGGATAACTGATTGGCCAAAGTGAGTTTCTTTCAGAAAGCTAATCACTGTGGAGAAATCTACTTTTTTCTCTTTTGTTGAAGATAAAATGAGTGTGTGTGTTAGTATGCATGTATTTATCTCCTGGGGATGTTCATGGGAGTATGCATTGCACTAACTTCTATACATACACATGTATAAAAGACGTATAAAATGTTGACTACATATGTTAATCAACTATTGCATTGTTATTGAATAAGTTTTAGTTTGGTAATAAACCCACAATGGTGGGTGTCAAGAAGCTTTATTGATAGATCTTGTCGAAAGCCTGATATAGATAAGGTATTTAACTGGTCATCTTGATAACTGGCAAAATTGATTACAAAATAATCTTGCACCATGTCAATTTTCAGGGGCCAACCAATTTTATTCCTAATAGATAAGTTTATAAGACAATAAGAAATAGGTGCAGGATTGGGTTATTCAGCCCCTCAAGCCTGCAACATCATTCAAAAGGATTATGGCTGATCTGATAGTCCTCACATCCACTTTCCTGTCTTCTTGATGCCCCTGCTGATCAAGAATCTCTCTCTCAGCCTTAAATAAACACATGGACTCAGCCCTCAGAGCTTTCTGTGGTAAGGTGTTCCAAAGACTTACAACCTTCTGAGAAAAGAAATTGCTCTTTGTCTTAATCTTAAATTGGCATCCCTTTAGGTTGAGACAATGCCCTCTAATCCTAGACTCTCATGATGAGAAACATCCTCAGTATTTATCCTGCCAAGCCCCTTAAGAATCCCGAATGTTTCAATGAGATGACCTCTCATCTGTCTAAACTCCAGTGAGTAGAGTCTCAAGCTGTTTAGCTTTAAAGATAATCTATACCAGGGATCATCCTGGTCAACTTTCTCTGAATTGCCTCCAATGAATTAAATTAAGATCCAGAGTAACCAAGAAAGATAACCTCCCATTCTTCTTCAGAATAGTCACATGGGATCATTTTCCAGTAACCTCAGAGGGAAGAAGGGGCCTCATCAGAAAGACAGTACCTATAATAATGTAGCACTCCCCCCAGTACTGTGCTGGAGTGTTGGATTTGTGCACAAATCATGAACTGGGTCTTGAATCTGAAACTCTGTGGCTGCTGGAAAAGTGTTATCAAATCAGTAGATTGATAGCAAGGTGGTTTAGTACAAGTCACGCAGGTTACTTCAAGGGACAGGAGACAGCATCTCTGCTCAACTGATTTCCTATAGATACAGACATGACATTTTTCACTGACTAATATTAACTTGCCAATTCCCTCATGCTTTCAGTTTTGTAGTTCTGGAGCAGCAAAATCCATGGGAAGTGCAAAGTAATAGTGAATTTAATCAAATGGAAATGACAATTCTGGAGAGCTTGAAAAGGCAAGATTGCTGCAGGGGATTCAAACATTTCTGGCAAGTGGAAGGAAATGAGATTTCTTTTAGGAGATTTAGAACAGAGGAGTTAAAAACTGCACAGGTACAAGCTGGCTTTCATAAACCCAATAAGGTTATCCAGGATGGCTGTTAACACATTTTATAGCAGGCCACAATGAAAGTCTTATACAGGCAAAGCCAAGGCAAATAAGGGCAAGGTCAGCAACTTTCTGGTGTTAATACTAAACTGACACTGTAGGTCAGCCCCCTGATATAGAAACCACCCAATCTCCATACAGTATTAAGAACAGCAGTCCATCCACAATGCCAGTTGAATCATTTTACACCATGTAGCGAGCAATAGATAAAATCAGAATGGCTTTCACTTGGTACCACTTTTCACAACTTCAGGCTATCAAAAGCAATTTAAAAAGGTAAATATAGTGCTTTTGGAGTGTAGTCACTGATGTAATGTAGGAAACATGGCAATCAACTTCTGTACAACAAACTCCCACAAACGGTAAATCAAATGTGACCAGATATTCCACAAGTGTGCAGATTAGATTAATTGGCTATGCTAAATTGCCCATAGTGTGCAGGGAAGTATAGATCAGGTGCATTAGTCAGGGGTAAATGGAAAGTAATAGGGTAGCAGAATGGGTCAGGCTGGGTTACTGAGGGGTTGGTGTGGACTGGTTAGGCCAAACGGTCTGTTTCCATGCTGTAGTGATTCTATGATCAATCGGTTTTTTATTTTAGTGATGTTGGTTGGAACACAAATGTTGGAAAGGAACACCTCTCCAGTTCTTCACAATAAGACCACCTGTTCAAACTCATCAGCTCATTGCTGCATGTCATCATCAGACAGTTGAAATGGGGGTGAGCACAGCTAGGTTTGGTGATTTGTGTGGCCTCAGGTGAATGGGCAGGCCAATCCTGGAGGCACAGGCCTTGAAGCAGAGAGGACAAGAGATGCCCGAGGGTGGGAGATTCGCACACCAGTGTTCTGGTCTCTCCTTACTTCTCCACAGCAGACGTAAAGTGATTAGTTTCCCCCAAATCTTGCAGCTTGTTGGATGATGTGCCACCCCATGGCATAGCTTAGGGCAAGCTTCTCTCATGTACTGATGTCAATTTGCCCTGTTTTCATGCAGGCCTTCAATGTGTCCTTAAAACACTTGCTCTTTCTGCCTTGAGTTTGGGTGACATGCTTAAGTTACAATAAAATATTCTACTGATTTTATTAGGCATATGGATGGTGTGTTCATATTCAGCAAAACTGAAGGCACCTGATCATGGTTTCAATCCTGGCGAATTTGGCATGGATGAGGCTGCACCTCTTTCTTCACAATGACCTAGAGCATCTTCAGGAGACCGCATGGATGTCCTCCACAATTGGGAAATGCCTTTGGAAGATTACCGGAGCCTCCAACTCAAACTGCCAAACCTTCCAAGGGAAATCTATGAGCAAGATGTACTAATGCAGCAATGGTATTGTACTGCAAAGTTGGGTAGAGTAATGGTAGATTAGAAGACAGGAAGTTTGAATTTGGTGTTTGTAAAGTTGTGAAATTATAAAATGGAGAAAGCATTGTGTGGTCCCTTTAAAAGAAAGTGTTGTTTTTCCTGTGCTGAGAGATTTAAAATGAATGTTTGTGAGCAGCAGCTGGAGAGTCTTTTTTATAAATTCATTCATGGCATGAGGACATTTCTGGCTAGGCCCAGCATTTATTGCCCATCATTAATTGCCCAGAGGGCATTTAAGAGTCAACAACATTGCTGTGGGTCTGGAGTCACATGTAGGCCAGACCAGGTAAGGAGGGCAGCTTCCTTCCCTAAAGAAGCTGAGTGAACCAGATGGGTTTTCCCAACAATTACCAATGGATTCATGGTCATCGTTAAGCTCTTAATTTGTTTTATTGAATTCAAATTCCACCATCTACCGTGACAGGATTTAAACCCAAATCCCCAGAACATGATCTAGGTCTCTGGATTAACAGTCCAGTGATAATACCACTAGGCCATCACCTCCTTCAAAAAGGTGAACAGGGAACACCTGAACGGAAACATTTCTATTGAAAGGCTGTACAGGTAGCAGGCCCAAGCAGGAGATTTTACCAAGACAACAAGCTTTTGAATTTAGCCAATCGATTTGAATCAGGTACTGAGATACCAAAACCTTACTAAATTTAAATCTGATGGTTTTGACAACAAAGAATCATTCCTAATTAAGAAATATTGATATGTCATCAAGGCTATAAAAGCAGGCAGCAGTTGGACAAAGACCCCAGAGCTAACTGCCATTCATCAGAGCAAATGGCCCTCAGCTCTCGAGAGGGAATCATTGGCTCTCACAGCCTCATTGCCTTAGAGAAAGCACCATCTAAATAACTGTACCAACGACAACTAGTGAATACTCCTGACAGAATAATTGACGGAGAAGGCACAGAACCTGGTTATAATTTTGAGAGGCTAAGTTCTATTTTTCTGCAGTAGGATTGGGACCTGTATTTATTGGAACAGCATACCATTAGAATCTGGTTTCATTCAGGAATAGTCAGTAGTTAAAAGGAATTTATTCTGTTTGTCAATTAGTTGATTTGTTCACAGTTAAAGCTAGATAAGTAAATTGTGATTTGTTGATTTTAAAGTGTCAGAGATTTTTATTTAACTGCTAGAAGTTTCTGAAAATCAGGTCACAACACTTTTCACACTTAGATTATAGGACAAGGTGCTTCTGTTTGGTCTTAGTTCTCAGAGTGGGGGATCAACCTCAGCTTTATAACAGTAGTTTCATCTCTTTTCCAAGATTTTGGCCTGGAGTTTGTTGGAAGAGTTGGGAAATCCGATTTCCAACACAAACTGGACAATAAAACACATGCTTTTGGAGGAGGTCTTAAATCAGAACCTCCAGGCCTTCCCACCTGAAGCAGTCTAATCCAGACCCAGGAATTGACTCAGCCAACAGTGGAATGTCAATACTGAAACCATGCCCCTACTATTCTACGTTGCAGCCATACTCCAATACTTTAAATGGCCTGAGGGCTTTTGTAGCACCATGGTCATGTCCTTACCTCTGGGCCAGAAGACTCACCTGCTCCAGAGGTGAGACAACATCTTTGAACAGGTTGACTAAAACAAATACTTCAATGATCCACTCTATAAATTGTAGGATTGAGTTTAAAAAAAAAATGATTAAAGATGCTGAATCTGCTTGATGGCTGCTGAGAGAAGGGAACTATGTGCAGTGAGTGGTGCCCTGTCTCTGGGGTGTACTGGTTACTTTGCTCATCTTTCACTGGATAGCTTCCTGGTTCAAAACTAGACATTTGTTCAAATCTCCAGTTCAACGTCCCTATATGAAGACCAGATATGTAAGGTAAGTGGCAGAGGGAGTAAAGTGTCAGATGGGGTGAGGAAATATAGTTGGATGGAAGGGTTGAAGTTGAGGGCGATTCCTCTCAAGGTTGATCAGTGATTCGCAAGCATTGCTGTGGATTTTACTGGTGAGCCTATTACAAGAGGGAATCAATCTGTGATCTGAGGAGCAGCCTGAGGCCTGTGACAGCACTTCTGGGAAAAGCAGACTTTTAGCATTTAAGGGGAAGGAGATAGAGTTGTACTAGAGAAGGCAGCAATGAGAATCTGCCAAAGGTGAACAGCAAGTTGGGCCATGACAATGAAAGTGCAGGACTAGGCAGGATGCAAAGTCATCCCACAAACTTTTATTCAAATACATTTTATTCATAAGAAATCACCTTGTACCAAATTGCATTTAAGTCTCTGAAAAAATCATTTGGCCACTTTCATTTTGAAATTACTGCATAGAGACCAGTATTCCATCGCCAAATCATGCACAGTACGACCAGCCAGCTGAGTCAGTACCCTAAACCAGGGAGATTAATATCTTGGTTATAATATATTAGTAAACAAATTACAAAACAGTTTATGTTTACAGCTGTATACAACAGCAATTTTACAAGAGAGAGGAGCAGCAAAGCTAGGCCCCAAACCCTACCATTCAACCAGTTTACAGGGAATGAGGACAAACCTCAAATCCCCATTCCACATATAAAAGACATCAACATTTGTACGTGAAAAGCTAATCCAGTTACATAAACAGTGCGTACAATACAGACCCAGCAAGCCCCCATCCCTCCCACCTTCCGGCCACTCTAAGGCAGCCCACCCCTACATACCTTCCAGCTCTGTCCACCTCATGCCCCTTCTAGTTCTCAGTCCACCCTGACACACCTATCGACCACCTCTAGGACAGCCCATCTCGATTACCCCTTCTCAGGACAACAGCGCTCAGAACCATCGGCTCTCAGGGCAACTGGCATCAGGGGGTGGCCTACCCACCCTCTGGCTTTCAGGACAGCTTATCAACCTTCAGGTTCACAGGATGGCCTACCCACACTCCAGCTCCCTGGGTGACAGTTTTCAGGACGACCCATGAGCCTCCCAGCTCACAGTAAGGCCTGTTAGACCCAGGGACTCAAGACAGTGCAGGTGATAGACCCAACAAACACCACAATACAGTTAATTACCAAAAAAACAGTCCAGATATAGAGTCTTCAAAATGTAGAGTCCATTCTCAGGAATGGAGTCCACTCCAGTTTGAGGTGCATTATCCAAAATGGAATCCACAAACTGCAGAGTCCACTCCTGAAGGCAGCAAATGCACAGCACCAGGTGTTCAGTCTCCATGGAGTCCTGGCCCAGCCTTGGAAAACTAGGCCCACTCACAGGAACAGTACATTGTACAGGTGCAGTTAACTCATAGGGGTTTGGTCCACTCCTGAAGGAAAGGTCTTCTCCCAAACTCCAGGATACAGCAAGTACTCACCTCCCAGCACACATACAGGTGTTCAATCTTCAGAGGCCCAGTCCCAGGGCTAGGCCTCCCCACTGGAACAGCTCCTCTGGTAAAATGTCTCTCTTCCACAAGGGCTCAGTCCAAACACCAAAAACAGCGAGGATACATACAAAAAACAAAGGAAACTAGAGTCCAAGGGCTAAGCCCTACCACAAAATTAACATTGTCCTTTTCTCAGAGTAAAAAGAGTAACACACAGGCTGTAACCAGCCAGTGAAACAACAATCCCCTGATGAAAACTGAGTTACACCTGAAACACATTATGTGCATCAGGAGTTTAACAATCAGTCCTCACTAAAAGGAATGCCAGTTAACAAACTGGCTAAATAATACAGCCAATTCAGGAATCAGGTTTTTCCCCCCCCTCCAAAAAAAAAGGAAGCAGACACTAACAGTAACACCAGAGGTGGGTAGGGGCGGGCTGCCTTAGAGTGGTTGGAAGGTGGGAGGGATGGGGGCTTGCTGGGTCTGTATTGTCTGCACTTTGTATGTAACAGTATTGTCTAATGTACAAATGTCATTGTCACTGTCTTGCCATAAGTGGAACTGGGATTTGAGGTTTGTCCTCATCTCCCTGTAAAATGGTTGGGGTTTGGGGCTTAGCTTTGCTGCTCCTCTCCCTTGTAACATTGCTGTCTCTTATGTACAGCTGTAAATGTTTTTTGTAAACTGTTTGTAATGTGTTTAATAAAATATAAATATAAACAGGGAAAAAAAAACAGTAACACCAGCAGGTCTCTGAACCAGGGAGTTTGTAATTTCTTGGTTCTATTGGTCAGACAGGGTTTTCCTGATTGGGATTGTTAACCTGGGCCGATCAACAACCTCATAGTTAATGAGGTTAACCTGCTTTCAATCACAACATCCCTCCCCATCCCCAAGTCCAGGGATGAAAGCATAGTCTTTCTCTCGTAGCTTTTAGCTGTGAGGTTATCACCCCAAGTCCAGTTCCGCTGATTCAGACTCTGACACAGACATCATGTACCAAACCATAGTCCGTCTCTTGCATCCATAGCACCTTGTGAGAATTTCATCCTCTTCTTCAGCCAGTAACGGTATCAAGGCTTTACTCAGGGCAATCACCCTTGCTCCCCACTGTAAAATGCTGTCCTCTACAGTGATCCAGTCTCACTGGGCCAGAAAGTTTTCAATCCTGATTGCGATGGCCCTTCTATACCCCCCATTACCACCAGCTGTTTCAGTTTCACTTGTGCAGGATCTTCTTGTGTTCACAGTTGGATATTGTCACCGGTGCCTGGACGTATGTCAAGGAAGTTCAAAACCAAAAGGAATGTTCCGGGGAGGCACCACTGGTGAAATATCTGCCAGTGGGAGGCTGCTCAAGGTATCTGCATTAGTCATTTTGGCTTCCTGGATAATGTTCTAATTTGTACTTGTATGCACTGAGACTAAGGGCCTACACTGAATTCTACCAGAAGCTGTGGGTGTCACCACCTTGTCTTTCTTCAGTAGGCCTAGCAGGCTTTGTGATCCGTAACTATCACAAACTCCCATCTATAAAGATACTAGTGGAACCTCTGCACATCAAAGATGACCTCCAAACCTTCCTTCTCTATCTGGGTATATTTGCTTTCGGCATCAGCCAATGTCCGGGAAGCAGACGCTATCGGGTGTAGCTCTTCAATGGGTCACCGGTGAGCCAACACCACCCTGATACCATACGGGGAGGCATCGCATGTCAGCACTACCTCTCGCTTCTGATGGTAGTGATCAACACCTTAGATGGCGATAGCTGCATTTTCACTTTCCTAAAGGATACTTCTTGGCTGTGTGGCCACTTCCCTGTTTCAGGTGTAAGGTGCCAAGATGGAGGCCAGGTTATGTATGAGTTTTCCATAATAATTCACAAACCCCAGGAAAGACCAAAGCTCCGATACAGACCTGGGAGCTGGGGCTCCTTTGATTGCTCTCAATTTCTCTTCCAAATGGTGTAACTCAGTTTTGTCGACTCTGTAACCCAAGTAGGTCACTTGGGGGCACCCAAAACATACCATTTCACCTTCTAAGGTGTACGCCTGCCTGGGAGCACTTAAGCACTATGTCCTAGTCCTCCAAGTGCTCTTTATTGGCCTTCCCAGTTATTAGTACATCATCCAGATAAATGGCAACCTGAGGTACCCCTTGTAAAATGTTCTCCATGGTCGCTGGAAAAGGGCACAGGCTGGTGATACCCCAAATGGCAGTCGTGTATACTGATCTCAACACTGATGGGTATTAATCGTAGCATACTTCTGGAACTCCTCATCCAGTTACAATTGCAGGTAAGCGTGGCTTATGTCCAGTTTTCTAAAAGATAGCCAATCCCCACCAACTCTGCATACAAGTCCTCTTTGAGAGGGATCGGTTGTTTATCCAGCTGTGAGAAGCGGTTTACCATTTGCTTTAAAATCCCCACAAGGGCAAACTGAGCCCTCAGGCTTCAGTATTGGTATGACCGGTGCTGCCTGTTCTAAAAACTACCCTGGTTGATGATTATTTCGTTCTTCAGCCTCCTGATTTCTGCCTCTACTTTTACCCAAATGGGAAATGGCACCAGGTGGGCCTTGCAAAATCTTGGAATTTCTTCCTGGTCAACATGTACTGTGGCTTTGGCCCCTTTGATAGTTCCAAACCCTTCCTGAAAAATGCCTGGGTATTTCACTAGGACTTCACTGAGGCAGCCATTTTCCAATCGAAAACTTTTGAGCCAATCCAGGTGACTCTTTCTCAACCAATTCCACCCCAATAGGCCTGGGCCTGAACCTTTTACTACCATCACTGGTTACTGCACCAACTGCTTCTCATTGGAGACTGGAACTGAAGTCATACCCTTAACCTGCGCTGGTTCCCCAGTGTATGTCCTCAGTTTGGCTGAAGTCTTGTACCAGCTTAAGGGTTAGAGTCCTGAGCGAATTTTGTGAAAGACAGATTCGCAATCACAGGTACAGCTACGCCAGTATCGAACTCTGTGGGAACTTAGTGACCATTTAACCAAATGTTAATTTTGATCAGTTCTGGTTTGGATGTTGCTAAGCAATTTAATTGTTCTGACCCACGTGTAAGGGGACTTTCCAGGGTTTGCACTCTCCTGAGTACCAGCCTACGAGTTTTATTACCCAAGTCAGGCCTTGCAGGGCTCTTTTGCTGTCTCTAGTGACAAGACCAGCTGCAGTGCCTGTTTGAAGTCCAGTTGGGCATCAGCTAGTAGGCACTTCTGAATGGTTATGTCATTAATCCCACATACCAAATGGTCACTCAGCATCTCACTCAGGATTATCCCAAAGTCACATGCCTCTGCCTGTCCTCTCAAACATGTCAAAAATCTTGGTATGGATTTCTCCCGGTTCTCCAACAGCCAAATAAAACCGATAACGTCTCAGAATTAGAGGACATTTGGGATCATCATACGCCTTAACCAACTCCATCAGCTTTTGGAGGGTTTTAGTGTCTGGTGCCTCTGGGAATGTTAAGCCCCTTATAATTGAAAATGCTGCGAGTCTTCAAGCAGTCAGAAGGATTACTTGTTGCTTTTCATCTGCCTCAGTGTCACTTGCCCGAAAAAAAAATCACATTCTTTCCACATACTGGGCCCAGTCTTTGACAGCAGGATGAACTGAGTCAAGCTTGTCAATTAGAGGCATAAAGCTAGAAATACTAACCCCAACAACTGCTGTTGTTCAGGCGCCTTCTGTTTTCTCCCATCACCACTAAAATAACTGCACTGAGGTTGGTACCCCGTCACCAAGTCACCCTTTGTTTACCTGTACACAGTACACTGGCTGTGACCAGCCAGCTAGGAGTCAGTCTCCTGAACAGAGAACATTCTAATCTGCTGGTTATTTTGGTCAGACAGTGCTTTCCTGATCGGCCCAGGTTAACAACCGCAAACAATGACCCCATAGTCAATGAGGTCTATCTGCTTCCAATCACGACACATTTCAATGTGAAATCTTTGCTGGTGGAGCATCAGTGCTGGTGGAAACTTGAGTAGCTCAAAGCCTCATACATTATTTTCTCGAAGTTAAAGAGGGCAGTGTTAGACTGTCAGAGTGAGAGGGATAATAGAGACTTGGGTGGGTGTGGAAGAGAGGGAGAGAGAGGCGCGACAGTGGAAGAGAGTAAGTGATAAGAGTGCGGGAAAGAGAAAAGGGAAACAGACTGAGAGGAAGAAACCCGAACCTGTAAGTCAGCTCACTTCCAAGGCAAAAATCAGCTTTATTATTAATCTTGGTTAGAGACAAAAAAAACTGCAGATGCTGGAATCCAAAGTAGACAAGCAGGAGGTTGGAGGAAGACAGCAAGCCAGGCAGCATCAGGAGTTGAAGAAGTAGACATTTCAGGTGTAACCCTTCTTCAGGCCCTGAAGAAGGGTTATACCTGAAACGTTGACTTGTCCACCTCCTGATGCTGCCTAGCTTGCTGTGTTCTTCCAGCCTCCTGCCTGTCTAGTTATTATTGATCTTTGCTGCTTGAACATTTTAATTATCAGTTCTATTAATTATTCATTTAAGTTATCAATTTATTGCTGTTGATTTTTTATTTTGATGGATCTCCTGTTTACAGCAGTGGCAACCGTTATCATTCTGAAATCTGCTAGAAAAGTTGAAATGTGGGCCATTCTAAGAATAGGTTGGCCGATCCTGCTCTAGCTATTCTTGGCTTTGAAGGAAAGAAAGTTGGAACCCTGTGAAGTCTCCAACTCTAACTTGAGTGCTAAGAAATCTTTCGGAAGATTCCAGATAACTGCCCATCAGAAAATTCAACTCTCCTGCCAACTTCCACTGGGTAGGTGCATCAGGATCTCTTGGCATTCATTTTCCAGGATACATCCTGTCTCTGACTACCTGAAGATAGCAGGATGCAGGCCTGTTTGTGGTGCTGAGGTTTAATCTAGGGGGAGGGAACTGTTTAGTGGCATTATCGCTCGACTGTTAATCCAGAGACCTAGGGATATTCCAGGACCCAGATTTGAATTACACCATGGTAGGTGGTGGAATTTGAATTCAATAAAAACAAAATCTGTAATTAAGAAATGCGTGATGACCGTGAATCCATTGTTGATTGCTGGAAAAGACCTTTTTGGTCACCAATGCAATTTAGGGAAGGAAACTGCTGCCCGTGTCTGATCCAGCCTACCTGTGACTCCAGACCCACAACAATGTGGTGAACGTTAGCTGCCTTCTGGGCAATTAGGGATGGGCGACAAATACTGGCCGAGCCAGCAAAACCCTCGTCCTGTAAATGAATTCATTATTTTAATATAGGCATCATTTTAACAGGTTGATATCTTCACAAAAATAGCAAACCATGGGATGTCATCCAAAATTGCTAAATATTCATATTGTCGATGCTAATTTTCAACCCCTGAAAGGTCAATGAGATAACAACTCAGTTTACAACCTGTATTTTTTCTACCATTTCTGAGTCATTGGAGCAGTAACACCCAATACAGACACACACACTTCCACATGGAGGGAGCCTTAAGGAGAAATTGTGGATGCGTTGGTGATTATTTTCCAGAGTTCGATAGATTCGGGATCAGTTCCTGCGGATTGGAGGGTGGCTAATGTTGTACCACTTTTTAAGAAAGGAGCGAGAGAGAAAATAGGAAATTATAGACCAGTTAGTCTGACCTCAGTGGTGGGAAAGATGCTGGAGTCTATTATAAAGGATGAAATTACAACACATCTGGATAGTAGTAACAGGATAGGTCAGAGTCAGCATGGATTTATGAAGGGGAAATCATGCTTGACTAATCTTCTGGAATTTTTTGAGGATGTAACTCTGAAGATGGATGAGGGAGAACCAATAGATGTAGTATACCTGGACTTTCAGAAAGGTTTTGATAAAGTCCCACATAGGAGGTTAGTGAGCAAAATTAGGGCGCATGGTATTGGGGGCAAAGTACTAACTTGCATTGATAGGAAACAAAGAGTAGTGATAAACGTCTCCATTTCGGAATGGCAGGCAGTGACCAGTGGGGTACCGCAGGGATCAGTACTGGGACCACAGCTTTTTACAATACATATTAATGATATAGAAGATGGTATTAGCAATAACATTAGCAAATTTGCTGATGATACTAAGCTGGGTGACAGGGTGAAATGTGATGAGGATGTTAGGAGATTACAGGGTGACCTGGACAAGTTAGGTGAGTGGTCAGATGCATGGCAGATGCAGTTTAATGTGGATAAATGTATGGTTATCCACTTTGGTGCAAGAACAGGAAGGCAGATTACTACCTCAATGGAGTCATGTTAGGTAAAGGCGCAGTACAAAGAGATCTGGGTGTTCTTGTACACCAGTCAATGAAGGTAAGCATGCAGGTACAGCAAGTAGTGAAGAAGGCTAATAGCTGGCCTTCATAACAAGAGGGATTGATTATAGAAGCAAAGAGGTTCTTCTGCAGCTGTACAGGGCCCTGGTGAGACCACACCTGGAGTACTGTGTGCAGTTCTGGTCTCCAAATTTGAGGAAAGACATTCTGGCTATTGAGGGAGTGCAGCGTAGGTTCACGAGGTCAATTCCTGGAATGGCGGGATTACCTTACACTGAAAGACTGGATGAATGGACTTGTATACCCTTGAGTTTAGAAGACTGAGATGGGATCGCATTGAGACATAAAATTATGAAAGGATAGGACAATCTGGAGGCAGGAAACATGTTTCCGCTGATGGGTGAGTGCCGAACCAAAGGACACAGCTTAAAAATACGGGGTAGACCATTTAGGACAGAGATGAGGAGAAACTTCTTCACCCAGAGAGTGGTGGCTGTGTGGAATGCTCTGCCCCAGAGGGCAGTGGAGGCCCAGTCTCTGAATTCATTTAAGAAAGAGTTGGATAGAGCTCTCAAGGATAGTGGAATCAAGGGTGATGGAGATAAGGCAGGAACAGGATACTGATTAAGGATGATCAGCCATGATCATATTGAATGGTGGTGCAGGCTCGAAGGGCAGAATGGCCTACTCCTGCACCTATTGTCTATTGATATTCCTAATTTCATTCTCTCACTTAAATGGAAGAAATCCTTTGAGCTCGGACCAGTTTGAACATTGATCCATTTCACTGATCAGCCTGGGGAGTGGAAGTGAGTCAGGCAAACAGGAGAGTAGGAATGAGGTTTTTGGACCTGGAAAGGGTTGGTTCCAGCATTCTCTTTAAGAAGCAGACAGTGGCAGCTCATTAACAAATTATGCAAATAAAGTCCAAGTTTCAAGGGGTGTTCATCTTCCCAGCGACTAATTTCTACCCCCACGTGTTTGTTCCTGGATGGAAAATATATTACTGGTTAAAAAGAAAATCCTTTTTGTGCTGTTTGTAATCCATTGATTGACATGTTTGATTGAAACTTCCCTGCTGCAATAATTGTCAAAAGTTACTGTAGGAATCTCACCTCCTACGAGTTAACTGATGCATTAATAATAGCAGACACAGGGTGTCTTAGCTGAGCTGGAGAAGTCAAGCTCCATCAGAAAATGATGGTGACACTTAGTGAGATTTCTCCTTGACAATTAGGACAGGATATTGACAGAATGCTTCTACCTTGCACAGCTTCAGGTTGACATAGGCAATTAAGAGGAACGAAGCCAAGTCAATTCCCTGATGAATGAATGTCTGTTGTCTTTGGAGAGCTGACTGCTCCAGACAGCCAATGTAATTATATTCTCCTGTACCTTCTAATGACCATTTCTGTCATTTAGTTACACATGGCAGCTGGGAATCTGAGTTGCCTGTGACACTGAAATACCTTAGAGTATCAACAATTTACATTTATGTGGTGCCACCTCAGGTCCCACCTCTGGAAAGAACAGGTTAGAGGTGGGCTTAGGGCCACTCTAATTCAAGACTCTCTCATTTTGCTTCCAGTCCCACACCCAAACCGTTCTCTGCAGGATCAGGAAAATTCAGCCACCGAATTCAAATTTCATCATGACAAAAAGCTGAACAACTGGAAACAGGGTCAGGAGAATGGGCCTGATTTTAACCCTGTGCCAGAGTTTGAATTTTGAATGAATTAAAATCTCACCAACACATAGGCTAGTAATTTCATAGGCAGGATGACGTCCTGAAACAATCTGTGTTGAGGCCCCAATTATTTGTAATATTCATTAATGCCTTATATGATGGAATAGAAACCCCCTCGTTCAAGGTCACAAAGATATGATGTGGAGGAGCTGGTGTTGGACTGGGATGGACAAAGTTAAAAATCACACAACACTACGTTACAGTGCATCAGGTTTGTTTGGAAGCTAGTACTTCCAAAAAAACCTGTTGGATTATAACCTGATGTTGTGTGGTTTTTAACTTTGTCACAAATTAGGCAACAATATATTAATATTGCTGGAAACTTAAGACATACAGGCAAAAGTGTGGCTCATGGGAGGCACGGTGGCTCAGTGTTAGTACCAGGGTCCCAGATTCGATTCTAGCCTTGGGTGACTGTGTGTGTGGAGTTTGCACATTCTCCCCTTGTCTGCGTGGGTTTCCCCTGGGTGCTCTGGTTTCCTCCCACAGTCCAAAGATGTGCAGATCAGGTGAACTAACCATGCTAAATTGCCCATAGTGTTAGATGCATTAGTCAGAGGGAAATGGGACTGGGTGAGTTACTCTTCGGAGGGTTGGTGTGGACTTGTTGGGCTGAAGGGACTGTTTCCACACTGTAGGGAATCTAATCTAATCAAAAATGGATGGGGGCAAATGTGAGATCATGGAATCATACAGTACGGAAACAGACCCTTCAATCTAGCACTTCCATGCTGACCAGGTTTTCAAAATTAAATTTGTCCTGAAACTATAAAGAATACAACTAAATGGTGGAAAGTAAGAAATAGTGGAGGTTTTCCAGGGTTGGGGCACCTAGATCATTAAAATATCATGAATAGGTACAGATAATAACCACAAGCTTATGTAATATTGCTCTTTATATCGAGAAGGCTGGATTATTAGATTAGATTAGATTACTTACAGTGTGGAAACAGGCCCTTCGGCCCAACAAGTCCACACCGACCCGCCGAAGCGTAACCCACCCATACCCCTACATTTACCCCTTTACCTAACACTACGGGCAATTTAGCATGGCCAATTCACCTGACTTGCACATCTTTGGAGTGTGGGAGGAAACCGGAGCACCCGGAGGAAACCCACGCAGACACGGGGAGAATGTGCAAACTCCACACAGTCAGTCGCCTGAGGCGGGAATTGAACCCGGGTCTCTAGCGCTGCGAGGCAGCAGTGCTAATCACTGTGCCACCGTGCCGCCCACGATTATAAAGTGTTTGAGATTATGCTAGAACCATACAAAGCCCCAGTGAGATGGCCTGTGTTATAAAAATCCTAATTCTCAAGTGATACGAATATATTATACACCTTTATCATAAAATGATGTGATTAGAGTTTGCAAACAGTACAACACAAATGGTAATCTCTACTCAAAATACTGCTGTCAGACCAAAAAGATGTGCTGTCTCCCACACAATTGACTTGTGTACTCTGTGACTTTTAGAGCCTATTTGAAACCATATTTCATAGAACCATACAATCATACAGTACAGAAGCAGTGTTCATCAATTGTGTCAGGGGATTCTGTAGTCAGAGATACAGACAAACGTTTCTGTGGCCAGCAGAGGAAAAGCAGAATGGTGCGTTGTTTCCATGGTGCCAGAATCAAGGATGTCTCAGAGAGGGTGCAGAATGTTCTCATGGGGGAGAGGGACCAGCAGGAACCAACATTGGAACCAATGACATTGGAAGGGAAAAGGTTGAGACTCTGAAGGGAGATTACAGAGAGTTAGGCAGAAATTTAAAAAGGAGATCCTCAAGGGTAGTAATATCTGGATTACTCCCAGCGCTACGGGGTGGTGAGGGCAGGAATAGGCGGATAGAGCAGATGACTGCATGGCTGAGGAGCTGGTGTCTGGGAGAAGGATTCACATTTTTGGATCATTGGAATCTCTTTTGGGGTAGAAGTGACCTGTACAAGAAGGACGGATTGCACCTAAATTGGAAGGGGACTAATATACTGGCAGGGAAATTTGCGAGAACTGCTTGGGAGGATTTAACTAGTAAGGTGGGGGGGGGGTGGGGGGGGGTGGGACCCAGAGAGATAGTGAGGAAAGGGATCGATCTGAGATGGGTATAGCTGAGAACAGAAGTGAATCAAACAGTCAGGGCAGGCAGTGACAAGGTAGGACTAATAAATTAAACTGCATTTATTTCAATGCAAGGGGCCTAACAGGAAAGGCAGATGAACTCAGGGCATGGTTAGGAACATGGGACTGGGATATCATAGCAATTACAGAAACATGGCTCAGGGATAGGCAGGACTGGCAGCTTAATGTTCCAGGATACAAATGCTACAGGAAGGATAGAAAGGGAGGCAAGAGAGGAGGGGGAGTGGTATTTTTGATAAGAGATAGCATTACAGCTGTGCTGAGGGAGGATATTCCTGGAAATACATCCAGGGAAGTTATTTGGGTGGAACTGAGAAATAAGAAAGGGATGATCACCTGATTGGGATTGTATTATAGACCCCCTAATAGTCAGAGGGAAATTGAGGAACAAACTTGTAAGGAGATCTCAGCTATCTGTAAGAATAATAGGATGTTATGGTAGGGGATTTTAACTTTCCAAACATCGACTGGGACTGCCATAGTGTTAAAGGTTTAGATGGAGAGGAATTTCTTAAGTGTGTACAAGACAATTTGCTGATTCAGTATGTGGATGTACCTATTAGAGAAGGTGCAAAACTTGACCTACTCTTGGGAAATAAGGCAGGGCAGGTGACTGAGGTGTCAGTGGGGAAGCACTTTGGGGCCAGCGACCATAATTCTATTCGTTTTAAAATAGTGATGCAAAAGGATAGATCAGATCTAAAAGTTGAAGGTCTAAATTGGAGAAAGGCCAATTTTGACGGTATTAGGCAAGAACTTTCGAAAGCTGATTGGAGGCAGATGTTCACGGGTAAAGGGACGGCAGGAAAATGGGAAGCTTTCAGAAATGAGATAACAAGAATCCAGAGAAAGTATATTCCTGTCAGGGTGAAAGGGAAGGCTGGTAGGTATAGGGAATGCTGGATGACTAACGAAATTGAGGGTTTGGTTAAGAAAAAGAAGGAAACATATGTCAGGTAGAGACTGGATAGATCGAGTGAATCCTTAGAAGAGTATAAAGAAAGTAGGAGTATACTTAAGAGGGAAATCAGGAGGCCAAACGGGGACATGAGTTAGCTTTGGCAAATAGAGTTAAGGAGAATCCAAAGGGTTTTTACAAATATATTAAGGATAAAAGGGTAACTAGGGAGAGAGGAGGGCCCCTCAAAGGCAGCAAGGCAGCCTTTGTGTGGAGCCACAGAAAATGGGGGAGATACTAAATGAATATTTTGCATCAGTATTTACTGTAGAAAAGGATATGGAAGATATAGACTGTAGGGAAATAATTGGTGACATCTTGCAAAATGTCCAGATTACAGAGGAGGAAGTGCTGGATGTCTTGAAATGGTTAAAAGTGGATAAATCCCCAGGACCTGATCAGGTGTACCCGAGAACTCTGTGGGAAGCTAGAGAAGTGATTACTGGGCCTCTTGCTGAGATATTTGTATCATTGATAGTCACAGGTGAGGTGCTGGAAGACTGGAGGTTGGCAAACGTGGTGCCACTGTTTAAGAAGTTCGGTAAAGACAAGCCAGGGAACTATAGACTGGTGAGCCTGACCTTGTTGGTGGGCAAGTTGTCGGAGGGAATCCTGAGGGACAGGATGTACATGTATTTGGGAAGGCAAGGACTGATTGGGGATAGTCAACATGGCCTTGTGCATTGGAAATCATGTCGCACAAACTTGATTGAGTTTTTTGAAGAAGTAACAAAGAAGATTGATGAGGGCAGAGCAGTAGATGTGATCTATATAGACTTCAGCAAGGTGTTCGACAAGGTTCCCCATGGGAGACTGATTAGCAAGGTTAGATCTCGTGGAATACAGGGAGAACTAGCCATTTGATACAGAACTGGCTCAAAGGTAGAAGATAGAGGGTGGTGGTGGAGGGTTGTTTTTCAGACTGGAGGCCTGTGACCAGTGGAGTGCCACAAGGATCGGTGCTTAGCCCTCTATGTTTTGTCATTTACATAAATGATTTGGATGCGAGCATAAGAGGTAAAGTTAGTAAATTTGCAGATGACACCAAAATTGGAGGTGTAGTGGACAGCGAAGAGGGTTACCTCAGATTACAACAGGATCTGGACCAGATGGGCTAATGGGCTGAGAAGTGGCAGATGGAGTTTAATTTAGATAAATGCGAGGTTTTGCATTTTGGGAAAGCAAACCCTAGCAGGACTTATACACTTAATGATAAGGTCCTAGGGAGTGTTTCTGAACAAAGAGACCTTGGAGTGCAGGTTCATAGCTCCTTGAAAGTGGAGTCGCAGGTAGATAGAATAGTGAAGGAGACGTTTGGTATGCTTTCCTTTATTGGTCAGAGTATTGAGTACAGGAGTTGGGAGGTCATGTTGCGGCTGTACAGGACATTGGTTAGGCCACTGTTGGAATATTGCATGCAATTCTGGTCTCCTTCCTATCAGAAAGATGTTGTGAAACTTGAAAGGGTTCGGAAAGATTTACAAGGATGTTGCCAGAGTTGGAGTATCTGAGCCACAGGGAGAGGCTGAACAGGCTGGGGCTGTTTTCCCTGTAGTGTCGGAGACTGAGGGGTGACCTTATAGAGGTTTACAACATTATGAGAGGCATGGATAGAATAAATAGATAAAGTCTTTTCCGCAGGGTCGGGGAGTCCAGAACTAGAGGGCATAGGTTTAGGGTGAGAGGGGAAAGATATAAAAGAGACCTAAGGGACAACTTTTTCATGCAGAGGGTGGTACGTGTATGGAATGAGCTGCCAGAGGATGTGGTGGAGGCTGGTACAATTGCAACATTTAAGAGGAATTTGGATGGGTATATGAATAGGAAGGGTTTGGAGGGATGTGGGCCGGGTGCTGGCAGGTGAGACTAGATTGGGTTGGGATATTTTGTTGGCATGGACGGGTTGGACCCAAGGGTCTGTTTCCATGCTGTACATCTCTATGACTCTATGACTCAGTGCTTCAGTGCAACAAGTATGTACTGCCAAAAATATGCTACTACATACACCAGTGCCACTTTCCCACACTAGGCCCACAGCCTTGAATGTTAAGACACTTCAAGCATCATCCAAGTATTGTTTAAACGTTGTGAGGTTACCTGTCTCAACTACCTTCCAGGGTAGTGCATTCCTGACCCCCATTGCCCTCTGAATGAAAACCCTTTCCTCAAATCCCCTCTAAACTTCATATCTTTCACTTTAAAAATGTTCTTGACACTTCCAATAAGGGGAAAAGCTGCTTTCTATTGGCTTGCCCATGATCCTCATTACCTTATACACCACTATCAGGTCCACCCCCAGCCTTCTCTGTTCCAAAGAAAACAATTTAAGCTTATCCAGACTCTCATCAAAGCGGAAATACTCTAGCCCAGATAACATCCTGATGAATCTTAGCTGCACCTCCTCCAGTTCTATCACATTCTTCCATAGAATAGAATCCCTCCAGTGTGAAAGCCGGTTAATTGGCCCATCAATTCTACATTGACCCTCTGAAGAACATAGAACATAGAACATTAAAGCGCAGTACAGGCCCTTCAGCCCTCGATGTTGCGCTGACCTGTCATACCAATCTGAAGCCCATCTAACCTACACTGTTTCATGTACGTCCATATGCTTGTCCAATGACGACTTAAATGTACTTAAAGTTGGCGAATCTACTACCATTGCAGGAAAAGCATTCCATACCCTTACAACTCTCTGAGTAAAGAAACTACCTCTAACACCTGTCCTATATCTATTACCCCTCAATTTAAAGCTATGCCCCCTCATGCTCACCCATCACCATACTTGGAAAAAGGCTCTCCCTGTCCACCCTATCTAACCCTCTGATTATCTTATATGTCTCTATTAAGTCACCTCTCAACCTTCTTCTCTCCAACGAATACAGCCTCAGGCCCCTCAGCCTTTCCTCATAAGACCTTCCCTCCATACCAGGCAACATTCTAGTAAATCTCCTCTGCACCTTTTCCAAAGCTTCCACATCCTTCTTATAATGCGGTGATCAGAACTGTACACAATACTCCAAGTGGGGCTGCACCAGAGTTTTGTACAGCTGCAGCATAACCTCATGGTTCCGGAACTCAATCCCTCTATTAATAAAAGCTAAAACACTTTATGTCTTCTTAACAACCCTGTCAACCTGGGTGGAAATTTTCAAGGATCTGTGTACCTGGACACCGAGATCTCTCTGTTCATCTACACTACCAAGAATCTTACCATTAGCCCAGTACTTTGCATTCCGGTTACTCCAACCAAAGTGAATCACCTCACACTTGTCCGCATTAAACTCCATTTGCCACCTCTCAGCCCAGCTCTGCAGCTTATCTATGTCCCTCTGTAACCTACAACATCCTTCGTCACTATCCACAACTCCACCGACCTTAGTGTCGTCTGCAAATTTACTAACCCACCCTTCTACGCCCTCATCCAGGTCGTTTATAAAAATGACGAACAGCAGTAGACCCAACACCGACCCTTGCAGTACACCACTAGTAACTGGAATCCAGGATGAACTTTTCCCATCAACCACCACACTCTGTTTTCTTTCAGCAAGCTATTTACTGATCCAAACTACTATATCTTCCACAATCCCATTCCTCCGCATTTTGTACAATAGCCTACTGTGGGGAACCTTATCGAATGCCTTGCTGAAATCCATATACACCACATCAACCGGTTTACTCTCATCTACCTGTTTGGTCACCTTCTCAAAGAACTCAATAAGGTTTGTGAGGCACAACCTACCCTTCACAAAACCGTGCTGACTATCCCTAACCAAATTATTCTTTTCTAGATGATTATAAATCCCTATCTCTTATAATCTTTTCCAACACTTTACCAACAACTGAAGTAAGGATCACTGGTCTATAAATACCAGGGTTGTCTCTACTCCCCTTCTTGAACAGGGGAACCACATTTGCTATCCTCCAGTCTTCTGGCACTATTCCTGTAGACAATGACGATGTAAAGATCAATGCCAAAGGCTCGGCAATCTCTTCCCTGGTTTCCCAGAGGATCCTAAGATAAATCCCATCCGGCTCAGGGGACTTATCTATTTTCACACTCTGCAGGATTTCTAACAGCTCTTCCTTGTGAACCTCAATCCCACCATTTTCCAGAGTGAATACTGTCGAAAAATATTCATTTAGTGCTTCCCCTATCTCCCCTGACTCCATACACAACTTCCCACTACTTCCCCCTCACCTCCCTCCAAGGCCCCAAAGGAAACTTCCATATCCGCCACAGATTCACCTGCACCTCCACACACATCATCTATTGCATCCTCTGCACCCGATGTGGTCTCCTCTATATTGGGGAGACAGGCCGGCTACTTGCGGAGCGTTTCAGAGAACACCTCTGGGACACCCGGACCAACCAACCCAACCACCCTGTGGCTCAACACTTCAACTCGCCCTCCCACTCCACCAAGGATATGCAGGTCTTTGGACTCCTCCATCGCCAGACCACAACAACACGACGGTTGGAGAAGAGCGCCTCATCTTCCGCCTCGGAACCCTCCAACCACAAGGGATGAACTCGGATTTCACCAGTTTCCTCATTTCCCCTCCCCCCACCTTGTCTCAGTCAAATCCATCGAATTCAGCACCGCCTTCCTAACCTGCAATCTTCTTCCTGACCTCTCCACCCCCACCCCAGTCTGACCTATCACCCTCACCTTGACCTCTTTCCACCTATCACAATTCCAACGCCCCTCCCCCAGGTCCCTCCTCCCTTCCTTTTATCTTAGCCTGCTGGACAAACTTTCCTCATTCCTGAAGAAGGGCTTATGCCCGAAACATCGATTCTCCTGTTCCCTGGATGCTGCCTGACCTGCTGCGCTTTTCCAGCAACACATTTTCAGCCCTCAATCCCACCTAGTTTAGTAGCCTGTATCTCAGTATTCTCCTCAACAACATTGTCATTTTCCAGAGTGAATACTATCGAAAAATATTCATTTAGTGCTTCCCCTATCTCCCCTGACTCCACACACAACTTCCCACTACTATCCTTGATTGGCCCTAATCTTACTCTCGTCATTCTTTTACTCCTTAAATACGTATAGAAAGCCTTAGGTTTACCCTGATCCTATCCGCCAACAACTTCTCATGTCTCCTCCTGGCTCTTCTGAGCTCTCTCTTTAGTCTTTAGGTCTTTCCTGGCTACCTTGTAACCGTCAAGAGCCCTAACTGAGCCTTCACATCTCATCCTAACATAAGCCTTCTTCTTCCTCTTGACCAGAGATTCCACTTCCTTCATAAACCATGGCTCCCGCGCTCTACAGCTTCCTCCCTGCCTGACAGGTACATACTTATCTAGGACACTCAGGAGCTTATCCTTGAATAAGCTCCACATTTCTAATGTGCCCATCCCCTGCAGTTTCCTTCCCCATCCTATGCTTCCTAAATCTTGCCTAATCACATCGTAATTGCCTTTCCCCCAGCTGTAACTCTTGGCCAGTGGTATACATCTATCCCTTTCTATCACTAAAGTAAATATAACAGAATTGTGATCGCTATCACCAAAGTGCTCACCTACTTCCAAGTCTAAGACCTGGCCAGGGTTATTACCCAGAAACAAATCTAATGTGGCTTTGCCCCTTGTTGGCCTGTCTACATAGAGCATCTAATCAAACCTATCCCACTTCCCTATCCCTGTAACCCTGCATTTCCTATGGCTAATCCATCTAACATGCACACCTTTGGGAGGAAACCGGAGCACCCGGAGGAAACCCATGCTGACACAGGGAGAATGTGCAAATTCCATACAGACAGTCGCATGGGGCTGGAATCAAACCCATGCTGTGAGGCAGCAGTGCTAACCACTGACCATTGAGCCACTCATGCTGGTCCTACAGTGTGAGGACCAGAACTGCACACAGTACTCCAGCTGTGACCTAACCAGGGTTCTGTATCATTCCAACATAATCTCCTTGCTCTTATAATGTCAGCCTTGACTGATAAAGACAAGCATCCCACATGCCTTCTTAACTATTTTATCAACATGTCAAGTCACCTTCAGAGATATGTGGATGAGTATCCCAAGATCCTTTTGTTCCTATGAGCTTCCTAGCATTCTGCCATTCATTGAGTACTGCCTAGTCTTGCTACTACTTACAAAGTGCTTTCCTTCACTTTACTTCATCTGCCACTGATCTGACTTGACACTGACATTTTTTACAATCCCACCGACTCCCACAGCTACCTGGATTACACCTCTTCCCACCCTATCTCTTGCAAAAATGCCGTCCCGTATTCCCAATTCCTCCGCCTCCGCCGTATCTGCTCCCAGGAGGACCAGATCCACAATAGAACACACCAGATGGCCTCCTTCTTTAGAGACCACAATTTCCCTTCCCACGTGGTTAAAGATGCCCTCCAACGCATCTCATCCACATCCCGCACCTCCGCCCTCAGACCCCACCCCTCCAACCGTAGGGCAGAACGCCCCTGGTGCTCACCTTCCACCCTACAAACCTCCGCATAAACCAAATCATCTGCCGACATTTCCGCCACCTCCAAAAAGACCCCACCCCTTTCCGCCTTCCGCAAAGACCGTTCCTTCCGTGACTACCTGGTCAGGTCCATGCCCCCCTACGACCCACCCTCCCATCCTGGCATTTTCCCCTGCCACCGCAGGAACTGTAAAACCTGTGCCCACACCTCCTCCCTCACCTCTATCCAAGGCCCTAAAGTAGCCTTCCACATCCATCAAAGTTTTACCTGCACATCCACTAATATCATTTATTGTATCCGTTGCTCCCGATGCGGTCTCCTCTACATTGGGGAGACTGGGCGCCTCCTAGCAGAGCGCTTTAGGGAACATCTCCGAGACACCCGCACCAATCAACCAAACCGCCCCGTGGCCCAACGTTTCAACTCCCCCTCCCACTCTGCCGAGGACATGGAGGTCCTGGGCCTCCTTCACCGCCGCTCCCTCACCACCAGACGCCTGGAGGAAGAACGCCTCATCTTCCGCCTCGGAACACTTCAACCCCAGGGCATCAATGTGGACTTCAACAGCTTCCTCATTTCCCCTTCCCCTACCTCATCCTAGTTTCAAACTTCCAGCTCCACACTGTCTCCTTGACCTGTCCAGACTTGTCCGACCTGCCTAGCTCCTTTTCCACCTATCCACTCCACCCTCTCCTCCCTGACCTATCACCTTCATCTCCTCCCCCACTCACCTATTGTACTCTATGCTACTTTCTCCCCACCCCCACCCTCCTCTAGCTTATCTCTCCACGCTTCAGGCTCTCTGCCTTTATTCCTGATGAAGGGCTTTTGCCCGAAACATCGATTTTGCTGCTCGTCGGATGCTGCCTGAATTGCTGTGCTCTTCCAGCACCACTGATCCAGAATCTGGTTTCCAGCATCTGCAGTCATTGTTTTTGCCCACCTTACCAACCCATTTATATTTTCTGTAATAATATAAGACCTATCTCTGCACTTCGATCTCCGGCCAACCTTTGTGTCATCCACGAACTTACTTATCAGCTCCCCACAACATTCTCATCGATATCATTTATAAACATCACAAATGATAAGGGACACATCACTGATTGCTTGGCCAGTTATGCTTCAGTTATACAGGATACTGATGAGACCACATCCGGGGTACAGCACACAATCTTGATCTATTTATTTAAGAAAGAATGTATGAGTTGGAGGCAATACAAAACACATTTACTAGATGAATACCTGGAATAGGTGCGTTGTCTTATGAGAAAAGGGTAAACTGACTAGCGTACACCTGCTGGAGTTCAGAAGAGTAAAATACATGGAATCTTGAAGGGTCTTGGCACAATAGATGTGGAGAGAATATTGCCTCTTATGGGACAATCGTGTGTAAAGGTCACAGTTTAAAGGTCACAGATTGCCCTTTTGAAACAGATTATGCAAAATTAATTCCCTCAGTGCGCCATGTGTCTTTGAAACTCTCTCCCTGAAAAGGCAGTGAAAGCAAACAAATTTTAAGGCTAAGGCAGATAGGTTCCTGTTAAGCAAAGAGTTAAAACATTCCACCAGGGATAGGTGGAAATGTGGATTTGGGGTGACAATCAATTCAACCCTGATCATACTGAATGACAACATATTCAAGCAGCTGAATGGTCCAGTTCATCTCCTAATTCATATGTTCATATCACTGGGTCATGTGCTGGATAACCGCACACCGTCAGTATTGTCTTCAATTTACTTCAATAGGCCTATACCAATGAAAAGGCCTCCAGTCATAAAAACTGGAGTTGGTGAAGGGTTCAAGAAGATTGGATGGAGTGACAAAAGAATAGTAAATAAAAATGATGTGCTCCTAGATATCAGTTATGTGTGTGCCTTTAAAATAGCTCATTAACTTTAATAACAATATGGAGAATAAGGCTATCACCTCATGCACACAGACTTGACCAAGAACGACCCATACCTTCACGTGAGCAACATGATTGCTTGCTGTTGGCAATGCAAGTTGCTGAAGTTAATAACTCCTTGTTCCCACAGCTCATTAATAGGCTGATATATTAAAGATAAAATTAAAGCGAGAATGGAAAGCTCTGTCTCTCACACAAAGAAGGAAAAGAAATCAATGGATTGAAAATTTGTGGTCAGCTGAATTGATTAACAGCCGAGAAAGTTGTCAATTGGCTACTTGCAAACGTCAACTCCTTGCAAAATGGAAATGTTGTTCCTGAATTAATTTACGTGGGGAAAGAAGCAATTTGGCCTGGCATCATTTATATTCTTGTGGCGAATACAATTTGAATTATATGCAGTCATATAATCAATTCACAGTGCCATTACCATGCACAAATAATTGCCAACATATAATATACGCTTTTTGAAATTATCATTAAAATTAAGTACTGATTAAATCATACAATTTCAGCTGCTGTTTCCAGCTCCCAGCCATTTCCTGGCAGCCTTATATTTCTTAGGCCACTGCCTGTGAAATTGATGGAACTTCATTACAAGGATCTTACATTCGGAAACTAGGAATATAAATGAAGTTTAAATGTTTGAACGTTGGGAAATTCTTTCTAAGTTGTTAGTTGTTATTCCTTTGAACAAGTGAAAAATATGAATTGCTGTCTGACCCAATAGTCGCCTTCTTCAAATAGAAGTTTAAAATTTAATCTTTAGCACGAATCCAGTTAATGTCTGACTGTTCACACTCTGGAGCCAATTGCTCCATCAAATGCACATGAGTCTGCATAGATTAAGGTCATAACACAATTGACATTATACTTGAGTACACAATGCAGCTAACACCCTGGTGATGCACTGAGGGAGTGGTGCACTGTCAGAGTGCAATCTTTCAGTTGAGACATTTCCTATAAACCATCTCAGGTGATATAACCGATCCTATAGCACTGCTTTGGGAAGCAGTAGAGTTCTGTCCAGAGTCTAGGACAATGTTTACTGCTTAACCAACACTTTAAAAAAAAAATCATCATGGCTGGCTAAGGGAACTTGTTATTTGTGATTTGGCAGACACGTTTTCTGCATCACTCAAAAGTACTCCATTGCCTCTGAAGCCTTTTGGGATGAGCTGAGGATGAAAAGGGTACTATAGAAATCTGAGTATTTCTTTTCATTGTGAAATGCCAAATCGTTACTTAGATTACTTACAGTGTGGAAACAGGCCCTTCAGCCCAACAAGTCCACACCGACCCACAACCCATTCCCCTACACCTAACACTACGGGCAATTTAGCATGGCCAATTCACCTAACCTGCACATTTTTGGACTGTGGGAGGAAACCGGAGCACCCGGAGGAAACCCACGCAGACACGGGGAGAATGTGCAAACTCCACACAGTCAGTCACCTGAGGCAGGAATTGAACCTGGGTCTCTGGCGCTGTGAGGCAGCAGTGCTAACCACTGTGCCACCGTGCCACCCGTGTTCTCCTACGAATTCACTGGAGAGGCTTTCTGGCTTAGTAACAATTGTAATAAATTGATTTGTTAGGTTTGGATTGATATAATTACTTACCAGGTTGTTCGGGAGAACATTCCACCTGACAATATTTATTATTTGTCTTCAGATGTAATGACAGGAGTTGTCACCATGATGCACCAGTTTTGTTCCTTCAATGAGAAATCAGTAAGTTTTTTATACTTCACCCAGTGCCCTCTAAACCAAACATGGATTCTATGCTAGAAATCTTTGAAAGGCTGTCTGAGGATGTTGTTAGTGCCAGTGATCTCACGACAAATTATTTCCAAATGAGCTCAGTTTTGCCATGCTCACATCACCCAGACCCATTACTGCCATTATTTTTGTCCATCTCTCTCAAAGTATGAATGCAACTGTTTGAGAAAGACAGCAGGTAACTCAGAACTGTCCTGTCTTCAACTTAGGTTCCAGAAAGATTACAGCCATGGTGTAATACCAGACTACCAAAGACCAGAACATGTTTGCATGAAGTCACAAGTTGTCTCTCATCAGCAGCAGCGGTAGTCTTCACTTCCACCCCATTTATGGCTGGAAGGGATTGTAAATGGGGCTATTGAGGAATCAAAATAGGGAATGCCTAGCTATTAATTTTTCATAGATGAAACCTTTAATGTTTTCATTCCTTAATGGGTCATGGGCATTTTTGGCTGTACCAGTATTAGTTATCCCTTTCTAGTTGCAATGAAAACACTACATTGTTGAAATGCTGCAGTGCATGATGGGGAAAGCACTATCCACAGTGCTGTTAGGAATAGAATTCCAGGATTTTGGTTCAGGAACAGTGAAACAACAGTGATATGGTTCAAGTTAGGATGGTTAGGCTGGGTGACATGGCACAGTGGTTAGCAATGCTACCTCACAACACCAGGGAGCTAAGTTCAATTCCAGCCTCGGGTGACTGTCTCTGTGGAGTTTGTACATAGTCCCCATGTCTGTGTGGGTTTTCTCTAGGTGCTCTCGTTTTCTCCCGCAGTCCAAAGATGTTCAGATTATGTGGATTGGCGATGGAAAATGCAGGGCTACATGGTAGGAGGGTTGGGTCTGAGTGGGATGCACTTTGGAGGGTTGGAGTGAACTTGATGAGCGGAATGGCCTTATTCCACTCTGTAGGGATTCTATGTGTGTGACTTGGAGGGAAACTTGCAGTTAGTGATATTCTAGTGTATCTGCTGTTCTTGTATTTCTATGCAATAAAAGTCACAGGTTTAGAAGATGTCAAATGTATCTTGGCAACTTGTATGAATGCATCTTGTAAACGGTACATGTTGCAGCCATTGAGCATCAATTGTGAAGGGAATGAATATTGAATGTTGAGGATGTGCTGTCAGTCAGTTAGGCAGACTGCTTGGCCTGGTTGGTGTTAAATCTCTTAAGTATTGTTGGAGTTGCTCTCATTAAAGGAAATGGAAGACGTCTCATAGATGGTGTAGGCAATGAGGACTGAGGAAGTAAGTTACTGAATTCCCAACATCGGTACTGCTCTTGTAAACACTGTATTTATATAGTTAGTCCAGGTAAGTTTCTGCTCAAGAGTAACCCTCAGAATATTGATAATGGGGGGATTCAAAGATGGTAATGCTATTAAACGTCAAGATGCAATGCTTGAAATTTCTTTTGCTTGAAATGGTCATTGCCCGGCACTTGTGCATTATAAATGTTACTTGCCATTTATCAGCCCAAAACTGAATATTGGCCAAGTCATGTTTCATTCGGACACAGACTGCTTTTGTATCTGAGGAGGCTCACAAAGCTCTGAATTAGCAAATATCCCCTTTCAGATCTTACGATGAAGGGCATCAATAAGTTGGATTTTATTAGTGGGTTAAATTTTACATCTGAGCTTTAATAAAGGGCCCAGAACCCATCAGAATCTACATGGAAGATGTCTGCTTCAAAATGTCTTTGACAGTCAAGATAAGGCAAGTACACATTTATGCTTTCTCCACAGTTTCCTTTCACGAACAGATTTGATTGACAAAGTTTGTCTGATATGCAATGCCACTTTCCTATCTCTACTAGTAGAATAGAAATTCATGTAACAAATAACCATTTCTACGTTGACACTAATTATTTGTTGCTGCTAATTGAATATCTACAGTATGAAGCACAGCACTCAGTTACACCAGAGAAAAATATCCTTTGTAACATTATTCTCCTCCAGTAGTCTCTGAGATACCTGTGTACATTTAATTCCAGCCTTCTCAGCACCCCTGATTTTAATCACTGTTTCTTCAATTGCTTTGGCCCTCGTCTCTGGAATACTCTTGCTCCACCTTTCCAGCTCTTTTTGATCTTTTAAGATACTCTTTAAAAACTACCTTTTTGCTCACCTGACCTAATATCTCCTTAAGAAGTTCAGTGACATGTTTCATTTTATAATGTTCCTATGCTACACCTTGGGATAACTTATTATGTTGAGAATAATCTATAAATATAATTTATTGTTTTTGTAATAAAGAAGTGGATACAGATCCCAGAATTTTGAAAAGGATTCATTAACTTTAGAAGGTAAGACAAGTTGACCATTGTTTAAGGCTGTGGGTTGATTTATTTAGAATACTGTTTATTGTTTGAGAGTTTTGTGAATTACCTCAACTCTAAAGTTTCCATCTAAACTCTAAACTCTTAAAAAAAAAAGAATTTTTTCAGCTTTGCAGTGCCAGAGCCTTAACCAAGCAAAAAAAAACTCAAGGAAGAGCTGCATAATAACACTGACATGATCTAACACGGTATGGCAGCAGTAGATGATCTGCTAAATGGCCTCTTTAATTCATTTATTATATGTGGATTGATTACAGTATTAATCTGAAGGCAACCCATTAAGATGAATAGAAAGGGCTTTAATGTTAAGGTAGCTCCTCAAATTTGGCAATATTTTTCCTGGCTTCAATAAACAACAGTTTAAAGATTCCCAATTCACTATTTTATTCTGCACTGATTCCCCTGTACAAATGTGGATCCTCCTTCAGTCCACACTGTTCATTCTCTGAAACCCACATGCATGGAACCTCCAAGCGCAGGTTAGAGGGAACAAAAATAGGAATTGCTGCAAAAACTCATCATCTGTGGAGAGAAATCAGAGTTAATGTTTCAAGGCCAGTGACCCTTCCCCAGAACTGAATTAAGAGTCCACAGACCTCAGCTTCATGTTGTGAGCATTTGTGAGGAATGTGGAGTCCCTGAAGTTGCGGTCTATCATCGGTGTTCCAACACAAGCTGGGCTTTACCACCAGCCAATCCCACCACCATCCCCACCCCATTTCCCAAATACCCACCCTAGAACAGGCAATCATTGAAATCAGTAAGAATTTCAATCCTCCCACATCACGAACAGCCATCCAATATAAATGTACATTTTGTTCAATCACATGGAACCTTTTCTCAGCTGTGATGTGATTAATAAAGTTTCATGAACAATCCCTAAAAACATCATTTTACAATTTTGGAATATTGTCAATTGTAGATGTTTTTAAAAAACACGTTTTAAAGATATATTTTTAAAGATATATTAACTTTTACCTTTAATCTATGTTTTCATCCCAGACTTTAATTTGCTCTGCATAAATATTTTTAGAAGTAGCTTTATTTTGGTGCTTGTTGTTTGCATATCTGTGATACTCCTTGCATATGATTGGCTGTCTGGATGCCTGATAGTATTACTTTGCATGCTGGAAAGTCCTCAGTGAAGAACACGCCATCAGTTGCACACCAGTAGAGCCGAAAATCTCAGCAAGAATGATCACTAGATCCTGTATTGAGACTTCGAATGGTTGACAATTGTTTCACTGTTGTCAATAAAAATTGCCCCCCGCACTATTCCTCACTATCACTGTATCAAAATCGTGGAAAGTCCTACCTAAAAGCACCAGGAGAACATTCCACCACATGGACTATATCTATTCAAGTATTTTGTTAATTTCTCAAGCATTCTTAGAGATGGTCAATAAACACTGATTCTACCAGCAATGCCTACAGGTCATGAATTACCCACAGATCTGTTGTGATGTGTCCAAGATTGACTTAAGTCAATAGACCATCTGATGTGTCCTTACTATTTCATGAAATGCACCATCCCCAAAGGCTCTGTTGAGATCAGGCACCCCATGGGGATTATGGCTGAAAGCTTATTTTCTGTTATTCCACAACACAGCATATTAACAGGGCAATAAATCAGTGTCACCTACATACTGTGAACAAATAAAGAAAACATGCATATGCAGCACCCAAAGCTGTTAACAAAGAATAATTCTATACCACAAAAGTATATTATGCTTTTGTTCCATTTGTAAAAGAAAACACAAATCAAAATTTACTGTTTATTGTTCCTTCACTACTGTGTGTTGAAAAGACTCATTTTTAAACATCAGCACATTATATTGAAATTATTTGTTAGGAGTATATATGCTTAAAGTAGCATTAGTGATATAAAAAAAAATTGGGTGAAGAATAAGGGGAATCGTTATTGACAATTTATCAAAAGTGGTCACCCTCTTATTTATTGGTCCTCTTTTCCCAGAATTAGTAAAATAGCCAAATCTGTGATCACATTTGGTAGAGGACTTGATAGTTAGGGGAATCGACAGGAGATTTTGTGGTCAGGATCGGGATTCCCGGAAGGTATGTTGCCTCCCTGGTGCCAGGGTCCAATCAGGTGTATAAGGTTCTAAAAGGGGAGGGCGGACAGCTAGAAATCGTGTTACATATTGGCACTAATGATATAGCCAGGAAAAGGATCGAGGATATAAAAAGTGATTTCAGGGAGTTAGGATGGAAGCTGCAAAGCAGGACCAACAGAGTAGTGTTCTCTAGTTTACTACCGGTGCCACGAGATAGCGAGGCGAGGAACAGGGAGCGGACGCAGCTTAACACGTGGCTGCGCAGCTGGTGTAGGAGGGAGGGCTTCAGATATGTAGATAATTGGGATGCCTTCTGGGGAAGGTGGGACCTGTACAAGAAGGACGGGTTGCATTTGAACTGGAAGGGGACCAATGTCCTGGGTGGAAGATTTGCTCGAGTAGTTCGAGAGGGTTTAAACTAGTATGGCAGAGAAGTGGGAACCTGAGCTGTATACCGGAGGTGAGAGTCGATGCAGATGAGGCAATAGCAAGAGGTAGACCAGCTAGTGGGAAGGATTTTCCTGGGAAGGAACCAAGGGATCAGTTAAAGTGTGTTTGTTTTAACGCAAAGAGTATCAGGAATAAAAGTGATGAACTTAGAGCATGGATCAGTACCTGGTGCTATGATGTTGTGGCCATAACAGAGACATGGGTTTCTCAGGGGCAGGAATGGTTGCTGGATGTTCCAGGGTTTAAAGCATTTAAAAAGAATAGGGAGGGGGGAAAAAGAGGAGGGGGTGTAGCACTACTAATCAGAGAGGGTATCACAGCTACAGAAGCTTCCATTGTCGAGGAGGGTCTGCCTACCGAGTCAGTATGGGTGGAAATTAGGAACAGCAAGGGAGCAGTCACCTCGTTAGGGGTTTACTACAGGCCCCCCAATAGCAGCAGGGAGATGGAAGAAAGCATAGGTCAGCAGATTTTGGAAAAGTGTGGACGTAGTAGGGTTGTTGTAATGGGTGACTTTAACTTTCCCAATATTGATTGGAACCTCCTTCGAGCAGAAGATTTGAATGGAGCTATTTTTGTAAGGTGTGTTCAGGAGGGTTTCCTAACTCAGTACGTTGACAAGTCGACCAGGGGAGAGGCCATTCTAGACTTGGTGCTTGGAAACGAGCCGGGGCAGGTATCAGATCTTGTGGTGGGAGAGCATTTTGGTGATAGTGACCACAACTGCCTCACATTCTACATAGCTATGGAGAAGGAGAGGATTAGGCAAAATGGGAGGATATTTAATTGGGGAAGAGGAAACTATGATGTGATTAGACATGAGTTAGGAAGCATGGATTGGGAGCAATTGTTCCATGGTAAAGGCACTATAGACATGTGGAGACTGTATAAGGAACAGTTGTTGCAAGTGATGAATAAATATGTCCCTCTGAGACAGGCAAGAAGTGGTAAGATAAAGGAACCTTGGATGACGAGAGTGGTGGAGCTTCTCGTCAAAAGGAAAAAAGTAGCTTACGTAAGGTGGAAGAAGCTAGGGTCAAGCTCAGCTCTAGAGGATTACAGGCAGGTGAGGAAGGAGCTCAAAAATGGTCTGAGGAGAGCAAGGAGGGGCACGAAAAAGGCTTGGCAGAATGGATTAGGGAGAACACAAAGGCATTTTACACTTATGTGAGGAATAAGAGAATGGTCAAAGAAAGAGTAGGACCGATCAGGGATAGCATAGGGAATTTGTGTGTGGAGTCTGAGGAGGTAGGGGAAGCCCTAAATGAGTTTTTTGCTTCTGTCTTTACGAAAAAATTGAACTTTGTAGTGAATGAAACCTTTGAAGAGCAGGTGTGCATGCTGGAATGGATAGAGATAGAGGAAACTGATGTGCTGAAAATTTTGTCAAACATTAAGATTGACAAGTCACCAGGCCCGGACCAGATTTGTCTCAGCTGCTTTGGGAAACGAGAAATGCAATTGCTTCGCCACTTGCGAAGATCTTTGCATCCTCGCTCTCCACTGGAGTCGTACCTGAGGACTGGAGAGAGGCAAATGTAATTCCTCTCTTCAAGAAAGGAAATCGAGAAATCCCCGGCAATTACAGACCAGTAAGTCTCACATCTGTCGTCTGCAAGGTGTTAGAAAGGATTCTGAGGGATAGGATTTATGACCATCTGGAAGAGCATGGCTTGATTAAATGCAGTGAGGGGCAGGTCATGCCTCACAAACCTTATTGAGTTCTTTGAGGATGTGACTAGAAAAGTTGATGAGGGTCGAGCTGTGGATGTGGTGTATATGGACTTCAGCAAGGCCTTTGATAAGGTTCCCCATGGTAGGCTCATTCAGAAGGTCAGGAGGAATGGGATACAGGGGAACTTAGCTGTCTGGATACAGAATTGGCTGGCCAACAGAAGACAGCGAGTGTTAGTAGAAGGAAAATATTCTGCCTGGAAGTCTGTGGTGAGTGGTGTTCCACAGGACTCTGCCCTTGGGCCTCTACTGTTTGTAATTTTTATTAATGACTTGGATGAGGGGATTGAAGGATGGGTCAGCAAGTTTGCAGACGACACAAAGGTTGGAGGTGTCGTTGACAGTATAGAGGGCTGTTGTAGGCTGCAGTGGGACATTGACAGGATGCAGAGATGGGCTGAGAGGCAGCAGATGGAGTTCAACCTGGATAAATGTGAGGTGATGCATTTTGGAAGGTCGAATTTGAAAGCTGAGTACAGGATTAAGGATAGGATTCTTGGCAGTGTGGAGGAACAGAGGGACCTTAGTGTGCAGGTACATAGATCCCTTAAAATGGCGACCCAAATGGACAGGGTTGTTAAGAAAGCATATGGTGTTTTGGCTTTCATTAACAGGGGGATTGAGTTTAAGAGTCGTGAGATCTTGTTGCAGCTGTATAAAACTTTGGTTAGACGGCACTTGGAATACTGCGTCCAGTTCTGGCCGCCCTATTATAGGAAAGATGTGGATGCTTTGGAGAGGGTTCAGAGGAGGTTCACCAGGATGCTGCCTGGACTGGAGGGCTTATCTTATGAAGAGAGGTTGACTGAGCTCGGACTTTTTTCATTGGAGAAAAGGAGGAGGAGAGGGGACCTAATTGAGGTATACAAGATAATGAGAGGCATAGATAGAGTCGATAGCCAGTGACTATTTCCCAGGGCAGAAATGACTAACACGAGGGGTCATAGTTTTAAGCTCGTTGGAGGAAAGTATAGAGGGGATGTCAGAGGCGAGTTCTTTACACAGAGAGTTGTGAGAGCATGGAATGCGTTGCCAGCAGCAGTTGTGGAAGCAATGTCATTGGGGACATTTAAGAGACTACTGGACATGCATATGGTCACAGAAATTTGAGGGTGCATACATGAGGGTGCATCAGTGGTCGGCACAACATCGTGGGCTGAAGGGCCTGTTCTGTGCTGTACTGTTCTATGTTCTATGTTCTATGAAAGGGGCATTATAGAAGAAAGCAGCAGAGTAGTCTGTCCAACACAAACCAAATCAGATGCTAATCAGTTGCAAATCCTCTAACTGGAGAGGTTCACTTCAACAAATAAGATGTTCAGCAGAATTGGTAATGAAAGAAAGACAGAGTTACATTTTATATCATACCTTTCATAATCTCTGGATGTCTCAAAGTGCTTTATAGGCAATTAAAATGTGATCACTGTTCTAATAGCAGAAACTCCAAACCCAGTTTGCGTCTGGCAAACTAGATAATCTGCATTATTGATAGTGTATATTGAATTACAGCTAAACATGGGTGAGAACATGCAAACATACATATGAAAATAAAAACTTGGTTCAGGATTCCACCATGCTGCTCCTCGAGCCTGTTTCACCACTCAATAAGATAATGGCTGGTCTGACTGTAGCCTTGAGTCCACTGTCCCACTTACCCCTGATACCTCTTGACTCACTTATTAGTCAATAATATCAAATAAGCTACCAAAGAGTCCAGTTTGCTGTAGCAATGTACTTTCTGTAGTCAGGAGCTATGAGTAAAGATGGCAGAGGCTCCAATTTCTTTCCATCATATAGCTGAGCAGGAATCTCTTCCTCTGTTACCACCTAATATTGGCTTGTGCTGGTAAGATTTACAGATGAATCTTCAGTCTGTTCCACCATGCTATGCACACACGTCCAATTTCTAATCTAATATTGGAGTAGGAGTTGGACTCAGACCCTCTAGTCCAGAGGTGGGAATGCCACCCACTGTACCACAAGGTCTCCTTGGCATTTATTGCCCATCCCTAATTGACCATGAGAAGGTAGTGATAAATTAATTTCCTGGGCTTCTCTAGGTAGTGAGCTGTAGATACACCAACCTTTCTGTTAGTTCCTGGATATCGACTCCAGAGCCATGTTGTATCCAAGGAGCAGGAGAATCAATGTTTCGGGCATAAGAGCTTCATCAGGATTTCTGATAAAGGGCTTATGCCCGAAACATTGATTCTCCTGCTCCTTGGATGCTGCCTGACCTGCTGTGCTTTTCCAACACCATACTCTCGACTCTGATCTCCAGCATCTGCACTCCTCACTTCCTACTTTCTCATAGACATGAAGGAGTGGCAAAGTAATTCCAATCAGGATGGTGTGTGTCTTGAAGGGGAATTCATAGTGTTCCCATGTAGTTGCTGCCTTTGACCTTCTGGCAGAAATTGCAGGTTTGGAAAATGCTGTCAAAACGATAATGGAGTGCATTTTGTAAATGATAGATACTGTTACTACTGAGGATATTTGTTGGAGTCAGTGAATATATAACATAGTGGATGAGGTAACAGTTAAACACATTAAATCTCATTGAACAGTTAATGATCAGATTGCCTTATGAATACCTATTTTGGAGCTGTAAGGAATGTTCTGAACCCAAACCATTTAATACGGTGGCAGAGCCACACCATATGATGTAGCACTCCATCAAGTTTGTTTACTGAAAAAAAAAACCCTCACCGAGTAAAATTGTCCTATATTTTTTATTTGTGCATGAATTTAACATGAACAGTGACAGATCATTCCCAGGAACAGTGACAGATCATTCCCATTAACTTACATTCATCAATCATGAGATGACCGACGATAACAATTATCAGCTATTAGGTCTGACACAACTTGGGGCTTTACTTCCTGCTCCTGGATCGTTACTTCCACGGAAGTACCTATGGCATTGCTTCTTCTGATGTTATGCCCTCTGAGTAAGTTTGGATGTACTCACCCTCTATACCTTTCTCTAAATATTGACGGGATATTTTCTAGGTTAATATTATTTGTAATTCTCTGCAGTTGTCAATGATTCACTCAGCTTTTCCTCCTCAAGAGCTACCAACTTCCACATCCTACTTTTCCAAAGGCCTCTGCACACATCGCATCTACTTGTGCTAATTTCCATCAATGGTACTCACTCTTTCTAGTGGATGCCCTATTGTCTCTGAGAATGCTTCAACTATCAGTGGCCCTCTTTACATCTCACCCCAGAGTACATGGTAATAAACCTCCAAAGCCCCTGCTGTCCAGGACTTTATTGTGCATTAGTACATCAAAAACATGGACTGTGGATATTGTATTAAGATTAGGTCAGACTCTCATGTGTAGACATTATCAAACTTTATTAAACATAACTATTTACAAGTCATTACAAGAGAAGACATCTTCTGCAACCCTACAGACTCAGATTACAGTTCCAATTTGATCTGGCATCAGTATGTCATTGTTCCTTTTGCACATACTTAGTAGCTACTTAGAGTAAAAGCATGGTGGCTTAGTGGTTAACACTGCTGCTTCACAGTGCTAGGGGCTGGGTTCAATTCTACCCCTGGGTGACTGTCTGTGCAGTATGTTTGAACATCCTCCCTATTAGGTGGATTGGTCATGTTAACTTTCCTGTAGTGTTCAGAGACTTACAGGTTAGGTGAATTAACCATGGGAAATGAATGGGTCTGGGTGAGACCTCTTCAGAAGATCAGTGTGGATTTGATGGGTCAAATGGCCTGCTTCCACACTGTAGGAATGGGTAGGACTGTAGAGTGTTGATCTGATTAGCTAGCTGGGGACATTCAGCTCCTCTATCATGTGCCACTTCTGCTGTTTAACATCTACCTACTTGAGAGGGTGCAGAAAAGATTTACAAGGTTGTTGCTGGGACCGGAGGGTTTGAGCTATAGGGAGAGGCTGAACAGGCTGGGGCTATTTTCCTTGGAGCATTGGAGGCTGTCGGGTGACCTTATAGGGGCTTATAAAATCATGAGAGGCATGGATAGGGTGAATAGCCAAGATCTTTTCCCCAGGGTGGGGGAGTCCAAAACTAGAGGCCATAGATTTAAGGTGAGAAGGGAAAGATTTAAAAAGGACTTGAGGGGTAACTTTCTCATACAGAGGCTGATACATGTACGGCATGAGCTGGCAATAAGTCAAAGCAAAGGGTCTGTTTCTGTGTTCTATGACTTAGTTCTGTATTGTACTTTCGCAAGGTTGGCAACTCATTTCTCAGTAGACTTATTGTTACTCAGACATGTTGTCCTGAATTCCTCAACGAACTTCAATTGACTCCTTATTTTAATGATAATGGTAGAGAGGGGTGATGTGTAGGGTTATATGATGTATTAGATTATAGATCGTATTTGAATAAATTGCTCCTGCTTTGGTGACCCATGGCCCCTTATGAATGTCATATTTTGTTCAGAATGTTTTTCATTTAGTATACTGATAGAGCAACACAACTCGATAAACAAAATTCTCTACTTAGAGTACATTCTGCACCCTTACCACCTGTATTTATTCTTCCAAATGGTGTTTAACATGGAGGAGTACAATGGTAAGAATTGGTAATCAGCAGGAAACTTCCTTGCCCATATTTGACTTGATGCCATGAAACTTTATGGAATCAGAGTAAATTCTGCACACTGTCAGGAATTTCTGCTCCCAACATGGACACTATGGTGGCTCAGTGGTTAGCCCTGGAGCCTCACAATATCAGGGTGACAGGTTCAATTCCAGCCTCGGGTGACTGTCTGTGTGAAGTTTGAACATTCTCCCCGTGCCTGTGCGGGTTTCATCCGGGTGCTCCAGTTTCCTCCCACAATCCAAAGATGTACAGGTTAGGTGGATTAGCAATGGTAAATGTGGGGTTACTGGGATAGGGTGGGGCTGGGTCTTGGTGGGATGCTCTTTGAAGGGTCAGTGCAGACTCGATGGACTAAATGGCCTCTTTTCACACTATTGAGATTCCATGCCACTATGCTGCCATTTGTTGTGGGTCTGTCTTGCCAACAGGACAGGGTATTTCCAGCATTGGTAATATTGGTGTTTGGGACATTGTCTGTAAGGTATTATTCCATAAGTATGATTATGTCAGCTGTTGCTTGACTAGTTTGTGAGACAGCTCTCCCAATTTTGGCACTAGATGTTAGTAAGCAGGACTTTGTAAGGTCAACTGGACAGGTTGCACCTTTGATACAACTGAGACCTAGGTCATTGCCAGGTAGTCCATTTAGTTTCACATTTATTTGACATCTCTGTCATCATTTGATACAGCAGTACAGTTTGCTAAACCATTTCAGAGGGCAGTTAAGAATGAATTGCATTGCTGTGGGTCTGGAGTCACTTGGAGGACAGACTAGGTCTCCGCCATTAAGCTACCCTTCAAAACTAACATTTGGTGAAGCTTTTGGGCAATTTTCCACTTAGCTCCTTTGGTATAATGTTAATTGATAAGACTCATACGATGTGCCTTGAGACATTTTACTACATTAAAGGTGTCAGGGCCCACACAGCCCAGGGTGCTTCATTCTAGTTGTGCTCATATTTTGTACGGTTTGCCCATTATGGATCTATGTGATTGGCAAGGATTGTTCTTAGCTTTATTACCTCATTGGTAGATATAGCTTGAATCAGAACCTTAGGATTTCTAATGATCTCCCCAGTCTCAGGTAAAAACAGATTAATGAGGATGCTGGTTTTGTACACAGCCATGAGGCTTCAAGGCATCCATTTGATGATTATGAAAGAAGGGTTTATATTTCTATGATGCTTTCAGAAGTCCCAAACCACTTTACAGCCAATGAGTGTAACCGCTGTCTTAATGTAGGAAACAAGGCAGTTAATTTGTGAACAAGATCCCGCAAACAGCAGTATGTTAATGACATACTGTTTTAAGTGTTATAATGTTATAACATATTGTTATAATGTTATCTCTTTCAGTGATGCTGTTTAAGGATAAATTTTGATGAGGTTATATATTGACCAAGTACAGATTTCCTGCTCTTCTGCAAAATAGTGCTGTTGGATCCTTGACATCCACTTCAGAAGGCTGGTGGCACCTTGGAAAACATGATTCTGCTTAACCTTGTCACCTGACATTATGCCTGCATGCGCTTGTATCCTGCTGCAAAGCCACTTTGGAGAGAAAGTATTTCAGACACAAATCAATCATTTTGAAAAGGCCTGAATCTTGTTTTAGTAAGTGCAGTTTTGAATCAAACATGGCTATATATTAAAGAAATCTTGCTTTGTTCTTGATGCAAATTTGCATTCAAATAAAATCATTAAGTCATGTGATGGCTATTAGATTTTTGAGGCATTGAATATTTAAAAAATCATTTGCTGTTGTGGTCCAATATAGTTTATGACCTAATAGTCCAGAAAGAGTCACATTTCACAAACGTTGGATAGAGCAATGCTTTATATTGTGTGCCCATCAATGCTGATTGAACAGAAACACAATCTAGCAATTCATTGCAATATTAGAAGCAATGGACCTTGAATAAGTGCATACGGTATTAAGGAGAAACTGGTCTTCCATTCAAGAGCAACGCTTTACAGTTTTACAGAGTAATGAGGGTTATTTATTACACATGGTGAAGCTACATGACTACAAGTAATCAATTCATAGGATATCTAAGCTATGAAGATGTTTTACATACCATTCACCATTTTATGCCCTGGAGGCCAACCCAACACATACAATGAAATCATAAAAGGTGCACATCATGTTTACAATGCTTTATATTTTAAAATGATGCCTGGTGTGTGTTCCAGGGCAGTACTTGATAACAAAATGTATTCATTAACTTCTGTTTGTAAAACCTGAAATTTTCACTCACCACACCACTGTCCACTCACCATCTATATATTATAATAAAAATCTATTCCAAATTCCAGTAGAAAGAACTTACATCCATAATGAAATTGTCAATGCTGCAACTGTAACCATTCAACACTCCCTCCCTCCACACCTGCTCACCCACACTGAAGGCATTGGATCACAAACAGCAAGGAGCTAGGCTAGATCCTAGGCTAGGCTAGGAGCTTACATCAGAATTTTCCATTTTAAAATATGGAGATGGGTATTTTAGTAAAAAATAAGAGCAAGGCCAGAATGTAGAATCTACAAGTTTATAATGAATCTGTTTCTGTGCTTCAGTAAGATTATTTCTTGCTCACTAAACTTACTACACCTGGAGACTACATTTGACTTAACTCATCATATGCCAAACCAAGGGTTATCAAATGGCTATTTTTAAAATTTCTTCTTCAGGTCTTTTTTAATCTCTCTCTACCAGTGGCCATTGACATTCTGATAGGTCTCAAATAGTGTCACTCAACACATAATCTTTGGATTGTATCTAAGGGAGATACCAGTCACTGCTTACTAAACAGTTATCTCTTCTCCATTTTCTGGAAGCATCTATCTTTCATTTTTCTACCTAATACCTTCCTGAAAAGCCCAAGCAAAATCATGAAGTTGTCCTCTCTAAACCCATGCCAATCTTTCCTAGAAATCCATGTTTGAGCTCCTCTGATCTCCCAACCCTGCCATAGGACTAGAACAGCTCTTTCCAAAGACACAATCAGACTCTAATATGACTGTTGTTGTATAAGGCAGATAGTATCTGAAAGGGTTAACTGACATCCAGTGTTAAACTCCACCCATTAAGATATAACTAACAGTTCCTGGGAACAATTAATTAATATTCCACTTGCTCCGTTATGTGCCAGGATATTTCAGTAGTAATAATGTGTACTCACTCTTTAGTATAATCTGAGATCTGAGAAAGTACACTCATGTATCTCAGGTATAGTATAACTATCTCTTAAGTAATATAAAATAAACCTATAATGTTCAGCAAGCCTGAGTCTACCTTCTACAGAAAACTCTGTGTGTGCAACCTTTTTCAATTAGTACTGAGACAAATATCAGTAAGAAAAATCGGAGAAAGTGAATCCAGCCAAAGCATCTCAGATAGTTTAGGTGGACACCACTGTAACATTTAACATGCTGGTAATGCTAGTATCTGAAAATGAAGCAATTGTGAGAATGATAAACTATCCCTCATGTTTCTTGACATATCTAGCATCTTTGACATATTTGACCATATCATTCTCCTCAAATGCCTGTCCGCTGCCATCTAGCTGGGTGGAAATACTTTGCCTGATTCCATTCATGTCTATTTCATTGTAGCCAGAATATCAGCTGGAGTGGCTTCTCTTCCTGATCCTGCACTGTCACATCAAATGTCCCCCAATGATTTATCTTTAGTCTCTTCCCATTTCTTATCTACAAAGCTGCTCCTTACCAACTGTGTCAGTTTTAAATCATATGTTGACAACACGTGGTTCTGTTTCCCTTGGTCCCCTCCATTGTCACTGAATTGTCAAAATGCTTGTCTGCTATCCAATACTCTGCTGTCCAATTCCTATTTAGATCAAGTCTCATTCATCCATCCCTTACTTGGTGAGATGCACCAGCTCTTGGACAAACCATTCCTTCATTTTAAAATTCTTATTCTTGTATCAAATTCTTCCATTGTCTCACCTTCTCCCAATTTTGGAAAACCTCCAGCCCTATAACCTTGCAAGTTCTCTGTGCTTCTCTGATTCTGTCCTCTTAAGGATCCCAAAATTTTAATTGTTGCATCATTTGTCGTTGTGCCTTCATCCTAAATTCTGGAATTCTTTCCCTATGCATCTCCACTTCTTGATCTTCCCTCACTCCTGAAGACATTCCGTAAAATCTATCAGTTTGACCAAAGTTTTAGTCATCTTGCTAATATCTCCTTATGTAGCTCAAGGTCAAGTTTTGTTTAATATCCCTATGAGGAACCACCTTTTTACATTAACAACACTCTGTGGGTACAATTTGTTGCTGTTGAGAACTAATTGGTGAACAAAGAAGAAAGTGGAACAGCTTAGTCCAACCCTTCTGAAGCACATATCTGTAGATTATATTCCAACAGCAAACATACTTATGGTGAAAATCTCAGTGAATCACTGCAGATAAGTAGCTGGGTCATGAGAAACAGTGATTCCCAGATTTGATTCCCAAAGTGTGATGAGTTTATATTCTACTGTCTCCTGGGATATGGGCGTCACTGATTCTGGGAGCATTTATTGCCCATCCATAGTTATCCTTGAAAAGGTGGCAGTAAGTTGTCTTTTGGAACTGCAGCAGTCCATGCGCTAATTTGTGATCACTATGTGGCAATGGTATGGATGTTAGAAGTGGCCTTGAGGCTTTTCAGGCAGAGAAAAACTCTTCCCAGAATCTAGGGAAGGAGAAGGGAAGTAAATGAGCAAAACAATGAAATGGAGCTCTTTGTTATGCACACCGTAACATCTCATTAGTAATTTCCATCTAAGCTTCTCTCCTCGTCTGTCAAATTATCAAATGTAATAGATTAAGCAAATGGAAAAAAGATTTTTAAAACATTGTTATAGCCTTAGATTGTCCTTTGTGTAATCAGCAAAGAAAGCATGCACTTGTGAACAGAATTCTGACTGAACAACTGGAGCAGAATCCATGTTTGCAGCCTTCAAAATCAAGTGAGGCGCAGCAAAAGGACAGCGGAAAATGTTGCAAACCATTCCTACTGAATCCATGTCGTGCCTTCACTGTAACTCTTTCTGTCCTCGTTAAGGATGTTTATAGATCTATCTAACAGGTTCATTAATATCAATAAATCCCAACCATAGGCACTGAGACATGGATGATGCATCATTCATCTCTCTGCAATGAAGTACTAATAGAAATTAATGTAACCTTCGGGAGTTTAGAGTCTTTAGATAAGACAGAGTGGACATAAAAGGAGTTAGTGCAGCATTATATTTCAAGGACATATGGAAGATAAACAAAGTTTATCTTTGTGGGCGGCACGGTGGCACAGTGGTTAGCACTGCTGCCTCACAGCGTCAGAGACCCGGGTTCATTTCCCGCCTCAGGCGACTGACTGTGTGGAGTTTGCACGTTCTCCCCGTGTCTGCGTGGGTTTCCTCCGGGTGCTCCGGTTTCCTCCCACCATCCAAAGATGTGCAGGGTCAGGTGAATTGGCCATACTAAATTGCCTGTAGTGTTAGGTAAGGGGTAAATGTAGGGGTATGGGTGGGTTTCGCTTCGGCGGGTCGGTGTGGACTTGTTGGGCCGAAGGGCCTGTTTCCACACTGTAATCTAATCTAATCTAATCTAAAAGTTGATCCAATGGGAAGTAGATTGCTTCAAAATTAACTGCTGTGTTCAGAAATTTCTAAAACAGTATATCCTGAAACTAAGGGGTACGTTAGGGGCACAACATAAGAAAAAAGAAATGTGTTCCTTGTGGACCTAAGAAAACTACCAGACTTATGATGCAGTGTTAGGATCCTTACCTCTGATTCACGTTCAAGTCCTACCTGCCCTAGATGTGTTCATAGAGTCATAGAGATGTACAGCATGGAGACAGACCCTTCGGCCCAACTCCTTCATGCTGACCAGATATCCTAAACTAATCTAGTCCCATTTGCCAGCACTTGGCCCATATCGCTCTAAACTCGTCCTATTCATATACCCATCCAGATGCCGTTCAAATATTATAAACTATACCACCCTCTACCACTTCCTCTGTCAGCTCATTCCATACACACACCCACCCTCTGTGTGAAAAAGTTGCCCCTTAGGATTCTATTACATTTTTCCCTTCTCATCCTAAGTCTATGCCCTCAAGCTCTGGATCCTCACCCCAGGGAATAGACCTTATCTATTTATACTATCCATGCTGCTCATGATTTTATAAACCTCTATGAAGTCACCCCTCAGCCTCCAACGCTCCAGGGAAAACAGAAATTATGTATATATATCCATCTAATACAAAGAAGCAATTAACAAAACCAGTATAATGCTGGACTACATCGAGTTAACTGCAGCAGCATTTATAGATTATACAAACCTGTGAGCTAACTGCATAGCACTCTTGTCAGTTCTTGAATGATGTGTCTAATTCTGCTTCTCAAGAAAAGAAAGGAAACATTCAACACTGCAGTAGAGTGGAGAGACATGGGTGGCCAATCCCTCAGGGATTTATGCTCTGATGAAAGATTGGAGAGACTGGGGTTTTACAGTCCAGAAATGGGTTATTTGAGAGGTAATTTTATAAAGAGATGTGAAATTGTCACGGTTGCAAGAAGAATTAACTCAATGCATCAAACAAGTTCCAATTTGTTTGCATTTCACAAAGCCCATTTAACACAGAAAAAATGTAAGGGTGAAAAACTGTTTTTCAAAATCAATGTTGCAATTTGGGATCATCAACACAAGGTTCTGTTGACACAACCAGCACCACAACTTAGTGTTACATCTGATTTTCATCTTTGTTACACTCAGTCAAGAGTGGTCCACGCTGTAAACAAGCTGAATGCTCAACAGGGAGTACTGCAACATGCAGGGCTGGTATTGTTTCCAGTCAGCTTGCATGTCTTAAAGACAACCTGACCTTCCTAAATGGGAAAGGAAGCAAACTGCTGCTGGCTGTCTCAGCCGGAGATGTTGGAATCATAAAACTATAGAGAACAGAAAATGTCCTTTGGCCCAGCACATCTGTACCTCCAAAGCTACTAAACCTGCATTAGCCCCACATTCCAGCATTTGGCTCAGAGCCTTGAGTGTTATGATATTTCAAATCCTCATCCAAGTATGTTTTAAAGGTTACAAAGCTACCCACCTCAACTATTCTCCCAGGCAGTACATTCCAGATCCCACCAATTTTTGAATGAGAACCTTTACTTCAAATATCTTCTAAACGTCTCACCTTTCACTTTAAAATTATGTTCCTTCATCCTTGACATTTCGACTAAAAGGAACAGTTGCTTTCTATTCACCTTGTCCATGCCCCTCATAATCTTATACACCTCTAGCACGTCCAAAGAACAACCCAAGTTTATCCAGCCCCTCTTCATAGCTAAAGTGCTCCATCCCAGGCAACATCCTGGTAAATCTCTTCTGCCCCACCTCCAGTACAATCACATCCTTCCCATAGTGCAGAGACCAGACTGCACATAGTATTTCAGTTGTGGCCTAACCATAGTCTCGTACAGCTCTAACATCACTCCTTGCTCTTATAATCTCTGGCTCAACTGATGAAGGCCAGTGTATCGAATGCCTTCTTAGCTACCCTATTAACCTACCCTGTCATCTTCAGGCATTTGTGGACAAACACCTCAAAATTCCTCTGTTCCTCTGAGCTTCCTAGTGTCCTGCCATTCATTGAGTACTCCCTTGTCTCATTCCCTCTTCCAAAGAGCATCACCTCACACTTATCAAGATTAAATTCCATCTGCTGCTGATCTACCCATCTGACCAATTCATTTATATCTTCCTGTAATCTAAGATCTTCTTCATGTAGTCAATCTTGCAGAGTTACTTACCAACCCTCCACACCATCATCTACTTTATTTATAAATATCATAAACAATAAGAGATCCAGATGTTGTAAGGAGAAGCATTCCAAATCGCATCAGGGAAAGTAGAGAATTCTCAATGTTATGCTGGAGACCATAGCGGTCAAGAGTGTCCATTTTTCTTCTGGGAGTCAGAGAATCTCAAAGGAAATGTCAGTAGATGGTCAGAGTGGTCAATTCCTGGAGTTTTCTCCCTGAAATACCTGTCAACATTAACAGGCTTATCAGCAAAGATGAAGTCCAAAGAAATGAAAAGGAAAATAGTAATATGGATATGAAGTTTGTTCAAAGACAGGAAAAAGAGATTAGGAGTTGAATGGTTGTTAATTTAGATTCATTGAGAGGTCATGTTGCAGCTGTACAGGACCTTGGTGAGGCCACTTTTGGAATACGGCATTCAATTCTGGTCTCCCTGCCAATGAAACGATATTGTGAAGCTCGAAACGGTTCAGAAAAGATTTACAAGGATGTTGCAGAGACAGGAGGGTTTGAGCTATAGGGAGAGGCTGAATAGGCTGGGGCTATTTTCCCTGCAGTATTGGAGGTTTGGGGGATGGCCTTATAGAGGATTATAAAATCATGAGGGGCATGGATTGAGTGAATAGACAAGGTCTTTTCCTCACAGTAGGGGAGTTCAAAATTATAAGGTTTAAGGTGAGAGGGGAAAGTTTTTGGGCAACTGTTTCTTGAAGAATAAGCCACCAAATGAGGTGGTGAAGACCGGTAGAATTACAACATTCAAAAGATATCTAGGTGGGTATATGATTAGGAAGGGTTTAGAGGGATATCGGCCAAATGCTGGCAAATAGAACTAGATTAATTGAGGATACCTGGTCAGCATGGATGAGTCAAATCAAAGGGTCTATTTCTGTGCTGTACATCTCTATGACTCTATGATTACAGGAAAGGTATATAATAGGGATGCTGAGGAATTGGTAACACTTTTTGACCTACATTAACAAACTACACTTGGGATGTGTGAGCTCAATTTCAAAATTTTCAAATGACATAAAACTTACCAGCTAATTTTTATTCTTTCAGGGGAAGTGGATGCCCTTGGCTAGGCCAGCTATCCTTGCCAATCCATTATCGCCATTGGGAAGCTAGTGGCTAGCCATCTTCTTGAACCACTGTAGGCCATCTGCCGTCAATACACTACAACACTGTTGGGAAGAGAGTTCCAAGCATTTTTACCAAATGACAGCAAAGGAACAGTGATATAGTTCTAAGTCAGAATGATGTGCGACTTAGAGGGAGCTTAAAAGGTGGAGGTGTTCCCACGTGTCTGCTGTTCCTTGTCCTTCAGGGTGGTTGTACCAACACTTCTAACTTGTGCCATTTTTTTTTCTTTTTGGACTGTGAACTGGAATGGAAGTCAGACGCTGCTATAAAGCTGATGTACCAGCAGTGGACTTTGTAACTTCAAAACCATGCAGTGCACATTTTTTAATTCTGCAAGACAATGGTGCTTTTCAAAGCACTGGGGGAATACTTTGAGACAAGGTAGAAAACAGAGGGTGGTAGTGGAGGGTTGTTTTTCAGACTGGAGGCCTGTGACAAGTGGAGTGCAACAAGGATCGGTGCTGGGTCCACTACTTTTTGTCATTTATATAAATGATTTGGATGCGAGCATAAGAGGTACAGTTAGTAAGTTTACAGATGACACCAAAATTGCAGGTGTAGTGGACAGCAAAAAAGGTTATCTCAGATTATAACAGAATCTTGATCAGATGGCCAATGGACTGAGAAGTGGCAGATAGAGTTTAATTTAGATAAATGTGGTGCTACATTTTGGGAAAGCAAATCTTAACAGGACTTATATACTTAATGGTAAGGTCCTGGGGAGTGTTGCTGAACAAAGAGACCTTGGAGTGCAGATTCATAGCTCCTTGAAAGTGGAGTCACAGGTAAATAAGATAGTGAAGAAGGCGTTTGGTATGCTTTCCTTTATTGGTCAGAGTACTGAGCACAGGAGTTGGGAGGTCATGTTGCGGCTGTACAGGACATCGGTTAGGTTACTGTTGGAATATTGCATGCAATTCTGGTCTTCCTGTTGGAAAGATGTTGTGAAACTTGAAAGGGTTCAGAAAAGATTTACAAGGATGTTGCCAAGATTAGAGGATTTGAGCTACAGGGAGAGGTTGAATAGGCTGGGGCTATTTTCCCTGGAGAGTCAGAGGCTGAGGAGTGACTTACTAGAGGTTTATAAAATCCTGGATAGGAGAAATAGACAAAGTTTTTTCCCTGGGGTGGGGGAGTCCAGAATTAGAGGGTATAGGTTTAAAGTGTGAGGGGAAAGATATATAAGAGAACTATGGGGCAACTTTTTCACGCAGAGGATGGTACGTGTATGGAATGAGCTGCCAGAAAAAGTGGTGGAGACTGGTACAATTGCAACATTTAAAAAGCTAAAAATCACACAACACCAGGTTATAATCCAACAGGTTTAATTGGAAGCACACTAGCTTTCGGAGCGACGCTCCTTCACCAGGTGATCACCTGATGAAGGAGCGTTGCTCCGAAAGCTAGTGTGCTTCCAATTAAACCTGTTGGACTATAACCTGGTGTTGTGTGATTTTTAACTTTTGTACACCCCAGTCCAACACCGGCATCTCCAAATCATGAACATTTAAAAAGCATTTGGGTGGATATATGAATAGGAAGGGTTTGGAGAGATATGGGCCGGGTGCTGGCAGGTGGGACTGTGGGTTGGGATATTTGGTCGGCATGGAAAATTGGACCAAAGGATCTGTTTCCGTGCTGTACATCTCTATGACTTTATGACTCTAAGTGTCTCTGAGTTAAAGAAAGACTGTCTAGCAACTACCCTCGGATTGGTCAAGATGCAGCTCATTACATATTAGATTAGATTAGATTAGATTAGATTAGATTAGATTAGATCTGATCTAATCTAATCTAATCTAATCTAATCTAATCTAATCTAATATGTAATGAGCTGCATCTTGACCAATCCGAGGGTAGTTGCTAGACGGTCTTTCTTTAACTCAGAGACACTTAGAGTCATAAAGTCATAGAGATGTACAGCACGGAAACAGATCCTTTGGTCCAATTTTCCATGCCAACCAAATATCCCAACTCACAGTCCCACCTGCCAGCACCCGGCCCATATCCCTCCAAACCCTTCCCAATATCTGTAAGTATAGGACAGCATGACACCTCGAGACCAGGAGAATTAAAAGCCTCTCCCTCCTCTTTTCTCCTGGCATGAATAAAATGTATTAAAAATAACAAAAACAGCTTAAAAGAAAGAATTCTAAAAAAAGACAAAAGACTGGATCCTTATCAAATTAAAGAACGTCAGCTACTTTACAGATAATAGTGTTAAAAATTGAAAGGAACTGTGAGAGAAGGTTTAACCCACCATTAAGACCTGGACTTCTGATCATCAGAATTTTGTTTTATCCTGTGCATATTACTTTCCACCCATAATAGCTGTATCAGATTGTGTGGGTTTTAATAAAATCTGTCTTAAATGTGCATGTTTGTGTGTATATTTTGGAGTCTTTGAAGGGACATAGTTTATATTAGTAATTCTTTTGTCAGTCACTCGAATTGGTCAGCTTGGTGGTCTAAGTGGGAATTTATGGATTTGTGACGGCTGTTTGAACACTGGGGCATGATTTATGTCATGATACTTGTAAATAGTGGGAAAATTTAGCAAAACAGGGCTCAATGGGGAGATGTTTGCTGATGATTACCCAACATTCAGCTCCTCAGTTATTAAAGCAGTACATGTCCATATCCAGGCTAACATGCAAAATTATCAGCCTCTGACTTGCTCTAAGTAATAGAGAAACCCTTAAGCTTTGATGTGGTGGTTTGGATGATGGCAATACCATTGAATGTTAATGAGACATGGTTGGATTCTCTCTTGCTGCAGATGGCTATTTCTTGATGCTTTTAGGCATAAATGCTACTTGACATTTATCACTCCGAACCCAAATGTTACTCTGGATGTGGGCAGCTACTGTTTTAATATCTGAGGAGCTGTGAGTGGAACTGAATGTTGGGTAATCATCAGCAAATATATTCATGTTGAATCCTAGTTTAGAGGGAAGATCATTAATGAAACAACTAAAGATGGTTGTCCCTATGTACCAACCAGAGAAATATCCGCAGATTGAGATGATTGGTCTGTAAGAATCACAAGCAGTGTGCTTTGTGCCAGGTATGTATATGACTAGCCATGTTTTCCCCCATTGACTCCAGTTTTGCTATATTTGGTCAAATAGCACCTTGAAATCCAGTCACTCTCATCTCGCTGCTGGAGTTCAACTCTTTTGTCCATGTTAGAACCAGGATTTTCTTTCCCCATATATATATAGCCTCGGTCACTTCTCAGATCCTGTATTGGATAACAATCAGGGAAATGCTTGTAACATTGCCTGTGCTGTCTGGAATAATCCAGTCATTCAGTATTTGCAAGTGATGATGACTCAGGCAGCTACTGGCAGAAGCATCCATATCCCGTGGTGAGGTTTCAGATCCTGCTAATGTAGGTGACACAGTTCACTAACACAAAGGATGGTATCCTAGGCTTTGTTCCTGGCTGCGGAGCACTACTCCCTTGGTAGCTAGAGCCTTCCTTTTCCATTCCACAGTTTCTGCCTGTAGCCTGAGCTGACCCCCAGCTCTTTCTGCTCTGCAATGTATTCAGGATCGCATTCTGCTGCCAATCAAATCCCACCACCATTGGCAATCCTGCTCCCCACAAGGATGCTGGTCTCATTATTGTTCAGATGTAACCCATCCTACCCTGCAGAGTTCCCTCTTCACCCAGAAAGGGTCCACACTTTATCTTGGAAGATTCTCCCACGTTAAAAGTGTTCTTGCACAGGTTTTTGTCCAAGCTCATCTTTCTTCAGAAGTCCTGTGACAATGGGGACATGATGGAGGTGATCAGTAATAGTCACAGCCAGAAACCTGTACATAGGTATCCCACAAACTAGCGGCCACTCAACTCTGAACCTAGACAGATAGAAATTTATGGTTACTCGTATTTGTGAAAATACAGTAAAATGTGTATAAGTTGCCACAAAATTTAATTACATAAATTATATATTTTAAAAAAAGGCAAAATTACAGCAAATATAATTTTTTTGTTCATTCCATTCGGCCCATCAGCCATTCAATCACGGCTGATGGGCATTTCAACTCCACTTACCCGCATTCTCCCCGTAGCCCTTAATTCCTTGTGACATCAAGAATTTATCAATTTCTGCCTTGAAGACATTTAGCGTCCCAGCCTCCACTGCACTCTGTGGCAATGAATTCCACAGGCCTACCACTCTCTGGCTGAAGAAATGTCTCCACATTTCTGTTCTGAATTTACCCCCTCTAATTCTAAGGCTGTGTCCACGGGTCCTAGTCTCCTCGCCTAACGGAAACAATTTCCTAGCGTCCACCCTCTCCAAGCCATGTATTATCTTGTAAGTTTCTATTAGATCTCCCCTTAATCTTCTAAACTCCAATGAATACAATCCCAGGATCCTCAGCCGTTCCTCATATGTTAAACCTGCCCTTCCAGGGATCATCCATGTGAATCTCCGCTGGACACGCTCCAGTGCCAGTATGCCCTTCCTGAGGTGTGGGGACCAAAACTGGATACTGTACTCCAAATGGCGCCTAACCGGAGCTTTATAAAGTCTCAGTAGCACAACAGTGCTTTTATATTCCAACCGTCTTGAGATAATTGACAACATTGCATTCGCTTTCTTAATAACGGACTCAACCTGCATGTTTACCTTTAGAGAATCCTCAACTAGCACTCCCAGATCCCTCTGAAATTTGGCTTTACAAATTTTCTCACCTTTTAGAAAGTAATCCATGCTTCTATTCTTTTTTTCCAAAGTGCAAGACCTCGCATTTGCTCACATTGAATTCCATCAGCCATTTCCTGGACCACTCCTCCAAACTGTCTAGATCCTTCTGCAGCCTCCCCACTTCCTTAGTACTACCTGCCTGTCCACCTAACTTTGTATCATCGGCAAACTTCGCTAGAATGCCCCCAGTCCCTTCATCCAGATCATTAATATATAATGTGAACAGCTGCGGCCCCAACACTGAACCCTGCGGGACACCGCTTGTCACCGGCTGCCATTCCGAAAAAGAACCTTTTATCCCAACTCTCTGCCTTCTGTCAGACAGCCAATCCTCAATCCATATCAGTAGCTCACCTCAAACACCATGGGCCCTCACCTTGCTCAGCAGCCTCCCGTGTGGCACCTTATCAAAGGCCTTTTGGAAGTCTAGGTAGACCACATCCACTGGGTTTCCCCGGTCTAACCTACTTGTCACCTCTTCAAAGAACTCCAACAGGTTTGTCAGGCACAACCTCCCCTTACTAAATCCATGTTGACTTGTTCTAATCCGACCCTGCTCTTCCAAGAATTTAGAAACCTCATCCTTAATGATGGATTCTAGAATTTTACCAACAACCGAGGTTAGGCTAATTGGCCTATAATTTTCCATCTTTTGCCTTGATCCTTTCTTGAACAAGGGGGTTACAACAGCAATCTTCCAATCATCCGGGACTTTCCCTGACTCCAGTGACTTTTGAAAGATCTCAACCAACGCCTCCGCTATTTCCTCACCCTCCTCCCTCAGAACTCTAGGATGTAACCCATCAGGGCCAGGAGATTTATCAATTTTAAGACCTTTTAGCTTTTCTAGCACTTTCTCTTTTGTAATGGCAACCATACTCAACTCAGCCCCCTGACTCCCTTTAATTGTTGGGATATTACTCATGTCTTCCACTGTGAAGACTGACGCAAAATACTTATTAAGTTCTCCTGCTATTTCCTTATCTCCCATCACTAGGCTTCCAGCATCAGTTTGAAGTGGCCCAATGTCTACTCTTGCCTGTCATTTGTTTCTTATGTATTGAAAGAAACTTTTATTATCATTTCTAATATTACTGGCTAGCCTACCTTCATATTTGATCCTCTCCTTCCTTATTTCTCTCTTTGTTATCCTCTGTTTGTTTTTGTAGCCTTCCCAATCTTCTGATTTCCCAGTGCTCTTGGCCACTTTATAGGTTCTCTCTTTTTCTTTGATAGATTTCCTGATTTCCATGGCTGTCTAATCCCTCCCCGATAATCTTTCTCTTCTTGGGGATGAACCTCTGTACAGTGTCCTCAATTTTACCCACAAACTCCTGCCATTTTTGCTCTACTGTCTTCCCTGCTAGGCTCTGCTTCCAGTCTATTTTCGTCAGTTCCTCTCTCATGCCCTCATAATTACCTTTATTTAACTGTAACACTATTACATCAGATTTTGCCTTCTCGCTTTCAAACTGCAGACTGAACTCTACCATATTATGATCGCTGCTTCCTAAGTGTTCCCTTACTTTAAGATTTTTTTAAGATGGTTGCCAAACTGCCAAAGACCGAGGCTTTCTCCAACTTCCAAGGACCAGAGGCCTGTCGAAACTGCCAAGCACGAGAGGCCTGTCGAAATTGTCAAGGACCAGGGGCCAGTTGAGGACAGGGGCCAGTTGAAACTGCCAAAGACTGAGGCCTTCACCAACCTCTGAATACCAGAGGCCTGTCGAAACTGTCGAGGACTGGGACCTGTCAAAACTGTCAAGGACCAGAGGCCTGTCGAGGACTGGAGCCAGTTGAAATGCCAAAGACTGAGGCCTTCACCAACTTCCGAGGACCAGAGGCCTGTCGAAACTGTCAAAGGCTGGGGTCTGTCGAAACTGTCAAGGATCAGGTCCAGTTGAAATTGCCAAGGACTGAGGCCTTCTCCAGCTTCCAAGGACAGAGACCTGTTGAAACTGTTGAGGACCGGGGCCTGTTGAAACTGTCAAAGACTGGGGACTGTTGAAACTGTCGAGGACCGGGGCCTGTTGAAACCGTCAAGGACTGGGGACTGTCGAAACTGCCAAGGACCGGAGGATTGTTAAAACTGTCATGGACCCAGGGACTGTGAAACTGTCAAGGACTGGGGCTGGTGAAATTGCTGAGGACTGTGTCCTGTCGAAACTGGCAAGAACTGGGGCCTGTCAAAACTGCCGATGACATGTGCACCCATCTAAACTACCAAGTACTCAGGGTTTTCCAACTGAAACTGCCGGAACCCAGCTGCAGAAAGAAGAAAAGATGAATTTGATACAAAAAGTGAAATTAAGAAATAATAATAAGAAGTAATCATAAAAAAAGAAGGATGCAGCTGGTCAGTCGAAAGGGAGTAGATGCGCTAGGAATCAAAAACACTACCTAACCTGCTGTCTCTGCCATTCAACAATGTACCTGGAACAGCAAAGGAGTTTAGCATAGTCCAGGGTGACTAGGTAGCTCTCTTAAAGACAGCACTGCCCATGCCTAGTAAAGGAGGGGGTAAGGAAACATTGCCTGCCCTCGAAAGAACTGGCCAGCTTACCACAGTTAGCAGGTAGTCACCCACTAAGTTCCCAAATAACATCAAAATCAAAGAAATGAAAATGATTTATCATTGGAGCTTGGAATTTCTGGATTCCACAGGACAGAAACAACACAACTAGACCTGAGAGGAGAGCAGTTCTTATATCCAAACACTATCATATCGACATAGCAGCATTGAGTAAGAGAAACAAACGCAGAAATGTTGGAAAAACTCGGCAGGAATGGCAGCATTTGTTCACCAGCATTCTCTGGGTCTTATTCAAATTTCCAGCATCTGCAGTATTTTCCTTTTATTCTCTTGATGTGAGTTTTCTAAAAGAAAACAGAGGTGGCTACACAGCTTTCTGAGAAAGAAAGATGGAGAGTGGCAACAGGGTACACAGTGGATGATCTTCTCTAATGAAAAGCTTTATGATTATCTGTCAGGATCAACAACTGCTTCGGAAAGTTGCTATGTTGACTAGACCAAGCAAGTCACACAACCATCATCAGAGCCTACCCACCAATTCTCAACAGCACTGGGCATGCAAAGTATCAATTCATAGAATCTCTAAAGTGTGGAAGCAGGCCATTTGACCAACTGAGTACACACCAATCCTCCAAAGAGCATCCTACCCAGAGCAATCCTCTATCCCTGATTTCCCATGGCTGATCCACCAAGCCTGCACATCCCTGGACACTACGGACAATTTACCATAGCCAATCCACCTAACCTGCACATTTTTGGACTGGAGGAGGAGAAAACCGAAACACCTGGAGGAAATGCACATAGACACGGGGAGAAAGTGTAAACTCCACACAGTCGTCCGAGGCTGGAATTGAACCTGCGTCCCTGGAGCTGTGAGGCAGCCATGCTAACCACTGAGTGACTGTGCACCCAGAAAATAAAAAGCTGGAGAGTAACCTCAGAGAATGATGAACAGAGTAGATAAGGCAATCATAAAGGAAATGCCTCCACTTGTGGGAGTCCTAATATTGGGGTGATATATGATTAGATCCCCTCCAGTGCAGAAACAGGCCCTTCAGCCCAACCAGTCCACACTAACCCTCCAAACAGTAACCCATCCAGACTCATTTTCCTCTGACTAATGCACCTAGCACTATGGACAATTTAGCATGACCAATTCACCTGACCTGCACATCTTTGGACTGTGGGAGGAAACCAGACACCTAGAGGAAACCCACCCAGACACAGGGAGAATGTGCAAACTCCACACAGACAGTCGCCCAAGGCTGGAATCAAACCTGGGACCCTGGTGCTGTGAGGCAGTAGTGCTAACCACTGAGCCACCATGCTGCCCATATGTAAAAGACTTGCTAATAAAATCCAATAGAGAATGAAATATTCCATGGCAGCATGATATTAAGCTACTTGTGGTAATAGGAGAGCGAGTGATCAACAGCTTGGTCAAACTTTTAAAGAGTGCCTTAAAGGAGGCCAGTGAATTGACAGGTAGAAAGGTTTAATGAGGACATTCCAAAAGCTAGGACCTTAGCAGATAAAAGCATGACCACCAACGGTTCAAGAGAAACAAATCCCAGAACGCACAAAATGCCTGAATCAGAGAATGGAAGGAGATTACAGAGATGGGGAGCTGTGAGTCCATGAAGGGATTTGAATAAACATTGGAGTGAATTGGAAAGTGAGAGATGGGTTTGGATGCTTCATTGAAGTTGTGGCAATTTAAGAGAATGTAAGAGTTTTGCGAAAGTACCATGAGAAAAAGAAGAGTTGGTTCTTCAAGATTGCCCCACATTCATGATGACCACAATACCATGACCAGAAACTTCCTGCAAAAACATTTGATCTCCCTGAGAGACGGGAACAGCTTGGTGAAAAAGAAAACTCTGGGAATTTCTATTTGACCTCTTCAATTAGTGGAAACCAGTTCAGGAGATCACATGGACAATATGTAAGTTAACCATTCAGCCACTTATCGATCTGGGGTTTCTACCCCAGACAAGAAGCAGTCTTGCTCTCATTTGAATTAATGCAGAAGGTTGGCACCCGCCCGCACCAGCTGACATCCAGCCATTCCTACTCTCTGGCAGTAGAAGACCTGCCTAGTATCTAGCCTACTCTAACCTTGGTGTCTCTATTTTCAAGTCTGTTTCTTATGTCCTGGTCCTGATGAGTGCAAGCTTAACACCTTCAACTTCTACTTTCCTTTTAGCAATGTTTAATTTCTGTACGACCAAGCATTTATTTATTCCAACTTTATGTGCAATTAACACATGTACCATATTCCTCTTTGACCTGTCAAACTGAATTCATCTATCAATAAGCACTCAATGTGGAGCTTTCAGTATTTCATGGGACTAATAATCCTTGTTGTTCAAGGAACAGTTCAAAATCGCATCACTGATTCTGTTTGAACACAACATTTGTTCGATTTGAGCTAATTGGAGGAGTGCCTACTAGGGATTTTGTATAATAAACACTCCCCTCATTTCTACATTCTGGTTTCTGTCTTCACATTTGAAATGGAAATTTGGCTTACAGCTTCTTGTGAATTTGATACCCTCCCATTGTGTAGAGATAGAAAATTTTTCACTGTTGATCTTACCAATATGTCTATTGTTTGCTTGATAGCTACTCATAAAACCACCGACAAACACTGTGACCCAGTCTATAGATACAATAAAACACAAGAGGCTTTCTCTTGATTGCCTCTCTCCTCCTTCAGATTTTGATTCTACACGTTCTCTGCGTATCTCAATTTTATGAATAACTCTACTTTCCAGAGATTGGCCTGTGGCTATGACAGGCCATTTGTGGATGAATTAATGGATCAGATAAGCAATAAAAGGGAGGAGTGTTGGCGATATGTGATTACAGATTAAAGTGATGCCATTCAAGGGTCAATGTTATATGGAACACTTGGGTAGAGAGCGACAAATAAAGATGAACACTCAAGAAATCGATGTACTAAAGTTTGTTCTTTCAACAAGTTGCAGACAATACTGTCACCTGCTGGTCACTTGTGTGATAAACTTGTTACATTGGCAAATGAACAAAAAAATGTTTCTCTATAGACAGCATTAGATTGTGCATTTTCTAGTGGGAATAGTGAGTCTACCAGTGAACATCGATACTCACAAGTAAACTGGATAGCAACTTTTGATGTCTGCACACGCAGCGTCAAATGGTGAAATTCTGGAAGTTGTTATCCATGATGCCTTCACTAATGGATTCAGCATTAGCAGGTGAATTTATGGTTTTTATCTCGTACTAACCCAATAAATATACCAGAAAATGTTAGATCTTATCTATTCATTTGTAACTCAATATTAATTAGGTCAACAAGTCTTAGTAACCACAATTGCTGGAGTTGAAAAAATATATTTAAACAAGTCTCAACCACTGTTGGAGGTAAAAGAAAAGACTTACTCTTTCCAGGTTTTTTTATCCAATGGGCCTCCAATTTCATGCCTTTTCTTTTTCTCTTGTTTTCTATACATGGCATTACATTGAATTACATATCCTGTTCAGGCCCTAGTGGCTCAGTAAGGATTCTTCAATCTGATCAGAAAAGTAATGGTTGAGTTAGTGAAATAGTTGTTTAAAGGCAAAATACTGCAGATGCTGGAATTCCAAAATGCTGGAGAAATTATCTGGCAGCATCTGTGGAGAGAGAAACAGAGGAATGTTTTCAGTCCAGTATGGTTTTTTTCAGAACTTCTTTGTGCCAGATTCAAAACATTAACTCCATTTCTCTCTCCACAGATGCTGGCAGAACTACTGAGTTTCTCCAGCTTTCTCTGTGCATTTGTTTATCCTGTATAGATAGATCCCAGGTCCCTTTCCGCTGAACAGCATGCTAAAATAGATCTTTAACTCTGGTAATTTATCATTCACAAAACGTGTGGTCATCAGTAAACTGGTGAACATTTGTTTGTCACTGACTTGACAAATTTGGGCCAATGTACAGACAATATATCCTCATATCTTTTTATTTCTGTCACCACCACAGTTAATATTAACATCCAATGAGAAACTTCATGAAAATACTCACTGAAGTAAAACAGTTAAAACAATATAGAGAGAAAAGTATGGAAATACTCAGGAAGTCAAACAATATAATTTAGTTTTCAAGTAAATACCTTTAAATTAGATTAGATTACCTACAGCATGGAAACAGGCCCTTCAGCCCACCTCCCTCTGACGAATACTCCTAGCACTATAGACAATTTAGTATGACCAATTCACCTGACCTGCACATCTTTGGACTGTGGGAGAAAACCCACACAGACACAGGGAGAATGTGCAAACTCCACACAAACAGTCATCCAAGGCTGGAATTGAACCTGGGACCCACAGGTTCACAGCAGCGCTAACCACTGAGCCACCATACCGCCCATCTTCCTAATCTTTCCAAAATCTTTAACACTTTGTAGAAATCTTATAAAGATTACACCAATTGTTTTAGACTGTGCATGAAAAATTGGAGAGGATAATGTTTTAAAACAAGGGAACTGTGTAAGAAGATATTTGCTGTTTAAAAAAAAAGTTACTGGAGCACGATGTGAGGGTGAAAGAGTTCTGGAACCTTATTATAAGTGAAACGGAGTTCTGATGAAGAAGTGAGGAGGGTTTTTTTTTCTGTTTGAAACTTATGTACTTCAAAAAATATACGCAAATAAAACGCGAAGAAGGAGAGGTTGTTTTACATCGGTTTTTGTCTGTAGATTAAACACTGACGGAGGACTTGAAGAAGGTGTTTTTTTTTTCAATTATTGCAGCCAAGTGCTTGATATTTTTTTAAAAGATTTTTAAAAATCTTTTGCATGATTAAGATTTAAATCTGTGGGGAAGGAAGGGTAGTTTCTTTTTATATAAGTGCTATTGAGAGCTTCTTTTTAGGTTTAATGTCAGTAATGGCATTCAAGAGACTCTGAATGTGATGACTAGTAGATTTAGAGAAGAGATTACACAGCAGGATCAGTTAGTTGTATAGATGGGTGATTGTCAGGAAAAGTAAGAAGGTAGTTCAGAAGTCTGCTGTGGCTATTCCTCTCTCAAACAGATATTCTGTTTTGGGCACTGTTGAAGGGGATAGTTTCTCAAATGAAAACAGAATTGGCAGTCCAATCTTTGGCACAATGAATGAATCTTAAGTTAAGCAGAGTTTATCAAGCTTTAAAAGAATAATTGTTATGGAGGACTGTCTTGTCGGGAGCAGACAGGAGATTCTGCAGCAGTGAGCATGAATTTAGGAATGTTGCTTTCCTGTTGCCAAGGTTAAGGACACTCAGAATGTTAGAAGCATATTGTCAAAGGGGCGAGTTAGAAGTCGAAGATTGCTGTTCACATTGGTAGGAATGACATAATTAGGGAAAGGGTTAAGGATTTGCAGAGTGAATATAAGAGGTTAGGTTGAAGGTTAAAAAACAGAACTGGAAAGTAGTAATCTCTGGTTGATTCCTGGTGCTAAGTTCTAATGAAAGAAGGATCAAAAGGATAGGGGAGATAAATCAATGCTTGAAGAGATGGAGTGATGTCCAGGGATTCAGTTTCTTAGATCTTTGGGGTCTCTTCTGGGACAGAATCTCCCTACTCCAGAATCTCTTCTAGGACAGAAAAGACCCTTTCGAAACAGATGAGTTTCACCCAAAATGGAAAGGGACAAATATCCTGGCAGAGAGATCTGCTAGTTCCACTTCAGGAGCCTGTGCATTGTAAGAGAGCAGGGTGGTGGGTTCGTAAGTAGCAAAAATAGATGAGGATTGTTCTGAATCAGAAAAGAGCATATTAATGAAAACAAAATAGACAATAGCAAGTCAGGGAACAAGGTAACGTTGAAAAAATTTATTGCGTTTATTTCAATGCAAGTAAGGCTGATGAACTCAGGGCATGTATCAGAACATCAGACTGGGGTATCATAAATATTGCAAAATGTGACTGAGGGAAGGGCAGGATTGACAGCTCAATGTTATGGTTTTTAAAAGCTCTTGGAAGATAGAAAGGGAAGCGGGGGAAGGAGGGAGGTTTCTGTGCTGTATATCTCTATGACTCTCTATGACTCAAACAGATGATCATATATGATATACCATTGCAAGTGCACCCTCTTGTGGCTATTTTGTTACATATGCACACAGGCAACTGAGAAGTTTCAGCTGAGTGCTTAAATTCCATGTTCATATATCAACCTATCTAAGAGCCCGGGTGTCCTTGGAGAAGGAGTACGCGGTGTCGACCAACACCCTGGAGTTGTGCAGGGAGAGGTGGGTGCCGCAGGGAGTGGAGTGCATCATTACTCCCTCCAACTCTATTTTGATTTAGTCCCTACCCTCCCCTTCACTGTTTTGATCACACAGCACTGCCCTTTGATGTGAAGGGCAGTGTTTATCACTGGCCACCCGGGTGTTTTCCTATCTTCCTGGTGGTGGAATTTGAATAAAGATTCGTGCACTTTGTGTCTTTCACTGTGTTTCACACCTGCACACACACACCATGGGTGCTGGGGATAAAATAAGCACTACCGCACTTAGGTGGTAGTGTGGGGGTTAATATATTTTAAAAAAAAATAAAAAAATAAACAGGAGATTCAGGGAGTTGAGAAAAAAAATAGAAAAAAAAAATCAACCTATCTACCTCTCCTGTGAGATTCAGGATCTGGCTAAAAGGTGGGATTGTGGATGTCTTTAGTCAAACAAATTTGGTTAGGGAGAATTCCAGCAATTCAGAGAGGAATTGGGTTTTTTTTGTTGAGAAATAGGCTTTTCAAAAAAAAATTTTCAAAGAAAATGCTGCAGATACACTTGGATAGAGTAATCTTTGAAGATTGAGATCAGATATTATTGGGCGAGTGGAATTTAGAAGAATTCTCATCAAAATGTTCAGGATACTTAAGTGGCTTGACAGGGTAAATGCTGAGAGGATGGTTTCCCATCATGGGAGAGTCCAGGGCCAGTGGCATTAGTCTCAGAATAAAGTGGTGCCAATTTAAAACTGGAGATGAGGCAGAATTTCTTCTCTGAGGGTTGTGAGTCTCTGGAACACCATCCCACAGAGCTGTGAGGGTAGAGTCCTATTTATATTTAACACTAAGTTAAATAGATTCTTGATCAGTAGGGGATTCGCGAGTTATGGGGAAAGGACAGGAAAGTGGACATGTGGAATGTCGGATCAACCATATTAAAAGGCACAGCAGGACCAAGGAGCTGGATGACCTCCTCCTTATGGTCTTATAGACTTAACTAAGAGTTTTCCAGGATGTTACATGGAGTGGCTTAAGAATGCTAATAAAATCTTTAATTGCTGGATTATCTTTGATCAGGCAGAGGGGGAAAGGAAAAGAGCGTTTTATCGGAACAGGCCCAGAAGTGTATAAAGTGGCCTTCAAGAAGGCCTTTGACAAAGTGCCGCAAAGGAGGCTCATGAGTAAGATAAAGGCCCATGGTGCCAGTTGGAAGGTGCTAGCATGGTTAGAAGCTTGGCTGTCTGGCAGAAAGCAGACAGTGGGGATAAAAGGGTCCTTCTCAGGATGGCAGCCGGTGACAAGTGGTGTTCTGCAAGGCTCAGTGTTGGGACCACAACTTTTCACTTTATACTTTAATGATCTAGATGAAGGAGCTAAAGGTAAGTTTGCAAGCGATACAATGATAGGTAGAGGAACAGGTGGCATTGAGGAGGCGGAGAGTCTGAAGAAAGATTTGGACAGGTTAGAAGAGTGGCAGATGGAGTACAACGGGGGGAGTGTGAGGTCATGCACTTTGTTGGGAAGAATAGAAGCATGGACTATTTTCTAAGTGGGGAGAAAAATTCAGAAGTCTGAGGTGCAAAGAGGCTTGGGAGTTCTAATCCAGGATTCCCTCAAGGTAAACTTGTAGGATGAGTCAGTAGTTAGGAAGGCAAATGCAATGATGGCATTTATTATGAGAGGACTTGAAGATAAAAGCAGGGATGTACTTCTGAGGCTCTATAAGGCTCTGGTCAGACCACATTTGGAATATTGTGCACAGTTTTGAGGGCGATATCTCAGGAAGGATGTATTGGGCCTGGAGTGAGTTCAAAGGAGGTTCACAAGAATGGTCCCAAGAATGAAAAGCTTAACAGATGAGAAACGGTTGAGGATTCTAGATTTACTCTCAATGGAGTTTAGAAGGAATGGGGGGGGGATTCTAATTAAAACATACAGAATACTATATGGCCTGGACAGAGTAGCTGTTGGGAAGATGTTTCCATTGGTAGGAGAGACTAGGACTCAAGGACACAGCCTTAGAGTAGAGGGAAGGCCTTTTAGAATGGAGATAAGGAGAAACGTTTTCAGTCAGAGAGTGGTGAATCTATGGAATTCATTACCACAGAAGGCTGTGGAGGCCAGGTCACTGAGTATGTTTAATGATTTGGAGATGCCGTGTTGAATTGGGGTGTACAAACTTAAAAATCACACAACACCAGGTTATAGTCCAACAGGTTTATTTGGAAGCACTAGTTTTCAGAGCGCTGCTTCTTCATCAGATGGTTGTGGTCTATAAGATTGTAAGCCACAGAATTGATAGCAAAAGTTTACGGTGTGATGTAACTGAAATTATACTGAAAAAGATTGGATTGTTTGTTAAGTCTCTCACTTTTTAGAATGAACATGTTGGATTCAGTTCTTTCATATGTAAATTGCAAAATTTTTTTAAAGTTACATTCTCAAGTGAACTTTAACAATTGGTGTCATGTCTGCCCAGATAATGCACTGAAGGTGTGAGATGCCCTGTGTGAGACTGTCTGTGCCACAATGTTCAGACTGATTCTAATCCAATAAACGGTTCAGGTTAGAGGGGAAAGATATAAAAGAGACCTACAGGGAAACTTTTTCACACAGAGGATGATACATGTATGGAATGAGCTGCTGGAGGAAGTGGTGGAGGCTGGTACAATTGCAACATTTAAGAGGCATTTGGATGAGTATATGAATAGAAAAGGTTTGGAGGGATATGGCTGCGTGGTGGCAGGTGGGACTAGATTGGGTTGGGATATCTGGTCGGCATGGGCGGGTTGGACCGAAGGGTCTGTTTCCATGCTGTACAGTTCTATGACTCTATGACTGCAGTTTTTGAGCAAAATAAAATGCAATTCTGCAAGTACAAATTCACCCCACAAACTTATGTGTGTGTGTGTTATGAGTGTCTGTGAGAGAGTTTGTGAATGTGTGTGAGTGTGAATGTAAAGGGGTATATGTCTATGAGAGGGTGCATGTGTACGTGTGAGTGTGGGGGTGTATATGTGAGTGTATGAGAGAGAGCTTGTGTATGAGAAAGGTCTGCGTGAGTGTATGGGTCTGTAGGACTCTGTGTGTGTGTGTGTATCTGTCTATGTATGTGTGTTTGTGTCTATATGTGTGTGTAATGCAGTGAGGTCACCTTTAGTGTGACATGAACCCAAGGTCCCGTTTGAGGCCATCCCCACGGGCACCAAACGTAGCTATCAGCCTCTGCTGGGTCACTTTTCGGTGCGCCTGTCCCAAAGTCAGTCTCGGAGGACGGTCAACTGAAGGTCAGAGGTCGAATGTCTCCGACCGCTGAAGTGTTCTCCGACAGGGAGGGAACATTCCTGTCTGTTGATTATTGTGCGGTGACCCTTCATCCATTGCCGTAGCCTCTGCTTGGTCTCACCATACTGCCAATGTTCGTAGCAATCTGCCCAGCTTTCAGGACAACTCCAAACAACTCTGTTACAATAGATGCTGCAAGATGTGTCAGAGTGTCAATATGGATACCACCATTACACGTGGGGATATCTCCCACCATGTACGTGGCAGGTACTCATGTGACTCAGCCAAAGTTGTCTATCTCATACACTGCAAGCAAGGATGCCCTGATGCAGTGAACACAGTCCTCCAATTTCTGAGCAATGAACCCAAACAAGCAGACAAAACACGTCCATAAACCCTAGCCACTCTCCCCTATATCAAAGACATCTCAGAAATAACTGCCAGACTACTCAGACCCTTTGACATCATGGTAGCCCACAAACCCAATAAAACGGCAGCTTTGTGGGCGGCACGGTGGCCCAATGGTTAGCACTGCTGCCTCACAGCACCAGAGACCCGGGTTCAATTCCTGCCTCAGGCGACTGACTGTGTGGAGTTTGCACGTCCTCCCCGTGTCTGCGTGGGTTTCCTCCGGGTGCTCCGGTTTCCTCCCACAGTCCAAAGATGTGCAGGTCAGGTGAATTGGCCATACTAAATTGCCCATAGTGTTAGGTAAGGGGTAAATGTAGGGGTATGGGTGCGTTGTGCTTCGGCGGGTCGGTGTGGACTTGTTGGGCCGAAGGGCCTGTTTCCACACTGTAATCTAATCTAAAATCTAAATCTAATGAACTCGAAACACCCTATGCAGACAACAAGCAAAACTAATGTTATTTACAAAATAGCTTGCAAGAACTGTAACAAACGCTACATTGGACAAACAGGCAGAAAACTAGCCACCAGGATACATGAATATCAACTAGCCACAAAAAGACATGACCCACTCTCACTAGTATCCTTACATATGGATGAAGAAAGACACCACTTCGACTGGGACAACAAATCCACCCTTGGACAAGCCAAACAGAGACACGCGTGAGAATTTCTAGAAGCATGGCATTCCAACTGGAACTCTATCAACAAACACATTGACTTGGATCCCATTTACCACCCCCTGAAAAAAAGAACAGGAAATGACATCATCATAGGAAATTATGTCACCACAGGAAATGACAGCACCAACCCTAGGAAACTCAAACATATAAATAGAAAGCAGGTTGCACTACCAGTGCTTGTTTCAGAGGCTCACTGAAGATGTTACCTAGTATGGTGACGAAATGTCTTCCAACTCAGCGAGCAAAACTACATCCACATACATATAAGTCTGTGGAGCGAATTTATAGAGTCATAGACTCATAGAGATATACAGCAGGGAAACAGACCCTTCAGTCCAAGCCGTCCATGCCGACCAGATATCCCAACCCAATCTAGTCTCACCTGCCAGCACCCAGCCCATATCCCTCCAAACCCTTCCTATTCATATACCTATCCAAATGCCTCTTAAATGTTGCAATTGTACCACCCTCCACCACTTCCTCCAGCAGCTTATTCCATACACATACCACCCTCTGTGTGAAAAAGTTGCCCATAGGTATCTTACATATGTCCCCCCTCTCACCCTAAACCTGTGTCTTCCAGTTCTGGACTACCTGACCCCAGGGAAAAGACTTTATCTATTTACCCTATCCATGCCCCTCAAAATTTTGTAAACCTCTATAAGGTCACCCCTCAGCCTCCAACGCTCCAGGGAAAACAACGCCAACCTGTTCAGCCTCTCCCTGTAGCTCAGATACTCCAACCCTGGCAACATCCTTGTAAATCTTTTCTGAAACCTTTCAAGTTTCACAACATCCTTCCAATAGTAAGGTGACCAGAATTGCATGCAATATTCCAACAGTGGCCTAACCAAAGTCATGTACAGCCGCAACATGACCTCCCAACTCCTGTACTCAATACTCTGACCAATAAATCCCAATGCCTTCTTCACTATCCTATCTACCTGTGACTCCACTTTCAAGGAGCTGTGAACCTGCACTCCAAGGGTCTCTTTGTTCAGCAACACTCCCTAGGACCTTACCATTAAGTGTATAAGTTCTGTTAAGATTTGCTTTCCCAAAATGCAGCACCTTGCATTTATCTGAATTAAACTCCATCTGCCACTTCTCAGCCCATTGACCAATCTGGTCCAGATCCTGTTGTAATCTGAGGTAACCCTCTTCGCTGTCCACTACACCTCCAATTTTGGTGTCATCTGCAAACTTACTAACTTTACCTCTTATGCTCACTTCCAAATCACTTATGTAAATGACAAAAAATAGAGGACCCAGCGCCGATCCTTGTGGCACTCCATTGGTCACAGGCCTCCAGTCTGAAAAACAACCCTCCACCACCACCCTCTGTCTTCTACCTTTGAGCCAGTTCTGTATCCAAATGGCTAGTCCTTCTTGTATTCCGTGAGATCTAACCTTGCCAATCAGTCTCCCATGGGGAACCTTGTTGAATGCCTTACTGAAGTCCATATAGACCACATCTACCACTCTGCCCTCATCAATCCTCTTTGTTACTTCCTCAAAAAACTCATTTAAGCTTGTGAGACATGATTTCCCACGCACAAAGCCATGTTGACTATCCCTAATCAGTTCTTGCCTTTCCAAATACGTGTACATCATGTTCCTCAGGATTCCCTCCAACAACTTGCCCACCACCGATGTCAGGCTCACTGGTCTGTAGTTCTCCAGCTTGTCCTTATCACCCTTCTTAAACAGTGTCACCAAGTTAGTCAACCTCCAGTCTTCTGGCACCTCACCTGTGACTATCGATGATACAAATATCTCACTTCTTACAAAATTACATTTAATTTTGCTCAAACATTGCATGAATCCATGGAAGATTGTGTAAATCTGTTTTTTTAGAATCAGTCTGTCCATTGTGGCACAGACAGTCTCTCACAGGGAACCTCATACCTTAACTGCATTATCTGGGCCAACATGACACCAATTTGTTAAAGCTCACTTGAGAATGTAACATTAAAAAAGTTCTGCAATTTACAAACGAAAGAACTGACACCAACATGTTCATTCTAAAAGATGAGAAACTTAACAAACAATCCAGGTCTATTTCAATATATAATTTCAGTTACATCACACTGTAAACTTTTGCTATAAATTCTGTGTCTTATGATCTTATACTCCACAACCACCTGATGAAGGATCAGCGCTCCGAAAGCTAGTGCTTCCAAATAAACCTGTTGGACTATAACTGAGTAAATTTAAGACAGATAGATAGGTTCCTGAGTATCAAGGGGATCAAGGGTTTTGGGCTAAAAGGAGGAGAATGGGGTTGGAAAACTTATCAGCCATGATTAAATAACAGAGCAAACTTGATGGGTTGAATGACCTAATTTCTGCTCCTAGGTCTCATGGTCTTATTGTCTAAGTGCTAAGCCAACTGAGTCAAAGACATGAGATCGTCAGACATCTTGTGTGAGCTTGAGGAACACTGCAGTTCCAAACTATTGGAGATCATTGAGAGTTATCGTTTGGAACAAGGAGTCAGGTGCCTGAGAGGATTTTTTTGTTGCTTTGGGGATAAAGAAGCAATCCATTCATTGCAAGTTTTGAGAATTTCCAGGGAAAGCATTGCAGGACTAAGTTGTGTGCAGTTTGAAATGTTGCAAAAATGCAAAGTGAAGTTTTGACATAGCTTCCCAAACAAAATTGCCCATGGACATGATAGAATGTGACTCAAGAGAAGTCAGATTAAATAATCAGTTTTCTGCTGAAGTGAAGCACTGTAGTAAACTGAACACAACAACGTTTCTAGTTAGTCATAGCAAAGTCCTGTTACTGATGTTTAGGCTGAAATTGGACACAGAATTGTCCATTTATGAAGACAGAAGGAAAAGGATCATCTTGCCAAGGCATTTGAAAGAGTGTGAATAGACAAACTGCCTGTGGAAGAAAAGGCAGCCACCATGCTGTTTCAAACAACATCAGATTGACGAAGTGTCAGTTGAGATCTATATGATCCCAGGCTCAAGGATGTCCAATGGATATTTGCAGGAGACCTATGTCTGAGGGGCATTGAAGGATCTTTTTTAAACATGGAGGTTGAGGATATCAGTCAGTGTGATTTCACAAGTGGTATACCAGCATGAGCTGGAGAATCACTTAAAGGACTAACCCTCCAACTTTATATCTAATCTGGGTCAGATTAAAAATATCCACTTTCTTTTAGATAACCTCTGCACTGGAGATTCTTTGACAGGAGCCTCCTACACAAACCTAGCCAGGAAGCCTCAAATCCAGCCATTTGGAAGATTTTCATCAAAAACCACAACCATATTTACAGCACTCAGCACTGTATTCTGAAGTTTAAATGTCCAGCAGACACTTTGATAGGCTAAGTACGTATGGAAGATGAGGGATTAGGATGCCAAGTGGATAAAGTGGTTAGAATGCCAGTTGGCTGAGAAGAGCAGGATGCCAGTCATATGAGGTAGGTGGAGTGCCAGGTAGGTGAGGTGGGTTAGGATGCCAAGTAGATGGATGAGTGCTTAGGGACATCAGGTGTTGAGTCGGGTGAGGGGTTGCATTGGGTCAGATCAGTGGTTAGTCAAGTTGAGTGGCTGTCACATTATGGAAGGGGTATTGGGGTTGAATAAGATTGGGAGAAGTGTCAGCTCAATGATGGAGTGGAGGTGGTGGAGGGGTGCAGAGGAAAGATTGGTTGTGTTGGGTCTAAAACAAGCCATTGAAATATCATATATATATTTCTCCTATCTCCCAATAGCCAGATTCATACTTTACTCAGAGAAACCCATTACAAATTAATCATCCCAAAATTTCCTGTGGGAAAATTTCCAAGGTGAGGGAGTCATAGAACCCCTACAATGTGGAAGCAGGCCATTCGGTCCATTGAATCCACACCAACACTCTGAAGAGCATCCCACACAGATCCAGACTCCTACACTATAATCCAGCATTTACAATGGATAATCCACCTAGTTTACACAATCCTGGATACGATGGCGCAATTTAGAATAGCCAATCTATCTAACCTGCACATCTTTGGACTGTGGAGGAAACCAGAGCACCCAGAGAAAACCCACACAGGCACAGGGAGAACATGCAAATGCCATACATACAGTTGCCCGAGGCTGGAATTGAACCCAGGTTCCTGGTGCTGTGAAGTAGTAGTGCTAACCAATGTGCCACCGACAGAATGGTGTCGTTTGGGGTTTTCTCAAACTCCTCAGCATTCCTTTCTATTTCACTCTTGATTTTACAATTTTTTAAAATTTGGTTTTGGACGTTGTTTAGTCAGGTCACTTGATTAACATTGTTTGGTCTGGTTAACTTTGTCAAAAACAACATTGCTGTTGTTGGTAAAATATTTGGTTTCTAGGTGTTGGCTGCTGTGAATTAGAATCCGAGGAGGAATCCTTTAAAAATAGATATTACATTTTTGCCAGTGTTTCCAATGTTTAAAACAAATTCTGAACCATTCTGTGCAGTTTTTAAGCCCTGATCTCCATTTTCTTCCCTCTGCATGTTTTTATTTGTCCAATTCTTGGAAAGATGCTTTAAACAATGAAATGTCTGAGTTGTGTTTCGTAAGCAGTGAATTCATCTCATCCTGGTAAACTTCTGGATCATTCCAAACTTTGAGTTCTTCTCCCTGATCAAACCCTTCAATTTTCTTTTCCAGGAGATATAGGTATAACAGGATCTCAGTTTTTGGAAACAATTCATGATTTCTGTTGAGTAAAATGCTCTTTGATTGCTTTAAGAACTTTGTTATTATTATGCTGATGTTCAGCTAAGAAAGCTTGACTTTCCTTTTTATTTAACTCAGAAATGGCCCAGGCAGCACTTAACTAAGCATGGTACCAAGGAACCTAATAAAACTGTAAGCAATGAGAATTTGGAAAACAAACTCTCCACTGATTGGAGTCAAATCAAATACAGAGAAAGAGGAATGTGACTGTCACAGACTGGTCATGCCAATCCTCAGACATCACTGTAGGAATTGCTCAGGGTACTCTCCTCAGCCTAAAAGTCTTAATTTGCTTCAATACACTTTCCTCCATCATTAGGTCAGACATAGAGGGGTCCACTAATGTTTGCAGCCTTCAGTTCCACTCTCAACTCTTCAGACAATGAAGCAATCTGCAGTTGCATACAGCAAGACTAGGACAACATTCAATCTTGGATTGACAAGTAGCAAGCAACATTCATTTCACAATTATGAGACAATGGCTATCTCAAGGGAAATAAAATCAAACCATCTCCCCGTGACATTTAACAGAGTTAACTTTGCTGAGGCCACTACAATCAACAGCCCGGGATTGCCTTCCACCAGAAGTGTAGCTGGACCAGCTCCATAAACAAGTGGCTACACAAGCAGATTAGAAGTTGTCATTTCTGTGGTCGATAAGTCCCAACCTGACAGTCCAAGCCTTTCCACAAGTTTTACTAGTCACAGCATCACAGAATTGTCACAGCACAAGGGAGGCCTATCATGTCTGTTCTGGTTCTATTACTAAGTGTCAATCAATGCTTTTCTCCCATATTCATGCACACCATTTCCAGCCAAATAATGATCCAAACGTTTCTTGAATGCCTCAATTGAACCTGTGTTCACCATTTTTCCAGGCAATGCATTCCATACTCTAACTACTCGCTGTGTAAAACTGGTCATCCAGGTCACATTAGGGACCTCACCCAACATTTTACATTTTCACTCCAACTCATAAAGGTGTGTTAAGATCTAAAAGATTCCTGGCATTTTTCTCTGGTTTCTCTCTTGCCTCAGCCTATTCCGTCTTCAGGTTTATCCATGTGACACACCTTCCTCATCCCTGTTCTCACAAAACTGCTGGCGTTGTGTAAGCTGAATAAAGGCAAAATACTGCGAATAATCTAAATCTGAAATAAACATAGAGAATTCTGGAGAAACCCAGCAGGTCTGTCAGCATCTGCGAAGAGAAAAACAGAGTTAACATTTCAAGTTTTGGAGAGTCATATCATACTCGAAATGTTAGCTCTCATTTGCCTCTTTCGACAGATGCTGCAGACCTGTTGAGCTTTTCCAGCATTCTGTATGTTTGTTTCTTGTGTAAACTGATATGATCAACTGAAATCTATGATTCTAGACATTTTTGACAATTCTCTTTCCTCTCATCTTCAATCCTACTACTACAAACTCCCTCCTTAATTAAAAAAAAAATTCTTAGACTTTTCTGCCCTTTTACCCTACACCACCATCTTTCTTTCCACATCCCAAATTCATGCCCATCTTTCCATCTGCTCCATATTTGAATCCTTCCAATCTGATTTCTGTACCTGTCACAGGACTGCAAGTGCTCTTATTCTGGTCACACACAATATCCTGTGTGACTGTGACATAGATAAACTACGCCTTCCCATTCTTCACAACCTGTTTGCAGACTCTGACATCGTTGAAAAGTCCCATCCTCCATCATCCAGTCAAGAGGCACTACACTTTATCTTTCTATTATTATCTGTCCAGTCAGAGCCACAGAATCACTTGAGATGACTTATTTTCTTGTTCTCTAAGGACTGCAATGCTTCAAGAAGGCAGTTCACCACCACCCCCTGCAGGGCAATTAGGGTTTGGCAACAAATGCCTTCTCAGCCAGCAATGCTCACATTCAATGAACAATTAAAACAAATTGTCTATTCTTAAGGATAATCCATTGTAAGTACATTTTTGCTTCAGGACATTTGAATGAATTGCTAGTTTAGGATCTTTAACCTGAAAAACATTTGCTTTAAACAAAGGTTCAGACACAAGAGACAGTTGTCACTATGGATGTTCACTTAAAGCTTGTCAGACTCTGTTATCTCTAGTGAGAGCTATGAAGAGTCCTTGAAATGCAAGAGACTCCTTCAATTATGTCTATTCAATTTTCGAAAAGGTGTGAAGATTCCTTGGTGTTACAACACAATGATGAACCCTTCTGCTAATTAAACCAAACACTCAGAAAAGCTCACCTTGCCCCATAATCTGTTAAATTGTGAGTGACAGAGAACTTCCAAATTCCACTATTTAAAGAAAAAATAATCAATTTATTTTTTAATGCTAAAAGTGAACATTAAACAATAACTATTTACAACTCTAAGCCTCCTTTCTCTTAAAGGCTTGTTATCTACCTTCAACTCTATAACAATATACTGATGCAATAAATACCCCTATTAAAATTAAACCAGATGGTGGCTGTCATCATCAGTGTCTGTCTTCTTTCAGCTACAGATCTCCCTGGGTCATCTTCGGTCTTTTGCTGCAAAGATGCTTCATATGAGAAAGGTACTTTTGATAGAGAGTGTTTTGAATGGCAGTCTCTCTCTCTCTCTAGATGGCAGTTTATTGTCTCTGGCTAACTCTCAAAAATGCCTGCTCCTTTATAACCCAAAGATTGGATCGTCTCATTGGTTCAAGGTTGAAACAAACAATACATTCAAGTTTGATTGGGTTTTAGTATCCTGGGGTATAATTTAAACTGAGTGGTTAAATTTGAACTGTTGTGAAAACAGTTGTCACATATTTTCGAGTTTCCAGTACACTCTGAGACAGCTAGTCGGTCACATGACATGTGCCTGCACCCTCTCAGTGCAAAACAGTTTTCACTCTCTCTTAAAGGTACAGTACCTGCCTTCAACTTCATAACATTAGCTTCAGAGAGAGCAGGAGACAGGAAGATACTTATAAGGGATGACAGCACCCTTTCCCTTCTGAAACAATGGCTCAGTTGAAACTAAGAAAGCAACCATTTTGCTTTGGCTGTGATAAAGACAGGTTATAAAACCCCATTTTGGAAAGAATCCTGAGGAAGGATGCTGAGAGGTATCAACAGAGTTCTCGGCTAAGGAAGTATGTGGAGGAAGGCATTCAGGAATCAACTGCTGTTCTGAGGAAAGAGACCAGACGACCTCTAAGTGTTGTAAACACAGAACTAATGAAGAAATAGAAACCTTATTTCTCTCTCAAAATCAACTAACATGCTGAGTGCACTTACATAGGCAAACACTGACTAACACAGAAGACATCACAGTGGCTAATGTGACTTCGAGTTTCAGTCCCTTCATTTTATTAAGAGAAATGTGAGGAAAAAACAGGCCTACAATGATCTTGAAGACTGATCTTACTTTCTTCTTTTTAAACATGTTTTATCCATACCTACTTTTAATCTTTCTACATGTATTTTTACTTAATAAGTTTATCACTTTTACTTGAAAAACTATTACAGTTGTTTTCTGATAAATTAACTTCTACCCTGTTTGATGATACAGCTGTGCTGTTTTTTTTAAAACACTGGAAAACCAAAAGAAAGCCACATACAAACTTATACAAATATTTTGTTCAGAGGGCACTCTGCAAGCACACCTAGTGTGTGGTAATGACAGCTCCACAACCTCTGGAATTCACCAAAGATCTATCGATGTCCCCTTCTGTTTTCTACATTTTGCCACAAAGCAACATGATTCAAAGATCTGTCCTAAACATACATTGATGAGCCATTGTTTTACCTCCTGACCCTTCACTGTCTCTGAATTATCCATCTTTCTGTTTTGTTTGAGCAGTAATCTGCTCCAACTAATATTGGGAACACTGAGCCATTGATTTCAGATCCAGTGCACAAATTGTTCTGTAGCCATGAGTGTTCCCTCTTTCTAGCAATTACCTGAGGTTTCACAAGATTTTAGTGTGGGACTTGGTCCTAAGATGTGCTTCTGTACATATATCTGCTCCATCACCAAGACCTGCCACATCTGCCTCTGCAATATTACCTGATTCCTGATGAAGGGCTTTTGCCCGAAAAGTTGATTCTACTGCTCCTTGGATGCTGCTTCACCTGTTGTGCTTTTCCAGCACCACATTCTTGACTCTAATCTCCAGCATCTGCAGTCCTCACTGTCGCCTAATATTACGTGTCTGCATACCAACCCAGCTCACCTGCTACCAAAAGTCTATACCTTTGCTTCCTTTGGACTTGACCATTCCAATGCACTCCTGACTAGCCTCCAATTTCCATCCTCCGTAACCTCCAGCTCATCCAATACTTTGCTGCCTGCAACTGAACGTGCATTATGTCACATTCATCTGTCACACCCCAGCTTACATTGGTTCAGCAACACCTTGATGTCAACATTCTTATCTTTATTTTCAAGTTCCTCCATAGCCTCGCCACTCCTTATTTCCATTAACCTCCAACAGCTCTATTGCTCTTGGAGCAGAGAAGGTTAAGGGGAGGGCTGACAGAGGGGCATGGACAGCAGCTGCTCTCCTTTGTCAAAGGGCCAATTACAAGAAGACATAATGTTAGAGTGAAAGGAGGAAGGTTTCGAGGGCATTTTAGGAAAATATTTTCACCCGGAGGGAGGTGGGGGGTTCTGGAATGCACTACCTGGGTGGTTACTTGAGGCATAAAGCCTCACACACTTTAAAAAGTACTTGGATAAGCAAAATGCCCCATAGAAGCAGCATCAAAAGAAAGATGCCAGCCACATAAAATGATGATAGGGCAGATACAGATAGGTTTTAAGGGCCACTTAAAGGGTGGGGGGGGGGGGGGGGGGTGGGAATAGAGACGTGAATAACAGAGGTACCTAACAAATAGGAGCAGGAATAGGCTATCCAGGAGTCATCATAACATTCAAGACTCTGGGCCTAGCGTGGGAAAATGGGACTAGTTGAGGTAGCAGTACATTTTTGGTGGTACCGACTTGATGAGCCAAAGGACTGATTCCTTACTGTGTAATTCTATGATTTTAGCCGTTCAAGATATCTGCTCACCTTCTTATGCAACCCCACCCACTGCTATTTTAATTGACAGTGCTGTTGACCATATTGGGCGGCACGGTGGCACGGTGGCACAGTGGTTAGCACTGCTGCCTCACAGCGCCAGAGACCCGGGTTCAACTCCCGCCTCAGGCGACTCTCTGTGTGGAGTTTGCACATTCTCCCCGTGTCTGCGTGGGTTTCCTCCGGGTGCTCCGGTTTCCTCCCACAATCCAAAAATGTGCAGGTTAGGTGAATTGGCCATGCTAAATTGCCCATAGTGTTAGGTGAAAGGGTAAATGTAGGAGTATGGGTCTGGGTGGTACACGCTTCGGCGGGTCGGTGTGGACTTGTTGGGCCGAAGGGCCTGTTTCCACACTGTAAGTAATCTAATCTAATCTAATCATACTCACAACCAAAGGAATTCCTTCTCTGAATGTCTTTGAAAGATTGCAAAACAGGTTCAATTCCTGAAAAGGGTGGATTGTCCTCTGAGGAAATATTAACTGGACTGATCCCAAATTCTTTGGAAAGTAGAGGAATGAAAGATGATCTCATTTAAACAGCCAACCTTCTTCTCGGGATTGGCCAGGTCAATGCAGGAAGGATGGTTCCCCTGTGTGGCGATGGAACCAGGCACACACTTGGAACATATGAGCTAGGTCATTTCAGACTGACACACCATGGAACTTCTTCACCTGGAGGGTGATGAGTCTTTCACTTCTCCATGTGGAGGATCTATCATTGAGTATGATCATGACTGAGATCAATAGATTTCTACATATTAGAAACATCAAGGGTTCATTCAGGAAAATGGTATTGAAGTAGAAAATAGCTATGATCTAATTGAGTGGTGGAGCATACGCAAATGACTGGTGTGCCAACTCCTGCTCCTATTTGTTAAGATACTTCTGTTATTCACTTCTCTTCCCCCCCCCACTTTAAGTGGTCCTTAAAACTTATCTGTGTCTGCCCTATCATCATTTTATGTGGCTGTCAACTTTCCTTTGAGGCTGCTTCTATGCAGCATTTTGCTACATAAATGCAAGTTGTTGTTGGTCTTCCCATTATTTAGATGAACACCTCTGCCTTTTTAAAGACATTAATTAGCGGAGCAGTCATTTTTGTTGTAGGATTCAGCTGCTAAGACTGAAAATTAATTTCCTTCAGTTCAAAAAATAAATCTAACTGAAGGGCCAGCGTATCTAATAAATAGTCTCTAGTACCTTATACAAATAGTGTTCCATTATATTATTTATTTTCAGGATCCCTTATCCACTCTGCTGCCATGTACAGGTGAAAGCACACATAAATCTCATTCACCTTGAGAATTCTGTACTTAAATTGATGAACAGTCATTATCGAAATGGATAGGAGCTCAGTGGACTCTGCAGAAATGTAATTAAATTAATTAAACTGATGGTCTCTGCATTTAGCTTCCAGTTTGTTCAATGGGGGAGGGGGAAATTAAACAGATTTTATTTTGTAAAAATGTAGTTTGTCACAAACAGGCAGAACTCAAGTGACATTGTGCATTCACTATGGGTCATTTGACAACATTTTCATCTGAGTTGGAAGGTCACAGTTTCAAAGTCCACAGACTCAAATTCACGCTTCTGGGGAAATCACTGAGGGAAGTGTTTCCTTTCAGATCAAGAGTCTGCCTGCGACCTATAATTTTTCATTGGTTATATCAAAGATGAATAGGTGAATTCTTCAGTGTTGAAAAAGAAACAAAGGAGCTGCAGATGCTAGAAACAGAAACAAAATCAGAAATTGCTGGAAAACCCAGCAAGTCTGGCAGTGCCAATGGTGAGAAATCAATATTAATGTTTCAGATCCAGAGACCCTTCTTCAGAAAAGGTTGGTATATCCACAGAACATGGGATGGAGGATGGTGGGGGAGGGGGAATAAATGATAGGTGGAGGTAGAGCCCAAAAAGAGAGAAAAACAAACAAAGGACTGAGGTCAAAAAGTGTGGCGCTGAAAAAGCACAGCAGGTCAGGCAGCATCTGAGGAGCAGGACAATCGACGTTTCGGGCATAAGCCCTTCATCAGAAATGTAGGGGGGAGGGGAGGCAGGGAGGAGGGGGCTGAGAGATAAATAGGATAATAGAGGTGGGGCTGGGGGGAAGGTAGCTGGGAAGGTGATAGGTAAATGCAGTTGGGGGGTTGATGGTCAGAAGGGAGAATGGAGTGGATAGGTGGAAAGGAGATTGGACAGGTGGGATAGTTCAAGAGGGCGGTGCCAAGTTGGAGGTTTGGGTCTGAGATGAGGTGAGGGGGTGGGAGATGACAAAACTGATGAAATCAACATTGATGCTTGTGGTTGGAGGTTCCCATGGTGGAAGATGAGGCGTTCTTCCTCCAGGCATTGGGTGGTTTGGATTTGGTGGTGGAAGAGGCCCAGGACTTGCATGTCCTTGGTGGAGTGGGAGGGGGAGTTGAAGTGGTCGACCACAGGCCATGGGGTTGTAAGGTGCATGTGTCTCAGAGATGTTCCCTGAAACGTTCTGCAAGTTGGCGTCCTGTCTCCCCGAGGAGATCATATTGAGTACAATGGACACAATAGATGAGGTAGGTGAGTGTGCAGGAAAATCTCTGCTGGATGTGAAAAGATCCTTTGGGGTCCTAGAGATAGAGAATGAAAGGTCCAGGAAGGGGAGGGAAGTGTCCGAGATGGTCCAGGTGGAAGGTGTGGAAGGTGTTCATAAAGTTGGCAACAGTTCAACCTCCTCATGGGAGCATGAGGTGGCATCAATAGTCATCGATGTAACAGAGGAAAAGGTAGGGAATGGTGCCAAGTGTAGCTGTGAAAGATGGACTGTTCCATGTACCCGACAAAGAGGCAGGCATAGCTGGGGTTTATTCGGGTTCCCATGGTTACCCCTTTGGTTTGGAGGAAATGGGCAGGATGAGGACCAGTTCCACCATTGATGAGTGTGTTGGTGGAGGGGGACTGGTTGGGTTTGGGCAAGAGGCAGAACCAGAGGGGGCTCGGACACCTTTGTCGCGGCGGATGGTTGTGTATAGGGACTAGGTGTCTATGGTGAGGATAAGGTGTTCGGGGCCATGGAAATGAAAGTCATGGAGGTGGTGAAGGGCATGGGTGGTGTCCCGAATGCATGTGGGAAGAACCTGGACCAAGGAGGACAGAACAGTGTCAAGATATGAGGAGATAAGTTTGGTGGGGTAGGAGTAAACAGAGACAATGACTGGGACAGTCAGGTTTGTGGATTTTGGGTAAGAGATAGAACCAGGAGGTGCGGGATCCCTGGTCTATGAGGTTGGTGGCTGTGGATGGGACAACCCCTGAGATGATGGCATTGTGAATGGTCTGTGAACAGTCGATCTTCTGCAGTTATATTGGCACCATCCCCACCTTTTCCTCCACTACATTGATGGCTGTATTGGCGCCACCTTGTGTTCCCATGGGGAGGTTGAACAGTTCATCAACTTCACAAACACCTTCCACCCTGACCTCAAGTTCGCGTGGGTCATCTCGGACACGTCCCTCCCCTTCCTGGAACTCTCAGTCTCCATGTTTAGTGACAGAGTCAACATGGACATCTACTTCAAAACCACTAACTCCCACAGCTAACTGGATCCTCCCACCCCCGCTCCTGTAAAAATGCTATCCATTATTGCTAATTCCTCTTCCTCGGCCATATCTGCTCCCAGGAGGAACAATTCCACTCCAGCACAGCTCAGATGGCCTCCTACTTCAAGGACCACAATTTCCTCTCCCATGTGGTCAACAATGCCCTCCAGCACATCTCCTCCACTTCCCATACCTCCTCTCTTGACCCCCACCCATCATAACAAGGATAGAACCCCTCCCCCCGGTCTTCACCTTCCACTCCACTAATCTCTGAATACAGCGCATTATCCTCCACCATCTCTGCCACCTGCAATCAGACCTCACCACCAGAGGTATATATTCCCTCCCCACCCCAATCAGCATTCCACAGAGACCATTCCCTCCGTGAGTCCCTCATTAGTTCCACACTCCCCACCAACCTGGCACCTTCCCTTGCTGCCGCAAGAGGTGTAAAACCTGCATCCACACCTCCTTCCCACCTCCATCCAAGGCCCCAAACGATCCTTCCACATCCGGCAGTGATTTCTCTGCACATCCAAACACGTCATCTACTGCGACTGTTGCTCTCGATGTGGTCTCCTCTACACTGGGGAAACAGGATGCCAACTCATGGAACATTTCAGAGAACACCTCTGGGACACATGCACCAAACAACCCCACCCCTCTGTGGCCAATGAATTCAACTCCCCCCTGCCCCATGCAAGTCCTGGGTCTCCTTGACTTGAAATCCAAGTCACCTAATGCCTGGAGGAAGGACGCCTCAGCTTCCAATTGGGACCCTCCAACCACACAGCATCAATGTTGATCTCACCAGTTTCATCATCACCAGTTTCACAGCCTCCCCCCACCTCATCCCAGATCCAACTCTCCAACTCGGCACCACCCTCTTGAACTGTCCTAGCTGTCCAACTTCCTTCCCACCTATTGACTCCACCCTCCCCTCTGACCTATCACCATCATACCCCAACTCCATCTACCCATTGCCTTCCCAGCTGCCTTTCCCCAGTCCCATCCCACCCTCCTATTCATCTCTCAGCACCCTTCCCCCTCTTCCCACATTCCTGATGCTGCCTAACCTGCTGTGCTTTTCCAGCGCCACACTTTTCAACTCTGATCTTTAGCATCTACAGTCCTCACTTTCTCCGAGACAAAGGACTGGGTAAAGGTCAGTCTAGGAGAATGAATAGCTGCTATTGAAGACTATTAGTAGCTGACAGTGGGTTGTGTGTGGTAGAAACCCATGTGATGACAAGGTTTGGTGTGTGGGCATTGGGGTAAGGACATGGGAAAAGGTGCCTCAAGCCCTAAAATTGTTGAACATGAAATTGAGTCCAGAGGTTGCAGAATTCCCAAGTGGAAACGTAGTGCTGAGTTTCACTGGCGCACTGCAGCAGAGATGTTGGTCAAAAAACATGGCGGTGTGTTGAAGTGGCAGTACTGTAATTGCTGCTCACAATGTGGGTCTCCTGTACGTTGGAGAAATGGAGCACAGACTGGGTGACCCTGAACTTCCAGTTACCTGACACTTCAACAAACCACTGTGTTTCCTCTCCAACATCTCTGTCTCGGGTTTGCTGCCGGGCAATTTCTGTTTTAGATTCTTCAGGATAGTCTGGCCAATACTTGTCCCTCAACCAACATCATTAGAAAAAATTCTTGGTCATTATCACATTCTAATTTAAGGAACCTTACTGTGCACAAATTGGCTGCATGCTTTCCACATCACAACGATGACTACACTTCACAAGCACATAAGTGATTACAAATTCTTTTGGGTTGTTCTGAGGTCATGGAAGATGGTGTATCATTATCTAAATGATACCTACCAATTTTGTCAGGTCTACACAAGCTTTGTTTCAAAACAGTGAAAAAAAACCCTTGTTGGCCGAAACAAATCACATGACAACCCTTCATGAGTGACAACCCTTTAATAGCTTTTAATCAAATATATTTTTTCACTCATTAATCGTCCTCTCTGCTATGGAGGGCACCTTAATGATGTGAAGTGACAGCAATTGTCACTGAGTGATACAAGCACCTTGTCCGAGTTGCTGAGCACCAGTGAGTTTTAATTAAATCTGTCAGCTCTTGTTGTTTAAAATGTTAATTGTTACAATTAGTCAGAAACCAGAGCTAAAGGTCTGTCAAATCACTATGGTCTTTTAGCTGTTGCACTTAAGTTTTGCAAAAAAAAAGTTGTCAATGTTGAACCCTATTTTAAATATCTCAATATCAAGTTCAAGTTGCTTTGTAAATAACTGTAAAAGTCAAAAAATGTTGCAATTATGCACCTAAAACCTATATTCTTGAAAATAAGCAAAAGAGCTTTCAGCTCAGTAGCCTGCCATTGCCTTTGGCAGGGAACCAATGGTGTGAAAGCTCACTTCTGAAATTCTCCTGGTCTTCCAGGAACAATCCCATGAGAAACATACTCACTAGTGACATGTATACTTCAGACATGTATAACTCTGTGTGACATTATTATCAGAATAAACACTTAAAAAGAAATATTCAAGTAAATCTCTGGATTACAATTGTACAGGTGCTACTAGTGGGCGGCACGGTGGCACAGTGGTTAGCACTGCTGCCTCACAGCGCCAGAGACCCGGGTTCAATTCCCACCTCAGGCGACTGACTATGTGGAGTTTGCACATTCTCCCTGTGTCTGCGTGGGTTTCCTCCGGCTGCTCCGGTTTCCTCCCACAGTCCAAAGATGTGCAGGTCAGGTGAATTGGCCATGCTAAATTGCCCGTAGTGTTAGGTAAGGGGTACATGTAGGGGTATGGGTGGGTTACGCTTCGGCGGGTCGGTGTGGACTTGTTGGGCCGAAGGGCCTGTTTCCTCACTGTAATGCAATCTAATCTAATCAATCAATCTAAAGAGTAACACTTTAGCATTAGGCCATGATTTGGTCATAACCATGGCAGAATGAAAATCAAATGTAAAGTCAAGCTCCCAATTCCCAACCGTGGAAGCTCAGAGTAATGCGCATTTTTAAAACTTTGTAGTGCAGTTGATATTGGAACCCTCTCCTGAAAAAGCTTCTGAGGGGTGATCAATTAAACATTTCATAACGATGACCGATAAGGCTGAATGTTACTGGCCCCTAGAAGGTAGGACCAAAGGAAGAAGAGGAAAGAGGTAAGGTAGCAGCAGCCATGTTGTGAGGTATTCTTCTTCACTTTCTATTGTTCACTCACCATCCCTTCCTTTCACTCGCTCAAGGTTTGTAACATTTCCATATTTCCTCAGTTGTAATGAAGGGTCACTAGCCTGAAATGGGGAGGGGCTTGCTATTTGTGTACCCCCTACCCCAAAGTTTCCCCTCTGTTACTCTGTCGACCCTAGCACCTCTATCCACTTGCTGGGGTCTGTCAGCCTAATCTGACTGAGAACTTGCCTCCATCATAAGTTCAGAAATGGAGATGTTCAACAATGATTAACACAATGTTCAGCACCATTCACAATTCCTCAGATATTGAAGCAGTCCATGTCCAAATGCACCAAGACCTGGACAAATTACCATTGGTCTGGTAAGTAGCAAGCAACATTCACACTAGGCAATCTAACCATCTCCCCTTGACATTCAATGACATTAACATTACTGGAACCTCCACTATCAACATCCTAGATATTGATAAAAAAACTGATAAATAACTTAACTGGACCAGCCACAACAGCTGACCAGAGGCTAGGAATACTTCAGCAAAGCTCCTTCAGCAATCTATTCCAAACCCATGACCACTTCCACCTAGAAGAACAAGTGCAGCAGATGCATTGAAATGCCACCATCATAAACTTCCCCTTCAGTTCACACACCAACCTGAATTGGAAATATATCATCAGTTGCTGGGTCAAAATCCTCAATCTTTCTCCCTAATAGCACTTTGAGCAGTAGCTACAGCAAATCAAATACAGTAATTCAAGAAGATGGCTTGTTATGACTATTCTAGGGCAATGAATGCTAATCTTGCCAGCAATAACTCACTTCCCAAACTGGATTCAAAAAGATTCTAAACATGTCTTAAAGTCTAGGTTCCATTGGAGCCCATTCCCTCAGGGACTGCCCAGTGGTTTTTAAGTGACAGCAGAGCAAGCTGGTAAAGTCTGTCCCTCACATTTATACTGGAGGTGGGTCTCAGCCCCACATCACATTCAGCCTTATAACTCAGTTTGCGTCTGAAGACATACTGAGCATTTCCAGCACGTTTCCTTTTATTTCAGATTTCCAGCATCTGCAGTATTCTGCTCTTCTACACAGTGATGGTCTGCTTTCTGCCTCATTCCCTTAAGGAGTTCATAAGACAACAATTGATTCTGTGATTCGATTTTGGAATGTTGTTGAGCGGAATGGCATTTATTGCCAATCTCCAGTTAACTTTGAGAAAGTGATAGTGAATCTTCTTCTTGAAGCACTGCACTGGATACAGTGAAGGTCTTCCCATAATGCTCTCAGCTCCAGAGATTCAGACTGTTGAAGGAACATCATAGATGTCTATCAGAATGGTATTTGACTGAGAGGGGAGCTGAGAATCAGCAGTGTTCCTTTCCTGATCTAAGTAAAGACAATCAACTTCACCCCAACCTCATTGTTCCAACTCTGATCTTCAGTAGGACCACATCTGTGGAAGGACCGTTTGCTATGTCACCCAAATCTTCATATATTATCAATTTTTCTCACCATCTTTTACAGCTTCTTTAAGGTCTACCTCTGTTTTGAGCAACTTCCCCTACCTCTTGCATTAACTCTGAAGTGGAACCTAAATTGCAGCAAGAGGTGGGATCTTTTCACGACTAAGGCAGCCCTTGCTACAGGTATGAATACTAAAGAGCTGGTTATGTTTGTGGGATTGGAAACCTTAACTGAACAATTTAGATTGATGCCACAGAAGGAGGCCATTTGGCCCACCCTACAGATGCTGGAAAGGGAAAAGCCATCCAGCCGCATTGAAATTTGCAGCTCTTAGTTCACTTGTCTGCAAGATACAGCACTTCAAGGGCTCATATTTTATAAATCTTGAACTTGTTTCTTTAATAAATGCTGGTTTCCACCTTTCATCATGCTTTCAAGCAGTAAATTCCAGACCCCATGACCTCGTAGATGTAAAGGTCCTTTAATCCTTCTAGTTTTAATCTATGACACTCATTCCTGTTATTTCTAACAGAAGTAGATGCTTCCTATCCATACTGTATAGGCCCTTCATAAATCTATATACCTCAATTAAACTTCCTTCAGCACTCTGTTCTCCAAACAAAATCAACTTTATTCAATCTTTCCTCATTACTAAAATTCCCTATTCTTGTTAACGTCCATGTAAACCTCCTCTGTACCCTCTCTAATATGGTCATATGTCTCCTGTACTCTACCTGTGACCTAACTAGTGTTTTACAGAGTTCCTGCTCTTTAACTCTGGGTCTTGACCAATAATGAAAATTAGTCAAGGAAGATATCTGGCAGCTTGGCCACCCTCAGTGATCTGAAATAAAGTCAGAAAGCACTGGAGACACTAAGCATGTCTGGCAGCATCTGTGGAAAGAAGACAGAGTTAACATTTCGACTCTGATATAACTAGGTGGCATGGTGGTTCAGTGGTTAACACTGCTTCCCTCACAGTACCAGGGACCTGGGTTCAATTCCAGCCTCAGGCAACTATCTGTGTGAAGTTTGCACGTTCTCCCTGTGTCTGCGTGGGTTTCCTCCAGGCGCTCCAGTTTCCTCCCACTGTCCAAAGATGTGTAGGCTAGTTGAATCGACCATGTTAAATTGCCCATGTGTTCAGGGATGTGTAGGTTATGTGCATTAATCAGGGGAAGTGAAAAGTTTGGAAATGGGTCTGGATGGGATACCTTGGGAGGGTCAGTGTGGACTTTCCACACTGTAGGGATTCTATGAGATCTGATGCTACCAAAGAGAGATCTGTGGGACTATGCATTCCAGGGTGTTATTGATCCCTCTAAACTTCTCAGAATCCTCTTACATTATTTATACCTATTTGACCAGTTCATTGATATTTTCCTGCAATTTCTTCCCTTTTAACAATCAAATGGTCAATTTTTGTATCATCTGCAAACTGGTGCAATCCCCACAGAAACCAATACATTTTTAAGGAACCCCCTCAAGCAAACAGCAAGAAAACCAAGAGACATTTCACTATTTAAAATTTTTACTGTAAACAATCATTAAAATCAACAGAACTCAAACATTCATTAACAGGTGAGAGCTATTATAAATTAAGTGGAAATTTTGCTTTAAATACTATGTAGAAGGAAGATACCACTCACCTTGTTACAAACACTAATATTATTTACCACGGAAACATGGGATAATGTCATTTTACAGTTTTTCTGACTTATCCTCCATTTTGTAGGATTTCTCACTTTCCATCCAATCAGTCAGCTCTTGAGTTATATTCATCAGGAGCCATATTCTCTCCAAAGTCCTTGGATAAGGTCATTGTTGCCAAGGAAGATATCTATATTCAGCATGGTAGCTAGGTGGTTAGCACTGCTGCCTCACAGTGCCAGGAACCCCATTTCGATTCCTGCCTTGGGCGACTGTCTGTGTGGAGTTTGCACATTTTCCCTGTGTCTGTGTGGGTTTCCTTCCCACATTCTAAAGATGTGCAGGTCAGGTGAATTGGCTATGCTAAATTGCCCATAGTGTTTGGGGATATGCAGGTTAGGTGCATTAGTCAGGGGTAAAAACAGGGTAGGGGAATGGGTCTGGGTGGGTTATTCTTCAGGGGGTCGGTGTGGCCTTGTTGGGCTGAGGGATTCCACACTGTAGGAATTCTAATCTATAATCCCTCTCTCACTCAGGTCATGGCAGTCTTTCTGGCAAAGAGTCCCCAGAATCTTTCTTTTCTGACCCCTTTAATTGGTCTGATGGGCTTTGACATCACTTCAACAACAGGAATCATATTACCCAAATCACAATCCCTGCCTCTCCGTATGTTCAAAGTTCTGCCCTTTACAACTGTACAACACACTTAGTAGCACAGAGCTGATGCTTAAGTATTTTTGGTATCAAGTTTTCTTTTGGAGGAGTTCTCAGTGCAAGGCTGAGTGAGATTTATCACTTTATCTCACTGAATATACCTCAATAATTCCTATCCTACCCCCATGGCATTCCTCACATCTGATTCTAGCTCCAGTTAACCAAGTGCTATTGCCAGGACAATTCACCACTTGCTGAATGTCCACCAAAAGACAATCATCCCTGCGTCATATTTGAAAGATCTCTGTGCACCCGGATGAGCACTAGTATTCTGAAGCTGCTCTGCTCTGTCAAGGATGGAATCGGAACATGTCAATGAAGGGGATGATGGAGCCTCAATGTATTTAGTGTAATTGGAAACTAGACATTGATGAGGCAAGGCGTGGCATTAATAAGGCATTTAGCAACCTCTAATCCCCCTTAATTGGCAACTCACTGCTGCCTAGTGAGAAACCTGTCTTGCCAATTGACAAAAGCTTAAGTGAGTTGCTTCTGATGTTGAGATAGGCCTTCCCACCTTTTTCATCTGATTCTGACACCCATCTCACCATTGCCCAGGTCGCTCAGAACCCTACAAGATACAGTCTCTGCTCTGTTATTGGAGACTTGCTTCAAAATAAGGATCTATTCAAATGCTGTCAGTCTTGTTCTGTTTGTTGCGAGCCTTGCTTAGTTTTACTTGCAGAAATTTGCAGTGCTTTGAACTGCCATGCAGATAAAACAGGCAGACCCCAACTCACTACAGTTAGTCTTCAATCTACTTTTGGCTTCTTAGTTGCTCATCCCTATTAGATTCCTGAGTCATACAGACATTTCTTGGAAACGAAGGATGTCATAATCAGGAAATCATTTTACCATCTTTCAAAATACTCCCCAGCCCATTGTGTTCACTCAAAAGGAAATAGAAGCTTTTCCCCAGCATATGAGTCATCACAAAATTATTTAGTCATGCCACCTATATTTAACTCAATCATTAATACCTACCGTGATTAGCAAAGGAAGCAATAATGACGCTGGAAACAATCACCTCATCACAAGATCATGATAGGCCTTTGCTTCCTGACACTAAGCCATTTTTGGATTTAATTGCCAATTTCTCTTAGATCCAATAAGCTGGGACAAAACAGAAACTGACAAACGATAAAAGCTGGATCCAACGAGCTTTTAATTTTCTGAGCTGTTTACCAAATGGCAAGTTCTCAAACACCTTAGACAACTCTAGGTAGATTAGATCAAATGCTGTACCATCACCAATCCCCCTTTGTTGCCTCCTGAAACAAATTCAATCAATTTAGTGAACGACAACCATCCCTAAGAAATCCCTGCTAACTGCCCTTCATTAATTTGTGCCTTTCCAAATGGCTGTGTATACTATCACGGGATTGTTTCTTTCTCAGAATGTTACACTGATTAGTCTGTAATTAGAAGAGTTTGTTTTGTTCTCCATTTTTAAACAATGGCATAAAAGTAGCTGTTATTCAATGCTTTTTGCTAGAGAGGATTTGAGCAAGCTGGTCAGAGCTTCTGTTATTTCTTTGCTTGCTTCTCTTAGTAGTGTGGGTGTTTTTCATCTAAGCCTTGTGATTTATCCACTTTCATGGAAGCTAAATACCTTAATATTACCTCTGTCGCTATATTTTTGCCATCCAATATTTCACACTTCCTCAACAAGTATGCACTATCCTCCTTTTTTATGAAAATAATTGAAAAGCATCCCTTAAGGAATGTGCCCATGTTTTCTGCCCCTACACACAAGTTACCTTTCTGGTTTCTAATTAGACCTATTCTTTCCTTGGTAATTCCCTTGCTCTTAATGTATTCATAATTTGTTTGGTTTGGTTTCCCGTGATACTAATTGCCAATGGCTTTTATGTACCTTCTTCTACTTTCCTAGTTTCATATTTAATTTCACCCTTAGAATTTCCATTCTTGTCTAAGACTTTCACAGTGACTCACACAAGCCTTTTTTTTACTGTTATATCCTACTGTGTATACTGTTTGACATCCAAGAGGGTCTAGACTTGGAGTCCGTTCCTTTTCCTTATGGGAATGCATAAGTTCTGTATACTCTTTACCTCTGTTTTAAATGCTTTCTGCTGGCCTAACATCAATTTACCTTCAAGTAGTTGTTTCCAGTACATTTTGCTAAATTGCCTTTTCCCTTACAAAAGTTGGCATTCCTTTGATTGAGCATTTAGTCTTGGTCAGTTATTATCCTTCTCCAAACCACTCTAACTCTAACTGAATTATGATTACAAACCACTTAAATGCTCTCCTACTGATACCCCTTCCACATGTCCAGATTAATTCACGAAAGTTTATTTTTAAAAACAAACAGCATACAATGCTGACAATACTTATACAAGTGAACATCCATCAGAATACAACTCTTGGAGTAAATCATCTCAGTCAAATTTAGATTCACTTAAGGCATCATTTCAATTCAAACTCTGTTGCAAATTATAACTTGTGATACAAAGATGCATAATATAAAATAGAATTTAGATGAAATGCAAAATGACAATAACATTGTGAAAGCTCAGCCCCATCATGTGTTCCAACATCCCAGCTATAAGCAAATTATTTTTGTAATTGAGAATGACATTGTTAAGGCACGTGACTGTATGTGGTGATATTGAGGGGAAATCAGATAAGAAAGGAAAATCAATATTTTAATTTTTAAGCATTGATTGTTCTGTGCCAGTTACTATAAACCATAGGCTTCTATTCTGCACTAATACTGTTAAAGTATCTACTTAGGAGATATATATAAGCCACTTGTCCCAAACGTCCTTGGCAATAAATGGCTCTTATGCTGATTAAGTGCTGAGGCTGCAGGTTGAAGCATTTAATCAAAGTGTCGGAAGTGTTTATTGCCAAGGACACACAGGACTAATGCAGTTATCATTATTAATCCATACAGCACAAAGAAAGAAAGGAAACAAAAGCTGAGGCAAATAACATTCATAAACGATATACTTTCTCAGAGCATAAAGAACTTCCCCCTATAGTACCTCCTGTCAGTGAGTGTGATATTACTGGTGCTTGAAAATGACTTAGTTCAAATTAAATTCTTAGCAGATATTTCTCTTAGTTTTGCTACTAAGATTGTTTCTAATTGATTTTCAAACAAGACATAAGAAATTAGTTCTATTTTAGCATTAGAAGTATAAAACGAGAGGAATCTAACTTGTTAAAGCACATCGTTTTTAGAGTATATTTGAGTATTAATATGTACTTAAATATACACAGCACCTGATCATAAACCATAAAAAAACAGCTCTGATAGTTCACAAACAAAAGAATATGTTGAAATGCAGACTTGCATGTCAGGATGTCCTAAAAAAACTTAGAGCCAATTAATTTATTATTCAGTGTTGGCAATGCAATAATGTCGAAAACATGGCCGTGGTTTTTAAGGGAGCTAACACCCACAGATTGATAATGATTAAATAGGCAAATGCTTAATAGAGAAATGACAGCATGTTTACAATGGGATCAAGAGATAGGGCATCAGTTCCAGGTTTCAAGCATTTGTTGATCAATTTATGCCACTCTGCTGTTTGCATCACACAAACAGGATCTCACCCTTACCGCTCCTATTATTTTATGAATTTGCTGTTTTGCACATTAATTGGCCATTGACCTTACTGCACATATTTAGGATTCAGCTTTAGCAATGTAAGTAGATTTTCATCATGCAAGTTTTTAGAGTTCCATCTCTCCTGTTGATCACCACTTAATGTGCACCATCTACTGACAAATCACTACGTCCTCCATGGTGAACTCCATTTGGAAGGGCATAGGATGTACTCTGGATGAGGAACCTTATTGCTGATCAGCAAGAGTTGCTCAGTGGCACCTTTATTGACCAAGCTGACCATGTTCGGAAGGGGTTTTTACCAAACATGTGGAGAAGGAGCCAACAAAAGAGAAATAACCTTCCTGATGTAAGCCTACCAATGTCCATGAGAGTCTTGACAGGAGCTATAACCGCACTGTCCTTATAGAGATTAAGTCTTCATACTGAGGATCTGTCCATTGTGTTGTGTGGCATGCCCACTCTGCTAAATGGGCTTGAGTCAAAATAGATATTGTTATGAAGGTGTAGACACATACCGTACCTCTAAGAGAGAGTGAAAGCTGGCAAGGACTTAACAAGCACAGAGCGTGCTGAAAAGTTTTAAAATGTAACATTTGGCTGTGAAGCAATTAGCTGAGCTGAGTTGCTATGATACACAACAAATTTGAATTTGGCTCATCAGTTTAAATTATGCCCCAAGGTACGAAAATCCAATCGAATTTGAATTTTCTGTTTGTACGACATCAAACCAGAGACGATCCGATGTTTTGGGGTATAAGAATCAGGCATTTTCAACAGTTAGCCAGAGTGGCAAAGAGCAGCAACAAACACAGACTCCCTACGGAACCACTCTCTGAAAAGTACCTGTTCATATAAAACCTGCGCAGCAAAAGAATGAAGGAAAGACCCTGAAAAATCGAAATTTGAATTTTCTGTACAATTTAATTGGGGGTTTTATCAGATCAGTACAGTGTTGTAGAGTGGGAGGTCGATAAACTGTTAAGACAAAGGAGATTTACAGTGTAGATAGTTGTTGTTTAATGTTCTCCTTTTCCTTGGAGTTCAAGAAAAAACTTAACAATTTTTAAATAGTGGGATTTGGTAGTTCTTTGTCATTCATATATTTACAAATTACAAGAAAAAGTGAACTTTTTTGTGTGTCTGGTTTAAATTAGCAGAAAGATTTACTCCATATTGTTACAATATTATGCACACAAAACTGGACATCAATAAAGCACTGTACATTATCTGTAGCAGCAGGATAGTGGTCAAACACAATCTGTTATCTCACGGTCGGACATATCCCTTACTCCACAATTACCCTCGAGCCTAAGGTATCAACTTTAGTACAGTGAGGAGTTCTGGCGAGCATCTAGTTGATTAGATTCCTTACAATGTGGAAACAGGCCCTTTGGCCCAACCAGTCCACACCGACCCTCTGAAGAGTAACCCACCCAGACCCATTTCCCTCTGACTAATGCACCTAACACTATGGGCAATTTAGCATGGCCAATATACCTAACCGGCACATGTTTGGATTTGTGGGAGGAAACTGGAGCATCCAGAGGAAACCCACGCAGGCACAGGGAGAACGTGCAAACTCCACACAGTCACCCGAGGCTGGAATCGAACCTGGGACCCAGGTGCTGTAATGCAGCAGTGCTAACCACTGAGCCACTGTGCCACCCCATCTAGTACTATGCATACCTGAAAATGATGTATCAACTTGGTGAACGTGCAGTGTGGAATGACATGCATGATAAACAGTGGAAGCAGCCTGTAATTAATAATAGTTAGGCCAGTTAGCATTTCATGAATCAGATCTAACCTCTGCAGTCCTGTTACATCCAGTTGTGAATGGTGATGGACAATTAAAAAACTGACTGGAAGAGAAGACTCCATAAATATCCCCATCCACAATGATGGACAAAACCCAGCAAGTCAATGCAAAGTACAGACTTAAGCACTTGCATCCATCTTCAGCCAGAAGTGCCAAGTGGGTGATCCATCTCAGTGTCATCCTGAGGTCCCCAGCATCACAGATGCCATTCTTAAGCCAATTCAATTCACACCGTTTAATATCAAGGAATAACAGAAGGCAGAGCCCTGGAAAAAGCAAGGACAGCAACCCTGCAATGGCCTGTGTTCTAGAACTAGCCATGCCCTTAGCCAAGCTGCTCTAGTATAGGTATTACACTGGCATTTATCCAACAATGTGAAAGATTACCCAGTTATGTCTTGTACACAAAAAAAAAAGACCAATCCAATCCAGCCAATTACCTCTTTGGCCAGGGATCAGCCTAGTCCATCTCTTTGAACTGCCTCCAGTGCCAGTGTATCCTTTCTTAAATACTGGCAGCAAAACAGGTGCAAATTCACCCACAACCTACACAGTTGGAATGGGACTTCCTAGCTTTCAACTCCAATCCCCTAGCAATGAAGGCCAAAATTCCATTTGCCTTCTTAATTACTTGCTGCAACAGTGAGTGTTACCTTTTCCTTTATGACCAGCATAATGTCATATTGTTCAATGTGGGAGCATCATATGATGGAAAGCTTTCAAACAGTTGAAACTATTAACTTCTATTTGACAACAGCAAAACTGAAGAAAAACAAACATAAAGATCTGAATTTGCTCCTGGGAACAGACAGAGGTTGCTTGCCTTTCAATGGACAAAATATTTACATCAATTTATAGCACACTCTGTTTGGACTGCACTGCAAAGCCACCCGAGACTGATCCAAGTATTGGAACTTCACCTTCAGGTGGCCATTGTTGCCAGCTCCACAGTGGCCCTGGTTGAAGAATGTACTGCATTGTATCTACACTTGGCCTCAGTCAGGGATTTGCTTAACAGGGTGATCAGCTCTGGATGCAGAGGGTAGCACTTGTCTTCCAGTAACCATCCAAGTAAGGCATCCAGTCCTTGAAACAAAGCAGGACTAGAAGAGTTCTCAAGGATATGGGCATCATGGCAGTTTCCAGGCTATCTGTCTCAGACTGTTTAGATGTGGTAGTGTTGATCATCAATGATTTGTACATTGATGGAATGGAACCCATTTCTATTGATGAACTCGGCTATGTTGTATGTTGCTCTCAATGTGATGTGTGTCCAATCTATAGCACCCTGCACCTTGAGGATGCCAGCCATGTTGGCAAAGCCTATTGTTCAGTCTGCAGTAGTGGCCTCATCATGGGAATACAAGATGAAGTGTGTGACCTGGCACAACTTGCATCAGTAATAATCTTAATACATTTCTTAGTTGAGGATTGAGTGATCCCACGCAGGCTCCAGTGGATCCTTGGATGGAGCCTGTTAGATGAAAATATATCTCGGTTGTTTGCCTTGACAGCCACCAGGGTAGAATGGCCAGCTACCCCCTTCAGCTCACAAATCCCAGGGCAGCTAATAGCATAGTGTTATGCCAATATCCTGAGTCTGGGACGGCAGTTACTTATCTGAAGGAAATGGCATTGAAGACAAGATATGTTAAAAGATTAAATTGGACTATCTCCATGGACATTAATATAATATTAAAGGGTTAAACTGCACTGACAGAACATTCTGGAAGTGAATAGGGACGAAATTCATGCAGGAATGCAGATGATAGGTTTAGGGTGACAGGGGAAAGATATAAAAGAGACCTAAGGGGCAACCTTTTCACACAGAGGGTGGTACATGTATGGATTGAGCTGCCAGAGGAGGCTGGTACAATTGAAACATTTAAAAGGCATCTGGATGGGTATATGAATAGGAAGAGTTTGGAGGGATATGGGCTAGGAGATGGCAGGTGGGACTGGATTGGATTGGGATATCTGGTTGGCATGGACAAGTTGGACCGAAGGGTCTGTTTCCATGCTATACATCTCTATGACTCTATGACTTTCACCCCATTTAGACTGTAATTTACTACTACTCCCCTACTATTATCAAATTATACTCTCATTCATCCACTTCCATTTAGAAATACTTTCATAGCCATCCCCCAGCCAATCAGGTTCACTCGCGTGATCGTCCCTGATGCTGAAGTCGATCACACCTACATTGTCCGGGGAAGTAGCAGAGCCAGAACTCATTTGCAGGGCCGCCCTGAAGGTAGGACACATCACACCTACATTGTCTTGTGGAATCACGGAGTCAGGAAATCATCGGTATAACAATTCCCCAGGATTAGGGCAATTACCTTTGCATTATCTCTGAGGATGATCTCATACCTACCTGGGGTAATGTGTGGTTATGGGAGAGTGGAGGTAGGGAGTGGCCAGAGTATCTGTGAGCATTACCAATTGATCCATATAAAGAGAATGTGATTTCCTTGCTCGGGGCCTCATTTTGACTCAACTTTGCATGACCAGTGAAGAGTGCCAGAGGGGTCACCTAGCTTATACAGGCTTTAATAAATTTTAACTGTTTGCAGAAGTTGGTGTGCATGCATTGAATCTCGTATGTGAGATTCTTGGGAAAAGAACCTAACACTTGTACCTACTTTGCATCCCAAGGTGATCTGCAGCTGCATGTGGTGACTGGTTGGCAGCCACTAGAGGTTAGTGCTCATCCTGAACTTGCCGGAGCACCAGTTCCTCCTCGATTTCTCTGGGACCACCATAAGGACAACCCCTGCTGATGCTAGACCCATCAGTCATGGTTCTAATAAAGAGAGTGGAGAGTATAAGAAACAGAACATCACAAAACATGGTACAGCATTTTCCTCCACATAGTATGACGTGAACGACTCTGACAAGGAGGGCCATGGAAGGCCTCGACATGGAGACCTTATTCCAACGTGGACAGCAGAGGCCAGGCCACAAATACAGTAGGTGATTGTCAGTGCTGTAGAATTACCGAAACCTTGCCACGCCTCCACACACAACACCCAAGAAAAGTCGTTTCAGATGATCATGTTGGTGAATATAAGCAGTTCAAGGGGAAAGGAAATCAACTCTGTGCCCTTATGCTGCCAGTGAGATCTTGGATTGCCTTTGTAAACAGTGACCCCCCAAGGTTTAAGGTTGGCTGTGTTAACACAGACGTGACTATGATCAATTTGCAATGATCAATGACAATGTCAGGATTTGTATCCTCCACAGGCATTTCATATGTAGGATGTTATGATTACAGACATCTTCAATTTGTTTTGTGTTAGTGCCTGTTCAATGCAATTGTCCTTTGAAGGGCCTCACATTACTTAGAAGTCATTAAAAAAACATTTATTCTACCCATTTCAGGCATGGTGTCAGCTACATTCCATTTCCATTGCACATTTGCCACTTCGATGAGGGTGGCAGGCAACATAGGTTGCATTTCACAGAGTGAGTCACAGACTCAGCCTGTAATCTAGCCAACTCTCCAAACCTTCATGTCCCTTTTTGTCTTGCACTTCCTGTCAACACCAATGAGCTTCCACACATTCCCAACCTAATCCTTTGATTTAATTTATCATTTCCCTGAACTCCAGCCCTAACGCATTGTTGAGCCAACCACCATGCTGCATTGTCCTACCATCAAAGCCAGGATGTTGATGACAGACAATGACCCTTCGCTCCTGCAGTAATCCATGCCATCCAATGCATGACTCGCCCCCCCCCCCACCCCACGTATATGTCAAATCCCCTCCTTTCACAATGATTGTCCTTTCTGCAACCCAATGCTTTGCCTACAATCCCCACAACTGACTTCCCTAACCTCCCCACCACAATGAAAACCCTCCTTGACTTTCGGTGGATCAACGTGGAAGACTAATCATGGCCATACTCCTAATCAACATAAAAGAACAGCCCTAACTATTGAGTGACTGGAACCCTGAGTGATATCTGTGCAGGTCTGACCTACTTCTAACCCCTTGCCTAGTTGCACTGGACCAGCAGGACAAAGACTGTGTCCAAGACTGTGTTTTTCAAATTTATATCAGGGAAATTATCAGGGCATGAGAGCAGAATTGGCTATGTAGGTTAAAGTATTGATCAATACAGAAGTAGCAGCAAGGTAAAAGCAATGACTGCAGATGCTGGAAACCAGATTCTGGATTAGAGTGGTGCTGGAAAAGCACGGCAGTTCAGACAGCATCCGAGGAGCAGGGAAATCAACGTTCCAGGCAAAAGTCCTTCATCAGGAAAGAGGCAGAGTGCCTGAAGGGTGGAGAGATAAATGAGAAGAGGGTGGGGGTGGGGAGAAAGTACCATAGAGTACAATAGGTGAGTGGGGGTGGGGATGAAGGTGATAGGTCAGGGAGGAGGGTGGGGGAAGGTAGCAAAGAGTACAATGGGTGAATGGGGGTGGGATGAAGGTGATGTGTCAGAGAGGAGGGTGGAGTGGGTAGGTGGAAAGGAAGATAGGCAGGTAGGACAAGTCATGGGGACAGTGCTGAGCTGGAAGTTTGGAACTGGGGTGAGGTGGGGGAAGGGGAAATGAGGAAACTGGTGAAGTCAACATCGATGCCCTGGGGTTGAAGTGTTCTGAGGCGGAAGATGAGGTGTTCTTCCTCCAGGCGTCGGGTGATGAGGGAGCGGCGGTGAAGGAGGCCCAGGACCTCCATATCCTCGGATGAGTGGGAGGGGGAGTTGAAATGTTGGGCCACAGGGTGGTGTGGTTGATTGGTGTGGGTGTCCCAGAGATGTTCCCTAAAGCGCTCTTCTAGGAGGCGTCCAGTCTCCCCAATGTAGAGGAGACCGCATCGGGAGCAACGGATACAGAAATGATATTGGTGGATGTGCAGGTAAAACTTTGATGGATGTGGAAGGCTCCTTTGGGGCCTTGGATGGAGGTGAGGGAGGAGGTGTGGGCACAGGTTTTGCAATTCCTGCGGTGGCAGGGGAAGGTGCCAGGACGGGAGGGTGGGTTGTTGGGGCATGGACCTGACCAGGTAGTCATGGAGGGAACGGTCTTTGCGGAAGGCTGAAAGGGGTGGGGAGTGAAGTAGCAGCAAACCTTTCTAGAGGATATTTCAGAACACACAGAATGATGCATTCCAAAAAAGTAAGAAAACTTTTAAGAGGTGGGCACATCATCTGTGATTAACTAACAATATTGAAGATAGCATCGAACTTAAAGGTAAAGCATACAATTGTGCAAAATTGGTGGCAAGTCAGAAGATTGACAGAATATAAAAATGAGTAAAGAATGACCAAAACATTAATTAAGAAGGAAAAGTTGGAATATGAGAGAAAACTAGCCAGTAATTTAAGAACAGACAGAAAAGGTTTCTATAAATATTTTAAAAAAGAAAATAATTAACAAAGTGAATGTTGGTCCCATAGAAATTGGATATGGAGAATTAATAAAGGAAAATAAAGATATGGTGTTTGAATTGAAAGACATTTTACTTCAGTCTTCTCTATAGAGGATACAAACACCATCCTGAAGCACTGTATACAGTCTCTTGCTCCTCGGATGCTGCCTGGCCTGCTGTGCTTTTCCAACACCACAATTTTCGACTCCATTAATCTTTGCAATGTGGACTGTATACAGTCTCACTGTATACAGTCCACATTGCAAAGATTAATGGAGTCGAAAATTGTGGTGTTGGAAAAGGACAGCAGGCCAGGCAGCATCCGAGGAGCAAGAGAATCAACGTTTCGGGCATAAGTCCTTCATCAGGAATGTGGAGGGGGGCAGGAGCTGAGAGATTAATAGAGGGAGTGATGGTGGGGAGAAGGTAGGTGGGAAGGTGATAGGTGGACGTAGGTGGAAGGTAATTGTGATAGGTCAAAGGGGAGAATGGAGTGGATGGTGGGAAGGAAGATGGACAGGTGAGACAGGTCAAGAGGGCAGTGCCGAGTTGGAGGCTTGGACCTGGGATGAGGTGGAGAGAGGGGAGATTTGGAAACTAGTGATGTCGATGTTGATGCCATGTAGCTGAAGACTCCTGAGGTGGAAGATGAGGCATTCTTCCTCCAGTTGGTGGGTGGCCTGGATTTGGTGGTGGAGGAGGCCCAGGACTTGCATGTCCTTGAGGGAGTGGGAGGGGGATTTGAAGTTGTCGGCCACAAGACGGTGGGTTTGTATGGTGCATGTGTCCCAGAGATGTTCCCTGAAACATTCCACGAGTTGGCATCCTCTCTCCCCAATCTAGAGGGGACCACATCAAGAGCAATGGACACAGTAGATGAGATGGATGGGTGTGCAGGAAAATCTCTGTTGGATGTAAAAATATCCTTTGGGCCTTGGATGGAGGTGATGGGGAAGGTATGGGCGCAGATTTTACAGCTCGTGCAGCGGCAGGGGAAGAGTGTGGAGGGTGGGGTGGTAGGGAGAGTGGATCTAATGAGAAAGTTGGAGAGGGAATGGTCTCTGTGGAATGCAGATAAGAGTGGGAGGGAAACACATCTCTGCTGGTGGAGTCTGATTGTAGGTGGTGGAAATGGTAGAGGATAATACGCTGTATCCAGAGATTAGTGGGGTGCAAGGTGAGAACCGGGCGGTTCTATCCTTGTTGCGGTTGGAGGGGTGGGGTTTGGGAAGTAGAGGAGATGCTCTGGGGTGCATTGTTGATCACCTGGGAGGGGAAATTGCAGTCCTTAATATATGAGGCCATCTGGGATGTCCTGGAGTGGAATTGCTCCTCCTGGGAGCAGATACGGTGAAGGCGGAGGAATTGGGAGTAAGGGGTCACATTTTTACAGGAGAGGGTGTAGCCAAGGTAGCTATGGGAGTCGGCAGGTTTGAGGTAGATGTCCATGTTGAGTCGATAGTTGGAATTAGACATGGAGAGGTCCAGGAAGGGGAAGGAGGTGTCAAACATGGACCATGTGAACTTAAGGTCAGGGTGGAAGGTGTTGGTGAATTTGGTGAACTGTTCAATCTCCTTGTGGAGTTGGTTGAATTTGAGCTCCAGGTAATATCTAAGGGTCAAATTAGATGATGACATGTGTCCACTTTTTGATCCTTTGGTATCAGCTCTTGTGAAGCAGAATTCAGCAAATATTGGATTGTTTGCCCATTCACAGGGAACGTGAGCTGGGATGAGACCATTTTAGGATGTGGAATGTGCTGTCTAGGAGTACAGTACGGTAGATTCAATAATGGTCTTCAGAAAAAAATAGGATAATTATCTGAAGAAAACATTTTTGCAGAGATTACAATGAAAGGCAGACAGGAGAGATTACATGAATTGCTCTTGTAGAGAGCCAGCACAGATAATGATTGGCTAAAAAATTCTATAATTTAAAAGGCCAGACACACAACCTGAGAGCAAGAGAATTTTAAAGAATTTAAATTATTGCAAAGTGTTTGTGAAGTACTCAGGAGTGTACAGGGAGTATAAGTAGGCCTTCATTCAACGTTGCCTTGTTTTCATTATTTCATTTTAACATTAAGTTAAAGGAGTCTGTAATCTCATTGAGCTTACTGAAATTCATTTTTTTCATCTCACTATCAGCATGACCATGCAGCCTCTGTCACTCTTTAACTATCTGACTTCCAGCCCCTCACAATATTGGACCCTCTGACCTGCTTTCTCCCCCCAATAGTAAACTGAGGTACTCCTCGTCCATCAGCAATGCCTACCTCTAGTGGTTCATCCATGTATCCCAGGGGTGTTCTGAGTTATTTACTGAAGAGAAATGGCAAGGAAAAGAGATATGAGTCTCTGGTCATCCCTGACTGGTTTTCTACTAACTTGGGTAAAGATAAGAAAACAGTTCCACTGTAAGTAGCTGGGGTTCTTTCTCTAACTCTACTATGTATTACTGTGAAGCTGAACCCCACACTGTTACAGAGTTAGATTAGATTCCTACAGTATGGAAACAGGCCCTTTGGCCCAACAAGTCCACACTGACTCTCCAAAGAGTAACTCACCCAGAGCTAGTCCTGTACCCTATATTTAAACCTGACTAATGCACCTAACAATATGGGCAATTTAGCATAGTCAATTCACCTGACCAGCACATCTTTGGACTATGGGAGGAAACTGGAGCACCCAGAGGCAATCCACGCAGACGTGGGGAGAATGTACAAACTCCACACAGTCACCCAAGGTGAGAATTGAACCTGGGTCCCTGGTGCTATGAGGCAGCAGTGCTAACTACTGAGCCACCATGCTGCTTCTTTTGTGTAAAGTTAGGTAAACAAAGATGAGAGGAGCATGCACACCTATACAGATGAGCTGAGCCAAATTGTCTTGTTTTGCATTATAAATCCCATGTAATTTACCATGCCACAAAAACTACAGTCAACTTTTTTAGTTGCAGTCAATCTGTACAGAAACCAGCCAAGAATTCTCATCTCTTCTTAAATCAATTCTGGGATTTGGATTATTAATTAGTAATAGTACTGAAACCAAACTGTGTGTTGCAAACCAAACAATTAATACACAATGATAGCAATGGTGGAGAGAACATTTCCAACAATTCATTAACCATGAATCCACTGCCATAACCGATGTTCACCAGATTCTCCAATACCCTGCAATAAGAATCCATGTCTGGACTACTATTGATGGGAGAACTACATCAAGCAAACCAATGAGCAACATTAAAGCCTAAGGCCATAATAGTATTCCAGCTGAGGTCTTCAAAGCTGGACAGTATTTTGCTGATATCAAAACTCCTTGCAACCATCTTGGACATTTCAAAGAAAAAGAAAACCAATCCCTTGGTTTCCAGAATGTGACTATTGTAGCTACCTTTAAGAATGGAGAGTAATCCTGCTGTAGAAACTATTGAGGTCTTTCACTTTTGTCCATGGCAAAGAAAATCTGGATGCACATTCTTCTGAATCACCAACCACCTGTAATGAAGAAAACTGTACCAGAGACACAATGTGGCTTTATACCTTCCAGAGAAACCTTTGATTTAATCTTTGTTGCTAGACAACTCCTAAAAGGACATTGAGAAAAACACCAGGAACTCTTCCACTGACCAAATCATTTGACTCAGTAAAAATCACAAGGATTTGTTGTTCGTTCTTCAGGGATCTGGATGTTTAAGAAATTTCCTCACAATCCTACAACTCATTCCTGATTATATGACTGCAATTGTCTTGAGTGGGAAACATGAAAGAAATACCTTCAAAATCTGATCAGTACCAAGCAAAGCTGTGTGATATCCCCAATATTATTTGCAGTCTACCTAATGATCATTTTTCACCTCATCAAACATTAACTGCACTCTGGTGTCAGTGTTAAGTACTGACTAGATGAAAATCTCTAACCTCGGTCACCTCCATCCCAAAACTAAACAGACCACCAAAGATGTACGTGTATTTAAATGACTACTATTTTAACACCCTCTCTGCACAAAATTTGCAAGCCTCTCTCAAACTCTTCAATTCTCTACACAAGAGACTCAGCATCTCTGGTTGTTGTCAATGCAAAACTCAAACATCAACCTACACATGTTCAGTGAAATATTCTCTACCTTCCAAGAAAAACCTTGGAATACGTTGAGCATATCCCATACTTAGATTCTTCTCTTGAAAGGGCCTTGGGTAGTGTTGTAAAGCGACCTCAGGGTTCAGATATGCGATTCTTTGAAATTTGCATCCTATACAGACAGGCTGGTTAAAAAAGCATTTAGCATGCTTGCCTTTATTGCTCAGACCTTTGAATATAAGAATTAGGACATTATGTTGAGGTTGTACAGAATGTTGGTGAGACCTCTTCTGGTCCAGTTCTGGTCGTTCTATTAAAGGACGGATAGTATGAAGCTGGAGAGGGTTCAGAAGAGATTTACCAGGATGTTGCAAGGAATGAAGGGTTTGTGTTACAAGGAGAGGCTGGATAGGCAGGGATGTTTTTCACTGGAGCATAAGAGGTTGAGGGGTTACCTTATAGAGATTTATAAAATCATGAGGGGTATAGATATAGTGAATGGGAGGTGTCTTTTCCCTAGGATGGAAGATTTTAATACTGTGGGGGGGGGGGGGGTATTTTTTAAGGTGTGATGAGAAAGATTTAAAAAGGACATGAGGAACAATCTTTTTACACAGAGAAAAGTTTGTGTGTGAATGAACATTTAGAGGATGCAGGTACAGTTAGAACGTTTCAAGACATTTATATCAGTATATGAATAAGAAAGGTATGGAAAGATATAGTCCAAGTGCAGGCAGATGGAACTAGTTTAGTTTGGAATTATGGTCAGCATGGACTAGTTGGACCAAAGGGTCTGTTTCCATGCTGAATGACTCTACGATTCTATGACTCTATAACATGTAAAAGTATTAGAAAATTTCCACTAATAATGCATCCACTGTCTTCTTTGGATCTAATGATTCAAATTGTTGAAGCCAACTCTCCACACATTCAGGCAAAACCCCTGCAAAATCAACAACAGTGGTTGCCTTTCGAGTGGTCAAGGCAGCAGTCTGGCCTATACTTTATTGAAAACTGATTGAAAGATGGCAGCCCTCAAACAGTGCCTCATGGTGGAGATCATGTGTACAACAAGCCATAAGATACACTAACATAAGCTACACATTTCACACATGACTATTCTCATTCACTGGCAGTTTATTATTATTGTCACATTTTGCATATCCTTGCACACATGGTTTTGGATCATGCCTCCCTCCTAAAGTTATACACATGTTGTCACTGACTGTTCTTCTGTGTTAGGTTCCTTTCCCTGGGGAATGTCATTCTCGTGTGAGCTGTTGTTGCCAATGGTACCTATTGTTGTTCCATTTCGTCAGGGTGCTGCAGACGTCTGGGTCTGATGGTTGATCTGTGGACTGTGGAGGTGATTAGTTCACATCCTCCTGATCAGTCACTTACAGTTGAGGGACAGCTTCTCGAGTATTCAGCTGCGGTTGGGATGGTATACCTGGCTATAAAATTCCACTGCACGTGATTAAAGTAATTAAAGTAACAACTAGTCCACGTACATCCCTCATTGCTACTTGGACTGACTCCTGCAGAGAATGGTGAACCATAGCAGACTTCTAAAGCTTGACTCCAAAGCTGGCAATGCTTTGGCAGTCTTAGAAAATGAAATTTGACTTTCTGCCATTTCACCTTGATTTTTCCATTCACATCTATTACTAATTCTGGCTTCAATAGCCCTTTTGTTATTGAAAGAGTAATTTGGGTATGGTACCACATTAGTCTATATACTGGACTACTTTCCATGCTCCCTGTAAGTGCCATTTTCCACTCAAGAACTGCCTTGCTCAACCTGTGGTGGATTTGCTCAACTTCTTGATGATTCCTGAGATGCTTGAGATATTCACTGCAGTCTCAGTCTTTACATTTGATTGGGGATAGTGTGAGGATCATATATAGTGTTGAATATCTCAATACTTTCATAAGCAGCTGAATTCTTCAACTCATGAATTGAAGGCCATTATAACTTAGCACAATTTTTGGAATGCAATAATGGTTAAAGTGTGATTTCAGGCATGCTATAATCATTGAAGTTTGTTCAAGCACCTCCCAGTGGTCAGCGTAGCAGTCTACTGTGACTAGATAATCAGCTGCTGCAATAGTAAAGAGATCTCCTCTCAGCTTCCACCATTGTCTGTCTGAGATGTCATGTCATTATGACTCTCTAGCTTGTTTAGCTTGGTACTCATTACAAATACTGTATGACTGAATTGGTCCTTGATTCCATTGTTCATGTTTGACCAGTGGAGTACGTCTCTTGCTTTCTTCAGACTTGACTCAATATCTTGGCAACTTGTATGAAAGTTGTTTAGATCTGTCCTCTCACCTCCTTTGGAATGAAGATGTTATTTCCGTTGTACAATATGCAACCATGGGCTGTCAATGCTGCACACACACTATTAGAAACAAATGTGCCCCTGATGTTGTTCTGTTGCTATCAATGCCCTAGATACAAATGCAATGGTTGTCCTTGCTGCACTAGGTTTTCTCCAAGACCCGTCTCACTGGTATCATAGTATTTCAGCTTTGCCATTGCCATCACTAGTTGCTTTATTTTAGCGAATGCAACTTCATGTTCTGTACCCCAATACCATTGGGCATCCTTGGCCATGAGTTGGTGTAATGGTTCATATTCTGTTGACAACTTGGAGATAACTTGGACAACTCAAGAATTGTACAAAATAGTTAACACATCCAACATATTGTTGCTTTTTTCTTACATCTATTGGTTATTGCATTCTGGCTACAAATCCCATCTTTTGAGAACCTGGTAAAGATCTTTTGCTGTCAGTACTTGGCCTATGTACTTGTCGTTAGGGATCTTTAATTACAAATTTTCCCTTGTTCAGTTTCAGGTTCATCTGGCAAGGTTTGTCCAACAGTGAAAATTGTGATCATGGTCAGCAAAAGCTTTGTCCATTGTGCCTCCTCATCTGTAAGCTAGCAGATCATCCATTATAGTTTCCATTCCAAGATGATCACCAATCATCAAGTGTTGTCTACGAGGATACTCCTCTGGAGACATTGAAATACAACACAATTTGAGCAAGTATCTGTATCTCCAAACAGGATTCCAGAATATAGTCAGAAAGTTGTTACTTCCATCCAACATCTCTTGTCAGTAACTACCCTTCACAACTAGGATAGTGAAGAAGTTTTGCAAACTGTGACAAAATTCCTTTGATCGTTGGCATGAGCTCGTGAAGTTTCTTCAGAGCTCTACATAGTTCCTTTAGGGTCAATGCATACTCTCAATTTTCCCAATTGTTTCACTACATAGTTGCTAATCCATTCTGTAGGAGTTGTCATTTTCTTGATTACTGCTTTGTTTTCCAACTCATCCTTCTTTGTTTTTCAGGCTGATGGAACACTTCCTTTGCAAATACTGAAAGAGTCTTACACTCTCATCTGATTCAAGATGATAATCTCCAAGAAACATACTAAACCCATGAACACATTGTTGTACTCTTCCAGAATATAAGTTATGGTCAATTGTTTGATTTGCTGCAAAATATTGTAATCTCTTTTGGCACATTGAGGGTTATCAATCCAAGTTTTAGACTTGCTCCAATGGAATGAATAGTACTTGCTTGCCATTCATGATCTGGAACTCCAGAGCTTCATTCTACTTATTACATTGAGCTTGCATTGTCGTCTGTCCTCATATTGTTTTTGTATTCATTAATGGGATGTGGGCATCACTGGCTAGGCCAGCATTTATTGCCAATTCCTAGATAACCTTGGGACAGTGGTGGTTCGCTGCATATTGAATCACTGTAGCCTCAGCTTTACTTTGGAGTGCTTCATTTTTGGATTATCATGTCGAGCCATTTTGCGCAGGTCTGTGAAGGTCATAATGTTATATTTTGCATTGGTTCTCCTTCTGCAGTCCTCATTCCAAGAGTCACAAATCCATCGAGCTGACTGAACTAATCTATGCACGGTGAGGAATGATTTCTCAGAATTGTCAGCTGATATCTCTCAACATGCTTGCCCTTCCTTCTAGCCATACAGTTTTGTGCAAAATGAATCAGTTTCTTTCCTCAGACTGGACATGTCTTTTCTTTTTGTTTGCATGATATCCTCCTGCATTCTCATCTTCTGCCTTGGGATCCTCCAACCTCATGGCATCAATGTGGATTTCATCAGTTTCCTCAGCTCCCCTACCCCCAACTTATCCCAGATCCAACCCTTCAACTTGGCACTGCCCTCATGACCTGTCCTGTCGATCTTCCTTCCCACCTATTCGCTCCACCCTCAGCTCCAACCTATGACCATCACCCCCACCTGCATCTGCCTATTGCCTCCCTAGCTACCTTGCCCCATAGTCCCACCCCCCCCCTCCTATTTATCTCTCAGCACCATTGGCAACCCCACCCCCCATGTTTCTGATGAAGGGCTTATTCCCAAAACGCCGACTCTTCTGCTCCCTAGATGCTACATGACCGGCTGTGCTTTTCCAGCACCATACTTTTTGACTCTGATCTCCAGCAACTGCCGTCCTCACTTTCTCCTGATATCCTTCAGCTCCTGCCCTTTGATTGTCATTGTTATTTGGACCTGTAGTATCTATTAGCATTATGCAATGCCTGGTCAATTCTGCCACAAATATGCTCTTGCTGCTTAACATTTCTGTACATGTCAATTCATTTTCTGAGAGAAAGTCTCTCCTTTCTCAACAGATGTGCTCTCATTGTGGGATCTCTTATGCTGTCTTTAATTAGATTATTTTTCTGTTGAATAAATGCACAGAATTTTGCAGGCTGATTAATGCAGCCATGTGTTGATCAATGCACTCTTTTTTCACTTTGGGCTCCAATACTAAGCACATTTCATTCATAAGTTACATTCATTAAGGTTTAAACCATGCACCGAAGTTTTCAAAATTTCTGCAATCTTTTCAATCCATTAGGCAAATGTAGGATGGAGTATAATTTGAAACAGTCTCTTTCCAGCAGTGATTGGAGCCTATCCATAGTTGGCTTGTTAAGCAAACCTGTTGCAATTTCACAATTTTGATGGTGCACACATGGAAATGTAATCAATTCTGCTTCATATTACATATCATTTTGACCAGAGATGGGAGAGGACAGGTTGCAGCCATTGTGTTGGACCTAGTGCTTCAGCTATGATTTATTTTTTAGATCATTTTTATTTATTTTGGTTTAATTTATTTTGGTTGCTTGTTCCTGCTCGCAGCCTGAAGTATTCCATATCTGTAGTTTTTTTATAGCTTTTCAGCACTCAATCTCAACTCCTGACACTTTGGCTCGAGCTCTCAAGGCAACAGTCTGGTCTGTACTGTGACTTTATTGAAAATGAGCTGGAAGATTGCAGCCCCACTCAGTGCTGCATGACAAAGGTCACATGGATATGACAAGCTAGGAGGAACATTGGTGCAGGTTGCATTTCTATCCAGATGACTGAAAAACATTTCCCCACCAGGTCCCATTTTCTCAACTATCAAACAACCAGGTTTCCAGGGAGAACAAGCAGGAGACTGGAAGAACACAGCAAGCCACGCAGCATCAGGAGGTGGAGAAATCAACATTTTGGATGTAACCCTTTTTCAGGACTGAGGGTGGGTGGAAGGGGAGCTGCAGATAAACAGAGTGGCAGGGGCAGGGTGATGAAGTGGGGATAGGTGAACAATGGGAGGAATGAATCCGATTGGTGCTGGAAGGAAGGGCCGATGAGAGGAATGGAAGGGAGGGGGAGGGGCTGGGAAAGGGGTACTGCATCCCAGGCTGAATTGGACCAGTTCATCAACTTTGCCGATAACGTCCACGCCACCCTCAAATTCACTTTGTTCATATTGGACACCTCCCTCCCCTTTCTTGACCTCTCCATTTCCAGTGACAGTTTCCAGATGGACATTTATTCTAAATACTCACAACTACCTGGAGTACACCTTCTTCCACCCAGTATCCTGCATGAACTCCATCTCATTCTCCCAATTTCTCTGCCACTGCCACATCTACTCGGATGAGAAGACATTCCATTCCCTGCATCCCAAATGGCCACCTATTTTGAACAACGTGCTTTCCCCCCTCTGTCATATAGACAGCCTTCACACACCACCTCCATTCCCCAATAAAGATAGAGACCCCTTGTCCTCACTACCACCCCACCAGTCTCCACATCCAATACATCATCCTTAAACACTTCTGCCAACTTCAACTAGATCCCACCATCAAGAATGTCGTCCCCTCCCCATCCCCTCTGTCTTTTGCAAGGACTGTTCCCTTTGAAAGTCCTTGGTTCATCCCACTCTCCCCACCAAACCCCACTCCCCAACCCCCAACCCTCAGGTACCTTCCCCTGCAACTGGAAAAGATCCAAAACCTGCCATCACACCAAGCCCCCTCACTTCCATCCAGGTCCCCAGGTGAGTCAGAGATTCAGCTGTCTCTCCTCCAACCGAGTTTACTGCATCAGGTGCTCCCGATGTGGTCTTCTCTACATCAGTGAGACCAAATGTAAAATAAGGGAATGTTTTGCCCACAGGGGCCGACCGGATCTCCCAATCACCACCCATTTTAATTTTGCTTCCCACTCCCTTTCCGACATGACTATCCTTTGTCTCCTCCATTGCCACAACGAATCAAACCTCAACATTGGAGGAACAACACCTCATATTCCGCTTGGGCAGCCTACAGCCCAAAGGACTCAACATTGAGTTGTCCAATTTCAAATAAACTCCATTTCCTTCCCCAGCCCCTCCCCCTCCCCTCCATTCCTCTCAACAACCCTTCCTTCCAGCCACAAACTGGATTCATTCCTCCCATCGATCAACCAGGTTATACCCTCTACCTGTGTTCACCTATCCCCACCTTACCCCCTGCACCCCTCACCCTCTTTAGCTGCAGTTCCTCTTACGCCACCCCCAGTCCTGAAGAAGGGTTACACCCAAAACAATGAGTTCTCCACATCCCAATACTGCCTGGCTTACTGTGTTCATCCAGTCTCCTGCTTGTTTACCTTGGATTCCAGCTTCTGCCGTTTTTTTTGTATCTAATCACACTTCTAGGGAGAACAAGAGACAAACTACAATAGCACTCTTGAAATTCTCAATGCTGTGCAGCAGTATTGATATTAATGGCTAAGAATAACTTTCTTTCAGTCATTCAAAATGATGACAACTTATCCATCAGGCTGCCTCATAATTTAATTCCATGCACCTTAACAATGATGGAAAATGGAGGCAAGGAGGGGGGAAATGGAAGGAAACTCTGCACTTTGGATCCTATGACCCCATGGGAAGTCCCACCTCATGGTGCCAAAACTCTGAATTGGAAATTAGCCGATTTACTTCCATAGTAACCCGTGGAAGAAACCTGTGACAATTAAGCTGCTCCCTTTGTCATTGAACCGGAACTTGTTCTGAAGGATTCCATCTAGTGGCAGATACTAGACAGTGCACTGGGATTCAGATATGCCTGCACCAACTAACATCTGCTACTAGATGGAGATTTGACAAAAAAATGTACAATACTTCTACTGCATTTTTAACAAAGTATTATACAGAGAACATTCTGTATTTTATTTCTTGCTTGTATACTTAAGAGGGAAATCAGGAGGGCAAAAAAGGGGACATGAGATAGCTTTGGCAAATAGAATTAAGGAGAATCCAAAGGGTGTTTACAAATATATTAAGGACAAAAGGGTAACTAAGGAGAGAATAGAGCCTCTCAAAAATCAGCAAGGCGGCCTTTGTGTGGAGCCGCAGAAAATGGGGGAGATACTAAATGAATATTTTGCATCAGTATTTACTGTGGAAAAAGATATGGAAGATATAGACTGTAGGGAAATAGATGGTGACATCTTGCAAAATGTCCAGATTACAGAGGAGGAAGTGCTGGATGCCTTGAAACGGTTAAAGGTGGATAAATCCCCAGGACCTGATCAGGTGTACCCGAGAACTCTGTGAGAAGCTAGAGAAGTGATTGCTGGGTCTCTTGCTGAGATATTTGTATCATCGATAGTCACAGATGAGGTGCGAAAAGACTGGAGGTTGGCAAACATGGTGCCACTGTTTAAGAAGGGCGGTAAAGACAAGCCAGGGAACTATAGACTGGTGAGCCTGACCTCGGTGGTGGGCAAGTTGTTGGAGGGAAACCTGAGGGACAGGATGTACATGTATTTGTAAAGGCAAGGACTGATTAGGGGTAGTCAACATGGCTTTGTGCGTGGGAAATCATGTCTCACAAACTTGATTGAGTTTTTTGAAGAAGGAACAACGAAGATTGATGAGGGCAGAGCAGTAGATGTGATCTATATGGACTTCAGAAAGGCGTTTGACAAGGATCCCCATGGGAGACTGATTAGCAAGGTTAGATCTCATGGAATACAGGGAGAACTCGCCATTTGGATACAGAACTGGCTCAAAGGTAGAAGACAGAGGGTGATGGTGGAGGGTTGTTTTTCAGACTGGAGACCTGTGACCAGTGGAGTGCCACAAGGATCAGTGCTGGGTACTCTACTTTTTGTCATTTACATAAATGACCTGGATGCGAGCATAAGAGGTACAGTTAGTAAGTTTGCAGATGACACCAGAATTGGAGGTGTAGTGGACAGTGAAGAGGGTTACCTCAGATTACAGCAGGATGGGACAATGGGCTGAGAAATGGCAGATAGAGCTTAATTCAGATACATGCGGGTGCTGCATTTTGGGAAAGCAAACCCTAGCAGGACTTATACACTTAATGGTAAGGTCCTAGGGAGTGTTGCTAAACAAAGAGACCTTGGAGTGCAGGTTCATAGCTCCTTGAAAGTGGAGTCGCAGGTAGATAGGATAGTGAAGAAGGCATTTGGTATGCCTTCCTTTATTGGTCAGAGTATTGAGTACAGGAGTTGGGAGGTCATGTTGCGCTGTACACGACATTGGTTAGGCCACTGTTGGAATATTGTGTGCAATTTTGGTCTCCTTCCTATCGGAAAGATGTCGTGAAACTTGAAAGGGTTCAGAAAAGATTTACAAGGATGTTGCCAGAGTTGGAGTATCTGAGCTACAGGGAGAGGCTGAACAGGCTGGGGCTGTTTTCCCTGTAGTGTCGGAGACTGAGGGGTGACCTTATAGAGGTTTACAAAATTATGAGAGACATGGATAGAATAAATAGATAAAGTCTTTTCCCTGGGATAGGGTAGTCCAGAACTAGAAGACATAGGTTTAGGGTGAGAGGGGAAAGATATAAAAGAGATCTAAGGGGCAACTTTTTCATACAGAGGGTGGTACGTGTATGGAATGAGCTGTCAGAGGAAGTGGTGGAGGCTGGTACAATTGCAACATTTAAGAAGCATTTGGATGGGTATATGAATAGGAAGGGTTTGGAGGGATATGAGCCGGGTGCTGGCAGGTGGGACTAGATTGGGTTGGGATATCTGGTCAGCATGGAAGAGTTGGACCGAAGGGTCTGTTTCAATGCTGTCCATCTCTATGACTATATAGCAATGTATTTTACTTGTACAAATTATTTCTGCTATGTATCAGATTGATATAAAGTACAAATACTGTATTTCAAATACAAATAAATATTTCAAATAATGCAAGAAGCAAGAAAATATCCAAAAGAACCTAACTCTGGCTTTAACATTGATTATAACGCGAACTGTTCATGTTCCCACTGCATCGGTTAGAGCTGGATGTGTAAAAATTCAACGTAGCCTTTCTGTTTGGTGCCAATGGTCACAGGTCATCCTGTAGCATTGCAGACAGATCAGTTACTGCCTCCATTGCTTTGTGTAACATTGTTATCTCACTGTCAGCCTATCGCTGTCATAATGTGTCCCAGAGATCTTGGTGATGATCTTCCAAAACAGCACCTGCTGCGTCATTGTAGTCCTATCGCTGGATCAGAGCTTGTGAGTTCAAGTGTCACACCAGGACCAAATAGCCACAAACAGTGTGTCATAATGTGGCCAAACAGGTTGACTAACAATCCTTCTGATTATGTGTAAAATCAGGTGACTTTGCTAGTTAGCCAGAATCATAGAAACTGCAGTGCAACATCATCCCCATGTTAAAAAAAATCCCATGATCAGGTTCTCAACACGAGTAACTGGCATCTCATTCTGACAGACTACCAAACAAAAGCCCACCACACTTCTCACTCCATCAGTCTCTGCTACATTCTGCCTGAGATGGGAACTTCAAATGTACCCACTACACCTCCAGTGGAACAGCCACAGGGTAATCACAACTTGCACACAATGTGCTGTAGGTAAACCCACAAGGAAGGGATTGCCAGGATTTTGACCGAGCAACATTGAAGAAACAGTGATATATTTCCAATTTAGAAAGATGAGTGGCTAGGAAGGGAACTTGCAGGTGGTTGTGCTTCCATACATCTGTTGTCCTTATCCTTCTAGCTGGGTTTGGCAGCTGCTGTTTGAACAGATCTATTTTGTAGACAGTACACACTGCTGATTGGTGGGACTGAATCTTTTTGGATGTGGTGTCAATCAAATGGGCTGCTTTGTCCTATGCTACGAACCAGACCAAACCACTATCAAAATACATTAAGAAGATAGTCTGGACCCTAACCTTTTCCTTTTCATAATGTAAGTAAGGCATTGTGTTTTGGATGCAATTTGATTGGTCAAACTACCAGGCTTGAAACAAAACACACTTTGTTCTTACACTATAATTAAAATACAGACAAAATAAAAAGAAAATAAAAGAATTGGCTTAAGTCTAGCTATCAAAATACTTAACAAAATAATATATATTAAGTATTACTAATTAACTGTTCCAGTAGGGTAACCCCATAAACACACCCTTAGCAAAGGCAACTTCAGTAAAATACGTTGTCTCACATGTAATTCTCGCAGCATGAAGAGAACCCCAGCTTTTAGCTGTAACAGAGAGAGAGGAATAAGAGCTTTCGCATCTAGCTTCAAGACCCCTGCAATGCTTCTGAAGGCTAAAACTAAAAAAAATTTGGTTCTGTGGGAGCATGACCACACCCATTCAGGTTGCTTTTATTGTTCCAAATTTTAAAAATAATCCTAAGGCTTCACAAGCCGTTTACTTTATTGGCTTTGGAGCAGACTGCTCAACATCTCTTTCTCAACCTTTCTTCATCAAAGAAAAACAGGACAAAATACACCTCTCAAATCCATTGTATAGTCACAATGGTGTCAAGTTCTTGAGTTTTGTTGGAGCTCCACTCATCCAGGGCAAGTAGGGAATATTGCATCACACTCCTGACTTGCGCCTTGTAGATGGTGGACAGGCTTTAGAATGTCAGAAGGTGAATTACTTGCTGAGGAATTCCTAACCTCTGACCTGTTCCTCTAGCCACAGTTTTTATATGGCTAGTCGAGTTCAGTTTTGGTCAATGATAATCCTGAGGACCTTCAGTGATGGTAATGCCATTGAATGCACAGGGGTGATGGTGAGATTCTCTTTTGTTCGAAGTGGTTATTGCATGGCATTTATGTGACAAGAATGCAACTAGCAACTTGTGAGCCCAAATCTGAACATTGTCCAGATCCTGTTGCATTTGAACAGTATCTAAGGATCACATATAGTGCTGAACATCATTCAAACATGAGTGAACATCCCCAATTCTTACTTTATGATGAAGGGAAGACAAAGTTAAAAGTCACACAACACAAGGTTTTTTTGGAAGTACAAGCTTCTGCAGCACTGCTCTTTCATCATGTAGCTAGTGGGACAGGATCATAGGACACAGAATTTATCACAAAAGATCAAAGGGCCATATAACTGATGTGACGTATTGAACAAACCTAGATTGCTGCGTGAGGTTAGTGTTTGTCTGTATCCCAAACTTAAGTCAGACTGGTTCCACTTCCAGAATAGGAATTGATAAAATGCCACATGGACTGACTGCCTACAGATTGTGTGCTTTTTCAACAAAATAGAATGTATCTGCAAATGTAAGTTCACCCCACAGATGTATATATGTGTGTGTGTGTGTGCGTGTTTGTGTGAGAGAGGAAGAAAATGCATGTGTGTTTGTGTACATGCGAGTGTGATGCTTGTAGGAGGGTGTGTGCGTGAGTTTGAGTGTGGGTGTGTGTGTCTGAGAGAGGGCATATGTATGAGAGAGGGTCTGCGTGACTATCATCGTGTATAAGCTTGTATGTATATATGTATGTGTGCTCGTGTGTGTGTGTGTGTATGAGGGAATGTGTAGTGTAGTGGGGTCACCTGTAGTATGATATGTGCCCTATACATTCTCATCCCACATACGTCTCGTGTAGGGGACCTCTATTGCCTTCTGAAGCTGCACAAAACCAACATATCTGAACATCCCATCATATCAGGCAATGGTACCCTGTGTGCAAACCTCTCTGGCTTTGTCGAGGGCATCTTGAAACCCATTGTACAGGGGACCCCCAACTTCTGTCGTGATACTACATATTTTTTACAGCAACTAAGCACCCATGAACCAGTCAAACCAGGAACATTCCTTGTCACAATGGATAAATCAGCACTCTACACCGGCATGCCCATGACGATGGCATTGCTACAACAGCCTCAGTACTCAATACCAACAACTACCAATCTCCGAGCACCATCCGACAACTCATCCGCTTCATCCTCAACCACGTGCTCACCTTTGACAACCAGTTCTTCATCCAGAGACACAGAATAGCCATGGGGATCAAATTTTCACCCCAACATGCCAATATTTTCATGCACAAGTTCAAACAAAACTTCTTTGCTGCACAGGACCTCCAACCAACACTACATGCCAGATATATTTACATTTCTTCCTCTAGACCCATGACAAGGAGTCACTGAAACAATTACATAGTGATATCAACAAGTTTCATCCCACCATCATACTTGCCATGGACTACTCTTTAGAATCTGTCTCATTCCTGGACACACGCATCTCCATCAAGGACGGACACCTCAGCACCTCACTCTACTGCAAACCCACAGACACCTCACAATACTGCACTTCACTGGCTTCCACCCTAAACATACAAAAACAGCCATCCCTTACGGACAAACCCTACGCATACACAGGATCTGTTCAGGTGAGGGGGAAATACAATGGACACCTCAAGGTGCTGAAGGATGCCCTCGTAAGAACAGGAAACAATGCTCAACTTCTCGATTGCCAGTTCCAACCTGCCTCAGTGAGAAACTGTAATGATCTCCTCAGGAGACAGACACGGAATACAACTGATAGGGTACCCTTCATTGTCTAGTGTTTCCCAAGATGAGAGAAACTATGCCATGTTCTTTGCAGCCTGCAACACATTATCGATGAGGATGAGCATCTCGCCAAGACCTTCCCTACCCCTCCACTTCTCATCTTTAAACAACCACCAAACCCTAGACATACCATTGTTTGCAGCAAACTGCCCAGCCTTCAGGAAAACATCAACCACAACACAGTACAACCCTGTCATGGCAACCACTGCAAGATGTGTCAGTGTCGACATGGATACCACCATCAGACGTGGGGACACCACCCACCATGTATGTGACACTGGATGAATGGACACCGCTCAACAATCGACAGACAGGGATGTTCCCTCGGGGTCAGGAACACTTCAGTGGTTCAGGCCTTGGATCTTCAGGTGACTGTCCTCTAAGACGGACTTCGGGATGTGCAACACAGCAGAGTCACTGAGCAGTGGCTGATAGCTAAGTTCGTTTGGGATGTTGGGATACAAACTCTAACCTCACACATTTAACGCACTGTCTGAGCTGAGTTATCCCCCTTTTTAAAAAAGAAACCTTAAGCTATCTCAGGAATCTCTCTTGAAAGTAGTGCTGAGATTTACATATGTCACAAAGCTAGTCCCTTTCTTTACTAAAAGCTGTTCCTTGGTTCAAGGAGACTCTGCCCTTGATTTTTCTCAGAGGGGTAATAAACCGGGCTGGGCTCCAATCAGTTTAGTTTAGTACAGAGATGAAAAGGATTTTGAGAGGCCTTTTGTTTATATGTAAACAATGAGACTTCAGGCCAAAGTGGTCATGTTTTAGAAGTGACCTGTATAAAAAAAGGGGGTGGTCTGCTCTCTAGATAGCTGAGCTGAGCAATTTTTAGTTCAGTCTTGAACTGGTTGGACACTCAACAGGGAGCTGTGTGGAAACTCTCTCTTTCTGCCCTTTAACTTCAACCTGTAAGAATGTGTTCCATTTATACTGGTTTTGAAGGGAGCTTGCTTATTGGGACTGTTATGTATATTCGGAACAGCATAATTAAGTCTAGTTGGATAGGTTGAGTTCTTTAGGGGTGCTTTATTCAGTTTTTTGTGTTTCATTGTGTAATTTTGTGAACAAATTTTTGTCTGTTTTAAAATCTAGTAGTCAACCTAGCTAATTTAATCCAGGTAATTTTCACTGTACACTTACCGAAACAAGTTGCAAAGTTATGGTCTGAGCTGCCTGCTTCAGAATATTTTGAGAGCTCTGGCTTAGTCCATAACACATAGTAATGAATCGAAACCTGCAACCCCATTCTAAGTGGTTAAAGACTTAACAGCAATCTTGGTTTGTTCAGTATATCGCATAGGTTGTATGGCACTTTAATCTTTTACTGTAAATTCTCTCTTCTTTGATCCTGCCCCACTAGCTACCTGACAAAGGAGCAGTGCTCCGAAAGCTTGTACTTCCAAATAAACCAGTTGGACTATAACCTGGTGTTATATGATTTTTAATTTTGTCCACACCAGCCCAACACCGGCACCGCTACGTGATGAAGGAAAGGTCATTGATGAAACGAATGAAGATGAGCTGAAGATATAGTCCTGAGGAACTCCTACAGAGATGTCCTGAAGGTGGGCCGGCTGACTCCAACAACCACAACCATCTTCCTGTGTGTCATATATGAGCAGAGAGTTTTCTCCAATTCTAGGTGACTTCAATTTTGCTGAGACTCATTAATGATGCACAATTAAATTGATGGCAAGAGCTGTCACTTCTACATCACCTTTCCAATTGTCCATGTTTTAACTAAAGTTCTAATGAGGTCAGGAGCTAAGTGGCCTTGGCAGAACCCAAGCTGGGTGTCCCTGAACAGGTTATTGTTGTACAGAAGCTGCTTGATGGCACAATTGATGACATGTTAACTGAGTGTAAGACTGAAGGGCGGATTGGATTGTCCTGCTTTTTGTGTAATGGACATACCTGGACAATTTCCAGGTTGTTGGGTAGATGCCAATGTTGTAACTAACGAACAGCTTGGTTATGGGTATGGCAAGTTCTGGAACACATTTCTTCAGTACTATTGTTGGAATGTTGTCACGGCCCACAGTCTTTGTAGTATCCGGTGTCTCTACTGTTTCCTTACATTAAAAGGAGTGAATTAAACTGAACAATAGCATCTGTGATAAAGTCATAAAGCACAGAAACAGACCCTTCGGTCCAACTTGACCATGTCGACCAGATATCCTATATTAATCTAGTCCCATTTGCCAGCATTTCGCGTATATCCCTCTAAACATTTCTTATTCATGTACCGTCCACATGCCTTTTAAATGTTGTACCTGTACCAACCTCCACCACCTCCTCACGTAGTTCATTCTATCTATGCAATATCCTCTGTATGAAAAATTTGTCCTTTAGGTTTATTATATATATTTCCTGTCTCACCTTAAACCAATGGTCTCTAGTTTTAGACTCCCCAACCCTGGGAAAAAGAACTTTGCTATTCACCCTATCCATGCCCATCGTGATTTTACAAATCTCTGTAAGATCACTATGAGATCATCCCTCCGCGTCTGATGCTCCAGGTAAAATCGCCGCACTCTATACAGCCTCTTCCGATAGCTCAAAGACATCAACCCCAGCAACATCTTTGTAAATCTTTTCTGTGCCCTTTTAAGTTTAACAATATCTTTCATATGGCAGGGAGACCAGGATTCAACACAGTAACCAATAACCAACGAATAACCAATGTCCTGTACAGCCACAATATGACCTCCCAATTCCTATACTCATTGCAATGACCAGTAAAGGCAAGCATACCAAATGCCTTCTTCACTACCCTGTCCACCTGCGACTCCACTTCCAAGGAATTATGAACCTGCACCCTTTGTTAGGCAACACACCTCTGGACCCTCCCATTAAGTGTGTACGTCCTGACCTGATTTACCTTTTCAAAATGAAACATTTCATATTTATCTAAATTAAACTCAATCTGCCACTTCTTGGCCCATCTGATCAAGGTACCATTGTACTCTGAGATAACTTTCTTCACTGTCCAGTACACCACCAACTTTGGTGTCATCTACAAACTTACTAACCATACCTCTTTTATTCACATCCAAATCATTTATATAAATGACCTTCTGGTACACTGTTGGTCACAGACCTCCAGTCCAAAAAAACAACCCCTCACCACCACTCTCTGTCACCTATGTTCAAGTCAATTTTGTATCCAAATAGCTAGCTCTCCTTGGATTACGTGATCTAACCTTGCTAAACAGAACCTTGTCGAACTCCTTGCTGAAATCTGTTTCGACAACTTCCACTGCCCTGCCCTCATCAATCCTCTTTGTCACGTCTTCAAAAAAACTCAATCAAGTTAGTGAGACACAATTTACCACACACAAAGCCATATTGACTATCCCTAATCAATCCTTACCTTTCCAAATACATGTAAATCCTGTTCCTCCAGCAATTTATCCACTACTGATGTCAAGCTCACCGGCCTATAGTTCCCTGGCTTTTCCTTACCACCTTTCTTAAATAATGGCACCACATTAGCCACTCTCCGGTCTTCCAGCACCTCCCTCATGTTATCAATGATACGAATATCTTAGCAAGGAGCCCAACAATCAGTTCACTAGCTTCTCTCAAAGTTCTGGGAAACACATGATCAGGTCCCAGGGATTTACTCACCTTCATGCATTTTGAGACATCCAGCACCTCCTCCTCTGTATTATGGACACTTTTCAATATAGTTATCTAGCTTCCATATACTTCTCCACAGTAAATACTGATGTAAAATACTCTTTTAATATTTCACCTGCAGTTCCACACATAGATGGCCTTGTTAACCTTTAAGAGGCCCTATTCTCTCCCTCCTACTCTTTTGCCTTTAATGTATTTGTAGAATCTCTTTGTATTCTCCGTAACCCCATTTGCCAAAGTTACATCATGTCCCCTTTTTGCCCTCCTGATTTCCCCCTTGAGTATACTCCTACTGCCCTTATACTCCTCAAGGGATTCATTCGATCCCTGCTGTCTATACGTGACATATGCCTCCTTCTTTTTCATGACCAGAGCCTCAATTTCTCTAGTCATCCAACATCACTACACCTACCAACTTTGCCCTTCAAACTAATATAGAATCTCTATAATGTGGAAACAGGCCATTTGGCCCAACAAGTCCACACCGACCCTACAAAGAGCATCTCACCTAGGCCCATTCCCCTACATTTCCCCTGACTAAGGCACCTAACCTACGTATCCCTGAACACTATTGGCAACTTAGCATAGCCAATTCACCTGACCTGCACATCTTTGGACTGTGGGAGGAAACCAGAGCACCGAGAGGAAACCCACACAGACAGAGGGAGAATGTGCAAATTCCACACAGAAGTTACCTGAGGCTGGATTCGAACCCAGGTTTCTAGTGCTGTGAGGTAGCAATACTAACCACTGAGCCACCTCGCCACCACAAACTAGAAAAGATATAGCCTGATAAGAACATACAGCCTCTTGACTCCCATTATCTCATTTTTTAAAGTATCCAATTTTCCAACCACCCCTTTACCTGCAAAGAACCTCTCCAATCAGAGCATCTATTTCTCTAGTCATTCAACATTCATACACCTACCAGCCTTGACCTTCACTCTAAAAGGAACATACTCTCCCTGGACTCTCGTTATCTCATTTTTGAAAGCTTCCTATTTTCCTGTCACCTTTTTACCTACAAACATCCACTCCCAATCAACTTTTGAAAGTTCTTGCCTAATACTGTCAAAATTGGCCTTACTCCAATTTAAAACTTTAACTTTTATATCAGGCCTATCCTTTTCCATAACAGTTTTAAAATGAGTAGCGTTATGATCACTGGCCCTAAACTACTCCCCCACTGACATCTCAGTTACTTGCCCTGCCTTATTTCCCAAGGTTAAAAATCACACAACACCAGGTTATAGTCCTACAAGTTTATTTGGAAGCACTAGCTTTCTGAGCACTGCTTCTTCATCAGATAGTGTGGAGCAGGATCATAAGACACATCTTTAGCAAATAAACCTGTTGGATTATAACCTGGTGTTGAGTGATTTTTAACTTTGTCCACCCCAGTCCAACATCAGCTCCTCCACATCATCATTTCCCAAGAGAAGGTCAGGTTTTGCTCCTTCTCTAGTAGGTTCATCTACATCCTGAATAAAACATTTTTCTTTTACACACTTAACAAATTCCTCTCAACTCAAGCCCTTTTTTTTCCAAGTGATGTTCAACATAGAGGAGTACTGATTCGTCAGCCGAGGGGACGCTGTACATATTAATCAGTAGGAGGTTTCCTTGTCCATGTTTTACCTGGTGTCATACGAATTCATGGTTGTCCAGAATTAATATTGAAGACTCTGTTCTGACAATGATATGACATATCTAAGCATGGAGATGGTGGTGTCTGGGACACAGAGGTATGATTCTGTAAGTGTGACTGCTGCTTGACTCGTCTGTGAGCACCTCTCCCAGTTTTTGGCAGTAGCCTCCTGATGTTGGTAAGGACAAGAGGGTTGTTTCCATCATTGTCATTTCCAGTGCCTACGTTGAAGCCAGGTTGTCTATCCGGTTTCATTCCTTTCTTTAGATTTTCTTGCATTAATATAACGGAATCATTTCAGTGGGCAGTTAGAAGTCAAGCATGTTGCTATTGCTCTAGAGTCATACATAGGACAGACCAGGTGAGGATGGCAGTTTTCTTTCCTAAAGGACACTAGTGAACTGGGTGGGGTTCATTGTCAATGGTTTATGGTCATCATTAGACTTCCAGTGCTTTATTTTTATTGAATTCAAATTGTCAATTGACAATACCACTAGGCCATTGTTTATCCACCACCACTTGTGTGAAAAAGGTGTCATTCAGGATTGCACAAGATCATTCAGTGTTATCAGGAATAAAACATCATACATATCTGATGTTACTATATTTCAGGATCATTGCAACTCCAGGGTACAAGGTAATGCAATCTATCATACTTGATTTTTAATGCTGCATTTTAATTTGTGGAAATGGTATGTATGCACCTAAGATCACATTGTAGAAGTTTCAAACTTTTTAATAATGGTGATTGTAGCAAGATTCATTTTGGATTACTTGGACAAAAATAACGTGCTGGGGTATGGGCAGAAAGCAGGCAATTTCTACTAGCTAGTAACAGTACTTATTTAACAAGCTGTTGCAGACATAATGGGCCAAGAGTCTTTCTGCACCATAATACTGCCAGAAATTATGATAGTGAAAGAATAGTAATACATTCAGGTGTTGTGAGACTTGGTCATGTACAGTATTCACAAGTGATGGCATTCTTATGCATCTTGTCCATTCAGGTGTGTGATGATACTGTTGCATTAAGTGGGATATTTTGCCCTGTTTTTGTGAAGAGAAGTTTTAAGACAAAGGCACTGAGCTGTATATTGAAAGCCCATTAAGTGGTCCTGTGAGGCCTTGATGTTTTTAAAGTAGGAACAATAGAAGCAGCCTGAATGGGTGGTGCAAACTCCCACAAAACCAGGATGTTTAGTTTTAGTTTTTTAGTAGCAGCTGCTAGGGTCTTGAAGCTGGATGTGGAAGCTGTTTTTCCTCTTTTGGTCGCTGTTAAAAACTGGGGGTTGTCTTCCTGCTGCAGGAATTGCATGTGAGATAGTCTGTTTTTCTGAATTTGACTTTGTCAAGGCTGTGTTTTTGGAATGTTACTACATTGGAACAAGTACATTTTAGTAGTTAAATAATCTATTATTCTGTTAAGTTTTCCAAGAGTTAAGTTATTCTAATTTCTTCTTCCTTTTGATGTTTTTTAAACTATAATGTATGAATAAAGTGTGCTTTGTTTCAAGTCTGGTAGTTTGACCAGTCAAATTGCATCTGGAAAGCAACACCTTACACTTACCTTTAAATAGGGTCTATACTATCCTCTGAATATATTTTGAGGGATTTGGTCTGGTCCATAACCAGTGGCAGTGGTCCCAGACTTGAAACTTGCTAATGAAAGGCCCTTAGTGAGCTGAGGTAATACATCTTGTAGATGGTACAAATTACTCATCAATGGTGAACAGTGTAAATTATTGTGTATGGCATGTTAATCAACTGGCATGCTTTGTCCTGAGTGGTGTTAAGCTTCTTGAGTATGAATGGAGCTGCACTCATCGAGATGAATGAAGAGAAATCCATCACACTTCTGATTTCTGGCTTGAAAGTGGTAGGCAGGCTACAGGGAGTGAGAGGTGATTTAATCACCACAGAAATCCCAACCTCTAACCTACTCTTGTCACCACAATATTTATATGTTTGATGCAATCCAATTCTGGTAAACTGTAATTCCCAAGATCTGGATTAGAGTGGTGCTGGAAAAGCACAGCCAGTCAGGCAAGATTTTCCTGCTCCTTGGATGCTGCCTGACCTGCTGTGCTTTTCCAGCACCACTCTAATTAGACTCTGGTTTCCAGCATCTGCAGTCCCTGTTTTTACTTCGGTAATTGCCAAGATGTTGATATTCAATAATGGGAATGCCATTTAATGTCAAATGGTGATGATTAGATTCTCTCTGTTGGGGGTGGTCATTGCCTGGCACTAACATGGCACAAATACTACTTGCACTTATAAGACCAAGCCTGAATATCATCCAGCTCTTGCTATATATGGACACAGACTGTTTCAGTAGCTGATGAGTCATGAATGTTGTCAAACATTCTACAATCAGCAATGAGCAATCCATTTCTGACTTTATGATGGAGGGATGGTCATTGATGAAGCAGGTGCAAAAAATATTTGGACCTGGAATGTTGAATGCCTGCAGAAATGTCCTGGAACTGAATTAATTGACTTCAAAAAACACAATATTCTTCTTTTGTGCTCGGTATGACGCCAACCAATTTACACTTTTCCCAAATTCCATCGACTCCAGTTTTATTAGGGGTTCTTGATGCCGCACATGGTCAAATGCCACCTTGATGTCAAGGGCAGCCATTCTCATCTCACCTCACAAATTCAACTCGATAATCCATGTTTGAACCAAGGCAATAACAAGCTCAGTCGTTGAATGGCCTAGGCAAAACCTAAATTGAGCTGTAGCAAGCAGCTAATTTCTATGTAAGTGCCACTTGATGGCATCAGCAATGACACTTTTTAATCACTTTTATGATAATCGAGAGTAGATTGGTGAGATGGTAAGTGGTTGGATTGGATTTGTCCTGATTTTTGCTCACAAAACATACCTGAACAATTTTGCACATGAACAGGTATATGCCACCATTACAGCTGTTCTGGAATAATTCTGCTGCTGCTGATGGCTCAAGTGATCCCATGGATACCCAGATTTAATTTAATAGATTTGTTCAAAATCTACCCCATTTAGCACGGTGATGGTGCCATACAAAATGATAACAGCACAAGTTTCCTTAATATGAAGTCATATGTAGGTCAGACCAGGTAAGGACAGCAGATTTCCGTTCCTAAAAGACATAAGTGAACCAACCTCTTTTTTTGACAATGATAATAGTTAACATTACTGAGTAATCATTACTGAAACTGCATTTTTAAAAATTTCAGATTTTATTAGATGAACTTAAAATGTTCGAACTATCCATGGTGAAATTTGAACCTTTGCCCTCATAAGTCTTATCCGAGCCTCTTGATTACTGGTCTAGTGACATTTCCTCTGGTTCACTTCCTCTCCCAAGGATATAACGATCAAGGAATGCATCTTTGTAATTTCCATTCTTACTTGCCTCAGCACCCTCAGAAGCACCCCTCCCACTCTTGTGAAATTATCAGCTCTACGCTAAGTAAGCCTTTCTAATACCTCCTCTGCATTATTTATAACTCAACCACTTTCTCAATTACCTCTTCTTTCAATAGGACTTTGCTGCATCTTTAGTTGTAAAAGATGCTGCAGAAATACACATTTTCTTCCTAGTATCTTACACATTCCTGGCTTCCATCATTAGTTGTTCACTCCGGTATCCAAGCTCGAAGTTCTGGAATTCCCAAGTTAAACCACTCCAATATCATGTCCTTTAACACACGCCTCTACCTTTTTGACCAAACTTTTGATTAATTGTCTTAATATGTCATGATGCAAACTGATATCAAATTTTGTTTTAAAATGGTTCTGTGAAATGCTTCAGCGTAGTCGGCTACATAAAGAAATGCTACATAAATGTTGGTAGTGCTTATTATTGGAAAAAGTTCTCAGAACTATACATTTGATAGAAGATCTCATTTTGAAGTCAGGTGATGAACAGTACATTCTCCCTCAAAGTTTTAAAAAATTTCTGCCAAAATGATTTTGCTCTAAATTTAGGACTCTCACTGTACAAACATTTCAATGAACAGATGTTTGTGAGAATTCCTATATTAGGAAGCTCACTTTAATTAGCAAGCTGACAGACCCATTCCTCAGAGATATTGGCTTTTCTAATTTCAGCAGGATCCACAATGTCTTTGAGCATATACCAGAAGTTCCTGGAAAGACAGGAATGCCTGGATTAGAAAAGAAGTAGAACCAACATACCTCCTACTCTAATAAATTTTCATCTAGTTTTTATTAACATTAAAATTATGTTAGTATTTGCTACATCTTCAAAGCCTTGAAGCATTTGAGAAGTTTTTTTTTTTAGGAACAGTCCTGTATTATTTTCACAGCAATTGGTGAGACCAATATCACAGAAGAGACATGCATATAAATAAGGGGTTGTGAACACTGCCTCCATCTCAATTCGTTCAAGCACAGCTAATTATAAATTTGAGTTTGAATAAAATGAAGACATTTTTAGAACACGCTGGCCATATACATTCAAATATGCTTGCTGAAACGAAGCGATTATATAGTTTATTGTCAAAAAGGGCCATGATTATTGTTAAAATCCTTCTTTCTGATTGAAAACTGATAACTGACACTGGTTGCTGTACAGTGAGTAGTTAGGAAATGACATTGAAATTCCAATTATAGTGGCTTGTGATAAAAAGGCTTAATTCACATTTATAACTATTAACATAATCGAGTACAGTTATGGAATCACACGAACACACTTATTCCACATAGCTGATATAAAAAATCTTTAACATCATCTACAATTAAAGCTAGTTCTATGACTATTAAATTAATTGATAGTAAAAATTGCAGTGTTAATGTCAATGTACAACCATGAGAAAAATGTAATAAGATGTAGATACTCACGCTCTATTTTCTTTTGTCATTTTATAACTAATAAGAGTTCTTTCTATATAATTTTCAAGAGCCTGAAACAAATATAGAAAATGTAATCAATTTTATTTTTATGATGAATAAACGTATTATGGCAGGTGGGACTAGATTGGTTAGGATATCTGGTCGGCATGGACGAGTTGGACCGAAGGGTCTGTTTCCATGTTGTACATCCCTATGACTCTATGGCAGAAGGCAGAGAGTGGGGATAAATGGGTCCTTCTTAGCATGGAAGCTGGTGACTAAAGGTCAGTGTTGGGACCTCAACTTTTCACTTTATACATCGGAGGCTGAGGGTTGACCTTTTAGAGATTTATAAAATCATGAGGGCCATGGATTGAGTGAATAGACAAGGTCCTTTCCCTAGGGTGAGGGAGTTCAAAACCAGAGGGCATAGGTTTAAAGTGAGATGGGAAAGATTTAAAAAGGACCTGGGGGGTCATTTTTCACGCACAGGGTGACAGTGTTGGGTGCCAGTGGTTATCCAGTCTGCGTTTCATCTTCCAAATGTAGAGGAGACCAGATTATGAGCAGTGAATGCAATAGATAAGATTGAGTGAATTGCAGGTAAAGTACAGGGCGACCGAGAGGGAGAGGCATCACTTGATGCCTACAGTAGCCCCTGGAAGCAGTCACCTGCACTGAAAAGCAAAGTGTTGTGGGTCTGATATCAAGTAGTGCCTCCCAAGTGCCAGTGTCCAGAATGTCTCAGAGTGACTGCAGAATGTTCTCAAGGGGGAGGGTGAGCAACCAGACGTCATTATGCATGTTGTCACAAATAGCATAGGTAGAAATAGGAATGATTATAGAGAGCTAGGAGAAAAGTTAAAAACCAGGACCTCAATAGTGGAAATCTTGGATTATTTCTGGTGCCACGTGCTGGAGAGGCTAAGAACAAGTGGATAAGGCAGATGAAAGCATGGCTAAACAATTGGTGCAGGGAGCAGGGATTCACATTCTTAGATCATTGGTATCTTTCCTGGGGGCAGAGGTGACCTGTTCAAGAGGGAAGGTTGCTGCTGAACCAGAGGGGGACCAATATCCCGGTGGGCAGATTTGCCAGTGCTACAAGGGAAGGTTTAAACTACATTGGCGATGGGGGGTGGGATCCTCAATAGCAAGGATGCAAGTGCTAGGCTGGAAGGCGATACAGTTATCAGAAATAGCAAGTTTAAGAGACAGGTCAGGCTGGAACACAACAGGGAGTGAGAAATGCCTGTTGGATTAAATCATATCTATTTCAATGCAAGAGAGCTGACAGGTAAGGCTGATGAACACAGGGCATTGTTAGGTATGTGGGACTGGGATATTATAGCCATGACAGTAACATTGCTAAGGGAGGGACAGGACTGGCAGCTTAATGTACCTGGGTACAGGTGCTTCAGGCAGGACAGAGGTGGAGGAAAGAGGGGAAGGGAGTTGCACTTTTGGTTAAGGGGAGTATCACATAGAGGAAATAACTGAGGATTCATCTAGTGAGGCTTTGTGAGTGGAGTTAAGAAATATGAAGGGGGTGGTGATGTTATTAGGCTTGTACTATAGGCCTCCAAATAGTCAACGGGTATTAGAGGAACAAATACGCAATGAGATTAGAGAGATTTGCAGGAGTTGTCAGAATAGGGGATTTTAATTTTCCTAACATAGACTGGGACTGCCATAGTGTTAAGAGTTTAGATGGGGTGGAATTTGTTACGTGTTCATGAAAGTTTCCTTAAGCAGTATATAGAGGGTCGTATTTGGGAAGGGGTAAAACTTGACCTATTCTTGGGAAATAGGGCAGGAGAGATGACTGAGGTGACAGTGGGGGAGGACTTTCAGACTAGTGACCATAGTTCTGTTAATTTTAAAATAGTTACGGAGAAATATAAAACAAGTCCACAGATTCAGGTTCTAAATTGTGGCAAGCTGAATATTGATGGAATTGACTGGAGCTTGCAAGGGTTGATTGGAATAGTTTGTTTATAGGCAGTGGGACCTCTGGCAAGTGGGAGGCTTTTAAAAGTGTGATAGCTAGAGTTCAAGATCTATATGTTCCTGTGAGGGTGAAGGGCAAGGTTGGCAGAAATAGGGAACCCTGGATGACAAGAGATACTGAGGCTGTCACCAGACAAAAAGGAGGCGTGGGTCAGGTACAGGCAGTTACGATCAAGGGAATCCCTGGAGGCACATGGGGATACAGGAGTTTACTGAAGGAGGAAATCAGGAAGGTGAAAAGGGGGCACAACATAGCTTTGGCTGAGAAGATTAGGGTGAATCCAAAGAGATTAAGTATAATAAAGTAAAAAGAATATAACCAGAGAGAGAATAGGACCCCTCAAGGATCAAAGTGGACATATATGTGTGAAAACACAGGAGATGGGAGAGGTCCTCAATGAATATTTCTCCTATGTTTCCTGTGGAGGAAGACATAAAGACTTGGGAACTTGGGGAAGTTAGTGATGATATGTTGGGGACAGTCTATATGACAGTAGAGGGTGTGTTGGATGTATTAGAATGCATGAAAGTGGATAAATCTCCTATTCCTGACCATGGGTGAGGTCCTGGAAGACTGGAAGGTAGCGAATGTTGTGCTCTTATGCAAGAAAGGCTGAAAAGAGAAACCTGAAACTATCGACCAGTAAGTCTAACATCTGCGATAGGTAAGTTACTGGAGAAGATTCCGAAGGACAAGATGTACCTGCATTTGGAAAGACTGGATTTGATTAGGAGTAGTCAGCACGGCTTTGTGCAAGGGAAATCATGCCACACAAATTTGTTAGAGTTTTTTGATGAAGTAACCAGGAAGGTTGATGAGGGCAGGGCGGTAGACGTAGCCTATATGGATTTCAGTAAGTCCTTTGATAAGGTTCCACATGGTAGGCTGCTCTGGAAGATTAGATAGCATGGAATTCAAGGCAAGCTGGCAAATTAGATACATACTTGGCTTGATGGTAGGAAGCAGAAGGTAATAATGGAAGGATGCTTTTCGGACTGGAGGCCTATGACTAATGGAGTGCCTCAGGTCGGTGCAGGGCCCACTGCTGTTTATTAATCTATATCGTGATTTGGATGAGAACGTACAAGTCATGATTAGTAAGTTTGCAGATGGACAGTGGACAGTGAGGAAGGTTATCAGAAATTGCAGCAGGACCTTTGAACAGCTGGGCAAGTGGACCAAGAAGTGACAAACGGAGTTTAATGCAAGTGTGAGGTTTTGCATTGTGGAAAGTCAAATCGTGGTGAATGGTAGAGCTTTAAGATGTGTAGTGGAATAGAGGGACCTTGGTGTTCAGGTTCACAGTTCTCTGAAAGTGGAGTCACAGGTAGACAGGACAGTGAAGGCGGCTTTTGGCACACTGGCCTTCATCAGTCAGGGCAGTGAGTATAGAAGTTGGGAAATTATGTTGCAGTTTGTACAGGACGTTGGTGAGACCACATTTGGAGTATTGTGTTCAGTTTTGGTCATCTTGTTATAGAAAGGATTTTATTAAAATTGGAAAGAGTGTAGAAGAAATTTACAAGGATGTTGCCAGGACTCAGGGACTGAGTTATAGGAAGAGGTTGTTCAAGTTAGGACCATTTTCTTAAGAGCATAGGAACTGAATCTTATAGAATGTATAAGGTCATAAGAGGCACGGATAGGGCGTTATGCACTCAATCTTTTTCCCAGGGTTGCGGAATCGAGGACTAGAGGGCATCAGTTTAAGGTTAGGGGGGGAAGAATAAAAAGGAAGCAGAGGGGCAACTTTTAACACAGAGGGTGGAACACATATGGAATGAGCTGCCAGCGGAAGTGGTTGAGGTGGATACATTAACAACATTTAAATGGCATTTGGACAAATACATGGTTAGGAAAGGTTTAGAAGGATATGGGCCAAGTGCAGGGAAATGAGGTTAGCATTAATGTTTTAGTCAGCATGGCCCAATTTGGGCCGAACGGCCTATCTCCATGCTGCAGGACTCTGTGACTCCAACTGTTTCACTTGGAAGGCATATCTGGGGCCTTTGATAGTAAGGAGGGAGGAAGTAAACGGGCAGGTGTTACATCTTCTACAATTTCAGGGAAAGGTACCATGGAAGTATGGACGGATGTCAGGAGTGAAGGAGGACTGAATCAAGGTGTCCCAAAGGGAACGGTCCCTGCAGAAGGCTGACAAGGATGGTGATGGGAGGGAAATATGTGTCTGAAAATGGCATTCCTTTGGAGGTGGCAGAAATGGCATCTAATGATCCTCTGGATTTGAATACGGATGCTGGGAGAGCAGTAAGTGAGGATGGGGGGCATTATCAATGTTTTGGGAGGGAAGAGAAAGGGTGCAGGCCAAAGTGAAGGAGAAGAGTCAGACATGGCTCAGGGCCCTGTCAACCATGATGGTGGGGAATCCTCAAATGAAAACGTTGAACATATTAGTGTTCCCATTGTCGAAACTGGCATCATCAGAAAAGATGGAACCGAGTCAAAGAAACTGGGAAAATGGGAACAGTCTTTCCAGGAAGCAGGGTACAATGATGTATAATCAAGGTAACTGTGGGAGTCAGTGGATTTGTGATGGATATCAATGGCCAGCCTATCCTCAGAAATACAAACAGAGATGCTGAGGAAGGGAAGGGAGGAATCAGAAATGAACTAGGTAAAGGTGGAAGAGGATGGAAATTGGAAAAGTTTATCAATTTTGCTTCCAATCCAGGCTGAGAGAGGGAAGCTACACCAATGATGTCATCGATGTATCAGAGAAACAGTCATGGTGGAGCCCAAATAGGACTGGAACAAGGAATGTTCTACATACCAGTTCTGTTTTTCAGTGGCAGCAGCGACTCAAAGGGCAGGAGCTTGGACCAGGGGCCTGCTGGGAGCACCGAGTCGCTGATTTGAGCTTTTATATTTGAAGTCAGAGAGCAGAGGTTTCTGGGAAAGGAGGGACTTCTTCGTTTTATTTCCATCCAGATATAGAAGTCAGTGTTTTCTCAACCCGAGACCCTACCTTAGTAGGGCCTCCCACCCAACCACCTCCTCTCATCTTAAAGACTAGGGACACATCAGCTATGCGTCTCTTCTTTTTTACTTTGTGATAAGGGGACTACCAGGGATGGCAGTGCAGGGAGAGCAATGTTCGTCCTGCATGATGTTTGAGGTGAGGGATGCCATTAGTGTCCAATCCAAGTACATCTGCAGGAAGTGCACCCAACTCTCACTCCTCCAAGACCGTGTTAGGGAACTGGAGCGGAAGCTGGATGAACTCTGGATTATTCGGGAGGCAGAGACTGTGATTGATAAGAGTTACAGGGAAGTAGTTACTCCTAGGCATGAAGAAAGCTGGGTGACTGTTTGAAGGGAGACAAAACAGTAAATGGAGGGATCCCCTGTGGTCATTCCCCTGAAAAACATGTATACCGTTTTGGATACTGTTGGGGGGGACAACTTACCAGGTGTGTGCAGTGGGGCCCAGGTCTCTGGCACAGAGCCTGTCCGTGTTGCACAGAAGGGAAGGAGGGAAAGGAGGAGAGTGTTAGTTATTGGGGACTCAATAGTTAGAGGCTCAGATAGAAGGTTTGTTGGGGATGAACGAGACTCGCGGTTGATGTGTTGCCTCCCAGGTGCCATGGTCCGTGATGTCTCGGATCTATCTTTGGGGTCCTGAAGGGAGAGGGTAACCACCCTCAAGTCGTGGTCCATGTAGGTACCAATGACATAGGTAGAAAGAGGGATAGGGATGTAAGGCAGGAATTCAGAGAGCTAGGGTGGAAGCTGAGAGCCAGAACAAACAGAGTTGTTATCTCTGGTTTGTTACCCGTGCCACGTGATAACAAGGCAAGGAATAGGGAGAGCTATCAGCTGAACACGTGGCTGCAAGGATGGTGCAGGAGGGAGGGTTTCAAGTACTTGGATAATTGGGGCTCATTCTGGGGAAGGTGGGACCTGTACAAACAGGATGATCTTCACTCGAACCAGAGGTGTACTAATATCCTGGGTGGGAAATTTGCTGGTGCTATTTGGGTGGGTTTAAACTAGCTCAGCAGGGGGATGGGAACCGGAGGTGCAGTTGCAGTGCACAGGAGGATGAGAGTAGGGAGGACACGGACAGGATTTCAGGGTCACAGAAATATGCTGGCAGACAGCAAACCGGCTCGAAGTGTGTCTACTTCAACGCCAGAAGTATCCGAAATAAGGTAGGTGAGCTTGCAGCATGGATAGGTATCTGGGATTTCGATGTTGTGGCCATTTCGGAGACATGGATAGAACAGGGAGAGGAATGGATGTTGCAGGCTCCAGGGTTTAGATCTTTCATTGAGAACAGACAAGGCAGTAAAAGAGGGGAAGGTGTGGCTTTGTTAGTCAAGGATAGCATAACGGTGGTTGAAAGAACTTTTGACGAGGACCCGTTTACTGAGGTAGTGTGGGCTGAGGTTAGAAACAGGAGAGGAGAGTTCACACTGCTTGGAATTTTTTATAGGCCTCCACAGAGTTCCAGGGAAGTGGAAGAGAGGATTGGTAAAATTATTCTGGGTAGGAATGAAAGGAACAGGGTGGTCATTATGGGGGACTTTAACATCCCCAACATTGACTGGAAATGCTATAACTCTAGTACGTCGGATGGATCAGTTTTTGTCCAACGTGTACAGGAGTGTTTCCTGACACAGCATGTCGAAGAGCCGACAAGGGGGGAGGTCACACTGGATCTGGTGCTTGGTAATGAACCAGGCCAGGTGTTTGATTTAGTTGTAGGTGAGCACTTTGGAGAGAGTGACCATAATTCAGTTACATTTAGTTTAGCGATGGAAAGGGATAGGTGCATGCCACAGGTCAAGAGTTATCGATGAGGCAAGGGCAATTATAATGCGATTAGGCAAGAATTAAGATGCATAGAATGGGGTAGCAAAATGCAGCGGATGCAGACAATGGAAATGTGGAGCTGGTTTAAGGAACAGATATTGCGTGCCCTTGCGTGTCCCTGTCAGGTAGGGAGGAAGTGTAAGGTAAGGGAACCATGGTTTACTACAGAAGTTGCATCTCTTGTTAAGCAGAAGAAGGAGGCTTATGTGTTGATGAGGCAAGATGGTTCAGATGAGGTGATGGAGAGTTACAGATCAGCTAGGAAGGATTTAAAGAGAGAGTTACAAAGAGCAAAGAGAGGACACGAGCAGTCTTTAGCAAATAAAATAAATGAGAACCTTAAAGCTTTCTATAGGCATGTGAGGAATAAAAGGATGACTAGGGTAGGAATAGGGCCAAAGACAGAAGTGGGATATTGAGTGTGGACCCTGTGGAGACCGGAGAGGTGCTAAACAAACATTTCTCATTGGTTTTCACTCAGGAAAAGGAGAATATTGTAGAGGAGAAAAAAAAAGAGGTACGAGATATTAGACTAGAAAGGATCGAGGTTAGTTACGAACAGGTGTTATCAATTCTAGAAGGAGTGAAAGTAGATAAGTTCCCTGTGCTGGATGGGATTTATCCGAGGATTCTCTGGGAAGCTAAGGAGGAGATAACAGAGCCTTTGAGTTGTCATTGTCTACAGGTTTAGTACCAGAGGACTGGAGGATTGCAAATGTTCTGCCCTTGTTCAAGAAGGACAGTAGAGATGACCCAGGTAATTATAGACCAGTGAGCCTTACTTCTGTTATAGGAAAGGTTTTGGAAAGGATTATAAGAAATAAGATTTATAATGATCGAGCAAGCAACAATTTGATTTCAGATAGTCAACATGGTTTCGTCAAGGTCAGGTCGTGTCTCACAAACCTCATTGAGTTTTTTGAGGTGGTGACCAAGCATGTAGATGAGGGTAGGGCAGTTGACATGGTATACATGGACTTCAGTAAAACCTTTGATAAGGTTCCACATGGTGGGCTGTTGGAGAAAATGCAGAGCCATGGAATTCAGGGTGATTTCGCAGTTTGGATTAGAAACTGGCTTTCTGAAAGAAGGCAGCGAATGGTGGTTGATGAAAAATATTCAGTCTGGAGTTCGGTTACTAGTGGTGTGCTGCAAGGATCTGTTTTGGGACTACTGCTGTTTGTCATTTTTATAAATGACTTAGACGCAGACATAGGTGGATGGATTAGTAAATTTGCAGACGACACTAAAGTCGGTGGAGTAGTGGACAGTTTGGAAGAATGTTACAGATTGCGGGGGACTTGGATAAACTGCAGAATTGAGCTGAGAGGTGGCAAATGGAGTTCAGTGCAGCTAAATGTGAGGTGATGCACTTTGGGAAGAATAACAGGAAGGCAGAGTACTGGGTCAACGGAAAGATTCTTGGTAGTGTGGATGTGCAGAGGGATCTTGGAGTCCATGTACATAGATCCCTGAAAATTGCTACCCAGGTTGAAAGTGCTGTTAAGAAGGTATACGGTGTGTTAGGTTTCATTGGTAGAGGGATTGAGTTCCGGAGCCGCAACATCATGCTGCAATTATACAAAATGTTAGTGCGGCCACACTTGGAATATTGTGTACAGTTCTGGTCGCCATATTTCAGGAAGGATGTGGAAGCACTGGAAAAGGTGCAGAGGAGATTTACCAGGATGTTGCCTGAGCTGGAAGGAAGGTCTTATGAGGAAAGGCTGAGAAACTTGGGTCTGTTCTCATTGGAAAGAAGAAGGCTAAGAGGGATTTGATAGAGACATACAAGATGATCAGAGGATTAGATAGGGTAGACAGTGAAAGTTTTTTCCTAGAATGATGTCATCAGCTTGTAGGAGGGAGCATAACTGCAAATTGAAGGGTGATAGATTTAAGACAGATGTCAGAGGCAGGTTCTTTACGCAGAGAGTGGGAAGGGCGTGGAATGCCCTACCTGCTAATGTAGTCAACTCTGCCACATTAGGGAGATTTAAACAATCCTTGGGTAAGTACTTGGATGATGATGGGATAGTGTAGGGCACGAGCTGAGAATAGTTCACAGGTTGGTGCAACATCGAGGGCCGAAGGGCCTGTTCTGCGCTGTATTGTTCTATGTTCTTCCCCACAAAGAGATGGACATAACCATGCAGGTACCCATGCCCCTTTGATCTGAAGAAAGCGAGAGGAGTTAAAGTAGAAGTTGTTCAAAGTGAATAAGAGCTCAGCCAAGCAGAAGAGGATGGTGGTGGATGGGTCGGTTCAGGATTTTTTTCCAGGAGGAAGCAAAGAACCCTGAGACCATTAAGGGATTAGATGTCCATAGTGAAGAGGAGGCAGCTGGAACACTCAAACTGGAAATTCTGAAACTTACAAAGCATCACAGGAATTGCAGTTGTAAGTAGGAAGGGACTGGACACGTGAGAAAAAATCAAGTTGAGATAGAAGAGATGGGTTCTGTGGGGCAGGAACAAGCAGAAGCAATAGGTCTGCCCAGGCAATCCTCTTTGTAGATTTTGGGAAGGAGGTAGAAGTGGTCTGAGTGGGGTTGGGCTCGAAGACAATGGTGGGTAGAGATCACCAGATGAAATGTGATCAGTGACCATCGTAAGTACAATAGCCTTTTTTCTCCACTACTCGCTCTCCAATATTCTTCTAACTTTACTCAGCACTTTGGAATTTCTGAAAGTCATTTTAAGTGTACATGCTCAGCATTGTTGAAGTGCAATTGATAATTCAATGGCAATTAGCTGTTGCCTAGGTTTGTGTTGAGATTGTTCCCTTTGGGAGCCAGGCTGAGATAACACAAACTTTCGACACAGAACATCTGTGGCCAATAGCAGGAATAGATGATCTGTTGAATTTGGGCACAAGACACAGAAGTGCATGGTACTTACTTAATTCACTACATCTGCCATTCCTTCAGGGCGATCGTCAATGTTTGCCAAGAAAATTAAACTGAACTCAGAACATTCAAGGAATCAGAAAATTATTGAGAAATACAGCAGTGAGTTAAGCAAAACTGACAACATAAGTGTACTTACTTTTATTTTGCTGCGAAGAAAGTCATTGAATTTCTGAAAGTATGCAATTTCACCCTGTTGATATATTAGAATGTTATCTACAATACAATAACTCTTAACTCTTAGCAATACAACATTGCAAATTTAACAAGAGGCATCAGAATTAAACTTTGGAGTTCTGTCAAACAAGGGTTCCTCCAATAACTTGTTATTTTTAAAAGCCTGTAGTTCATATTCTAGTATTTGGGATGCAGTTGAGAATGACTAGTTGTATTTTTTCAAAGTACACAATTAGAAATGAAACAGGGAAAGTGGGAGGGAACGTGCTAATAGACTAATCAACCATCAAGACAAACACACAAATAAAACTGCATTGGGAGCAGAGATGAAATTTGCCTTATGCCCACACAACATATTTGCAGAGTATGCAATTTACTGAACTCGTATCATTATAATAATGAATTTAAGAACAAAAGAGAAGTACAGCACAGAAAAAGGCCTTTCGAGCCTTCAAGCCTGTGCCAATCATCAGGTGCTAACTGAAAATATTGCCCTTATTTGGTCCAAGTCCCTCAATTCCACCCCCCCCCCCATTCTTGTAACCATCCTGGTGCCTTTTAAATGTCACCAACATATCTGCTTCCACTATCTCTTCTGGTAGTGCACTCCAGATTCCTACCACTGTGTTAAAAACTTCCCTCGCAGGTCTCCCTTAAACTATCCACCCTATCTATGCCTCTCATAATTTTGTAGACCTCTCTCAGGTCTCCTCTCAGCCACCGTCTTTCCGGTGAAAACAATCCCAGTCTTTTTAAACTTTCCTCATAGCCAATGCCATCGAGACCAGGCAACATCCTGGTGAACCTCTCTGCACTCTCTCCAAAGCTTCCATGTCCTTATGGTAGTGTGGTGACCAAAACTGCACACAATACTCCAAATGTGGCCTAACAAGGGTTTTATATAGCTGTAATGTGGTTTGTACTCTCTGCTCTGGCCAATGAAGGCAAGCATGCCTTCTTAAACACCTTAGCCACCTATGTTGCCACTTTTAAGGAACTGTGGACCTGCATGTTAATGTTTCTAAGGGTTCTGTTATTTACAGTTTAATTCAACCTAAATTTGATCCTCCAAAATGCATCACCTCACATTTGTCTGGATTAAACTCCATCTACCATTTCTGTGCCCAAGTTGCCAATCTATCCTGTTGTATCCTTTCACAATCATCGGCACTATTAGCAAGTCCACCAATCTTCGTGTCATCTGCAAACTTACTAATCAGACCACCCACCTTTTCCCCAGATCATTTATATATACTACAAATATCAGAGCACCGAAGGCTGGCCCCTGTGGAACACCATCAATTACCGGTCTCCATTCTGAAAAAGATCCATCCACTGTTACCCTCTGTTTTCTATGACCAAGCCAGTTTTGTATCCATTTAGCCAGCCCATCCAGAATCCCATGTGATCTTAGTTTTTGTACCAATCTGCCATGTGGGACTAAAGCCCATATAAACTACATTCAAAACCCTTCCCTCATCAATTACATTTGTTACCTCTTCAAAACATTCAATCACATTCATGAGACATGACCTTCCTCATACAAAACCATGTTGCCTGTCACTGACTAATTGATTTTCTTCCAAATGCGCATGTAGCTTGTCCCTCAGTATCTTCTCCAAGAACTTCCTCATCACAGACGTCAGGCTCACCGGCCTGTAATTTCCTAAATTATCCTGCTTCCTTTCTTCAGGGAATAACACTGGCTAATCTCCAGTCCTCTGGAACCTCGCCTCTAGTCAAGGGGATGTGAAAATATCCGTGAATGCCCCAGCTCTTTCTTCCCTTGCCTCTCGCAGTAAACTGGGGTAGATCCTATCTGGCCCACAGGACTTGTCTACCTTAATGCAATTTAGGATACACAAAACTTCGTCTTTCAATATATTGACATCGTCTAGAGGATTCACACACTCATCCCTGGTCTCAGCATCAGTCATGTCCTTCTCCTTGGAGAATACTGATAGAATGTACTCATTAAGGATCTCTCCCATTTCCTGCAGCTCCGCACGTAACTTCCCTCCTTGGTCCTTGAGTGGACCTACACTTTCCCTTCCTACCCTCTTTCTTCTAACATGTGCGAATCCTGCCATTACTATTCTTCCATTTTGCAGGGACATGCATGTCCTGCACTTTAATCGACTGGTCTTTAAAAGCCTCCCACATGCCAGACGTAGATTTGCCCTCAAATAATTGCTCCCAATGCACATTCCCCAGTTCCTGTCCAATGTGGATGCAATTGGCCCTTGCCCAATTAAGCAGCCTCATCTGAGGGCCACTTTTGTCCTTGTCCATTAGTACTCGAATCCTATGGAGTTATGGTTACCATACCCAACATGCTCTCCTACTGATCGATCACCTGTCCTATCTTATTCCCTAATACCAAGTCTTGTTTGGCTTCCTTTCTGGTTGAATTGTCAACATACTGTCTCAAAAAGCTTTCTTAGACCCATCTAATAAATTACTCTCCATCCAAGCCCCTGGCTCTAAGGGAGTCCCAATCGTGAGCAAATGAGCACTTTGGAAAAAAAAAAGAGTACAAGCATGGACTATTTTCTAAATGGTGAGAAAATTCCTAAAGCCACAGGACAAAGGGATCTGGGAGTGCTAGTCCAGGACTCTCTAAAGGTTGACTTACAGGTTGAGCCCTTGATTAAGAAAGCAAATGTAACGTTGTCATTAATCTCAAGAGGGTTGGAATATAAATGCAGCGATGTGCTTCTGAGACTTCTAGTCAGGCCCCATTTGGAATACTGTGTCCAATTTTGGGCTCCATCCCTCAGGAAGGACATACTGGCACTGCAGCACAAGGATGATCCCTGGAAAGGTAGACCTAACATACGATGAACGGCTGAGGATCCTGGGATTGTATTCATTAGAGTTTAGAGGTTGAGGGGAGATCTAATAGAAACTTACAAGAAAATGCATGGCTTAGAAAGGTTGGATGCTGGGAAGTTGTTTCCGTTCAACAGGGAGACTAGGACCTGTGGGCACAGCCTTAGAATTAGAGGGGGTCAATTTAGAACAGAAATGAGGAGACATTTCTTCAGCCAGAGAGTGGTGGGACTGTGGAATTAATTGCCATGGAGCACAGTAGAGGCCAGGATGTTAAACATCTTCAAGGCAGAGATTGAGAAATTCTTGATCTTGCAAGAAATTAAGGGCTACAAGGATAGTGCGGGTAAGTGGAGTTGAAATGCTCATCAGTCATGATTAAATAGCAGAGTGGACTCGACGGGCTGAATGGCCTTACTTTCACTCCTACGTCTTATGGTCTTAATAAGAGGTAAGTTGAAGTCACCTACCACAACTACCTTGCTTTTTTCACACATTTCCAGTATCTGACTATATATCTGCTCCTCTGTCTCCAGTGGGCTGTTGGGAGGTCTATAGCAAACTCCCAAACTTTCACCCTTCCTATTCTTGAGCTCCACCCACAATGCCTCACTACTAGATCCCTCTGATATGTCCTCCCTCAACACAGGTTTGCCAAAGTCTGTGCTGCATTCCTTCATCTTTCTAGTTAGGTGGTTGAGAAAAAAATATTAGCCTCATAGTTAATAAGAATAAATTTGGCTTTCTGCTCATGATCTTTTATTGATGGCACTTCTCGGAGAGGAAATGTTTTCAAGCATTGAGCAGGAATCAGCTGTGATACTTCTATTGACCTTAGACTCTTCTAACAAATACAGTTCAGATTCACACAGATTTAACAAAGGTCTAATGCCAGAAATCTTTGTGAAATTAGTGGCTCTGCATTCATAGCTGAGAAGCTTGGGTGATCAATTCTTGTTGTGAATTCAGATTGAAACCTATTTGTCATTCTAGAAAAGGGACTGAAGGAATTTCTCAATGTTGCACTTTCTATGAAAATTGCAGAGAAATTTGCACGTGTTCAGTAATTCATCTATGAGTATCAGCCCGCTGGACCAGAAGACCATGTTAACAGTCCAATCTGATCTTTGTTCACTTAATGGACTAGAACCAATTCGCTAACTTTTTTTTTTCAGAAAGCCGAATGCTGCAGAGAAATCTGTTGTTCTTAAAGTATTTATAGGATGTAGGTAAGCAGGTATGTTAATTTTGGGTTATTTAGAGGGATAGACATTTATACTTCCATATTACAGAGTATAATTGATTGCCAGTCTTGTATTTCATTAAATAAAATCTGTTGTAAGATAAACCAATAATTTTAAGTTTGTTAAAGAAACTTGGCTAATAGATATTTTTACTTAAAACCTGAGTTAAATATTTAAATTGTCACCTCTGCATCTGGGAATATGATTTTATTTTTATGTCACACCCTTGGAATACTGGCAGTATTGTGTCTAGAGTCAGGAGTGTGGTGCTGGAAAAGGAATGCACGTCAGGCAGCATCCGAGGAAGAGTTTTTGCCCGAAACATCGATTTTCCTGCTCCTTGGATGCTGCCTGACCTGCTGTGCTTTTCCAGCACCACACTCTTGACTCTAATCCCCAGCATCTGTAGTACTCATTTTCACCTAGTACTGTGTCTAGTTCTGGTCTCCCTGTCATAGGAAGGATATTATTAAGCTGGAGAGGGTTCAGAAGAGATTTACCAGAATGTTACCAGGAATGGAGGGTTTAGGTTATAAGGAGAGGCTGGACAGACTGTCATTTTTTTCACTGGAGTGTAGGAGATTGAGGGATGACCTTATAAAGGTATATAAAAATAATGAAGGATATAAATAAGGTGAACACCAGGAGTCTTTCCTCTAGGGTGAGGGATTTCAAGGGTGTAGGCACATATTTTAAAGTGACAGGAGGAAGACTTAAATGGACTTGGGCAGTGTTTTTTTCCAGAGAGTGGCTTTGTGTGGACTGAACTTCCAGATGAAGTGTTGGATGTGGGTACAATTACAACATTTAAAAGACAATTAGATAAGTACATGAATAAGAAATGGGCCAAGTGTAGACAGATGGACCAGTTTAGTTTGGGATTGTGGTCGGCATGGACTGGTTGGCTCGAAGGATCTGCTTCAATAATTCTATTAGAGCAGCAGCACACTGTTTCAACATCAATCATAACAGCCAATCAAATACTTTTAAAGTACAGTCATTGTTTTAATTCAAGAAATCCAGCAACCAAATGAGCGCACAGCATCTTCCCACATATTGGAACACAATAACATCCAGATCATATTCTTGAGGGATAAACATTAGCCAGAATACAAAAGATAATTCTCCTGCTCTTCTTCAAAATAATTAGAGACAAACAAAGGATCCTGAAGAAGGGTTACACCTGAAACGTTGACTTCTCTACTCCCTGATGCTGCCTGGCTTGCTGTGTTCTTCCAGCCTCTTGCCTGTCTATTTCTCCTTCAAAATAATGCCATGGGATTTTTTTTTTACATTTACCTGAGAGGGGAGACAGGGCCTCAATTTAAAATCTTATTCAAAAGATAGCACCTCAGCATTGCAGTGTACCCCCAGTACTGGACTGGTAGTTCAGCCTAGACTATTGCACTCAAGTCCTGAACTGGAACTTGGAATGCACAACCTTTTGACTCAGAGGAGATTACTATCAATTGGACCTTGTCTGACATACATAAGAAAAAAATGAGAGAGAAAGATATTGTGTAAATTAAATTTTAAAACTATTGTTTTGTGAAAATTAATTATATTTGCAACCATTACACTGAAAGAACACAGTTAAAATTTTTAGAAAATCAAGAAATTAAGAAAAGTCCACCTATCTCTTTCATTAAAATAAACTTATGATGGCATGTTTTCTTTTTTGGACACTTGTTAATTAGTTCTAAAAACACTGGAGATAGAAAAAAAGGCTTTTTGAAAAAGTAATCTCATCCTGATAGTCATTGATTACAGAGATTTGCAGGATTGTTCTTAACAACATAGAGATTGGCAATTCACCCCAACATGTCTGTTCTATATAAAGTTCCACCACCTGAGTTCATTTCACCAAAACATTTTGCCCATCACCTAATTATCCATTTTCCTCTTAAATCCATCTGTGAAAACCATATTAATATCTGCGTGTGTGTTAGACCTTTTTGTCAACCTCAAAGACGATTTCCTGAATTCCTAACCGAAATCATTAAAGGCAATCTTGTATTTATGGCTCTTGGCTTTGCACTCCCCCACAGATGGCATCATCTTCTCCACATCTATTCTGTCAAACTCACCCATAATTTTGAAGATTTTCCATCAGGTCACCCCTCAGTTCTCTCTTTGCTAAAGAAAAGAACCTCAAGCTGATCAGTCTCTCCTGATCATTATCTCAACACAGTTTTTGTGATGAATCCTCTATGAATACATCAAAGTATTCATAGATGGCAACCTTACAACAACTAAAAAAACATAGCAATCATATGTACCAGAGTATCCTTGAAAGAACTCTGCAGACCATCAGTGATTATAGAGGGTACCATAGAATGCTTCAGCTCATTCTCCAGCTCTTGAATCATTGCTGTTGTTTTAAAAATATGGTCTCTCAGTGACAACATCTGTTCCATGCCAAGCGGCAGCTGTTTTCTAGTTTTCATGTCCTTCAAATCAGACTGCTCTTCTACAATTTAAAAGAAATAAACAGAGACTTGCATTTATATAGCACCTTTCACAATCTTGGGACATCCTGAAATACTTTTTAGGAAATAAATTTTAGGAAATACAGGGAAACACAGTAGCCACTTTTCGCATATTGAGGTCCCAAAATAACAATGGATAACTGTCAGATTCAATTACTTATCAGTCGTTGGATAAATATTAACTAGTAAACCAGGAAAAATGTTCCCATTTTTCTTCAAAATTATGTCATGGAGTCTATGGCCTCACATTAATGTCTCCTTCAATAAACAGAACAGTATTGTTACTTTGGTCACTTTCCTCATTAGGACAGCTTTTCAGATAAACAAAACCAAGCACCTACCTTAGGTTAAATTAATATCTATAATTTTGAATATAAATGACTCAAATGGACATAAAAAAACTATTTCCTCTGATGGGTGAATATAGAACAAAGGTACATAATCTTAAAATTAGAGTCAGGTCAATCAGGGTTGAAATCTAGAATTGTTTTTTCCACATAAAGGATAATAGAAATCTGGTCCACACCCCTGTGAATGCTGGGTCAAATTCCATTTTCAAGAATAAGATTGATAGATTTTTATTAGGGAAGGGAAACTAATCAGCTAAGTTGGGTAAATGGAGTTTAGGTACAGATGATCTGCGATCTATTAGAAGGGGCTGAAGAGTCGGAATTATCTCTTAGTTGCGCAGTGACTGCAAACACAAGTATTTCCTACAGTATTAGCACAGACTTTACATGGAACTGTATATCGAGTGTGATGAAAGGTGTATTATTTTTGGAACTTGGATTTTAAAATGTCTTCAGCTAATTACTTAGCAGACCCTTTGGAGTTAATAGATAAGAGATTTATACAGTTGCGTTAATGCAGGCAGAGTAAACATATTAGTCTACTTCGGAGCAAAAGAATCAACCTTTTTCTGGTCAGTATTCATTGCTGAAGAAAACTACACTTTGTGTGAAAAAAATTACCACTCTGGTCCTTTTTAAATCTTGCCCCTCTCACCTTAAACCCAGTTTTGGACTCCTACATATAAGGGAAACAAACTTGGCTATTCACCCCTTACGAGTTTATAAACTTTTATAAAGTCACCCCTCAGTCTCTGATACTCCAAAGCCTGTTCTTTCAATCAGTGAGATCACGGCTGATTCACACCCAACATTTAGATGCCCATGTCACCATCACGTACCCACCAACGATGCTAGCCTCTCTCATTCTCTTCTCTCAGGTTTCACAAACATTTAGCCATTCAGTTAGGACAGGCTTTTGCAACATACTCATGTCATTTTTTCCTCTCTCAAAGCATATGGTTGTCCACAACATTCACAACGATGTATGTCCCTACTTTATCCCTCCTCTTTATCTCTCCACCTCACCCTCATCCTGACATGAAGTACAATCTGCAGATGGTGTGATCATGAGCTTCTTACTTTTCATCCCATTCACCTCCATTCATGCAACACCCCAATGTCTGATTTTGTATTTTCAGGTACTCCAGAGCTACTGCCTGATCAGTCACTGCAGCCTCCTGAACAGTGAGATATATGCTACATTACTGTCAAAGAAATACTGTCACTTGATCAGAGATTCACAGATGCCAGTTCAGATACTGGCACTGTGTACACCTTTGACAGAATATAGTATCCTGATCTAGTCATGGTGAGGTATGAGATATGGGGTATGACTGAGCTGTAGCCAGGTTAGAGGGGTAGGACAACTTGTTTACTTTGCCATAGGATGAGGTCACAGTTGAGTTCTGCTACAGGGACTCAAAATTCAATGAGGTTACCTACAGGAGAATACTGTTGAAAATGTGTTGCTGGAAAAGCGCAGGAGGTCAGGCAATATCCAAGGAACAGGAGAATCGACGTTTCGGGCATAAGCCCTTCTTCAGGAATGAGGAAAGTGTTCCCAGCAGGCTAAGATAAAAGGTAGGGAGGAGGGACTTGAGGGAGGGGCATTGGAAATGCGATAGGTGGAAGGAGGTCAAGGTGAGGGTGATAAGCCGGAGTGGGGGCGGAGAGGTCAGGAAGAAGATTGCAGGTTAGGAAGGCGGTGCTGAGTTCGAGGGATTTGACTGAGACAAGGTGGGGGGAGGGGAAATGAGGAAACTGGAGAAATCGGAGTTCATCCCTTGTGGTTGGAGGGTTCCTTGAGGCATCTTCTGCCTAGGAACCCTCCAACCACAAGGGATGAACTCCGATTTCTCCAGTTTCCTCATTTCCCCTCCCCCCACCTTGTCTCAGTCAAATCCCTCGAACTCAGCACCGCCTTCCTAACCTGTAATCTCTTCCTGACCTCTCCGCCCCCACCCCACTCCGGCCTATCACCCTCATCTTGACCTCCTTCCACCTATCGCATTTCCAATGCCCCTCCCTCAAGTCCCTCCTCCCTACCTTTTATCTTAGCCTGCTGGGCACACTTTCCTCATTCCTGAAGAAGGGCTTATGCCCGAAACGTCGATTCTCCTGTTCCTTGGATGCTGCCTGACCTGCTGCGCTTTTCCAGCAACACATTTTCAGCTCTGATCTCCAGCCTCTGCAGTCCTCACTTTCTCCTACAGGAGAATGTTGCAGTGCATTTTCAATGAGATTGAGAGTGTGGTGCTGGAAAAGCACAGCAGGTCAGGCAGCATCCGAGGAGCAGGAAAATTGATGTTTTGGGCAAAAGTCTTTCATCAGGATTCCTAATGAAGGACTTTTGCCAAAATGTCAATTTTCCTGCTCCTCGAACGCTGTCTGACTTGCTGTGCTTTTCCAGCACCACACTCTCAACTCTAATCTCCAGCATCTGCCGTACTCACTTTTGCCTACTCACAATGAGATGTTTGGTACATAGCTAAGGACTGCTCAGCAGACTTGTCAATTTCAAAGAGCTCGGAGGAATCTGGCTTAAACAATGACACATTGATCACAAACAGCTAGGGGTCCATACTTTCCATTGTGAAAGTGATGGCCAGGTCCAGGACAGCCGTTGTGCAACCTGCCATGATTTAGCATCTGAGCATTGTTTTCACTGTTTCACTGCAGCAGAGACAGAAACTACCCAACATTTATTGCCCTGCTGGATGCAGGACTCAACACTGAAATGAGGCAAGTTGTCACAACAGTGTAGCAATCTGTCTTCTAATACATTACTAGGATTGGCTCCATGGAGTGCAATACTGGTGTTCTACAATGGGATGACAGCACTCATGCTCTCAATGCTGACAATCTGCCAGGGTCCTTGTTGAATCTCAGTGAGCCAGTCCAGACTGCTGCCACTATACTGAAGTGGTACAATCCTAAATTGGGGCCTCAAGGTTCAAAGCTGCTCAACCTCTCCTGATAAGAAAATCCCTCCATACTGGGGATCAGCTTAGTGTACCTGCTCTCGATTGCTTCCAATGCCAATATATCTTTCCTTAGATAAGTGGGCAAAACGTGTTCACAACTATTGTGGTGTGGTCTAAATGGTGTCAGGTATTGTTTCTGCAATACTTCATCTTTTTTTATTTAATTCCCTTTGAAATAAAGGCCAACATTCTGTTGTCTTCCCTAAGATCTGAAATTAGATGCCTGTGATTTATGCTTGAGGACCTTCTATTTTTCTCTATATTGCAGCCTTCTGCAGTCTTTCTTCATTTAACTAATATTCAGCTCTTCTAAACTTCCTGGGAAAAGGAATATCCTCACATTTCCACATTATATCCATATCTTCTCGATTGTAGCAAAACGCACAGCAAAGACAGCATTTATAATAAAAAATGCACATCATTATGAAATTTAACAAAAGAAAATCAATGTTTAAGGCCATGCAGCAACTTGTGCTTACTCTAAATAAACAGCTGACTAAAATTACAAGGGAGAAACTGCAGTAAGCAACGAGTGGTAGCATAAAGTTCTCATACCCACTACATCTGTATTTCATTTTGACACCTTTGTTGAGGGGGCTTGCCAATCCTTCTAAAATTGGTAATGCTAAAGCAAAAAGCTTAACTTACCTTGCTGTTCAGATAAGTGCTCTGGTTTGGAAAGTTCAGCCTCAAGTTCATTTCTGAGCCTAAACAAGAAACATGTTGACCATGTTATAAACATGCATCAGGACTATTTAGAATTGGGTAGCTGCATGAGATGTGATTCTGCCCTTTTACAAACATACTTTGCTCTCTATCATATGCCCTCCCAACCACTTCCAGAGCAAGGGACACTCAGTCTTCCATCAACCCAAATGACCTTAGCTGATTATTGGTGACTATAAACGTATTGTTAACTTTCTGCTGGTGTAGCATTAGCTGCTGTGAACCAGTGATACCACTTGACTCCAGTTTCAATCTAATAGATAGCAGCCCATGAAATCCCATGAATGTCATTTTGTCTTTCCTTGGATGTAGGCATCGCTAGCTAGTCCAAAATTTATTGCTGTCTTTCTTGAACAGCTGCATTCCATGTGGTGTAGGACACCCATTGTGCTGATAGAAAGTAAGTCCCTTGACAATGAAGTTGTAGTGGCATTGTTCCAAGTCAGGAAGGCATGTGGCGAGTACTTGCAGATGGTGGTGTTCTCGTATAGCTGCTATCTTTGTTCTTCCAGTTGGTAAAGGGTATGGATTTAAAAAATGCTGTCCATATTTCTGGGTGGGTTGCTGCCATGCATCTTCCATACATTGGCAGGGAAGGGAGAGATTGTTGAAGATGGTGGAAGTGGTGCCAGTTATGTGGAGTTGCTTTGTCCCGAATGGTATCGAGTCTTTTGAATGTTGTTAGAGATGCATCCATCCAGGTAAGTGGAGAATATTCTGTCATACACTTTACTTGTGTCTTGTAGATGATGGATAGACATTAGGAAAACAGGAGATGAGTATCTTTCTGCAGAATTTCTGGCCTCTAACCTGCTGTCATAACCACAGTATTTACCTGGCTGGTCTAGTTCAGTTTCTGGCTAATAGTATACACCATGATGTTTAAAGTAGTGTATTCAATTATGGTAACATCACTGAATATCAATAGGGAGATGCTTAGATTCTCCCTTGTTGGTGATGATCACTGCCTGTCACTTGTCTGATGTGAATGTGTTTTGCTGCTTATCAGGCCAATGTTGTCCAGGTCTTGCTGCATATGGACGTGGGCTCTTTCAGTATCTGAGGAATCATGAATGGTGCTGAATATTGTGCAACCATCAGCGAAGATTCACACGTCTGACCTTTTGATGGAGGAAAGGTCATTAATGTAGTAGCTCATTAATGTAGAGATGTTTGGGTCTCAGACATGACACTGAGGAAACAATCAGCTCTTGTGGTGCAATGTGGAGGCCTGGGTTCAAGTCCCACCTGCTTCAGAAGTGTGTAACAATATTTCTGAACAAGTCAATTAGAAAATATCCATTCTGAGGCAACTCCGACATCCCAATAATAAAATACACTATTTTTGTTCTCTGGATTGTTTTAACTGGTTAGTTTAAAGGGTGTATCTGTTAGTGACAATATGTGACACAAATAGAAATGTTGGATACATAGAAAATGTGAGTATGTGACATACATGCAACTGTCCATGAGCAGTGAAGGCAGCTAGATGGCAGGGGTTACTGTACAAAAAAACAGCTAACCAGAGCCCAATAAAGTAACTCTGGCTGCAGAGATGTTTCTGCAAGGAACGAGATGGGATTGTTGGGGAGGATGGGATGAGAGGGATGGATGAGATGATGAAATTGATTATCTACAGCAAACTGGAGGGTACAATTATTTAATACAACTTATTATTCAAAGTTTGTGCTAAAAATTAAGATTCACTAGATTTGAATGCTAACATTTTTCCAGGTGAATTAAAATAATATATTGGCATTGATTCCATAGAGACGAAGAGTAATGCTGGAAAAGCACAGCCGGTCAGGCAGCATCCAAGGTGCAGCAGAATTGATGTTTCGGGCAAAAGTCCTTCATCAGGAATCGATTCCACAGACAAAAGATGATGATAAGAGTCTATACTCTTCAGAGTTTCTACACAGTTAGATTTTAACAGGCATGCACTGTACTGAATTAAACTCGAGGATGGAGCAATTTTAATGCTTTTTAAAAAGACTTAAAGCCTAAATGAGTACTTGGTCATAGAACATGATTGGTAGTTAAAAAGTTATTTGCTTCAATGGTAGAATCCAAAATTATAATACAGATTTCAAGAAATTGAGTGTCAAATCTTCCTCTGAACTTGAGAAAACATGACCTGTGTGTGACCTGAGCTGCTACTTTTGTCTTTCATATTCAGGTTGAGTTTGCAGTGTGCAAAGAGTGTGGGTACAGAGACAATTCAGTTAGAAAGCCCACTTCAGATCTCCAACAAAGGATTTTAATTAAATTCCAATTGTATTAAAAGTTGTCAGTCACTCAAACCGTCATTCACTACATATCTCACCTCCAGGCCAAACCCTCCCTACCCATCCAGTTTACTGAAACTTTTCTTACATTTGATCTCATTATGCATGCTTGACTGAGAACACAGACTCACAAAACAATTTTATCGGGAGATTATGTTTTGACAGCTGGACAGAAATGTTATTGAATTTCCTTGATTAGAATCTTAATCTAGTTAGAATAAATTGTTCTTTGAGTGATCTCAGTGTTTATTTGTATGATCAAGAGGTATGAAGTCTTTGCTTTGATACTTCAATGTCTGTCTGACTGACACTTTTATAGGGTTATAGAAACAGCAGGTTTTTTTCAAAATAGAACTTGTGATCTTTCTCTAAGTAATTATTACTATATGTCCTTTTACTACGTGGTTCATCACTTCTGTAAACAGTGTATACTGGATGAATGGGCATGAATGTGCCACATATTGGCTTGCAAGATATGAGGAGCCATGGACAGTGAATGAAAGACATGGAAGCTACATGAAACGGTAGGGGTGCAGCCTTCAGCCAGTAAATGTGATAATGCTCAAGAGGGTGCTCCCTCTTGTGACCCAGTCATTTTAGGTTTCCCATGGCAACCACAAAAGGCTGCTGCTTGCCTCACACATGGCTCCTGTTTAGGTTTGCCACCTCATCACTGGCCCAACTCCCTAATTTGATAGTGAACAGGGAAGCAGCCTGTAAATTGATTGTCGTACTAAGATCACATTGGAATGTGCATCAATGACATGAACAAGGACAGGACACTGAAATAGTATCAATGTTTCAAGTTTCTTTAAGTGGAGTCAAGTCTGGTTAACATCATTACGATAATATGAAAGTTAAAGCAATTTTTTCACAGACATGGCATACACATACTCATCATTCTTCTGCAATGCAAGTCTCGCTTCCTGTTCCAGACTTAAAACTTTCTGTTGCACCTCCTCTACATGGTGAGTTTTCACTGTCCTGGTAGCCATACCTCGGAGTTCAGCCTGCAAGATCTGTTGGGTTTAGAGTCAGAGTCAGAGAGATGTACAGCACGGAAACAGACCCTTCAATGCAACTCATCTATGCCGACCAGATATCCCAACCCAATCTATTCCCACTGCAGAAGAAGAAAATTAATTTTAAAACCATTAAGCTTCCTGAAAACCTTAATCTTTTAAATTTTTATCATTAACGGTAATCAATAAAATACTGTTGCTGTCCTAGCAATGAGGAGGACATTGTATAGTTATCCCATTATAGTTACGAGGTAAAAACAATGACTGCAGATGCTGGAAACCAGATTCTGGATCAGTGGTGCTGGAAGAGCACAGCAATTCAGGCAGCATCCGAGGACAGGCCTGTCGGATGCTGCCTGAATTGCTGTGCTCTTCCAGCACCACTGATCCAGAATCCCATTATAGTTATACAGCACCAAAGTTCTTCATTGTCTTTTAGCATTTCCAGCTTCTTGGTGCAGAAGTTGCAATATATGATAGTAATGAGTTAATCATTACTATTAACTGCTTATCTTCAAATGGTGTCACAGGACTTTTAATTCCATGTGAGAGGGCGGCAAGGCATTTCAAAAAGAGAACCTCTGAAAGTGTGCCACTCTCTCATAACTGCACCCTTCAGAGGTGGGCGCACATTTCTTTGAAATGGACAATGAACCCATAACTGCCCGGACTCAGAGGTGATAATGCTATCAATTGTGTCAAAGTTGATACTCATAAAACTCACTTCTGTTTCACAGGTTCCCTGAGTTAAGGCATTCTGTTGACAGATTTCTTGCCCAAATTCAGTAGCACTGGAGCTCTGCTCAGCAGCTTTTGTAAGCACTTTTTTTTGTTGACAGTCTACAGATTATCAAGTTTGCTAATAGCATTTTAAAAAGTAATTCTTGGGATGTAGGCATCATTGTCAAAGGTTAGCATTTATCACCAAGGAATGGTTGCCTCCTTATGCAGCCTATGTGAAGGGGGTCCTCCAATGCTTTTACAGAATTCAGGGATTTTGACCAAAATTTTAACTCAACTTCTGAGCTGCTCGGTAGGATAATGACTCGGAGTTGATCAAAGTTAAGGGAGCAAAAGTTGCAAACTGGCCAGCACAGTTGAAGTGGATGATTGAGGTAAGGTGGGTCAAGTTCATGAATGTGAGAAGCTGTAATAAAGATCTTGACATTGACTTGCTGAAACATAGCCAAAGAATCTTGCAAGAGGCAATAACATATGTGATAGTATATTGAATAGTTCCTATTCAAAATTGCTCCTATTGGTATAGCAATGATTAGCACTGCTGTTCAGAGTACCAGGGACCCAGGTTTGATTCCAACCTTAGGCTGTCTGCGCAGAGTTTGCACATTCTCCGTGTGTCTACATGGGTTTCCTCCGGGTGCTTCGGTTTCCTCCCACAGTCCAAAGATGTGCAGGTTAGGTGGATTCGATATGCTAAATTGCCCATAGTATCCAGGGATGTGTAGGTTAGGTGAAATAGTCATGGGCAATGCAAGGTTACAGGGTTAAGGTAGGTGACTGGATCTGGGTGGGACTGTTCCACATTATAGGGATTCTATGATGATTCTTTCTTACAGAACTCTATCATTTTTGAGTATATAGATTTCAGACAAATTCAATTTCTTTTAATTGTATTGAAAACTACAGAGGTTAACATTTCTTAACATTTACACAATGATGTTCCAGAATCGTTTAATTACTAGATCACACCTAGATATAATCATTTTTGCTTTTTGCAGTAGAAATAGGTCAGAGATCAAATATTTAAGAAAGTAAAAAAATAAAAAGAACTTGGAAAGGAAATTGGATTTGTATGGGGAGACAGAATATTCAAGACAAGTTCAATAAATAAATCCATATAACTTTTCATTTCATTTTTGTGTGGCATGTGAGACAATCTGTTTCACTGATTTTGCCTTTGCCCAGGGTGTGTTTATGGGTTGTTCCAATATTGGAACAGTTGCTGTTCAGTAGCTAAATTATTCTGTAAACTTTTCTAATAGAGTTAAAGTTATATTAATTCTTCTATTTTTTGTTTGTATTGTTACTGCTGTGTAAAGACAAAGTAGGTTTTGCTTAAAGCCGAATAGTGTAACCCAACTGAATTACATCTAGAACACAGCACCTTGGACTTGCCTTTAAAAAGATACAAGTTAGGGCCCAGGCTGTCTCCTTGATATATTTGAAGGGGGTTTTGTCAGGTCTATAACAACATGTAGGCTCGGTTGAAGTGCTGTAACTTCATGATTACATTACCTTGTGTTGATCTGTTGGCTGGGATTCCAGGAGTGATAACAGGTACAAATCATATTCAGCCTGAAAGATTCAGATTCAGAAGAGAGGTAAAATGGAAAAAGTGAAAACAAATAATAGACAGCATTTTATGTTACAAAGTTAATTTTTTGTAAAAGTAAAATAAAGCAAACTACATTGCAGAATGAGATTTCCATTTGTTGTTTTCTCTATCAATGTCACTTTCCCCTGGTTCACGTAGGTAGCCATGCACCATTGATGTCATTTTGTCAGAAAGCAGCAATCAGTTTCAAACTTAAACTAGACTTCTTTTATTGAAAAAACCTTGAATAAATAATCACAGACACACTTTCAATTTCAACACCTCATCAATGGTGGCCTTATTTTGTAAATTCAAACAATATTAGATGAAGCCATGCATTTTTTTTTTCCAGTTCAATACATTGTCTGAAATTTCTGCAAATGTAATGAGAACTATATCATTTTTCTGTCAAGCACACACTTACAAATGTTGACAGAATTTGTTATATTGACTTTACTTTTTAAAAAAGCTTTTGAAATTTTCTTCCTGTATAAAATTATCTGAAGAAAAGCTACTGAGCAGAAATCACTAAAAGTTAGAAGAAAAATGTTCTATCAATACAGCTGACTCACTGGTGGTGATAAATCCTTGAACATTACTCAGAATGCATAAGTCAAATTCAGGTCATAAAATTAACACTGCTGTTGAAGTTCTGATTCTAAGATATTAGCTATTACAATTCTGTGGAATGAAATAGCAATTTAAAAGAATAACAGAAAATGTGTTTTTAGATATTTATTGAATCTGATGAAAAATTGCATAATTAATGCAAGGATTTTGTATAGAATAAAACATTATAAATGATGGCAATAAATAAATAATGCCATAGAAACCTAGACTTGGGAAAAGATTGGTAGAAAAAAATGTGACAAATGTAACTGCAAAAGGTGGTTAACATAGGAGCTTTTTTTTGAAAATCGTGCGGACTATGTTCTTTTTAAATAATTTATGGAGATAGACAATAAATTAAGTAGAGATTAGAATGGTGCTGGAAAAGCACTCTAATCTCGACTCTGGTTTCCAGCATCTGCAGTCCTTGTTTTTAACCCAATTAATATAGTAGGACACAGTGCTCCCTCTCTGGTGTTGCAGGTCCACCTCAAATGGTCAAGAGAGAGCATTTCTGTCCCATATCTAGAGATCATGAATGAGAATTGTTTGGGCACATGTCTAAAATCACATAAGTTTGAAACAAGGAGTCTCCACATGTAATATTCATCCATTCAGAGCAGTTTCCAATATCGATAGAGAAGACAGCATGTAGTAATAATATGGATGCAATGTCACAATCAGTTTGAATTCTTAATAGATTTCAATTACTTATGAAATCAAGCTGATGCTTTACAAAAAAAGATTTCCATTCTAGATTTTTAAAATAAAAAAAAACGTATTCTATAAGTCTTTAAAGATAGCTTTACATACAACTATTATAATTACAGACTTCTTTACAAAGAAGCCTCTTGACTAGGATAAATTAGACACTTTCAAAACAGACTAGATTCCATCGACAGGGATGTATGCAGGTTTAATTATGATGAATGAAGCTATTATGGACCTTTTCAGTAACATCGCAAAATCCATTTACAAGCATAATTGTATGCATTATTTGAAAAGGAAGAAGTGAGTCCGTGAAAATGAAAAGGGATTACCATCTCTCAAATGGCAGCCTCACACTATATCCACAATCTTCATTCACAAACCTTTGAAAGATAGTGCAAATCTTAATAATTATTTATGGAGATATTATAAAGTATTTTGACAAAATATCCGCGATCGGTAATAGTCTTTCTGCTTATGATCAAGAATGTACAGAATAAAAAAACTCATTCAACTCATTTGAACTCACTCCTTCCAGCAGACAAGCTGCATTTTACCACAGTGGACCTGCAAGCTTCATTTAATCACAGGACAGAAGTGAATAATGGAGATATGATGGTGTGGGCACTTGAAGCAGAGACAATACTACATACAGGAAATATTTGGCCCAACAGTGTGACTTAGAGGTAAATGATCTCAGCAGAAAATATTTATGTGATATGCACTCACGGATACATTTTACTGATGTATTATAACCACAAACATGGTACACTTATGAGTGCTGTGATGAAAGTTATTGTTTTCAGTATTGTGCCAGTTTCAAAGAGAAAAAAGATTAATACCGAAAGAAACCTCGCACCCAAGTATAGCTTTATAAGACTGGGTAGACCTGCTGGCATACAGAATTCAATGTGAACAAGTATTTAGCATATTTTAGCAGAAAGAATGCTGGAAAGGTTGATCTAAGTGTGCTAACATTGTAAAAAGGAGAGAGAGCTAGAGGTTCAGATGAGGAAATTCTGCCTCCTGTGTTCATGGTCATCTTTCCCAGAACTCCATATCTGAAATTCAATAAAATTTCTGACCCTGTCACTGAGCCAAATGCTTATCAAGGTCAGGCATGACATCTCATGTGTCTTTGAAAAGTATAAAATATCTATCCTTGCCCTGCTAGACAATTCTCCTCTGATGTCTTTCCACTGTAATACAACTGGGTGGCACGACACTCATTTGGCCCATTCAAATTATCAAGTCACAGCCAGAAAGTCAAAAAACAGTAGTTTCTCTTCCCATTGCTGCATCTTCATGTCTGGTGACCCTAGGCAGGATCTATATTTGGCACATTGCCCTTTCTCATCTACTTGCCCATCAGTAATATCATCCAAAAATATGTTTCACATGTGCCATGCTGACATTTAGCACTACCTCATCATCAGTTTTCTAATTTTCTTTCCACATGCCTGGGCAATGATTTCTGGAAGTTAGTACCGCAATTGGTGTGCTGACACTGACTGCTGAATACGGAACTTGGTAAAGTTTAGAGGGAATTTCGCTCACTGCCACTTCTCTCAATGCCTGTAACGTTGAAAATTTGCTAATTTGAAATCTGGTACTAAATATAAGTTAGCTCCAGCTAAACATTACAAAGACTAAAGTCTCTCCATAAACTCTATTCCCCAGCCACCAAGTCTAACCTCCTCTTTTCGCCAGGCAATTTGCAATTTTGATGTCATACTTGACTCAGAAATAAGATTCTTATCACATATCCACATCCACACTGATTGCTTATTTCAGTGACTTAACATTTTCAGATTGTGCCACTGTCTCGGCTAGTCTGCTAATGAAGCACTCATCGACGCCTTTACTATCTCAAGATTTGCCTTTTTTAATGTATTCCTGGCTTCTTTACCATGTTCTACCCTGCAGTAGAGTCATATAGGATCAAGACAGGCCCATTGGCCCAAGCTGGTCCATGCCGACCAAAATGTTCATCCACACTAACCCATTTCCCTGCACTTAGCCCATATCCTTCTAATCCTTTCCTATCGATGTATTTGTCCAAATGCCTTTAGATGTTGTTAATGTACCCATCTTAACCACATCTGCTGGCAGCTCATTCCATATGCACATTATTTTCTGTGTAAAAAGGTTGCCCCTCAGGTTCCCTTTTATTCTTTCTCCTCTAACCTTAAACTGATGTTGTCTAGTCCTTGATTCCCCAACGCTAAGAAAAAGAATGAGTGCATTCACCCTATCAATGCCTCTTCTAAGATCCTGGCAACTTTATAAGGTTCCCTCTCAGTCTCCTACACTCTTTTAAAAAAAAAAAGTCCCAACTTGTCCAACCTCTCCCTACAACTGAGACCATTGAGACCTGGCAACAACCCCATAAAGTTCTTCTGCATTTTTTTCTGCTTATCCTTCCTACAACAAGGTGGCCAAAACTGAACATAATACTCCAAGTGCGGCCTCACCAATGTCCTGTATAACTGCAACATAACTTCCTAACTTCTATACTCAATGCCCTGACTGATGAAGGCCAGTGTACCAAAAGCCTTTTTCACTATGCTGTCCACCTGAGCCTCCACTTTCAGAGAACTCTGAACCTGAGCTCTAAGATCCTTCTGTTCCACTCTACTCCTTAAGGCCCTACCATTCATCAGGAAACTCTGACCTTGATCTGACTTTCCAAAATGCAATACCTCACATTTATCTATATTAAACTTAATTTGCCATTTCTCGGTCCACTTCCCCAGCTGATCAAAGTCCTGCTGCAATTTCTGATAACCTTCCTCACTGTCCATGATAGTGCCTATTTTAATGTCATCAACAAAACTTGCTAATCATGCCTTGTACATTCTCATCCAAATCATTGATATAGATAAAAACAGTAATGGGTCCAGCACCGACCCCTGAGGCACTCCACTACCCACAGGCCTCCAGTCCGACAAGCATCCTTCCACTATTACCCTCCGTTTACTCCCATCAAGCCAATTTTATATCCAATTTGCCACCTCACCCGGGATTCCATGTGATCTAACCTTCCAGAGCAGCCTACCATGTTGGACCTTACCAAAGGCCTTACTGAAATCCATATAGACTATGTCTACCACCTTTCCTTCATCAACCTTCCTGATCACTTCATCAAAGAACTCTAACAAATTTGTATGGCATGATCACCCATGCACAAAGCCATGCTGACTACTCCCAATCAAACTCTATCTTTCCAAATACATGTAAATCTTGTCCCTCAGAATCTTCTCAAGTAATTTAACTACAACAGATGTTAGGCTTACTGGTCTAGAATTCCCATGCTTTTCTTTGCAGCCCTTCTTGAATATTGGCACAACATTTGCTACCCTCCAGTCTTTTGGGACCTCACACGTGGCTAACAATGATGCAACAATGATTCCTGAAGGGCTTATGCCCGAAACGTCGATTCTCCTGTTCCTTGGATGCTGCCTGACCTGCTGCGCTTTTCCAGCAACACATTTTCAGCAATGATGCAACAATGTCAACCAGGGTCCCTGCAATTTCTTCTCTCACCTCTTGCAGTGTTCTTGGATATATCTCGTCAGAACCAAGAGAATTATCTAACTTCATACATTGTAATACATCCAACATCTTCTCTACTGTGATATGGACTGTCCTCAAGATATTACCACTAACTGCCCCAAGTTCCCAAGTCCCCAGGTCTTCATGTTTTTCTCCATGGTAAACACAGAGGATAAACATTCACTGCGAACCTCACCCATCTCCTGTGGTTCTACGCATTGATCCTTGAGGTGCCCTATTAACACTCTGGTTGTTCTTTTTCCTTTATAATACCTAAAGTACCACTTTGGATTCACCCTAATATTCTCAGCCAAGTGTATTGTGTGACCCCTTTTTGCCCTCCTGATTTCCTTCTTCAGTAAACCCCTGCATTCCCTGTATACATCCAGTGATTCCCTTGATCCCAGCTGCCTGTACATGAGCCACACCTCCTTTTTCCTGGTCAAAGCCTCAATAAAAGCTAGAGTTTGTCAAATACTGTTCATGTCCTAACTTGAAGCAAGTCCTACTCATCCACTACCCCTGAACTGTACTTGTTTCCAGTTAAGATATTCTTTAATTTTAAAATACTCATCCTTGTTTACCATGCATGGTCTTGCCTCTCTCTTTCTAGAAATCTCTGCCAGTCTTACAATTTTATAAAATAGTTTTAGTCTCCTTCTGGTCTCTTGAGCACTCCGAATTTTTATCATACCATTATTAGTGGCGTGCCTTTAGCTGCCATGTGCCTAAGGTCTGGATTTCCCTACTCCTTTAAAATGTGCTTAAATGGTATCTTGTGATGAAAGCTGAAAATGTGTTGCTGGAAAAGCGCAGCAGGTCAGGCAGCATCCAGGGAACAGGAGAATCGACGTTTCGGGCATAAGCCCTTCTTCAGGCTTATGCCCGAAACGTCGATTCTCCTGTTCCCTGAATGCTGCCTGACCTGCTGCGCTTTTCCAGCAACACATTTTCAGCTCTGATCTCCAGCATCTGCAGCCCTCACTGTATCCATCTTGTGATGAAACGTTGGGCATCATCATTCATTTTTCTTTATGCGAGGCAGTCAAATTTTGCTACATATCACCCATGTGAACAACCTTGGGATGTTTTAGGCATTTTATGAAAACAAGCTGCTGTTGTATGATCATGGAGATGATTCATAGAAACCAAAAATATATTCACTTAAAAAAAAAAAGAGGGATACAAGAGAAAAGTACTTTACAACACTAACTGCTATTATTTTATGTGGTCTGAAGAGATAATCAAGATCTCATGGAATGATGGATATATTAATTAATAGTTAATTGGGTGTGAGTTGGTTCTGTAGATTTGGGGAGCTAGTAGTCAGTGGGGTATGAATTTTATAGAATGCAGTGAACTGAAATAAAATTCTCATTAAAAGATTGGACTTGGACTCTGCTTCACAACAGTTATTTTCTCGTGTAGGAGAGAATGGTTGAGTCAAAATGTAATGTTTTGGTATATAATTACCTATTCCTCTTTTCTGAACATCAGCCTTGTAATCAGTGAAAGACTTAAGTAACCATGTGGACTTGAGTTACTTCTTTCGCAAAGAGGAAAGAAGGTACGGCCTTAGCACTTTTGTTACCCTACAAAAGCAGGATAAAAATCAAAGTTATTTTGAAATTAGAGCCTGATGATTCGAACCCAGATGAAAATTTAGACAAATTGTCAACTTTCATGGATAAAATTTATCAATAAGATCATTTATTGATTTATGGAGGCCCAGACAGATTTTGCTAAATTTTTTAAAAACTGAGGATGGTACTATGGGAGAGTACATAATGCAATTAAGTAGATTGTATGCAAAACCGTGGAATTTTCAAATGATATTTCAGTAATCTGATCTGGCATTTAAGTTATTGGACTTTGCCAAAGTATCAAATATGGACAGATTTCTTGGTCAGATAGTTTTGATGAGAGGTAAATTTGTGGATAAACTTAAGCTGCTTGATCAAATGTCAGGAGCATTACAGATTCCAAGAAAAGGATTCCTTTCCTTCAGCATTCATAGTGCAAAGACAGCAACTGGCAATACTACTGAAAATGGAATAGATGGGCAACAGTACGAAAGGAAAACCGTAACAAAGAGAAATAAGGACAGAAATGCTATTGGTTGTTTTGGGCAAACAGAATTTGGGATTTACAATGAGTGAGCAAACCCCAGAAATCAAATTTTAGATGCAATTCAAAATACCATTACACCATGAACTGTCCCACAGTGTACAACAGAGTAATTTAAACTAAATATGAAATGGACGATTTGGAGGAAGAAGTTGAATACACAGATCAAAGAAAGGACATTGTAATGGTCACAGAAAGTTTCAGCTCAGTGATGGATGTGATGGTGGCAGATTCTTCTACTTGTGTAGTGTTAAACAGTGGGTAGAATAGACTGGATAAACTGCTGCCTAGATTCTTGGTGTAATAAGAATCAGGACAAAGTTAAAGAATTTGAGGGTTTCACTAGTTTCAAATTTGGAAACGATGACACACTAAAACCTTTGAAAAGGGTGATCATTCTTTGTAAAATAGCAAAATCAATAATTTTATGAGTACAAATGCAGTATGCAGTGAAATACTGCTGATATAAAGTAGGCCAGTGATGAAGAAAGCATATCCAGTTTTATCAAGCTTTTGTATTTGGAAAAACTGAATTTGTGATTTACATAATCAGGAGACAATTGTACTCCTTTACTAGGACATAAGCCTCTCCACTGAAGAAATTAAATAAGTGACATTAATATCAATGGTAGAAACTTAGAAGACAAAAAATCAATTGTGTTAAAATTATACTGGTAATTTGCGTATCAAGCCTCCAAAAACATTAGAACTTTCAGGAGAGAATGCAGTAATAAGGGTTGATAGTAAGACTAACCTTAGCAAGTGATTTCATTGAGGTAATGGTTGAAGGATAAAGGTATAGAAAAAAATTTATTTTACATTTTGTAGTTTTGGCAACCACATTTTGTCAGACAACAAGAAGTCATCGTAAAGTAACTGTGGTTAAGGTATTGGAAAAGTGAATAGGAACCAGACATAGACCACTAGCAAAATTTCTCACACATATTAGAAGGGAAGTTGCTAACAATGAATTCTGAGATTCGTGTGAATATGAACATAATAAGCACGAATACTGTAGCAGCAATCACTTTTAACAATGGGGGAATTGAAAAGAACCATGCATTACAAAACAAACAACTCTCAAAATTTTGACAAATCGGTTAAACCATAAATTATCATCTACACTAGTACAGGCTGTCCATGCTGAGGATTTGTTGCAGATAGTTGGAGGATATAATCTATATCAGTTTGCTTTTAGGTAAGAATTCTGAAGTTCCATCACTAATAGGTAAGGGACTACAAGTAGCTCTACTTTTTCCAAGAATGGAGCAGAAAGACATTCATTGAAGCTGAAATTTCAGAAAGAATTTAGCAAAGCTTAAGGTACAAATTAAGGCTATGAGCAACCAGTTCAATCAGGAGGGTGTGGACTATTGCATGGGTGAGGGACTTAAACAATGGACAGACCTGGAGAAGGTTATTGATAAAGACAACTAGCAGAAAGTGAGGACTGCAGATGCTGGAGATCAGAGCTGAAAAATGTGTTGCTGGAAAAGTGCAGCAGGTCAGGCAGCATCAAAGGAGCAGGAGAATCGACGTTTCGGGCATAAGTCCTGAAGAAGGGCTTATGCCCGAAACGTCGATTCTCCTGCTCCTTTGCTGCTGCCTGACCTGCTGCGCTTTTCCAGCAACACATTTTCAGCTATTGATAAAGACAAGAAAATAATAATTGGACAGCATGGGAGCCTGACTGTTCAGGTATTCTCTTCAAGACTGCTTGATATAGATTGCAGGTTTGCAAATATTGAAGGAGTTATAGAAAATAACTGGGAACCAAGTATCTCTCCAACCATCTGCAACAAATCCTCAGCATGGACAGCCTGTATTAGTGTAGAGCTGTCAGAATCAGCTGCAAAGCTCTCAGTGTAGAGCTGCAGAGCTGTCAGAATCAAATTGTGCAATGACAATTTGTCTGATGAAGGACAGATCAGTACCAATGGGGCCATTTGAGGCCACTGGTCAAAAAAGAGAAAGTGAGAACTGCAGATGCTGGAGAAGTCAAGAGTCCAAAAGGATAGCGCTGGAAAAGCACAGCAGGTCAGGCAGCATCCAAGAAGCAGGACAGTTGACATTTCAGATGTCAGATGTCTTCTTCCTTGGGATCCTTCAACCACACGGAGTTAACATCAATCTCACTAGTTTCCAAATCTCCCCTTCCCTCACCTCATCTCATATCCAACTCCGTAACTCAGCTTTTTGACCTGTCCATCTTCCTTCCCATCTATCCACTCCATCCTCTCCACTGATCTATCACAATTATCCCCCCTATCTGCTGCCACCTATCACCTTCCTACCTACCTTCCCCTCAGCCCCAGTCCCACCTCCCTATTTATCTCTTATCCCCCTTCCCCCTCCGCATTCCTGATGAAGGGCTTTTGCCCAAAACATCGAATCCTCTGCTCCTCGGATGCTCCTGACCTGCTGTGCTTTTCCAGCACCATCCTTTTCTACTCTGGTCAAAAAAGACAACTGCCAGATGTGGATACTAAAGTCAAATATTTAGCAGATGGGTTTAGCCAATGGAGAATGTGACTATTATATGCAGAGCAGGAAAGGGCAGTGGAAAATATAAAAGCTAGATAAATATACTGGATGAGGTGCAGGTGGTTAGATCCATGAAGATGTTAGGAATATGAAGTACACAAAGGAAAGGCAATAAAACATTTTCTTAGTCCAATAGTGCACCAGAGAGTGAACATGCCTCTGGAAAGAGATTATATTTTCTTGAAAAACTCCTATTAATATGAGGGTGGGGGGGGGGGGGGGGGGGTCAATCAAACAGTAGCAGTCTAGAAAGAGATAGAAGGCAAAATAGTTTAAATAAAGTCAGAAGTCACATGACACCAAGTTATAGCCCAACAAGTTTATTTGAAATCACAAGCTTTCCTTCGTCAAAGCATCTGAAACAATATAGGCAGAGGGGCCAAGACCTTAGTTCACTTTGAGAGACAGAATGGGTGATTTGGCCCCTTTTGCTGTAAAATTATTTGATTCAACGTACCCATTTTTAACTTATACATAATGAAAACAACAAATACTACACATTTTCTGACTGTAAATTACCTTGATTTCTCTTAGGATTTCACAAAGTATTGGTGAGTCCTGACAGATGTCCTCAAATACATCACTAAAAACCTGAAGACGTCTCAAATTTGGTCTAGGGAGATGGTCTATCTTCATCAGCTCCTGCATTCGTAGTATAATAAATGAAATTACTGATTAAAATGGAGGTCAATCATAAGGTAAACTAGGATACTTAGGTAGCACAACAACTTGAAATAAACTTTGACAAATAAGACAAAAATACTTGAACAACTATAATAACTGCATCGATAAGTTAAAACATTTGGGAAGTCCTGGTCTATGTAGTCAGATCCTTTCCACTGTTTCTGTCATATTCTTTGTTCTTCATCAAAACACAGAAAATAGGAGCAAGTCATTTGGTCCCTCAAGTCTATTCTGCCATTCTTAAGATCATGACCTTCTAAACCTTTTATTTATTCGTTCACAGGATATGGGCATCGCTGGCTAGGCCAGTATTCGTTGCCCATCCCTAACTGCCAGGATTGTAGTTGAGAGTCAACCACAAATTTAATAGCCTGTTCCTGCTTTAACCCCATATCCTTTGATCCTTTTAGCCCCAAGTGCTACATCCAACTCCTTCTTGAAATCATATCATGTTTTGGGCTCAGCTGATTTCTGTGGTAGCTAATTCCAAAAGCTCACCACTTTGCAGGCGAAGAAATTTCTCATCAGTCCTAAATGTATTATATCAGCCCTGTATCATTACAATGTGACCCTAGAATTAGAACTTAGAAAGTTCTGGACTTTCCCACTACTGGGAGCATCCTTTCTGCATTTACCCTTTCTAGTCCTGTTAGAATTTTATAGACTTCCATGAAGATCCCCCTCATTCTTCTGAACTTCTTTGAATACAGTCTTAACTTATTCAACCTCTACCCATATGTCAGTCCCACCATTCTAGGAATCAGTCTGATAAACCTTTGTTGTACTCCCTCTCTTGCAAGAACATCTTTCCTCAAATAAGGAGGCCAAAACTGCACACATTATTCCAGGTGTGGTCTCACTAAGGGCCTGTATATTTGCAGCAAGATATCCCTGATAATCACAGAATCCCTACAATTCAGATAGGAGACCATTTATCCCACTTAGTCTGCACTCTCTGAAGAGCATACCACACCCCTACCCTATCTCCATAATCCGGCATTTACCCACCTAACCTAAACAACTCTACTAATAGCTGCACCACGGACAAATTTACCATGGCCAGTTCATCTAACCTGCTGTGGGAGGAAACCGGAATACTCAGAGGAAACTCACACTGACATGGGGAAAAGATGCAAATTCCACACAGATAATCACTCAAGGCTGGAACTGAACCTGAGTCCCTGCCACTGTGAAACAATTGTTTAATCACGGAGCCACCATGCCACCCCACTCCTGACTTGAATTATGAAGACCAATATATTATTTGCCTTCTTTACCACGTGCTGCACCTTCAGCAACTGGTATATGTGGCCACCCAGGTCTTATTGCACATTCATTGCTATCAGTTTATAGCCATTTAAGTATTAATCTACCTTCCCATTTTGGCTACCAAAGTGGATAGCCTTACATTCAACCCCATTATATTCCATCTGCCCATTCACAGAGCTTGTCAAATTACACAGAAACATCTCTGCACTCTCCTCAAAGTTCAATCTCCCACCCAGCTTTGTGTCATCTGCAAATTTGGAGTTGTTACATTTAGTTCTCTCATCCAAATCATTAATATATATTGTGAACAGCTGTAGTCCTAGCACTGTTCCATGTGGTACTCCAGTAGTCAATGTCTGCCATTCCGAAAAAGATACATTTATTCCTACTCTTTATTTCCTTCCTGCCAACCAGTTCTCTATTCATCTCAGTATTAGCCTCTAATCTATAGGATCTGTTCCAGATTCTACAGAATCTTGGAAGATGCCCACCAAAGCCTTCACTATTTCTAGAGCCAATTCCTTAGGTACTCTGAGTTATAGTTTATCGGTGAATTTTTTCGGCCATCAATCCCATCAATTTCCCCAGTACTATTTCCCCACGAAAACTGATTTCCTTCCGTTTCTTCCGCTCACTAAACCCTGCATTGCCCAACCTATTATTTGTATCCTCCTTTGTAAACAAAGAATCAAATTATGCATTTAGTTGGTCATCACCCCCAGCAAAAATTGTTATCTCCCACAACAAAGTGAAACTATTATTATTTTGCATTCAGAACAATCCCAGTCCTACACTTTCCTATAATGCATTTAAAAAAAAAATTGAGATTTTCAACAAGGTTTGGTTAGAATTTAATTCATCAAAATTCTTCATCAATTCCCCACAGTTTGCTTTAAATTACAGCCCTTTATAGTTTAACTCCGTTATACCAGCTGCAATTACTTGTTTAAACTGCTTTCCAAATGTGTGCCCAGTTCCAGGTGATAATTCCAAATTTAAAAAAACCTCCCCACAAACTGTTTCCTGTTGTTGTATAAGGTATAAATTAACTTTTGGATATTGTGTAAAATGGGTGACACTGCATGAACTATCTTTTATAAAACACATGCCATATTCCTTTTTAATCTAAGTCAATGGTATTTATTTTGCAGAATCTAACGGGCACCAATGCAATACCATTCATTTTAGAATCCTAATAGTGCAGTAAGAGGCCATTCAGCCAATTCAGTCTGCATCAACCCTCCAAAGAGCATTTCACCCAAACCCACCACATCCCCTCACATGGGGATTTTACCAAGAATAATCCACATATCTCTGGACATGACAGGGCAATTTAGCATGGCCAATCCATCTAACTTGCACAGAGAAGGATCATGTGAACATATCAACTACAAAATATTTGAGAGGAAAATATAACCGTTTGTTTTATTTTACCCCTTTGGATGATGTAGTGTCTACATAATGGCTTGTTTTTTCCTTCCTAAGTCTAATATTCTAAAAGGAGTCACTAAAAAATGTAAGCACTATCCCATGAGTGAGAATTGAAACATAGCATGCATTGATAAATTGAAATCTGTCTGCTTTTCCACCAGGTTAAAAAAAAACACCTTATATTAGAGTAAATTCACTTTTAACAAAATGAATATTCAATCTAATTATGGGACTGTGGAATTCCACAAATAGTCAGACATACTTAACTTACAGAATTTGCCACAGCCCTTATGCTATTTTCCTCCCTATTTTGATCTTCAGGTATGGCATTAGACATGACAGTGCAGCCACAAAATATTACCATCCCTTACATGAGTTAGCTTCCACTCATGCTTTGCTACTGCTTTGTAACCAGTCAGTGCCTCTCTATCTAGAAGATCTTGCTTCATTAGGATATTTTTCTCGAATTCGAGCAGCTTACTGAATTGGTCCTTCTTCGTCAGCCCAACCAAGTAAGATTCAACAAAATGGTCCTGGCCATGGGCACTATGTGATCTTGTACACTTCTGCAGTCGAGGCTTTATGAGCATGAGGTTCGATAGTTCCAATTCCTCTTTGGCAAGACGATCTGGTACAGTTTGTGCCTGTGTGTGTGGGGATTCTGAACATGGCTTGTTTTGTGGGATTGCTGAATCACTGCAGACATTCTGAGAAGTTCTGGCACTACTCTGGTTGAGATGATTGCAGATAGGGCTCAGACGTGCAGGCTTTATTGGCACCGTACTACTCATCAGGTGACAGTCAACAAATGCAGCTGTCATTTTCTGAACATTGGCATCACTTAACTGCTGGAAAGACCTGTACTTTTTATCTTTCTTAAAAGGAGCAGGTTTTTTTGCACTCTTCCATAACACTGAGGTATCGTGATGCCTTGATATTTTATGCAGGTTCCTATGGTTTAAATGTCCAAAGCTGTAGGCATGAATGTCAGCTTTCTGAGACTTCTCCAACTGATGGAGTAGCTGTCGGAGTGTTTTCTTTTGTGGGTCAGAATACTCCTTTGAGTTATTCTTCATTGATGTCATTGTTTCAGTGAAGTAAAACCTGAAAAATTTATAACATAAAATAAAATATCAATCTGATACAGAAATTTTACAGTAACTGCTCAATCTGCAAAATATCTATGAAAAAGTTTCTTGCTAAATCTTGTATTATGTATTATGTCAGAACTTGAACTTGTTCCACTATCCATATTTACATAGAGTCATAGAGATGAAGTAGACCCTTCAGTTCCTCTCAACCATATCGACCAGAATCAAGTCCCATTTGCTAGCATTTAGCCTATATTCCTCTAAACCCTTCCTATTCATATACCCATCCAGGTGCCTTTTAAATTTTGTGATTGTATCACCCTCCACCACTTCCTCTGGCAGCTCATTCCATACACGCACCACCCTCTGCGTGAAAATGTTGCCCCTTAAGTTCCTTTTAAATCTTTCCCCTTGCACCCTAAATCTATGCCCTCGAGTTCTGGATTCCCCCACCCCAGGGAAAAGACCTTGTCTATTTACCCTATCCATGCCCCTCAGGATTTTATAAACCTCGATAAGGTCACCCCTTAGCCTTCGATGCTGCAGAGCAAACAGCCCCAGCCTCTTCAGCAACTCCCTACACTTCAAACTGGCAACATCTTTGTAAATCTTTTCTGAATCCTTTCAAGTTTTACAACATACTTCCTATAGGAGGCAGACCACAATTGCACACAATATCCCAAAAATGGTCTAATCAATGTCCTATACAGCCACAACACGACCTCCTAGCTCCAATACTTAATGCCTGATCAATAAAGAAAAGCATACCAAACACCTTCTTCCCTATCCTATCTACCTGCGACTCCACTTTCAAGGAGCTATGAACCTGCATTCCAAGGTCCCTTTGTTCAGCAATACTCCCCAAGACCTTACCATTAACTGTATAAGTCCTGCTCTGATTTGCCTTTCCAAAATGCAGCACTTCACATTTATCTAAATTAAACTCCATTTGCCACTCCTCGGCTCATTGGCAAATTTGATCAAGATCCCGTCGTACTCTGAGGTAATCTTCTTTGCCAACACCTCCAATTTTGGTGTCATCTGCAAACTTACTAACTATATCTCCTACGTTCATGGCCAAATCATTTATATAAATGACAAAAAGCAGTGGACCCAGCACCAATCCTTGTGGCACACCATAGATCACAGGCCTCCAGTCTGAAAGGTAACCCTCCACCACCACTCTCTGTCTAATATCTTTGAGCCAATTCTGTATCGAAATAGCATGTTCTCCCTGCATTCCATGTGATCTAACCTTGCTAACCAGTCTTCCATGAGGAACCTTGTTGAATGCCTTATTGAAGTCCATATAGATCACATCTACTGCTCTACCCTCATTGATCCTCTTTGTTACTTCCTCAAAAAACTCAATCAAGTTAGTGAGACATGATTCCCCACGCACAAAGCCATGTTGACTATCCCTAATCAGTCCTTGCCTTTCCAAATACATGTAAATCCTGTCCCTCAGGATTCCCTCCAACAACTTACCTATCACTGATGTTAGGCTCACCGGTCTATAATTCCCTGGCACCTTCCTTAAATAATGGCCCCATGTTAGCCAATCTTCAGTCTTCCGGCACCTCACCTATGACTATCGAGAGTAGAAATATCTCAGCAAGGTGCCCAGCAATCATTTCCCTAGCTTCCCACATAGTTCTGGGGTACATCTGATCAAGTCCTGGGTATTTATCCAACTTTATGCGTCAAGACACCCAGCACTTCCTCCTCTTTCATACAGACATTTTTCAAGATGTCACCATCTATTTCCTCACATTCTATCTGTAATTGTGACATTAAGTAGAGACAAATTCCAAAAACCACATTCCTACTTATTCATTTGCTTCTGACAGGTAACGGTAAGGTTACGTTTAAGCAACTATGTTGGCTCATGCTTAGCACTGCTACCTCACAGCGCCAGCGACCCGGCTTCGAATCCAGCCTCGGGCGACTATCTGTGTGGCGTTTGTACATTGTCCCCGTGTCTGTGTAGGTTTGCTCTGGTTTCCTCCAACAAAGATGTGCAGGTTAGGTGAATTGGCCACTCTAAATTGCCCATAATGTTTAGGGATGTGCAGGTTAGGTGCATTAGCCAGTGGTAAATGTGGAGTAATAGGGGAGTGGGTTACTCTTCCGAGGGTCAGTGTGGAATTGTTGGGCCGAAGGGCCTGTTTTCACACTGTATTCTAAAAACTACAATCAATAAAAAGCGAACAGTTTTGAGCATATATCAAAATTTAGTACCTAACTACAGTTCTTCCAAGTTATATTTTTGTATCAAGTATTAGGCATATTGAACAGCCATATCCAAACCTTCAGAAGTTTACCATTTTGCTGGGCAACAGACAAGCTTTAAACAAGTATCTCACAACTTGCTGAAGATAGGGTGATCAGAAAGTTAAAGTAAACGAGTATTAAAAGAACAGATCTGCCAACTCTGGTTGCCTGTGTTCCTATAGATTTTGGTATATGACCTCCTGCCTCCAACATATTGCACCACTGGGTTCTGGGAACATGTGCTCTGACCATGGATTAACTCTGCATTTTATAATGTATTTCAGCACCAAAGAGTAACATTTGTTATTGCAAGACTCATTTCCCAGTGGTTCCTCATCAAAATCAGTTTCACATTTATACTGTCTCGTAATATTCACACACATTGAGGACATAAAATATCCCGAACTGCTCGATTCAGTCCGATCTTGATGTGGAGGTGCCGATATTGGACTGGGTTGGACAAGGTCAAAAATCACACAATATCAGGTTACAGTCCAATGGGTTTATTTGAAAACACTAGCTTTCAGAGCGCTGCTCCGTCATCAGGTGTTAGTGAGACAAGAAGACAAAGTTTGTGAGAAGATTTGTAGCTTGGGTGCTCGTTGTTGTGGTTCTGTGGCAACACAAATTCCCAGCTCGGCGAACAAACCACAAGACAGGAAGACCTGAGACAGAGAATTTATAAGGAAAAGATCAAAGGGTCATGCAACTCATACGAACAAATTGAACACACTTAAGATGGCTCTTAAATCTTCAATCTAACTGTTTAAAGATTTAGGTGCCATCTTATGTGTGTCCAATTAGTTTGCATGAGTTGTATGACCCTTTCACCTTTTCCTTGTAAATTCTGTGTCTAAGGTCTTCCTCTCTCACTCTCACCTGAAGGAGCAACTCTCCGAAAGCTAGTGTTTTTAACTCAACCCGTTGAACCTGGTGTCATGTGATTTTTGACCCAGTTCGATCATGGGGGAGCTGTAATTCAATGCCATTTTCCTACCTTCATTCCATACCCATTGATACCATAACCTAACAAAAACCTACATTCTGCAACCTGGAGAGCTCCAAATGTCTACACATCCACAACCTTTTGACTGAGATTTCCATATTTCCATTTCCTTTTGCATGAAAATAAGCTGCCTTACTTCTTAATGACCACATTTTAACTAGTCCAAGAGTGATTTCCCCAGTGGACATTGTCTCTGTTCACCCTACACTACCAAATTCTTTAACATCTTAAACACCTTGGCTAAATAAACCCACATTCTCCTAAATCAAGGAAATCCAACCCACATTTATGAAACATCTGTTAATTCTTTAAAACTCTGCATCATTGCTAAGTCTATGTTGCATCACCTCCAAGACTGATCTGGCTTTATTGAGAGTTGATGTCCAAAACTGAATATAGTCAATTTACCAAACAAGAAAAACAGGGAACACAGGAATAGGAGTAGACCATTCAACCCCTCAAGCCTGTTCCACCATTCAACAATAACATGGCTGATCTCTGGCTGAACTCCATTTATCGACCCATATCCTTAATACCTTTGCTAATACAAAATGATTTATCTCTTAGTTAAAATTAACAACTGATCTAGCATCAACTGCCATTTGTGGATCGAAAATTCTTCCACCCTTTCAATGTAGACTATACACAGGAAGGAAGAAAACCAAATCTTCTATAACTTTTGACAAAGATGACCTGATGTACAATCTAGATAACTGAAACATGCATCTATCTAACCAAAGAAAGTACTTTTGTTCACTTAGTACAGTTTTCACTAATCAGTTGTACCAGTGAAAGTCTTTACATATGTTAGATTAGATTCTCTATAGTATGGAAACAGGGCCTTTGGCACAACAAGTCCATAGTGACCCTCCAAATAGTAACTCACCCAGACCCATTCCCCCACCCTATATTTACTAATACACCTAACACTATGGGCAATTTAGCATAGTCGATTCACCTGACCTGCACATCTTTGGATTGTGGGAGGAAACTGGAGCACCTGGAGGAAACCCACACAGACACGGGGAGAATGTGCAAACTCCACATAGACAGAACCCGAGTCCCTGGCGCTGTGAGACTGCAGTGCTATCCACTGAGTCACCATGCCACCCAAATTATAACATGGTTTGTATGTGTGTTACCTATCTTTTCACATAAGGTTAATAATTTTATACTTAAGACAGTACTGCTTGCAATTATAAAGTATTTCCATAAAGGAATCTGCTTATGGAGGGCATCATTTTAACATTTAAAAAGATAAGTCTAGACCACACTTCTTTGCGTACCCTTCTGCAGCAGGAAGAACGAAGCTCTTGTATTGAATTAGTGCCTTAGATGACAATTGTCTTAAGATACCTGACAGCTAGTTAAGTATTTCTGAAATGTACTTGCTGCTGTAATTTAGAAAATGCAGAACTTTATTTCTGCAGGCAATTTCCCACAAACAGCAATGTGACATTATTCATTGAATCATTAAATGATATAGCACACAGAAATATTTTGGCCCACTATACCTTGTATGGCCACGGAATGTACTGTGCAATTAGTTATATTTCCTGCCACTTCACAATAGTCTTACAAATGCTTTTTTAGATTAGATTAGATTACATTAGATTAGATTACATTACAGTGTGGAAACAGGCCCTTCGGCCCAACAAGTCCACATCGACCCGCCGAAGCGCAACCCACCCATACCCCTACCCCTACATTTACATTTACCCCTTACCTAACACTACAGGCAATTTAGTATGGCCAATTCACCTAACCTGCACATCTTTGGACTGTGGGAGGAAACCAGAGCACCCGGAGGAAACCCACGCAGACACGGGGAGAACGTGCAAACTTCACACAGTCAGTCGCCTGAGGCGGGAATTGAACCCGGGTCTCTGGCGCTGTGAGGCAGCAGTGCTAACCACTGTGCCACCGTGCCGCCCACAAATTCCTTCATTAAACTTGGAACCCGTCAGACATTGCATTTCACAACATAATGGGAAAAGTTTCCCTGATTGGCCTTCCATGGTTAGGTTTAAAACACCAGGCCATCTTTGCTACTTTTAAGGAACACAAGGTGAATAAGCTGATATGATATCCCGACTGCTCCATGTCCTGACCCATTTTCAGCCTGGCAATGTGCTTATCCAAGGTTGAATAAATATTTTTGTATATTATGGAATGCCATACACAAAGTCTCTAATATCAGGATAACCTAAAGTCAGTGCTTCCTAAGCTTTCTCTCTCTGAGATCCCACTTCAAATTTTGAAAATAAATGATGACCCCTCAACGAGAACCATTACAGCAGAATTACTATAAAACTTGGCCAGCACTCCACAGCGGCCACTGTTGCCTCAGAACTTTCAGGAGCACATTTGGAACCCTAAGCCTCACTTTGAGAAGCACTGATTTAAGCTCAGTAGGCATTTTATCAATCATATAGAATATGAAGTTGGACATTACATGCCAGGCATGTTTTTAGCAGGAGGACATGTAAAATAGGTCAGGTACTCAATCCACAATCTTTCTACATATCCCAAGCTGCCTGTAATAATATGTTAAGCAGGTCAAGATCACTCACTCAATGTAAATAAAAATTAAAGGTCAATTAGCCTATTGACCAGGATTATACACTTCCAATTCCATAATACAAATGGTTTAAATGAAAAAGTGGAGGAAGGAAATGGGCAAGACATTCAGGGGGTGCCCAACATACATCAGGGGAAAATTCCAAGATATGCTAGTTTCTGCGTCTGTAGGTTGCTAATGTGCAAAGATTGCCATCAGTAGAATGATTTGCTCTTTGTGTCGGAATTGGGAGATTAGGAAGAGTTTTCATGTTACTGATGATTAAGTCTGCAGGAAGTGTGTTTGGTTGTGAATCCTATTGGATTGCATGAAGCATATGGAGCAGCGGTTAGAGGCAATGAGGAATTTATGGGAACTCGGGGGTGTGATAGATGGTAATTGCAGAAAGGTAGAAAAATCACAGATACAGTCAGGTAGATGGATAACCTCCAGGAAAGGTAGGAGAGGAAAGAAGGTAATATAGGAATCTCCTGTGGCTATCCCCATCTCAAACAAGTATGCTGTTTTGGAAAATGTAGGGTGCGATGGACTCTTAGGGGAATGTAGCAATGACAGCCAGGTTTCTGGAACAGAGATGGCCTCAAAAGTAACATGGGGTACATCAGGTTCCAAGCGATCAATTATCATAGGGAAGTCTCTCGTCAGAGGCACAGACAGAAGTCACTGTTACGGACAACAAGACTTCAGAACAGTGTGTTGCCTACCTCGTGCCAGAATTAAGGATAACTCAGAGGGTGCAGAGTATTCTTAAAGAAGAGAGGGAGCAGCAAGAGGTCATTGTACACATTGGAGCTAATAACATAGGAAAAGGAAAGATCGAGGTTCTGAGCAGAAAATAAAGGACATTAGGCAGGATTTTAAAAGTAGGTTCTCAAGAGTAGTAATATTTGGATTATTCCCAGTGTCATGAGCTAGTGACAGTAGGAATAGAAGGATACAGCAGATGAATGCATGGCTGATGAGTTGGTGCAGGAGAGGAGGATTCACATTTTTGGATCATTGGAATCTTTTCTGGGATAGAAGTGGCCTGAATAAGAAGGACAGATTGCACTTGAATTGGAAGGAGACTAATATACTAGTGAAAAGATTAGAGCACTTTTGTCTTGATCTTTGCAACGTTTTGTGTTTACAAGCTTTAATGTTTTTACAGTACTTAATTAAGGATCTTTGTACAATGAAAGGGTTAGGGATTTTGGGCTGGCTGTTTGAGACCCAGATGCTTGACTGAAAAAGGAATTTGACTTGGGTTGTGTGATCCCGCTCGCTGAGGTTCATAGGATTAAGAGGAGACACTGTGGCCAAGTGGTCAATGGCCTAAATATCTAGGCCCAACTTGAAATTGTCTCAACAGTTTCTGCAATCAAGGCCTGATGGAATGAAGAGAGGCTAATGTTATCACCGGTGAAAAGCTAAAAATAACCAGTTCAGATCTGTCTTACATATTGAATTAAGGATTGCTCTCGTTTAATGTTATTTGGATGCTGGAATGATCAAGGTTGGAACAATGCTTGCCTCCTGTACAGCAGAATACATTCAAAATCATGTTCCACACATGTATAAGAAGATATTTTCTATACAAGTAAAATATTTTACTATACATTTTTAAAAAGTACACATTTTAGACTGTGATTCAGCTGAACAGCTAAGCAATAAAAACTCAGTCTTAAAAATATCAGTAATCACAGAAGTAATTAGCTTCCCTATACTACCCCTCTTGTTCATCCTCTTTCCCCATCACCTATTTTCTGGGATGGGAAATCCAGGCAAAGTAACAGAAGCTGATATTTAGATGTAACCAGGATTTTTTTACATTACTTTATTTTCATAATAGTGTAGCAAATATATATATATATGATCCTTAATTGTAAAAGAAGCACAAACTGCTTGAATAGAACTGTATGTTTTTGTTTAAATTGGGATGCCTCAAAATTCAGGGGAGAAAAATCAACATGATACAAATGGTCATGTTAAATTTGTAATAAATTTATTAGGACATAAGTATCATGCAATGAATGCAGAATAAGTCTTTTTTGCTGATTAAGTTAGAGTTTAATTGCTTGCCGAGGAAACTGAACTTTGAGATCAGTTAAAGTTTACTCATTTTTGAGGCTAGTCAGAAAATGGAATGGTGAATTGCTTGCTCTATCAATTGATTGCTTCCTAAAGCATATTAAATAGTCTTGGAGACTAATTTCAGTTTCTCTGATGAGTATTCAAATATTGGCTCTTTTCAGTAGTCAGATATTGCATACAGTAAAATTGTTGTAGAAGTCAAAATCTTTTGCTTTTTGTATGGGTTTGATGTGGACTAAACAGCTTTTAGTGAAATTAAGCAGTCACATATTTCCAAATGACAACAGACCAGTCTCTCAGTGTGTGACAAAGGAGGTGAATTTAACCTGAGGGTCATCATGCCTCAGGTGAGGGGTGAAGTTGAGAAGCTGTGCTCTTCATGATGACCTCAGCCGGTAAGGGAATTGAACCCCCATGATTTTGGCATCACTCTGCATTGCAAACTACATCTAGTCAGCCAACTGAGCAAACTGATCCCAACCCCAGACAATTCTATTTCTGTTAAGCATCACACAAGAATGGCCATAGTTTGGATAGTGAAGGCGGCGTTTGATATGCTTTCCTTTCTTGGTCAGACCATTGACTATAGGAGTTGGGAGGTCATGTTGCAGCTGTATAGGACATTGGTTAGGCCACTTTTGGAAGGATGTTGTGAAACTTGAAAGGGTTCAGAAAAGATTCATAAGGATGTTGCCAGGGTTGGAGGATTTGAGCTATAGGGAGATGTTGAATAGGCTGGGGCTGTTTTCCCTGGAGCGTTGAAGGCTGACCAGTGACCTTATAAAGGTTAACATAATCATGAGGGGCATGGATAGGATAAATAGACAAAGTCTTTTCCCTGGGGTGGGGAAGTCCAGAACCAGCGGGCATAGGTTTAGGTGTGAGGGAAAAGATATAAAAGGCACCTAAGGTGCAACTTTTTCACGCAGAGGATGGTGTGTGTATGGAATGAACTGCCAGAGGAAGTGATGTAGGCTGGTACAATTGCAACATTTAAAAGGCACCTGGATGGGTAAATGAATAGGAAGAGTTTAGAGCGATATGGACCAAGTGCTGGCAAATTGGACTAAATTAAGTTGGTATATCTGGTCAGCATGGACCAGTTGGACCGAAGGGTCTGTTTCCGTGCTGTACATCTCTATCACTCCAATACAGAGGTGCTTGAAACTCTTTAAGAAGTACACTGCCAGAACAATAACGAGAGATATGATGTTTGTGTATTCCCCAGTGTTGGCCAGGCTTCTTGGCACCATGCAGCCATCATATAGACAATAGACAATAGACGCAGGAGTAGGCCATTCATTCCTTCGAGCCTGCACCGCCATTCAATATAATCATGGCTGATCATTCCTAATCAGTATCCTGTTCCTGCCTTATCTCCATAACCCTTGATTCCACTATCTTTGAGAGCTCTATCCAACTCCTACTTAAATGAATCCAGAGAGTGGGCCTCCACTGCCCTCTGGGGCAGAGCATTCCACACAGCCACCACTCTCTGGGTGAAGAAGTTTCTCCTGAGCTCTATCCTAAATGGTCTACCCCGTATTTTTAAGCTGTGTCCTCTGGTTCGGCACTCACCCATCAGTGGAAATATGTTTCCTACTGCCAGAGTGTCCAATCCTTTCATAATCTTATACGTCTCAATCAGATCCTCTCTCAATCTTCGAAACTCAAGGGTATACAAGCCCAGTCGCTTCAGTCTTTCAGTGTAAGGTAATCCTGCCATTCCAGGAATTGACCTCGTGAACCTACGCTGCACTCCCTCAATAGCCAGAATGTCTTTCCTCAAATTTGGAAACCAGAACTGCACACAGTACTCCAGGTGTGGTCTCACCAGGGCCCTGTACAGCTGCAGAAGCACCTCTTTGCTTCTATACTCAAATCCTCTTGTTATGAAGGTCAGCATGCTATTAGCCTTCTTCACTACCTGCTGTACCTGCATGCTTGCCTTCATTGACTGGTGTACAAGAACACCCAGATCTCTCTGTACTGCCCCTTTACATAAATTGATTCCATTGAGGTAGTAGTCTGCCTTCCTGTTCTTGCTACCAAAGTGGATAACCATACATTTATCCACATTAAAGTGCATCTGCCATGCATCTGCCCACTCACCTAACTTGTCCAGGTCACCCTGTAATCTCCTAACATCCTCATCACTTTTCACCCTGCCACCCAGCTTTGTATCATCAGCAAATTTGCTAATGTTATTGCTGATACCATCTTCTATATCATTAACATATATTGTAAAAAGCTGTGGTCCCAGCACGGATCCCTGCGGTACCCCACTGGTCACTGCCTGCCATTCCGAAATGGAGCCGTTTATCACTACCCTTTGTTTCCTATTAGTCAACCAATTTTCAATCCAATCTAGTACTTTGCCCCAATACCATGCACCCTAATTTTACTCACTAACCTCCCGTGTGGGACTTTATCAAAAGCTTTCTGAAAGTCCAGGTACATTACATCTACTGGATTTCCCTCATCCAACTTCATAGTTACATCCTCAAAAAATTCAAGAAGATTAGTCAAGCATGATTTCCCCTTCATAAATCCATGCTGACTCTGTCCTATCCTGTTACTACTATCCAGATGTGCAGTAATTTCATCCTTTATAATAGACTCCAGCATCTTTCCCACCACTGAGGTCAGACTAACTGGGCTATAATTTCCTGCTTTCTCTCGCCCACCTTTCTTAAAAAGTGGTATAACATTAGCCAACCTCCAATCCTCAGGAACCGACCCAGAATCTATTGAACTCTGGAAAATAATCACCAACGCATCCACGATTTCCCGAGCCACCTCCTTCAGTGCCTTGGGATGCAGACCATCAGGCCCCGGAGACTTATCAACCTTCAGACCTAACAGTCTCTCCAACACTAAATCCTGGCAAATATAAATTCCCTTAAGTTCAGGTCCTTCAGCCACTGTTACCTCAGGGAGATTGCTTGTGTCTTCCCAAGTGAACACAGATCTGAAGTACCCATTTAATTCCTCTGCCATTTCTTTGTTCCTAGTAATATATTCCCCTGTTTCTGTCTTCAAGGTACCAATTTTTGTCCTAACCATTTTTTTGCCTTGCACATACCTAAAAAAAGCTTTTACTATCCTCCTTAATATTCTTGGCCAGTTTACCTTCGTACCTCATTTTTGCTCTGCCTATTTCCTTCTTAGTAATCCTCTGTTGCTCTTTAAAAGCTTCCCAGTCCTCAGTTTTCCCAATTATCTTAGCTATGTTATACTTTTTCTCTTTTAACTTTATATGTTTCTTTACTTCCCTCGTCAGCCACGGCCCCCCATGCCTCCTCCTAAGATCTTTCTTCCTTTTAGGAATGAACTGATCCTGCAACTTCTGCATTATACACAGAAATATCTGCCATTGTTCCTCCACGGTCATCCCTGCTAAGGTATTGCACCATTGAACTTTGGCTAGCTCCTCCCTCATAGCTCCATAATTCCCTTTATTTAACAGAAGTACTGTCACTTCCGACTGTACCCTCTCCCTCTCAAATTGCAGATTGAAGCTTATTGTATTATGGTCACTACTTCCCAATGGCTCCTTCACTTCGAGGTCTCTGACCAATTCTGGTTCGTTACACAATACCAGATCCAGAATTGCCTTCTCCCTGGTCGGCTCCAGCACCAGCTGCTCTAAGAATCCATCTCTGAGGCACTCCACAAAGTCTCTTTCTTGAGGCCCAATACCATCCTGATTTTCCCAGTCTACCTGCATGTTAAAAACCCCCATAACAACTGTAGTGACATCTTTGCGACAGGCCAATTTCAGCTCCTGATTTAACTTACATCCGACATCCAGACTACTGTTTGGGGACCTGTAGATGACTCCCAAGAGGGTCTTTTTACCCTTAGTATTTCGAAGCTCTATCCACACTGACTCTACATCTCCTGACTCTAGGTCCCCCCGCGCAAGGGACTGAATATCGTCCCTTACCAACAAGGCCACCCCACCCCCTCTGCCCGTCAGTCTGTCCTTACGATAGCACGTGTATCCTTGAATATTCATTTCCCAGGCCCTGTCCACTTGAAGCCACGTCTCAGTTATCCCCACAATATTGTATCTGCCAATTTCCAAAAGAGCCTCAAGCTCATCCACCTTATGTCTTAGAAAAGGGATGACTTGGTCTAACCTCATCGGCTGCTGGGACCCATGCCTTGTGGCCCCATTTGCTGAAGTCAGAAAATATCCGGAAGGACACAAAAAGGGACAAGAAGGGACACTTGCTGGCCACTCCTTCAGTGAAGATTCCACGCAAGACCCACCTCTGTACCAAGGAGATCTTGAGAACACCTATTGATGGAGTTCAGTGAATAGAATCCAGCAGCCCCATCAAGCTCACCAGAGTGGGGAATACTTAGAGTCATAGAGATGTACAGCATGGAAACAGACCCTTCGGTCCAACCCATCCATGCCGACCAGATATCTCAAACCAATCTAGTCCCACCTGCCAGCACCCGGCCCATATCCCTCCAAACCTTTCCTATTCAAATACCCATCCAAATGCCTTTTAAATGTTGCAATTGTACCAGCCTCCACCACTTCCTCTGGCAGCTCATTCCATACATGTACCACCCTCTGTGTGAAAAAGTTGTCCCTTAGCTCTCTTTTATATCTTTCCCCTCTCACCCTAAACCTATGCCCTCCAGTTCTGGACTCCTCCATCCCAGGGAAAAGACTTTGTCTATTTATCCTATCCATGCCTCTCATAATTTTGTAAACCTCTATAAGGTCACCCCTCAACCTCCGACTTCCAGGGAAAACAGCCCCAGCCTGTTCAGCCTCTCCCTATAGCTGAAATCCTCCAACCCTGGCAACATCCTTGTAAATCTTTTCTGTACCCTTTCAAGTTTCACAGCATCTTTCCAATAGGAAGGAAACAGGAATTGCAAGCAATATTCCAACAGTGGCTAACCAATGTCCTGTACAGCCACAACATGCCCTCCCAACTCCAATACTCAATATTCTGACCAATAAAGGAAAGCATACCAACCGCCTTCTTCACTATCCTATCTACCTGCGACACCACTTTCAAGGAGCTATGAACCTGCACTCCAAGGTCTCTGTTCAGCAACACTCCCAAGGACCTTACCATGAAGTGTATAAGTCCGGCTAAGATTTGCTTTCCCAAAATGCAGCACCTCGCATTTATCTGAATTAAACTCCATCTGCCACTTCTCAGCCCATTGGCCCATCTGGTCAAGATCCCGTTGTAATCTGAGGTAAACTTCTTTGCTATCCATTACACTTCCAATTTTGGTGTCATCTGCAAATTTACTAACTGTACCTCTTATGCTCATATCCAAATCATTTATGTAAATGACAAAAAGTAGTGGACTCAGCACCGATCCTTGTGGCACTCCATTGGTCACAGGCCTCCAGTCTAGAAAATAACCCTCCACCACCACCCTCTGTCTTCTACCTTTGAGCCAGTTCTGTATCCAAATGGCTAGTTCTCCCTGTATTCCATGAGATCTAACCTTGCTCACCAGTCTCCCATGGGGAACCTTGTCGAACGCCTTACTGAAGTCCATATAGATCACATCTACTGCTCTGCCATTAATCCTCTTTGTTACTTCCTCAAAAAACTCAATCAAGTTTGTGAGACATGATTTCCCATGCACAAAGGCATGTTGACTAATCCTAATCAATCCTTGCTTTTCCAAATACATGTACATCCTGTCCCTCAGGATTCCCTCCAACAACTTGCCCACCACCACCATCAGGCTCACTGGTCTATAGTTCCCTGGCTTGTCCTTACCACCTTTCCTAAACAGTGGCACCACATTAGCCAACCACCAGTCTCCCAGTAACTCACCTGTGACTATCGATGATACAAGTATCTCAGCAAGAGGCCCAGCAATCACTTCTCTATCTTTCCACAGAGTTCTAGGGTACACCTGATCAGGTCCTGGGGATTTATCCACCTTTACCCATTTCAAGACATCCAGCATTTTCTCCTCTGTAATATAGACATTTTGCAAGGTGTCACCATCTATTTCCCTAGAGTCTATATCTTCCATATCCTTTTCCACAGTAAATACTGATGCAAAATAATCGTTTCGTATCTCCCCCATTTTCTGCGGCTCCACACAAAGGCCGCCTTGCTGATCTTTGAAGGGTCTTATTGTCTCCCTAGTTACCCTTTGGTCCTTAATGTATTTGTAAAATCCCTTAGGATTCTCCTTAATTTTATTTGCCAAAGCTATCTCATGTCCCTTTTTGCCCTCCTGATTTCCCTCTTAAGTATACTCCTACTTCCTTTATACTCTTCTCAGGATTCACTCGATCTATCCTGTCTATACCTGACATATGCTTCCTTCTTTATCTTAACCAAACCCTCAATTGCTTTAGTCATCCAGCATTCCCTATATCTACCAGCCTTTCCTTTCACCCTAACAGGAATATACTGTCTCTGGATTCTCAGTTATCTCGTTCCTGAGGGGTTCCCATTTTCTAGCCGTCTGTTTACCTGCAAAAATCTGCCCCTAATCAGCTTTTGAAAGTTCTTGCCTAATAGTGTCAAAATTGGCCCTTCTCCAATATAGAACTTGAACTTTTTAGATCTGGTCTATCCTTTTCCATCACTATTTTAAATCTAATAGAATTATGGTCGCTGGCCCCAAAGTGCTCCTCCACGGACACCTTAGAGTCACCTGCCCTGCCTTATCTCCCAAAAGTAGGTCAAGTTTTGCACCTTCTCTAGTAGGTACATCCACATACTGAATCAGAAAATTTTCTTGTCCACACTTAAATTCCTCTACATCTAAACCCTTAACACTATGGCAGTCCCAGTCGATGTTTGGAAAGTTAAAATCCCCTACCATAACCACCCTATTATTCTTACAGATAGCTGAGATCTCCTTACAAGTTTGTTTCTCAATTTCCCTCTGACTATTGGGGGGTCTATAATACAATCCCAATAAGGTGATCATCCCTTTCTTATTTCCCAGTTCCATCCAAATAACTTCCCTGGATGTATTTCCAGGAATATCCTCCCTCAGCACAGCTGTAATGCTATCCCTTATCAAAAACGCCACTCTCCTCCTCTCTTGTCTCCCTTTCTATCCTTCCTGTAGCATTTGTATCCTGGAACATCAAGCTGCCAGTCCTGCCCATCCCTGAGCCATGTTTCTGTAATTGCTATGATATCCCAGTCCCATGTTCCTAATCATGCCCTGAGTTCAGCTGCCTTCCCTGTTAGGCCCCTTACATTGAAATAAATGCAGTTTAATTTATTAGTCCTACCTTGTCCCTGCCTGCCCTGACTGTTTGACTCACTTCTGTTCTCAACTGTACCAGTCTCAGATTGATCTCTTTCCTCACTATCTCCCTGGGTCCCTCCCCTCACCTCCTTACTAGTTTAAATCCTCCCAAGCAGCTCTAGCAAATCTCCCTGCCAGTATATTAGTCCTCTTCCAATTTAGGTACAATCCGTCCTTCTTGTACCGGTCATTTCTACCCCAAAAGAGATTTCAATGATCCAAAAATGTGAATCCTTCTCCTGTACACCAGCTCCTCAGCCATGCATTCATCTGCTCTATCCTGCTATTCCTGCCCTCACTAGCTCGTAGCACCAGGAGTATTCCAGAAATTACTACTTTCTAGGACCTCCTTTTTAAATTCCTGCCTAACTCTCTGTAATCACCCTTCAGAATCTGTGTTTTTCAGACAGTCAGCTCAATTTGGGGAAAAGTTCACTTGATTTTGTTGTGAAAGACTGGTTTCTATAACTCAAGTGTTTTAAATTTGAACCATAATACTTTGTGTCTCATATCGTAATAGCAGCCGGGTGCATGTATTTTATGAGTAAAATACCTGACTCTACAGGTTTAAGTGCCTGTTGAGAATAGTTCACAGGCAACAACTGACTTGGTTACGTGAGATTCAGGGCGAGCTCACCAAATGGAGACAAAATTGGCTTGATGGTAGGAGACAGAGGGTGATGGTGGAGGTTCATTTTTCAGACTGGAGGCTACTGAACAGCAGTGTTCCACAGTGTTTGCCATTTGTACAAACGGTTTGGATGAGAATATAGGAGGCGTGGTTAGTAAGTTTGCAAATGATGCCACAACTCGCGATATAGTGGCCATGAAGAAAGTTACCCAATCAATTGAGTTAATGGGCTTCGAAGAGGCAGATAAATGCGAGGTTTTGCATTTTGGTAAAACAAAGAGCCGGACTTATACAATTGATGGTAGGGCCATGGGCAGTGTTGTAAACAGAAAGATCTACAGATTCAAGTACATAATTCTTTGAAATTTGCACCATATGTAGGCAGGATAGTAAAGTGGGCATTTAGCAAGCTTGTCTTCATTGTTCAGACTTTAGGGTGTAGGTTTGCACGCTGAGCTGTAGGTTTGATATCCAGACCTTTCATTACCTGGCTAGGGAACATCATCAGTGGCGACCTCCAAGTGAAGCAAAGCTGTTGTCTCCTGCTTTCTATTTATATCTTTCTCCTGGATGAGGTTCCTGGGGTTTGTGGTTTGTACAGGGCATTGGTGAGACTTCTTCTGGAGTACTGTGTGCAGATCTAGTAGCCCTGCTATAGGAAGGATATTATTAAATTGGAGATAGTTCAGAAAAGATTTGCCTGCATGTTGCTGGAAATGCAGGGTTTGAGTTATAAAAATAGGCTGGATAGGCTGGGACATTTTGTTTGGAACATAGGAGGTTGAGGAGTGACCTTATGAGGGTTTATAAAATCATGAGGGGCATAGATCAGGTGAATAGCAAAGACCTTTTTACAAGGGTGAGGGAGTTCGAAACTAGGAGACATATTTTTAAGGTGAGTGGAAAAAGTTTAAAAAGAGGGGTATGCTTTCCTTTATTGGTCAGAACTCCTTTATAGGAGTTGAGTGGAGAAATGTCAGATGAGTTTAATCCAGACAAGTGTGAGGTGATGCATTTTGGGAGGTCAAATGCAAGCAAAAAGCAGGCCTCTCGGACCGTTGTTATACAAAGGGATCTTAGGATCCAAGTCCATGCTCCCTGAAAGTAGAAAAGGTGGTGAAGGCGGCTTATGGCCTTCACAGGTTGGGGTACTGAGCAAGAAGTTGTCAAGTCATGTTATAGTTGCATCAGACTTTAGTTAAGCCACATTTAGAGTACTTGTATGCAGTTCCGGTATCATTCTATAGGATGAATGTGAAGGCTCTGGGGACGGTGCAAAAAAAGTTTACCAGGATGTTGCCTGGATAGGAGTACATTAACGATAAGGAGATCATGGTCAAACTTGGATTGTTTTTGTTACAGGGTCAGAGGCTGACAGATGATCTGATAGAAAAATAACAATTTATGAGATGGATGGAAAAGGTGAATAGTTGGAGCCTTTCTCCCAAGGTGGAAATGTCAATATTAGGTTTAAGGTGATAGTGGAAAGGTTTAAAAGGAGATATGCGAGGAAAGTTTTTTGCACAAAGGATGATGGGTGTTTTGAATGTGCTGCAAGGGGGGTTGATAAAAGCAGATACATCACCAAAGTTTAAGAGGCATTTAGAGAGACACATGAACAGGCAGGGAATACAGCAATATGGACCATCTACACACAGCTGGATTCGTTTAGAAATGACACCACGATCAACGCAGAAATGGTGGGCCAAAGATCTTGTTCCTGTGCTGTACAATTCTAAGATCTATGTGTTCAAGTGTAAAGCTCAGAAAGAACATAAGAACACAGGAAAGAGGAGCAGGAGGAGGTCATTCAGCCCATTGAAACTACTTTGCTGTTTTTCCACTATTCTCAAATCTCTTTATGTCACCTGTATCTAAAAATCTGTGAATTTCTTTCTTGAACATGTTGAATCATTGAGTTATCAGAGTCCTTGGGCATAAAGAATATTGAGAATAAAGAGAGGAAGAGAGACTATTAATCAGTGTATAACTGTACTGAGAAATCTAGGTGAAATCTTGAGAATTTAAACAAATAAAGGATGATCCTTGGAATAATATTGCCTTAGGGATAAGAAATCTTGTGAGAGAATGTTTGCTGAGAAAAAAAGATACACTCAAGAAAACTAATGGCATGTGCAGAAGCTCTGAGATTATTGATGGGAGAATAGATGAGGTTTAACATCTTGCTAAGAGACAGAAACCTAACAAGCACAAGTCAATTAAAACAAGTAAGGACATTGTTTTTATGCTCATCCTTCTGTTCAAAGGCCAAAACTGATGTACATTTTTGGGGAGGGGGGTGGGGCTGAGAAATCACAAGAAGATTAGAAAGCATGACAATGGGTAGAAGCAGTGGTCTAATTGGAAGAATGATGTGGAGGTGCCAATGTTGGACTGGGGTGGACACACTTCACTTGGAGGAATAGGGCTTGTGATTTCAAATAAACCTGTTGGACTATAACCTGTGACATCTGACCTAATTGGAAGACGCTAAGTCATTTGCATGCAAATATTTTGCTCGAAAGAAGAAAAGGAACCTATTGAGATGATTGCTGCAAAGATTTCTGACATATCAGTCTATGCGTTAGCGTAAATTGCCATTCTCAATTCTTAGGGTATAATAAGATGTGCATTGGCAACTGCACCAAGTGAATGTGAAGTATCAGAAAACATTGCTGCTATGTGCAATAACATGAACTTCTCAGATTTCTGTCAAGATGGTGACCCAAAAACAAAGCTGTTAAAGGCAAAGCACTATGAAGGCATAATGCTCATTCCAAGAGGACAAACTAAGCTAAGAGTCCAAAACACCATGAAGAAGGAAGATCTGCAGTTCGAGATAGTGGACATGAAGCAAAATCCCCATACCTCAGCTGAAATAAATCAGAAGCTTGGACTGATGATCCTTCACATAGCAGAAGAAATTGACGGTGTTGTGCATATCACCAAAGTATTGACTGTTGAACAGATTCTAACAGGCTACATCTTGCTCAAATAATGTAAACTAAACAATGAGATGAAAATCTTCAAATTCTACATCTAAAGAAAGGATGGCCTTAAACCATTAAAGTAAAACAATACTGGGCATACAGAGACAAAATGACTGCAAGGGAAGGCACCTTGTACAAAGGCGCATTTGTCCATAAAGAAATGCGAAAAGAGATTAAGTTTTTTTAAAAATTCATTCATGGGATGGGGACATCACTGGCGCGGCCAGCATTTATTGCCATCTCTAATTGCCCAGAGGGTAGTTCAGAGTCAACCACATTACTGTGGGTCTGGAGTCACAATAAGCCAGACAGGAGATCTCCTTTCCTGAAAATGAACCAGATGGGATTTTCTGTCAATTGGTGGTGGATCATGGTCATCATTAACTTCTTAATTCCAGATTTTAAAAAAATTGAATTCAAATTCCACCACTTGCCATGGCGGGATTCAAACCTGGGTCCCCAGAATACAATCTGGATTAATAGTATAATGATTAATGCCAGTAGACCACCACCAACCCACAAGACATAAGAAAATCAAATCTAATCTGAGGAAGATAATGGAAGTGCTCCACAGGGGCAACAAGATACAGTGCTGTGCTTGTAATGAACATCAAGTTAAATTGGTTAAATAATTGGTGATGACATAACATCCCAAACAGACCATGGATGAATTTTGCAGTGAACCTCTTCACTCTCAGAAACTGATATATCAGAGTTAGCTACTATTCACTCCTAGAAATTATATCTGTTGATGTTTTTGATCTCCAGTAATATATCAGGTAACCTTTCAGTCATTAGGGCATTCAAATGGTGAACACAATGGACCTAAACACTGGCGAGGCCATCACTAGTTTTTCTTTTTTTTGAACAAGAAGTTGAGGTGAACAATTGGACTTTGAATAGCAGATTGCTTTAAAGAAGAGGAGGATGAAAACAGATGTTTGCTGTTGGGAACTGGCCTAGAAGATAAAGCAACTTAGTTATTGTTCCAAGGATACTATAGGCCAATTGGCACTAAGATGTTGCTACAGTCCGGGCTGGCATCCGTGTGGTTGTGATGGCCAACCAGGCAGGTGCGATGCTAACCAGCCAACCATAGAGAATCTTGATTGGAAAGGGAGAGAAAAGCAACCCTACCGAGCAAATTTGATTCCGCTGACAGAACAAGGAACTGAAACACTCTTAATCCCAGATATCAACCTTTTCCCCAACAAATGTAATTGATCATCAACCTTAGTAGTGACACTTCCCAGAAATGCAACCTCACCCCAGGGAACCAAAAGGCACCAAATGAACCATTAAAAACTTACAGGGGCATCATAAGACAACCCGATTGCTTTGAAAAAAAGTGTGCAATAAATTAATGGGGGGCACAAACTGGATAGACTAGAAAGAACTTCATGTTCATGCATGATCAACTTTATCAATTGTAACATGAAAGTATGCTAAATGCATATTTTTGTGAAAAGGGGAAATGTTTGGCCAAATACCTTTGCACATTGTATATTGTCATGTCCATGTGACCTCTTTGCCATGATCTACTTTACTCATCATGTAGAGCTCTGATTGGAATCCAAATCCATTACTGGATCTCTACTGAAGGCAGAAAAACCGTGCAGGCTTATGAGGAAGGATCACCAGATCCGAAGCATTAACTTTGACTTCTCTGCACAGATACTGCCAGACCCTGCTGAGCTTTTTCAGCAGTTATTTCTGATTTACAGCATCCGCAGTTCTTTCAGTTTCTATTATAATATACGGTGCATATCGCAAATAACTGGTTTACACGGGTGGTGAAGGGGTTTAACCACTAAAATCCTCCTCCAGCTGTTCACCAATTTGCACATAAACTAAAACGTAGCTCTTGTTTTTTTAAAAAAGTAAATCAGTGTTCTCTCGCAAGCAGCACCCCCTCGGGCGAATTAGACCAACGTGAAGAAGGAAATAAACATTAAGCTTAAAATGTATAAACGTGCGATGTTTAAAACCAAACTCCTCGTCACATTGCGTTGTAAAAACAAATTAAAACCACATCCTCCTCCAGGTCGGTGAATTAGTGAATACATAAATAACCCGGTTTGACCTCTCAGCCTCAAGACTAATCTCGAAGTCAAAACCCCTGACCTTCAGGCTTTTTGTCAAGTCGTCCCTCCGGATGATAGTCCCCTGAACATTAAACCTGGGGCCTGAAAGGCCTCTCTTGTCTTTATCTCCGGCCGCTCCGGGAGGCCTGCGTTTCCCGGTTACCAGGCAACAGCCACATCCGGTACTGGGAACCGCCCTTCCGCTGATGTCATATGCCCGCACGTGCTGAAGCACATTGGGAAGCAGGGGCCTGTGACAAAAGCCTGTCCATTATTCTCAAACCACAAGTCAGCAGGGCGGTGCAATACACTTGCCTTGCCTGACATACGGCTCAAGATGTACTCAAAGAATGGATACCAGCTAGGTCAAAGTGGTCTGTTTTTCGCACCTTCACAACCATCCGATGAAGCTGGTGCTTCCAAGTAAACCTGTTGGACTATAACTTGGTGTTGTGTGATTTTTAACTTTCTTCACCCCCTTCAGCATTCATTCCCTTTACTTCCTATGCACATGGTAGTAAATGCACACTATCCACAAGGGTGTAATATGTTGAGGCTCTTTCAACAGGACCTTCAACATCTGCAACCGCTACCACCACCTTGAAAGGCAGCAGATGCATTAGAATCCTACCACCTAAAGTCCCCTTCAAGTCACTATAATCCTGATTTTGAACTATATCACCATACGTTCACTTGGTCAAAATCCTGGAACTTCCTTCTGATTGTTCTATGGGTGTCCTACACCTTAAGGACTGCAGTAGAAGGCAACGTACTGTAACCTTCAGGGCAATTAGGAATGGTCTATCCAGCAATACCCTACCTTTTTCAGGGCAATTAGGAATGACTTGGCCAGCAATACCTACAGCCTATGAACAAATAGAACAAAACCACTAACAAAAGTGTGATAGTAAACCAACCAGTTGTCTATGCTATTACCTACAACACCATGCTTCTTTGCCTTGTGTAGTAAACTATTTGTGGCATGTTGATAAATCTGAATATACTATAGTTACTAATTCCTTTTTATTCACCCTGTGCTTTACACCCTCAGAGAATTCCAGTAAGCATCAAATGCAAGTTCCTCCACAGAATCATACTGATTCTACCTCATTGTATTATGATTTTCTCAATATCCTGGCACTACCTCCACCTGCAAATTCCTCTGCAAGCTACTTAGCACCTTGACCTGGAAATGTATCGCTATTTCTCAGTGGTTGCTGGGTCAAAGTCCTGAAACTAACAGTATTTTGGATGTACTTATAACAAATGCACTACAAAGGTTCTTAAAGGTAGCTGACCATCATCTAGTTAGGACAATTAGGGATGTACAATAAATGCTAGCCCAGCTAGCAAAGCCTATACCCCATCTTGAAAATAATGCATTCTACCATTTTCCCCAATGATATGCATTAACGGTCCTACTGTATCCTGCTTACTGTCATTTTGTTTGAATAATGGTATTCTATTTATAGTTTTCTAACCTATTAATGCCTTTCCAGAATCAAAGGAATTTTTGAAAATTATAAAGAACACATGCACTATCTCCTTCCAAGTCCAAGGACTTGAACCTTCAGTTCTATTAGCATCATACCTCCCCCCTACCACCGATTGATAGCCTTAAGTTTTTGCCTCTTGCTTTTCTACTTTTCTAGGGAAGCTGTCCATGTTGTTTACTGTGAAGACAAATATACTTATTCAACACCACCGTTTCCTTGTTGTCTATTATTAATTCTCAAGTCTCTCACCTTCTAAAGGGACCAACACTTACTTTGTCTACTTTCCTTTCGTAGAAATTTTCACCCGTTTTACAATGTCTTGTGAAGAGACCATTATATGCATCCATGTTGTTCAATGCCTTCATTCATCTCTCTTTTAGTAGTCATTCTAGAGTAAATCATAACAGTTTGTCTCCTAGTTATGCTAAGACAAAACGCTTATTAAAACAATTAATTTTGATGCATGGTCATTACATCAATGTATCAACCTTACTTCTCTGCACAGGCTGACTGACATGCTGCATGTTTCCATTTTTATTTTTATACTTTTAGTTCCAGCAAAATTATTTTGCTTTTGTTTTTTATAATGTTTAATAAATTAGTATTGAAGAAAAAGATACAACTGTATTTTCCAAAAGGTTTGTACTGTTACTCAATGACAGGGTGTCCCCATTTTTACAGGTTGCAGAGAGGACAAGAGATTACTTATTAAAGCAACATTTCCAAAATATATGCACACACATTGTGGCTTATAAAGATTACTGGATTTGGGTCATTGGTAAACTAAGCATGGAAACCAACGTCATCACCTGTAGGAGGAAAATACAATATTGAAATTGATACCAGTTGTGGGAGAAAGTACAAGGCATTTTACTCAGTCAAACGCAATTAAATGGCTTCCAAAACATTCATACATGACCACCACCGAGACACTAGTTTCGCAAAACAGTTGCAATTTAATAGTAACAAAATGTTAGCTCTGACTAACAGATGACAATATCTCATTAGCAATCAAATGTAAACTTCTTATTCTGATTGTTTTAAAAAAAAAGTTTCAAATTAATCTGGTTTCTTCAACAAATTAAAAGGATTAGGGTTGGCCTGAACCCTAACACTAGGACAAACTTTGTTAGGATGAACAGTCCATTTTAGTTTTATGAATTCAATCTGCATTCCTCTGGAGTTTCTTCAACCCTGCACTGGTGGCTGCATACTCAGTTGCTGAGATGAAAGCTGCTGAATTCCCTTGCTAAACTTATCCACTCCTCTGCACTCATCTACCCCTTAAAACCCGCATGATTGAATAAGCTTTTCTTCAAATATACAAGTGTTTCCTGAGTTAACGGTCAAACTTTGTCTGATAATGTTGCTGTGAAGTGCCAAGATGTTTTATTGCAGTAAACATATAAAAATAAAGGTTGTCGTAGCTGCAAAAACAAAGAGCTGAATACTTGTAATAGTCAATCTCAAGTCTTTGAACAATAAACATTTTATTCAACTGTCTTGATAACTGTCAAGTAAAGTTTAAACCAGAAATGTATGGATACAAAATAAATTAAATGTTGTTCTATTAAAATAAAAACCCTCAGCTTTAGTTTTCTTCCTATCACATTCAAAACTCTGCAGATTCAATTCTTCTCATATCTTGCCATTGTGGGCCGAGCTCCATCCTCATTTCCATTAATTATTCATTGAAGGGGGAGCTAGGAAAGTACGATGAAAAGAACAGAAGGATTTTTTTGAAGAAGGATTGAAAGAGTCTTGGAGAATAAACACTGTCATAGACCAGATGGAACACAATCTGGCCATGCCAAAATCCATCCAGGCCATGCCAGCAGTTTTAAATGGTCCAACAATTGATCTCTAAAGTCTGTCTTTGTTATGCCAATATTGGCTAGAATTCCAGCCATTCTGTCATATAGATGCAGGTCGATGGAGAAATCTCCCCACCTTCATGGCAATCGTCAAATACCTGAAAAGTATGAATAGAGGAATTAAACACAAACAGAATAGGACAAGCAATATACAGAACCAACGTAAGCCTACAAATCAACAGAGCGGTGCAGCATCAAGCAGGTATCCAAAAATTAAAAAGAAATCCTTCTGCTTAATACTGCAGTTAACTTTTGGAGAAACACAATTTGAGATGCTCGGAAACAAAAACAGAAATTTCTGGAAAAATAGCAGGTCTGGCAGCACCTAGTCATATAAACATGCAGCACAGTGAAAAAAGTCCCAGTCTATCCTGCCTCAATTTAAAACCCACCAGTCCTGGCACCATTCTGCCAAATCTTTTGTGAACCATCTCTAATTTAAAAATATCCTTCCTATAACAGGGTGACCAGAACTGTACACAGTACTCCAAAACTGGCCTCAATCAATGTCCTGAACAACCTCAATATGAGGTCCCAACTCCTATACTCAATGGTGTGAGCAATGAAGGTAAGCGTGCCAAACACCTTCTTAATCACAGTCTACCTGTGATGCAACTTTTAAATTGTGGAGAGAAAGCAGAGTTAATGTCACATTAAAACGTAAAACATTAACTCTGCTTTCTCTCCACAGATGCTGCCAGACCTGCTGTGTTTTTCCAGCAATTTCTGTTTTAGTTTGATCTCAGATTCCACAGTTCATTGCTTTTTATTTTTAGGTGATGATCTGTTTAACAACTATGTTTCTCTGGAAGACAATTACTTGTTTAAAAAAAAAGACAGACTTGTTTGCCTATTCAGTCAATGAAGTACATTTTGAAGTGTAGTTATAGTTGTATGTTTAAAGAAAAGAAAAACAGCCCAATTACAGAGCATTGATTGTTGAACCTGCAAGCAATCACCTTGGATTAGATGTCCAGAGTTTCTGCCTCCTGAGAGAGTTTACATAAACTTATTGGGAGGGGGGAACATCATCTAGTATACTAGCAACTCAAAGGACTGTCAGCAGCTACGTAGAGAGGGAAGATCATATAAGTGGAAATGGCTCTTTAAGTTGTGGATGAAAAGGAAACGGCAGTACTAATGTGTCTTCTTTTCCAAAACAGCAGTACCTGCAGCAGTCTAATATGCAAACTCAGGAATTCCCTTACTAAACCTCTTCTACAAGATCTCCATTAAACTTTTCTTTTCTAATATCTCCTCCTTTGGCTTCTGATTTATCAAGAACCTTGGGAAAAATTTCTGTATTAATGCACAAAGAAATGTTTTTGTATGCACAGTGACATATTACAACTCAAAACTGTGGTGTTAGTTGCAGCAAAATAGCCAAATACAAAATACAAAATAAAATAAAATAAATAATTTTGGGAGCAAGGGGAGGATTTGAAAATACTATTAACGACAATTTTGCTGTCATTAAAAGTTCTGTCAATGTTTTTATAACAATAGCTCTGCACTCTTTCAATCATTACAGTTACTCCATTGCTGTGATAACAGTTCTAGGAGAACAGTCTGCCAGCAATGAGCAGCAGATAACAGGTGTTGTGTATATCAAAAACAGCAATAAAAACTTGAAGTCACAAATTAATCCAAACTGAAACACAGGAAAAGAAGAACATGCGATTTTCCTAAAATGCATCAAAAATTGAAATCTGTGGAGTATGCACTTCCAAAACAAAGGAATGTAGAAGTATAGTTTATATTTAACCACTGATCAGGAAGTCAGCATAAGGGACTTTTGTAAAAACTATGCATATTTTAGTTGGAAAGATAAAGCTGAAAAATGCAAGATTTATGATTAGCTTGTTTTTAGAACTCAAAAGGAAAAGTGGGACTGAAACAGGATTTGGTAGTTTTGCAAGACATGTTGGCACTAGATTTTCTTTGAGGGGGAAAAGAAAGTAACTGTCGAATATTAACTTGTGGATTGGTTCAAATAACAGTCTTTCACTGAACTGAGAGAAGACAGAACAGCTGGAACAAGGCCACCAAAAAGACTGTCAGCAAGCAAAATCACTCTGTCAGGGCAGGCGATGGCATAGTGGTATTATCATGAAACTATTAATCCAGAAACTCAGCTAATGTTGTGGGGACCTAGGTTTTAATCCTGGCAGATTGTTGAATTTGAATTTAATAAAAAAATCTGGAATTCTACTGATGATCATGAAACTATTGATGACAGTTGGAAAAACCCATCTGGCTCACTCATGTCCTTCTGCCATCCTCACCTGATCTTGCCTACATATGACTCCAGATCTACTGCAATGTGTTTGACTCTCAATTGCCCTCTGAAATGGTTTAGCAATGCACTCAGTTGTAACAATCAAAATCTCAACACAGAAATGAAACCACTTAGCAGTGACCCAGAAAGATAATCTCCTGCTGATTACCATACACCATTCTCCCTCAGCTGATGAATCAGTACTCCTCCAGTTGAAAAGCACTTGGAGGAAGAACGGAGGGTGGCAAGGGTGCAAACTGTACTCTGGGTGGGGATTTCAAAGCCCACCATCAAGAGTACTCTGAAGCAACACTGCTGGTCTGGTCTGACATCAAGGGAGCTTACGAGAAAAAACATACTTAACCTCATCCTTACCAATCTGTCAGCTGCAGATACATCTGTCCGTGACAGTATTGGGAAGGGTGACCACTACACTGTTCTTGTGGAGACAAAGTCCACCTTCATATTGGGAAAACCTACAATCATGTTGATACTATCATCATGCTAAATGGGACAGACTTTGAAGTGATTGGGCATCCATTACACAGTATATGCTATCAACAGCAGCAATTCCAAAACAATCTGCAAAGCCAGGCCTAACATACACCCCATCCCCCCACATCCACACCCTCACCACACTCCAAAACTCAACCATCACCATCAAGCCAGATTCAATGGAGACAGCAAGAGGGGATGCCAGGAGCAGCACTGGATATACCTAAAATGAGTTGTCAACCTGAGGAAGCTGTCAAACAAGATTACAAACAACTGGATCAGATCCAAGCTGTGTCACATCCAGTCACGAATAGTGCTGAACAATCAAACAACTCACTGGAGGAGGTGATTTCACAAATATCTCCATCCCCAATAACGGAAGAAGCGAACACATCAGCACAAAAGATAAGGCTGAAGCATTGGCAACAATATTCAGCCTTAAGTGCTAAGTGGATGACCAATCCTGGCCTCCTCAATGGCCCCAGTATCACAGATACCAGCCTTCAACCAATCCAATTCACTATGTGATATTAATAAACGACTGGGAGCACTGGACAGTAAAAGACTATGGATCCTGACAACATTCTGGCAATATTACTGAAGACTTATGCTTCAGAACTTGCTGCAACCTTAGCCAAGTAGTTTACAGTACAGCTACAACACTGGTATCTACTTGACAATACAGGTATTCCTATATTCAAACATCAGAACAAATTCAACCCAGCCAATTACTGCCCCAGTTTATTCTTGAACACCAGCAAAGTGATGGAAAGTGTAATCAAAAGTGCTATCAAGCAACACCTGCTCAATGACATTCAGATTGGCTTCTGCCAGGGTCACCGAACTCCTGACCTCATTACAGACTTGGTTCAAATGTAGACAAAAGAGTGGAGTTCCAAAGATGAGGTGAGAATGACAGCCCCTGATATCAAGGCTGCATTTGACCAAGTGCGGTATCAAAGAGCCCTTGCAAAACCGGAGTCAATGGGAACTGGGGAAAAGCTCTCTGCATCATCCCTGGCACATTGGAAAATGGTTGTGGTTGTTGGAGGTCAGTCATCTCAGCTCCAGGATATCTCAGTAGAGAATCCTCAAGGTACTGTCTTAGGCTCAATGATCTTCAACTGTTTGATCAATGACCTTCCCTCCATCATCACAACGTCTGAAGCAGGGATGTTTGCCACTGATTGAACAATTCACAACTCCTCAGATACTGAAGGAGCCCATGTTCAAATGCAAGATCTGGACAATATTCAGGCTTGGGTGGACAAATGGCAAGTAACATTCGCACCATACAAATGTCAGGCATTGACCATCTCCAATGAGAGACGAACCTACCACCGCCCTTCACGGTGTTATCATCAACATTCTTTGGTGTTACCCTTAACCAGAAACTAAACTGTACTCGCCACAAGAACAATCAGAGACTGGAATACTGCAGTGAGTAACTACTCCCCTGACTTTTCAAAGCCAGTCCACCACCTACAAGGCACAAGTCAGGAGTGCGATGAATAGTCGCCACTTGCCTTGATGGACGCAGCTCCAACAACACTCATGAAGCTTGACACCATCCAGGACAGAGCAGCCTTCTTGATTGGCACTGCATCTGCAAACATTCACCACCTCTGCTCAGTAGCAGCAGTGTTTTACTATTTACAAAATGCACTGCAGAAATTCAAAGATTTTGCTGAACACCTTTCAAACCTATGACCACGTTCACATAGAAGGACATGGGCAGCAAATACTTGGGAAGACCACCTTCAAATTCTCCTCCAAGCGTCCAAGTGAAGTTCACCTTCACCGATGCTGGGTCAAAATCCAGGAATTTCCTCCCTGAATGGCATTACAACCCACACCTAGACTGCAGCAGTTCAACAAAGCAGCTCATCACCATTGTCTCAAGGGCAACTAGGGACAAGCAATAAACACTGGACAGCCAGTGAGCCATCCATATCCCATGAATGAAAAAAGATAAATAACACACAAAAGACTTTGCAAAAAGAACAAATTGTTAACTTAAGCAAAGACCCATGCTCAATTGACTCATTACTGAACTGATGATTGCCTCAATTGGCATCATGATATCATTACCAAAAGGGAACTGTGAGAACGTCACCTAATTTCTCCTTGAGATTTGGATTCTGACACATAAATCTTGCGCCTGTATTTTCCACCAACTTCTTCCTACAAAAACTATTTGTCTCATTTTCCCATCCTGTGTGAGAGCAAATGTACATGCTTAGATTTAAAGGGGGCTTAGTTTAAATTTGCAAATTAATGAATAATGTTTGTCATATGTTAAAGGATAGTTTTGCTATAATAAATTAAGTTTTGTTTTCTTCTTCATTGACGAAATTCGGAGAATTTTCCTTATCTTAGACAGTGATACAGTGGAACATTAACTATCCTTGACCTTAAATTGGTCATATTTCACATTTGTGCTGAGTTCTAAAGCTCAACATCCAGTGCATTATTTTTAAATCAGTGTTGTGACACTGCGCTGTTAAGTATTATCTACAAATGATAAACTAATAGAGGTCGTTTTCAACTCTAGTAATTTATTTCTCTAACCCAAGTAGCAGGGAGTAGCTAAGATGTAATTAAAAGGATAACACATAACTAGCCTAGAAGATAACATACTTACTGGGCACATTCCACAAGGTGTCCGCATCAAGCCAGTGGGCTGAATGATGAGATTAACTGCCCGATACAGCTTCATTTGTCCATCCACACTCCCAACAGTCCCTTCCTTTGCGGCTATGATGGTCATCTCCACTTTTCCGTCATATATCAATGTATTCAGAATGGTTTCAATGTCTTCCATAGAGAGTTCCACCTGAGATTACAAAAGCTATTGAAGTTATTCACAGTCACTGAGCAATAGAGAAGATTCACAGACTTTTTTTTATTTCATAAATTTACTTTATTCATAAAATAATTTGATGGTCTGTACAGTTGGTCATGCCATACATACATAAACATTTACATAGAGATCAGAATTTATCATTTGTACATACAGGTCTGTACATTTATCAATCATATATCCATATATTTAGCTGAGGCGTCAGCAGAGCCCAAATGACTGCGTGAGCCCCCTGTTCTTCTTAGGCAGGCAGATGTTACATGGTGGTCTTTCCCCATTGTGCCTTGACGGCAGCTGCCCCAAGCTTCAGCGCGTCCCTCAACACGTAGTCCTGGACCATGGAATGTGCCAGTCTGCAACACTCAGTCGGGGTCAACTCCTTCAGCTGGAAGATCAACAGGTTTTGGACTGCCCAGAGAGAGTCCTTCACCGAGGTGATGATCCTCCAGGCACAGTTGATGTTCGTCTCGGTGTGCGTCCCGGGGAACAGACCGTAGAGCACGGAGTCCCGCATCACGGCGCTGCTCGGGACGAACCTTGACAAACACCACTGCATTCCTCTCCAGACTTCTTCTGCGTAGGCACATTCCAGAAGGAGGTGTGTGACAGTCTCGTCCCCCCCGCAGCCGCTTCGAGGGCAGCGTGCGGTGCGGCTGAGAGTCCGGGCGTGCATAAAGGATCTCACAGGCAGAGCCCTTCTCACCACCAGCCAAGCCATGTCTTGGTGCTTGTTGGAAAGTTCTGGCGATGAGGCATTCTGCCAAATGGCTTTGACAGTCTGCTCAGGGAACCGCTCGATAGGATCCGCCCTCTCCTTTTCCCGAAGGGTCTCAAGGACACTACGTGCTGATGGACTTGTGGTCAAAGGTGTTTTTCTTCATAAACTTCTCCACAAAGGACAGGTGATACGCAACGGTCCAACTACTCGGAGCGTTCCGCCGCAGCGAGGCCAGGCCCATCCTTCGCAACACCGGGGACAGGTAGAGCCTCAGTATGTAGTGACACTTGGTGTTTGCGTACCGGGGATCCACGCACAGCTTGATGCAGCCACACACAAAGGTGGCCATCAGGGTGAGGGTGGCATTGGGTGTATTTTTTCCCCCGTTGCCCAGATCTTTATACATAGAGTCCCTTTGGACCCGGTCCAACTTTGACCTCTATATAAATTGGAAGATGGCTCAGGTGACTGCAGCAGCACAGGTTCTGGGAATAGTCCAGACCTGTGCCACGTATAACAGCAATGACAGTGCCTCACACCTGATGACCAGGTTTTTTCCCCGCGATGGAGAGCGACCAGTTTCTGCCTCACTTTGCTGATACGCTCCTCCTAAGACTTGGCGCACGCCCCAGCTCTCCCGAACCAAATACCCAGCACCTTCAGGTGATCGGTCCTGACGGTGAAGGGGATCGAGGATTGGTCGGCTCAGTTCCCGAAGAGCCCCCGAGGCCCATTCAAACTGGTCACATTTGCACATGAGTCTGCGCACGGACAGCGAATCCGAGCAAAAAACGGTGACATCGACATCATCCATGTACAGGGAGGCCTTAACCTGTAGGCCCCAGCTGCCAGGAATAGTCACCCCTCTCAGGCTCGCATCCTTCCTGATGGGCTCGGCAAATGGCTCTATGCAGCACACAAACAAGGCAGGAGAGAGAGGGCAGCCCTGTCTGGCTCCAGATCTGACTGGGAAGCTATCTGATTCCCACCCATTGATTGAGACTGCACTGACAATGTTGGTGGACAGCAGTCTGATCCAATTGCAGATTCCCTCCCCAAAGCCCATTTTGGACAGAACAGACAGATTCCCTCCCCAAAGCCCATTTTGGACAGACACAACAGAAAACTCAAATGTACAAAAAAGTCAAGCTATTTGTTGGAATGAGAAGTGATTGAGTACTAGTCCAATCCAACAACTGTTTTAGTGATTAGTACTGGTGATTTAGTGATGACGCAGCCCATTAACTTTCAGCAGTGGTTCCTTTAAAATAGGAACAGAACAGTAGTTTTCTACATATAGCTACAGAACCAGTAAACTACGAATCCAGAGGATATAGTTATTTAAATAACAAAATATGGATGGGCATGAGTGTAAGTCCACTGTAAGGACTGGCCGTAAACCCTTTGAAGAACAAAACAGGTTTATTGAGTTTAGTCACTGATGAGCAATTGAACTCCAGATATCTGTCTTTATCCATATTCCTTAACAATGTTAGTTGGCAAAAATCTGTTTTAAAGTTAACAATTGATCTAACATTTTGTCACTAATGGCAATTAATGTTTCAAATTTCTACCACTTGTTGCACATGCAAATGTTCCCAATTTCAATCCTTAAGTTTAGGGTCAATATTTTTTTTGAAAAAAGGTAATACACTTTAGTCCTATACGGAACAACCCAAAGCAATAATTTCTCTGTATTTCAATACATCTGCTCCCCTTCACATCAACTTTCTTGTTCACTGGTAATGGTAATAACCATAATTTATTAAATCTCAACTCATAGATTAGATTACTTACAGTGTGGAAACAGGTCCTTCGGCCCACCAAGTCCACGCCGACCCTCCTTCGAGCAACCCACCCATATCCATTCCCCTACAATTACTCCTTCACATAACACTACTGGCAATTTAGCATGGCCAATTCACCGAACCTGCACATTTTTTGGACTGTGGGAGGAAACCGGAGCACCCGGAGGAAACCCAAGCAGACACGGGGAGAATGTGCAAACTCCACACAGACAGTTGCTTGAGGCAGGAATTGAACCCACATCTCTGGCGCTGTGAGGCAGCTGTGCTAACCACTGTGCCACCATTCCGCCGCTTGACTCTGATGGTCAAGTTACCATGCCACTAAATATATGCTAAAGTCTTTGCAAGACCAACAGGTCCAAGCTGTCAGGAAGACCAGAGCTGTGCTGAAGTACAAAGGACAGTAGATTTGCAACCTAGTTGTGCTAGTGCTCTTGCAAAGGAAATTCACTTGTGTCTTGGTCTCATCAGACCAAGTTTAGAATCTGTCAGTAATCACTCCAGTATAGATGGGAATTGGGTCATGCTGCATTTTTTCTTCCCAGGCAACTTTTAGGGTGTTGAGTACCTTTCGGGTCGAATGCAGAGACAATGGACTTGGTTATCTTCAACTTGTAGAAACGTTCATCCATTTTTGACAGGCCAAAGTTTAGTGCGGCCTCTGTATCCTGGAAAGATTTTGTCCGAGTTGTCAATACAATATTATTGGCAAAAGTAAATTTTCATGATGGGGTTGGCATGTAGCTAACATGGATATTAAAACAGGTCTGCGCCATAATGTCTTGTGGGAGATCACTGAGTGATTCTAGAGAGCTGGCTTTGTCCCATCAGTAGATCTACATTGCAAAGTAATAGAACAATGTCCACAGTAGACAGGTACATGATAGCAACAGGAGCAATTTGAGCAGCAATCTATGTTTCCATACTATTGTAAGTTTCATAGATTTAAGAGCTTTTCAAGGGCTTGTTTACAGAAACTGCGATATATTCATCCATGGCCACATCTGCCTTCAAAAGTCGATGTGAAAGATCCCACATACCATTTGAAAGAAGAGTAGGGAATTCTCCCCAAGACTTGGCTAATATTTAACCCTCAACAATCATAGCTGGAAGATGAAGGCCATGGTTTGATAGCAAATGACAGATCAATAGTGCATTTTAAATGATCTTTGAGAAAGCTGCGCACAAAGATCTAGCAATTCGTGTGGTATGTTGCCCCCTCTTCTTAATGGCCATTTAAGTGAAGTTAATGGGAATGATTTGGTGTGTAACAACAGTGATGTCAATTAAGTAACCAATTACACTGAAGCACTGAGACATAGCAAACCAGGATGCTAAAAATACTTGAATTTCACTTTTAATCCAAATTTTCAGATAACCAAATTCTCAATTGGACTAAGGTAAAAGTTGGCTCAGTGGTTAGCACTGCCACCTCACCGCGCCAGGAACCCGGGTTTGATTCCAGCCTCGGGCCACTGTCTGTGTGGAGTTTGCACATTCTCCCAGTGTCTGCGTGGATTTCCTGTGGATGCTCTGGTTTCCTCCCACAATCCAAAGATGTGCGGATCAGGTGAATTAGCCATGCTAAATTGCCCATAGCGTTCGGAGATATGTAGGTTAGGCGCATTAGTCAGGGGTAAAATGTAGGGGAATGGATCTGGGTGGGTTACTCTTCGGAGGGTCAGTGTGGACTTGTTAGGCTGAATGGCCTGTTTCCACACTGTAGGGCTCTATAAAAATCTGTGAAAGATATGGAAATTATTAAAGAGACACTTAGCATATACAAATATAGAATTAGCTCTTTCAGGGTTAGTTAGAGTTTAACAATAATTATGAGGTTATTATGGTGTTGAAAGCTCAGTTATATGTTATTCAGTGCAGTGATGAGTGATATAGATGCCAATCATATCACAAGGACTCCATATCACTCATGCATTGGAGTGCAAACAGTTGGATTTTATCTCATTAGCTTGAGTTAATCAAGAATGTTCAGTGCTTTGTGGTTCTCAGACTGGTATTAAAGATAAAGAATGACAATATTATCCCACGATATAGAGTACAGCGGTTATGATGGCAACCCAGCATGGTGGTCAGCTAGTTCCCCTGTGGAAAATCATCATCAGTGTCAATAAGTGGTGAGACTGGTACAATTACAACATTTAAAAGACTTCTGGATAGGTATTTGAATAGGAAGGGTTTAGAGGGATGGGCCAAATGCTGGCAAACGGGACTAGATTAATTTAGGATATCTGGTTGGCATTGACAAGTTGGACCAAAGTGTTGGTTTCTGTGCCGTAGATCTCCAGGACTCTAACTCTATGACCTGGTAACCTTGACACTCAATTATCTTCTAACCAAGTAGGACAATATTTTCTGTGACAACTCAAACATTCAACTTTCCAGTTTTCTATACCTTGCTGATACCCAATTCACAGATGTATTTCCACACTTCGTGGGATGAAGCAAATGAACTGTTCCTCTGTACCACTGGACTTTGTTTACTCTCACGAGCCACTTCTGCCTATAGGGAACACATAGTTGTTTTCATCATTAGTCTCAATTTCCATGTAATAGTGCTCAATGTAATGATTCAAATTTCCATTCATTACAGTGGTGTACAGCATTCTCTGCAGTTATATCACTTATAGGTTTACATTAAGTATCAAACACGTCTAACAATGTGCAACGTAACATTAGGAAACCTAGACTCAAAAACTTGGATGCAAGTAGTTTGATATTGTTAAGTTGAAGGAGTGTACTGTACCTTTAAGAAAAACTGAATGCTGTACTGATCTGAGAGCTTACAAGCACATATGTATATGACTAGATGGCAATCCCAGAGAGTATTGGAAAGTCGAAAATATGTAACATTTGGCTGTAAAATGGATACCTGAGTTTTGGTTGCTGTTTGACAACAATTTGAATTTATCCAGTTTAAATTATGCCCCAGGATATTAAAACCCAATCGAGTTTAAATTTATTGGTTCCATGTCTGCAAAACAATTAGACAATCAGATGTTGGGGGTACAAAAATGTGGCCATTTTGAAAATTGGTCAGAGAGCAACTGCCATAGAGGCAGCTCCAAGAAATTAGGAAACACTCTCTACTTTTTCATTTGCAACATACTCACAGCCAAAAGAAAGAAGATGACCCAGGGAATTCAGCAGCCAGAAGAGTGAAGTCATAGAAGACGACAGTGGCTGTGTGGTATTGAAACTAAGTTGATGTAATTTTAATAAGCGTCTTATTGGAACAGCATATTATTATGGAGTTGGAGGCAGGTAATAAGCAGTTAAGAGAAAGGGGGGCTTAGAGTTGTGAATAGTTGTTGTTTAACGTTCACTTTTAGAGATTAAAAAAAAATAATGTTATTTTCTTTAAATAGTGGAATCCGGGAGTTCTCTATCACTCATATTTTAACAGATGGTGAGGCGGGGTGAGCTTTTCTGGGTGTTTGGTTTCATTAACAGAGGGGTTCATCACCGTGTCATCACAATATAAGGATATTTTAATCATAAAGAACAATGGAACCTCAGGAATATGCTGTTTGTTCACATAGTGGATACCCATTTCTCAGAGCAAGAGCTCTGTCTGCATCTGACAAGGTCAGGGTTCAAATCTTATAACAAGTGAGTTCTGCATAGTGTTATCAGGTCCAGAACCTTTTAATGGATTTGTTTTGATGACATAAAATTTTTCCAGCTTCACTCTCAACTCTCCATTCTTAAATTAGACTTTAATCAATATATCTGTTTGTTGTTGCTCAGATCAAATGGCTTTTGGAGAGATTTGAGCAGTGTATATGACACATGCAAAGAGCATTTCTTTGTATTTATCCACATTTTTTGATTATGGACTAAAATGGAGGAAAAAAATGATCAGCTCAAGAATTAACTCAGCAGACCCTGTGGTCAGGGATCACAAAACTGCCTTCTCAGTCTTTCCTTCCAACTATAACACCCATTTCCTTTTCCTTGATTGTGTATGTAATGTGTAGAGAGGGAGCGTGTAAGGGGACTAGAGTTTTAACTGGTAGAGTTTTATGTCTATGGTTCATTAGTGTATATATGGAGTTTGACTATTTTTACAAATAAATTTTTTTTTGATACATTACTAGTCAGTACTTTCAATGAACCAAAGTCTGAAAGGCAAATAAATTTGAGAATACACTGTACTTTCCAAAAATATTTAACTTCTGTGATGACATCAGGAATAGCAAGGCTTGATTTCCAGCATGCTCACCCTTGCATAACAATGCACATGGCAATAGAACTGTTTGAGACAGGCACAATACAACAGAAGGTAATTTCCTCACCCTCACTGTTAAAATCGCATTGCAGTTTAGCACCAGTGGCAAATACCTGTCATTCCCTTAACAACAAATTTACTAATTCAGAAAGCACAATGTACTGTAAAAAACTGATCATGACTTGTAGATATTAGAGCTTGGAGAAAAGTCTAGAGGAACTTGTGTGATTGACAGAAACAATAAAAGGGAGGAGAATAGGACTACAGAGGAGGATAAATTAGTCTTGTCACTGACTGATAAAGAAATGAAGCACTAAAGCCATTTGCAAACTCTAAAATAGGTACAAACATGGTGGGCTAAATAGTGTAATGTGCTGTACTGTTTTACGTTCTATGTTTCTTTTAAACCTGATTAAGCCAAATCATTATCAGACCGATACTTTTTATAGCAAAAGAGCAATCTTCCAAAATGTTTAGATTAAATTATATGTACAAGTCACAAGCATGATCTCTCATTGTTGTACTTCGTTGTTGGAACACCTACTACATTACACATTAAATTTTCCTGATTCTGTAGAAGTAGTGAGAGTGAGAGAATGAGAAAGTAACCTTTCTATGCCATACCTTATTCTGTAAGAATTTGAAGCACTGCTGATTCAACACCTCCACGAACTCGGACTCAAAATCCTGGTCACTGTACCATGCTCCACCAGTCACAGATCGATCTGGCTGCAGATTATATAACATGTATACTTTTTTTTTCGAAGCCTGGAAGGATAGAAGATAATGGTTGTTCTTGTTTCTTGTGGAAAACACTGGAAAGACAATATTCATCACCTTAGTTGACGAGAGGGCATCAAGAATTAACCATGAAGAGAAATGCTGGAGCAGTATATAGCCCAGAATACAAACCAGGCAGAGACATGGTGCAGGTAGGGATTTTTACATTCATCCACCAGGCTTTACGGTCCTTCACCTAGAGCCAGACCTCAAGTTAATTTTTCTTCCAAGCTCGATTTCACAATTTGCAATGCAGAGTTTCAACTCAATATCTCTATTGCTAGACCAATCTTTTCTATTGTTGTTAATTGTTTTGGTGCAAGGTAATGCATAACTGGAACAAACTTTAACCTTTGACATTCTTTGCTGAGACCAGGATATCGCAAACTTGCTGGCAAAACTATATAGTGGACAGGTTTCACTATTCTAGCACTTAGACCACACCACCTCTCTAATGGGACAGACATTCAAATTGGAAAGTTACTATGCAACAAAAGATAAAAAAAAACAGGGTTTGTCCTGGAAATTGTAAGAACAGCAGTGCTGGAAATCTGAAATAAAATCAAACACAAAGTGCTCGGAATACTTAAAAAAATACAGTCAATGTAAAATACAAGGAAATGACTGGCAGAAAGAGACCAGTTGGTCCAGTTAGCCTCCACAGATTCACGACAGCTGACCAAACACTTGTTGTGTTCTGGGAGATGTAACCAACCAAAGAAAAGTCCAGAGTCAACAAGAGGATGGGGAAGAGGAAGAAGAAGAAAAACACACTCCACATTCCCACTCACACAATCAAAATCTATCCAGTAGATCACATAACCTCACCTGGGAGTGAGGTTCCATATAAGACATGTAGAAAATCATCCATAGAATAGACAATACATGTCTCAACTCTGTATAAGAACTCAATTTCACAAGTATGTTTTTAAAATGTTGAAAGTAGCTTCCACTCCACTTTCGTCTTAACCCACAACAATCGGAGAAATACTTTCAAGGAATTTTCAAGAGGGAAGATTGGAAAATACTTGACAGGAACATTGTTGAGGGTTAAGGGGATAAACAGAGGACTGGAAAGTGTATTTGGACAGCCCTTTCAATAAAAGATGACACAGAAGGATGGATCTCCTTTAATGCTGCAAACACATTTTAACTTACTCATAGTTTTAATTCCCCTTGTAAGTGCTGCTGGGAATTTAATTCTGTCTCAGCCCCTCCATGAATCAGAGCCCATCATTTAATTTTAAACATATTCACAATCAAATCCATCTATGATTCTGCAGCAGGAGATAACCATCATGAGCTCAAAAGCCCCATCATCCTTAGATGAACAGGTAGCACCCAATCTGAGTCGGAAGATAACATTTCAAGGCCTATTCTCGAGATTTGAACCTATCATCTACACAGAAGCTCTCAGGGGATACGCTACTGTCCTATCCATGCCCCTCATGATTTTATAATCCTCTACAAGGTCGCCCCTCAGCCTCCGACACTCCAAGGGAAAAACAGCCCCAGCCTATTCAGCCTCTCCCTAAGGCTCAAATCCTCCAACCCTGGCAACATTATTGTAAATCTTTTCTGAACCCTTTCAAGTTTCACAACATCCTTCCAATAGTAGGCTATTCCAAAATAGCCTAACCAATATCCTGTGCAGCCACAACATGACCTCCCAACTCCCGTACTCAATACTCTGACCAATAAAAGAAAGCATACCAAACACCTCCTTCACTATCCTATCTACCCTCTATTCTATTCTACTTTCAAGGAACAATGAACCTGCGCTCCAAGCTCTCTTTGTTCAGCAACACTCCCTAGGACCTTACTATTAACTGGAGAAGTCCTGCTCGGATTTGTTTTTCTAAAATGCAGCAGCTCACATTTATCTAAATTAAACTCCATCTGCCACTCCTCAGCCCATTGGCCCCTCTGATCAAGATTGCGTTGTAATCGGAGGTAACCTTCTTTGCTGTCCACTACACCTCCAATTTTGGTTTTCACCACAAACTTACTTAACTGTACTTCCTATGTTCACATCCAAATCATTTATATAAAAATGACGAAAAGTAGTGGATCTAGCACAAATCCTTGTGGAATTCCACTGGTCACAGGCCTCGTCTGAAAAGCAACCCTCCACCACCAACCTTTATCTTCTACCTTTGAGCCAGTTCTGTATCCAAATGGCAAGTTCTCCTTGTATTCCCATGAGACCTAACCTTGCTAACCAGGTTCGCTGGGGAACTTTGTCAAACACCTTACTGAAGTCCATATAGATCACATCCACCACTCTGCCCTAATCAATCCTCTGTGTTACTTCTTCAAAAAACTCAATCAAGTTTGTGAGACATGATTTCCCATGCACAAAGTCATGTTGACTATCCCTAATCAGTCCTTGCCTTTCTAAATACATGTACATCCTGTCCCTCAGGAATCCTTCCAACAATTTTCCCACCACCGACGTCAGGTTCACCGATCTAAGTTCCCTGGCTTGTCCTTACCACCTTTCTGAAATAGTGGTAGCACATTAGCCAACCTAGAGTCTTCTGGCACCTCACCTGTGACTATCAATGATACAAATATCTCAGCGAGGGACCCAGCAATCACTTCCCTAGCTTTCCACAGAATTCTAGGATACACCTGATCAAGTCCTGAGGATTTATCCACTTTTATGTGTTTCAAGATATCCAGCAGCACCACCTTTGTAATATGGACATTTTTCAAGATGTCACCATTTATTCCCCCACATTCTGTATCTCTGATGTCCTTCTCCACAGTAAGCACTGATGCAAAATACTCGTTTAGTATCTCCCCCATCTCCTGTGGCTCCACACATAGGCTGCCGTGCTGATCTTTGATGGGCCCTATTCTCTTCCTAGTTATCCTTTTGAACTTAATTTTATTTTTAAAAACCCTTTGATTCTCCTTAACCCTATTTACCAAAGCTATTTCATGTCCCCTTTTTGCCCTCCTGATTTCCCTCTTAAGGTTACTCCTACTGCCTTTATACTCTCAGGATTCTCTCAATCTCTCCTGTCTATACCTGACATATGCTTCCTTCTTGAGAGCTTGCACTGCATAGACAGCTACACTTCTCACATCACAACCCTTCAAAAGCCCTTAATTGTTGCCAAGTGCTTTGAGATGCTGAGTTTGTAAAATATGCTATTTAAGGGTTTACATCTTGATGCAGTGTGATAAGGTGGAGAACATTCACATATCCAAACCAACACAACAAGGAAGTCGTTACCATACTCACAGCTACAGATTTGACAGCTTTAATTAGTTTTTTGCTCTCCATGTTCTTGAGGATTTTGTTGATTTCCGTCAGTGGAAGGTTACTCTTGTATCGAATATCTCTGCTCCATATCCCTATGAAAAATCAATTTAGATCAATGGAACTCAACAATTAAATTTAAAGGTGCATTAACTCAAAGGAACCAAAATTCAGACGTTCCAGTTCTACTATTTTAAATAATATGCAGAGACGAATTGATAATTTTATTGAATCACAAGTATTAGTGAAACTTTCATAAGCTTCTGACTTCGTGACAAGAGTCCCACTCAGTCGCCCAATTACAAAATTTAGACGGAGAGGTGGAGGGTGTGTCAGAGGTGTCGTCTTTCAAATCTTCTCAGTTGACCAAATGAATTCCATTCCACTACTTTGAAGATGGGCAAAGCAGATTTCCAATACTTATCCCTCATTTTTCCTGCATTGTAGAAGACATTGACCTCGTCATTTATTATATTGCAGTATAAGGGGCTTTGAGGTGTGTAAATTAGTTGCTGTGATTACAACGTTGCAATAGTGCTTTCACTTTAAAAGAAATTCATTGACTGCAATATATTCTGGGATATGAAAGGCACTGTAGAAATGAAATTCTCTCTTTTCACTCGAACAAATAAAGCAATTACACTTAAAGCTGCACAATGCTCTTCTCTACGTAGAATAGAGTAACAATATTGAGAGAGTTGGGTTTCTCAACCCATCCCAAAACAATAAATACTTCCACAACCTCTCCACGAAAAGGAGGGAAGAGAGAGTTTAAATGGAAATGAGCTACATCAAAATGTCTCTGAAACCCATGACATGCTCTACAATGTGCTTCCATCATTGTAACTGAGCAGTTCTAAAGGTGGAATATGAAGAATAGAAATGTATTTTCAAATCATATACATTCAGACCAGTGCTCTTCCGTTTGGATCACAGGGTCCTGCTAGGATTCCAAAGGGTCATTTTTATGCTGAGATTGGTTGGTAGTGGGGTTAAAGAGAGAAGGGATGCAGGATGTGATGGAAGACATCAAGAACAATTTTTAAAAAGGATTATAAGCTGCTTGTGAATTTGGAGGATTTTAGCTGCTGTACCTTTATTTCCAGCATCTTCTATGATTTGATAAACCAGTTTTTCTTGATTGTCAGAACCCTTCATTTTGCTGTTAAAAGAAATCCACACATCTAATTAAAAGGTATACTAAAGACTGCAGCAATTCTGAACTTGGAGTTAAACATCAACTCAAAAGGGAGAAGTGTTGGTAGGTAATAAGATTCTATACCACGAAGTAGAAACAGAAATGGGGTTTGGCTTGCGCTGTCAATGCCCTAAATGGAAAAAAAAACCCAAGAGTGGTAATATTCCAAAGTATAGAAATGGTTGAATATGAACATAGGAGTTATGGTTAGTAGGTTTGCTGATGACACCGAAATTGGTGGTGTATTGCACAACCAAGAAGGTTACCTCGGGTTTCTAGTGGACCTTGATTAGATGGGCCAATGGACTGAGTGGCAGAGTAAGTTTAATTTAGATAAATATGAGGTTCTGCATTTTGGTAAGGAAAATCAGGGCAGAACTTATACACCTAATGGGAAGGTTCCAGGAAGTGATGCTGAACAAAGAGACCTTGGAGTGCAGGTTCATAGATCCTTGAATACGGAGCCACAGATGGACAGGACAGAGAAGACAGCGTATGGTATACTTGCCTTTATTGGTCAGTGCATGGAATATAGGAGTTGAGAGGCCATGTTGCGGCTGTAGAGGACATTGGTTAGGCCATTTTGGAATACTAAATGCAATTCTGGTCTCCCTGTTATAGGAAGGATATTGCAAAACTTTATGTTTTTCCCAGGAGCATTGGAGGCTGAGGGGTGACCTTACAGAGGTCTATAAAATGATGAGGGGCATGGATAGACTGAATAGACAAGTACTTTTACCTGGGCTGAGGCAGCCCAGAACTAAAGGTTTAAGATGAGAGGGGAAAAGATTTAAAAGGGACCTAAAGAGCAACGTTTTCATGCAGAGGATGGTGCATGAATGGAATGAAATGCCAGAGGAAGTGGCAGAGGCTGGTACAATTACAACAGTTAAAATGCATCTGAATGGATATATGAATAGGAAGGGTTTAAGAGGGATATGGGCCAAATACTGGCAAGTAGGATTAGATTTATTTAGGATATCGGGTCAGCATGGATGAGTTGGACCAAAGGGTCTGTTTCCATGCTGCACAGCTTTATGACTCTATGTGTATGACATCAGTGCTAAAAAGAGCAAGATGGAAGTGTGTAAATGAAGGAGTAGCAATTAATCAGAACCATACAGCACAGAAACAGATCTTTTGGTCCAACTTGTCTATGTTGACCAAGTTTCCTAAACTAATCTAGTCCCATTTGCCTGTGTTTGGGCCATATCCCTTTATGTATTTGACCAAATGTCTTTTAAATGTTGTACCTGTACTGCAGTTACCACTTCCTCTCGCAGTTCATCCCTTATACAAACCACCCACTGTAAGAAAATGTTGCCTCTCAGATTTAAAAGGATCTGGACCAGATGGGCCAATGGGCTGAGAAGTGGCAGATGGAGTTTAATTCGGATAAATGCGAGGTGCTGTATTTTGGGAAAGCAAATTTTAGCAGGACTTATACACTTAATGGTAAGGTCCTAGGGAGTGGTGCTGAACAAAGAGATCTTGGAGTGCAGGTTCATAGCTCCTTGAAAGTGGAGTCGCACGTTGATAGGATAGTGAGGAGGGAGTTTGGTATGCTTTCCTTTATTGGTCAGAGTATTGAGTACAGGAGTTGGGAGGTCATGTTGCGGCTGTATAGGACATTGGTTAGGCCACTGTTGGAATATTGCGTGCATTTCTGGTCTCCTTCCTATCGGAAAGATGTTGTGAAACTTGAAAGGGTTCAGAAAAGATTTACAAGGATGTTGCCAGGGTTGGAGGATCTGACCTACAGGGAGGGGCTGAGCAGGCTGGGGCTGTTTTCCCTGAAGCGTCGGAGGTTGAGAGGTGACCTTAGGAGGTTTACAAAATTATGAGGGGCATGGATAGGATAAATAGACAAAGTCTTTTCCCTGGGGTCGGTGAGTCCAGAACTAGAGGCCATAGGTTTAGGGTGAGAGGGGAAAAATATAAAAAAAAGAGACCTATGGGGCAACTTTTTCATGCAGAGGGTGGTACGTATATGGAATGAGCTGCCAGAGGGTGTGGTGGAAGTTGGTACAATTGCAACATTTAAGAGGCATTTGGATGGGTATATGAATAGGAAGGGTTTGGAGGGATATGGGCCGGGTGCTGGCAGGTGGGACTAGATTGGGTTGGGATATCTCATCGACATGGACGAGTTGGTCCGAAGGGTCTGTTTCCATGCTGTAAATCTCTATGACTCTATGTTACGTCACCAATATCCTGTACAATTTCAACATGATGTCCCAATTCCTATAGGAGGTAGTGAGGACTGCAGATGCTGGAGAGTTAAAGTGTGGTGCTGGGAAAAGTACAGTAATGTTTCAGGCATGCCCCTTCATCAGGACTGGGGAGGGGAAAGGGGGAAGGGGGGAGAAAGAATGAAAGAAAATAAATAAAACCAAACAATATTCTTTCCCACTTATTCACTCCACCCTTCCCAGTGATCTATCACAACCACCTAGCTTCGCCCACCTATTGCCATCCCACTTAGCTTTCCCCTAGCCCCATTGCCCTCCCGCTACTTATTTCTCAGCCCCCTCCCCCATCCCCAGTCCTGATGAAGGGTTATGCCAAAAACATCGACTCTCTTGCTCCTCAGATGCTGCTTGACCTGCAATACTTTTTCCAGCACCACACTTTATCATCCCAACTCCCATACTCAATGATCTGAGCAATAAAGGCAAGCATGCTAAATTCTTTCTTAGCCACCTTGTCTATCTGTGACACAATTTTCAATGAACTATGTACCTGCACCCTTAGATCTCTCTGTTCGACAACACTCCCCAGTGGAGTCATGCTTACCTGTTTTGATGGTTCTAGATGATGCTAAAAATTCTATGATGCTATTTTACAGATGAGCAAAACGATGTATCCTATCTTGAAGCTTCCACTAGAAAAGAACTTGAACATTTCTCCCCCAGACCTCTGTAAGATCGAAACGCTTTCTCCTCCATTTCACAATTCTGGAATCCATTTCATAAGATCATTCAAATTAGGAAGAGTAGGCGATTCAGCCCCTCAAGCCTGCTTCAACATTCAATAAAATGATGAATGAACGGTTTGGAGCTTCAATTTTACTTCCTTGCCCGTCCCTAGTGACCTCCGCGTCAATCAAAAATGTAGTACAGGCTTGAAATATATCCAACGACTTAGCCTCTGCTACTTTCTTTCGAAAAGAATTCCAGAGAAGTAATTCCTCCTCATCTCCACCTTAAGTGGGCCACCCCTTTTTTTTCGTTGGCCCATGTTCACAACTACTCAGTCTCTGTGAGGAGTAGTTGCCTTAAATTTACATTTCACTGGTTTTACCACTGTCTCCTTTTCCATTAGTTTAACTTAAAGTAATGTCTGAATTTTACCACCCATGAATGCCCTCTGCTAGTTCATATATATAATCTCGAAGCAGGAAAACACACACTGTTTTGTCCAAAATGTGGCATTTTAGCATCTCTTAACAAGAGCAAGTCACTCCTCAAGTGTCTTTCTGCCAAGTGCCTCTGAAGTCTATATATTGCACTTATCTCACCATTCAATTCATTTGGATTCTGCCCTTTGAAATCTAAAAATTGAAAGAACTGCGGATGTTGGAAATCAGAAACAAAAACAGAAAACTTGATGCCATGTTTGTAAAAGTATGATAATGAGAGAGTGGTAAGGCTGAGAACAGCAAGAGGTTTTGAAATCTTTAGAATTAAGAGCTGAAAATGCAAGAGATCATGTCACAACTCCTGGTGTGAATGCAACTGGAAAGGTGGGAATCAGATGGAGGGTGAAGAATGATGCAGAATAAAAAGAATTGTTGAAAGAAGCCTTACTCAAAGTCGTACTGGTGAAGCAAAGGAAAGCGCAAAAAAGGCCAGTGATGAGAGAAAAACCAGAGTTAACAATAAAGTCACACAGATCACCTTGGTGAAACATAACATGCATTCCCAGAGAGGATACCAGAGAAAGTGCTGCAAGAACCTTTCTGATTGAAGAAGCCAAGTTCAGTTGTTTTGACAGTTTTGGGCTTTGTGGAGAAAAAAATGTTTGGCACAACATTGGAATAGAACTTCCTGTAATTGGGTCAGAGCCTGCAGTGACTGCCAGGAGGTTAAAGGGAACATTAGGGGACGCATAAGAACAGGAGTAGGCCATTCAGCCCCTCACATTGGTCTGTATTTCAATTAGTTCATAGTCAATTTGAATCTTAACACAAATTACCCTTCTTTATCATTAAAATATTCTAGATTATAAAAATTTTACTTTGGAGCCACCATGCTCCAAAGTCTACTCTGCTGACAAATGAAAAGTGAGATGGAGGAGGACAAAGGAATGTGTCCAAAAAGCAATATACTGGAGAAACAAAATCTTCAAAATGTGGAGATTGCATTTAATTCTGCTATTCCTCAGATTCTTCTGCCATCTACCACTGTAGTTACTATCCACTTTTCAAATAGGGTCAGCCATTGGTCCCAACCACCATTCCCAGTAATCCAGTCCAGCCCTTAATAAATCCCAAGGTAAAGAAATGATTCCGGACATGAGTCCTAATTTGACAATACTTCAGAACCTTGTACCGGCAATGTTTGTCAAAAGAAAATGCAACAAACTAAGTCAAGGTCTAGTCTTTTACTGCCAATTACCCCAACACACCTGTACATAGCTGGAAGTGGAGCTAAAGGTAGAAAAGTGAAGTCAAACGTAGACATCAGCCAAGATCTAACTGAATGACAGAATACACTCTCCTTGTTTCTGTGTACTTTCCACAATCCAATAATCCAAAATGATACAAAGTTAATATTCACATAGTTACGCAAAATATTAAAAGAGGTCACTCACCTTGCAGTCTGAGTATCCTTTATGCGATATAGGAGACCTGAAGTACCCCTTAACAGATCCAATTGGCCCTGAAATAATTCAACAATGTTACTTACTGAATGAAATGAAATGAAACAGGAAAGAAAAAAGTGCTCAAAGATGTATTCAGCAACATTACTGCAGTTAAATTTTTTAAAAGGGTGGCACGATGGCTCAGTGGTTAGCACTGCTGCCTCACAGCGCCAGGGATCCAGGTTTGATTCCAGCCTTGGGCGACTGTCCGTGTGAATTTTGCACAATTCTCCCGGTGTCTGCGTGGGTTTCCTCTGGGTGCTCCGGTTTCCTCCCAGAGTCCAAAGATACGCAGGTCAGGTGAATTGGCCATGCTAAATTGCCCATAGTGTTAGGTGCATTAGTCAGAGGGAAATGGGTCTGGGTGGGTTACCCTTCGGAGGGTCGGTGTGGACTTGTTGGGCTGAAGGGCCTGTTTCCACACTGTAGGGAATCTAATCTAATCTAATTAAATAACTTTGCTGATTTGTTGCACTCTTCAAGCCACTCACGTAAGGAGATTAAATTACATAGTTTTAAACAATAGGGGAAAAAAAACCCACTGGTAACGAAAACAGACTTAAGCACCAATACAACGCGCACAAAACGAACAGAAAAGTGGTATAAACCTCAAGTTATCTAGCTAAGCCTGCCGTCACAGCACCTTCAAATGACTTCAAAGTCACGACTTTAACATTTAGTAAATGGAACGGCAAACAGAGAAGCTGAAATTACATCAAAAGACATGTACAAGAGTACAGATGATGACACAACACCACCACTTACAAATCCTCCATGTAACCACAAACCATCTTGATATGGAAATATGTGTCAATGTTCCTTCGCTATCACTAGGTCAAAATAGTGGAACTCCCATCCTAACAGCACTGTAGGTATACCAACACCAGATAAACTGCAGTGGTTCAAGATGACAGTACACTTTTTTTTAAAAAGCTTTTAAGGAATGGGTAACAAATGTTGGCATTTCTAGAAACATTCAAATCCCCATGACAAAATAAAATTACAGGTTAATCACACCCTGTATCCATTCAACACACATTATACATGCAAATAACAATCCTTCAAACCCTGGAAGTTACATTCCAAAATTCAAGCAGTTGGAGGAAATGCCCAGAAATTAATGCTTCATTAATAAAAGGTTAAAAACCTAAAACACAAACAAGACATTACTGCAAAACTAAACTGAAAACAAAAAATGCTGAAAATCACAGCAAGTCAAGCAGCACTCGAGCGTTTCAAGTCAAAATGACTCTTTATCAGAGCTGACGTGAGCCACAAACCCAACGGCAAGAACAAATTCTCAATACAATATGGGTCCAAGTCACACCCGACACTGAAGCCCACAATATAACTGACTCTCTCGTGCAATAATAAGGAAACAGACTTACAGCAAACACCAAATTGTCATCTTTCAAACAAGATGTTAAATGTTATTCTGTCTATATATGGATAACAAATAGCAGAAAATTCAACTCAGAGTCTGGCCAACACTTATCCGTTGATAAACAACTACAAGTTCGTAGGTATCATCACATTGCTGTTTCTGGGACTTATTCACTCATTGGATGTGGGAGTCTCTGGCTGGGCAAACATTTATTGGCTGTCCGTAGTTGCCTTTATGGAAGTGGAGGTGAGCTGACCTCTCGAACATCTGCAGTCCATGTGTTGTAGGTAGACCCTTAATGCCATTAAGGAGAGAATTCTAGAATAAGGAACTGCAAGGGAACATGTAGGTGGTGGTGTTTCCTTGTCTTTTTAGGTAGAATTGGTCATGTGCTCAGAAGGTGCAGTCCAAAAGTCCTTGGCAAATTTCTGCAGTGCATCTTATAGATAGTACAAATAACTGCTACGGAATGTCAGCAGTGGAGTGACTGAATGCTTGTGGGTGTGGTGCCAAAGCAGGTGGTTTTGTCCCAAATGGCATCAAGCATTTTTGTTGTTGGAGTTGCACTTATCCAGACAAGTGCAAGTATTCCATCAAGCTCTTGATGTCTTGGAGATGGTGGACAGGTTTTGCACAACTGTAGTCTGAGCCACTAACCTAGTCCTGTAGTTCAGTGTTTCTGGTCTCTGGTAAGCCCCAGGATGTTGAAAGTGGAGTGAAACAGAGATTGTGACACCATTCAACATAAACATGTCGTGATTAGACTAACTTTTAATGGAGATCATAATTACCTGGCACTGGCACAAGTGTTACTTACAACTTTTCAACCCAAGCCTAGAGATATTGACTAGATCTTGTTACGTTGGACTGCTTCAGTATCTGAGGAGTCGTGAATTGTGCTGAACATTGGCAAACATCCCCAATTCTGGCCTTATGAAGGGAAGGTCACTGATGAAGCAGCTGAAGATGGTTGGGTTAGGACACAACCCCGGGGAACTTCTGCACAAATGTCCTGGGGCTGAGAGGACAGACTTCCTGATGTTCCAACTCTGATCTCCAGCATCTGCAGACTTCACTTTCTCCATCTTCCTATGTGCTAGGTATGACTCCAACCAGCTGAGAGCTTTTCCCCAAATTCCCAGTGTCTCCAGCTTTGCCAGGATTCTTTTGAGACCACAAGCGTGATCTTCAGATCAATAGCTGTCACTCTAACTTCACTTTTGGAACTGAGTTCTTTTGATCATGTTTGAACCAAGCTGTAATGCAGTGGCCCTAATGGCAGTGGCCCTAATGGAATCCAAATTGAGTGTCAATGAGTAAGTTATTCCTGAGCAAGTGTTGGTCTTTCATCATTTCACTGAAAATGGCAAGACAACTGGTGAGGTTGTAATTGGTGAAGTTGGATTTGTCTTGTTTTTTGTGTACACAACACAACCTGCTGCAATTTTCTAAATTGTTAGGTACATGCCAGTGTGGTAGTTGTACTTGAATAGCTTTGCTGGGGTGCAGCAACTCTGGAGCACAAATCTTTGGTATTATTGCTGGAACCCTATCAAGGCTCATAAGCCTTTGAAGTATCTAGTGTCTCCAACCATTTCTTGATTTCACATGGAATGAATCAAATCGGCTGAAGACTGGCAACTGTACTGCCGGGAAACAGAGGAGGATCATCCACTTGGCACTTCTGAATGAAGACTACTATGAATGCTGATCTTCTACACTGATGTGTTAGGCTCCTCCATCATTGAGGCTGGTGATACTTATGGAACTACCTCCTTCAGTGAGTTGTTAATTGCCCACCACTATTCATGACTGGATGTGGCATAACTGCGGAGCTTAGATCTCATCTGTTGGTTTTGAGATCGATTAGCTCTAATTGCTTATGTTGTTTGGCATGCAAGTAATCCTGTTGTGACTCATAACCAGGTTTTGCCTGGTGCTGCTCCTGGCACGCCCTTCTCTGCTTTCCACTGAATCTGGATTGATCCCATTGCTTGATGGTAATGATGGAATAAGGGATATGCCTAGCCTTGAGGTTGCAGATTGTGTTTGAATAAGATTCTGTTTTTGATGGTCCACAGTGCTTTATGGTTGCCCAGTCTCGAGATGCTAGATCAGTCAATTTCAGTTCAGACCATGGAGCCACACAGTGCAAGGGACTCTCAATGTGAAAGCAGGACTTCTATCTCCACATGAACTGTGTGGTATCTCGTTACTGATATTATAACAGACAGATGTATCTACAGCAGGCAGACTTGTGAGGAAATGGTTACATATGACTTTTTCCCTAACCACCTGCTGCTAGATTGGGTCTGCAATAATGACTTTTAGGGTGTGACTGGTTTGGTAGTGCTGCTGCTGAGCCACTCTTGGTGGTGGACATTGAAGTCTCCCACCCAGAGTACATTCGGCATCCTTGCCACCCTCAATGATTCCTTGAAGTGTTGTTCAAATGGAGGAGCACAGTCATCAGCTTAGGGAATCAGCAGTAGGTTTTCATGACTATGTTTGGCTTGATGCAATGAGATTTTCCAATGTCCAGAGTAAATATTGAAAACTCAAAGGGCAACTCCCTCCTGACTGTGCCGTCACCTCTCCCAGGCCTGTCCAGTTGGTAGGAGAGGACATATCCAGGGATGGTGATGGTGATGTCTGAGACATTCTGTAAAGAATGCTTCTGTGAGTATGACTATGTCAGACTGTTGCTTGAATAGTGTGAGAGACAGCTTTCCCAATTTTGGCACTAGCCCCAGTTGTTAGTAAGGGGGACTTTGCAGGGTCAACAGGGCTGTTTTGCAGTTGTCCTATGTTGATGCCAGGTATCCAGGTTTCATTTTTAGTGATTGATACAACTGAGTGGCTAGTTCAGAGTCAACCACATTATTGAGAGTCTGGAATCACATGTATGCCAGACCAGGTAAAGATGAAAGATTTCCTTCCCTGAATGACATTAGTGAACCAGATGGGTTTTACTCCTTCCCCAATTATTAGTGGTTCGTTAATGTTAGAATCTTATTGCCACCATCTGCCATGGAAGGATCGGTACCCAGAACATTACTCAAGTTTCCAGATTAGTGAAAAGCAAAAGAGCTGTGGATGCTGTAAATCAGAAATAGAACCTGCTGGAAAAGCTCAGCAGGTCTGGCAGGGAAACCATGATCCAACAACTTGTGTTTCTGTTTGCATATTAATGGTCTAGTGATAATACCACTCGGCCATTGCCTTGTTGTGTACAAATGTTTGTTAATTTCCCACACTACAGTAGCTACAACACAAAAATCTCATTGAATATTCCAAAATGCTTTAGAGTCAGAGGTTAGCATATGAACAATATGAATACAATAGATTTGTTATGAATATTTAATAGCCTACTATTGCGAGAAGTCTGTTGATAGCCATTGCCCTCTTCTGTGGCTCCACATGTGGCATGTCATTCTGAATAACTTGGTCTGTGATTCCTTGTGGGAACTGCTGGCAGAGTTCTATAATCCTAGAAGCAAAAAGGAAATTATAATAAGTCAATGTGACAACTACAGTATATGGTCTAATTTAACTGCTCCGACACAGTAAAATGCAAGTATGCTCCTTACAAGATATTCAGAAGTGTATCACCTCAGTACTGCACTTACCAGTGAAAAACTACAGTACGTATGCTATACTCATGATGGAACAGAGAACATATAGTTTATATCACGAGGTAATAGCATTGAGGAGTCAATACACAGTGTAAAAAAAATACAATCATTTGAAAGGTCAACTCTGAATAACTTACTTCTATGAAAAGTATTTGATCTTCTTAATTATTTTATGTTGCTAAAGTTGTTCCCATACTTCAGTTTCTGTTCCATCACAACTGGTGTCAATGCAAACCAATGCAAACTTACCTCCTGAATATGTACCTGATAACAAAAAAAAAATCTTTACTGAGTCACAGGAGAATAGGAGCAGGATTAAACCGTTCAGCCCCTTGAGCCTGCTCCAGATTCTAGATCATAGGAAGTGGAGAAGATTTGTTGCACAGGTTGAGGTTCTGGACATAAATTTGCTTGCTGAGCCGGAAGGTTCGTTTTTCAGACATTTTGTCACCATACTAGTAACAGCATCAGTGAGCCTCCGGTGAAGCGCTGGTGTTATGTCATGTCATGCATTCTATTTATATATTTAGGTTTCTTTGGGCTGGTGATGTCATATCATGTGATGTCATTTCCTGTTCTTTTTCTAAGAGGGTGGTAGATGGGATCCAAATCGATGCGTTTGTTGATAGACTTCTGGTCGGAATGCCAAAGAACCAAAGACACATACATCAAACACCACCAACTTCATCAGCAAGAACAACATTGTCAAGCTAGTGGACCTATGCCTTATCACCCACTTCACCTTTAATAACAAAACCTACAGACAAATCGAATGCAATCTCCAATATCAGGGTTCTTAGCCAAGACAGTAATGCAGAGACTGGAACAAACAGCTCTGCCAACCATCCAACCCTAACCTTTGTCATCACTAAATGAAACGAATTACAGGAAACCTTCAAGACCATCAAATAATATACTTACTGGTATAAAATTCACAAAAGAGGAAAACAACAAGCTGCCATTCCTAGATGTCACAATAGAGCGAACAGTCAATGGGGAACTTTGAACCAGCGTCTACAGAAAAACAGCACATACAGACCAAATATTGAACTACAGAAACAATCATCCCAACACCCACAAAACGAAGCTACATTAGAACATTATTTCAATGAGCCACCACACACTACAGCACAGAGTAACTAAGCAGAGCAGAGGAAAACCACCTATACAGTGTATTCAAAAAGAACTGTACCCAATGAACACAGTCTGCCGATTTCTCAGCAACAAACACCAACAAGCAGACAAAACATGCCCAGAAAATCTAGCCACTCTCCTACAAAAGACATCTCGGAAATCACTACCAGACTACTCAGACCTCTTTGCATCATGGTAGCTCACAGATCTGCCAATACACATTAAACAGCAGCTAATGAACTTAAAAGACCCTATAGGGACAACAAGCAAAATGAACGTCATTTACAAAATACTGTGCAAGAACTGTAACAAACACTACATTGGACAAACCGGCAAAAAACTAGCCACCAGGATACATGAACATCAACTAGCCACAAAAAGACATGACCCACTATCACTAGTATCCTGACATACAGATGTGACTTGACTTGGACAACACATCCATCCTCGGACAAGCCAAACGGAGACGTGCATGAGAATTCCTACAAGCATGACGTATCAACAAACATATCGATTTAGATCCCATCTACCACCCTCTTCGAAAAAGAGCAAAAAGTTACATCAACACCAGATAGGACATCACCACAGGATATGACATTGCCAACCCAAGGAAACCTAAACACAAATATAAAGTGGGACATAACACCAGTGCTTCACTGGACATTCACTGATGATGTTAGCTAGTGTGGTGAAGAAACGTCTGAAAAACCAGCCTCCCCACTCAGCGAGCAAACTTACATCCAGGTTTTAGATAATGGCTGATCATCGACCTCAATGTCATTTTCCCACATTCACTTTTTATTCCTTAATAGAATTAGCAAGTAGAGATCTACTGATCTTGGTCTTAAACATACTCCATGACTGAGCTGCTACAGTCTTGAGATGTAAAGAATTTGAAATGTTCATTACCCTCTAAGTAAAGATTCATTACTCATCCCATTCTAAAATAGCCAGTATTTTATTCATTCAAAGAATGGGTTCTTCATTCTAGACAATCCCCTAAAATCACTGTTCTTGCACTCACCCTATCTACTGCTCAAATGTTTAATAATTTTTAATGGGATTTGTTTTAATGGCTTTTGTTCTAATTTCTAGAAAATACAGGCACACGGTCTCCTCAACCGCTCCTCAGGGCCATCCAGAACCATAAGATCATAAGACATAGGAGAAGTTATGCCATTCAGCCCATCAAGTCTGCTCCGCTATTCAATCATGGCTGATAAATTTCTCATTCCATTCTCTTGCCTTCTCCCTGTAACCCTTGAACAATCAAAAACCCGGGTTAAATGTACTTAATGACCTTGCCTTCACAGCCTTCTTTGACAGTGAATTACAGATTTACAACTTTCTAGCTGAAGTCTTTTCTCCTTACCTCAGTCCTAAAAAGGTCTTCCCTTTACTCTAAGACTGCACTCTCAGATCCTAGTCTCTCCTATCAATGGAAACATCTTCCCAAAATCCACTCCGTCCAAGCCATTCAATATTCTGCAAGTTTCAATTAGATCCCACTCACCCTTCTAAATTTAGTATAGATCCAGACTCCTTAAACAGTCCTGATATGTTAAGCTTTTTATTCCTGGGACCATTCTCGTGAACCTCCTCTGAACAGGCTCCACAGCTGTATAGAGGAATTCGATTATTTGAAGTTGCTGGGTGGGCAGTTTTTCATTTGGATAATTAATTTGACCTTAAACAAAAGGAAGCCATACTGCACATAACTGCATTAAAAAGCACGTTTACAGAATTTTTATTTCATTTAATCACTAAAATTTGTACAAACACTGGATATCGCTGAAACATTCATGACATTTTACAAATCAAATCACTTTGTGTACCTGTACAATAAATAAAATTCATTGGAGGTGGAGGTCGGTTTTATCTTCGAAGAAAAATTTCCAGCCGCTGTTGCTGGAGTTGCTGCTGTCTCTTCTTTTTTCGCGAACATTTGGCAAAGATGCATCAACTTAACGGCATCGACTTAGTCTTGTGTTTTGTACCACTCCACTGTCAATAGGTTCGTTAACGGGAAGGGGAGGTGGTGTCGGTATCAAATTTTCCTTCCCAACCACGGCATCTGTACTTTCCCGCTGTGCTTCCGTGACTATGTTGACTATCTGATCATCACCAAGTGTCTCTGTTCTGATGTCATTGTCACAGTTCACCCAAGCATCAATGTCAGCCTCTACAAGGTCTCCTAATCCCAGCTGTCTGCAGTTTTCGGTGATGTCAGTGGTTAGCCTTTGGTCTGGATAGGTGCCCGCTTCACTGTCACAGCTACCAACACGCAAGCCATTGGACCAACATTCCGCAAGTGTCGATGGCTTGATGCAGCAATCATGAACAAAGCGCCCTTGACTATGAATGCCTTCATAATTTCCTACACTCATTTCTCTTCATGGTCTTCACAGGACAGCACACAATGTGTTAAGGTAATAATATTTTTTCATTATTGTGATGATTCCCCAATTGAGCGGCTACAACTTTGAAGTGGTGTTGAGTGGAAAAAACAAACAAAGTCATAGAGGGAATGAAGACACCACTGATTTTGTCATGCATTTTAAATCCTTCCGCATGTCATTTTTCTGTGTTAAAATTATTTCAACATTGTGACAATTGACTAAGATTGTTGCACCAGTGTCATTAACACCTCTTTGCTGTAACGTTTGCACATCTTCTTCAGTGCAAGTAGCCATCATTTACCCTGTACTGTAAACAAAAGATGCAATCATTGCACCATTGTTGGTAACACCTCTATGTTGTAACCGTTTCACGGGATCTTCAGATCCTGTTTGGATAATTCGATTTTCAGATAATTGATGTTCGGATAATCGGTGTTCCTCTGTACATCCTTCCTGAGATATGGAGCCAAAACCTGCGCACAGTACTCCAAATGTGGTCTGACTACAGCCTTACATAGCCTCAGAAGTGCATCCCTGCTTTTATATTCAATGTCTCTTAAAAATAAACACCATTATTGCATTTGCCTTCCTAACTAATGACTGAACCTGCAAGTTTACCTTGAGAGAATCCTGGACTCCCAAGTCTCTTTGCACATTTAGAAAATACCCTATGCCTCTATTCTTCCTCCCAAAGTGCATGACCTCACACTTTCCCACGTAGTACTCCATCAGCCACTTCTTTGCCCACTCTCCTAACCTGTCAAAATCCGTCTTCAGCCTGCCCGCCTCCTCAATGCTACCTGTCCCCCTACCTATCTTTGTATCATCTGCAACTTAGCTCAAAAGCCCTCAGTTCCTTCATCCAGATCATTAATGAAAAACGTGAAAAGTTGTGGTCCCAACACAGAGCCTTGCGGAACTCCACCTGTCACCAGCTGCCATCGTAAAAAGGATCCTTTTATCCCCACTGTGCGCTTCCTGCCAGAGAACCAAGCTTCTATCCATGATAGTACTTTGCCCTTGTCTTACTCAGTAGCCTCCTGTGTGGCACTTTGTCAAAGACCTTCTTGAAGTTCAGGTAGATAACCTCCACTGGTTCTCCATGGTCTAACCTGCTCATTACTACCTCAAAGAATTCTAGCAGATTTGTCAGGCATGACCTCCTCTTGATGAAACCATGCTGACTTTGCCCTATTTTACCATATGCTTCCAAGTTTTCAGAAATCTCATTCTTCATAATGGATTCCAGGATCGTACCCACAATCATGGTTAGGCTAATTGGTCTGAATTTTTCCATCTTTTGCCTTACTCCCTTTTAAAACAGAGGAGTCATGTTTACGATTCTTCAGTCCTCTTGGATCTTCCCCGATTCTAGTGATTCCTGAAAGATAGCCTCCACTATCTCTTCAGCTATTTCCCTTAGAAATCTGGGGTGTAGTCCATCTGGTCCAGATGATTTATCCAGCTTCAGGCCATTCAGTTTTTCTATCACCTTCTCCTTGGTGATTGCCACTATACTCACCTCTGCCCCCTCACTCTCCTGAATTGTTGGGATATTACTCATGTCATCCACTGTGAAAATTGACAGGAAGTAATTATTCAGTTCCTCAACCACTTCCTTGTTTCCCAATACTATCTCTCCAGTATCATTTTCTAGCGGCCCAATGTCCACTTTTGCCCTTTATTTCTCTAAAGAAACTCTTACAGTCTTCCTTTATATTACTGGCTAGCTTCCCCTCATATTTAATCTTCTCCCTCCTTTTTAATTGTTGCCCTCTGTTGGTCTTTGTAAGTTTCCCAGTCCTCTGGTTTCCTTCACCACATTATATGCTTTCTCTTTTCCTTTAATGCAATCCCTGACTTCCCTAGTCAGCCATGGTTACCTAATTCTCCCTGTACCATGCTTCTTTTTCCTCAGGATAAGTCTCTCCTGTGTCTCCTGAATTAATCCCAGAAACTCCTGCCATTGCTGGTCCACTGTCTTTCCTGCCCGGCTCCTCCCAGTCAATTCTATCTAGCTCCACCCTCATGCTTCTATAATTGCCTTTTTTCAGCTGTAATACCATTACTTCTGATTCTATCTTCTCCATCTTGAATTGCAAAGTAAATTCAAACATATTTACAATCACTGCCTCCCAAGGGTTCCTTCATCTTAACCTCCCTTATCAAGTCTGCCTCATTGCACAACACTAAATCCGATATTGCCTGTTCCCTAGTGGGCTCCACCACAAGCTGCTCCAAAAGGCCATCTCAGACATTCCACAAATTCCTTTTCTGATTTTCCTAGTTCACCTGCATATTGAAATTCCCCCATGATGACTGTGACATTGCCTATCCTATACAGCTTTTTCTACCTCCTGGTGTATCTTGTGCCCCAGCTGCTGACTACTTTTTGGAGACCGATACATAACTCCAATTATGGCTTTTTCACCTTTACAGTTCCTCAATTCTACCCACAGACTCTATACTATCTGACCCTATTCATTTCTTATTATCGATTTAATTTCAATAGATTAGGGTTGTTTTCCAGAGCCAGCCAAGAAGTGACTTAAACACAGTGTAAACATGGGCTTGGCTAGAGTGGACAGGAATTACCTGTTTCCCCTAGCAGGAAGGTCTATTATTGACTGCACAGATTTAAGGAGATCAGTTGAAGGATTAATGGGGATAGAAGGAAAAACTCTCTCCCCAAAGTGTCGAGAATTTGCTGTTCAATTGTGGTTGAGGCAGAAACCTTCAAAGGAGTGAGAACATGCTGCTGAAACACTGCAACTGCCAAGGTTTTTGATTAGGTGCTAATAAGTAGGATCAGGATGGAAGTTTATTTTATTCTGCCAGTGTAGACACAATAGGCTGAACTGCCTTTAGGTTTTCGACGATTCTCTTATTGTTCCATTAGTGACCAGGCCCTAAACTCAACTGCCTTCCTACATGTCTCTGCCTCTCTAAATCATTTCTCTCACTCCCACACTTCTTTACTGAGTTTTTGGCCATATGAGGCTCCCTGATTTGTTCTATAAAGTACACATGAAGTTACTTAGGATGTTCCATTAATAAGTGCAACATAAATAAGTCATAAAAAATAGAAAATACTGGAGAAACTCAGTTTAACATTTCAAGTCAGTTAATACCTCGAGTCAGGAATGACTTCTTCAGAATTGAAAGGTGTTGGAAAGTAGATCCTTTTATATTTTTGACAGAAGCAGAGGAGGAGCAAGAGTTCAGAAGGTAGAGGTGCCAGTACAAAATACAAAAGGAGTTGTTAACAGTGGAAAAAAAGAAATGTATATTAAGATGTGAAAGGGAGCGAATTGGCCCTTTCTAGTAAGTGCCATGTAAACAAGACAAAGACGACACGGTTGGGAGACGTGGGGAAGGCAGAAATTAAATACTCCCCATGCTAGAAGTCTCAAATAGCACGGAAATTTTCAGCAGCGTCTGAAGAGTGAAAACCTTTCTTCAGTAGTGGAATTTTACAACGCGAAAATGGCTCTATCCTGTCATTGTAGCCAGTAACAAGAAGGCAAGAGCTACACAAAAACATTACCTGCTTTCCAGCCCTACAGAATCTACTGCTTCTTGCTTCACTTTCACATCAGCCATTATTTCAATATATTGGTGCTGATTCAATTATCAGCATGACAACATATTGGCGACTGAAGGATTTGTTTTTGGATCTGGTCTACAGTGCTGTTGACGTGCCCCTCGGTCCAATGTTGCAATTCTTGCGTTCGTTGTATCAAATCTCAGCATCAACGTTCCAAATGCCAGGCTCACCCTCCAACCCCGGGGTTAACGATCCACAGCGTCAACTCTGAGCTGGGGGCCTTTCATTCTGTCGGCTCAGCCTCTTATTCTGCAAAAAGGCCAGAGATTCATTTGCCAGGCTGCACCCCTCGCTTCTCGTCGTTAATTACAAGGCAGTTCTGAAACTAGTGAAAAACCAAAGAGGCAGCGGATTAATTCTGTGACCATGTTCTCTGGCAATCTGAGAAGCAGCTATCTAGTTTGAACTGGGGCCTAACCAGAGTTTGGCGCTTTTGCTGCAAGCCCTGTTATCAAGAGTGGTTAGTTGCAGACTTTGTGTTGCAAAGGACGAGCAATCATCCGAGACAACACGTTTACCATCCCTCTGGGAGAGGAAAATAGATGTCTTAAAAATGCATTCGTTTAGTTTTGCTTTACGTGGGATCTGATAATGGCGCAGCAAAGTTAAACAAAATCTCATTAACTGATCAAATTTAAGGAAAGTAATAACGGGGATAAGGGTGAGGAGGAGAAAATGTAGACTGGGTGAGCTTTAATTTCACATCAGGCACAGAAAGAAATAGACGGGGCGAAAAATTTCGGATTAAGAGAAAATAAAGTAAAAATTAAAAGTTTTTAATTAATTTGTAGAGCCAGATAGTTATTCCCATCAATCTGACACTTGAAATGTGGACGGGCAGGTGTTGGATTGGGGTGGCAAAGTTAAAAAAAATCACACACCAGGTTATAGTCCAACAGGTTTATTTGGAAGCACTAGCTTTCGGAGCACTGCCCGTTCAACAGGTGATTCTACAACCACCGTATGAAGGAGCAGCACTTCGAAAGCTAGTGCTTCCAAGTAAGCCTATTTTATTATAATTTCTTGTTGTGGGATTTCTAACCGTGTTAAAATGGTGAGAGACTAATAACTAAAGTTAGCTTTCTGTGATGATTTTAGTTTATAAAATGCAACGACTTCACGCTATATGAGCGGCTAGGTAGCTGTTTTCCTGAAACTAACCCGAGCACCATAACTCAGATATCAACATTGTGGACTTTTTAAATTTAACCACGCATTTTCCCTTCACCTGAAACTATTTCTGCGGAGTCTGACATTTTAAAAAATTATTTATCACAATCCCATTTGGAAGTTAGTCCGAAATCTGATTCTGCCACCCTTTCAGGTTAATGCATTTCAGATTTGAATTCTCAAGTTAAAAGATGGGACGAGGAACAAAGATTTTTTGGGGGAATACAAATAAATAAATCACTGGTAATCTAAAGATTGATCAAAAAAAGTATGTTTTAAGGTATGATTAGATTAGATTACATTACAGTGTGGAAACAGGCCCTTTCGGCCCAACAAGTCCACACCGACCCGCCAAAGTGCAACCCACCCATATCCCTACATTTACCCCATACCTAACACTACGGGCAATTTAGCATCGCCAATTCACCTGACCTGCACATCTTTGGACTGTGGGAGGAAACCGGAGCTCCCGGAGGAAACCCACGCAGACACGGGGAGAACGTGCAAACTCCACACAGTCAGTCACCTGAGGCGGGAATTGAACCCGGTCTCTGGCACTGTGAGGCAGCAATGTTAACCACTGTGCCACCGTACCGCGTATGCTATCAGAATATACAGGTACGATAGTAGAAAGAAAGTTGAGTATACCTTGTAGAGATCTTTAAAGTTGTAAAGAAGCTCAATGGGGTAGATGTGGGGAAACTGTTTTCACTTGTGAATGAGGCCAGAGCAAGGGGCAAAAATATAGCCACTAACAGTATTTAGAATAATTTCTTTGAATTTTAAATGGGATGATTGAATCAGATATCATTGATAAATTTAAGAAGTAACTTGCAGGATAAAATTATTATAGTACAGGACAAAGCCACTCAACTCATTATGTCCATGCTGACGGTGCACCATACTGCCATCCCATTGTCCCAAAACCACATCCCCGCACATTCCTCCTTTTCAAATATCCCAATAATGTATAAATGTTTATGGCACAGAAGAAGGCTGTACATCTTTTTCACTTTACGCTGCTGAAAAGTGAGTCAACCTGTCTAATCCTTTTGCAGCACTTGGTCCTTAATCTCTGGAGGTTTCAAGTGCCTATCAGAGACCCTTCAAATGCGTTGAAGGTTGCTGCTTCAACTTTTAGACAATGAGTTCCAGACTCCTACCAGTGCCTGGATGTAAAACATTTTTGTCGTCTCCCCTCCAATCTTCCTAAGAGTCACTTTAAATATATGCACCCCAGTCATAACCCCTCTGCCAAGGACAAATAGGTTTTTCCCATCCACTCTGTTCAAGCCCCTCTTAACCTGTACACCACAATTAAATCTACCGTCAGCCTCCACCTAAGCCTACCCAATCGTTCCTCATAGCTGCAATTTTCCAATTCTGGCCACATCTTTGTAACATCTCCTCTGTATCCATTGGATGGCAGTTATATCCTTTCTGAAATGAGGGGACAAGAACTGTACACAGTACAGTACTCAATTTCTGCTGTAACTAATGTTTCTATATGCCTTCTTAAAGACAATATATATCTGACTCATAATTGATCATAGGGATTTGAGGACATGGGGTAATCAGAGTTAGAGGAGATTAGGGTTAGCAAGTTGTGAGAAGATTTCTAGCTCAAGTTGAGGTTCTGGATGTAGTTTGCTCGCTGAGCTGGAAGGTTCATTTTCAAATGTTTCGTCACCATACTAGGTAACATCTTCAGTGAGCCTAGTATGGTGACGAAACATCTGAAAACAAACCTTCTACCTCAGCAAGCAAACCTACATCCAGAGATTAATGTTGTGTATAAATAAATACTGGTGTAGATCTGGTGAGTCAAGTGACTTGATCCTGTGGTGTAGGTGCTATATAATTGCTGTAGAGAGGGAATTTCAAAGTAAAAAGGTGCAGGTTGGAATTTGATGTCTTCTCCCACTGTCAGATAGTACTTTTTTCAGAACTTACATCAAACAAGAATGGAATGGCGCACATGTTTGTTTGCATTACATTAAAAATATTTTAATCAACTTGTTAGCCACCATATTTTATATTCCAATGAAACTACTTATTTTTATGCAAACTACTATAAGTACAGCAATCACTCTGGTGTGAGAAAATGAGGAGGGATGTACCAATTGAATAATTGTAGGAAAATGAAAGTTTTAGGTGCAGGAATTGGTTGAGTTCTTCTGTAACTAGAGGAGTAGTAACAGTTTCATATGGGAATAGTGGTCTAATCTGCATATGTCGTGACAGAGTATCCTATTAGCCAAAACATCCACCCAATTCAGGGGATAATTTTATTATAGCAAACAGGACCCTATGACCCAAATAGGATACCAGATGTCAAATACAGTCGCACTTCTTGTTGGCCGTTCTGGACACATGATGATCAGTTCCATAGGTAATTGAACCAAAGTTATTTTGTGGGATCCTGAGGAAAAGGAGAGGCAACAAGAATTAAATTGGCCATTGCTGACTTGGGAATCCTCCCAACGATTTGCCTTGCTGTAAACTGCCCAATTCTGAATACAGCAAACTATAGAGGACAACTATTTGGCATCCCATGGTTTATCTGCCAATATTAAACAAGTTTAGAGGACCCGACAACCACCTGGAAAACTCTGGGCAGCCAAGCAGAGCAAGTCAAAACAGATCCATGGGAAAGTAGAACTTTAGAAGCAAGATTAGGACAATAGGCTCTTCAAGCCTTTTCCACCTTCAGTAAGATCATGGCAGATCTAGTTGCGATAGACAATAGACAATAGGTGCAGGAGTAGGCCATTCTGCCCTTCGAGCCTGCACCACCATTCAATATAATCATGGCTGATCATCCTTAATCAGTATCCTAAATAGGAACTCCACTTTCTCATTCCATAACTTGGAATGGGCAGGTTGTCTTATGAAGAATGGTTTTCAGGTATGAAGAATGGTTTTCAGGCTATTCTTGTATCCACTGGAGTTTAGAAAAGTGAGAGGTGACTTGATTGAAACAAAAAAAAGATCCTGAACAGTCTTGACAGGGTGCATATGAAAGGATATTTCCTCTTGTGGGAGAACCTATATTTCAGGGTTACTGTTTACAAATAAGGGGCCACTTATTTCAATCAGAAACAAAGATTTTTTTTCTCACAGGGTTGTGGGTCTTTGGTACTACCATCTTCAAAAAGCAATTGAAGCAGAATCTTTGAATATTTTAATACAAAGATTGTTGGATTCTTGATGAGCAAGGGAACTAAAAGTAATTAGGGTGAGGTAGAAATGTGGACTAATCAAAATCAGTCTGATCTTAGAGAATGGTGGAGAGGCTTGAGGGGACAAGTGAGGGGCCATTCCTGATGAAGGTCTTTTGCCCGAAACATCGATTTTCCTGCTCCTCAGAAGCTGCCTAACCTGCTGTGCTTTTCCAGTAGCACTCTAATCTTGACTCTGATCTCCAGCATCTGCAGTCCTCACTTTCGCCGCCTTGAGCAGCCAAGTGGTCGACCCCTGCTCCTAAATTTGCATGTGTACACCACAAGGTCCCAAGTCTGATTCTTGGCTTCTGTTGAAGTACTTTTAAAAACACAATCACTGTTGTAGGAACTAAGAAATGCAGTAACCAATTTGTACTCAGCAAGTTTCCAATTAAAAAGTGATAATGATCTGATAATCTTTTTGTTAATTTGTTCATGAGGGATAAATATTGGCCAGGATACAAAGGATAACTCACCTGTTCTTATTTACAGTAATGCCATAGAATATTTTATGTCCACCTGAGACAGTAGACAACTGTATTTGAACATCTTATTGGAAAGATGGCAGCTCTGATGGTACAGCACTCTCAGTTCTACACTAAGTGCCATATTGTGTTCATTATATGAATCCATAACTTTTGAGTCAGAAATAAGACTGCTATGATCTGGACTGCACCTCTTTGCAGTAGATAGTACAATTGCATGTTCAGAAATAGCATATTTTGGCTTAAAACTTCAACAAAGCATGAGCTACCTGTTTGGGTGGCTTAGCAGAGCTTGTGGCTCGTTTTAAAGACTCACTGGACTTTGCCGAACGTTGTGGCCAATATTCATCCCAATGGCAAACTTTTAGAATGTGCCACTGTGCTCCACCACTGGTTGGTTCTGAATCTCCGGCATTCTGCCTAGATCAGAGTTCTTAGTCTCTGCTGTCACGTCAAATGGTCTAAGTTTGGGAAGGAACTGACGGGATGGACTGAAATGTAAGCCCTGGACACAACTGTTGGTCTTAGTAACCAATCAGGTCTGAGTCTGGGTCACCCCCATGTCTACCTGCCCACACCTGTGTCCCCTCACCCGCCTCTTCGGCCAGACTCTAACTGCGCGTGCGTCGTTCACAGGCGCCGTTGCTAATGCCGCTGTAAGAGTTGATTTGATTGCTCGTGGCGGTTGCCAGGCGACAAGAGACGGCCCATCGGAGGAGGCATAGCCGCGCAGTGCGGGTGTTGCCAGGAGCGACCCTGTGGTGTTCGTGCAAAGCGGCATCTGGATAGAGTCGCAGAACGCTGTTTCTGGTGCGTTGGTCTATTATTTATGAAGTGCCAAAATGTAATCAGTAATAATTGGGTTATTAGTTATTGACAGGAGGAGGAGGTTTTAATGATTAAATTATTGGACTATTAATCTCGAGGCCTGGATGAATGCCAGTGGGTTTGCGGTGCTGTCTGACCTGCCTGTTGGCTAGCACTGCCTTGCCTTCAGGACCTTTGGAGATGGGTTTTTGGGGATAGTCTATTAAAGGTAAATGAAAGGCCAGTTGTCAGAGGCTGACTGGACTTTTGTTTCATACCCAGGTCTGATACCCAGGGGTGGCTTCTCCTTAGTAGATCATGGTAGGGGAACTCCAGATCAGTCTTGTGGCCCTTCCCAGTAAGCGGGTGACAGGTCCCATGGTAGCTGTCACTATTCTTTGCTTGAGCATTTTAAAAGTTGCTGAGTGGATTGCAGCATTATAGGGCACCTTCTCCCAAGTCTACAACAGTAGGCCTCTGCATCTTTCAAGATGAAGGATTGAGAGTCCACCTGCTGTTCATAATTGGACAGTGATTGTGCCCTTTGTCCACTGTTGCTAGTTCAGGGAAAATCACCATTTGGTGACTGCTTCTCGGGGCCCAGACCTGAAATGCAAAATCCTTACCTTGAATTTAAACCTCCCCATGGCAGCTGGGCAATTTAAATTGTGGTAATTAAATCATTTTGGAATCAAGAAACAGCTATACCCCATATTAGAGCCTGCAAACTACTGCATCATAGTGCAGTATAAATCCATCTGGCTTACTAATATTTTACTAATAGAGAATGAAGTCTGCAGTCTCTGTCCTGTTTAATGTATATGTAGCTCCAGACCCACATAAGTACTGTTGTCTTTCAACTGCCCTCTGAACTGGCCTAGCAAGCCACTCTGTTATTTATAAAATGACTCACCAGAAAGGTAATGAGGGATGAATGAAAATTATTACCTCATTATTAATTATATTCACTTCCTGCATTAATATGAAAAGTCAGAATTATTAATAAACAATCCTATTATTAATTATCATTAGAGTTATAATTGAATCACTAATTAATTGGAGGTTATTTATAATCCATGTAGTTACTGATAATCATTGTAATTTTTAAATATTGGACTTATTGATACTCATTGAGATAACAAATTTTCTTTGGCTTGTGTATGCTATGTATTATAAGTATTCATTATGCTACTAACCATCATTTGATATTAATTAGCATTGTTATTTGAATTCTTTATGAATAACTACTAGTATTAATAATTGGAGAAATTTATTATAGTATTAAATTAATAATTGAAGTAAATGATTATTAACAACACAATTGGGTGTAGATTGCTGGGGTTATTTACAATTTTGGGTTCTTTCTTGCTCATAAATTTAATTATTTGAGTTTGTTTGTTGGTGAGACTCATGCTGTCATTGATAGTTCCTGAATAACTTTGTCCTTTCTTAGAATAACATTTATTTTAACCTGGCTTTCTGGCTGGAGCTAAACATGGTTATGTCACTCATTGATGTTCAGAAGGTTCACTCTCCCATTGTGTTGTCTCAGACCTCATCCTGGAGGTGTCTGTTGTCTAAAGGAATGACAGCCGGATCTGTTGCAGTCCCACACATCATCCCACTGAGGATTCCTCTCCTTGGTAAATTCAAGAATGAAATTGATACTAACACTCCTATCGAACTCAAATCAGGTAATAAAAAGAATGGTTTCTTGACTATAGTTGATATGGAGTGGTTTCTAACATTGTGAATGTTTTGGGGCAATCTCAGTATTAGAATCACAGAAATATATTTGCTTCCAGATGCAAAGGTCACTACTTTTTCAGTCAGTCTTTTTGTGCTCTTCCAATTTTAGCCTCTTTTGGGTCACCAGTTTTTATTGCTTCACCAACAATGGCTGAGCTTTCAGCTTCTACTCCCTAAACTCTGGAATTCTTCCCATAACTCTCTGCTTCTTTCTCCTTCTTGAAAGATCTCTGTTAAAACTCACTGGTCCAAGTAGCTCCTCTGTCTTGGTGTCAAATTGGTGTCTGATTGTTTCTCTGAAGTACTTTCAAATCTTAGAATAGTACTGCATAGAAACAAGTGACTGTAAATCATATCCCAGTTGTTTCAAAGAGCAGCCCCTTAACCTTATCCCTTAGTCTTTTCCATAACCTGCAATTTGTTTTTCTTCCAAATATTTATCGAGTTGCCTTTTGATTGCCAACACTAAATCTGCTCCCTATTATGGTACACATGTGTTCCAAATCCAAACTAATCTTTGAATAAAGCATTGATTCCATGTCAGCTCTGGTTCTTCTATCAGTCAGCTTAAATCTGTGCCTGCTGGTTATTGACCATTCAGTGATTGGAAAATGTTTTTGTTTCCTTGTCCACAAACCTCGTGATTTTAAACAATTTTGACAAATTTGTTTAAAAACAAATCTGCAATTTTGAAATTGTGCTGTATCCATGGGTCCAATGATTAATATCTATTTAAAACAGCGATGATCCATGCACTGACCACTGAGAACTCCACTGTGAACCCTCCTCCAGTTTGAGAAATAGTCACCCACTATAACTCTGTTTTCTATGCCATGACCAATCTTGTAAATGGCACTGCTATCACTTTTATCCTATGGGCTTCAGTTTTACCAACAAGTCTCATACTTAATCAAGCATTAGTTGCACTGCCAACATCCACCTTCTTGGTTACCTCATGAAAAATCTTAAACAAGTTACTCAAACATGATTTGTCATTTACAATTCCGCATGGGCTCAGCTTTATTAGTTCAATATAAATGTACTTTCTTGTTTGCAGTTTTTGAGAAGATTTCTAGCTCAGGTTGAGGTTCAGGCTGTAAATTTGCTTACAGAGCTGGTAGATTTTTCTCTGATGTTTCATCACCAGGCGAGGTAACATCGTCAGTGAGCCTCTCTTCAAGCGCTGGTGTTCTGTCCCGCTTTCTGTTTATGTGTCTTGGTCTATTACAGTGGGTGATATCATTTCCTGTTCTTTTTCTCAGAGGTTGGTAAATGGGGTCCGAATCAATGTTGATGCAGTTAGCCCACAAACCTACTAACACACTGAAACAGTTACTGATGAACGTAAAGAGCCCTGTACCAACAACCAGCAAAACAAATGTCACATACAGTACACTGCAAGGACTGAACAAATGCTACATCGGACAGACAGGCAGTAAACTCACCACCAAGATACACAAGCACCAACTAGCCACCAAAAGACGTGACCAGCTATCACTAGTATCCTTACACACAGATAAGAAGGACACCACTTCGATTGGGACAACACATCCATCTTAGGACAGGCTAAACAGAGAGACACATGGAAATTCCCAAGGCTTGGCATTCAAACCAGAACTCTGTCTTTAATCACATCGATTTGGACCCCATTTATCAACCTCTGAGAAAAAGAACAGGAAATGATATGACCCACCTTCACAGATCAAGACACATTAATAGAAAGCGGGACAGAATGCCAGCGCTTCAACGGAGGCTCACTGATAATGTTACCTAGCATGGTGACGAAACGTCTGACAACAATTACTAGCTTAGTGAGCAAACTTACAACTTTTACTTTGTTGTTCTCTAATGATATTCCTGAGCATAATTGACAGGTGTGACAAAGATTGATAGCTGATGATGGCTGTGCTACCTGTGCAGCTGAACAGTTCACACTTGTTCCAATACTGTTGCGTGCTTAGAAGTTAGCCAAAGATGTAAATATAGGTATTTATTAAACTAAATGTCAGCTGTGGCTCAGTGTAACACTTTCACCACTAAATCACAGCATTGTACCCTCATTGTCACTGGAGGGAGATAGTTCACTGGGAGTGTGAGCATAAAATCTAAGCTGTTGCTTCAGTGTTGCAGCAATAATTAAACTGAGACCCCTTTAAACCTATTGGGACATAAAGCAATCCCATATCACTGTTTTAAATATTGAATCTATTGTTTAACCATCATCTTTTTAACAAAAAGGAAAGTTGATCTGGTTATTATTATACTGCTGATTTGAGAATTTAATGTATTTAAATTGGCTGCCCTGTTTCCTACATCACAGCAATGACTTCTTTTCAAAATGTATTCACTTGGGAGTGATGCATTTTGGGAAGCTTTCGAGGTTGTGAAAGTCACTCTTCAGATGCAAGTCTTTTGTGTTTGAAGTATTATTTACCTGAGCAAATAGACACCTCTGTCTGGCCTAGAAACACAAAATAGGAAGTACCCCATTTTAATAGCTACTCCAACGTTTAATTTGTAGTTCGTAAGAAGGAAAGCAAAAACAACTAAATTGCTCTGAATCATTTTCACCAGTTTTGCTCAATTGATAAAATTGTCATCTCTTTGCTGGAAGGACATGTTTTCAAAATTTTCATCAGTCATTGTGCATGGAACCTCAACTGCAGCTCAGTAATAAGCTGAGAAAATCTGGCCACTGATATGCTAACCATTATGGTAATGTGGTGCGATGAGAACAATCTCTCAACGTCGTCAAAGCTAAGGAACTGAACGTTGACTTCAGAAAGAAAGCAGGAGAACACGGTCCCATCTACGTCAACAGAACTGAGGTTGAAAGGGTAGAGAACATCAAGTTCCTCAGAATTATGATAACCGACATCCTGGGCTTCCATTGTAGATGCAACTCTCAAGAAGGCACAACAACACCACTTCCATCCTTGGACTCCATTTATGCAGCTCACTGCCGCAGAAAGACTAGCATCATCATCAAAGACCCATCGCACCCTGGTAATGAACTCCTACAACCTCTTCAGTCAGTCAGAAGATATAGAAGCCTGAACACACAGACCAGCAGGTTCAGGAACAATTCTTCACAGCCATTATTAGACTGATGAATGGGCTGTCTAGCCTCCTATAATACTGATCTTGCTAACTCTGATCTTGCCTAGCGCACACCCTGATAATATTTAACCAGTATGCCTCTGTCTAAGTCTTTTTGATCTGTACATCCTTGATTACTATAATCTGCTTCTATTGCTCGTAAACAAAATTTTTCACTGTATCTCTGTACATGTGACAATAAATCAATCAATGTGAAGCATTAAGCTGATGTCTGACTGTGTTCATGGGTACTAGCAATCCCTTGACACTGTTTGGTCAGCACCAAGTTAACTTACTAGTTCTCTACAATGTTCTTATTGTCAATAAACATGACACAAAATGAACAGATTAGTAACTTATTTAATCTAATTTGCTGTTTATAAAAATCTTTTCTATGCAAAGTATTTGCTATGATTATTCACCTAACAATGGTGGGTTCATTTCAGGACAGAAAAACTTATTTGCCTTTCATAATCTCAAGAAATGCTAAAGCTTTTCATTGTCATCAAACTGATATTGAGTTTGCAAATGTGGTTGGAAAAGAGCAAGTAAATAGAACAGGCAACTTGCACAAGCAAGGTCCCAGAATTAACAGTGTGGTAATTTATTTTCTTTTGTGTTATTGCTTGAAAGATCAACATTGGTGAAGATAATTCTACTGTTTTGAGACCAGTAGAATAGGACCAGAAGTAAGCCATTTAGCCTATCAAATGTAGTGCTTTGTTCAATGTGATCATGATTGATCTGATGATTCCTGCCTTATCTCCATAACCCATAGTTTCCTTAATGATTAGGAATTTCAGTCTTAAATATACTTAATGACATAGCCTACACAGCTCTCTGCAGTTTCCACAAATTCTTTACACAGCTCTCTCCACAAATTCACTCCTCTCTGAGAAGAAAGAAACTCCTCACCTCTGTCTAAAATGGACATCTCTGAGAGTATGTCCTACACTTCCACAAGGGGCAACAATCTCTCTACATCTACCCTGTCAAGCCCTCAAGAACCATGTATGTTTCAGTAAAGTCTCTAATTCTTCTAAACTCCAATGAGTACAAGCCCAAACTACTCAACCTCTCCTCCATCTTGATTGACCTAGTAAACCTTCTCTGGATTACCTCCAATGCCAGTATAACTTTCCTTTGAAAAGGGAACCAAAACTATTCATAGTATTCCAACTATGGTCTGTCTTGTGCTGATGTAGACTTAGCATGACTTCCCTATTTTTATACCTCATTCTCTTTAAAATAAAGGTCAGCATTCCATTTGCCTTCCCTATTATCCACTGGACTTGGATGTTTTAATTTGTGATTCAAGCACTAAGACATCCAAATCACTCTTTGCGGTAGCTTTCCGTCTTTCTCCATTTTAAATAATATTCATCCCTTCTATTCTTCCTGCCAAAGTACATAAACTCTCATTTACTCACACTATATTCTATCTACCAAGTTTTTACCCACTCACTTAACCTATCAATATCTCTCTGTAGACATCTTGTGTTATCCACACTACTTGCCTTCCCTGCTTGTGTCATTGGCAAACTTGGCCATAGTTCATTTCTGTCATCCAAGTCATTAATATTCCTGTAAATAACTGTGTGGTCTCACCAATCCCTGTGGCATTCCACTTGTTACAGGATGTCATCTTGAAAATGTCTCTTTATCCAAATTCTGTCTTTTAGCCAATCCTCTATCTATGCTAATATTCTAGTCTCAACACTCTTGACTTTGATCTTATTCAGTAATCTTATATATGGAACATTATTAAATGCCTTCTGGAAATCCAAGTAAATTACAGCTACTGCTTCCCATTTATTTCCCCTTCTTGTTAGTTCCTCGAAGAACTGTAATAAATTTGACAGGCATAATTTCCCCATCATGAAATTATGCTAACTCTGCTTTTATAATTTTATGTATTCTAAATGTTCTGCTGTTGTATCCTTTTATAATAGAATATAACATTTTCCCAATGATAGTATTAAGTTAACTGTCCTACAGTTATTTGTTTTTTGTCATGCTCCTTTTTGTAGAAGATTGTTACATTGACAGGTTTCCAATTCTTTATTCAGAATTTAAGAATTCATGGAAGTTTGCTACCACTGTATCTACTATATCTGCAGCTACTTGAATGCAACCCATCAAGTCCAGGGGACATTTAGCCCTTAGTTTCCAGAGTACTTATTCTCGTGTGATCATTATTATGTCTATTCCCTTCCTCTCCTAAAAAAGCCTCATGACTATTTAATATTTTTGAAATGCCATTAGTGTTCTCTACTGTGAAGACTGATGCAAAGTATTTATTTAACTCCTCTGCCATTTTTAGCCCCCCCATCATAATTTCCCCAACCTCATTCTCTAAGGTGTCTACGTTTCCCTTTCCCTTTTTTAAAGAAACCCGTACTGCATGGTTTTGTATTTCTTTCTAATTTGTCATTATAATTAATTTTCTCCCTCTTGTTTCTTTTTTGATCAGCATTGTTGGCTTTCAAAACTTTCTCAATTCTCTGATTTACCACTAATCTTTTCCACATTGTATATCATTTCTTTCAATTTGATCCTGACCTTAACTTCTGTGGTTAACCATAGTCAGTTTATCCTCCTTCCTCGCTGGGATATATCTTTTTGAAATAGTGCAATATGATCAAAACCAGAGAGTACAACTGTAGCCTGGTCTGAAAGACTGACCTTTGACAGCATTGGATTTTGTGCTCTGGTTTCTGGAATAGAACTTATAGTCACAATGTCCTGAATGAATGTGAAAAGTGTTCCCTGCAGCTGCAAATGCCCTTTAAAAAGAGTAATAAATTAGGCCTGAAGTTCTTTTTGCGACTAGTTATGTTTACACTTCTCCATCATGCAATGTACAGAAGGAACAGTTTCCATATATGGAGATGAGATGATATATCTGTCTGTCCAGACTGAAACTCTGGCTTCAAAATATAATATAATGCTTAAAATCAGACTATAGAATAATATACAAAACAAGAGCTTTAATATTTGATTAGAACTGAAATGGATTGAAATTTTCATTTTAAATTAATGTGGGAATGCAGCATGTTGACACGTGCAGGGGTAAAGAAACAAATTCTGAGGCAGGAATGTTGCTGTTGGATATTATTGAACTTCACCCAATATACAAATGCTTTAACAATGCTTTATAATCAGGAAGTGGCAGGTTGAAATACTGTGAATTGATCAGTGTAAGAAGCTTAAATTCCATGAAATAAACACTTGCAAGGAAACGTAAATCAGCATATCTTTGTTTACTTTCTACCATGTGGCAGTTATTGTTCTAACAAGTCCAGCATTGTTAAAAGGAAGTTGTTTCCACAGTGATTTGAGCTCTGCACTTGTTTGGAATACTTTGCCATCTCCAACCAGTTGTCAAATCTTACAACTGAGTTGGAAGCCATTCAGCCCACATTGCCTGTGATGGCCTTTTGAAATAAGTATCCTATTAGTTCCATGCCCACTGGCATTTTACCATAACTCTTAATGTTTCCCAATGTTCAATAGAAAATTGATCCAGTTCGCTCTTGATAGTAACTGTTGAACCTGCTTCTGAAACCTTTCCAAGCACTGTATTGCAGATCTGAATAAAATACCACATTATAACAATTTTCCTTATTCACCTTTGGCTTGTTTGTCAGTTATCTCACCCATGATCTACAGCTACTGACAATCTGCTAGTGGCAACTGTTTCTCCTTATTTACAATATCAAAGCCATTCAGATTTTGAATACCCCTTAACTTGCTCTAAGGTGAGTAATCCCTGCTTTTCTCATCTTTTAATTCAAGTTGCACTTAAAGGTAAAAAATCTTTTAGAAATTTCATTCTAACAAAAGCAAACTTCTGAATGACAATTTTATTTTTCCCTTTCTATTTGATAGACACCCCTGATGTGGATATATACTACACAGTAAATGGCAGCAGACCTCAATTCTTGAAGAAACCAAGTTATGGGGAGAATTCAACCATAAAATACAGAGAACCATTCACATTGCAAGCAGGCAAAGGAATCATTAAAGCTTATGCTGTTTCTAGGTAAATCTCCCAAATGTCTAAAAGAAAAATTAAAATAATTTGAAATTATTTTATATTGATCCAGAAAATCATACAGGACAAAGCAACTCATTTGCCTTGTTGTGTCCATGCCAGCTATGTGCCAAAACCTTCCACCTAATCTGACTCCCTTACTCTTTTTCTGTATCCTCTCATTCTTTTCCCTTTTCAAGCACATATACAAACTCATTTTAAAAGTTACTATTAAATCAGGATCCATCATCCTTTTAGGCAGGGTATTTCAGATCATCATCATTTTCTACGTAAACTAAAATCTCTGCTCACTTTCGTTTTTCTGCCAATAATCCGCAGTCTGTTTCCTTTGGTGGTGATCCTCCTGCCAGTGGAAAGTTTCTTCCTTTCACCTAAAGCAAAATCCTTAAATTGTGAACATCCCTGTTAAATCTCAGTTGTCTCAAAGAACAATCTCAGCTTCTTAGTCTCTTTATGAAACTGAAGTCCCTAGTTCCGTGTACCGTTTTAGCAAATTTTCTCTGCATCCTCTCCAAGGCTTTGACATCCTTTCTAAAACACGGTACTTGCAATTGGATTCAGTGCCCCCGCTGAGACTTAACCAGTGATTTATAAAGGCTCAGTATAGCTTCCTTGTTATGTATTCTTTGAATCAATTTATAAAGTCCTGGATTCCATATGCATTTTTAAATGTTCCAAATTGGTCTGTCACATTGAAATATTTGTTTATAAAGTCCCACTCCTATTGCCTCTCAACCTGTATATTCTGTGTTCCTGCACAACTTTTGTAATTGTAAGATTTTCCTTACAATTACATTCCCTCATTATTCTTTCAGAATGTATTATCTCTTCATTTCTACATTAAATTGTGTCTGCCTTCTCTCACACATTTAAGCAGTTTGTCTGTTCTGAAGCTTGCTCTGCCTATGACCTCACCAAGTTTTGTCATCTGCAAAATTTCTGTTGACTATTAGAGATGGTCGAGAGAGTGGTGTGGTGACCAAGGTGTTTTTTGTGGAGTATATACAGCCCAATGCAATGGAGATATTGGAGGATGATGATAAGAATTTCATACAAGATTATGCAAAGGAGCTTTCCAGACAGGTAAGTATATGTAGTAACATACTGTTGATAGGTCACATGTTCCAAGCACTGGAGTGAGATTTGGGTAATCCTGAACAGGTTCATAGAAGTTCATTAATTCGTTGCGTGAGTCGAAGAATGATCCATGAGAGATTCTTCTAATGTTGGCTTCATGAAGGTCCACCTTGTTGGAATAGTGAAAACCATAAAATTGTAATAGCTTGTCATGTCAGTACATAGGAACAGGAAAAGGCGAATTAATCTTTTGTTTCCCTTTTCTGTTAGGCTATGACCGTTCTACACCTCAGCTTCATTAATCTGCCTCCTTCACTTTATCATCTTGCATTTAGTGGCTTCTGAGGCAGACAGAGCACATGCATTTCCGTAGCTCAGTTTCCCTGCTACAATCAGTCCAGTTTCCCAATTTCCTGAATGATCAAGATCTAACTTCAAGAATTTAAAGAAAGAGATAATTTATAAAACAGCTGATGAAAGTGTGGTGATAGGGAAACACTGTTGTAATTATTTCAATGGCATTAATAATGGATATTTAAAGAAGAAGCCTCAACGTTGAAAGCATCCAGTTTGTTTCTTTTTATCTGATTAAATCTTCCAGATTCAATTTAATCAGTTCAACCAAAACACGCCCACATTGTGGACAACATAGATTTGATTTCTATAATGTGTTTCTAGGTTAGGTGGGTACACGTGTTCTGTACTATCAATGAATAAGGAGCACTATGGGGCAAACATAGACTGAACATGATTTACCCATTTTCCACAATGTAATGAGATTATGTAATGTGATCTTGGCTGATCCACATCCAAAGGAGAAAGTGAGGTCTGCAGATGCTGGAGTTCAGAGCTGAAAATGTGTTGCTGGAACAGCGCAGCAGGTCAGGCAGCATCCAGGGAACAGGAGAATCGACGTTTCGGGCATAAGCCCTTCTTGATCCACATCCAAATTCAATCTATCTACTTTAGTTTGTCGAACAATATGCTTGAATTACAAAAGTCTAATCATCTCAGACTTAAACATGGAGCTATCATCTACTGCATTTTGTGGGAGAGAATTTCGTACATCTACCATCCTTTATCTATTCTCTTTATTCTTTCCTGAATGACCTGGCTTTCATTTTAAGGTTACAGTCTCTTTTTCTTGACTCCTTCAACAATTTTTTTTAAATGTTCTATTCTTCTCTAACAATTTATTTGAAAATTCTAAAAACCTCAATATAATCTCCTTTTAACCATGTATATTTCAAGACATAGAAGTAATTTATGGGATCACTTTTCAATTTGCCCTTAGGAGCTGTGGTGACAATCTGGTGGATTTACATTGCATTCCTACCAAGGCCAGTGTAAAATTTCGAAGGTGTGGAGTCCTGAACTGCACACAGCACTGTAACTTAGGTTTTGTATAGCTGCAGCAAAACTTCCTCCCAATTAAATAATAACCCTCCAGAACTAAACATCAACATAAAGGTGCCAGCCATAGCTAAATAGCACTCTGGTCAAAAGGTTGAAAGTTCCAATCTCACTGCAGGACTCCAGCACAAACATCAAGTTTGATGATCCAGTGCAGTGCAGATGGAGCACTGCACTGTTGATATCTTGTCAGTTGAATAAGACGTTGTTAAAGTTCCTGTGGCACTATTTTGAAGAAGAGCAATGAAGAGTCCTGACCAATACTTATTCAATCAATTTCAGTCAAACACATTATTTAACCATTACCACATTTCTGTTTGTCAGAACTTGCTATCCTCAGATAGGCTGCCATGTTTCTTACTTTGTAACATGACTAATCTTCAAAACTAATTTAAGACACTATGATTTGTCCTATGGTTGTGAAAAGCATGATATAAATATAGTCTTTTGTTCATTTATCCTTTACCTCGTTGATTTATTTCTTCTGTACTTGTTACATTGCTGTAACATTAGCACTATGGAAGCAACAGACTACTAACATTTCAAGCAAAAGAGAATCTAACCTCCTCTCTTGACATCCACTGGCATTGCCTTTGCTGAATTCCACACCATTAATATCCAGTGGTGACCAATGATCAAAAACTTAATTCGACCAGCCACGTAGTCGTAATAGCTACAAGATCAAGTTGAAGGGTTAGAGTTTTGCTCATGGAAACCTGAAGCCATACTGCTATTTACAAGGCATGAGTCTAGATTATAATGGAATTCTCCACACTTGCCTAGATGGTAAAGGTCAATATTCCAACACCTCCGTACTGACTCAGAAAGAGTTGCCCACTTGATTGGTCCTCGAATATTATCTTTGACTTTCACTGTATCATGCGGCGATGGCAACTCCGGGGGTCTTTGAAGAAGGAGGCCATCTGGGTTGTTTAGTATTGGAATTGGTCTTTGAAGAAGGATGGCCTCCAAAGGATTGCCACCAGGACAGAACCCCACTGGTCCTCACCTACCACCCCACCAACCTCCAGATACATCATATCATCCTTCATCATTTCAGCCACCTCCAAACAGACCCCATCACTAAGGATATATTTCCCTCCCCTCCCCTATCAGCGTTCCGGAAAGACCACTCCCTTATCAGATCCACGCCCCCCACCAACCCAACCTCCACTCCCGGCACCTTCCCCTGCAATTGCAAGAAATGCAAACTTGCGCCCACACCTCCCCCCTCACTTCCTTCCAAGGCCCCAAGGGATCTTTCTATATCTGTCACAAATTCACCTGCACCTCCACACACATCATTTACTGCATCCGCTGCACCCGATTTAACCTCCTCTACATTGGGGAAACAGGCTGCCTACTTGCGGAACATTTCAGAGAACACCTCTGGGACACCCGCACCAACCAACCCAACCGCCCCGTAGCTGAACACTTAACTCCCCCTCCCACTCCGCCAAGGATATACAGATCCTTGGCCACCTTCATCGCCAGACGATGCCAACACGATGCCTGGAGGAAGAGCGCCTCATCTTCCAACCACAAGGGATGAATGCAGATTTCTCCAGCTTCCTCATTTCCCTTCCCCCCACCTTATATCAGTCCCAACCCTCGGACTCAGCACCGCCTTCTTGACCTGCAATCTTCTTCCCGACCTCTCCGCCCCCACCCCCTCTCCAGCCTATCACCCTCACCTTAACCTCCTTCCACCTATCGCACTCCCAACGCCCCTCCCCCAAGTCTCTCCTCCCTACCTTTTATCTTAGTCTGCTCGGCACACCCTCCTCATTCCTGAAGAAGGGCTTATGCCCGAAACGTTGATTCTCCTGGTCCTTGGATGCTGCCTGACCTGCTGCGCTTTTCCAGCAATACATTTTTCAGCTTTCACTGTATTATGTAAGTAGTGCCTTACCACCTACAAAACCTACACCGATGCTAGTAATTTTCCAAGGGTCCTTGAACAATAGCTTCCAAGATGAACAGTTGCCATAGGTGCATAAAGACATGATCACCTGCAAGTTCCATTCCAACTTATACATAATCCTGACTTGAACTCCTGTCTTAACAGCACTAAGAGTATACTTGTACCAGATAGATTGCAAAGGTACAGAAGATGGTTCAACACCAGATTCTCAAGGACAATTAGGAATATGCATTAAGAATGTTGCATCCCATTAGCTAATTTAAAAAATGGACTTGAGCCCCAACATCTCTTTAGTACTGCAGTGTTTCTACCATTTTATTCTTTATCAAATATTCAAAATTGCCTTTTAAGGTTCCAAAGGAATGAGTTCACATTGACCTGTGTTCATTGTCATCTGTTGCAATTTTTCCCACTGAATTAATCTCTGTTCACAATTTTGAGCTTCTAATCACATTACTTAACAATGTTGGCAAACTTGGGTATGTAGCTCTCTATTACGTGAGCTAACTCACCAATAAATATAATGAATAGTTGAGGCCTCAGCACAGATCCTCATATGATACTACAGGTATTTCCTTCCAACTAGAGATTTTAACTATAAACTCCACTGTCTGTCCTTTATCATCTGATCAATCTCCTAACTCGATCAAACATTTTCCTTCTCTTCCATGATCTCTTATACGAGACAATACAGCACAGCACAGGAACAGGCCCTTCAGCCCACCAAGCCTGTGCTGATTCCTATTCCTTATTTAGACCCTCTACCTATTGCTCATTTGCAGAATCTAACCCTCTGTTCACCTCTCCTCCATTGGTGGAGTGTTCCAGGCACTCACAGCCCTTTGTGAAAAATTTTCTCCACACTTCTCCCCTAAACTTTCCCCCTCTCACCTTGACCCTGTGCCCTCTTGCACCTGGGAAAAAACTTCTGACTATCCACCCTATCTATGCCTCTCATAATTTTGTAGACCTCTATCAGGTCGTCCCACAGCCTCCATCTTTCCAGTGAAAACAATCAGAGTTTATCTAACCTCTCCTCATAACTAAAATCTTCCAGACCGGGCAACATCCGAGTAAACCTTCTCTGCACCCTCTCCAAAGTATCTGCGTACTTCTGGTAGTGTGGTGACCAGAGCTGCATGCGATATTCCAAATGTGGCCTAACTAAAGCTTTGTACAGCTGTAACATAACTTGTTAACTTTTAAAATTTATCAAATGATTTCTGGAAATCCATGTAACTATGACAATAAATATTACACCTATGTACCAAAATAGTTTCCTGTTCGAAAACTTCAATTGAGTTGGTTAGACATGAATATTCCTTTACAAATCTAATTATGAGGACAAAAATTCCTGAAGACTCAGGAGGTCTGGCAGCATCTTTGGGGAAAGAACAGAATGAACATTTCAGTTTGATTGACTTTTATCAGAGCTAGAAAAATAACTGACATTTAGCAAGTGTAAGAGGCAAGGATTTTCTTTCAGTGATTAGCCACTTTATCCTTAATTATACATACCCAGCAATTTATCCGTAATAATTGTTAAGCTAGAGTGCCTATGGCTGGTTTTTATTTCTCAATTTTCACAATGACCAGCTGATATGCTTTTGGTGTTGGATCAAAATTCACCAGGATACTGCAGGACCTCTCCTGCTGTTCTTTGGAAAAGTGCCATAGGATTTTCTTTGTCTACAGATATGTTTACCATCTCATCTGAAAAGGAGCAATTGGATATTAGGCAGAATTATATGCTCAAGTGCTGGTGTAGGATTTGAATTGTTCCCTCTTTGACACAGGTGCGTACATCTATGCAGTTAACCAGTGATGGCAGTTAGATCATTAAAGCTTTGTTGTTGACCACGGGATACCTAGGCATAGGCATTATTCCTGCACTCAGTAGATGATTCTCGAGAACAAAATGCTTGGATAGGAACTAAATATGATGGTTCCCTTTATTTGAGTTGCATGCAAACACAGTTTGCTATGATAACAGTCAATGTCAGGGCAGTACCCCAGATTGAATCACATCACAGTCTATTTATTTCCCCAAACCTAACAGCTGTTGACTTTGTAAAGGTGTGAAATGTTGAAAATGTTTTGCGGAGGCAGATTGCAACTTTACCATGTACTGTGAACGTTTATAAAGAAAACAAGTCACTTATTATTTCAGGAAACTCAAGAGGGGTTGGGACCCCCCACAGCTACATTCAATACAACTCCAAGCAAGGAAATCAAGCACTCTTGGGAAGAGACAATAGAAAAAATTCCTGGTAAGCAATCTCAAATTTATGATTTCATCTTGCAGCAGCTCCTTCACATGCTCATATATATGAGACATCAAGACTCAGTACTAAGGAAATGCTATATTGTTGAAGGTATAATTTAAAAACAACAATAGATTGTACTTCAAAAGCCCCTTCAGTTTAATAAAATAAATAGGAGCATTCTTTAGCAAAATTTGACATTACGCCAAACAAAGAGCTATGCGGGCACATGCCCAAATGCTTAGCGAAGAAGTGGGTTTTAAGGATTGCTTTAAAAGAGAAAAAAAAGGACTGAAAATATGCAATGATGGAGAAATTAAATTCAGGATGCTCAAGAAATGGAGGGTGCAGCATGAGTGACCAGCTCAAAGTGAATTTAACTAGTCATTGAGAGCTATCAAAGGCATGGATCAGGACTTCTGCAACAGATGAGCTGAAGCAAAGGTAGAGTCAGGTAGTCTTACTGAGCTGGAAATAAACAGTTATGGTGTAATAATGCTGTTGGAAGCTTACCTCAGGGTGATTAATGAGCACTAAAATGCAAATATTCTGGTTCAATCTCCAACAGTTGCTTGGATAAACAGTGGAGTTAGTGGTTAGGATATGGAGTTTGTTGTAGGAACCAACCACTGTCCTAACAGTAATTAGTTGGAAGTTTAGTTTAGTTTAGTTCGTCAGTTCTGGAGATTGGACAGGCAGTCTGTCGGTTTAGAGACAGTGAATGGTTGACAGAAGTATTGCTATAATCAGTGTACATGTGAAAATTGATGCGGTACCTTCAGACACCAACACTAAGGTACTATTCGACTCACTAAGTTCCCGCAATATAATCTTTTGAAGAAGAACCAAGGATTTTTCCCCAGTGTCCTGGCCAATACCTATCACCCAACCAACATCACTAAAAACAAATGGACATAAGTATATGAGGACCAGGGTGCAGGAAAGGATAGTGCAGGTGTTAGCTCAGCAGAGGATGAAGTCCCACAATAGTTTGACTACAGATTAGCTTTTGTTACGGCCCAGCTCCTGTTCTCGTACTCGTACCATGCACACGATATCAGGAACTATGGAAAAATAGAGGTCACCTATATACAGATCTTTAAGCAGAGCTTGGAGTCCATTTTTTCAATATGAAATGGGTGGTTATCTTGGTCAGCCCATTTATGAAACCCATCACATGGTGCATTTTCTGTTGGTCACTGTTACAGTTTCTGTTTCAAAGCACCACTTTGATTGGAGGTCGAAGTGCTGCAGTAAAAACTTAGAATTCAGACCTCAAGCAAATTGCCTGGGTACCACAAAGCCCTATCAATCTGTTCTCCTTCAAATCAGCAAGCTTGCTAAAGTGCTTGCTAAACTCCTGAGAGAGTGGCAACAACTCCATGGATGTCTATTTGCTGTTGTCTCGAAGTATGGCCATATTCATGCTCCTACCTCTGCTATTCTGTTTTTATCCTTGCAATTATCTGTTCACCAAGCATTCCCCACAGCAGCATCCCAGTGGGCATGATACCGTCTCAAATTGAGCTGGTCCACAGCTGCTCAAGATCATCCTTCAGTCACAGGTTTTCTGCCACCTTCTTGACCAACAGTCCTCAAAAGCCATGATGCAGGTTCTAGGGAAACACCTCACAGGAGCACTAGGACAGACACCAGGACAAGGAAACTAAATACTGAAGGAATTTTGAGGTAGTTATTTCTTCTTGCATTTACTATTTTATAACTCTGTTTATAAAACTGGATTTGAATGTGCATTTTCTGATTTTTTTTATCATTGTCAGTGAGAATAATATGGAGGTTAATGGTAGAAGAAAAGTAAGGATTTTGGCAAGGAAAATCTTGAGATTTTCTTGAAGGATAATGTTTAGTTTTCAGGGTCTTCTTTCATTCTCATTAACTCTCTCTTTTATTTTTTCTTCTTTTATATCCAGAAGTACTCATACACACAGCTGAATGCATTTTTCCCCCATCACCAAATCACATATGGTATTTATTTTCATCTAGAAGCCACCACTAGTAAATCAACATGTTTTCAAATTGATTAATTCACATACAAAACCCATTAAGGGTAATGTAAACCAACTAACTTTTTTTAGGTGATGTAGTCAATTAGTAACATTACCTTGTGTATTTTGTTGATGTTTGGGAAGGTAGTAGTAGGTTGGTATAATCGTAGTATGATAGTAGGATAATATCATTGGATTAATAATGTAGAACCCCTCTCCCCTCCATTTTGGAATGCATGTTTCCCCACCCCAATGCCCCCATTCCGGAGTGCTGCCTTGTCCCTTTCACTGCCTTCTACCCACATTACAACAACTACAACCACCATCACCAACCCCCTCCACTCCCGTTCCCTTTGCAATACCTCAGTTTCCTTTTGGACCCCACCAGTTTTCTGTAAAGGCCAGATCGTGCAACCTGCAGCATTCTGCCAGAAATCTTACAACCATTTAGAGGTGTAATACACCACCCCTCCTGAGTAGTTAGGAAATAGAAGAAGCATTATTTGAAGGTGATGACGATATAATGTTCCTGTGGCAGCATGGCCCTTGTTACAAGTTCACTATGCTTTTGTATGTGGCTTCCAGATCACAGTCTTGAGCCTAGATTAGCTAGAATGGCTCAAATAGAGGTGAATTAGAGGGTTCTCGCATCACAAAAGAATTGCAACTGCTGCCAGGGTAATGGCTATTCACCAGCTTCTAGTTTCACACAAATTGGCTCCCTTTCATCTGCAGTGCTGCTGTCAATGACAATGCACAATGGAGAAGCCTGCAATTCACGGAAAGCCACAACCTCTTTGTCTCTTGCAAGAGAGAATGAAACGCAAGTGCTTCTCTTTGTATAGCGAACTTCAGTCACTTCCCTTTCAGAGCAGTGCACTGCAAACTGAGATGTTGCTTATATTTGCCGCAGCCTGAGAGGAACCAGGTGCATAGGCATTAACAACACACGCAATGCTGTCCTTGACTTAGTTTGAGATTGAAGTTTGTAGCTTCAGCACTTATCAGAATTCACTCATGATCACTATGGTGAAGACATCTCGTATACTGAAGTGAGATATGAGAATTGCTCTGTGAAGACTTTTGGTATAAAGGGAGCCCCTCACCCTCCTCCTCCTCCTCGTCTTCCTCCTAGCAGCATATCCTGTGCTGTTCTGAGTGGCCTGTTTTCCTTCTTCCAATCATGTTCAATTTCAAGAGATAACACTAACAGGCCACCTTTTAGGTGAAAGTTGTGGTTTTTAACACAGCATTTTGCATGATAGAAAACTACCTCAGAACCTGTCACACATTTAAGGGTTTCAACCCTTAAAAGAAGTCTGGGATGGAGGAGAGATGTGTTGCTTTTATTCTGTTTAATATCTTGTTCATATGAGTGAGGTTAAGGCAAGTGTATGGGGTTCAATAATGGCTGCAGTGACTTCAAATCACCTTTGCATTTTGAATTGCCATCATTTCACTGCTGCTTGCAGTCATTTGGTATGCACACTAACCCTCTTTGCCAAGATGGATTCTTCTGCATTTCCACTTAAGTATCAGATACCTTATGTGACTGCATAGCTGCTAAACAATTGGCGGTGCACAGCCCAGTTTATTTCCCAAAGCCTTCATTGCAAACAACATTGGTGGAGAGAAATGTGAAAAATAAGGCAAACTATCCTAACGTGTATTGGGAAGGAGGGGAATTTCCTCCAAGGTAAACACAACTTACTGTACTGGCTGCATTCTAATTTTGACTTGCATTCCAAAGTCTTGATGGGTTGCTGTAATGTAAAAATATACATACATGCATACGTACATCCAATTGTGCATGTAAGCTTCTACACCCTCTCCAGGTATACTCTCCATTCAAGTCATTAAAAAGTAATATTGGATTAGTTGTAACAACAGTGCTCCATCCAATCCCCTGTGTTTTCCACATAATAATTTATGTTCAAATTATCTTTGACAAATTTACAGAACACTTGCGATTAAGCCATCTCTCTCTCAGTGATAAAAATGGGGATTTAGATTTTATTAAGAAAGCAGAGTTTTTTTTTAAATGTACATGAGTTTTAAATGAATTCTCTCTCACTATCAATGGGAAGTGAATGCGCATTTTCATTGCAATTTTATTAACAGATCTGAAAATAGACGACGATGGTCTGCATAAATCATTCAATGGTCCACGTTTCCTAAACAGTCGTTTTGGAATGTCAACCCCTGGACATGAGCTGACTTCAACTCCTCAGTCCCAAAGGTCCCAGGTGATGAGATTGTGCTTTTAACAGAGGTTTATTCTGTGCTGTTTCTCTTGGAGAAAGATATTGCCACTGTTGTGGCAGAAAATCTGCTTCAGAAGCAGTGGATAAACAGCTCCCTTGGTGTTTTATTTTAAATAAGACAAAAATGGAGTCAGACTCACACAGACCCAGGGTTTTAGTTTTGCTTTCAGTTGGGATTTAGAGTTGACTGTTGAAGCTGTTGGATACAGTTCTCTCTCTGCTGCAGCAGAAAGCCTGAGTTCTCTCTCTGCTCTTAGACTGTGTTTCTTTCAGTATTCCTTTCTCCTGGACTGGAAGGGAAATAGCATGTGGGGAAAATCTGTTTTGTTGAATTTATGTTTATGGGTAGCTGCTATATTAGAATGATTGTTGATTTAGTAGTTAAATAATGTTTTATTAAATGTTTCAATAGAGTTAAAGTTATGCCTTTTTTTTGGTTGTTTCACTTTGTAAGAATGAAGTGTGTTTTGCTTAAAGCCTAGTGGTGGAGCAATCAAATTGCATCTGGAACACAATGCCTTCCACTTGCCTTTAATAAAAAGTTAGGGTCTAGGCTATCTCATGATATTTTGAGAGCATCTACTCTGGTCCATAAGAACACTCTCAATTAGTTTTGGATAACGACAAATAAAAATAAGTACTCAACTGTTACGTATAAGTGAGGAATCCCGAGGAATGGTTTGCAAGGTAGTACTCCTACTAGATCCAACAATAGAAAGAAATCTTGAATGTCTTATTGACGTCACCTCATATATGACTATTTTAAAATCATAAAATCACTGCTTTTAATAATTCATTGTGTCATCTAATGTTTTTTGTTTAGATCATAGTCAGTGTAGCATCTTCAATACAGAGTCTTCCATTGTTGCCAGGTTAAAATTTCATGGCTGCTGTGTGAAAATTCCAAGGCTATTTCCTATCAACATTGTTTGAGGCCAACCACTATCTTCATAAGGACAACTAAGAATGGGGAATAATGGCAATGGCCATTTTCTAAGAATGAAAATATATGTTGATGATTGATGAAAGATTGTGACCCCATTTATATGGAAACAGTTTGGAAGTGGAAATGTTTGGGGAGGAATTGTAGACAAAATACAAAAGTATGTGCTTCTAAGATAGCCTTGTGAAATTTACAATAAGACATTTTTAACTTTTTAATCTGGATTTACACCATCTTGGTGGAAAGTTTTAGCAGATTGTAGTTAAGCCATCTACAAATATTCTCATTTACTTCTTTTAAACTTGGATGAAAACCATCCATTGCTGGGGAATTTTTTTTCACATTTCTTTATCTTAATTGATCATTCATTTGCCTGTTTTTAAGGGACCCATACATTTTCTGACCATTCTCTTTCCAATAATATAATTATAAAGGATGTTTGTGTTGATTTGTGATGTCCCTTGCAAGATTCTTTTTATTTTTTTTCTCACTTCTACCAAATTTTGTCATCCTTGCTCTTTATATCTCTTTACAGTCGTCAGGATTTATGCAATTTTTGCACTTTGCATGCTGTTTTTGTGTTTTATTTTGTTTTTTTCCTCTCTACCTGTCTTTTTTGTCAAATACCACTCTGGCCTTTCAAGGTTTAAAATGATTCTATATCACAAATTATTTTTTGAACACCACCTACTTATCTTCTCTTGTTTTACCCATTAACACTATTTCCCAATTAGGAACATAGGAATATGAATAGACCATTCAGCCCATTGAACCGGCTTCGTCATTTTAGATCATAGCTGATCATTTACCTCAATGCAAATTTCCCTCACCATCTCCATATCCCTTAATGTCATTAATGCCCTGAAAGTTTGATTTCTGTCTTGAACAAACTCAATGATTGCACTGTCACAGCCCTTTGGGGTAGAGAATTCCAAAGATTCATCCCTCTGACTAAAGAACTTCATTCTCATTTCAGCTTTAGTGATTCACAGACAGGGAGACCCAGAACCTTTTGAACACCCACACTTCCCTCTCTGCTTTGCCACATGCTTGTCTAATCTCAACATGTAATCTACCACTTCGCAGCTAGAACCATGGTGCATGCACATAATTTTTATTACAGTCTTAAATCCTGTTCTGTGAGCAGGATTATTTGATTTTTCATCCGTGTGGGAGTGGGGGCATTATAGACGAGGGGCCATAATATTCCCCAATATCACCAGCAAGAAAGGCACTTCATCCACCGGTGTACCAGCCATCCAAGTGGTCACCAGGTGGGCTTTTCCCATGTCACTTCCTGCGACAATAAATTTCCATCCTGCCTAAAGCAGCTAAGCAAGGGCAGGGAACTTGCCAAAGGGGAAAGTCTCTTTCAACCACCACTCACTTCACCCCATCCATGCACTCAGTCACCCAAGAGTGATAGTTAATTGACCACTTAAGAGGTTTAATTGATGTTGTAAAGGGAAGGTGGACTTTCTGGCTCAGAAGGGCACTACCATTGCCCCACAATAGCACTTAACTGTTATATGCTTTCTTATCATTGAATTGTTTTCATCCTTAATATTTAAGGCTGCTCCTCCATCTCTCAGTTTTCTCGATCATTCCTGTTGACTTTTTAACCTGGTGTACTTAGTTTCCAGTCCTAATCATCCTGCAGTCGTGTCTATACATTGGTTACCATGTTAAAACTTCTAAGTTTTTAATTTGTGCTTGCAATTCATTAAGTTCTGTCTTTATACTTCTTGTTTGTATAAATAATGTTTATTTGGGTCACATAATGTAACTGCTTTGATCCCATGTTTCCTATTTTCCATCAAGGTTCATTTAGTTTACGTCTTTGGCACTACTTATAAACAAAATAAACTTAATGCTTGATTTCTGACTGATCTATTTTCTTCTCTTTTATTTGTTCTCAAACTATTATGTGTCTATCTTTTGCATCTGAACCATAAGCTTGCACCCATCCTCCAACTTTGTTCTTTAAAGTCCTTGTGACTGTCCTATTTATTCACGTCAGTGTGCACCTTGTCCCAGCCCGATTCAGTTATAACATGTCCATAGGCATGGTTTCTTCCAATCCCAGCATTGATGCTAATGTTCCAAAAATTGAAACCACTTCTCAGCCATTTACCTTTTTTATTATCCTTATGTCAATTTAGATGTGGCTTGAGTAGTAATCCAATAATTACTATCTAGTAATTTCCAAACAGGACCTCCTGCCTACCTTTGTTCCTCATGTTATGTCACATGGAGCACATGGAATCATCTCTATAATCAATCTTGTGGTTCTTCATTCTCAATCTCATCTGGGTTTCCCTTAGTCTGAACTTATTGGTCGCATCCATTCTAATTCTAAACATGAACCTCTCAGTGACTGAAACTTGGAACAACCTGCCTCAACTGCTATCTCTCCTTTGTGTCTGTTTCCAATTCATACTCCAGCATGATGACTTTGCACTGCAGAGATTTCAGACTGAAACATCTGTGTCTGCATGTAATGGTATGTTCTCACTGTTCACAGGTTCTCACACGCTACAGTCTAGACACTCAGCCTGCTTCCCCATATCAGGATGTAAATGTTTAAAACTGAGCAGCATTTTTAATTTTGGGGGCAGATCAGAGGCAGTCAAGTAGCTGGTAGCAAATTGACCTGCTTAAGGATTTTAGGCCAACTGCTGGAGGCTAAGTAGAAGCTTGGGTTTCTGTTGGATTGGTAGGTGGGTGCCAGTGTGGTGGAGAAGAGGCAGCAGAATCCCAGTCTCCAAGGAACATGGCAGATAAGGGACACCGGGAAAGTGAGAACAGAGGAGCCAGGATTTTGACAGGGGTACAGCAAGCAAAACTAGAGTGGCTGGATAGAAGGAGTACGGAGTGAGTGGGGTAATGGGGTTAGTCGAAGGAGCTGCTGAGTAAGTGGATTAGATGGGTTTTGGAGAGGAGCTGCTCACTGAATGAGGATGGTAGAGAAGCTGCTGACCGAGTTGGGTAGGGTGCATTGAGGAGAGGGGATGTTGAGTGAGGGGGTTAGGGGTGTTTGTGGAGAGGGGATGATGTGTGAGTTGGGCGGAAAGGTTGAGGAGAGGTGCTGCTGAGTGTGTGGGGCAGGAAATAGTTTAGGAAGAAGCTTGTGTGTGGTAAGGGCCTGATTATGTTGTGATAGCAGGGAAAGAGGGTTTACTTCTGTTGATTTGATATAAATGTATCAGGTTTTAGTTTTGGTGGTAATAAAAAGTCGACAAAAGTAAAACTAATGTTTCTAGCCACTAGTATGATCATTCTAATAATTTCTCCAATGGTAGTGACTGAGAAGCATTTGCGTTGACTGCATCGCTAGATCACACGAAGTGCTGTATTTAAATGATTCCTTGTCCTAAATGGTTTTCCAGATTTTTGTATGGCCATTCACCACAAAGTATGTGTGCTAGTGCTGTGGGATGATAAAAGATAACTTGCAGGGCCTAAAAATAAGCACTGGCACCAACAAATGCTAAACAAGGAATCCTCCATTTTCATCAGACCTATTCAGTCTCCTATTTGCAATGGAATCTTGGGACCTGCAAGATCATCAGGTTTCTGATCATTTGTAATTTGATTATCAAACATATTGGCTTATTGGCATATTTTTGGCCACAAGCATTTTTTTTTTAGATTCCCTACAGTGTGGAAATAGGCCAACCCTCTGAAGAGTAACCCACCAGACCCATTTCCCTCTGACTAATGCACCTAACACTATGGGACAAATTAGCTTGGCCAATTCACAAATCTTTTTACAATGCTTGCATCCTTTCCTTTGACTAGCTGAACTTAGTGTCTCCAAGTTGTGACAGCAGTTTCTTGGAAGCATGTAGCTACTTGCAAGGTGGTATACATAAAAAATATTCATATTTACAAATGCCTCCATGTATGGGAAGTTTCAGGAGCATTTCAACATATTTTGTTTTTAGTGGTGGTCTTTTGGAGCATTGGGATTTCTAGATTGAAAGGAAAGAATAATATCCGTCTGGTTCATCCTGTTAGCTAATTATAACTTTAATTATAATTTTATCAGTTAGTCTCCAATGTACCCAACATGGGCAAAGGCCCCAATAGTGTACCACAAGTCTAAAGTCAACCTTTTCCTCCCAAGAAACTAACCGTATACAGTAGAATGTAAATGTGAACCCAACCCATTATCCTCTTAGAATTCCTTTCCTCTGCAAATGATTTTCAAAGAATTACAATGGAAGAGCAGTACAGTTTCACCTACATAAATTTGTGTCTGGAACAGTCAACTAGAATTGCATACATGGATCATTCCATGCATGTGAGTATTAGCTGGTCTGTAACATTGGGTGAGTTGGCTTTTTGGAGTCAATGTCTTTCCTTATTTTGACTAGACCATTCAGCTAAATTAGTGGATTTGTTAGAAAATACAGAAAATCCATATCATGATGGAGGAAGTATCTACTTCTGAACAATTGTGATTTGTAAAGAAAAATATCCCATGTTTTATGTAGGAATACACTTTAATGTCTTGTTATTTGTAACTTTCCTATATTCTCCAGTTGGTCACTTCTATCGATGCCAGCCCTCCCAAGACCTTGAGCAGTATCCAGAGGGAGACTGACTTTCTGAAGTATGTGACTGTGTACCAGATTTTCTAATATCAGTTGATACTTGCATTGTTTGAAGTAAATTACATGGTTCAATATGCCTAGAGTCAGTGGGAAATTTTGCACATGATCAGATGCGAGATGCAATTAAAGAGGACCAAACCCCAATCTTCTACTGGTATATAACTTCATTGCTGTATCTGCTGTGTATTCATTATTATTCTTCCTTAATAGTCTTCTCAGTATTCTGCTTTGGCTTCTTTAGGGCCAGTTCAGAAACCAGTGTAAGCACAACCGACTGAACGGCCTCATGTGCTGTAATTATTCCAGGGAGCCAATTAGCTCAGCTGGCTGGACAACTGGTTTATGATGGAGTATGATGCCAACAGCATTGGTTCAATTCCTACACTGGCTGAGGTTATCATGTAGATCCTGCCTTCTCAATCACACTTCTAACTCCACCAGTTGTGTCTGTTTAATGAGAGAGCAGCCCTATGGTTGACTGGGACTATTTAAAACTTTACCTTTTAATTATTGTGTTTTCTTTAAATGGAGATTGAACAAGTTCAATTCCAATTAAATTATTAACAAAAAAATACCAATGGTAAGTCTTGATCTTACATGTTAGAGATCCAGGCTAACAAAGCAATTTTTCTGTCCGTTATAATCTTTCTTTAATTGAGTTTTTGGTGCTATTTTAAAGGACTGTAGCAGTGAATCATGTGGTAATTTCTCCCAGGATGTATTGATGTTGCAGGCCTTTTAAATCTCACCTCCATCAAGCATACATCACATTCAGTGTGAATGGGGAAAAAAAGACTTCTATTTAAATTGTGCCTATCAAGACCTTGGGAAATCCCAAGAAGCTTTAAACCAATGAATTACTTTTGGAAGTAGTAACTGTTGTAATTTAGTAAATGCAATAGCTAATTTACAGACAGAAAAGGCCCACAAATACAAATGGAGTAGTGATTAGTTAATTTGTTTCATTTGTGATAGTTGAGAGTTAAATATTGGCCAGGACACCAGGGAAATATTCCCCCACTCACCTTAAAAATAGTGCCATGGAATTTTTACGTCCAACTGAGAGAGCAGAGGGGGCCTGGATTTAAAATTTCTTCCCAAAGACCACACCTCCTGCAGCAGAACACTCCTGTACCATGTTGAAATGTCAACCTATGTTTTGTTTTCAAGTCTTGAGTGGAATTCAAGTCCACAGTGTTCTAGAGTGAAAGTGAAAATTCTACTATTGGACCACAAGCTGACCTTTACTGTGATGTTTGAGACATACAACCTTTCCTCCTGGAGGGGTATGATTCAACCTGTTTTATGCCCTCTGTTTATGGCTTTTTTTTTGTCCAAAAAGCTTTTAGCCACAGAGATGTATTTTTAGTTTCTTTTATGGTTTTTGTGCAGAGGCTTTTACATACTTAGCCCTGTCTTGCTTCTTTCTGCATGCCTCCATCTAGCCAAAATACAAAATAAAATGAACCAAAGACAGTACCTCTATGCAATTAAAGTTTAACCTCTTTGTCTACATTAAAATAAAACGTTGCTTCAGGTTTTCTTACAAACTGCAAGCCATTGAGTGAGGTTTTAGTTAATATTAAAGTGGTCTATAATTAATTCTTTATGATCTAATGCTATTCTCTTTGGTATTTTTTTCTCTAACACACGTTTTCTGAAAGAGTATGCAAAGTCATTTAAAAAAATGTTTTTACACCTATATGACAATGTAATATTTTGGACATCCCAAAGTGCTTTGCATCCAATAAATTCTGAAGTATAGTTACTGTTGGTATTTATGTAAAGTAGGGAATTACATTTTGAAGAATGCTATAGTGGGAATGTATTGAGACTATCAGAATGAGAAAATGTTGATCTGTTTTACAAACCATACAATTTGCACAGCATGGATTCTGATAAAATCATTCACGTCTAAATTACTGTATTGAACTATGCTATCCATAGACAATGTTATGGACGTCAGGCCCAAACTGGGTGGAAGAATCAGTTATGAATTCTTTGGTGACAGTTGGAAATGGGAAAAGTGTGTTTTTATTTTTGCACCATTGTAAATTTTGTTTTTAGGTGTGCTTATTGCCTTGCCCCTCGTCCATCAGATCCTTTTGCACGTTTCTGTCACGAATGTGGCTCACCAGTTCCTCCAGTGCCGGGCCGTAGGCTTCCACCAGCTGAAGGAGCTCAGGTTGGTACTGAAACAATGAACTGACCTTACTAATGTAAAGATTAGCTTGCATTATATAACATTGTATATAACCTCAGGATACCCCCAAGTTCTTTATAACCAGTGGTTTTTTTAAAAGCTTTTGGAATGTTCTCACCAGTGTAGTGTAAGAAATGTAGCAGTCAGTTTGTGTACAGCAGGTCTTGCATATTGTAATAACAAAAGCAAAACACAAAACGGGGATATCAAGGCCCTTCAAACCATATTGTGATAATGGTCTATTTCTTATTGCTGCTGTTGAGGAATAAATGCTGGACACCAAAAAGAAACTCTGCAGCTCTTTTGTGGAGTGATGTCATGTGATCTATTGCAATACTCTGGTGGGTTGCTCTTCGGAGGGTCGGTGTGAACTAGTTGGGCCAAAGGGTCTGTTTCCTTGCTGTAAGTAATCTATCTATAAATCTATAACTAGATGTTAAACGGATGTGATCACACCGTGACTTTAAGAGGTATATTTTATCCTTTGAAGAGAGGTTGAGACAGAGGTGATGATTGGTCTGTTCCCAAACCAAGAAACTAAACAGGTTGTACGGCGTTGGGTTTTTTAAAAGTTGGATAAATAGAAGCAGCATGAATGGGTGGGGCCTCGCTCCCGCAGAGCCAGGATTTTAGTTTTAGCTTTCAGTAGTTGCTGGGGTCTTGAAACTGGATGTAGAAGCTCTTTTTCCTCTCTCTGTTACAGCTAAAAGCTTGGATTCTCTTCCTGCTGCGAGAATTGCATGTGCAACAATCTATTTTACTGAATTTGCCTTTGCCAAGGATGTGTTTATGGAATGTTACTATATTGGAATAGTTGCTGTTTAGTAGTTAAATAATCTATTATTGTGTTAAGTATTCTGACATAAGTTAAATTATTCCAATTCTTCTTTCTTTAGTTTATACTTTAACTATAGCATCTGAATAAAACTTGTTTTGCTTTAAGCCTGGTAGCTTGACCAATCAAATTGCATCCGGAACGCACACCTTTAAAAATCAAGAAAAGCTTGGGTGTAGGCTAACTTCTTAAAATATTTTGATGGGGTTTTGTCTGGTCCATAAAAAAACTGGGGAGGTCATTCAGAGTCAAATCTCTAACTCCAGGTTGTGTTTAGAATTATTGGACTCAAAGGCAATGAGTGGTAAGTGCTGGTGTTTCTTTTCAGGTGTTGCATTTGGTTGGTTTAAATAGAATGTGCCTTGTGTAGTAAAGGTTGTTTCAGTCACTAAGAGATTCCTGAGGGTGGAAGATGTCATTTTGCAAGTTTTACAGAAAGTGAACAATTTTGAGATTGGAAAACAAGCTGGAGTTGGGGTTGTCTTTGTCTGTGCAAAAAGGGGAGGTAATTGCAGCAATTGCCAGAAATGTCATCGGAATGTTTGGAAATGCCTAAAATTCAGTTGCAAATAAAACAACTTGAATATGAAAGGAAATGAAACTGTTTGTTTGAATTACAATTGAAAGTAGAAGAAAGGGAGGAAGACAGAAATTTTGAATTTCAAACTTTGGAACTGAAAACTCAAAGTCGACTTAAGTTAGTGGAAATAGAGATGAAAGACAGAAGTAGTGATGAGAACAGCAATTAATCCCATTGTAGCCAAAGGGCTGATGGGGATCTGTTTAAATATGTCTGAACGTTGCCTTAGTTCGATGAGAAGGACAGAGAAGCCTTTTTGATTTCATTTGAGAAAGTGGCTAAACAAATGAAATGGATGGTGATCATGTGGATATTGTTATCCAAACAAAGTTGGTAGGTACAGCTAGTGAGGTGTTTGCATCCCTGTTAGAAAAGGTATCTGGGAAGTATGGGGACATGAAAAAAGCCATTTTAAGTGCATATGAGCTTGTACCAGAAGCCTATAAACAACATTTTAGGAATCCAAGGAGGGAGCCTGGTCAAATATATGGAGAGTTTGAAAGGATCAAATAAACTAATTTTGATAAGTGGATAAGAACATTGAAAATAGATCAAACACAATTGGAGACACGATTATTTTGGAGGAGTTCAAACTTCCTGAAGTAGTGAGACCTTACGTAGAATTTAGAAATGAAGTACGACATGTTCTTGTCAAACTATATATGAAATATTTTTAAAAAGGGACATAATTAATCTCTTAAAGTCATTGTGTCATCATGGAGCCTTGATTTACTGTTTCATCGAAAGACTGCAGTCTTAATAGTGGAGCACTCCTTTCATACTATACTGAAGTATCCATCTAGATTTTGTACCACGGGTTGAGACAACCCAGTCCCCTGAACCTACAATTCTTGTAACTCCAGTAAACGTTCTACCACTGAGTAATGACTCAGATGTTGGATTCTATCTTTAGAGCCTGAAGTTGTGGGAAGAGATAGATTAGCATGGGTTTCCAATATTCTGATTGCCTTGTTGGAACATTCATATGTGTCGATGCTGATCATAGGTTAAAATAGAATCAGCTGTGTGGAATTCCCAGAGTGAACTAGCCATTTAGTGAAGGAGCTCTCTTGTGACACACTGGTATTGTCCCTAACCCTAGACTAGAAACCCTGGATTCAAATCCCACCTGCACCAAAGGTGTGCAATAACATCTCTGAACAGGTTGATTAGAAAAATAGTTTAAAATATATTTTAAAAAGGCCACTTAGTGAAGAAAGTAGCTGACACCCACCAAAGAGTATCTCTATCTCACCTCCAAGTGAAAAGCAGTGTCTTAGGAAGAAAACTAATTAATTATCAAATTATGCATTCAAGCTGAATGACCAGAAATGAACTACTTTATCAAAAGCCTAATTTTAAAAAAATCTTGTGTTTTGCAGATGGGACTCTGTGTGGAATGCAAGACAATGGTCCCATTGAATACTCCAACATGTATTGTGTGTGAGGCCCTTATAACCCCTCAGCTAAAGCCTCAGGCCAGCATCCATCTTAAGGTTATAAAGACTAATGTTTAACATGGAGAAAATGTTTAATATGGAGAAAATATTCACAGAACACAAACTTTGCTGACTTTTCATGTAGGCCAAACAATCTTATCCATTTGAAGACGTTTATTCACTGGGTATCAAACTTTTCAGTCAAATGTCACAAACTTAAAATTTAGCATGCCGTATAGCTGACTAACGTCTGGAATTAAGAGTCTAACAATGACCATGAATCCCTTGTCGATTGTCAGAGAAACCTATCTTGTTCCTTTAAGAAAGGAAGCTGCCATCCTCACCTGCTCTGGCCTACATGTGATTCCAGGCTCTCAACAATGTGGTTGACTCCTAATTGCCATCTGGGCAATTAGAGATGGGCAATAAATGCTGACCTAACCAGCAGCACCCTTATCCCATGAATGAATGAAAAAGAATCTAAACTTAAAAGTTGCTTTGGGGCTACCAATCAGTGGTACAATACATCAGATAAATAAATGAATTGTCATATTTCTTAACATATCTTTAACAATTATTTGAAAGTAAGGGGGTGAACTTTGCAAAACAGTATTGTTGCTGAAAGGTTTTTCTGGGGGTAATTTTCAATATTCATGGGGGAAGAAATTGGCAATATAAAATTTTTCAACCAATTTATGAAAATTTAGCCCCCCACTCGCACTTTGGGTAAAAATGAGGTTGTTTGGACATTAACGTATTCAGAGGTGTGCATTTTTATTTAGGTATTGCTATTAAGTAACACTTTTTTTTAAAATAGGACAAGACTATCTGTCGATCCTGTGGGACAGGCAATCCAGCTAATATCCAGCATTGCCTTACTTGTGAGACCAGGCTGTCAGAATCACCAAAAGTAAGTCACTGTCACTGTGTGTTTAATGAGACTTATTGGATATAAATCGAGGAACCTGTGATTTTCCTTGCGAATTGCAGGACAGAAGGAGTGATGAAATGTCACTGCAGCTTTTTGAAAATGGTTTAAATCAAGACTTCAGTTGGCCTTTTGGGTCGAAAAAAAATCCTCTGGCACTATTTAAAACATAACAAGGGACTCTTCCCCTGTGTCCTGTCAATAATTGCCCCTCAACCACCATCACTAAAAAGTCAGATTAGCTGGCTGTCATCACATTGCTGTCTGCCGTACATTATGGTATACAAATTGAAACATAATTTCCTAAATTGCCACAGTGACTATGCCTGAAAACTACACATTGGCTATAAAATGCTTTAGGGCAATCCACATAAAAGTAAGTCGTTCTCTTTTTGTTTTCAAATTCAGTTAGGACCAATCTGACTGTCGGGCAGCAACACCGGCTGCACAAAAGTCCTGTGAATTTGTTATTGGAGAAGCCAAATTAAGGAAGGAACCATGGTTTGGCAAAATAAATTAGAACAGTTACGAGATAGAAGTTGAAAGTGTTCCACCAGGCAGTGGTTGCCCAAATATATCCCTTGGAGGTCTGTTTGAAATCACCCAGTTATAGAGTCAAACAGATCTACAGCATTCCATCCAGTTCTCGCAATTACACTAGTCCCATTTGTCTCTGTTTGGTCCATATCCCTCCAAATCTACCCCATCCACGTACTTGTCTAAATGTTTCTTCAGTGACAAAGTTGTACTCACTTCCACCATCACCTCTGGCAGCCTGTTCCAGACATTCACCAACGTTTTGAAAAAAATGCCCCTCTGAACTCACCCTTCGGTCTTCTACGTTTCAGGGGGAAAAGGTCCTTCCCTAACCAACCTCAACTTATAACTCAAACCTTCCAGTCTAGGTAGCATCCTAGTAAATATTTTCTGCACTCTTTCTAGTTTAATAATATCCTTTCTATAGTAGGGCAAACAGAACTGTATGCTGTACTCCATATGTGGCCTCACTAACATCTTGTACAGCTGCAACAAGATGTTATATACTCCTATACTCACTGCCCTGATTGATGAAAACTATGGCGAAAGCCTCCTTCACCACCCTGTCTACCTGTGACCCCATTTACAAGGAGCAATGAACCTGTACCCCTTTGTTCTATAACATTCCCCAGGGCCCTCCCATTGACTGTGTAAATCGTGCCCTGGTTTGCCTTACCAGAATTCAACACCTTGCTTTTATCTAAATTAAACTCCTCCTGGCATTCCTCAGCCCAGTTCTTTGAACTTCCAGTTCATAGGTTTCTATTGGGGGAAGGAGAGTTAATTATAATTCTGTTTATAAAAACGGTGCCCAGAAGAAATCTCGTTGCAAGCCTTATTCTGGAACTTGCAAGTCTTTGCCAGAAAACTTGAAAAGCTGTGCTTTCTGGAGCATCTCTCCATAGCTTTGGGTCTAGACCTTCTTGCAATAATTTAAACAGATAATACAATTTCAACAGTTCATTTTACAGCTTCAGTTAAAGTCAGTGGAGACGGGCTACTGACTTGCTACTGTTCTTTTTACACAATTGTGTGAGAAACCAAGTATTTTCATGACCTTTAGGGAAAGAAATCTGCTATCCTTACCCAGCCTGGCCTAAATTTGAATCCAGACCCAGAGCAATGTAGTTGACTATTAACTGCTGCCTGAAATGGCCTAGCAAACCATTCAGTTCAAATGCAATAAAGTATGGACAACAAAAGCTGCCCTAACCAGTGACATTCACATTCCAAGGATAAAGCAACAACAAAAAAAAACACAAGCTGGCTAGCAGCAGAGCAGGCAAGTGCCCTGGTCAGGTTGCAGGCAAGTCCAAAGTCCCAGTCCCCTCAAAATAGGAGAAACAACAGCTTGTTTCAGAAGGCCAACTGTTAGCAAATAAATCTTGCACTTTTCCTAGTGTAGCTTGTCTGAATACAGCTTGCAGCTGCACCTGGTGAATGATGACCTGCTAACTAATGCATTCTGTCACATGCAGTAAGTGAATAAAATTGAATTGTCTGTATGTGTTACTTTGTTTTGCAGATCTTACTAAAAAAGATTGCTTAACTGCAGAGTATATCAGAGTTCTCTCTCTCTCTCTCTCTCTCTCTCTCTGTGTACCTTTACAAAACTTCTATCAATCTCAGTCTTTTCCTCCTAAAATGACTTCACTCTAATGTTAAAGTCACACTCTTGGATCTGAATTTCCCCATCAATTCTATTGTACCCGTTTCCCAATTTAAAACCTCTTGCTTAGATCATCCTTCAACCTACTAAATGCAAGGTAGAAGAAGCAAAATTTACAAAACAATAATTTGAACAGAAGTAAAATAGATTTATCCATTATTTCACGTTTTCTATTTCTTTCCACGTGCACTGAAATTGTTTTAGAATTTGGATGTTAATTTTTTTTTCTTGTTTCTATAAAACAGACTCATTTTAATGGAGATTTCCCTCCACCATTACCAAGTCATGAAGGAAAGATGCTGGCATGTTCCAAGTGTGGCCGGATTAACAACACTGATGCACGATTCTGCGACTGGTGTGGAGCCAAGGCATGCAACTAAATAGAACATAGAACATAGAAGAATACAGCGCAGTACAGGCCCTTTGGCCCTCGATGTTGCGCCGATCCAAGCCCACCTAACCTATACTAACCCACTATCCTCCATATACCTATCCAATGCCCGCTTAAATGCCCATAAAGAGGGAGAGTCCACCACTGCTACTGGCAGGGCATTCCATGAACTTACGACTCGCTGAGTGAAGAACCTACCCCTAACTTCAGTCCTATATCTACCCCCCCTTAATTTAAAGCTATGCCCCCTTGTAATACCCGACTCCATACGCGGGAAAAGGTTCACACTGTCAACCCTATCTAACCCCCTAATCATCTTGTACACCTCAATCAAGTCACCCCTAAACCTTCTTTTCTCTAATGAAAACAGCCCCAAGTGTCTCAGTCTTTCCTCATACGATCTTCCTTCCATACCAGGCAACATCCTGGTAAACCTCCTCTGCACCCGTTCCAGTGCCTCCACATCCTTCCTATAGTATGGCGACCAAAACTGCACACAATATTCCAGATGCGGCCGCACCAGAGTCTTATACAACTGCATCATGACCTCAGGACTCCGGAACTCAATTCCTCTACCAATAAAAGCCAATACGCCATATGCCTTCCTCACCGCACTATTTACCTGGGTGGCAACTTTCAGAGATCTGTGTACATGGACACCAAGATCCCTCTGCTCTTCCACACTACCAAGTATCCGACCATTAGCCCAGTACCCCATCTTTTTGTTATTCTTCCCAAAGTGAATCACCTCACACTTAGCTACATTGAATTCAATTTGCCACCTTTCTGCCCAGCTCTGCAGCTTCTCTATATCCTGCTGTAACCTGCCACATCCTTCCTCACTGTCAACAACTCCTCTGACTTTCGTATCATCCGCAAACTTGCTCACCCAACCTTCTAACCCCTCTTCCAGGTCATTTATAAAAATGACAAACAGCAATGGTCCCAAAACAGATCCTTGCGGAACACCGCTAGTGACGACACTCCACGAAGAAACTTTGCCATCAACTACTACCCTCTGTCTTCTTCCATCCAGCCAATTCCTAATCCAAACCTCCAACTCACCCTCAATGCCATATCTCCGTATTTTCTGCAGTAGCCTACCATGGGGAACCTTATCAAACGCCTTACTAAAATCCATATATACCACATCTACCGCTTGCCCCTCATCAACCTCCTTCGTCACCTTTTCAAAGAATTCAATAAGGTTTGTGAGGCACGACCTGCCCTTCACAAAACCATGCTGACTATCCTTGATCACATTATTCCTATCCAGATGTGCATAAATCCTGTCCCTTACAATTCTCTCTAAGACTTTGCCCACAACAGAAGTGAGACTCACCGGCCTATAGTTACTGGGGTTATCCCTACTCCCCTTTTTGAACAAGGGAACCACATTTGCTATCCTCCAGTCTTCTGGCACTACTCCTGTAGACAAAGAGGACATAAAAATCAAGGCCAATGGCTCTGCAATCTCCTCCCTTGCTTCCCAGAGAATCCTAGGATAAATGCCATCAGGCCCAGGGGACTTATCTATTTTCACCTTTTCCAGGATTTCCAACACCTCTTCTCTACATACCTCAAAGCCATCCATTCTACTTATTTGTGACTCAGTATTCACATCGACGACAATGCCCTGTTCCTGAGTAAATACTGAAGAAAAGTATTCATTCAGTGTCTCCCCAATCTCTTCCGCCTCCACACGCAACTTCCCACTACTATCCTTGACTGGACCTATTCCTACCCTAGTCATTCTTTTATTCCTAACATACCTATAGAAAGCCTTAGGGTTTTCCCTAATCCTACCGACTAAGGACCTTTCATGTCCCCTCCTTGCTGCTCTTAGCTCTCTCTTCAGGTCCTTCCTGGCTACCCTATAACTCTCAATCGCCCCAATTGAACCTTCACGTCTCATCTTGAGATAGGCCGCCCTCTTCCATTTAACAAGGGATTCCAATTCCTTATTAAACCACGGCTCCCTCGCACGACCCTTTCCTCCCTGCCTGACAGGTACATAATTATCAAGGACACTCAATAGTTGCTCCTTGAACAAGCTCCACATATCATTTACACTCTTGCCTTGGAGTCTACTTTTCCAAGCCACACATCCTAAGTCATGCCTCACCGCATCATAATTTCCCTGACCCCAGCTATAACTCTTGCCCTGTAGTACACACTTATCCCTCTCCATCACGAGAGTAAAAATCACCGAATTATGGTCACTATCCCCAAAGTGCTCACCTACCTCTAATTCTAACACCTGGCCTGGTTCGTTACCCAGAACCAAATCCAGTATGGCCTCACCTCTTGTTGGCCTGTCTACATATTGTGTCAGGAAACTCTCCTGCACACATTGAACAAACACTGACCCATCTAACGAACTTGAGCTATAGCTTTCCCAATCAATATCAGGAAAGTTAAAGTCCCCCATAACAACCACCCTATTACTGTCACTCATCTCCTGAATCACCTTCCCTATCCTTTCTTCAATGATTCTAGGACTATTAGGAGGCCTGTAAAAGACTCCTAACAGGGTGACCTCGCCTTTCCTATTCCTAACCTCAGCCCAAACTACCTCAGATGGCAAGTCCTCATCCATCGTCCTTTCCACCACTGTAATACTATCTTTGACAAGCAATGCCACACCTCCCCCTCTTTTACCCCCACCTCTGACCCTACTAAAACATTTAAATCCTGGAACCTGCAACAGCCAATCCTGTCCCTGTTCTAGCCATGTCTCCGTAATAGCCACAACATCGAAGTCCCAGGTACCAACCCACGCTGCAAGTTCACCTACCTCATTTCGTATACTTCTTGCATTGAAGTATACACACTTCAAGCCACTTTCCTGTTTACAGACACCCTCCTTGGAAATTGATGCCATGTTCCTAACCTCCCTACACTCCAGGCCCTGCACCCTGAAGCTACAATCTGGGTTCCCATGCCCCTGCAGAGTTAGTTTAAACCCCCCATTAAATAATGGAGTTAGATGTCAGAAATTTATCACACTTTTTGTCCTTGTCCAAATATCTTCATCTGGTTCAATACTAAAAGTTGTCTGATGATGAAGGTCATTTGGGATGATATTTCCCAAAGTAAACACACTCTAGAAATGCAGGTTGTTGAAATGTCAGGAGGTGAATTGAAAGGATTTCCTTCAGGAAGATAAAAGGAACATAGATTTGGAGACAATGTGGCAGATTATGTTGTAAAGAGCTCACATGCCCCAATCCACTCCCTCGAATTCTGCTGACTTCTTATTCTTAGCCTTGGTGCAAATTGAAGCTTGTCATCTTCTCACAAAATTTATTCAGTAAGTCATTCTGCTGCATATGAGTGGGTACAACAATCTGAAATTTGAATTACTACATTACTGCATTTAGATCATCAGCGATACAGCTCAAAATTCCACTTGAAACAGCCCTGGGTCTCATCAAAGTTTTTACATCTAAAGTCCTATGGTATCACTGAAAGCCCCAATGTCATTTTAACTCTCAAAGTATTCGGTGGCACTGGATTTGTATTGGCCAACATTTCGAGGCACTATTTGAAGCGGCGGTGCCTGCAAATACTCCGCATAATGGGAATTCAGTAACTTTTTTTTTTGGAGACAGGATCAGCCATGTCATATTGTGGGATCTCGAGGAGCTGTGATTAGCCTCTGAGACCCACACATGAAGCGGTTCCCTTCTCCTGCCCAAGAGGTTTCTCGGCTCAAGATTTCTGGGGAGCATTGTGTCAAGAGGCAGTGCATCTCTATGATACTGTCACAAAGCTGTGCAGTTATTGTGGGTGTATTTACTTCACAAGGACTACAGAAAATCAAGAAGGCAGCTCATCACTGCTTTCTCCAGGATAAAAAGGGATGGGCAATAAATACAGCCCTTGACAGCTGTGCTGACATCCCACAAACAATTTTATTAAAACACCAATGCCAGAGTTCAGCTGGAAAGGGCTATAGGTTTTTCTACTGATATAATTGACCCCTAAGCTGAGGCTGAGACTGATGGAATGTATAAAGCCTTCAGGAAACCTTTGAATCAGCTAGTATCCTTTATGGAAACAAAACATTTCTTCTTCCTTAACTTTCAACTGGCGAGTGCTTCTTGCCCTTTTTACTGCCGAGCAGTCATAGTGCCAACATAGTGTGCCAATCAGCATCACTTCCCACCACTCAATCAGCACATTCAAAACTGGGTCCTTAGGTCAAAGACAATGTAGTTTACACCCAGCCAATGTTAGTACAATCCATCCCATTCCTCTATGTTAATGTGTTCCCGACCTGAACTGAAAATATCTGACAGATTTTGGGCTTCAGATGTAAAAAGATCTTTTATTCTTCAGCTGTAAAATTCCTTACCTTTAATAAATGCAAAACAAGAGTTTATCCCAAATCAAAAAATAAATTCCTCCAACTTCATTTATGAGAACATCATTCAGCCCTTTGATTCTACTCTATTATTCAATTAGATCATCAGCTGAGTTGTACCTTCAAGTCCTTTTTCACTTGGTGACTTTACAAATCTTTTATCAATCTCAGCCTTAAACTCCAATTGTCCTAACATTCACACTATATTAGGCAGGAGAACTCCACATTTCTGTTGTCATTTGCCTGAAAAGGTTTTCTAATTTTTTTCTTAAATGGCTTTGCTGTAATGTTAAAGTTATGTTCTCTTGGGTCTGAATTTTCCCAGCAGAGGAAGTAGCATTTCTGCATCAACCTTATTGTACCCTTTTCTCAATTTAAAACACCTTATTTAGATTATCCTTCAATTTTTTAATGCAAGGAAGAAGAAGTTAAATTTAAAGAGTTCTTCTCAAATTTCAACTGGCGAGTGCTTCTTACCCTCTTTACTGGCAAGTAGTCATGGCACTAACATGCTGTGCGAATTAACATGGCCTCCCACCACAACCTTTTAGCTCAGTGCATCCAAAGCTGGGTCCTTAGGTCAAAGTCAGTGTAGTTTACACCTGCCCCATGTTAGCACAATCCACACCACTTTCACCAGCTGAACAGATACAACCTGAATGGCAGGATCACTGGAGCTATGACAGAACACACTAATGGACAGCTCAAGCAAGGCTTACACAACCTGGAGTGCATGAGAGTGACTGCTGTATGGCCTCCTGAGAGTCTGGCCGCAGGTGTTCTTACAAATTGACACTGCAACTTGGTAAAATACTGTTTGCTGATGTCTGATATTGGAACATAATATAAGCCAGAAATCCAAGCTTTCATGCTCTCAGATGTATTTTCATTCCTACTATGTGGTTCCATGGTGTGGAAAGTTGCAGGTTTTCTTTGTGGATTGGACTTCCAGTATTGCCCTCTGTGATCTCCTTGACGTAGCTTGGAGCCAAGCTTTCTCCTTTGCTGTCCTTTTTCAGTTTTGTGTTCTGTGATTCATTGGGCACAGATCCCTCTTAAATTGCTTTATATTTATGTGTTGGTGCTTCTTCAAGTCAACTGTCACTTCTCCAAGTCCTATTCTGCGGACTCCAGGTCAATAGGCATATCTAGAAATCAGAGAGTGCAACAAGAGTTAACGTGGCATGGATGGAAGTAGATGATTGATGATGTTATGGAATTCTAGATTGCTGCACTGCCTGATTATGGAATTGTTTCCAGAAAGAGAAAAGGCAAAACTAATAGACAAGACACCTTGCTAAGTGTAGCCTATAGACTTATTGCCATTGATACTCCATTAGACAGTCCAGCCACTGCTTGAAGACTGCAACAGTAAAATGTTTCCTATCGAGTTTCATGTGAAGTGCTTTATGAACATTTTCCAGATGTATTTATAAGCTATTTTTAAAAAATATTTCTTAATACTATATCCTTTCTGATTCTTGCTCATTTCCCTGTTGCAGAAGTTGATTCCTTGGTCAGAGAAGCTTAACCAAGATGCTTGGATGAAGCGTTACTTCAAATAGACTTGGGCAAATAAGCTACAAATGTGTTGGATTATCCAAACACATTCTCATGATTTATGATTTGGAGATGCCGGTGTTGGACTGGGGTGTACAAAGTTAAAAATCACACAACACCAGGTTATAGTCCAACATGTTTAATTGGAAGCACACTAGCTTTCGGAGCAATGCTAGTGTGCTTCCAGTTAAACCTGTTGGACTATAACCTGGTGTTGTGTGATTTTTAACTCTCCTGATTTAGGCAATCTTAAAATAAAAACTAGAAAGTGCTGGTCACTATCAGCAGTTCAATCAACATCTGTGGAGGGAGCCGCTTGCGAACTTCAGTTCAGCATGATTGCTGGTGCTTCTGCTGCAGAAACTCAATGTCCCAGATATTGATCAGAATGGTTCCAATCCAGGTGATATGCTGCAGCAGTAAGAGCACTCATGCTTGTGTGCAATTAGTACCATGACTACACTCCCTGGTTGCTGTAAAAGATCTTAAAAAAAAAAAAAGGACATTTCCAGATTTTCTGGTCAACATTAATCTTTCAAGTACCACTATCCCATTTTTTTAAAAAATGCTGTGTGCAAATTAGCTGCAATGTTTCCTACATTGTAATATTGACTGCAACTCTCAAACTGTTTCTTTGAATGTGAAGTGATTTGAGATGTTATGAGAACATGAAAAAGACTAAATAAATGCTCCTTCTTATTTTGTTATAGCCTGGTCCTCCCATGAGCTACCTCAGCTGCTCAAAGTGTGGAGCAACTAACCATCCATATGCTCGTTTCTGTGGAAGCTGCGGCCTTTACCTGGAACCCCCTGTGCGGATGGATTCACACAACAGTACACTTCTTGGTTCTGGCCAATCCACAGTTCTGGCGGAGGTAGGTCCTATTAAATAATCCTCATCATCAGCACTGACCAAATTCCTGCGTTTCTTTCTAGCTCATTTGAAGCCCAAAACTAACTGCATCCCCATATCGATGTCACTCAGGATCGATAGCCCTGCAGAATTGTTTTGTAGTCTTCAAGAATTAAGCTTTAACCCCCAGACCAGTTCTGAAAGCAATCAGAAAGAAAATGAATGTATTATGTAGTGTTCTTCTCATTATCTTTGAACCCTCTCATTTATAACAAGCTGAACATGAAAAGTTCAAAAGGGAAGGAAACAAAGAGACTATGAGAAGGAACTGGCAGCTAACATAAAAAGGCAATTCAGAAGTCAACTATAGGTATTTCAAAAAAGTAGAGAAGGGAGTAGGGTTGATTAGATATTAAAGAGGGATATGGGCATGGAGGCGGCGGGCATGATTGAAACAATAAATGAGTATTTTGCAACAAAACCAAAAAAAACTGGAGAAATCCAACAGGTGTGGCTGCTTCTTTAGAGAGAATGACCTGGACTACACCTCCTCCCACCCAGTATCCCACAAGAACTCCATCCTGTTCTCCCAATTCCTCCGCTTCTGTGTCATCTACTCGGACAAGGAGACATTCCGTTCCTAAGCATCCCAGATGTCCACCTATTTCAAACAATGTGCTTTTCTTCCCTCTGTCATCCAGACAACCCTCCACTGCGCCACCTCCATACCCCGTTCCACTGCTCTAACCCCCCCATGCAATTAAAACATTGTCCTTGCCTACTAGCCCACTTGTCTCTGTGTCCGATGCATCATCCTTAAACACTTCCACCAACTCCAACTAGACACTACCACCAAGAGCATCTTCCCCTCCCCACCCTTCTCTGCCTTCCACAAGGACCATTTCCTTCACCAGTCCTTGGTTTGCGCCACTCTCCCCACCAACACCTCTGAACCCCCAAGTACCTTCCCCTGCAACAGGAAAAGGTGCAAGACATGCTGGCACATCACCCCCCTCATCCCCACCCAGAAGCCTAAACAGTCCTTCTCGAAGATACAGAGATTCATTTGCCCTTTTTCCAACTTAGTTTACTGCATCAGGTGCTCCCAATGTGGTCTTCTTGACATCAGGGAGACCAAATGTTAACTTAGGGAATGGTTCACTGAGCATCTCAGCCAGCCCCACAGGGGCTGACCGGACTCCCAGTCGTCATCCATTTTACTTCCCATTCCCATTCCCTTTCCAACATTACCATCCTTGGCCTCCTCCATTGCCACAACAAATCAAACCGCAAATTGGAGGAATAACACCTCATCTTCCACCTGGGCAGCCTACAGCCCAGAAGGGTCAACACTGAGTTCTCCAATTTTAAATATCCCCCCTTCCCTGCCCCCCCGACTCCTCCCAGCCACCTTCCAGATTCATTCCTTCCATTGACCAACAAGGTCATACCCTCTACCTATCTTCTTCACCTAACACCACTTCACCACCCTGCCCTGTAACCCCTTTTGTCTGCAGCTCCCCTTATATCCACCCCTAGACCTGAAGAAGGGTTAAACCCGAAATGTCGATTTCTCCACATCCTGATGCTACTTTCCTTGCTGTGTTCTTCCAGCCTCTTGCTTGTCTATCTTGGATTCCAGCATCTGCAGTTTTTTTTTTCTCTCTTTAGAGAGAAAGCAGAGTCAACATTTTGGGTCCAGTGACTCTTCTTCAGAATCCATTCTGAAAGAGTGTCACTGGACCTGCAACATTGACTTTGTTTTCTCTCCACAGATGCTGCCAGAGCTGCTGAATTTCTCCAGCTATTTCTGGTTTTATTTCAGTTTTTTTAGCATCTGCAGTTCTTTTATTTTGTTTGATAAGTACGTTGCATCTGTCTTTGCCAAAGGAGAAGATCCTGCCAAACTCATAATGGAAGAGGAGGTCGTTGAGATATTGGATGAATTAAAAATTGATAAAAAGGAGATGTTAGACTGGCTGTACGTAAAGTTGGTAAGACACTTGGACTGGACCCAGGTGCATTCAAGGATATTGAGAGAAGTAAAGGTGGAAATTGCAGACGCATTGACCATCACCTTCCAATCCTTTTGATGCAGGAGTGGTACCAAAGTATTAGAGAATTGCCAGCTGCTACATTCTTCTTGAAAAGAAGTTGGAAGATGATTTGCAGACATTTAATCCCCTGTCCAGGTGACATTGTCAGTGCTTAGGAGCATCCTGTGAAGCACTGCTGTACTATGTCCTCTGGAATTTATTTGGTTCCATTCCTGCTGCTTCAGGTTACCAGTTCCGGTCAGTCGTTGCAGTGGTCAGTATGTCGGGTCTAGATCAATGCGTATGTTGATGGAGTCCATGGATGAGTGCCATGCTTCTAGAAATTATCTGGCTAGCGAGTTTTGAGAAGATTTGCAGCTCAGGTTGAGGTTCTGGATGTAGGTGTGCTCGCTGAGCTGGAAGGTTCGTTTTCAGACATTTTGTCACCATACTAGGTAACATCTTCAGTGAGCCTCCGGATGAAGTACTGGTAGTGTAGCCCACTTACTGCTAGTGTAGCCCCTAATGTGTTTGGGTTTCCTTGGGTCGAAGATGTTATTTCCTGTGGTGACGTCATTTCCTATGGTGATATCATTACCTGTTTTTCTCAGGGGGTGGTAAGTGGGATCCAAGTCAATGTGTTTTTGATAGAGTTCAGATTGGAATGCCATGCTTCTAGGAATTCTCATCCGTGTCTCTGTTTGACTGGTCCTAGGATGGATGTGTTGTCCCAGTCGAAGTGGAGTCCTTCTTCATCCGTATGTAAGGATACTAGTGAAAGTGGGTCATGTCTTTTTGTGGCTAGTTGATGTTCATGTATCCTGGTGGCTAATTTTCAGCCTGTTTGTCCAATATAAAAATGCCTGAAAAGAACCTTGCAGCTCAGTGAGCAACCCTGCATCCAGAATTCTCTCGCTGTCCTCTGTTTAGCTTATCCTAATACTGTTGTGTTGTCTCAGTCAAATTTGTAATCCTTGTCATCTATGTGTGTGGCTACTAGGGACATCTGGTCATGGCGTTTAGTGGCTAGTTGGTGTGCATGGATGAGGATTGCTAGTTGTCTGCCTGTTTGTCCTATATGGTGTTTTATACAGTCTTTGCATGGAATCTAGTAAATTACGTTGGTCTTGCACATGATAGGTATTGAGTCTTTTGTTCTTGTTAGTTATTGTCTGAGCGTGTCTGCCGGTTTATGGACTGTCATGAATCCGAGTAATTGGAGATGTCTGGCTGTTAGTTCTGCCATTTTTGTTTATGTAAGGTAGTGTGGCTAGTATATTGGGTCGTGGTATGTCCACGTTGTGTTGTTTATCTGCTAGGTATCTGCAGTTGAAGTTGTGGGGATATGTGTTCTTGGCAAAGACTTTTTAAAGGTGTTCTTTTTCTTTATGCAGGGTCCTAATGCAATTTTTCTTGTGTGTATTTGTGTGGTTGCTGTTGTAGTTCAGGATCTGGTCCGTGTGTGTGGCTTTTCTGTTCGACTTTTGTTGTGCACTCACCGTTCTGTGTTCTTTCTAACATCACATTCAGGAATGGGAGTTAGTTGTTGGTTACCACCTCTCTCATAAACTTGTTCCCTGTGAGCAGTGTTGATAATCCAGTTTGTGTTCTCAATCTCTGTTCTCTTAATTATTACAAATATGTTGTCAACATATCTGATCCAGAGCTTGGGTCGGATTTGTGGGAGGGCTGTTGGTTCCAGTTCTTGCATCACTGCTTCTGCTATGAGCCTGGAGATGGGTGTTATGGACCAGGCCAGACCCCTCAAAACATTTCAAGAAGGTAGCTCAGACCCTAATTTTGCTATTTGACTTAAGCAGGTGTACAGTGGATATTCCATGAAAGAATCAGCTGGTCAAACCATTTAGTTTTAAACAAAACAGAATCAATTTACAAGGTTACGGAATGAAACACAAAGAACCGAACGCAGAATACCGAATAACTTATCTTATCTGCAAACCCAACAGACTATCCCAACTAAATGATGCTGTTCCAAAATACTTCAACAATCCCTATTAACGCCAGTTCTTACAGGGGGAGAGAGAGAGAGAGAGAGAGAGACCCGCAGCCTCTCATCACATACACGCGCACACCCTCTGCTGCTTTACAACCAAACCAGAGAACAGCTCAGCTAGGCAAACTGGCCACTCCTCTTTCATTATACAAGTGTATTTATTAAACATAAAAGCTTTCTGCCTGAGGCAGTATCTGTTAGTTGTCAACGAATTGCCCTAAAATCCATCCAATCACAGATTTTTCAGAACATGTCATTTATCACCTCTCTGGAAAAAAATTGCCAAGGACAACATAACCTTGTTAAAAGAGCAGCTTCGTCACATACGTGAACTCATAGGCATCCATTAATCTGTTCATACATGTGGCTGTTTAATGTGAACTGTGTCGTCAAGCACAGGTCTACTAGAATGCTGTCGTTGTTGATAGGTTCCCCGTCGTGTTGTCTGTTCTGTTTGTCCAGGAGGTTGGCTGTTGTCTCTTTGGCTAGGGTTTTGTCAATTGAGGTAAATAGTACCATTACATCGAATGACACCATTGCTTCTTCCTTGTCTATGGTTTTGTTCTTGATGTTGTCTAGGAATTCCTGTGATGATTGTTTGGAGTGTTTCATCCGCTGATAAGATGTTTCAGTTTTTAGAGTCACAGAGATGTACAGCATGGAAACAGACCCTGCGGTCCAACCATCCATGCCAACCAGATATCCCAACCCAATCTAGTCCCACCTGCCAGCACCCGGCCCATATCCCACCAAACCTTTCAAATTCATATACCCATCCAAATGCCTCTTAAATGTTGCAATTGTACTAGCCTCCACCACATCCTCTGGCAACTCATTCCATACACGTACTACCCTCTGCGTGAAAAAGTTGCCCCTTAGATCTCTCTTATATCTTTCCACTCTCACCCTAAACCTGTGCCCTCTAGTTCTGGACTCCCCGACCCCAGGGAAAAAGACTTTGTCTATTTATCCTATCCATGCCCCTCAATTTTGTACACCTCTATAAGGTCACCCCTCAGCCTCCGACGCTCAAGGGAAAACAGCCCCAGCCTGTTCAGCCTCTCCTTGTAGCTCAGATACTCCAACCCTGGTAACATCCTTATATCTTTTCTGAACCCTTTCAAGTTTCACAACATCTTTCCGATAGGAAGGAGACCAGAATTGCACGCAATATTACTACAGTGGCCTAACCAATGTCCTGTACAGCCGCAACATGACCTCCCAACTCCTGTACCCAATACTCTGACCAATAAAGGAAAGCATACCAAATACTGCCTTCACTATCCTATCTACCTGCGACTCCATTTTCAAGGAGCTATGAACCTGCACTCCAAGGTCTCTTTGTTCAGCAACACTCCCTAGGACCTTACCATTAAGTGTATAAGTCCTGCTAAGATTTGCTTTCCCAAAATGCAGCACCTCGCATTTATCTGAATTAAACTCCATCTGCCACTTCTCAGCCCATTGGCCCATCTGGTCCAGATCCTGTTTTAATCTGAGGGAACCCTCTTCGCTCTTCGCTCTCCACTACACCTCCAATTTTGGTGTCATCTGCAAACTTACCAACTGTACCTCTTATGCTCGCATCCAAATCATTTATGTAAATGGCAAAAAGTAGGGGGCCCAGCACCGATCTTCGTGGCACTCCACTGGTCACAGGCCTCCAGTCTGGAAAACAACCCTCCACCACCACCCTCTGTCTTCTACCTTTGAGCCAGTTCTGTATTCAAATGGCTAGTTCTCCCTGTATTCCATGAGATCTAACCTTGCTAATCAGTCTCCCATGGGAAACCTTGTCATATGCTTTATTGAAGTCCATATAGATCAAATCTACTGCTCTGCCCTCATCGAACTTCTTTGTTAATTCTTCAAAAAAACTCAATTAAGTTTGTGAGACATGATTTCCCACGTACAAAGCCATGTTGACTATCCCGAATCAGTCCTTGCCTTTCCAAATACATGCACATCCTGTCCCTTGCGATTCCCTCCAACAACTTGCCCACCACCGAGGTCAGGCTCACCGGTCTATAGTTCCCTGGCTTGTCTTTACCACCCTTTTTAAACAATGGCACCACGTTTGCCAACCTCCAGTCTTCCAGCACCTCACCTGTGACTATCGATGATACAAATATCTCTGCAAGAGACCCAGCAATCACTTCTCTAGCTTCCCACAGAGTTGTCGGGTACACCTGATCAGGTCCTGGGGATTTATCCCTTTTAACCGTTTCAAGACATTCAGCACTTCCTCCTCTGTAATCTGGACATTTTGCAAGATGTCACCATCTATTTCCCTGCAGTCTATATCTTCCATATCCTTTTCCACAGTAAATACTGATGCAAAATATTCATTTAGTATCTCCCCTATTTTCTGTGGCTCCACACAAAGGCCACCATGCTGATCTTTGAGGGGCCCTGTTCTCTCCCTAGTTACCCTTTTGTCCTTGATATATTTGTAAAAACCCTTTTGATTCTCCTTAATTCTATTTGCCAAAGCTATCTCATGTCCCCGTTTTGCCTTCCTGATTTCCCTCTTATGTATACTCCTACTTCCTTTATACTCTTCTAAGGATTCACTCGATCTATCCTGTCTATACCTGACATATGCTTCCTTTTTTTTCTTAACCAAACCCTCAATTTCTTTAGTCATCCAGCATTCCCTATACCTACCAGCCTTCCCTTTCACCCTGACAGGAATATACTTTCTCTGGATTCTTGTTATCTCATTTCTGAAGGCTTCCCATTTTCCAGCCGTCCCTTTACCTGTGAACATCTGCCTCCAATCAGCTTTTGAAAGTTCTTGCCTAATACCGTCAAAATTGGCCTTTCTCCAATTTAGACCTTCAAATTTTAAATCTGGGGTCTATTCTTTTCCATCACTATTTTAAAACGGATAGAATTATGGTCGCTGGCCCCAAAGTGCTCCCCCACTGACACCTCTGTCACTTACCCTGCCTTATTTCCCAAGAGTAGGTCTAGTTTTGCAACTTCTCTAGTAGGTACATCCACATACTGAATCAGAAAATTGTCTTGTACACACTTAAGAAATTCCTCTCCATCTAAACCTTTAACACTATGGCAGTCCCAAGTCTGTTTGGAAAGTTAAAATCCCCTACCATAACTACCCTATTATTTTTACAGATAGCTGAGTTCTCCTTGCAAGTTTGTTTCTCAATTTCCCTCTGACTATTGGGTTCATTTGCCAGTTTATGCCATGGAATTCTTGGAAGTACCACAATAGGTCGAAGTGGTATGTCAGTGTACCTTAGGTAATCCATAAAATCTTAGGATGTTGTTGCCTTCTGGCATCATCTTTTGTGGGTCTGTCCAGGTTATCAGTCTGTGTTTTTTGTAGGTTCTGTAGTGTGCTGTTTATTCTATTGGTTACCTGGGGCATGTGGTCATACTCCCTCTATAGGTTGGTGTTGGTATCTGCAAGTAATTTCTCTGCTTTTTGAATGTATCTGCAAGTAATTTCTCTGCTTTTGAATCTTGCCCATAATAGCCGTTATTCTGCCTTTACCTGCTGGTAGTAGGATTATGTTCTTATCCTTTTTGAGTGTTTTTAGAACATATTGGTCACGTATCTCCAGTCAGAAAAATACCATTCCACCACTACTATCTGTCTTCTATGACTAAGCCAGTTCTGTATCCATCTTACCAACTCACCGCAGATCCCATATGGCTTCATCTTCTTTATCAACCTGCCATGAGGGATCATGTCAAAGGCCTTTCTAAAATCCTTAACGACAATATCTACTACCCTGCTCTCATCAATCATCTATGTCAGTTTCTCAAAAAAAATCTGTCAAGTTTGTGGGACTATCATTGATAAGTCCAAATATTTCCAAATGTCAGTAAATCCTATGCCTAAGAATCTTCTCCAATAATTTCTCTACCACGGATGTAAGGCTCACCAGTCTGTAATTTCCTGGAATATCCCTGTTGCCCCTTTTAAACAAAGGAACAACATTGGCTATTCTCAAGTCCTTTGGGACCTTTCTTGTGACTAAAGAGGATATAAAGACAAGGTAACAGAGAAGGTTGCTGAGGGTATTGCGTTTGATGCATTGCACATGGTCTTCCAAAATGCACTTGCAAATGTGCCACATAACAGACTTGTTGGCAAAGTCAAAGCCTAAGGAACAATGGTGACATGTCCAGTGTCTGCAGTCCTCACTTTCTGCTGTAACGTTCTTTAGGATATCCTGAGTTCATGAAGTGCAGTGTGAAAACAAAAAAAAGTCATTTTCTCCACCTGCAGGTGGTCATGGCTGACTTCTGTTCAGCAATTATTTCACCTGATACCAGTAATTATACAAAAGAAAAGTGTCCTTTTTATATGCCTTGCTGCACAACAGCAAATATCAAATTGACTTCAAACGTAGGTATTGGGTTTAATATATAGGTATGGGCATGAAAAGCTTTCAATTATGGAAAACGTATATAGTTTGAATGCAGTTTTCCGCTGCTGATGGATAATTTCCATTTCAAGCCACAGGATGGCAGACTGTTCCCTTGTTTAAAAAAAAATTGATTATTATTTTCAGAGTCTGAATAACAGCTGCATATTATGCTAAACCGGTATCAGGTCTAAGTTGAATTGTTTGTTTTTCTATCCTGTGCTATTTCATTGTCTGTAAAACAGACTTCTATTGTGAGACTTTACGATCATATTGTACATTTAACAGATCAGTGAATTACAGTTTCAAGCAATTTACGTTTAGTTTCTTGTTGGCTGTGTAAGAAGAGGATGACTTAATTGAGAAAGCATTAAAGAAAAATTTTATAAACAGTGAAAATACTTTAAATCATATAAATATGCAAATGATATAGCATCTGAAAGACAGAGTTTATTTTTAAAAGCATTCTTCCTGGTCCCCTTCCTGGTCTTGTTGCACTAGATCAGAAAAGATAGAGGCATAAAAATACACTTGCAACAACTTTCATTTGTTTCACTTTTGCATTTGCTTTTGTTTGACCAAGTAGGCTTACCTCATGATATAATTTTAGGAAAAGTTCTGGAAGTGGACAAATGCTGGATTAGTGCAAACTCCAACAACTCACATTGCAAAGAACTTCTAGCACCAAAATGAGTCAGTCAATTCAACTTATCTATGCCAGTGTTTGTGCTCCGTTCTGCCTTCCTCCCACCTTACTTCATCTCACCTCCTGGCATCAGTTACTGTTCAGTAATGAGCAACTCATTAGATGACTTGAGTTGTTAAGAGTCACACTCATTTTGGCATAACTGCTTTGGGGCAGCTCAAGCTTGCATATGGCAGCAATGCATCCATTGATTTTTCTTATAATTATCTACTGAAGGGTTTGACATTTTTGGAAGCATAAATCTCAGTGCTACAGTTTTACTGTTAAGCTTTAATTATAAAGTTCAGCAAAGTTGGAGGGAGCGGGGGGGGGGTAGTTGGATTAGGTTGTGTAAAATGATACGCTGTCAGCCGATGACTATACAGTTTGTCTCATCCAAAAACACAATTTGTTTAAAAAGCAGCCCTGACTTCTATCTGTGTATTTATCTTTTGTTACTGTAAACATGGAAAGTTCAATTATGTGAATGCTGGCACAATGTTGCCTCTAATCATTGAAATGAGTTTTTACCTATAGCCACCTTGAGTAATATTTGTTAAAAGCTTTTTAACCACCTAAATACAGAACCTGTTTATAATCCAGCTTCCATTTAATCTTTCACCTTTGGAATCCATGATACACTTATCTCAAAGTCCATTAACGGCAGGTTTAAATTGCCTTGAGTATTGAATGTGTTATCATCAGTGCTTCCATATGTTTTATATAGCATTTCAGTTGTATGTCTAGTAATACAGTCTAAAGTCTAATGTTATTAATTAAGCCATGCCTTTGTCAAAGTTGATTTTGAGATTAACTTGACCTAACAGCAAATTTGGTGCAATAAAATTGGTTATAATTTGTGGCTCTGTAGCAGTGTAGTTTTATTAGATTGACAAAGACAATTTTAGGTGTGAAACTTTATCAGTTAACACCTGTGGCTCTGAATCAAAAGGTTTTGGATTCATTGCACTAATCCAGCATTTGTCCACTTCCAGAACTTTTCAAAGAGTTAAGCACCGACCAGTGAAGGAGTGCTGTCCTGTTGGAGGTGCTGTCTTCTGTGCAAAATGTCAGTCTGAAGCCTCGTCTGCACTAATTGTTGGGCATAAAATGTCTCAAAACACTGTTCAGGAGAGAGCAGGTTTTTCTTAGTGTCCTATCACTCCATGTACATGATTCCAAATAGCTATTCTCGTCATTATCAGCAAGTAATTGTCCCCTTTCTTGGATTACAACAAAATAAATGCTGCACAAATACATAATTGTCTGTAAAGCAAATTGCAATCTTGTGTAAGATGCTATATAAATACAAGTTTTTTTTTCTAACGGTTATCTATTCTGTTAAAATAGCTTGAACAAGAACTTTAAAAATACATATTAAAGATTGACCTCTAACACAATTAGTTGCAATTTCTCTCTCATGGTTACAAGCCCTAAAGACATTCAAAACATCATCTCATTTCTATTATATTTTTTGCCCTGAAGACCACAGATCTGCATTCTTCTCCAATCTGGCAACCTTTGACTATCCCACTACAGAGGCTTGGGTTGGAATCTAAGAAGGACCAAAGCACCCAAACGGTTGGTCTATTTTACCCATCCTGTAAGATGCTGGAGAAGAAGGAGATGGAAGTCATAATGGAACAAGAAAGACAGCAGAAGATGACCGATCGACGTCCCCTTCTAACAGCCATCAGCCCTGGAAGGGGTGCGTAATGTTGCTTATATGCTTGAAATCCAAACGTATCTAGGATACAGCATCCAGTTTAAGCAGACCCTACTTAACATACTACAATTCTATCATGTCCAATAACAATCACTGAGTCAACATAGGTGTGGCAACAGTAACATTGTTTTAGCTGTGATGCATTCATTTTAGCATAAAAGACCTTGCTTACATGTACACAGCAGAGGTAAATGTACTTCCTGTGTTTACTGACTGAACAGACAGCTTCCACATTTAAATAACCAAGACAGTAAAGATTTTCAGGTGCCGGTGTTGGAACGGGCTGTACAAAGTTAAAAATCACATGACACCTAGTTGTAGGCTATCAGGTTTATTTGTAAGCACTAGCTTTTGGAACACTGCTCCTTCATCAGGTGGTCGTGGAGTATAAGATCGTAAGACACAGGATTTAAAGCAAAAGTTTACAGTATGATGTAACTGAAATTATATATTGAAAAAGACCTAGATAGTTTGTTGAGTCTCTCATCTTTTAGAATGAACATGTTCATTTCGGTTCTTTCATATGTAAATTCCAGAACTTTTTTAAAGTTACATTCTCAAGTGAACTTTAACAATAGGTGCCATGTTGGCCCAGATAGTGCATTGAAGGTGTGAGGCTGTCTGTGCCACAATGTTCAGACTGTCTCTAATCTAAAAAAGGGCTTTACAGAATCTTATGTGGATTCATGCAGTTTTTGAGAAAAATAAAATGTAATTCTGCAAGTACAAATTCGCCCCACAAACTTTGTGTGTGTGTGTGTGTGTGTGTGTGGGGTGCAATGGTGTCACCTGCAGTGTGACATGAATCCAAGGTCCCTATTGAGGCCATCCCCATGGGTACCGAACTTGGCTATCAGCCTCTGCTCAGACACTTTGCATTGTTGCCTGTCCCGAAGTCCACATTGGGGGATGATCACCTGAAGGTCTGAGGTTGAATGTCCTGGACCACTGAAGTGTTCTCCGACGGGGAGGGAGCAATCCTGTCTGTTGATTGTTGTGCGGTGTGCATTTATCCATTGCCATATCCTCTGCTCAGTCTCACCAAAGTACCATGCCTCAGGGCATCCTTGCCTGCAGTGTATCAGATAAACAACGTTGGCTGAGTCATATGAGTACCTGCCACTTACATGGTGGGTGGTGTCCCCATATGTAATGGTGATATCCGTGTCGACACTGACACATCTCAGACGCTGCAAGATGTGTCAGTGTCAACAAGGATACCACCATCATACGTGGGGACACCACCCACCATGTGCGTGGCAGGTACTGATGTGACTTGGCCAGTCAAGGATCCCTTGAGGCATGATACAGCAACGGATAACGGATGAATGGATACTGCACAACAATCAACAGACAGGATTGTTCCCTCCCAATCGGAGAACACTTCAGCGCTCCGGGACATTCGACCTCAGACTTTTGGGTGACCATCCTCCAATACAGACTTTGGGACAGGCAACAAAGCAAAGTGACCGAGCAGAGGCTCGTAGCCATGTTTGGTATCCATGTGATTGGTGTCAACCAGGACCTTGGGTTTATGTCACACTACAGGTGAACACACACACATACACACACACACACCCTACAGACCCACGAGCACCCACTCACAGACTTATAACCGTTTACACTCACACTCACATACATATGCATTCACACTCTCTCATAGACCCACATACACCCTCGTGCGCAGACACCCACATGCGCGTACACACACACAGACACTCATACCCCCCTCGCGTGCACGCACCGACATGTATGCACACACATATAAGTTTGTGGGGTGAATTTGTACTTGTAGAATTTCATTTTATTTTGCTCAAAAACTGCATGAATCCATATAAGATTCTGTAAATCCCTTATTTAGTCAGTCTGAACATTGGGGCACAGACAGCCTCACACAGGACACCTCACACCTTAAGTGCATTATCTGGACCAGCATGGCACCTATTGTTAAAGTTCACTTGAGAATGTAACTTTAAGAAAGTTCTGGAATTTACAAATGAAAGAACGGAAATTAGATTACTTACAGTGTGGAAACAGGCCCTTGGGGCCAACAAGTTCACACCGACCCGCCGAAGCGCAACCCACCCATACCCACTCCCCTACATTTACCCATTCACCTAACACTATGGGCAATTTAGCAGGGCCAATTCACCTAACCTGCACATCTTTGGACTGTGGGAGGAAACCGGGGCATCTGGAGAAAACCCACGCAGACACAGGGAGAATGTGCAAACTCCACACAGTCAGTCGCCTGAGGCCGAAATTGAACCCCGGTCTCTGTCGCTGTGAGGCAGCAGTGCTAACCACTGTGCCATCACTCTAACCCTAACCCTAACCCTCGCCCTATGAACATGTTCATTCTAAAAGATGACAGACTCAACAAACAATCCAGGTCTTTTTCAATATATAATTTCAGTTATATCACACTGTAAACTTTTGCTATAAATTCTGTGTCTTGCGATCCTATACTCCACCTGATGAAGGAGCGGCGCTCCGAAAGCTTGTGCTTCCAAATAAGCCTGTTGGACTAAAACCTGGTATTGCGTAATTTTTAACTTAAGACAGTAAGAAGCTCTATGATCAAAAATGATTGCCCACTCTATATCTTTCATCTCATTATTTTTCTATAATGCAGAAAACATCATTCAAGTTTACGATCATAGCCAGCACTGTATATTGTGCATTTTTGAAACTAATCAGAAATGCACCTAGCCACATGCCTTCCAGTTGGCCACATGTCGCTTTGCTGTAAGCTAAGTGTAGCTGATGACTAATGTATTTAGCAACACAGCTCTACTTTTTACAGTTTCTGCTCCACTGATGCAAAGGCATTGTTAAGAATGGAGACACTAAGCTTGTGAAATTCTAATGACCAAATGTAATGGAATTACAGTACAGTAAACATTCAAGAAACAGTGCTACTTGCAATTACTGAGTGACTAGAACTGGATGGCCTCCACTAAAGCTCGAGTTCAGATAGGGTAATGTTTAAAACAGTGTGGTGCTGGAAAAGCACAGCAGGTCAGGCAGCATCCGAGGAGGAGGAGAGTTGGGCATGGACGTGACGAGGGAGTCGCGGAGGGAACGGTCTTTACAGAAAATGGATAAGGGTGGGGAGGGAAATATATCTCTGGTGGTGGGGTCCGTTTGTAGGTGGCGGAAATGGCTGAGGATGATGCGATGTATACGGAGGTTCGTGGGGTGGAAGGTGAGGACCAGGGGGATTCTGTCCTTGTTGCGGTTAGAGGGCTGGAGTTCGAGGGCGAAAGCGCAGGAAGTGGATGAGATGAGCTGGAGGGCACCATCAACCACGTGGAAGGGGAAATTGTGGTGATTAAAGAAAGATGCCATCTAGTGTTTTCTGTGGTGGAACTGGTCCTCCTGGGAGCAAATGCGGAGGAGGCGGAGGAATTGGGAATAAACTGTATATTGGGAATTGGGAATAAGGTGGCGCCAATGCAGTCATCAATGTAGTGGAGAAAGAGGTGGGAAATGGTGCTGGTGTAACTGCAGAAGATGGACCGTTCCACATACCGACAAAGAGACAGGCATAACTAGGCCCCATGCGGGTGCCCATGGCTCCCTCTTGCGTCTGGAGGAAGTGGGGGGATTCAAAGGAGAAATTTTTGTGCGTGAGAACCAGTTCAGCCAAATGAATAAGATTGTCAGTGGAAGGGTACTGGCAGGGATGTCGAGAGAGGGAAAAACAGAGGGCTTGGAGACCGTGGTCATGGCGGATGGATGTGACTAGGACGGGATGTCCATGGTGAAGATAAGGCATTGGGGGCCAGGGAAGCAAAAGTCTTGAAGGAGGTGGAGCACGAGGTGGTGTCTCAAATGTATGTATGGAGTGCCTGGACTGGGGGATAGGACAGTACTCCTGGTGAACAGTTGGTGTAGACTATTTTCATAGAAACATCAAAAATAGAGCAAGAGTAGGGGTCTTTGAGCCCTCTCCACCATTCATTATATCATAGCTGATAGTCCAACTCAATAGGCTATTCTTGTTTCTTTCCCCATATCTTTTGAACTCTTTAGCCTCAAGTGCTATATCCAATTCCTTAAAATCACAATGTTTTGGAATTGACTGTGTTCTGTGGTCACAACTTCTGCAGGCTCACCAGTCTGGGTGAAAAAATTTCTCCTCTGTGCTAATGACCTACTTCCCATCCTCAGACTGTGACTCCTGGTTCGGAACTCCTTCACTATTTGGAACATTCTTCCTGCATCCACCTTGTCTCTTCCTGTTGGAATTTTATAGGTTTCTATGAGATCTCCCCTCATCCTTCTGAACTCCGGCAAATGCAATCCTAACTGCCTCAACCTCTTTTCGTGGAGATTTCATGGAATAAAATATTACTGTGGTTGGAACCTGATCTAATTCACTTTGGTAGGACGAGGTGTGCCTTGGATTACCTCTTCAAGATGAAACTCTATGAGAAGAGAACATGACATGGATTGCCTTGTGAAGGTTCTCTGGACTGAATAACATTGGGTGAGATTCAACTGGTGAATATATCCTTGCCTGTATCACTAGGGTATAGTAAGATGGTACTGATAAACGAGTGTTTTCCATGTCTACTTTTGGGTTAATTTCATAATAGGCAATATGCACATCATGAGGATTTCTACCATCAAATAAAAAAACTGCTGCTCGGAAGGTATTTATTGTTTCTGTAGCGACAAATGTGCATAAGATAAATAATGTTAGGAATTCAGATCTCATTTTGTGGAAAATAAGAACAGACATAGACCATTCAATCTCTAAAGTTCTGTCTTAGCAGATTTCTATATTAATGCTGTTTATCCACTTTTATGTCCCTTGATGCCCATGTAAATATTGCGTCTGATCTTTGCCTTACTTGAGGTAACTGGAAACTTGAAAACCACACCACTCAAAGATATTACAATATTATTTCTTTGACTTCTGCGTTTTTTTGGTAAATCTGTCTTCCAGAGAACTGATCAGTTAGTAACACTGTTTATAATCTCTCCAGTAGCTATCCATAATAGAAAAGAACACTTGTCATTTATATAGCACCTTTTACAGCCTGAGGATAAACCGAGGAGATTTGCAGGCAATAAGGGTTTTTTTTTGGCAGTATATGTTAAACTTTTTGCAGCCAGTGGGTGAATGGAGAGACCAGAAATCAATGTTTACTTACTTTTAGATTTATTAACAAAGTGAGAAATTGAAACGTCTAGCTCTAACTCTAGAAACATGCCACCAGAGTCAATAAATGTTTCTTTATACTTGTAATCAGTTAAAAAAAACAAGTTATCAACCCCTTAAAGGGCACTTTCACATTATTGCAACAAAACAGGGTCTACAAGAGAAAGTCATTAAATTAAAAGTAACATTTCCAGAATGAACGGGGCACACCGACCGCTGCGGTACTCTGGTTGTGGAAAGACTCATGTGCTTTGGTTGATGTCACATGCATTTTTTTTTTGACTAATTGATTTGATTTATTGTCACATGTACCTCTGTACAGTGAAAAGCTATGTTTGCAAGCAGTACAGGCAGATCATAGTAAGCAAGGACTCACAGATCATAGGGTGAAAAAGAAAACTTGCACAGAGTGAGGCATACAGGTTACATCACACAGGATGTGCATGAGACAAAATCAGCATTAACAAGATCAACATTATTTGAAGTTAGAGAGGCCATTAATCTGTCTAATAACGGCAGGAAAGAAGTTGTTCTTGAACCTGTTGGTGCATGCGTTCAAGCTTCTGTATCTTCTGCCTGATGGAAGAGTTTGCAGGAGAGCATTACTGTGGTGGGATGGGTCATGGAAGATGCTGGCAGCCTTTCCGTGGTGAAGAGAGTTGTAAATGGAATCTATGGATGGCTTCAATGATGGTCTGGGCCGTGCCTACAACCTTCTTTTGTTTCTTATGGTCTTGGGCAGAGCAGTTGCCATACCAGGCCATTATCCACCTAGATAGTATACTTTCTATGGTGCATCTGTAAAAGTTGGTGACAGTCCTTATGAACATGCCAAATTTCCTGAGCCGCCTGAAGAAGAGGTGTTATTGTGCCATCTTGACTGTTGCATCTACATGGGAAATCCAAGACAAGTTGCTGGTTATTGTCACTCCTAGAAACTTGATGCTCTCAACCCAAAAGATGTTTTCTTTTGTTTTGCTGACACAGAGAGAGAGGTTGATATCATTGTACCACATCACCAAGCCCACTATCTCCTTTCTGTATTCTGACTCATCATTGTTTGATATGCTTCATCTCCAGGGACACGTATGGATCTAACTGCAGAAGAGAGGCAGGCAGTTAAACCCAATGAACCCCCTTAGCCACTGGTTGCCTGAAATTATTTATGGCCATCTCAGCCAGGGCTGGGAGCAGACCCAAATCCAATTTGCTCATCTGCTTCTGCACCAAATTGTTGCACTTTAACCCCCACATTCCTGATCTATAGCCAAAATTTGAGGTGTAGTCTGTACAAGTGATGGAAAGTGTCTGCAACCTGACATATTCTGTATATCCATGGCACACTGACTCCTTAAAGCCACAGAAAATAAGTGTGATCTGGGAGTCTGTGTTTTTTTCTATACAGGTAGTTCTTCAATAACACGATGGTTGCTTTCTTGTGCAACCCCGAATGATAGAAAAATCGTTCTATAGAAATTGTACTTAAATTGTTGACAATGTAATGGCGTTACAGCCGACACTCATTTTAAAAGTTTGTATGTTTAAACAGTATCCCCAATTCATCAATATGGCGAATTCACGTTAACGAAACGCACATTATAGCAGAAAGACCTGTACAATGTGAACGATTACTTGCAGCTGGTGTTTTTTTGTCACTGCCTTTATCCCTTCCAAAACAGTGTACTTAGCTGGCTCCTTATGCAGCCACTGGTGCACAGCAGGAACCGATGGCACTGTGCTTTTGTAATGGGGCATCCAGGGAGGAGATGTCAACTGCGATGTTCTCAAATATCATTGATGAATGAGTGCATGATGATGGCCTTAGAGGCTGTATCCATGTCAGGATTAACCTCCATTGGAGGCATAATAATGGAATAATTTTTTTTCTGTATCTTTTTCTCTTAACGTCCTGTGCTTCCTTGGCATCCTTCGTGGAAACTAGAGCTTTCTTCTCATCAACTCTGGATACAGCCACTTCGGGCACTGAATAACTTGTGCGCTGTGTTTGAAAATGATGGTATCAAGACCATGCTTTAAAGTGACATTTTAAAATTTCACCAGTCATTTTTGTTTTATCTGTGCATGGGATGTGAACAATGAATTATCCAATCAGCCCTCCCCCACCCATCTGCACTCAAACCTTAATTGATGCAATGAACAGTGTAGCCATTGATTAACATACAAAACATAGCAGCCATTTTGTACCCAACATAGTTCTATAAACATCATGCAATAAATGACCAGATCATTTGCAATGATTTTGTGGATTTAAAGCAACAGTGTACAAGATGCAACTCCCTTTTTGTACGTCAGTTTGATAGTCTGAGACACAACTCAAAAGCTGGGGAATGATGACTATAATTAAGCAAGGTTTTAATGTGCATTTATAGAGACAGTACAGTATAATTTAGAGGATATAGGCCGTTCTCTGCACAATGAGCGTGAGTCCAGGAGGCTGTGTTGCCTGCATGGTGCCATGGTTAAGAACATCTCCTTGGGGTTGGAGAGAAACTTGGAGTCAGAGAGTAGTGATCCAGATGTTGTCATCCACAGTGATACCGCTCACATTGATAGAACTAGAAAGGGGATTATGTTGGTATGAGCCTAAACTAAAAAACATCATCTCTGGATTACTGCTGAAGCCACAGGCAAATTAACAATTTGTATATAAAGTCAAGGACTTAAATACATGACTTAGAGTGGCATAGCAGGAATGGGTTTCTATTCCTAGGACACAGACAACATTACTGGGATAAAAGGAATCTGTTGTGATGGAACGGGCTTCACTTGAACCATGCTAGGACCAGTGTCCTGGCAGATCATGTAACTAGTATTGTAGAGAGCACTTTAAGCTAATTATTGGGAGTATGGTTTTGAAGAGAGGATCCACAGTCTCATCAAGCAAAAGGATATGGCAAAATTGGATAACGACTGTTTTGATGATGATACCCAGAGTGGGATGGGAAGAAACAGACTATACAAGCATAAAAAAGCAGCAACTAGGATCAACAGGAGAAAAAATATAATAAAAAGGCAAAATTAAAGGGTCTTTCCTTAAATGTGTGTGGTATTCAGAATAAAATAGATGATTTAACAGCCCAAATAGAATTAATGGGTATGATTGAATAGCCATTAAAGAGACATGTATACAAGGTGATCAAAGTCTCAAGCATGCCCAGTTGAGTCAAGTTGCTAAATCTGTTCAAAGTCGGCATTGTTTAACGTGGTAAATAGTATCATGCAACATGATAGAAGGTAATATGAAGACAGGACTTTGTCTCTACAAGGACGATGGGGTGGTCACTCTTACCAATGTTGTCATGGCAGCTGCATATGCGACAGGCAGATTACTGAGAATGGCGTTCAGTATGTTTTTCCCTCTTGTTGATTCCCTCACCACCTGCCACAGACTCAGTCCAGTAGCGACACTGTTAAAGACTCAACCAGTTCGGTTGGTAGTGATTGACATTGAAGTTGCCCACCAGAGTACGTTCTGCTGCCTTGCCCACTCGAAGCTTCCTTCAGATTTGATGTGCGTGGAGGAATACTGATTCATCAGTCAGGAGAGGAATGGGATATGTGGTAATCAGCAGATGAGCTCCTCACCATTCTTTGACCCGAATCATGTTGAGGCTTCATAGGGCAGCTCCCTCCCTATTGTATACCTGTGCCTTCAACTCTGCTAGGACTGTCTTGCTGGTGGGGCAGAACATACCCAGAGATGGAGAAGGTGACAGTGGTGCTTGGGACATATGATTCCATGAGTATGACTGTCAGGCTGGTGCTTGACAAGTCTGTGAGACAGCTGTCTCAGTTTAGCACTTGCCCCCAGTTGTTAATATGGAGGACTTGCAAGGTCAGCAGGGTTGTGTTTTCTTTTGTTGTTTTCAGTACCAGGTCGATGCCAGCATCTCCATCTGATTTCATTCCTTTCTACATGGTCCAGAAGTTGATACAGCTGAGTAGCTTGCTGGGCCATTTCAGAAGGCATGTGAGAGTTAACCACATTGTTGTGGATGTGGAATCAGACAAGATAAGGATGACCGTTTCCAGTGAAGCCAATGGGTTTTCACTACAATTGGGGATGGTTTTGTGGCCATGATGATACCCAGAGCAGGACAGGATGAATTCCAGACTTTTATTGAATTCAAATTCCACCATCTGACCTAATGTGGTGCACCAGGTAGGTTACTTTTAAAAAAAATAAAGGAACACTTACAAGTGCTTTCACAACTCTAGGATCCAATTCATTTTAAAAGTCAGTAGAATACTTCTGAAGGGTAGTCAATGTTGAATGTACAAAATATAGCAACTGTCTTCCATACTGTGTTGGAGTGTCAACTTTGTGCTCCACTCCCTAGACTCAGTGGGGCTTGCAACCACAATCTTCTGATCCAGGAATGAGAGTACTCTCATTGAACCACATCTGACCCTAAATAGGTAAAGGACAGGTGAGATGTAAATAGGAAGTGTACAATGAAACTAAGGGCTTAATTGCAATAACAGGTACATGCCAGCCTTAAAATTCACTTCAGTTTTTAACATTTTCATTAAAATTTACTTTGAATTATAAAGTGCAACTGATGGAAGAAGAGTCACTGTTTTTTCTTTTCAGATTACACGTGTTTTCTTTTTCTCTATAATTAACATGCAGGGTTTGGATCCAGCTTTTATACATAACTCAAAACAAGTCATGTGTTAGGAATGCAGAACTACCTTTCAAGAGCCTCATGGAACCGCAATCATTACTAAGATGTAGGTGTTGTCAGCTAATCACAGTGTGGGCTTATCTGTCTTACAAAGAAGGTGGTTCCTTAAAATGGAGCCAAAAGCTGACTCTTCACATAAAGCATTGCAGTTGTGTTTTAATGTTTTTTGCACGTCTCCACATTGTAGTGATGTTTCCAACATGGAGTGTGAGTAGAGCTTTGCAGGTGTTTATTTTTCCCCAGTGCTGAGTTAGCACTCTCCATATACTTACAGAAAAATGAAAAACAAAGGCAGAATCTTTCTTGCCACAGAGCCAATTGTGTCATTATTGGTAGCTTTCATGCCACTGTGGTAGATGCGTGTTCAAGTCTCACTTCAGAGATTTGAGCATGTAATCCAGGCTGAGACTATGGTTTGAAAAACAACACAGTGTTACCGTGTTGTTGCATGATATGTTAAATTAATGTCTGATCTGCCGTCTTAGCTGGATGTTTAAAAAACCATAGCAATCTTTTTAAAAACCCAGTTGGTGATTCTTAATGGTGCCCTGGCCATCTGTCAATGAACAGGTCATTATCTCAATGTGCAAATGGCATCTGCATTTCTTTCTTAACAATCATGATGACACTATAAAAGAACTTCATTGACTGTAACATGCTCTGGGACATAGTTGATAAGGTTACCTTCCATCACATTCCACTACAAAATGTTTACGGGAAGCACACCATGAGTCAATAGCCGCACAATGTCAGTTTAAAATGGTCGTCAGATCCACTTGAGATTGTGAAAGTGCAACATAGGAGGACTTTTATTTCTTAAATTACCAGTCTGCCAGTCATGACAGATTCTCACACTAGCTTCCTCAGCCAAAAAATAGAGAAGTTTGCATCTATCTTATTGTGTTGGCCAGCCCAGATCAGCTGTGACAACTCTTGACAGATTTATTGATTGCCTTGCTGAGCCAATCTTACTATATTTATGTTACATGGTGGAACATAACCATTTATGTTGCATGGTGTGGTTAACCAGTAGTAGGTATGTTTGCTGAGTGAACTCCTTCCTAATCAGTATTGAAGACACCCCTGCAAATTTGCCATGCAGCTGGATTTTCCCCAGAGTGAGGAGAGTACATCTAGGTCAAAGACTTTAAATCTGTCCTCACATGTAAGAGCAGGCTAGGATATCCTCTTTGCACCCAGATGGTAGATGCTGCCTACAAGCCACCAGAGGGCAGAGGCACTAAACAGAGAACCCGCCCCCATGGAGTGTCATGCTACCTCTGACAGCACTAGTGTCAGTAGGGCTCATTTTAACTTGGGGCAATAATCTAAAATGGTTATCAGTTCAGCCACTCTTGAGATAGTTCTCTTATTTTCCATTTCTATTTAAGTCATTGTAAATAGAATCAGGAGAGGGGTTTAACCAGCTGGAATCAACCTGTTCTACAATACCATCAGTGCTATTGTGTCTATATGATTATCTCCAATAGCAGGTTTGCCAATATAGTTTACCAAAAGATAGTGGGAATCTGAAACCTCTCCCTCAAAAGATTGCGGATGCAGAGGATCAATTAATACTTTTTCTTTGGGCGGGGGCGTAAGGGTATCGAGGCAAGGTAGATAAATGGTGTTGAGTCACAAATCAGCTTTGATCTGACAAGTTCATGGAGCAGGCTTGATCTCATCCAGTTCTCATATGAATGAAATGGGGTGTCAGTTGTAAGCAGTGATGGCAATGATTTACCTCAATTCATAGAATGTCATACATGATCAGTTTTAACTTCACATTTACTACTGACTCAGCAATTGCTGTTTGGGCATCAGAATCCCTTCATGATGACTATACAATTTCAGAATCACATGGAATCTAAAATTGTCCAAAATGTTATCCTTGAAAATTAGCACATTGCTGCAATTTTCTGAACCATAATTACAGCTCCGTGATGTTATTTCCAAAGAGACTCAGATTTGATCTAGTTATAGTTCTTCTGGATTGAATTGCATTATAAGCTTTTGACATTTTTGTGTTTTGTTCACTTTAAGAATAGCAAAGCCACTCCCAATATTATTTGCAACCAGTTCCAAAGAATGTAGATCTAACACAAATTGCTGTATCTTTACCCTGCCCCTCAGTACCTGCCAGTGCTTGTGAGATACAGGCCAGTGCACGAACTTTCCCAGAGAAAGGTGGGGCTCTTTGTTAGTCACTGCCTTTGGCATCAAACCCTTCCTGCAGTCATCCATACAGCATATTGAGTTCTTGCAGTCTGAACAAGCATTTGCACTCTGCCATGCATTTCTTTGTAAAATCTGCTTTGCAGTGTTTAAAAAAAAACCTTAACTTCTAACTGTACCTGTGGTAAAATATGTTTTTTTTTACTGTTAAACCTACAAATATTCAAAGTTATTCTTGTTGAATATTAACAAAACAAATGCTATGTACCTCAATACAGGAATGTTTCTCTACATTTTAATCTTATTTTCCTGAGGTATATGCGAAAAAGTATTTGACTAAAGGTTTAATATCTGCCCTTTGTATTCTTGATATCAGAAGTAGAAAAGTAAGTTGGTATTTCACAGAACTCTGTTTAGTTGTTTGTACGATCCTGCTCCATTTTATTATTTGGGAACATAATTAGCCCCAGGCAGTTAAAGGTTTTTATTTGTTTTAGTCATCAGCTCTTTCTATGTTTAACCTTGTGAGTGCTGTTTTTGTTTCCCGTTACCCCTTCGATCACCTAAATCTGCCTGTTTACATTTTGTACTTAACATAAATTCCATTTCCAGAAAATACAATACTTGAAAGTTTGGTGTAATGGTAGTTTGAATGCTCACTTCTCAGTTATGTGTAAAACTGGATAGTCAAGGTGTTTGGCGCCATTACTGCTCCACTGCATTCAAAGTACTGCATTTCATTTTGGAAACTGAAGAAGCATATATCAGCTTTTGGTGCGATTGCAGTGCAAATTCACCAGAATGATACCCAACCGAAGAGACAGCAGGGATAGATTAGGCCTGTGTTCTCTTGAATATAGAAGATTTTAAAAATATTTGTTCATCGAATGTGGGTGTCATTGGCAAAGCCAGTATTTATTGCCCATCCCTAATTGCCAAGAGGCAGTTCAGTCTATCACACTGTTCTGCTCTGCCTCTGCAGCCACATGTAGGCCAGACTATATAAGAACAGCAGATTTCCTTCTCTAAGGAGCAATAATGAAACAGATCGTTTTTTTATGACAATTAACAGTTGTTACACGGTCACTCCTTATTCCAGATTTTATTGAATTCAGATTTCACGTCGCCGAAAGATGGTATTTATGGATTGCTAGTCCAATGACATTACCACGACACCATCCCTTCGGCTTAATTGAATTGTTTAAGATGCTTGAAGGATTTGATGGGGTAGATTGAGAGAAACTGTTTCTTCTGGCTGTGAGTCAAGAATTAGGAATATAATTTTAAAATTAGAACTAGGCCAGTCAAAGTGACATCAAGAAGCAATTCTTTTGAATTTGAATTGAACTTATTGTCACATGTACCAAAGCACAGTGAGAAGCTTTGTCTTGTGACCAATACAGGCAGATCAAATAGTTAAATAGCATAGATAAGTAAATAATAGGTAAACAGTGGTGAAAACAAAAACGCAGGTACAGGCGAATGCTAAGAGTTTATGAGTCCATTAATATTCTAACAACAGTAGGGTAGAAACTGTTTCAAAACTGGCTGGTGCGTGTGTTAAAACTTCTGTACCTTTTCCCAGATGGTAGAGGTTGTAGAAAAACATTGCCAGGGTGTGATGGAACTTTGAGAATGCTGGAGGCCTTTCCTTGACAGCGGGCCTGGTAGATGGATTCTATCATGGGAGGTTGGCCTTTGTAATTGCCCGAGCCGAGTCCTCCACTTTCTGTAACGGTCTCTGATCTTGAATGGTGTAGTTGCCATACCAGGTAGTGATACATCCAGACAGAATGCTCTCGATGGCGCACCTATAAAAATGGCAAGGGTATTTGTCATCATGCCAAATTTTCTCAGCTGCCTGAGGAAGAAGAGACATTGTTTGGCCTTTGTAACCAGTGTGTCCATATGAAGAGTCCAAGAAAACTTGTTGATGACCACTCCCAGGAGCTTGACACACTCCACTCATTCCACCTTTGTGCTGTTAATGTGTAGGGGGGGCATGAGTAACATCCTGCCGAAAGTCAATAATGTGTTCCTCGGTTTTGCTGGCATTGACAGCTAGTTGTTCTCACTGCGCTAAAGTCAAGAAATCTAAAGAAATCTCCAAAAGGATATTGAAGATAGGTCAATTGAATATTTCAAAACTGAGATTGATAGATTTTTGTGGGGAAAGGGTATCAAGAGCTATTGTACACAGGCAGGTACCTAGGGCTAAGATACCTACCTGTGATGATCTAATTGAATAGCAGAATAGGCTTAAGGAACCGAATGACTCTCTTCCACTGTTTCTGATCATGTGATGCTGGATCGAATCTCGTCAAACTTGTATTAACATAGTTAAAAATCACACAACACCAGGTTATAGTCCAACAGGTTTAATTGGAAGCACACTAGCTTTCGGAGCGATGCTCCTTCATCAGGTGATAGTGGAGGGCTCGATCGTAACACAGAATTTATAGCAAAAATTTGCAGTGTGATGTAACTGAAATTATACATTGAAAAATTGATTGTCTGTTAAGCCTTTCATCTGTTAGAATACAGTGATAGTTTCACTTCTTTCATGTGTAAATCACAAAACCTTTTTTTTAAAGTTGCATTCTCGGGTTAGCTGTTAACAATGGTGATAGCTAGACAATATGTTGAAGGTGTTAGCCCCCTGTGTTCTCTGTCTATGGCCTGATGTTTAGATTGATTCTAATCTAAAAAGTGAGATAACAGAGTTTTACATAAATTCATGCAGTTTTTGAGCTCAGAGTTCTACATGAATGTATGCAATTTTTGAGCAAAGTTCAATGTAACTCTGCAAGTACAAATTCATCCCACAAAATATATGTGTGCATGTGGGTCTTTGTCCGTCTGTGTGTGTGTGTCTGTCTGGGATGGGGGTTGTGAGTGTGAGAATGTGTGTGTGTGTAGTGAGTGCAGAGTGTCTTAAGTCTGTGAGTGTGTGTGTGTGTGAATATGTGTGTGTGTGTGTGTGTAGTGCAATGGTGATCACCTGTAATGTGACATGAACCCAAGTTCTCGGTTGAGGCCCTCCCTATGGGTACTGAACTTAGCTATCAGCCTCTGCTCGGCCACTTTCCTCTGCTGCCTGTCCTGAAGTCCACCTTGGAGGATGGTCACCCGAAGGTCCGACACTGAAGTGTTCCCCAACTGGGAGGGAACCCTCCTGTCTGTTGATTGTTGTGCGGTGCCCATTTATACGTTGTCGTAGCCTTTGCTCGGTTTCCCCAATGTACCATGCCTCCGGGCATCCTTGCCTGCAACATATAAGATAGACAACGTTGGCTGAGTCACATGAGTACCTGCCATGTACAAGGTGGGAGGTGTTCCCACGCGTAATAGTGGTATCTATGTCCACAATCTGACATGTCTTGAAGTGTCCACCGTGACAGGGTTGTATGGAGTTGTGTATGGGTTGTATGGAGGTGAATTTGTACTTGCAGAGTTACATTGAACTTTGCTCAAAAACTGCATACATTCATGTAGAACGCTGAGCTCAAAAAAACTGCATGAATTTATGTAAAACTCTGTTATCTCACATTTTAGATTAGAATCAATCTAAACATCAGGTCATAGACAGAGAACATATGATAACACCTTCAATATATTGTCTAGCTATCACCATTGTTAACAGCTAACCCGAGAATGCAACTTTAAAAAAAAGGTTTTGTGATTTACACATGAAAGAAGTGAAACTATCACTGCATTCTAACAGATGAAAGGCTTAACAGACAATTAATTTTTCAATGTATAATTTCAGTTACATCACACTGCAAATTTTTGCTATAAATTTGTGTTACGATCGAGCCCTCCACTATCACCTGATGAAGGAGCATCGCTCCGAAAGCTAGTGTGCTTCCAATTAAACCTGTTGGACTATAACCTGGTGTTGTGTGATTTTTAACTTTGTACACCCCCGTCCAACGCTGGCATCTCCAAATCATTGTATTAACATGTTTAATATGTTTATTTTTAAACGGCAAAATGTGCATAATCAAGGGATTAAAGTGGAAAAACTGGAAATAATTCTATTGTTCTGAATTAACATGAATATACCTTTAAGTTTCATCTATTTCCTTAAAGGCATATAAGCTGTACGTAGATTTTCCACTGAGATGTTGGCTGCTGGAATGATTGGGGGTTTAGAAAACCTTACTGTTCCTGGAGCAAATCATATATGATAGTTTAGCAATTTTGTCAAAAGTTGCTGACTAATTAGTATTTGTGAAAAGTTAACCTAAATAAAATTTCCAGTCAAAATAGACAAACTGTATTTCAACCTGTTAGGCATGATTGGACATGAATCAAGTGTTCAGAAACTCTTTAACATAATTGCCTTTTCATGTTTGTCTTAGGTCTTTTTCAATGCCATTTAACATTTTAAACTCAAATTTAAATATTATTATAAAAAACATTTTTAAGTGAACTGTTTAAAGATTATCCATGCTGCTGACACAAGAAATTATTGTCAAAAAATGCAATGTATACCTGAATTGGTAATATTGAAAATAGTGCTGATGGATAGAGTCATGTGCTTTAGTTCTTGCATAAATAATGAGATGATTTCTGGGTCAGGAACCCAGAAGCAAGAGTAGAAGACCTTCTGTCTGAATTTTTCCACTACATGTCCAATTCTTCACTTCTTTTCTATCATTTTGCAACCTTCTTAACCGTCTCTTGCTATCTCTCTGCTGATAACCCTCTGTGCATCTCTTGAGATATGTTGCGTAAAGAAAACTCATCAAGTAGCCTCCTGGTTAGGGGCAGTAAGGTGGCTCAGTGGTTAGCACTGCTGCCTCACTGTGCCAGGGACCCTGGTTTGATTCTAGCCTCTGGTGACAATGCGGACTTTGCACATTCTCCCCATGTCTGCGTGGGTTTCTTCCGGATGCTCCGATTTCCTCCCACAGTTCAAAGATGTGCAGGTTAAGTGAATTGGCCATGCAAAATTGCCCATAATGTTCAGGGATGTATAGGATAGGTGCATTAGTCAGAGTAAATGTAGAGTAATAGGGTAGGGGAATGGGTCTGGATAGGTTAGTCTTCGGAGGGTCAATGTGGACTTGTTGGACAAAAGGGCTGTTTCCACACTGTAGAGTTTCTATGATTCTATGATGCTTCTTATCCATTTATTTATGTTAACAAGACATTGACATGTGTGAGCTGTTGTGGAGGATTCATTAGCAACATGGCCTTTATGCAAACTTGACTGATGGATAATGACACCATTATTTGCCCTTAATAATGTTTCCACACCAGGCTTGTGACCAATGGTGTTCCACAGGGATTGGAATGGGATCCAGTTTTGTTAGTCATTTATACAAATGATTTGGATGTGAAGGCGTGGTTAGTAAGTTTTCAGATGACACCAAAACTGGTGGTCTACTGGACAGTGAAGAAGCTTATCTAAGATTACAAAGAGATCTTGATCAATTGCGTCAATGGGCTGTGGGGTGGCAGATGGATTTTAATTTGAATAAATGTGAGATATTGCATTTTGGTAAACCAAACAAGGGGAGGACATATACAATTAATGGTGGGACTGTAGATAATGTTGTCGAGCAGAGAGCCCTAGGGGTTCAGGTACATAATTCGTTGAAATTTGCATCACACATAGGCAGGGTGGTTAAGAATGCATTCAGCACCTTCATTGCTCAGACCTTTGAGTACTGGAGTTTGGGTGTCATTGAGGTTGTACAGGACATTGGTGAAGCCTCTTCTGGCACAACATGTGCAGTTCTGGTCGCCCTGTTATAGGAAGAAAATTATTAAACTGGAGAGGGTTCAGAAAAGATTTATCTTAATGTTGCCAGGAATGAAGGGTTTGAGATATAAAAATAGATGGGAAAGGCTGGGACCTTTTTAACTGGAGTGTACAAGGTTGAGGGGTGACCTCATTGAGGTTTATAAAATCATGAGTGGCATAGATAAGGTGAATGACATCCTAGGGTCTTTTCCCCAGGATGGGGGTGTTCAAAACAAGGGGGCATATTTTTAAGGTGAGAGGCGAAAGTTTTAAAAAGGACATGAAGGAGCAACAGTTTTACACAGATAGTGGTTCATGTGCAGAATGAACTGCCAGAAAAAATGTTAGATGTAGGTACAGTTACAATGTTTCAAAGACATTCAGATAAGTTCATGAATAAGAAAGGTTTGGCGGGTCATGGGCCATGCGCAGTCAGGTGGGATTAGTTTAGTTTGGGAACATGGTCAGCATGGACTGGTTGGACCAAACGGTCTGTTTCCATGCTGTATGATTCTATGACTCTATACCTTCCACCACTTGCCCATTCAGACCCCTGTGATGGCATTATTATTCTTAACATAAAACTACAGCTTATCTGCCACCTGCTCCCCCATCACCACCACCTTCCTCTGGCAGCTTCTCCTTTAAACATCTCACTTTGATCCACCATTCTTCCCTCAACTTTAAATTCCTCAATCATTACTGCCTACCCAAGTATCACACCGCATTTCATACTGAGATATCTTCAATGCTATCCTCAGCCATTCTCTGCACTGATGTTTCACCCGTAATGATTTCAGTTTCCATCCTGTCTTGTTCTTCTTTGAGTTCACTGTCTTCCTATCTTCCCAACCCATGACATTGCAGATTGTGTTGGAGTACAAGTCTGCTGCTGTTGGTGGTCCACAGTGCCTTTTGGATTCCCAATCTTGAGTTGCCAGGTCTGTTCAAATGCTGTCCCATTTAACATGGTAATAATAGGAGAAAGTGAAGACTGCAGATGCTGGAGATCAAAGTCAAGAGTGTGGTGCTGGAAAAGCACAGCAGGTCAGGCAGCATCTGAGGAGCAGGAGAATCAACGTTTCGGGCATAAGCCTGATTCATTTCCGATGAAGGGCTTATGCCTGAAACATTGATTCTCCTGCTCCTCGGATACTGCCTGACCTGCTGCGCTTTTCCAGCACCACACTCTCAAACATAGTGATAGAGCCACACAACATGATGAAGTGTATTCTAGATATAAAGGTACTGTCATGGACAGATGCATCTACAGCCGGCAGATTATAAAGATGAGGTCAATTTGTTTTTCTCTCTTCCCTCACCATCTGCCACAGACTCAGTCTTGCTGCTATGTCCTTTAGGACCTGACTAGCTTGATTAGTAATGCTGTTACTGGCCCACTCTTGATGTTTGACATTGAAATCCCCCACCCAGAGTACATTTTTCATCCTTGTCACCTTCAGTGCTTCCTCCAAGTGTTGTTCAATATGGAGGAAGGCTGGTTGTAGTATTTGGCAGGAGGTTTTTTTTTTGCCAATGTTTACCCTGAAGCCTTCCTGCGCCTAATCCAAATTGCTTTTCTGTTTAACTCAAAAAAATGTTTCTCCCAAATCACGTACTTTCAAATTCCTTACAGTCTTAACTTTTGCTCCTCTACTCACAATGACATATGCGGCTAATCTCGCACTATTAATATCTCATTCTCCATTAAAATCATTAGTGTCTCTCACCCTGGTTGTTTCCCGGTATGATCCACATCTTAGGTCCTCAAGATTCAGGCTTGAATGTTTATAGTGAAGGACTAGTTTAGTCATTAATCACCAGATCTCGTTGTCAGTTTGCGCTTTCCATTACCAAAACTGGTTGTTTATTGGGGATCATTCTGAACTGGAACATTGCTCCACTGCCCCTAATTTGTCACATGGTCTTGTCCTTTATTCTGCCTTGGATGATTAGACATTTCCTATAGTCTGCAATGACCAATTACATTATCTACAGTCCCCTCTAAAATACTATTCCTTAGTCACAGACTCCATTCCTCTTCCTGCCCACACTCTGGGACTGAGTGTTGCAAGATGAGTCCTCATAACAGCTTGCCATGTTGCATGAGCTGTCTAGTAGAGTTGATGGTACCGGCCTTTGGTAAGGATGTTCAGGGAGTACTTGGTTTAATGTGGAAAAGGAGAGCCACTCGGTAGTCGAATGAGAAGAAGCTCTTAAATAGTAGTTTATTGCAAGATTGCAAGTATGTTCTAGTTACATTGATATGATAGTTTCTGTAATAATATCTATAAGGAAGAACAAGATAGTAGATCTTACCTCTTCCAATCTTTGGTTGTTCTCCTGGCCACATCCCTGTGATTTTATCACAGTAGTTAGCATTTAAAATACTGCTCAGCATTAGCGCTTTCAGACCCTTACATCCTTATACAAAACTGAGTTTCAGATTTTATATTCTGTCCATTATCAATGCAATCTACTCACACCTCCAAGTCATCACCTGTCTTCTCCTGTGCTTAACTCACTGCTGCTGAAGCTTTATCCACCTTTTCCCTCGCAATCTGACAATACCAATATGCTCCTGGCTGGTACCCTCTGTAAAATTGGGATTCTTTAAAATTCACCATCCACTCTCATTCACCCCAAATCTTTGCACTCGCTAACCTGCTTTTGCTCCTGTGGTCATCTTCATTTAGTGTCTCCCTGGGCTTATCCCACCCTGTCTTTGTGTTCTCCTTCAGCCTGATAATCTTCTGAGAACTCTGCATTCTTAAACTTTGGCCAGCTGAAGATTGTGATTTGAGTCATTTCACTGTGGCAGATGTGCTGAGGCCTAAAGCTCTGGAGTTCCCTTCCCAAATCTCTGCATATCTATCCATCTCTCCTCCTTTCAGCTATTACTTCAAATCCATTCCTTTGACTTTGGTCACCTCTAGTAATATCTCCTGGCCGGTGATGGTCAAAGCTCTAGCATCATCTGTTTGCTTTTATTTTCCAATCTATTCCTTTGACTTTGGTCACCTCTAGTAATATCTCCTGGCAGGTGATGGTCAAAGCTCTAGCGTCATCTGTTTGCTTTTATTTTCCAATCTCATTCTTTAGTCATTTAATCCACATAATCATTATCCCATAGATGATCGTGTATTTTATCTTCTTGTTGACAAATGGGTTTGAATTTATTTCACAGCCTGGATAAACATAAAAAGAGCAAAAGACTGCAGGAAAGGAAATCTGAAATAAAGAAACAGAAGCTGAAAGTGCTGGAAAAATCCAGCAGGTCAGGCAGCATTTGTGGCAAGTGGAACAGCTAATGTTTCAATTCTAATGTAATTTCGTTGCAAGGTTTGTACTCAACCTCTAGCACTGGATAAGCAGAGGATTTCTCTATTTAAATGTGGAGAAGGTGTAACCAGTCATTTTCATTAGGCAAACATGAGGACTGCAGATGCAGTTTAGATCAGAATGGTGCTGAAAAAGCACAGCAGTTCAGGCAGCTTCCCTTCATCAGGAATAGAAGCAGGAAGCCTCCAGGGTGGAGAGATAAATTGGGGGGGGGGGGGGGGGTGCTGGGGAGAAGGTAGCAAAGAGTACAATAGGTGAATGGGGGTAGGGATGAAGATGATAGGTCAGAGGGTGGAGTGGATAGGGGGAAGGGAGATTGGCAGGTAGGACAGGTCATGAGGCCAGTGCTGAGCTGGAAGGTTGGAATTGGAGTAAGGTGGTGGAGGGGAAATGAGGAAACTGGTGATGTCCACATTGATGCCCTGGGGTTGAAGTGTTCCGAGACAGAAGATGAGGCGTTCTTCCTCCAGGTGTCGTGTGGTGAGGGAGTGGTGGTGGAGGAGGCCCAGGACCTGCATGTCCTCAGCAGAGTGGGAGGGGGAGTTGAAATGTTGGGCCATGGGCAGTGGGGTTGATTGGTGCGGGTGTCCCGGAGATGTTCATCCTTAGCTACTGGCTCATTCCCACTTCCTGGCACAAACTGAGACTAAACCAGTTTGTTCACCAGCTTAGAGCAGATTTTACCCATGAGCTTTGGGACCCTGTTCGTGGGGTTAAATAGGGGTTTGGGTCCATTCTGTGTCGAGACATAATTGGCTTTAATTTTCCCTAAATTGGCCAATGAAGGCCAGAGGATGGATTTTCCATCCAAGTAAGGATGACAGGTGGGCTCTCTGATCTGGATAATTCATTAAAAAGCAGGCAGCCCTTAATGGTAAGTGACAGAGAGAGGGCTCCCAGAATAGATGCTCACTCTCCCTAACTTTAACCATAAAGGAAAGCATCATCCAAGCCATCACTACAAATGGTGAATCTGCCACTGTCAGACCCACCTCAAAGCAGAGTCAAAAGGTGTGGCGTTGAAAAAGCACAGCAGGTCAGGCAGCATCTGATGAGCAGGAGAGTTGACTTTTCTGGCATAAGCCCTTCATCAGGAATATGCCCAAATTGTCAACTCTCCTGCTCCTCTGATGCTGCCTGGCCTGCTGTACTTTTCCAGCGCCACACTTTTTAACTTTGATCTGCAGTCATAGAGTCATAGTGTTGCCCAATACATTCAGGAATCTGATGGTCCACTCAGGCAGCCTTTTTAGGGCGTTAACGAGGAGAATTAGCTACTCGTCACTTTAACCCTGCCATCCCACCCCCATCTTATCTCTTTAAATAAAGTGGCTTCTGGATAGGGTGATGCCAGGAAATTGGTATGATGTCTGCCAGCATAAATGTATGCACTCACCTCACTATGAACTCACCCCATCAGGGCATAAAAGTGCAATATTTGATGTATAATGACTCCAATATAACCTTATAACCACCTATTCACCCTTCTTTACACCTCCGAAATATTACTCGACATTGTCCCTGTCACAACTTATTTGTGCTGAAATCCTCACCCAAGCCTTTGTTGCATCTGGACTATTTCATTCCTGGTTGGTCTCGTACATTGTATCCCCTCTAAACCGGAAGTCATACAAGATTTTTCTATTTGTGTCATTCTTATCAATTCCCATTTGCCTATTACCCCTGTGCTCATGCATCTGCAACAGCTCCCATTAAGTAACATCTTGTTTTTAAAATTCCCATTCTTATTTTCAAAGCCACCCAGGACCTCATTCTTCCCTGAACTTAAAATCTCTGCCAAAGCCATAGCCCTGTGGAATACCTGAATTCCTCAAATCTAGATCACTCAAACTTGATTTTAATATCTCCACCATTGCTGACTGTGTCTTCAGTTGCATTGGCCTTAAAATCTAGATTGTCTCCTCACCTCTGCTTGTCTACCAAGCCTTTGTCCTTTAACACATGCCTTAAAACCATCCTCTTTCCCCAATATTTTGGTGATCTGACCTCTGTGATTGTGTCATGTTATATTTTGTAGCACTCCTGTAAAGCGCCTTGGGACGTTACATTAAAGGTGCTACATAACTTGAATTGTTATTGTAATTTCATCTTTTGAACTTCCCAGTGTGCCCTTTGAAACTGTCTACGCAGTGATCTCTGTGATGCCAAAGTGCATCATTCCAGAGCTGCCCAGTTCCTGAGCTCTGGAATTCTCTCCCTAAACATCTCCTCTCCTTTATCTTCAGTTGCTCTTTTGAGACACTCTTTAATACTCTGAAGGTTTTAGTACTAATGTTTCTTTGTGTGGAAAGTGCCAAATGTTGTTAAATTATGTTCTTGTGAAGTATCCTAGGCTGTTTAAGGTGTTACGTAGACATAAGCTGTCATTTTTAATACACATTTTTTATTTTTTTTAGATGTTGACTTTACTAAGTTTCAGCTCTTATGCTAATTCATTTGTCAGGTTTATTGCTGAGAGGGGAGTGCTGGAAAAGCACAGCAGGTCAGGGGTTGGAGGGAAGGTAGCTGAGAATTCGATAGGTAGAATTGAACTCAACTCTGCACACCTTGACACCATTCTGTCCTCCTTAGTCCAGAAACTCCCCACCTATGTTCGGGACACCACCCGCGCCCTTCACCACCTCCAAGACTTTAGTTTCCCTGGCACCCAATGCCTCATCTTCACCATGGACATCCAGTCTCTGTACACATCCATCCGCCACGATGAAGGTCTCCAAGCCATCTGTTGCTTCCTCTCTCACTGTCCCAACCAGTGCCCTTCCACCGATACCCTCATTCACCTGGCTCATCTAGCCCTCACCCATAACAACTTCTCCTTCCAATCCTTCCACTTCCTCCAAACCAAAGGAATAGCCCATGGGCACCTGACCCAGCTATGCCTGTCTCTTTGTCAGGTACATGCAACAGTCCATCTTCCACAGCTACCTTGGCGCCATTCCCCACCTGTTCCTCCATTACATCAATGTCTGTATCGGCAATATCTTGTGCTCCCATAATGAGATTGAACAGTTCATCAACTTCACTAACACCTTTCACCCTGACCTCAAATTCATCTGCACCATTTCGGACACCTCCCTCCCCTTCCTAGACATTTCCATCTTTGGCGACCAACTAACCATGGACATCTACTACAAGCCCACTGACTCACACAACCACTAACACTTCACCTCCTCTCACCCTGCCTCCTGTGAAAACACCATCCCTTATTCCCAATTCCTCCGCCTCTGCCGCATTTGTTCCCAGGAGGACCAATTCCACCTTCTTCCAAGATAGCAATTTCCCTTCTCTCATGGTTGATGATGCCCGCCAGCACATCTCCTCCTCTTCCCACACCTCCGTCCTTTCAATGCAACAAGGACAGAATTCCCCTGGTCCTCACCTTCCATCCCACAAACCTCTGTGTACATCGCATCATCCTCTGCCACTTCCGCATCTACAAATGGGCCCCACCACCAGAGATATATTTCCCTCCCCATCCCATCAACATTTCCTCCGCGACTCCCTTGTCAAATCCACACCCCGTGCCAGCCCACACCCCACTCCCGGCACCTTGCCCTGCCACCACAGGAAGTGCAAAACCTGTGCCCACACCCTCTCCCTCACCTCCATCCAAGGCCCCAAAGGATCCTTGAGGAGAAAGTGAGGTCTGCAGATGCTGGAGATCAGAGCTGAAAATGTGTTGCTGGAAAAGCGCAGCAGGTCAGGCAGCATCCAGGGAACAGGAGAATCGACGTTTCGGGCATAAGCCCTTCAGGAAGGGCTTGTGCCCGAAACATTGATTCTCCTGTTCCCTGGGTGCTGCCTGACCTGCTGCGCTTTTCCAGCAACACATTTTCAGCCCCAAAGGATCCTTCCACATCCGACAGAAATGTACCTGTATTTCCATAATGTCATCTACTGTAACTGTTGCACCCAATGTGGTCACCTTTGCATCAGGGAGATGGGACACCAACTTGTAAATCGTTACAGAGAACATCTGCACAAACGAACCCCACCACCCTGTGGCTGAACACTTCAACTCCCCCTCCCACTCTGCCAAGGACATGCAGGTCCTGGGCCTTCTCCATCACCAAACCCTTACCATCTGACACCTGGAGGAAAAACACCTCATATTCTGCCTTGGGGCCCTGCAATCACATGGGATCAATGTGGACCAGTTTCCTCATTTCCCCTCCCCCCACATTATTCGAGTCCCAAGCCTCCAATTCGGCACCGCCCTCCTGACCTGTCCATCACCTTTCCCATCTATCCACTCCACCCTCCTCTCTGACCTATCACCCTCTCCTCCACCTTCATCTACCTATTGCATTCTCAGCTACCTTCTCCCCAGCCCCATCCCCCTCCCATTTATCTCTCAGCCCTTCCAGCCCACAAGCCTCATTCCCAATGAAGGGGCTTATGCCTGATTCTCCTGCTCCTTGAATGCTGCCTGAACTTTTCCAGCACCACACTCTGATCTCCAGCATCTGCGGTCCTCACTTTCTCCTCAGGTTTATTGCTGCCAGTCACGACACCCAGCTTGGGAACATGTCAGCTAAGTGTTGATTTTTGACTTTTCTTTATACATTGCAGGATATTGGAGGTTGCAGTTAGATCATATCTGTGCTCATCTGCGCAGTTATACACAAAACAATACTGAATTCCGGGCTCTACTTGGAGAACCTCAAATGGGAAAGGTAAGTGCTTAAACTCACTATTTTTGATTCTTGAGAAATAGGTTAGAAGGCTATTTAAAGGTAATTTAATTAAACTTGCATTTAGATAATTTCTTTCACATCGTTGGAAATCACCATGGGATCTCTTATTGACAAATGTTTCAACTAAAAATTATAACCTTCCACATTGCATCTCTGAGTCTAATCTAGCAACACTACCCTCCACTGTGCTGGTGCAGGATGTAAGCAAATGCCTTGCCAATGCATCTTCAGAAGGCTCACAGCCATCATCTTTGAGCTGGTGTGGGTGGTGCTATTGAGCAGATGTTGTATCTACCTTTGGTTTGCTGTATGTTGTTGACCATCCGTATGTGTGGAAGAGAAGAGAAAGAATTATTGGTGAAGGTGTATAAACCCTAATGTAGAGGACTGTGGGAGACTTCCAACCTTTCTGTGAAGAGTACACTGCAATATACCTTGCGGGTTTGATCTACCTGTTCCTATCCCTCCATCAACATGGAGCTAGTTATTTTGCTGAGTTTCAGACATTTCTGGGGCTGCTGGGAATGAGGACCGTAGACACTAGGTTACTTCTGGCTTGCCGTGTGTGAAGTGCTTTTAAATATAGTGCCAGAACATCCAACCCCAGAAATTCCCAGCAGGGAATATAACTTCTGTTTGCCTGTCTTATTGATTCCCTGTTTAGGGAGTGCATCAACTCATTTACCTAAAACAAAAATTAATGGCAAAGGGCATGATCAAGAGAGAAAACTTGCCACTGACAATGACAGAAATGACACTAACTTGGATGCCCAATGTCACAGTTTAAATCCAAATGAATGATGCTGGCCCCATCTCCAACACCCCTTTCTTTTCCAAAGTTCTTTAACAACTTTTTACCTCCCAAATCTGTTCTTCATCTTTTCTATTACTTCATGTTTGAATCCCTCCAATGAGGTTTCGGTTCCAGCCAATGCACTGGAAAGTGGTTCTTCTTAAAAAATCACAAATGATTTGTGACTTGTATGACTCTGAAAAGGTAAACTATCCCTCCCTACCTTCCACAACTTGATTGCAGTCTCAATAGAGATGATCTTACCAGCTTCCTCTCACACCTCTCCACTCTCAGCTGAATAGGACTGCACTTATCTTTATTCCATTCTTATCTATCTAATTGAAGCCAATTTGTTGCTTTTCCTTTTACTCTGCAGCATTGTCTCTGGTGTCTTCCAACAATCTTACTTTGTCCTCATACCCCTTCCTATTATTTAAATATATGCTGCTCTTGGAGACATATTCTAAAAGCACAGCCTTTAGAACACTCTGATTTTAATTCTTCCACATGTTGGGGACAACTTTCAGCTAACCAAGCACTCTAAACTCTCGGGGTCCCTGCCTAAGCTTCTCCACTGCTCAATCTCTTTCTTCCTGTAATTCACTCCTTAAACATATCTCTGACCAAGCTTTTGACTATCTGTCCTTGCGTCGCAGTCTAACTTTGCTTTACAAAGCTCCTGAGGATTCCTTGTGACGTTTTGTCACTTTACAAATTCAAGTTATTGCTTCTTTTGACAATGTTCTGAAATGTTTTCAAATTTGTAAGCTACTGAAAATTGTTTTTCCTTATTTACCTGATAAAAGCTCCTTAGAGGTATTGTACTTACAATTCTATCAGATTTCTTCTCCACCTCCTCTATCCTATTTTTTTGTCATCTGTCTTAATATCTCCTTATATTAGTTAGCATCAGTTTTCCTTTTTGATTTTTTTTCCTGTGAAGTGCCTTGGGATGTCGTGCCGTATTAAAAATGCTTTATCAATTCAACTTGTGGTTTTTCTCTGTATCTAGTGTCTCTAATTGATCCTCATAACTAAAGCCTGCCCTTCTCCTTTCAAACTTGACATCATCTTCACAAATCACTAGTGCACATTCTCCCTGGCCTTGACATCATAAGGCATGCAAAACTGAACGTGATATTCCAATTGCTGTTGAAGTAATAGTTTAGCTTTACATGTTTGATTTTGTGCTGTTTGTGTTCTTGACTCCATACACTGATGGTGTCAGCAGCCAATGGAAAAAGAAATGAGGTGGGTGTAAAACAGGTAATTGATTCAATGTTACTCATTTTGTGCTACAGGTCAAACTTTTCCACCTGTGTCCTGTTAAGCAAATCTACAATCCTGTATACACCTTGTAAAAAATCAGCTTTAACTTACTTACACATTTTAAAGCTATGTGTTTTATGAATTGCTAAGGCCCTTATAGAGTCATAGAGACATAAAGCACGAAAACAGACTCTTTGGTCCAACTCATCCATGCCGACCAAGTTTCCCAAACTAAAATCGTCCCATTTCCCTGCATTTGGCCCATAACCCTCTAACCCTTTCCTATTCATGTACTTGTCCAAATGTCTTTTGAATGTTGGAACTTTACATGCATATACCACTACCTCTGGTAGTTCATTACACATTCGCACCATTCCCTGTGTGGAAAAGTTGCACCTCAGGTCCTTTTTAAATCAAGGACTCTCCCTCTTTATGGGCATTTAAGAGGGCATTGGATAGGTATATGGAGGATAGTGGGTTAGTGATCAAGGATAGTCAGCATGGTTTTGTGAAGGGCAAGTCGTGCCTCACAAACCTTATTGAATTCTTTGAAAAGGTGACGAAGGAGGTTGATGAGGGGAAAGCGGTAGATGTGGTATATATGGATTTTAGTAAGGCGTTTGATAAGGTTCCCCATGGTAGGCTACTGCAGAAAATACGGAGATATGGCATTGAGGGTGAGTTAGAGGTTTGGATTAGGAATTGGCTGGATGGAAGAAGACAGAGGGTAGTAGTTGATGGCAAAGTTTCTTCATGGAGTGCCGTCACTAGCGGTGTTCCGCAAGGATCTGTTTTGGGACCATTGCTGTTTGTCATTTTTATAAATGACCTGGAAGAGGGGTTAGAAGGTTGGGTGAGCAAGTTTGCGGATGATACGAAAGTCGGAGGAGTTGTTGACAGTGAGGAAGCATGTGGCAGGTTACAGCAGGATATAGAGAAGCTGCAGAGCTGGGCAGAAAGGTGGCAGATGGAATTCAATGTAGCTAAGTGCGAGGTGATTCACTTTGGGAAGAATAACAAAAAGATGGGGTACTGGGCTAATGGTCGGATACTTGGTAGTGTGGATGAGCAGAGGGATCTTGGTGTCCATGTACACAGATCTCTGAAAGTTGCCACCCAGGTAAATAGTGCGGTGAGGAAGGCATATGGCGTACTGGCTTTTATTGGTAGAGGAATTGAGTTCCGGAGTCCTGAGGTCATGATGCAGTTGTATAAGACTCTGGTACGGCCGCATCTGGAATATTGTGTGCAGTTTTGGTCGCCATACTATAGGAAGGATGTGGAGGCATTGGAACGGGTGCAGAGGAGGTTTACCAGGATGTTGCCTGGTATGGAAGGAAAATCGTATGAGGAAAGACTGAGGCACTTGGGGCTGTTTTCACTAGAGAAAAGAAGGTTTAGGGGTGACTTGATTGAGGTGTACAAGATGATTAGGGGGTTAGATAGGGTCGACAGTATGAACCTTTTCCCGCGTATTGAGTCGGGTATTACAAGGGGGCATAGCTTTAAATTAAGGGGGGGTAGATATAGGACTGAAGTTAGGGGTAGGTTCTTCACTCAGCGAGTCGTTAGTTCATGGAATGCCCTGCCAGTAACAGTGGTGGACTCTCCCTCTTTATGGGCATTTAAGAGGGCATTGGATAGGTATATGGAGGATAGTGGGTTAGTGTAGTTTAGGTGGGCTTGGATCGGTGCAACATCGAGGGCCCAAGGGCCTGTACTGCGCTGTATTCTTCTATGTTCTATGTTCTATGTTCTAAATCTTTATCCTCTCACCTTAAAAATATGTCCTCTAGTTTTGAATTTGCCTACTCTAGCTATTCACCTTATCTATGCCTGTCATGATTTTATAAATCTTGAAGATCATCTCTCAACCTTGTATGGTCCAGTGAAAAAACGTCCGAGCTTATCCAGCCTCTCCTTATAACTCAAAGCCTCCAGTCCCAATAGCATCCTTGTAGGTATTTTCTGCATCCTTGCCGATATAGGAAGGATATTATTCGGGTAACTAGAACTGTGCACAGTTCTCTAAGTTGGCCTCATCGTTGTCCTGTACAACTGCAACGTGATGTCCCAATTCCTAAACTCAGTGGTCTGAATAATGAAGGCAAGCATTCCAAATGCTGCCTTTACCACTCTGTCCACCTGTGATGCAATATTCAATGAATCATTTACCTGAACCCTTTGATCTACCTATTCTGTAATGTTCTCTCTGTCCCCAATGCACTACCATTTACTGAACAAGTCCTTCCCTTTCTCATCTTAGCAAAATGCAATACTTTGTATTTAGCCAAATTAAATTCCAACTCCTTAGCCCATTGGCCGATTTGATCAAGATCCCTTTGTAACCCTAGATAATCTTCCTCACTGTCAACTATATCACCAATGTTGGTGTCATCCGCAAACTTACTGATCACGCTTCCTGTGTTCTCATCCAAATCGTTTGTATAAATGAGAAATAACAGTGGACCCAGCACATGCAGAACACGTAGGCTGGGGCTATTTTTCCTGGTGCATCAGAGGCTGAGAGGTGACCTTATGGAGGTTTATAAAATCATGAGGGGCATGGATAGGGTGAGTAGACAAGGTCTTCTCCCCTGGGTGGGGGAATCCAAAACTAGAAGGTATAGGTTTACGGTGAGAGGGAAAAGAATTAAAAGGGACCATACAGAGGGTGGCGTATATATGGAGTGAGCTGACAGACGAAGTGGTGGGGGCTGGCACAATTACAACATTTAAAAGGCATCTGGATGGGTACATGAATAGAAAGGTTTCAAGTGGTATAGGCCAAATGCTGGAAAACAGGACTTGGTTTATTTAGGATATCTGGTCAGCATGGACGAGTTAGCCCGAAGAGTCTGTTTCCATGCTGTACAGCTCTATGACTATAAGGCAGCTCACTGTCATCTTCTGGAATGCAACTAAGATTAGGCAATAAATGCTGACAGAAAGAATAGTGATGTATTTCCCTAGTATGAAGGTGGCAATGTCCCCACGATCTGCCCTTGTCTTTTGAGATGGCAGTACTTGTGGGTTTGAGACATGTTGTCCAAGGAGCCTTGGTAAATGTCTGCAGTGCATCTTATAGATAGTATATAGTGCTGTGTTGGTGGTGGTGGAATGAATGTTTGTGGTGCCAATCAAGTGGGCTGCTTTGTCCTGGATGGTGTCAAGCTTCTCAAGTATTTTGGAGCTGCATTGATCCAGGCAAGGGGGAGTGTCCAGTGACACCACTGACTTGTGCCTTTAGATTATGGCCAGGCTTTGGGAAGTCAGGCGGTGAGTTACTCACTGCAGGAGTCCTAGCCTCTGAACTGGTTTTGTAGCCACAGTATTCAGATGGCTCGTCCAGTTCAGCTTCTGGTCAATGGTAACCCCAAGGACATTTATAGTAGATTATTCAGCAGTGGTTAACCTGTGAAAGTTAAAGTGATTAGATTTTCTTGTGCTGTAGATGCTCATTTTGTGAAACTTATGTGGCCATTTGTCAGTCTAAACCTGGATATTGTCCAGGTCTTGATGCATTTGGACATAGACTATTTCAGTATCTGATGAGGTTCTGAACATTGTGAAATCATCAGCAAATACCCCCCTTCTGACGTTCGTAATGATAAGGGAAGTCATTGATGATGCAGCCAAAGATGATTGAGCCCACCACAGTCCCTGACCTGCAGAGATGTCCTGGAGCTATGAATGTCCTCCAGCAACCACAACCATCTCCCTACATGTTAAGTATGAGCAGCCAGAGGAGAGTATTCCCCAATTCTCAATGGTTCTAGTTCCATTAGGGATTCTTGCTACAACACTCGGTCAAATGCAGCCTTGATGTCAATGGATATCATTTTCGTCTCACCTCTGGAATCAGATCTTTGTCCATGTTTGAACCAAGGCTGCAATGAGGTCAGGAGTAGATTGGGGAAACTAGACAGTTTTTTAACCCATTGGGTGGCAATGGCAGGTGTCAAGCCATAAATTGCCTACTTAAGGCCTCAATTGCTGGCAAGTTGTGAAAGTCCCCAATGGACCTTCTTGCCCAGCATTAGTTGCAGAGATGGTGAGACAATTCTCTCCAGAGCCAACCCACTCCATTATTTCCCCTTCTTTCCACTTCCAAGGAGAGAAAAATCATGGCCACAACCCTCTGACTCTGGTATGAGAGCTACCAACTGAGCAATAGCTGACTCCATAGAATCATAAACTCCCTACAATGTGCAAACAGGCCTTTGACCCATCCAGTCCTGACTGTTGTCTGTACAGCATCCCATGCAGATTCTACCCACCAACGCTCTCTCCCCCCCCCCCCCCCCCCCAAACTCAATCAAACCCTATCCCTGTAACCCTGCATTTATTATAGCTAGTCTACCTCACCCTGCACATCCCTGGACATTATGGGCAATTTAGCATGGCCTAACCATCTAATCTGTGTATCTTCAGACTGTGGGATAAAACTGGAGCAGCCAGAGGAAATCCACACAGACATAAGGAGAATGTACAATCTCCACAAAGTCGCCTGAGGCTGGAATCAAACCTGGGTCTCTGGCGCTGTGAGGTAGCAGTGCTAACCACTGAGCCACCGGGCTATTTCATTTTATTGTTATTCCTTCACAGGGTTGGCAAGGCCACTATGGTTCATTCCTAAGTTAGTGATTACTTGTTTCATGTTGGGAGCAGTAATTGGTTAACTTTTTTCTCTGACAGATTGTTTCAGCTGCTGTCCATGAAGATGGTTATGAGCTTAGTCTCCAAGTGAACTTTGTCCTTGCAGGAAATAAGGTTTGTTTGCTGTGGAGTTGCATGTTATCTGCTGGTTTTGAAATGATGTAAAGGCCCTCTGTAATGTTTACTGGTCGCTCCCCATTGAAATCAAGTAACATGAAACACTGACCCAGATTTTAATAGATGCTAAAAAACATTGTAGGTTGCAATTATGTTTTAAAATGACTGATCACTTGAATAAAAATGAAATTTCCTGCCAACCTCCTGCCTACATTACTTATGATTCAGATATCCTGTTCTACTTGTGAAGGTTTAAGAAAAACATGTAGGTTTCTATCGGGTTCAAGCTTGCTTGCCTTCCTGGCATTGTCTGCTTCCTAAAGCCACCTGGGCGGATTTCAGAGACCACCACCTCCACAATGTTCCTCCAAATGCCCCCAGCCTGGGCAAACTAGCCACTGTTCTCACTCACAAAGGAAGTGTTAGGCCATTAATTGACCACATAATGCCCTCAACTGCTGTGATTCTCGATATTTTTGATTTTTTTCACGGCTATGAATTAAAACTATTTCTAAAAATCAGACAGAAATAGGAGAGGGATCATTTGGATTTGGTAAAATGGCATTTCACCAGCCAAGAAACTGGGTGAGGGTGGAGTGGTAAGAAATGTCAACAAATGTTTTTTTAAATTCATCTTGGGATATGATGTGGCTGATATTGCCCTTCCCTTGATTCTGAGAGAAGGTCCTGGTGGACAGCCTTCTTGAACTGCCCATGTTGGGGTGAAACATTGTAGTGACTTACTCAGCCTTTTCCCAGGGTAGTTTAAAGCACAGCCACTGAGTGCAGTTATGTGCTGATCAGGGAAAGACAGCAGATTTCTTCATTGGTAAACCAGTTAAGTTTCATAATGACAATATGGCAGTTTCATGATGACTTTTACTAACACCAGATTTTTGTTAAACTTATATCAAATTCTCAAACTACCCTGGAGGGATCTGAATTTTCATCCTCTGCATTATTAGTCCAGGTATCTGGTTTACTCAAGCAATTACATAACCTCTACACTCTCATAGCCCCTAACGACATCTTTATGTTGTAAATAAAAGTCTCCTCTGCTACCAGTGGCACTGGTCCTCCTCAACTAGCCCAATCCAGGTGAGGAAGCCTTCAGTCTGCCCAGCCCTTCTTCCCTGATCATCATCACAGCCTGATCCTTTAACCTTTTCCCTTTCCTGATCATCACTTTGATCTTTGGTCATACTTACTGCTATCATGTTATAAATCTGCTTGTTACTGCAGTGCCTCTTCTGGTAAATATTTTATGGTGGCATACTCTCTACCATGAATCACTAGATAGGCCCAAGACAAAAGAAGGACAAGTGACAGCAACCTACGTGCAACTGCACTTACCCGGTCTCACATCCTGCCACAAGTGGCTAATACCACAGGGGGACAGCACTGCTCAGCTGGGAAAATAGACTTCCCACTCCCAGCAGAGGACCAGATCCTGCCCACTCTTCCAAACTTACTCCAAATCATAAATCCTTAAAACATGTCCATAACCATCCTCAAGGAAAACACAAAATTGAAGATTACCCAGATGGCTGGGAAAGATGAGATAAGGACAGAGGAGGAGGGGTTATTAATGTATTTGGTAATGTTTGAACCCACTGTTACTGGTAGAAACTGATTTTCTTCAGTGTACGTTGAATATTAACCATGTTACACACTCAATGAGGAGCACTGGAACAGAAAATTAATTACTTGTATTGAAGACTATTTAGAAAATGAAACAGCTTTCATTCAATAAAGTTGATGCTAGGCATATTCATAGCCTTGTGAAAGTCTGCGTTTAACAATGGACTAGGAGGCAGGTTGAGTGATTTGACCTTGGTTGGGTAAGTTGTCATCAGTAAAATTTAGTTGTGATGAGGAGTCACATGCTCAAGGTGCCTTTTTATGCTTTGTTTTCTGTCCAACAGAGCATTCTAACTGGAAAGGCAAGGAAGCTTTCTGAGAACAACTTCCTTAGTAGTGTGACTGAAGGCAGAGATGGTTGCCATAGTAGTCTGACCAGTTTAGGTGAGTTCCACTGATGCAGTATGGATTTGACGGCAGTTGTTCAGTTTAAGGGAGTGGGTGGCATTTAGAGCACAAAATACTTTCTGTTTGAAAATGTCACACAGATTCGATGTAAGAACACCCTGCTTGTATTTTGTTGCTAAAAGTATCAGCTAAAGGAATCTGGCTCCTTTGTACCAAATCATGTTCTGGCTACGATTGTATAAACTACATCAGTACAGAAACCAGCTCCACCTCAACAAAGCAAGAAAACACCTTTCTTTATTAAAAAAATCCCAATTTTTTCAATTATTAAACAACCAATTTGTGCTCTGCATTGTATTTCTATCTGTGTCTATAATGTGTTTATATAAAAATCAGCTTCCTTGTTAGAATAACAACAAATATGTGAAAAAAAAACTCATTAACAATGCAAAATGAATTATACCTATCCTCTCCCCAACCATATTTTAGTTGCCTTTTATACCTCAACAGTAGGTGGAAGTGATTTGTGTACTTGGACATATCAAGCTTTGTTCCTCCACAGCTTGTAAGTCTCTCATTGCTTATAAAAATAAATTCCAAAGTATCTGACATAGAAATGTGGAAAGTTCGAGTGTCAGCTGGCTATTTGTCCAATTGTGTCTCCTCCACCATCCAATGTGATCATGGCTGATCCTATATCTCAATGCCATGCTCCAGCTCTCTCCCTATATGCCTTGGCATTTTTAGTCTCTTAAAATCTATCAGTTTCTTTAATATATGCAGTGATGTGGCCTTCACAGCCTTCTGTGGTAGAGAATTCCACAGGTTCGCCACGCTCTGAGTGAAGACATTTCTTCTCATATGAATCTGAAATGGTCTATCCCTCATGCTGAAACCCTTGTGACTTTCTGATGATGACAAAGGGAACATCATCCTTGCATCCAGTCACACTATCCCACATTGCTCCGTTGGCCATGACTTAATCTAACAATGGCCCTTTGCAGCATCCAGCTCCCATTTACAATATTTACTGTGGCTTTCTCAATGTAATTTATAGGTAAATCCAGTGGCCTACTGTCTCCTTCTACTAAATATATTTTAAAAGTGGAAAACCATTTGGTGCACATTCCAGAGGAGATGTGCAGCAGATACATTTGCAACAGAATGGGGAAAGGCTTGCTGTATTTTCAGAGGTCTTTTGTAATGTTAATCTAGTGAAATCTTTGAGATATGAATAATCTTTGCAGTTTTCATAATGTGGAAATTTCAGATACCAGATCAGCATAAAATGAAATAACCTCTAGCACATCAAGGAAACACAATTCTATTTGTCACCAAAACTGTTAACTGTGACTGGTTCTGATGTTACTACAATGGTCATCCTTCTCAGTGCAATATTTCTGTATGCAGCCAGTGAGTCTCATTCAGACGAAGCATGCTCAAGCAAGAAACCCAAAAGTTCAAGGAGGAAAAGACAAGTGACAACAAAAGAAGAGAGATTGCCAGTTGGTATTCCTTATAATATCCTTAAATATTGTGAAATGCTAACACCAGCCTATGAGAAGTACTTGTTCTGAATTTTATTTCAGTTTGTATAATAACTTGCACTAAAATGTTATGCTGCGGAATGGTAGCATGTCTAACACAATGAGATCCTTTGCAGAGCCCTCTCGTCCCTTAATCATCCTTTCCTAAGAAAAGCCATCGACCTCAGTTTTAAAAACTGAAATTAAAACTTGTGACTTGGAGGAGCATGTTCCAGATTTCCTCTCTCCTTTGTGTGAAAGCATGCTTTCTGGTTTCACTCCTAAGCTGTAAGTTTAGGTTTCAGTTCCTTTGATTTTGGTTTCTTTTTGAAGATTTCTCTTTGCCCCACCGAATCCCTTTGTAAATTCCAATCTTCTAAACTTGTAGGGATGCAGACCATATTAGTTTAACCTCATAGAGTCATAGAGATGTACAGCACGGAAACAGACCCTTCGGGCCAACCCATCCATGCCGACCAGATATCCCAACCCAATCTAGTACCACCTACCAGCACTCGGCACATATCCCTCCAAACCCTTCCTATTCATATTCCTATCCAGATGCCTTTTAAATGTTGTAATTGTACCAGCCTCCACCACTTCCTCTGGCAGCTCATTCCATACACGTACCGCCCTCTGGGTGAAAACATTGTCCTTTAGGTCTCTTTTATATCTTTCCCCTCTCATCCTAAACCTATGCCCTCTAGATCTGGACTCCCCCACCCCAGCAAAAAGACTTTGTCTATTTATCATATCCATGCCCCTCATATCTTTTCAACCTCTATAAGGTCACCCCTCAGCCTCCTAAGCTCCAGGGAAAACAGCCCCAGCCTATTCACCCTCTCCCGATAGCTCAAATCCTCCAACCCTGGCAACATCCTTGTAAATCATTTCTGAACCCCTTCAAGTTTCACAACATCCTTCCGATAGCAAGGAGACCAGAATTGCATGCTGTTAGCTCAGGTATAATTTAAGGCATCTGCATTGTACCCCGCCAAGACCAATGTATTCTTTGGTGCCCTAAACATAATGCAGTAGTCCTGATAAGGTCAGACCAAAGTTTTACAGAACTGAAGAGCACTTAAGGAACAGGTACTGCGTGTCCTTGGATAAGCATGTACCCAGCAGGCAGGGTGGAAGTGGTCGAGCAAGGGAGCCATGGTTTACTAAAGAATTTGAATCTCTTGACAAGAGGAAGAAGCAGGCTTATGTTATGCTGAGGTGTGAAGGCTAAGTTAGGGGCTTGAGAGTTACAAGTTAGGGGAAAGTGAGGACTGCAGATGCTGGAGGTTAGAGTCGAGAGTGTCGTGCTAGAAAAGCACAGCAGGTCAGGCAGCATCCGAGGAGCAGGAGAATCGACATTTCAGGCATAAGCCATTCATCAGGAATGGGGCTTGGGGCCCAGGGGGGCTGAGAGATAAATGGGAGGGGAGTGGGGCTAGGGGGAAAGTAGCTGGGAATGTGGTAGGTAGATGAAGGTGCAGTTGGAAGTGATGGGTGGGAGGGATGGGTGAGAAGGAAGGAAGATGGACAAGTAGGACTGGTCAAGGGCACAGTGCTGAGTTGGAGGCTTGGGACTGGGATAAGGTGGGGAGAGGAGAAATGAGGAAACTGGTGAAATCCATATCATGTGTGGTTACAGGCTCCCAAGGCGCAAGATGAGGCATTCTTCCTCCAGGTGTCGGGTGGTAAGGGTTTGGCGATGGAGTAGGCCCAAGACCAGCATGTACTTCGCGGAGTGGGAGTGGAAGTTAAAATGTTCAGCCATAGGGCGAAGGGTTGGTTGATGCAGTTGTTGCAGAAATGTTCTTTGAAACGATCTGCAAGTTGGCAACCTGTCTCCCCCATGTACAGGAGACCACATCAGGTGCAATGGATACAGTAGATAATGTGCGTAAAAGAACAGGTAAATTTCTGTCGAATGTGGAAAGATTCTTGAATGGAGGTGGGCACTGGTTTTGCACTTCCTGCGGTGGCAGGGGAAGGTGCCGGGGGTGGGGTATGTGAATCTGACGAAGGAGGGAATGGTCTCTCCAGAACGTACGTGTGGGTAGAGAGGGAAATATATCCTTCCCCAGCAGGAAAGACCTAAAAGAGCTAAGAAGAGCCAGGAGGGGACATGAGAAGTCGTTGGCAGGTAGGATCAAGGAAAACCCTAAAGCTTTCTATAGGTATATCAGGAATAAAAGAATGACTAGAGAAAGATTAGGGCCATTCAAGGAGAGTAGTGGGAAGTTGTATGTGGACTCCGAGGAGATAGGAGAAGAGCTAAATGAATGTTTTTTTGTCAGTATTCACACCGGAAAAAGAAAATGTTGTTGAGAAGAATACTAAGATACAGGCTATTAGACTAGATGGGATTGAGGTTCACGAGGAGGTGTTAGCAATTCTGGAAAGTGTGAAAATAGATAAGTCCCCTGGGCTGGATGGAATTTATCCTCGGTTTCTGTGGGAAGCCAGGGAGGAGATTGCAGAGCCTTTGGCTTTGATCTTTATGTCGTCATTATCTACAGGAGGAGTGCCAGAAGACTAGAGGATAGCAAATGTTGTTACCTTGTTCAAGAAGGGGAGTAGAGACAACCCTGGTAATTATAAACCAGTGAATTGTGGGTAAAGTGTTGGTAAACGTTATATGAGATAGGATTTATAATCATCTAGAGAGTAATAATTTGATTAGTGATAGTTAACACTGTTTTGTGAAGGTTAGGTTGTGCCTCGCAAACCTTATTGAGTTCTTTTAGAAGGTGACCAAACAGGTGGATGAGGGTAAAACGGTTGATGTGGTGTATTTGGATTTCAGTAAAGGTGTTTGATAAGGTTCCCCATGGTAGGTTATTGCATAAAATACAGAGGCATGGGATTGAGGGTGATTTAGCAGTTTGGATCAGAAATTGGCTAGCTGAAAGAAGACGGAGAGTGGTGGTTGATGGGAACAGTTCAGTTACTAATGGTGTACCGCAAAGATCTGTTTTGGGGCCACTGCAGTTTGTCAGTTTTATAAATGACTTGGTTGAGGGCATTGTAGGATGATTTAGTAAATTTGCGGATGACTCTCAGGTCAGTGGAGTTGTGGATAGTGCTGAAGAATGTTGCAGGTTACAGAGGGACATAGATAAGCTACAGAGCTGGGTTGAGAAGTAGCAAACGGAGTTTAATGCAGAAAAGTGTGAGAATAATTCACTCTGGAAGGAGCAACAGGAATAAAGAGTACTGGGCTAATTGTAAGATTCTTGTTAATGTAGATGAGCAGAGAGATCTCGGTGTCCATGTGCATAGATCCCTGAAAGTTGCCACCCAGTTGATAGGGTTTTTCAGAAGGCATATGGTGTGTTAGCTTTTATTGGTGGAGGGATTGAGTTTCAGAGCCATGAGGTCATGCTGCAGCTGTACAAAACTTTGGTGTGGCTGCACTTGGAGTATTGTGTACAGTTCTGGTCACTGCATTGCAGGAAGGATGTGGAAGCTTTGGAAAGGATTCAGAGGGGATTTACTAGAATATTGCCTGGTATGGAGGAAAGGCTGAGGGACTTGAGGCTGTTTTCATTAGAGAGAAGGTTGAGAGGTGACTTAAGTGGAACAAATAAGATAAGACATATAAGATAATCAGAGGGTTAGATAGGGTGGACACTGAGAGCCTTTTTCCTCAGGTAGTGATGGCTAACATGAGGGTACGTAACTTTAAATTGAGGGATGATTGATATAGGACAGAGCAGTAGGGGGTGTGGAATGCCCTGCCTGCAACAGTAGTAGACTTGCCAACTTCAAGGGCATTTAAGTGGTCATTAGATAGACATATGGGTGAAAATAGAATAGTGTAGAATAGATGGGCTTCAGATTGTTTCCACAGTAGGTGTAACATTGAGGGCAGAAGGTTTCTGGAGTTGAAAATGATTTACCTTTTACAAATCCATGCTGGTTTCTCAAGTCTATACTTATTTAATTAACTGTTATTTGGTCCTAAATAACTGTTTTTAAAGCTTTTTAATCACCAAGGTTATAGTAACCGGCCTGTAGTTGTTGGGTTTAGCCTTTCATTCTTCCTCTTTCTTTATGATTGTAGCAGAATCTTGTTCCTTTATAAAGACAATTGATGTGTTCTATATCACAACCATGCACTTTGCCTTCATGAGTGCATTTCCTTTGTGATACTTAATCAGCCTTATCCCACCTATTACTACACTTAATATTTGTACCCCTGTGAAAGATTCCCTTTCCATTTATGTTAGCTGCCAGTCTCTTCTCTTACTTTCTCTTTGCCTCTCTGATTCTCTTTCTCACTTCAACACCATAACTCTATTCTTACTTTTATTATTAACTTTATATCTGCAATGCACACTTTTTCTGCCACAACTTGAACTGTCTATCTCTTTTGTCATCCAGAGCTTCTGTTTTCCTGATGGAAATGGACCTTGTTTTTGTTGACTAGTTGTTTGATTAAATTTTGTTTGCCAAACTTTGATTCCAGGTTACTTGGACAGGCATTACTTCATTGAAATATTTTTGCTCTAGATTGCTCCTTCACCTTTTCCATAATTAATCTAAACCAATGATCACTGTTCTTTCAAAGATTTTCTTTCTGACACGTGATCCACCTTCCTCCCCAGAATCAGATCCAGTATTGCGTCTTTCCTCATTGGACTAATAATATACTGATCAAAAAATTCTCCTGTTCACACTTTATAATCTCTTTTTGCTCATTGCCCTTTGCATTATTACTGTCCCAGTCTATAGTAACAAAATTGAATCTGTCATTATTATAATCCATAGCTTATGTATATTTTGTTTATGTTATGTATATATTTCAATAGACCTTGTACACTCTTGCCCTTCTACTCCTCTACATCTTTTTCACTACTTGGCAACCTGTAGAATACATTTAGTAGGTACTGGCATCCCTATTATTTCATAATTCTAACTGAAAGGATCCTGTCCTTGACCCCTTCAAGACACCCTCTCTCTCCAGCATTGCAATATTCTCTTTAATCAATACTACCACCCCATTTCTTTCTTTTTCCTTCCCTGTTCTGCCTGAAAATCTTGTATCCAGAAATATTTAATACCTAATTCAACCCTTTTTTGAGTCAGCTCACCATTATTGCTATGACATCACTTTCCTGTGTGGTTATTTGCGGGTAGAACTCACCAACCTTACTTATTATAGTCTGTGCACGTATATACATGCACTGAACCTTAATTAGATTTTGCTGTATTCACTTTTAGTCTGACTCCACCTAAAATCTTTATTTTCTGATCCTGTCATGCTATCTGACACTCCCAATCCTCTGTACACCTTGTTTCTCCTCTCTATTGCTACATCTTGGTCCCTGGTCCCTTGCCAAACTAGTTGAAGCTCTCTCTCTCTCTCTCCAATAGCACCCCCAAAATGGCCTTGAGGTTATTGCTTCTGGCTCTGACTCTGTTTAGATGCAAGCCATTCAGCTTATAGACTCCCATCTTGCCCAGAAATTCCCAGTGTCCCAGGAATTCCAAGTCCTCTTTGCTGTTCCATCTCTCCAGCCAGGCAATTGTCTGTTCTATCCATCTATTTTCACCTACAGCCATGGTGCACGGGGAGCAATTTGAGTTCCTGCTTATTGTCTTTCCTAGCTCCCCTCAATCTGCCTGTATAATATCTCCCTGTTTCTGACCACAGCCACCCCCTTCAGAATGCTCCAGGGAGGCAGCAGAGCATTTGGAATAGAGTTGGTGGGCACAGAAAATGTTATCGCTATGGAATCTTCTATTCTGATTGCTTTCCAGACCTTATCCCCTCAAATGCAACTGAATCCCTCCCTGTTCCATAGACTTTACCGTGACTGTGCTTCCCAGAGGATCTGTCTCCCTCACCAGTCTGTAGAACTGAATACCAGTTGAAGAATACAGTCCATTCCTTGGACTGTTGTACCACCTGCCTGCTCCTCCTTGTCTGTCCAGTGGTCAGCCATTCCCTCTCTGCATACTCTTATGCTACAGGATGACCACTTATTGAACCGTGAACCATTGCAAATGCCAGCAGCTGCTGTTCAAGTTCCAGGACCTGCAGCTGAAGTTCTTCCAGCCTGATAACACATGATTGTCTGGGAGGCAAATATTGTTCTGGAGTTCTCAATGGCACAGGCCGTGCATTCCAAGTGACCAAGGTGCCCTGTTATGCTTCTTTACTAGGCAACTCACTAACAGCATAAATAAATTTAAGACTTGAAAGAACAACACTTACCAGCTACCGTAGGGAAAATGTAAAAAAATCAACATCATCCTTCCAGTCTGTACCAAATTCCCAGCTTTAGCACTTTGTTAATTCTGCACTGTTCTGTACAATAAAGAAGTATATTTATTTTAAACAGAGCTAATGACACACATACAAGTTACAACTGCTAACTTCAGCACTTTGTTAATTCTGCACTGTTCTGTGATCACTCTATGCTATAAAAAAAATTATTTATTTTTTATAGAGCTGATGACACACATTCAAGTTACAACTGCTAACTCAGCTTCCTGTTCAATCAGCATCTGTTCAGGCAACTGCTTACAGCTGATTGACAGACAACTGGCCCTGACAGGCAGTTTCTGTTAACTATATAGCAGCGTAACTTCTTCAGCCATTTTTTAAAACTCAAAGTCAAATTCTCAATTTGAGTATTACTGAAAAAAATTTGACAATTAATTGTCAGTCATTATCTTAATTGGTTCATTCTCCATCGGAATACCTCTATCAATCAACCTTTTGACTAATCTCCTCATACAGTATGAAAGGGTTGTTGGGATCTTGTGGTGGAGTACTAGTGTCTAGTTTCCCAAGTTCAGGTTCCACCTGCTCCAGAGGTATGTTGTTAGAAAATACCTAAGAAGGTTATTTTCACTTTACATTGGCAAGATGAAAGGCCTTTCACAAATATGTATTTTTTTTTCAGCAGTACTCAGGTTCTGTACTACCAAATGACTATTTACAAATTCTCAATGGGAAATTAAATTTTAGCTTCGGAAGTAACAGAATTCACACTTGCACCATATTTCTGACTTTAGTGCTCTATTAAAAGTGTACTCAGTCTGCAATCACTCCATGTGATAGAAAATGCTTTTTATTTGTACAGAGCTTATGGCTCATACCCAAGTTATATCCTGACTCAGTATAACACCCTAATTCCATGGCCTCCTCTGGGCAGCACAGAGGCACAGTGGTCAGCACTGTTGCCTCACAGTGCTAGGGACCCAGGTTCAATTACAGCCTCAGGCAATAGTCTGTGTGGAGTTTGCACATTCTCCCCGTGTCTGCATGGATTTCCTCCCACAGTTCAAAGATGTTCATTAGGTGGATTGGCCATGCTAAACTGCCCATAGTATCCAGGGATGTGCGGGCTGGGTGGATTAGCCATAGGAAATGCAGAGCTACATGGATGGGGTGGGTGTGGATAGGTTGCTCTTTGGAGGTTTGGCGTGGATTTGATGGGCTGAATGGCCTGCTTCCACACTGTAGGGATTCTATATTTGCCCTGATGCCTTATGCAAGACCTGACCTCACCCATTTCTCCATCATTCTTGATTAGCTCATTCTTCCTGTGGTGCAGCTTCTGGTTGACAACTGTATTCACTGAATAGTTTTGATGCTTTTATTGGGACACAGTATTGGCCTCAGTTATTCACTGAACCAGCAGCTACTTCTGTTGCAGCAGCAGGTCCTGGAAACCCTGTGCAGCAAATCTTCCTCCTTTAATTTGACACAACACCCAACAGGGATTGATTAGGTCCCTCTCATTTCCAACTTTCCACAGTGTGCTCATGAACCCATCTCCAAGACAACAGGAGGATACACTCACCTCACTAACGGACCCATGAGAGATAATCTCCTCTAGCCCCATAATCCTTTTGAGATATCAGAGTTCATCCAATCTAGCCTCTTCAGCACCTCCAATTTTAATCGCTCCACTTTTGGTGGCCACCTCTTCAGCTGTCTTGACCCAAAGGTCTAGAACTCCTTCCCTAAACTTCTCTGACTCACTAACTCACTTCATTCCTTCAAGACACTCCTTGGATCCTGCCTGTCTTGAATGAGCTCAGAGCCAAATTTTTATAATGCTCCTGTGAAGCACCTTGAGATGTTTATTATATTAAAGGAATTATAACATACAAGTAGATGATGATATCTTTATATAGTTTTTCTCAATGCTAGCCTTTAGCAGTTCTGTATTATTGTTGAATCTATTGTTGGTTTACTGTTTGTAAGTTCACCTCAACTTTTATGCTGTTATTTATTCCTTCAACCATTTCCAAGTCACAATTTTGCTCTTTAAGATTTTATTGAAAATGATTCTGTGCTGCACATTTGCCCCTTTGGTCTTTTACACTTTACTGGCTGCAACCTCAGGCCCCATTTTTATCAGGCAGGGTAATGAAAACAGCATTTGGTATGCTTGCCTTTATTGGACAATGCATTGAGTGTAGGAGTTGGGAGGTCATGTTGCATCTGTACAGGGCATTGAATGGGCCACTTTTGGAATACTGCGTGCAATTCTGGTCTCCCAGTTTAGGAAAGATGTCATTAAACTTGAAAGGGTTCAGAAAAGATTAGATTCCCTACAGTATGAAACAGGCCCTTCAGCCCAACAAGTCCACACCGACCCTCCGAAGAGTAATCCACCCAGACCCATTCCCCTACATTTACCCCTGACTAATGCACCTAACACTATGGGCAATTTAGCATGGCCAATTCACCTGACCTGCGCATATTTGGATTGTGGGAGGAAGCCAGAGCACCTGGAGGAAACCCACGCAGACACTGGGAGAATGTGCAAACTCCACTCAGTCACCCAAGGTGACAATTTAACCTGGGTCTCTGGTGCTGTGAGGCAGCACTAACCACTGAGCCACCATGCTGCCCAGATTTACAACGACGTTGCCAGGGTTGGAGGGATTGAGCTGTCGGGAGAAGCTGAATAGGTTGGCGCTATTTTCCCTGGAGCATCGGAGGCTGAGGGGTGACCTTCTAGAAATTTGTAAAATCTTGAAGGATATGGATAGGGTGAATAGTCAAGGTCCTTTTGCCTGGGTAGAAAAGTCCAAAACTAGAGGGCATAGGTTTAAGGTGAGAGGGGAAAGATTTAAAAGGGACCTAAGGAGCAACTTTTTCATGCAGAAGGTGGTGCATGTATGGAAAGGAAGTGGTGTAAGCTGGTATGATTACAACATTTAAAAGGCACCTGGATGGGTATCTGAATAGGAAGAGTTTAGAGGGAAATGGGTCAAATATTGGCAATGGGACTAGATTAATGTCAGATGTCTGGTTAGCATGGACGAGTTGGACCAAAGGGCCTGTCTCTGCCTCTATGACTGTATGACTCTTTGCTGTCTTACAAGTGCATCAAGTGCTGAACTGTTTGGATGGGGAAGCATTAGCTCAGCTTTATTAACAGAGTGTGCATGCTTGCTGTTTTAGTTGCTTTCTTACTTCCACATATACAGCAACATTCTGTATTTATACAATGCCTTCAACAAAGAACTTCACTCTTTACAGAATATAACCAAAAGAAATTGGCTAGGATACAAGAGGCTGCAAAGAGATTTAGACAGTGTTAAGTATCAACAACATGGCAGCTGAAGACTATATGGGGAAATGTAGTAAAGCAGCATTTTTAAAAAATTATGTGAAACTTATATAAGTGTTGATGTTCAGAGAGACTCGAGTGTAGTTATATAAGAAACACTGTAAATTAGCATGTAGGTACAGCAGCACTGAGGAACAGAATATGGCATGTTGGCCTTTATTGCAAGGGAGTTGGAGTATAAAAATTTACAATCATACAGGCCTTCGATGAGATCAAACCTGGAATAATACTTTGTACAATTTGGTCTCTGTATTTAAAGAATAGGATTACAACTTACAATGGCTTTGTTCATCATATCCAGTGACTTTGACCAGGCCAACCTCAAGTACATTCTACTAAAGTACCATCAACACATCTCCTGTCACACCAGAGGTCCGGACATCGTTAACCATTGCTATACAACCATCAAAGATGCCTACTGCTCCATACCCCACCTGCATTTTAGAAAATCAGATCACAACGCCCTGCTCCTCCTCCAGATTTACAAGCAAAAATTGAAGCCTGAGGATCCTGTGCAGAAGGTAGTGCAGTGTGGTCTGAGGCAACGGAACGATTTTTATGGGATTGCTTAGAGTCAGTGGGCTGGTGCATATTCAAGAATTCAGTGGCCAACCTAAACAAGTATGCCAACACTGTTACAAACTTCATTAGTCCTTAGATATGGTGCCCAAAATGCTCACAATATCCCAAATGCAGCCTGACCAGCCTCAGCAGTACATTTCTGCTCTTGTATTCCAGACCTCTTGAAATGAATGCTATCATAGCATTTGCCTTCCTATGCCAACTGAACCTGCACATAACCTGCACATCTTTGGACTGTGGGAGGAAACCGAAGCACCCAGAGGAAACCCACACAGACAGTTGCCTGCGGCTGGAATTGAACCTGGGTCCCTGGGTGCTGTGAAGCAGTAGTGCTAACCACTAAGGAACTATTTCTATTTTTTTTCTCTCTTGTTTTTCCATTTTTTGTCTTTTCTATTACCTCTTGTTGAAGAGGTCAGTTGTGGCAACAGCATTGGCAATGATGAATAAGCCCAGCACCAGAACTGAGTTTGGGTTCCCAGAGGCTTCTGCGTCTAGTGCAGATTCGTGGAGGTGGTGGCAGAGATGGGTTTGGGCCCAGTACAAAACTCAGTGGCATTGGCAGCAGCTGCATTGGTGAGATGAGTCTGAAGTGGACTCATGGTGGCGGCACTGTCGAGTTTGGGCTGGGACAGTACCCAGTGGTATCAATGGCGTCTGCATTGGTGAGGACTCATAGTGGCAAGTGTATCATTGGAGGCAAGATTGCACGGAAGAGTGGCACGGCAAGGGGGCTCATGCCTGGCCACCAGGTCCATGGTCCATGGCCCATGACAGAGCACTTAACAAGAAGGACTGTAAAGTTAATACTTTTTCTTTATTTCTTTACTTTTCTGCCTTTATATTCTATGGTTTGGTTTATTTTTCTGTATTTTAAGATGGCGCCAGAGAGTGGTGACAAAAATACACATGACAATAAATAAATCAAATCAAATAACTAAATCAAGATCCCCATACAACCACACCTTGTGATACCCATAACACCACAGCTGTGAGTTTCAATCTGTGTTACAAGCACATTTACCTTGTTTCGTATACTGAGTGCATTCAAGTGCAACACTGTCAGTCCTATGTTGACTACACCCCTTCTCATATTTGTCCCCTAATCTACAGGGTCTGAAGTTAGACGCCTGGCCTTTTCCATTCTTTCTATCCTATTACTTGTTTTGGAAACTTTAATAACCTCAGTTGAGTCCTCCCCCTCTCTGTTCATTTAACTTTTTCATAATTTTCCATTGCACAGTGAACCAAGCTCAGCAGGCCCTGTGGTCTAATTCTGGTCCTGTTTATTGTGTTTGATCTTACTGAGGGTATAAAGTAGTGCACAGAAGGGGTTGTGAGAAACTTCTTCAAGCAAAACAGTAGAGAGAGCATTGCTCCTTTTAACTTCTGTTTGTTGCATGTACTTTGCTTGTTGCACTGCGTCACCGTTTCAACAATAATGTGCAGCCACGTGTTAAGGAGACATTGCTCATGCAGAGACTGTTTGTTCCATCTGCTCGTTTCTGATTGCTGTGTATTTGCACACCCATACAGCTTAGAGGGAGTGTGAGACAGTTAGATTTGTCACCATTAGTCGACTACATATATGTTACAGCACTAAAACAAGCCATTCACTCCACTTGATCTGTATTGATATTCCACGTGAGCCAACTCTCAACCAATTTAATATAACCCTATCAGTATAACCTTCTATTCCTATTTCCTCTGTGTTCTTATCTTGCTTCCTCTTAAATGCATCTTATATTATTGTCCTGAATTATGTCTGAGCTGAAAATGTGTTGTTGGAAAAGCGCAGCAGGTCAGGCAGCATCCAGGGAACAGGAGAATCGACGTTTCGGGCATAAGCCCTTCTTCAGGGCATAAGCCCTTATGCCCGAAACGTCGATTCTCCTGTTCCCTGGATGCTGCCTGACCTGTTGCGCTTTTCCAGCAACACATTTTCAGCTCTGATCTCCAGCATCTGCAGACCTCACTTTCTCCTGAATTATGTCTACCCATTTCTATTGTACTTAATTCTTTATTGGATTTATTGGTGACTATCTCATCCTTATGACCCTTAATTTGGATTTCCTAAGAGTAGAAATATTTTCTTAATGGAATTTTTTTTTTGTCAAAGGTTTTTGCACAAACAATTCATCAAGAAACCAAAAGCCAATTGCTACTAGCATCTGAATTGGGGACAGAATCCTTTATAACCAACAAATTAATAACCAATGGAAATAGGGAACCAGTTAGCACAGATAGCAAATCTTATATTAAGATACTTAGAATTGGCCGTGGTTGTCAGACCACCATGGAATAGTGCAATAGAATCTCTACACCTTCAGATTGTTCTCCTATAATGTACATTTCGTCAATGTGAATTCACTATAACTCCAGTGACAAATTGGGGTCACTGTTTTTAAGGTGCAAACTTTTAAAGCATATATTGGTTACAATGCAATTCTGGCCCCATTAGTTTAAATGGTGCTGCTATTACACAATTTTCTTATAACACGACTTGCACAAGAACTGAACTACCACGTTATAGCAGAACTGAGTGTACCTAAAGAGATCTCTTTTTACCTTCTCAGCTGAAAGATGGTACAACATCACAGCATGCTCTTAGTCCTGCTCAGTATTAACTCCCAGTTTATGGTCTTAAATCCTAGAATTTCGCTTGAATATTCTAAGAGACATGCTGACAGATCATTGTTCTGTTTTAGTGCCAATTTGACTGGAGCCTTTGTTCCTGGTATTGGTGACTGGGACCCCTGTTTTCCTTGTGCCAAATTTTATAAGGGTTGTGAATTTCTCCCTCCTTATTCAACATAGCCACAGTAGCAGAAATAAGCAAAATCTCTTTTAAAATAAGCAAATATTTAAAGATTTTCACCTAATAAGTTCAGTGACATTTAATGTAGGCATAATTCCGTAAACAAAATCTTTTGACCAGAAGCACAGCAGAATGGTAGGAGCAAGTAGGATAGGTGACTTGGATTAAACGTTTTGAGCCCCGATACTTGTAATATTACCTTATCTTCCAAACAAATTTGTGTTTATATATTGAAATATAAATATATTTATTAATTGATTTACAGGATGTGAGCATCACTGGCAAGAGTAGCATTTATTCACAACTGAAAATGTGTTGCTGGAAAAGCGCAGCAGGTCAGGCAGCATCCAAGGAACAGGAGAATCGTTTTGGGCATAAGCCCTTCTTCAGGAATGCCCGAAACGTCGATTCTCCTGTTCCTTGGATGCTGCCTGACCTGCTGCGCTTTTCCAGCAACACATTTTCAGCTCTGATCTCCAGCATCTGCAGTCCTCACTTTCTCCATTTATTCACAACCCAACATGTCCTAGAGAAGGCAGAGAACCAATTGCAGACTGTGGTGAAACTATTTATATAAGTGCTGTTAGACAGAATTCAAGAGTATTTCAAAGGAACAACTTTAGCAATGATGAAGGAATGACCATTAACTTTCAAGTCAGTCCCATGTGTGACATGAGGTGATGGTGTTCCTATAAGCCAATTGTCCTTTTCCTTCAAGGTAATGGTGATCTCAGGCTTGCAAGGTGCTGTCAAAGAAGTCTTGTGTTGCTGCAGTACATCTTGTGGGTGGTGCACACAAGAGTCACACTGTGCCAGTGGTGAAGGAAGTAACTTGATAAAGTAAGATGATTGATGGAGTGCTATCCAAGTGGGCTGCCTTGTCTTTGATAATAGAACTTTTTAAGCGCTGTTAGATCTGTGCTCATGTGAACAAGTGGTGAGTATTCCTATGCTCCTCGATGATGCCTTATAGCCGAAGAAGATTTCGAGAGTTAGGCAGTAAGTAATATACTACAGACTATCCAACCTTTGACTTCTTCTTGTCGCCACACTATTCATTCAGTTAAGTCTCTGATCAAAGGGGACGCTCTGGATATTGATGGTGGAGGTTCAGCAATGGTAATGTAATTGAAAGTCAAGGGGATGTGGTTAGATATTATCTTTTTGGTGATGGTCATTTCCTGGCACTTGTCACTTCAATGAAAGTGTGATACAGCACAGACCAGACCCTTCAGTCCAGTTGTCCATGCCGACCAAAGACAAAGAACATTACAGATCCCCTATCTAAACCTGCCGCCTATTTTCTAAGGATCTGTATCCCTTTGCTCCCTGCCCATTCATGAACCCTCTCCAAAATATCCACATCCTTTTGGTAATGTAGTGACCAGAACTGTACGCAGTATTCTAAATGTGGCCCAACCAAAGTCTTATACAACTGTAACATGACCTGCCAACTCCTGTACTCAATACCCTGTCCGATGAAGGAAAGCATGCTCTATGCCTTCTTGACCACTCCACTGACCTGCGTTGCCACCTTCAGATCTCTCTGTACATCAATTTTCCCCAGGACTTTTCCATTTACTGTATAATTTGCTCTGGAATTGTATCTTCTAAAATGCGTCACCTCTCATTTGTCCAAATTAAACTCCATCTGCCATTTCTCTGCCCAACTCTCCAATCTGTCTACATTCTGCTGTATTCTCTGACAGACCAACTTTCCCAAACTAAACCAGTCTCATTTGCTTACACATCTCTCTAAACCTTTCCTACTCACGTATTTGGCCAAATGTCTTTTAAATGTTGTAACTTTACCTGCCTCTGGCAGTTCACTCCACCTTCTGTGTGAAAATGTTGCCCCTCAGATCTTTTTTACATCTTTCTTTTCTCACCTTAAAAATATGCCCTTTAGTTTTGAACTCCCCTACCCTAGGGAAAAGACCTTTGCTGTTCACCTTATTTATGCCCCTCATGATTTTATAAACCTCTATAAGGTGACCCCTCAACCTCCTACACTCCAGTGAAATAAGTTCCACCTTATTCAGCTTTTCCTTATTCCTCAAACCTTCCAGTCCTGGCAACATCCTTGTAAATCTTTTCTGAACCCTTTCCAATTTAATAATGTACTTCCTATAGCAGGGCAACCAGAATTGTACAGTTCTCCAAAAATGGTCTCACCAACCTCAACATGACGTCCCAACTCCTAGACTTAATAGTCTGAGCAATGAAGGCAAGTGTGCTAAACGTGTTCTTAACCACCCTGTCTACCTGTGATGCAATTTTCAGGTTTTGCTGTGTGTGGGCAAGGACTGCGTCATTATCTGAGAAATTAATGATACTGAAGAGTTTGCAAATGTTAGAGGGAAGGTCATTGATGAAACAGCTGAACACATTTTGGTCTTGGACACTACTCTGAAAAACTGATGCAGTGATTTCTTAGAATTGCGGTGATTGGCCTCGAACAACAGTAACCGTTTTTGTTTGCCTGGGTATGGCTTCAGCAGTTGGAGAGTTTTCACTTTGCTTCTCAATTTGTTTCAATTTTATCAGGGCTTCTTTGTGCCATACTTGATCAAATGGCGTTTTGATGTCAAGGGTAGTCACTCTTGTCTCTCCTCTGTATTTCAGATCTCCTGTCCTTGTTTGAGCCAAGACTGAAACAAGGACTGGAGGTGAGTTTCCATAGTGGAACCCAATGTAAGTATTGATGAACAGATTGCTGCTTGATAAAATTGTAATATAACAATACCTTCCATCACTTTGATGCAAGTAGATGGTATGAATTAGTGAGATTGAATTTATCCCTTTTTTGTAGATGGACATACCCAAGCAATGTTTGTCACATTAATGTAGTTGTCATCGTGTTGTAGCCATACTATAACAGCTTGGTTAGAGAGAGTCTTCATCAGTACAGCCACTGTTTGATTTGATACTGTGAGACTTCATTAGTTTCACGAATTAATTCAGTGCCTCACTCCTGATTGTCTACCACTATGCTACCACTTTTCGTGTGATTATCCTCCCAGAGAGACCTGACATATACAGGGATGTTGTTGGAGCAGGTGTCCAACCTGATGGTCTTACAAAATCAGAGCCAAGTCAGTCTATGTGGAATAGTTCTAATTGTGGTACAAAGATTCAATTACCTAGGGTTATACAGGATAAGCTTCGGGAGTTCTTTGATTAACTTACTTTCAAATGTATACTATTCTCTGTAACGTTTTTTTCTGCTGTAGCAAGACGTTTCTTATGCAGATGTGAGGACTTTGCAGGGTGTGATTTTGTTGATGCAAGGTTGCCTTTCTATTTTTAATTATCTTGTATTCTTTTTGTTGTGGTTGATATAACTGAGTGATTTGTTAGGCCATTTAATAAGACAATTAAAAATCACCCACGTTGTTGTGGCTCACATATAGGCCAAACCTGGTAAGGTCAATGAGGCATTAACAAATCAGATGTATTTTTATGCCAATCCAATAGTTTATTGATGACAAATATTTATAGTAAGTCTGGAATAAATGCTACCAGCTGAATTTAAGTTCACACCTCCAAATTAGGCCAGATCTCTGGAAAATTATTTTAATAAAATAACCCTTATGCTGCTATTCCTGTTCTTGGAAACTGTGATGAGTCCTGAATGAACTGTGTTGTAGTTTTGCTCTGTCTCTTCCTGCAGCTCAATGACAGACAATTACTGAAAGAGGTGGGACCAACTGGCTTGGGGAGAGTCTCCGAGGTACAGGAGCTGCTTGATGAAGTAAGCCACTACTTCCAGTATATTTGATCAATGAGAATGTCATATTGTCCTGTACAAATAACTGATGCTGTCAAGAGGCTCAGTAATCAGAGGACACCGATTTAAGAGAATTGGTGCCAGTGGGAAGATGAGATTTGTTTTACACAAGCGGTATAATCTAGAATGTGGTGCCTGACAGATGTTGGAAAGTTTCAATGATAATTTTCAAAAAGGAAATGAGGGGTGTAGGAAATTAAATGGATCTATCAAAGAGCTGGCACAGAAATGATGGGCCAAATAGTTTTGTTTTGTGTTCTTTGATGCTATTATGCTACTGAAGGCATTCTTTTATAACCTAATTATCTTTACCATTTAAAAACAAAATTCTTCACTCTGTATTTGTGACCTTGTCCAGGGAGCAGACCCAAACTGCAGCAACAAAGACAACAGACCAGCCCTAACTGTGGCTGTTATGAATCAACATCATGAGGTCGTCCCAGTGTTGGTGCAGAAAGGGGCAGACATTAACCAACTGTCAGGGCCGTAAGTAGAAATACTGTTTTTCAGGGCTTTATGCTGGAGAAGGAGTGGAACAGTTTTAGTTTTGCCTTTGGGTAGAGCTTACCAGGGTGATTCCTAGAATCAACGGGTTGTTTTCTGAAGAAAATTTTGCAGTTGCTTTGTGAACTTTAAAAGTATCCTGCTTTATTCTGAAACATTCTTGAGTTAAAATCAAAACTCTGTCAATTTTTATTTTTAAAAAAGTTATGCATTCATTTGAGAGTTTAAAACTGGCGTTTGATGTTGCAAAATATTTTCAAGAATGGTAGTTTGCTGCAGGCTTGACTTTAACTTAGGATAGGGTCAATACATGTGAGTGTATGGGGGCTAGAGTGAGCAACAACCATCTAGTCAATGCCCCACTGCATATTTAAAGGTCTAATAGGTCCAATCTTGCATTTGATCATATGAGCCTCTGCCCACCCATAATTCACCTCGTCTATTTCTGATCTTTCTCTTCCTTGATTTATGTGTCTCCATTCCTGGAGGTAAGCCATCAAATATTATTCACTACAAACACACACACACTCCCACAGCCACCATGACTTTATTTCCTCAGACCTCACTCCATTTCCTCAGTTACTGTTTCCATTGTATCAGTTCTAATGAAGTAAACCCCCACACGAGCACTGCTGATGTCTTCCTTTTGTCTCAACTGAGGAGTCCCACTGGAATTGGTTAACAGGGCTCCCCACTACATTCAGTCCATTTCACAAAATTTCCTCTTTCACTCCTCATTCCCTATCCCAGAACTATGATCAGAGTCCCATTTTCTTCATCTGCCATCCACCAGCCTTTTTTCAATGGGTAATCCTCAGTCATTTTTGCTAGTTTCAAATTAATGCCCTCACCAAACATCTTCTCCCATTCTTTCAGCATTCCAAAAGGATTGTTCTGTCCACTCCTTGGTTATCTCAAATATCTTCTTTCCTACAGTACCTTTCTATGCAAAGGCAAGAGATGCAACTCCTGTCCTTTCATCTTCTCTCTTCTAGAACTTCAGGACATTCTGCCTTTGAACCTGTTCCCCATTTAATAAGATGATGGCTGATCTGGTTGTGGTCTCAACTCCACTTTCCTATCTGATCCCCCTAGCCCTGAAGTTCCTCGTCTATCCAGAATTTACCTAAGCCTTGAATAAATCCAATGATTCAGCTTCCTCTGCTTTCTAGGGAAAACCATTCCATAGACTAACTTGCCTCAGAGGAGGTTGAACTGTTCATCAACTTCACTATCACCTTTCATCCCAACCTCAAATTCACCTGGACCATCTCAGACATCTCCACCTCCAGCGACTGACTACCCACGGATATCTACTACAAACCTGATGAAGGGCTTTTGCCTGAAACGTCGGTTTCCCTGCTCCTCGGATGCTGCCTGACCTTCCGTTTCTTTTCCAGCACCACTCTAATCTACTACAAACCCACTGACACACAAGCTACCTGGACTACACCTCCTCCTACCCTGCATCCTGTAAAAATTCCATCCCTTATTCCCAATTCCCCCACGTCCACTGCATCTGTTCCCAGAATGACCACTTCCACCATAGAAAATCCCAGATGGCCTCCTTCTTCAGAGACTGCAATTTCCTCTCTTATGTGGTCAACAATGCCCACCTTATCCCAGTCCCAAGCATCCAACTTGGCACCACCCTCTTGACCTGTCCATTGTCACTCCACCCATCTCTCTGACCTATCACCTCCCCAACCTTCATCGACCTATTGCATTCTCAGCTACCTCCCCCCTCCCATTTCTCTCTCAGCCCGCTGGCCTACAAGCCTCATTCCTAACGAAAGGCTTATCCTGAACCATCAATTTTCTTGCTCCTTGGATGCTGCCTGATCTGCTATGCTTTCCCAGCACCACACTCTCAACTCAGAAAAAACTGACCTAATTTTGATCCTAAAAGTAAGGCATCTTACTCTTATACTGTGACCTCTGCTGCTAGTCTCTCCTACAAGGATAAAGATCTTGAAAGTCCCATCATAATCTTCTAAGTTTTAATATAACCACCTCTCACCGATGGGTCCAACCTGTTCCATCTTTAATCCCTTCAATCCAGGAATAAGTCAAGTGAACCTTGCTAAATTGCTTCTTATGCAATTATTTCCTATTTAAAATAGGAAGGGTAAAAGCATACACAGTACTCCAGATGCCTTCTCACCAATGTCCTTATGCAGCTGCAGCCAAACGTCCTGACTTTTATATTCCATCCCCCTTGCAATAAACATCAGCATTCCATTTGCCTTACTAATAACCTGCTATACCAGCAAACTAACATCTTGCATAATTTCTGTATCCATCTTGTCCTCTGTATGTTTTCAGGTATGAAGGATCACACATTCACCAAGTGACCACTATACCCCTTTGAATCCTTCCCCTTCTTCCCATCAAAGCCATCCTCACTCCTTGCCAAGTATTCACAATACCCTTCTGACCTTCCTCTCTTTGACTCAGTAAAGGCCTCAGCCTCTTCCACTTTTGTGTCCACCACAATTAATTTTGAGCTTGGCCCAACGGTAAGCTCTTGTTCTGTTGCCTCCACACCTACTCCCTGAGCAGGTCACAGAGACACTTAACAGGGGACCAGCCAATCCTTGCAGGAAATGAGATAATCTGGCATTTCAGATTAGTTGATTTGTGTATGTAAACAGACAGAATTCACTTAGTTTCTCATGTCCTGTTTCACGCTAGAGTGACTGCAGATTTTTCAATGTAGCAACTGCATCCCAGCTTAAGACAGCGATATGTAATAGTTCTCCTAATTAATGAAGGCTCATTAGAATGCTCTGCCTTGCTAACAGACATTTAAATTTATGCCTCTTTTTCGTTTCAAACACCATCCTATCATATATTTTAAAAATGTCATTTTCTTCAAACATAGCCTTAATAACACTGCTCTCCATGAGGCTGCTGAGATGGGAACTCAAGGAGTGAAATGTGCAGCCGTTTTACTTGGGTAGGTTTTCTTTTTTGAATCTATATTAAACAATTTACGTAAGACAGTGTTCTAAAAGAAAAGGAGGAGGGCAGTGGGACTAAATGAATAGTACTTTCAAAGAACTGGCAATGGCATAATTAGTCAGATTTTTTTACTCTATTAGATTTTATGACAACAAGTGGTTAATTAGGAAAACAGGTATTTCGTATAGTATTCCATAAGCTATAGGAGCAGAATTAGCCATTGGGCCCATCGAATCTACTCCGCATCAGACTTTATTTCTGTGTCAATTGGCCAGAGTAGTGGTATTAGTGACTTGAAGGGTTGCAGATAAAAGAGGGGTGCATTATCCATAAACCACTACCAGGTTCATACCTAAACAATGGTCATTTACACAAACTTAGCAAAGCAGCTGGACCTGTAGCTCAGCTTAAGTAACTGAGCAGAGATAGTAGCAGATACAAGATGATAGAGAAAGATGCTTAATCAATTCAGTCTGATTGATTTTTCTACCAATTATTTACAGTTGCAATGCAAGTATTAAGAAGAAAAATGATAAAGCTTTAACAGCATATGACATAGCTGTCAAAAATGGCAATGACCAACTTACTTCACTGTTTGCTGCAAAAATGGGACAAGGAATGTTAGATAAATTCTCCAAGACCAAGCATGTCAGCCTGGATGTCTTTTAATACTTCCTTGAAGATTCGGGCACATCCAGCACCAAAGTTGTTTTTCAGTGCAAACATTCAAGTACACATTTATAGAACTCACATTTTGCAATGAGACGTGAAAGCATCTCCAGATGCGAAAGCAAGTTCGGGCTCTGAGAAAGTCAATCGTTCTGCAGCTGTATGTTTTTAAGAGGCTCTCAATATTTTGAAGACTCAACGGATAATCTACTAAGGGAAGAAAGACGAGTCTTTGTGTTCTTTGTCAATATGAAATTGACTTTTAGATTTGGTTTACCTCAAGCAAACTATTTTAAAAAAACAAGCATTGAACTGTGAGTTGCTGGTTTTGATCCAGCATGTCTTTTATAAATTTAATCAGAAAAATTTCTACTGTAAATCCAAGGATTGCACTACTTTTTGACAGAACTCAAACATTTTGTAGCAAAGCATTTCTAATGTAACATTAGATATGCAGTTGATCTTAAATAAGTATAAAATAAAAATCTTTATCTAACTTGTTTCTTTTATTTTCAGAATTGTGTCTTGTGAAATAAAATAAAATACAGCAAAGTAGTTTACAAAAATCCAATCTCCCACTAAGTGTTCCTCATCTGCTTCTGGTTAGTAAGAACCCTAAAACATCAAACACATTGCTTTTCAAGTTAACCTCTTGAATGTGACAAGAGTGTGGTCAGACATTAGCAAGAGAATCTATTATGGAAATCAGAGTTCTCAACTGGTTTCTTGTTAATTTTACTTCAGGACTTTTGTAACATTGTTGCTTTTAACCTTTAGACAATCAATGATTCAAATTTTCATCTTGGTCAGAAGGCTGTAACTTAAGAGTTGAGCACAAATTCTACACTGGCAGTGCATGCAATGGAGGATATGCTGGACAATTCAAGATGCTATCTTTCATATGTTAAACAGAGGCCATCCTGCTCTTATGCAGATGTAAATCATTCCATGCAGCTATTCAAATATTTTGAAGAGTGTGTGTGTTCTTCTTGTTCTGGCCAACCCTCAACCAATATCATTGAAACAAATTGTGATCATTATCACATTGCTATTTGTGGGATCTTGCCTTGCAGTAATTATGCATTTCCTACAAGTCAACACACTTCAGCAGCATTTCATTAGCTGTAAATACTTCAGGATATCCTGAAATTATTGACAGCATTATATCACTTGCTAGTTCTTTCAGTCTGTATGTTCTAAGCTGCGGATAGAGCTGTACTACCTTCAGAGCAAAGATGTGTCAGATTCACCTGTCCTCAAACCACCTACCCTCAATCCACCATATACAATCATAAAAATGGGATTGCTGGCAACAGTAAGTTGGAATCAGCTGATGGTACAGAATTACTACTGGGGTCAAACTATAACCTTTTAAAGAACTTGCTGACACTGAATACAAACACCTGGGTAACACCAATATGCAGGTAAAGTGCAAAGTATCTAAGGAATTATTTACAAAATTCTAATGCACTTCTATCTACATGACTCATCTGAAAGAAATACAAATGGCAATTTGTGTTCTTTCCCTTTATTTGTTCTGCTGATGGCTTTAGATATTGCAGCATGTTACACAGGTTTAACGGGAATTCTTCATTTGCTGCTGGCCAACTGTGAGTTCTGTGTAAAATTTCTAATGATTTGTGCCAGAATGGCTTTGCAAAACAGATCATAATTTTTTTTCAGAAGATGATCAAAAGTCATAATGGGGTCATTGCTTTAGCTTCATTGTCTGTGTTTTATAAGTTCACATCAAAGGAGGTATGGTTAGGGCTGAACTCTTCAAAGCACAAGATCTTTTCAATAAATTCTTTAATGTAATGGCTTTCACATGATCATCTTCGCAATCTGAGCAGAAATGCATGTTTGCACTGCTTACTATCCAAGGGGTGGTACTTGTCATAGAAATCCAAGATGTATTCTTCAGCCTTGAACCCAAACTTCTGATACAACAGCATAGCAGAGTTACTGGCTGAGACATGGAGAGTCACATCCTTTCCCATGCAAGTCTGTGAAGTAGGAGAAGAACGTGAATTTGCAGGTAAACAAAAACCGCATTCAAAAAAACAACAATGATGTAGAATTGTACACTCAACCTGACTAAGAATATATTACTTGAATGTGGGGAATAAGTATTCACTTACGTGCCCTCTACAAACTTGATAAAGGAGTTCTGGAAAAATGGTTTACTGCATCTTTCATCTACATTAGCGTAGGAAAACATGAAAATCACTGCAGGAATTCATCACCTTAATAATTTTAAGCAAAGATGCACATGTCAAATTATTCCGAAGCACAGACTCCATTTGTCCTGCACTAAAATGCAGGGATTTTATAAGCCCAGAAACTGAGCTGTTAGTAGAATGAGCACAATGATGTGATGCCTAGACATCAAAATTGGCTACGGATAACTGTGGAGTCCGAAAGAGTAATGGCAATGATGAAGGGACATGTTTTGTGGTTATAGTAATGCAAGTTTTTTTCAAATGTGTGTTATAAGTCCAAACAAAATTCAAATTTTAAACCATTCTGGCTGAACAACAGATCTTAAATTTTACCATTATACAGTTTAACAATGCAACAAAATCAACCTGAATGAGGTGGTAAATCATGAAAGTTGCAATCCCAGCTCTCCTCCATTCTGGGTGAACCAGCAGGAAAGAAATATATGCCTGATTGTACTTCACATCAGGAACCATGAAGCCAAAGCCAATAATAACTTTTTTGTAGAGGACAACAACACTGAAATCTGGGTACTGTAGGCTCTCTGACAAGTCAATGCCTGTGTGGGTTAAAAGTAAGATTATATCATTAAATGTTTACAAACTAGTTTCAAGTTATACAGAGTATAATGTGGCATTGGCATTTTGAACAGTTATACTGCTGTCATACAACAATAATGTCTTTGATACTTCCAATATGACATTCAGATACAATAAATAAAATAAGGAAATAATATTTGAAATATCACTTTTAGCAGATTTCATCAAAGAATTTTGCCCAAACCTTTCCTTCACTAACAAATTATACCAGAATAATCTCCATATAAGTTGTTTTTGTCTGCCTCTCATAGACTACACCAGAGCAGGTTATGAGCATCCCAAATATAAATATATATTATATATTACACACATACATATACAGAGCTCCTTTAAAGGAATACAAGTTGGATTTTGTTGGCAAAGTTGAAGTAAACCTTCCACCATGAAATCTTGATATCCTTGAGAACCATATTCATCAGGACAAATTTATTCAGTTAATTTTAACACAATTATCTAATTCTATTTAAGCACTGGAATTCAGCAAACATTTTTCCCAATTAGATTGCAGAGCAGCCGTCAGTAGTTAAAATTAAATCTAATTGTGTAATATTTAGTTTCAGTTTTCAATTTATCTCGCTTCACTCTCAATTTAAAAAGAAACCCTCTTTTGCTGCCAATGTGCAGGAATGTGGTGGAACCTCTGTGCTCTCTGGTCTACACCAGTCACATCGCAGCCAGCTGCTACGTGATATATTAAAGTTATGTTTAAAATTCATAACATATCAGGAATCTAATCTTGTCAAAGGTTTAATGATTCATCCAAGCTTCGGATCATCCAGAACTCTGCTGTCTGCATCCTTATTTACCATCTAGCAGTTTTCAACTCTATGTTCATTAGATCCTAGCAACTTGATTTTAGAATTTTCATCCTCATTTTCAAGTTCCTCTCTTGCCACCCTATCCCTCTCTCTAATCTCCTCAAGCCCCATAACTCTCCAATAGAACTGTGTTTTTAACTGGTCTCTTGAGTTTTTCCAGTCGTAATTTCTCCACCATTAGTGATTATACCTTCAGCTTCAAAGACCCTACGATCTGGAATTCATTTCCTAATCTTCTCTATCTCTGACTACCTCTCTGCCTTTAACACATATCTTTGACTGACCTTCCTCTAAAACTTGTGTGCCCATCTTCCCCTCTCTGGCTGTTTAAGGCTTTGTAGTATACTTCTAGCAATGTGATTGCTCCCTTTTTGTTTTTAAGTTCTACTCAATTGAAGAACCATGTTAAGATATCATCCTCTTACTGCAATAATATATTAATTTATCAATATTGCAACACCATCTCTCTTTGCAACTCTCCCAGTCTTGCCTGAAGATTCTATACTGCCCAGAGTATTGAGCTGCCAGTATTTGCCCCTTCCTCAACCATGTCTCTGTGATAGCAATGATATCATTTCCCTGTATTAATCAGCACCCTTAATTTATTTGCCTTACTTGCAAGGCTCTTAGCATTAAAATATATGCCATTGAGTCTTGCAGTGATTGACTATATATGCCATACCAGCCAGTGCTTGTCTGTGCATCACCCCATTATATTTGCACACCATATTCTATTCCCCTACCAAATTAGTTTAAATTCCACCAACAGCACTGACAAGCACTGTTTCCAGCATGTTAGTCCTGTTTCAAATCAGACACAACCTGTACTAGTCCCACCTTTTCCAGAAACTAACCCAGGAATCCAAAGACCTCCACATGCTCCAAACCTTAAGCCATCTGCTCTATCCACTTTTCCTATACACAATACCACATAGCATTGTGATTAGTCACTGGAGGCATGGCCCGCTTTCTATTTATGTGTTTAGGTTTCCTTGGGTTGGTGATATCATTTCCTGTTCTTTTTCTCAGGGGGTGTTAAATGGGATCCAAGTCAATGTGTTTTGTCATTGGATCCCATTTACCACCCCGAGAAAAAGGTAACAAAATGACATCACAGGAAATGACATCACCAACCCAAGGAAACCTAAACACAAAAATAGAAAGTGGACCATACTACCAGTGCTTCATCCAGAGGCTCACTGAAGATGTTACCTAGCACGGTGACGAGACGTCTGAAAACGAACCTTCCAGCTCAGCAAGCAAACATGCATCCAGAACCTCAACCTGAGCTACAAATCTCAAAACTCGCTAAGATAAATAGCCTTTTACTACACTGTAACAATGACAAGATTTTCTGATTTTCAGCTATCTAATTTAGATGTGTTGTTGACAGTGAGGTAAATTTCACAGCAGTGTAAAAATGTTAGGTAATAATAATGGGAGATTTTAACTTCTCCAATAACTGGAGTGGACAAAGTATAAAATGCTTAAGAGGGGGCAGAGTTCTCTAAATGTGCCCAGGGGCCTTTTTAAGCCAACAAACAAAGTCCTACAGGACAGGGGGCAGTGCTTGATTAATTTTAGGAACAAACCAGGCAAGTGGTACAAGTATCAGAGTGGCAGGATTTCAGTGATAATGTCCATAGCTCAGTAAAATTTAAGGTAATCGTGGAAAAGGACAAAGGTGGAACTGGAAATAAAAGGTTCTGAATTGGGAAAAGGCCAATTTTAATAAGATAAGATAGGACTAAGCCAAAGTGGACTGGGAAAATCTGCACCACAGCAGTGAAGTCTTTCAAAACGAAAAAAGATTGCAGGGCCAACTCCTTCACAAAGATGAAAAACAGGACAGGTCCAAAGAATCATGTCTGTTGATCATTGTAAAGAATGGATAGGAAAGTAAAGGGGAGCTTATGGTAACTACCAAGGACTCAAAACACCAGAAGCCCAAGAAGTGTATGGAAGGGTTGCTTGAAAAAGAAATTAGGAAAGTAAAGAGTGAACATGGAAGACAAAATGGCAGATAAAATAAAGGAAAATCGAAAAGAATTTTATAAGTTTATTAGGAGCAAGAGGATAACCAGGGAAAAGCAAGTTGAGATCAACTCAATTTTCCTGTGTTATTGTCATCTCCCTTAATTTCATCAGTGCCCAAAAATCTATCGATTCTACTCTTGAATGTAATCATCAAATGAGCATCCATAACACCTTGGGATAGAATTCCCAAAGATCCACAACATTGCAAAGAATGAAAGCACTTAATGACTGACCGGATTCCTAGTTCCATTCTCTGCAGGCAGCAGAATTAATCTCTTAGCATCTACCTGTCAATTTCAATGAAGTCACCTCTCACTGCACAATGTTCAACACTATTCTCGACTCCTGTGATACCGAAGCAGTCCACAGCCATATGCAGCTAGACCTGGACAACATCCAAGCTTGGGCTGTAAAGTAGCAAGTAACGTGTGCACCATACAAGTATCAAGCAACAATCATCTTAAACAAGAGCATCTAACTGTATCCACTTAATATTCAACAGCATAGCATCACTGCATGTCACAATATCACCATCCTAGGGCTTACTATCGATAAGAAGCTGGACTAGACCACTTACATGAATACCTCACTGAGAGCAGGTCAAAGGCTAAGAATTTAACTCACCACCTGTCTCTCCAGGGCACAAGTAAAGAATGTGATGGAACACTATTGCCTAAGTTGCTGCTCCAACAATACACAAGAAGCACAACACCAGCCAGAACAAAGCAGCCTATTTCATTAGCACCCATTTAATCACTTTCAAAATTCTCTCCCTTCACCACCAACACACAGTGGCAGGGTATCATCTACAGGGCTTACATGTTATCTCCAATCATCCTGGCTCTTCAATCACACCTACCACCTAGTAAGGATAATGACAGCAGATGCAGAGGAACACCACCAGAACAAGTTCCTTTCCAAACCATACATCATCCTCACTTGGAACAATGTTGCTCTTCCATCACTGTTGTTGGGTCAAAATCCTGGAACTCCCTTCCTAACAACATTTTGGTGTTTCTAAGCCCAAAGACTGCAGTGGTTCTTCTCAAGGGCAATTATAGATGGGTAATAAATGATGGCCTCGTCCAGGGGTGGGGAACCTGCGGTGGCCTTCTAGGCCATTGTCTTTGGCCTTTTGAATGAATCCAAATTTTGCAGAACAAATCTTTTATTTTTTATTAATATTTATATTCTCCTACTGAACCAAAATCAAGATGCCCTTAAGGTCAAAAATGACGGATATCCATCTAGAGAATCAGCTAAAACTGCAGACCTCCATGCTGCAACCAAATATTCAAATGCTTTCCTACCAAAAGCAGTCACAACAAAGTCATTAAAAGGTTAGTTAACTTTAGAATTAACATTTTTTTTAGTTAGTTAGTACATAGTAGTTAGATTTTTACAAAATAATGTGAATTTTGAAGAATATATAATTGAAGTTTCTTGGATGCGACCTTATTAGATTACAACTAACATAATGCAGTCTTCCAACATGAAAAGGTTCCCCACCTCTGACCTAGTCAGCAATGCCCACCTCCCATCAACCAAAGTTGTTCTTATATAGTACATTCAATCTCACGTCATAGAAAAATGCCCTTAACGTAGTAATCAATTGAGTGTATCGTTGTGACAAGTACAGGTAGTTCTGAGGTGACGTGCATTTCAGAAGCGCGATTTGGCTATACCGTCACTAACAAATGAGGGAACGGTATTTTGGAGAATGCTTACCTCCGTTGGCAATAGTGCAATTCCAGCGGGGATCAGCGTGCGTGCGCTTCATTCTGCGCATGCGCCATTGTGCCCACCGAAATCTCTGCACATGCACCAACGTTCTTGCTATTCTGCACATGTGCCAGTGTCTGTACATGTGCCAATGTCAGCTGCCAAGGTACTGTGGAGAGCAGCTTTCTTACATTTTTAAATGTACTACGTTACATTTACTTTTGTTTTGTTAATAAATATGATTTCAACCTTCATTCAGGCTGTGCTATACTTTGTGTTAGACCTTTTGGTGATTTTTGAGCGATCGTGAATGACATTCTCTGCTGGTCTGTCCCTAACCCCACTTTTCCCATAGGTTTCATTATTTCTATGAAGCCAGGTTTCGCTGGGATGTGACTAAGGCGTTATAGCAGAACTCTTTGTATATCCCTCTTAGTTACTAAGAACACCATTACTTAATAGTAACTCAGGTAGGATCTCACCTATCAAATTCAAGTAAGACTGCCTTACTTTCACCTTGTGATTTGTGTGTAATGCCACCCACCCATTGAAACCCACGTATAGATATTAGTCCGTTTAAATGATATCATTGTTTTCTATTCTTCCTACCTTAAGTGGATAATCTCACATTTTCTTACATTATATTCCATCTGCCTCCTCATTTTGCCCACTCGTTTAAGTCTCTCCATATTCTTTTGCATCCTCCTCACCATTTTAAACATCAATGATGTTCCATTTAATAGTACTCATCTTTGCGTCAAGTCCACAGCAGAGTGAAGTTGGATGATATTTCACTGTATAAAGAAAGGATTTAAAATACCTGGCCAGAAGAATTCATGGCACATCGAGTTTATTGTAGGAATAAAATTAGGGCAGACGTAGCAGTAATCAACAGGGGCATCAGCTTCTGCTTTCCAAGTAGGATCATTCCGGTTTGGATAGGCCCGGATTTCGGCCAGTAGTTGTAGTTTAAGTGGATTGCATTCAAAGTCACGCCTAATGATTCAAAACAAAAAGGATACTCACTTTGTGAAGTAGCAACTATAGTAATTGTCCCTCTGAAAGTTTCAACACACAAAACCATGAGAAATCTAACTGCACTTTCTAGGAGAAATCTATACCTGATATATGGTTTGAGGACTCGCGAAGTGTAGGGGCTGATTATGCTTTGGTTCATTAACATGTCTCCTGATCCAATCAGTCGGTGTATAAACTTTGTCTTTTGATGTTGATATCCTTTCATGTGTGAGAAAGACATCTGCAAAGAATCAGCAATAAAAAAAAATCAAAAACACTCCTGCCAAACACTAGACCCTGAGTGCTTGTCAGCTGAAGCAGCGAGTTAGTGATCTGGAAGGTTTCTGGTCTAATGATGTTAGCCAACCTCAGATAGATTGGTACTTCCCAGCTTCGTCAGTGCACTTGGAAGGTGGGCAAGGTGGTCAACCACAGTTCTTTACCTAGATTTCCTATTGGAAATCCATGCATACTTATCAAATGAGAACAAATGCAATATCTGCTGAAATGACTCAATGACCAAGCTCACAGATAAAGTCACTTGGAAGTGCAAGTAGAGGTCAATCGGTATCCCAAAAATAAGTATCCCAGCCAGAGGTCAACATTTTCTGGGTTGGGGTTGGGGTAGATATCTTTGGGAGGTGAGATCTTATAAACAACCTTCAGTCATTTGATCAGCCACAAACTCATTGAAAGATGGTGGAAGATCCAAGTGCACGACAAAGGAAGAACAACAACAATGCTTAGTTAAAAAAACAACTTTGGCAAATCATTTCCATGAACTCCATCCTGTTGTAATACCAATACAAAACAAACATCAGTCTGTGCATTTATGTTAAAAAAAAAGGACTGTATTCAATATAAATAAGATCACCACAAATATAAAACCAAACTTATTCAAATAAATCATCTCTTGTAGAAAACAAATAAACAACACAAAGTATGAAAGAGTGGTAGTGTCCAGTATTGTGATTGAGATGGGCTGTCCTTAAAAGAAACATCCAACTCGGCCAACTCTCCATTCTTTCCCAGAACTTTGCTTTATTATCAGGATTTGTCTGTTAACACCAATGCACAAATGATTCATGATTGTGCATGCTGTTGAGCTGATTCTTCAAAATTAAAATTTAATGTAGAACTTAAAATATTTTATTACAAGTGTATCTTAATTGGTTTTTGTAAATACTTGTTACTATGAGAGATGTCTGCTAATATGCACGCTTCTTGGTGTCAGCAACCTCAGCCTTATTACTAATTCACAAATTTAAATGATTACCTCAGACATGCTAATCCTGTAATCTCTGAACCTTGGCAATTTACTCCTCGAAACGGATGCAACTCTGCCTCCTTTTCTGTCATTTAATATTTCATTGTTTGAATTATTTAAGTCATGAAGTGCCACTTTTAAAAATGAGTTCTCATTAGCTAATAAACCCTAAAATTGATTTGTGTCACCAACCTGTTATCAATTTAATGATACTTGGGCTTAATCTTTGTGTGTTCTCTATGATAGCATAGCAATGTGACTGATGAGTGCATAAATGCAAACACAGTCTGATACAATCACCTTATATCAAAATTGCTGCAGAAATCAAGACTACATTCAGAAGCAACACAATGCAATTTCTTTAAAAGCAAAATACTGTTTGAAATCTGAAGTAATTACAAAGAATAAAGAATGCTGGAGAAGCTCAGCATGTCTGGCACCATCTGTGGAAATAGAAACACAGAAATGTTTTGAATCTTCTGAAGACGTTCTGATGCTGCCAGACCTGCTGAGTTTCTCCGGCATTCTTTCTGCTTGTTTGAGTGCAATTTTTTTCTTGCTACCATAGCCCATCAGCCGAATCATTTGAATTAACTGGAAGAGAAAAAAATTGAAAGAATAAAATTAATCTGTAAATAGGTTTCTTAAGTATTTGTTCCCTCAGGTCATCAGAAACTCATACTGCTCATACTAATAAACAAGTCATGCTTTATTACACAATCTCAAAACCTGATGATACTGAAAGGAAAAGCATATTCGCCTGTTTTGCTACTATCCTCACTCACCTGGTACCGGTCCAAAATCCGGAAGTCTTGACTAGTGGTCCGAAAGGTCCCAACATCCATTGGTATCTGGGCATGGTCACTTTCCTTTGCTCCATACTGCCCACCAACCAATGACACTGCAGCTTCAACAGCTTGATCCAGGTCAAAGAGGGGCAAACCACGTTCCTTTTTGGCCTGTCTCACGAGCAGTTTGCGGCGCAGTCGCTTGGCCTCTAAACTTAAGGCTACTGCATGGGGACAAGATTCTAGCCTTCGGAGTAGAAGTCTCTCATCATACATACTGAGGGCAATACACTTGGGAGCAGGCACCTCTACAACTTTCTCCGTCTGGATTTTTTTCCTGTCTCGAACGCTAAATTGAGACAGTTCAATGGCATCCTCGGGTTCTTCAATATCAGCTTCCATTTTCTCAGCTCTCTCCTCATCCTCCTCCACATCACACTTGATTTGTTCATCTGCCTTTACTTTCTTCCTGCTTATGATCATGGTGCCAGTGGTCACATTGGGAGGTGGCACATATTCTATTCCAGGATCAATAACACCATCCACATCACCCTCTTCATCATCTACAGGGGAGGAAATGTAAAATACTCACTTCCAATATCTATTCAGTCTTTTTTTCTGGATCGCACTGTACATTACACAATGACAATTTTTAACTTGACATATTGTTGAAAACAAAATAAGAAGAACTATACCAATTTGAATGCCAGTTAGGGGTTGAAAATCCAATTACGAATGGCATGAGGAAGAGTTTTAGAGCGAGAAAGTCTACCTGTATTCACAGCTTCCAACTTGGTTTTCCTGTTTCCCATGGACTCCTGCTCCCTTGCCAATACCATCTCTGGCAACTACCCTTAATATCCACAAACTCTTTCAAACACCACTTTTTTTTGTGCCACTCCTAGGAAAGACCTCTTCCTCATGCCATGCATAACTGGTTTTTCAAACTCCCAACTGCCTATCAATTGATACTTCTCACTGCCATAAAAAAAAAGAACAGCTCTAAAGAATGGTCACTGGACCCAAAATATTAACTCTGCTTTCTCTCTACAGATGTTGCCAGACCTGCTGAGTTTGTCCAGCAATTTTTATTTTTGCTTCTAACTACCATAATACCCAAGTATCAATAGATTGACTCATCCCTCAGATGCTCCTTTGACACTTTTGTCCACATCAAAATCTTCACACTCTCATCCTAGTCACTGGTGCAAGTTTGGACAAAGGAGGCAGCTATACAGCCAATGTTTACAGACCAAACATTGCATCCACAATGCCAAGCCTAAATGTGCACAGGATACTTACCAAATCAATCCTAAACAGGTTCTATTTAAAGGCAGTTCTACACATTTCGAAGAATTTGTTGCTGTCTTTTAGCCTATGTCTTTGGATGGATGAAAATATCATCAGCAATGGCCCAACATGTGTAAAAAGACTGTTGCTATGTGACTGAACACATGCACACAACTGGCTGTACTTGTATTGGAAATGGAATCCTTACAGACATTCCAGGTTAACACCTAATCTGGGTGCTTAGTACAAAGTGAGATTTTATTGGAAATCTCTGGCTGACAGTTACTAGGTAGTCATATGCTACAAAAGTATTTCTCCCATATAAACAAAAGTCATGAGGATAAGTGTTTTGGGATCAAATCTGTGGCCAATCTTTGCCACACGCAGAAGGAGAACATTCTTATAAAAAGTTACTCTCTTTATTAATAAAAGTGCTGTAAACCCTATGTGAAAGCACATTGCTAGGTCAACAGATTTACTAATTAGACCTGTAGTCGCTGACCAACAATGGATGATTCCTCAGAAATACTTAAATTTTGGAAGTCTCCTCTTAGTTTTCAAACTCCTTCCAAAGACTTGACTTTCCCTGTCATACAACACTCTGATATCTGTGGTCCCGCAATTTCAGCCTATTCTGCAGCTCCAATTTCAATCACACCTTGAACACTATGCCTTCTGCCAGCCCTAAGCTCTAGAATGACCTTGATAAAAATGGTCTCGCTACCCTTCTCTCTCCTACTTCAAGTTAAAATTTACTTCTTTGACCAAGGTTAAGGTAGGTTGTGAAAGCAACTCCTTCTGCAGCTTCACTGTTAGTTTTGAGAGTTAACTTGGGGTAACTTGAAGCCTTTATTATATTTATGCAAATGTAAAATGTGGTAAAATTGTACTTAAATATTAATTTAATACACCAGGTCTTACGTTTTAAAGGGTTCATTATGTTCTAAAGATTCAGACATTTACTCTGGTAGACTCCCAAGAATAAACACCTCAGCAGGAATGCGAAGGAGTTTGTATGTGTTTTGTCAAACAATGAGCTGCTGCTCAACTTGTTTTGTCTTATTTTGCAACAACAGCTATCTGCTTTGGAGGGACTGTTAGCAGACTCCTGTCACCTGCTAATGTCACAACAGATGATGCATTCTCAGCTTGCAAGAGGCTAAACCAACAACCTTTCTGCCAGGGAGGGTGAAGAGAGAGAGAGAGAGAGAGAGAGAGAAAAAGAGAGCGCGCACAAGAGAGACACCTCCAGCCCTTGATGTTGCGCCAACCTGTGAAACCAATCTGAAGCTGATCTAACCTACACTATTGCATTATCAACCATATACTTATCCAATGACCATTTAAATGCCCTTAAAGTCCACTACTATTGCAGCAGGACATTCCACACCCTTACTACTTTGGGTAAAGAACCTACCTCTAACATCTGTCCCATATCGATCACTCCTCAATTTAAAGCTATGTCCCCTCATTGTAGCCATCACCAGAGAAAAAAAGGCTCTCCATGTCCACCCTATCTAATCCTCTGATCATCTTATATGCCTCTATTAAGTCACCTCTCAACCTCCTTCTTCGCTGTAATGAAAACAGCCTCAAATCACTCTGCCTTTCCTCATAAGCCCTTTCCTCCATACCAGGCAACATCCTCTGCACCCTTTCCAATGCTTGGTGATTTCCTCGAATTCCAGGGGCAGCAATTACTGTTTTATGTGCAGTTGCATTGTTTTGGAACTTTGGAAAAAAAATGTCAAAACAACAGCAGTTTTAAAAGAGAGAACAAAGGAAGCACATGGTGAGATCATTGCAGGAGAGAGAGAGAGAGAGAAAGAACCTGCACAGTTACTGCCTTTGCTGTTTGAATTCACGTGTCGCTGGACATCGGAGTGGGTCTGGAAAAATTAACAAACAGTGAATTTCACAACTAATCTTGGAGGAACCAGTTTGGGCGAAGTTCACAACACAGAATCAGATAAGTTAATCATTGTTTTAAGTCTGTCCAATAGAAAGGCTGCAGTAGTGAGTGGAGTGGGTTCTTTCTTGATTATATGTTTTTGGAGATAAGTCTCTTGATTAAACTTAAAATATAAGCCACACTATTAATTCAACCTGGGGCAGTGTTTTGCAGAGGATTAAGATGGTGTTATTTTGGGGGTCTGTAGATTGTGAAGGAGCAAAAATGGCCTTTAATAGAGTGATATGTACTTCTTGTCAGATGTGGGAGTTTAAAGAGAGTTACTGTGGATTATATCTGCCATAAGTGCCGTTGGATGCGAATCTTATCAGATCGATGGATTGATTGGAGAAACAATGAGGAATTTTTAACAACAACAGTATTTGATAGATGGCAGTTATATGAAAAGGCAGGGGGAGGGGGGGAAAGAGTCTCAGATACCCTTCCTGGAGTTAACTCATCTATGTGAGATGTGAGTGTAAGAGAGATAGGCACCTAGGGCAGGGGTCTTTTGTGGATATACCTATTTAAAACAGGTATGCTGTTTTGGAAAATGTAGGGAGTGATGGATTCTCAGGGGAACGTAGCACGAACAGCCAAGTTTCTGGTATTGAGACTGGTTCTAATGCAACGAGAGGTACGTCAGGTTCCAAGAGATCAACTGTGTTAGGAGATTCTGTAGTCCAAGGTACAGACAGACTTTTCTGTGGCCAGCAGCGAAAAAGCAGAACGGTGTGTTGCTTCCCTGGTGCCAGGATCAAGGATGTCTCAGAGAGGGTGCAGAATGTTCTCACGGGGGAGAGGGGCCAGCAAGAGGTCATTGTCCACATTGGAACCAACGAAATTGGAAGGGAAAGGGTTGAGATTCTGAAGGGAGATTACAGAGAGTTAGGCAGAAATTTAAAAAGGAGGTCCTCAAGGGTAGTAATATCTGGATTACTCCCGGTGCTATGAGCTAGTGAGGGCAGGATTAGGAGGATAGAGCAGATGAATGCATGGCTGAGGAGCTGGTGTATGGGAGAAGGATTCACATTTTTGGATCATTGGAATCTCTTTTGGGGTAGAAGTGACCTGTACAAGGAGGACAGATTGCACCTAAATTGGAAGGGGATTAATATACTGGCAGGGAAATTTGCAAGAACTGCTAGGGAGGATTTAAACTAGTAAGGTATAGACAGGATAGATCGAGTGAATCCTTAGAAGAGCATGAAGGAAGTAGGAGTATACTTAAGAGGGAAATCTGGAGGGCAAAAAGGGGACATGAGATAGCTTTGGCAAATAGAATTAAGGAGAATTCAAAGGGTTTTTACAAATACATTAAGGACAAAAGACTAAGTAGGGAAAGAATAGGGCCCCTCAAAGATCAGCAAGGCGGCCTTTGTGTGGAGCCGCAGAAAATGGGGGAGATACTAAATGAGTATTTTGCATCAGTATTTACTGTGGAAAAGGATATGGAAGATATGGACTGCAGGGAAATAGATGGTGACATCTTGCAAAATGTCCAGATTACAGAGGAGGAAGTGCTGGGTGTCTTGAAATGGGTAAAGGTGGATGAATCCCCAGGACCTGATCAGGTTTTAGATTAGATTACTTACAGTGTGGAAACAGGCCCTTCAGCCCAACAAGTCCACACCGACCCGCCGAAGCGCAACCTACCCATACCCCTACATGTACCCCTTTTTACCTAACACTATGGGCAATTTAGCATGGCCAATTCACCTGACCTGCACATCTTTGGACTGTGGGAGGAAACCGGAGCACCCAGAGGAAACCCACACAGACACGGGGAGAATGTGCAAACTCCACACAGTCAGTCGCCTGAATCGGGAATTGAACCCGGGTCTCTGGCGCTGTGAGGCAGCAGTGCTAACCACTGTGCCACCGTGCCGCCCACTAGGTGTACCCGACAACTCTGTGGGAAACTAGAGAAGTGATTGCTGGGACTCTTGCTGAGTATTTGTATAATCGATAGTCACAGGTGAGATGCTGGAAGACTGGAGGTTGGCAAACGTGGTGCCACTGTTTAAGAAGGGCGGTAAGGGCAAGCCAGGGAACTATAGACCAGTGAGCCTGACCTCGGTGGTGGGCAAGTTGTTGGAGGTAATCCTGAGGGACAGGATGTACATGTATTTGGAAAGGCAAGGACTGATTAGGGATAGTTAACATGGCTTTGTGCATGGGAAATCATGTCTCACAAACTTGATTGAGTTTTTTTGAAGAAGTAACAAAGATGATTGATGAGGGCAGAGCAGTAGATGTGATCTATATGGACTTCAGTAAGGCGTTCGACAAGATTCCCCATGGGAAACTGATTAGCAAGGTTAGGTCTCATGGAATACAGGGAGAACTCGCCATTTGGATACAGAACTGGCTCAAAGGTATAAGACAGGTTGGTGGTGGAGGGTTGTTTTTCAGACTGGAGGCCTGTGACCAGTGGAGTGCCACAAGGGTTGCTGCTGGGTCCTCTACTTTTTGTCATTTACATAAACGATTTGGATGCCAGCATAAGAGGTACAGTTAGTAAGTTTGCAGATGACACCAAAATTGGAGGTGTAGTGGACAGCGAAGAGGGTTACCTCAGATTACAACAGGATCTTGACCAGATGGGCCAATGGGCTGAGAAGTGGCAGATGGAGTTATATTCGGATAAATGCGAGGTGCTGCATTTTGGGAAAGCAAATCTTAGCAGGACTTATACATTCAATGGAAAGGTCCAAGGGAGTGTTGCTGACCAAAGAGACCTTGGAGTGCAGGTTCATAGCTCCTTGAAAGTGGAGTCGCAGGTAGATAGGATAGTGAAGAAGGCGTTTCTTTATTGGTCAGAGTATTGAGTACAGGAGTTGGGAGGTCATGTTGTGGCTGTACAGGACATTGGTTAGGCCACTGTTGGAATATTGCGTGCAATTCTGGTCTCCTTCCTATTGGAAAGATGTTGTGAAACTTGAATGGGTTCAGAAAAGATTTACAAGGATGTTGCCAGTTGGAGGATTTGAGCAATAGGGAGAGGCTGAACAGGCTGGGGCTGTTTTCCCTGGAGCATCGGCAGCTGAGGGGTGACCTTATATAGGGGTGACCTTTACAAAATTATGAGGGGCATGGATAGGGTAAATAGGCAAAGTCTTTTCCCTGGGGTTGGGGAGTCCAGAACTAGAGGGTGAGGGTGAGAGGGGAAAAATTATAAAAGAGACCCAAGGGGCAACGTTTTTACATGTATGGAATGAGCTGCAAGAGGAAGTAGTAGAGGCTGGTACAATTGCAACATTTAAGAGCCATTTGGATGGGTATATGAATAGGAAGGGTTTGGAGGGATATGGGCCGGGTGCTGGCAGGTGGGACTAGATTGGGTTGGGATAACTGGTTGGTATGGATGGGTTGGACCGAAGGGTCTGTTTCCATGCTGTACATCTCTATGACTCTATACTTCATATAATGCGGCGACCAGAACTGCATGCAATATGTTTTTGTACAGTTGCAACATGATCTCATTGCTCCAAAACTCAATCGCTCTACCAATAAAAGCTAACACACTGTACACCTTAACAATCCTATCAACCTGGGTGGCAACTTTCAGGGAGCTATGCACATGAACACAGAGATCTCTCTGCTCATCTATACTACCAAGGATCTTACCTTTAGCCCAATACTCTGTATTCCTGTTACTCCTTCCAAAGTGAATCACCTCACACTTTTCTGCATTAAACTCCATGTACCACGTCTCAGCCCAGCTCTGCAGCTTACCTATGTCCCTCTGTAACCTGCAACATCCTTCTGCACTGTTCACAACTACACCAATCTTAGTGTCAAACACAAATTTACTAACCCATCCTTCTACACCCTCATCCAAGTCATTTATAAAAATGACAAGCAACAGTGGCCCCAAAACAGATCCTTGCAGTACACCACGAGTAATAAACTCCAGGATGAACATTTCCCATCAACCACCACCCTCTGTCTTCTTTCAGCTAGCCAATTTCTGATCCAAACCGCTAAATCAGCCTCAATCCCAGGGCTTCGTATTTTCTGCAAAAGCCTACCGTGGGAAACCTTATCAAACACTTTACTAAAATCCATATACACCATACCAACTGCTTTACCCTCAGCCACCTGTTTGGTCACCTTCTCAAAAAACTCAGTAAGGTTTGTGAGGCATGACCTATCCTTCACAAAATCATGTTAGCTATCCCTCATCAAATTATTCTTCTCTAGATGATTATAAATCCTATCTATCTCTTATAATCCTTTCCAACACTTTACCCACAGCTGAAGTTAAGGGTCACTGGTCTATAATTACCAGGATTGTCTCTACTCCCCTTCTTGAACAAGGGGACAACATTTACTATCCTCCAGTCTTCTGCCACTATTCCTGTAGACAATGATGACATAAAGATCAAAGCCAAAGGCTCTGCAATCTCCTTCCTAGTTTTCCAGAGAAGGTTAGGATAAATCGTAAATGGCCAAGAGGACTTATCTATTTTCACACTTTCCAGAATTGCTAACGCCTTCTCCTTATGGACCTCAATCCCATCTAGTCTAATAGCCTGTATTGCAGTATTCTCCTCGACAACACTGTCTTTTTCCTGTGTGAATACTGAGGAAAGATATTCATTTAACACCACTCTTACCTCTTCAGACTCTATGCACAACTTTCCACTACTGTCCTCGACTGCCCCTAATCTTACTCTCGTCATTCTTTTACTCCTGACATAGTTATAGAAAGCTTTAGGGTCTTCCTTGATCCTACCTGCCAAAGACTTATGTCGCCTCCTGTGTCTTCTTATCTCTCTCTTCAGGTCTTTCCTGGCTTGGAACTCTCCAGTGCCCTAACTGAGCCTTCACATCCCATCTTTACATAAGCCTCTTCCTTCCTCTTGACAAGTGATTCAACTTTAGTCAACCACGGCTCCCTCGCTCGACCACTTGCGCCCTGCCTGACAGGTACATACTTATTAAGGTCACGCAGTAGCTGTTCCTTGAACAGGCTCCACATTTCCATTGTGCCCATCCCCTGCAGTTTCCTTCCCCATCCTATGCATCCTAAATCTTGCCGAATAGCATCATTAATTGCCTTTCACCCAGCTATAATTCTTGCCCTGCGGTATATACCTATCCCTTTTCATCGCTAAAGTAAACTTAATCAAACTGTGCTCACTATCACCAAAGCGCTCACCCAACTTCAAATCTAACACATGGCCAGGTTCATTACCCAGTACCAAATCCAATGTGGCCTCGCCTCTTGTGGGCCTATCTACAAACTGTGTCATGAAACCCTCCTGCACACAATAGACAAAAATTGACCCATCTGAGGTATTCGAAATCTGGCATTTCCTGTCAATATTTGGAAAGTTAAAGACCCCCATAAAACTACCCTATTACTCTCACTCTTATCAAGAATTATCTTTGCAATTCTTTCCTCCACATCTCTGGAATTATTCGGAGGCCTATAGAAAACTCCCAACAGGGTGACCTCTTCGTTCCTGTTTCTAACCTCAGCCCTTACTACCTCAGTAGGCAAGTCCTCATCAAACTTCCTTTCTGCCACCATAATGCTGTCCTAGACTAACAATGCCACATCTCCTCCTCTTTTACCACCTTCTCTAAACTGCGGAACCTGTAACAACCAGTCCTGTCCCTGCCCTATCTGTGTCTCCGAAATGGCCACAACATTGACGTTCCAGGTACCAAGCCATGCTGCAAGTTCACCCACCTTATTCCGAATGCTGCTGGTGTCGAAGTAGACATACTTCAAACACCTTCCTATCTGCCGGTACACTCCTGCGACCTTGAAATCTTATTCAAGAGTTCACTACTCTCAATCTCCTGTAGTGGAGCTAAAATTCAGGTTCCCATCCTCCTGCTGAATTTGTTTAAATCCTCCCGAAGAGCATTAGCAATACATCCCCCCACCCTCCCCCAAAAGAAATTGGAACTCCTCTGGTTTAGGTGTAGACCGTCCTGTTTGTAGAGGTCCCACCTACCCCAGAATGAGCCCCAATTATCCAGGTATCTGAAGCCCTCCCTCCTGCACTATCCCTGTAGCCACGTGTTCAATTGCTCTCCCTCCCTCTATTCCTCACCTCACTAGCACATGATATGGGTAACAAACCAGAGATAACAACTTTGTTTGAGCTCTAAGCTTCTACCCTAGCTCCTTGACTCACAACCCATTTTCCTACCTATGTCATTGGTACTTATGTGGACTATGACTTGGGGCTGCTCCCTCTCCCCCTTAAGGATCCTGAAAACACGATCCGAGACATCACAGGAGGCAACACACCAACCACGAGTCTCTCTCATTCCCACAGAAACGCCTTCCAAATCATCCTGACTCTTAAACAGATTACCATTCCTTCAGTCATTAGGTCAAGATCTTGAAGACCCCTCCCTAACAGCATTTTAGGTGTTGGATGGAGGCTTGCTCGCTGAGCTGAAAGGTTCATTTTCAGACTTTGCGTTACCTTACTAGGTAACATCTTCAGTGGACCTCGCACGAAGCAATGCTGAAAATTCCTGCTTTCTATTTATATGTTTGGATTTCTTTGGGTTGGAGATGTCATGTCCTGTGGTGATGTCACTTCCGGTTCCTTTTCTCATGGGTCTAACTCCTATGTGTTTGTTGATAAATCTGTCAACAAACACAAGTTAGACCCCATCTTCCACCCCCTGAGAAAAGAGGAAGTGACTTCATCACAGGAAATGACATCACCACGGGAAATGACATCACCAACCCAAAGAGACCCAAAAATATAAATAGAAAGCAGGAATTTTCAGCATTGCTTCGCATGAGGTCCACTGAAGATGTTACCTAGTAAGGTAACAAAACGTCAGGAAATGAATCTTTCAGCTCAGCAAGCAAATCTACATCCAAAACCACAACCTGAGCTACAAATCTTCTCAAAACTCGCATTTTAGGTGTACCTATACATGGACTACAGCAGTTCAAGACTTCTCACCAGCATCATCTCAAGAGCAATTAGAGCTGGGCAAATAAGTGTTTACCATGCTAGTGCACCAACACCCATGAATAAATATTTAAAGACTACATTTACAACCAATGAAATACTTTTCAAAAGTGTTTTAAAACATCCTGAAGGGATGAAATACACTAAATAATTTTCAAGTTCTTTCAGCTTGTAAATTCTCCAATCTCAAACTTTAAAATCTCAGTGTTTACCAGACTTTTCTTTGTATTTTCACAACAACTTCTGTTTAAAGCCAAAAGAGCAATTTAATGACAGCTGCCTTTATTCACCTCACTCTATATTTACTAAGTAAAGTTTATTATGATATACAATCTATTAAGAGGAATCTGAAAAGTCTTACAGTCCTGTCTTACTGTACAAGAGGAGATTGCAGTAATAAGTAATTTTACTTTCCATTTTAAAGGAGAAGCCAAAAATGCAGTTGCGATATCCCAGAAAATACAACTTCAAGAAATTTTATTATTTGCTTATCTGAAACTCTTTTTTGTTCAAATTAAAAACAGGCTAATAGACATTCACAGCACAGAGGATGCCTTCCAATTGCAAGTCAGCAAAGATCTGACTACACTACTCCCATTTTTCAGCTCTTGGCCCACAGTTCTGCGGACTATGGCGATGCAAATGAATATCTAAAGACTGCCTATGTGTTGGGAGAGTTTCTAAATCAATCTTTCTTTCAGGCAGTGAATTCCAAACTCCTGCTACCTTCTGGGTGATAAAGTTTCTCAACTTTGGTCTTACCCTTTTGCCTCTTTCTTTTAAAACTATACCATATTGTTACTGACCCTTTCACAGTGGAAAAAGTGCCTTCCTATCCACCCTATCTATGCCACTCAGTCTTCTAGAACTTTATGAGATTCACCCTCAACCTTCCCTTGTCTAAGGAAAGCATAACATATCCAATCTTTTGTCACAGCTCAGACCGACCAGCCCAAAAAGCATTCTGGCAAATCTCCTCTGCACCCCCTTTTATGCAATCACTTTCCTTCATATAATGCGGTGACCAGAACTGTACACAGTACTCCAGCTGTGGCCTAATTAACATTTTACTGCATTATCTTCCAACTCCTGTATTCTATATCCCTCAACTAATAAAGACAAGTATTCAATATGCCTTCTTAACTACCTACTTGTTCTGCTACCTACACAGACCTGTGCATATATACACCAAGGACCCTTTGATCTTCAGTACTTTTCAGGGTCTTACCATTCATAGTATATGCCTTGCTCTTCCTAAATCTGCCAAGAAAACAAGGTTAAATTCCATTTGCCACTGCTCTGTCCACCTGATGAGTCCATTGGTATCTCAATGCAGTTTATACTTTTCCATCTAACTATATACCAGTCTACTAAATTTCATGACATCCACGAACTTTTCAATCATACCCTCTACATTTATGTCCAAATCACTCATATGAACCACAAATAGCAAGGACATCAGCACAGTGTCTGCAAAACCCCACTGGAAACAGACTTCCATTCACAAAAGCATCTCTCCACCATTACCCTTTGCTTTATGCATCTCAGCCAATTTTGGATCCAAAGCACCACTTTGCCTTGGATCCCATGTCCTTAACTTTCTCGACCGGTCTGTCATGACAGTCCTTATTAAAAGTCTGGCTATGGTCCACGTAGACCACAACCTCAACACTTGTCTCCTCAAAACATTCAATCAGTTTTGTCAAACATGACATTCCCTTAACAAATCCAAGCGAACTATCCCCAACTCTTACATGTCTCTCTACGTGCAGATATACTCTATCCCCCAAAATTCTTTCTAATAACTCCCCATCACTAAGGTTAAGTTGACTAACCTGCAATTTCCTCCCTTTTGTAATAATGGGACTTTAGCAGTCCTCCAGTACCTCATCTATGGCAACAGAATATTTGAAAGTTACTGCCAGGGCCCCAAATATATCCTTTCTTGCATCAACGAGGCCTGGGGATTTCTCCACTTTTAAGATGCTAAACCCTTTAGCACCTCCTCTCTGTCTCCATTAACTTATTCTAAAATATTTTTACAATTCCTCACTCTGATATCTATACATGGGTCATCCTTTTCGACAGTGAAGACTGACACAAATTATTCACTGAGGACTGTCCCCATGTCTTCCAAATCAACACACAATTTACCTCTGTGGTCTCGAATGGACCATACTCCTTCCCTAATTACGCTCAATATTTATGTAATTTTTAAAAATCTTCTGTGTTTTCTTTTATTCTGCCCACTAATGCTTTCTTATGCACTCTCCTTGCTTTCCTAATTTCCTGTTTAAGTTATATTTTTCACTTTTTATACACCCCTAGGGATTTTGCCATATTGAGCACTTGGTATCTGCACAAGCTTCTCTTTTCCTGAATCCTAGCTGATATCTCTGGACAGCTAGGGTTCTTCGATTTTGGTCATTTGCCCTATACTCGTGCTATTTCCTTGAATGTCTCTTGCTACTCTGACACAGGTTTATCTGCAAGTAACGGCTCCTTGTTCACTTGGGCCAAATTGCATCTTATCTTTGTAAAATTAGAAATATTATTCCCAGCTCATCCTTTCTTTTTCCATAACTATCCTAAATCTAACTACCCACTATCACCAAAATACCTCCCTATAAACATACATTCCACTTGTCAGGCCACTTTTCCCAATATTACCTTTGTTGAACTTTCTATTAAGAGTTCTCCGAGACACAGTTTAAGAATTTTGCTCCCTCTTTACCTCACAAACTAAAACCATCCCAGTTAATGTCTGGATGTTAAAATCCCCAACTATTATTCTTACATTTCTCCAAAGTTTGATTACACATTTGATCCTCTATGTATCCCATATTGTTGGGGGCCTATAATATACCCCAACAAGAGTCTACTTTTATGTTTTTACTTCATGTACATGGCCTCATTTGATGATCCTTCCAAAATATCATCCCTCCTCACTGCCATAATCGAGTCCTTGATCAACTTTATGACCCCCTAATATTCTAGTATCCTCCAATCTTGTCTGAATATCATATAAACCAAGAATATTGAGCTACCAATCCTCTCCATCTTCAGGCAAGCCTCTATCAAGCCTACATTATACTCTATGCGTCCTGTTTGTATCCACAGCTGATATATATCATTCCTCAGGCTCCTTGTATTCAAATATATTCCATTCAGTCTTGTTAAACTCACTTCTTTTTAATCTAGCCTTTGTTTCCTCTGACTTTCAGATTCACCCATCTCAGCTTCACTCCCCTCTGAAATACTTGACAGGATCTCAATCCCCTGCTAATCTCGTTTCAATCCACCCCAAGAAAGTTTTCTTACATTAAACATTGTACCTAAAATATGCACACTTAGATAGCATCATTCACAATTTCAGGACAATCCAAAGAACTTTATAGCCATCAAAATACTTATTGAAGTATGAACACTGTTGAAATGTAGGGAGAATGCAATAGTAAATTGCCAATATAGCAAGGTCCTATTAACAGCAAGAAGATTGTGAACAGATCATTTGTTTAAGTGATTATAGTTACAGGATGGAGAAGAAGTCGCACACCTAAGCCCTCTGCTGTTCTGAAACCTTTCAACATGACCTCCAAGGGAAGATGGGCCTTAGAGATCTATCTGGAAGACACATCCAATCACCTTCTAGTATAAGAAGCAGTCATCATAATCCACCACTACTAAATGAGTTCTTACCATGAAACAGTGCTTGGGGAGGCATGACATCAGGAATGAGGTCTGCCTCAGACAAGAGACTAGGAGTAGCTGAATGAGATAGTGGGGTTCCAGGAGCTGAAAAATCCAGTGAGGGGGATGGAGAGGGGCTAGTAAGTGGAGTCCGATCTGAAGAGCTCAGGGAGGAAAAGTCGATTACTTCTCCTTTTTCCAGGATCAGTTCTGACCTACGAGTTCGGCTGCAGAACTTTACTGGGGTTGATGACGTGCTCCTGTCAATGAATGTAGCAGCTTCCTTTTGAGCACGCCGAATGTCCTTAGCTTCCTGAGTCCGGGATCGTTTCTCTTTTAATTCCATAGCTGTTTCTACAGGGTTCCGACTCACTCGTTTTCGAAGTCCTTCCACTGTAATAATTGGATCCAAAGGAGGCTTGACAGCTGAAAAGTGAAGAAAATCAACACACTTGATAAAATATTTTATTTAGTTAATGGTGGCAACTCGTCTCCTCTGCCATTGAAATGAATAAAAAGTGTAATTGACGAATCTCGGTGCATTGCAGGATTGCACAAATAGTAACATAGACTTAAATACAACACACAAGTAGTATCAAAAGGGTACAAGTAGTAAAACAGCACTCAATTTGAAATTGCTAAATTGCTAATTCTGCTGGATGGAATCTGATGCTTTTAAAACCAAGCTCATAAATGTGTAAGTCAAATTAAGTACACAAAAAAGGAGCATGGTATGGAAAAGCACTAGGTACACTAAGGAAAATAAAAGCTGCTGTCAATCAGCTCTCAGGAGAATGGAAAAGAAGACTGTCAACAATTCTGGAAATAATAGAACTTTTTAAAATTAGTTTTGTGAAGTGAACTATCAAAGTCTATATTTGCTCACTGGGACAGGTAAAAGCTTATTAGATATGATAGAAATATTAAATAAGCACTTTGTATTGATTTTCACACAAAGGTCATGCTTGAATGTTAGAATTTAAAGATTATCTTAACAAAACAAGAAATATTAATGCGTTAGATCGAACGATGTGCCTGAAAACAAACAAAGCAGCCAGAATTATTGCATTGCAGGATAACAGGTATTATGAAGCAATGCAAAGTTGCCTTAAAATATATTCAATTACTGCACTGAACACTGTATTGATTTAAAAGAATTATTAGTATATAATCCCAGAACAGCCTACCCTTTGCTTAAAACATTTCCTTGAGGTATTTAATTGCGTTAGTGATCACAAACTGCTACACAGCCAAAACTCTTCCTGTTGAGTCAGGATTGATCTGCTGAATCAAGAGAAAGTGAAACATAACAGCTGAGTATCCAGTTTCAGCTACAAGCAACTGTCTTCTGCTGGGAAAAAAAGACTGTGCATAATGACTTTGAGTAGCTACCTAATCCACCTGCAAGCTTGGTTTTTGGTCAAAGTTTTGCTGTAACTTCAATTACACACAATTTCCATTTATGTTTTCAATCACATGAACAGAACATTCACTGAAGTGCTGGTGGGAGGGCCTGGGGTCACAGAGACATCTTGCACAAAACAACAAAAAGGAGCTGAGTTCAGTGAAACTACCAAAGGCAAAAGATTATAAAGTGGAATGACTATTAGAGGCAAAAAAAGATTGTAAAAGATTGCTGTGACAACAAGGGAAGTAGAATTCACGGTCTAACACAAGCATGGATGACAAAGGAAAACACACTAACCAAGAATAAGATTTGGAAAGGGACAAGAGTGACTAATGGGAGTAAAAAATATTTTGCACAAGAGTAACAATTAAAATCAGAAAGTGAAAGTAGACAGAAAATCATAAAAGGGAGAACAACAGAAGTATAGTTGAACAGCACAGAATGTTGGAAGGTAATAAGTTACAACAAAAGAATAGAAGAGAGAAAAGGGACAAATGAGCTGGCAAATAATAGAAGAGGCAAAATCAAACAGAAAGCATGACAGTGAAATAAATGGGAAGTAACACAAAAATGGGGGTAATAACAAAAATAGAGTAAGAAAGAAAGATTATTAGCAAAAGAGGTAGAAACACAAAGAGAAGGAAATATAACAACCCCCAAAGAAAATGAAAATGAGAGAGTCAGACATTTTTATCAACACCATAACCACCAGAATTGAGCAAGCTTCCCATCTAGATCTCAGAAAATGATAAATGCAACGAATGTGTCTGGTCTGAATAGAATGCAAAATTCCAATCCAATTCTATCCCAAAAAGCAAGTGAATCGCTAAACAGAATTAGGAAAAGGACCCAAACATACCACATATGAGTACAAAAATAAAATCAGAACTTTAAACATGGATTCGTGCACAGCATTTGCCTACAATAAAAATTTGACAAACAATAATGTATTAAGGCAGGGAGAAAAATCCACTCAGCTCCCCAGACTTCCTTAAGCCAGCTTCGAGGCAAGAGCTTACAGTCTGTCCTACAACTTAAGCCACACGGATGATGGCAGCTCCTACTTGATTTGTCATTACCAGGTAAATCACATTGAAAATTATAAATAATTAGAAAGTTTGAAAATAACACTTTGGGAAAGATCCCAAGAAAACTAAAACCAAACTTGCTAATATATGACAAAGTTCAACGTTATGGACAGATCTGTTATGAGGAATGCAGAGTAAATGAATGTACCTTTGTTGTTTTACAAATGAACACAACCAAAAGAAGCCATTTAGATGAAGAATTATTGCACAAAGTCCTCCCTTGGCAACTGGGCAAAAGTAGTTTTGCCAGATAGTCACAAAGCAGTCACAAAGCAATCCCAAAACAACATCAAATGACATACAAATGGCTAACTGATTACATGAAATGCCCAAACATGAAGTTTGTTTATTAAAAAAAACACATTGTGCCCCACATCAAGAGTTTTACTGATTAGAGAAAACACCCAAGAGTTTAAAATAGACAAGTAAAATAGGGACCTTTCTGTCCCGTTTGAACCAATTTTGCTACAGTCATCCAGAAATAAATAGGGCAAAGAAAGTTACCCCAATTTCAAACATGTCAAACAGGTTGCTGAGCTCTAGATTACAATTCAAATATTCTCAGAACATACTTTTGGTTGGCTCCCAAACAGATGTCTAAGGGCTGATAATTTTCAATGATTTTTTATTCTTTGTTTTGGTGCTAAAATATAATTTCAAAAAAAAAAAGAGATGAGACCTTATCAGAACTAAGCCCACGTTTAATTCACCAAGTCCTGAAGCTTAACAATCAGAACACAAGACCCCCAGTTCAACACTAGCTGCTTTATAAAGAACTATATGCAAGTTCATCAGGTTATTATTCACTTTATTGTCTACAATGTGGCTGGCAAATATTTCCATACATCTGATGTGTCTATCAACCAGTTATCAAAATATCAGAGATACATCGTGATTCCCCCTCCGTTCAAAGTTCTGCCATTACAAACATCTTGCATCTAATCATACCAGCTCACCTCTTGCCTTCAGTGTTGTGCTCGATGGCCTCTCTCCTTCTGGCCTCATGACAGGAGGCTTGTTATGGACCAGTTTCCACCAGCCTGGTTCACCAAACTGCTGAGCACCCGATCGGAAATACATGGGGCTTCCCACAGAGAGGCAGCCTGCCACAGTGCTCCACCAGGTTGAAGTCTTTTTCCTAAAACACGATGAGTACAAATATGACTAAAGTGAAAGAGAGAAAGAGTTGCATTTATATTGCCCCTTTCATAATTGCAGGATATTCCAAATCTCTTTACAATCAATTAAACACTTTCTTGAAGCATAGGCAGTATCCTAATGTAAGAAATACAAGAGTCAATTTGTATACAGCAAGTTCCCAATAACAGCAGTATGATAATGTTCAGGTCATCTGTTGTAATGACAGGAGTTACGAATATTGGCCAAAACATTTGGTAAGAAATAGTCTGGTCCTTTAAAATAGTGCCACATGATTTTCAGCACTTACCTGAGAAGGCAGACATGCCTTTAATGTCTCACCAGAAAGATGGCAATGCCCAAAATAATGCACTAAAAGTCTCAACATAAATGATGTGCTTTGGATTAGGGTTTCAAACTAAAATCTTGTGACTCAGTCAAGAATGCTACCGCTCAGCCCAGGGCTGACACTGTGACTTGTAGTTAATGTTACTACCCAAAGATATTTTGGCATGCTGGAATTATTACTATATCTTTATATTCTTCAATTACTATGCACATACACTCTACTAAAATGTTATGACCATATAATACTGACTTCTCTTTTTAAACACCCAAATTTTACCTATTTTCTAAAGTTTGTGCTGTTTTCTGCAATCTTTTTTCAACTAGAAAGCCATAGCCATCCAGGTAGTGAATGTTACAAAGACAGCCACCATTCTATAACTGTGAAATGGGAGGATATGTACATTCAGAGATTTTCTTTGTCAAAATTGGACGAATCATTGTACGTGCCAACAATAATTAAATAAATAAATAAATATCTGGTCCCTAAACATAGGAAAGTTTCACCAGCACAATCTTGATCATCTCAAAAAACCAAATCACATTCAGGTATATGCATCTAGGTATGATAGAAAGGTGAAGCGATTCCCAAATACAAATGTGGTCTCCTCTAAATTGGACAGATGAAACACAGACGAGGTGACCGATTTGCGAAACACCTACAAGTCCATAAAAAATGACCCCGACCTGCTACTCTCAGGCCTGCAGCAGTGCTCCACTGAAGCTCAACAGAAGCTGGAGCAACAATACATCATGTTCACCTAGATAATTTACAGCCTTCATGGACTCAACATGGAGTTTAACAATTTCAGAATAAGAAAACTCCTCAAAAGGTAACCTTTGTTACCTACTCCCACACCCAGGTCCTGTTTTGTACAGGTTGCTCCCAGCCCAGTCAACCCATTTTCAACTATTCACGCTTCTTGTTAGCACCATACTCACCATTATCTCCCTCTTGGCTTATCATCAGCAATCCCCTTTGTTTGCCTCTCCTTTCTGCTCTCTTGGCACTGTCTCTGTGCCAACCCTTCAAGAAATATAACCCTTTTCCAGCTGCCTTCAGTTCTGACATAAGCCTGTTTTTCAGTCTACAGATGCTGTCAGACCTGCTGAGTTTCTTACACTTTCTGTTTTAACTTCAGAGTTTCAGCAATTGCAGTTCTTTGTTTTATATTAAAGAAATTAATTTCCTTATAACAATACAGGAGACTGCACTTTGAATAGGAATTCATACAGTCATCAGCCTTGGTCAATTCTCTACATTTCCAAACATCTTATGAATCAGTTTTCATTTACATCCTTTGGTTTCTTCCTTCCAAATGAAACATAGTACATTTATCTATAAAAAAAATTCAGCTGCTATTGGATGAATGTTAATGAATGTGATGAATTTCAATTATACTATCAGGGCACTAACTGAAAATATATCTGCCTCAATGTCTAATTTATTTTCTGGATCTCAATTCCATTTTGTCTAAGCTTGTCTATTTTCTCATCCCTATCTGCTTTCACTGACTCTGATTGGAGTGCCTTCAAGAGGCTCCTATTCCACTGCTTCCCCTTTGCATGACTAAGAGTCTCCAATTCCCATACTTCCTCTCTATGGCTTTCATCTATTTACAATTTGCAAAAAAAACCTCGTCTAATCACCATTTAGGTTTAGAGGTAAGTTCGTTGTTTTTTAATCCTCTGTGTTTCACCTGGTGGGGAGAGATAGACATAACAGGATAGGTGAATGAAGACAGGGGAAGGAGGAAGGCTCAGGAATAGAGCAGGGGTGCAGAAATACATCAGGGATCAGGCAATGAGCAGGAGGATTGTGAAATGAATGAGAAGTAAAAGAGGATACAAAAGGGCAAGACAGCGATTTCAAAACAATAATAATAACTGAAAGGTGGTGCTGGGTGGGCAAAGAAATAGGGGGAAAGAAAAGAGTTAGGGAGGCAAAGCCCATATGCTCCAAATTTCCACAGTCAGATAGTGAAGGAGGTGGCACAAAACATGAGTGAGTATGGATGGAGGAAGGTAACAGTAGGTTGGACACCATAGGAAAAAAAATGCATTATAGTATGATGTGTAACAGTAGAGCAAGAGGCTGACTAGCGTACAAGGCAGACATACAGATGGAAAGGGCTAGATGCAACATCAGAGATTATGAGTCAAAGGAGTAAGGTACGAAATATTTCACACACTGGCCATTGCTCCTTCAATCCAAAACACAAACAGAATTAAGAGTTCAAACCTATAGGGAAGTAACTGATGCTGTGCTTAGACATTCATGGGAGATTTAGAAAAAAAATCACAAGATTTTCTAACAATTAACAAGATTATTATGGTTCCTGAAGGGAAATGCATTACCTTTCTTCCTGACGTTGAACAGAACATGCTTACAAACATAACTTTTACTGTAATTTGCAATAATCATTTCTAACAACATCTACGACATCATCCTCTCTTTTAAACATTTAATTCTCAGTCATGCCGAGCTGAAAAGTATGGTACAAAACTTATATAAATGCCAAAATAACCTGTTTGACGAGCAGCCGATAACACGGCAAAAATTAACATTTTACTAGTGCGTCAAAGGGAAATTAAAGCAGTACAAGTCACAGTTTATAGATTTGTCCCATCTCACCACTATTCTCTAGTTGGTGAGCACAGCTATTAAAAACTGCTTCATAAAACAATAAGTAAGGATAGCACAGGCCAACACTGTGATAAACTCAACTGTCACAACACTGCATGAGAATTACAATTTTTTTTGGTTGAATCCATGCCTATGTGGTGCACCTATTTTACCTGCTTCCCAATAAGAAAGCCCAGTGTTTGTCAATAAAAGCACAAATATCTTCCTTCCAGCGAAAGTAACCTTGGCGACCAGTTCCTTCCAATGATAGATTGTACATGGCCAACATCACAACCTGAAAAATCCAGAGGAACAAGCTTAATTCAAATTTTATTTCACTTAGCAGCCCTTGAGAAAAAGAAAGACTCACATTTATATAATTTTCACAACCTTGGGATCTTGTCTTGCAGAGCATTGTTATTGTCTGGCAGTTGTCTGGTTTGAATGTGACTTGTCACTTATCAGCCCAAGCCTGAATATTGCCAATTGCATATCGGTGCAGGTTGCTACTGTGCCTGAGGTATAAGAATGCTAAGATGAATGGCCTCCAACAACTATGTCCTGTTGAAGGGCTTATGCCCGAAACGTCAATTCTATTGCTCCTTGGATGCTGCCTGATCTGCTGTGCTTTTCCAGCACCAAACTCTCGACTTTGATCTCCAGCATCTGCAGTCCTCACTTTCTTCTCCAACAACTATAACCATCTTTTTTTGTACTAGGTATGATTCCAAGCTGTGGAGTTTTCCACTTATTCCCACTGACTTCAATTTTGCAAAAACACATTGATGTCACATTTGGTCAACTGCTACTGACATCAAGGGCAGTCACTGTCATCTCACCTCAGGTTCACCTCTTTTGTCCATTTTTAGACTAAGGATAAAGAGGAAAGAAGCTGAGTGGCCCTGACATTATCTAAATTGAGCATCAGTGCATCTTGAAAACTCTCCTCCAAACCACAGTATAATTACCATTCCTTCACTGTTGCTGGTTCCAAAGCCTAGAACTCAGTTCCTAACAGAACAGTACAGGGTCCAAGGACATTTGCTGTTCAGCAACATCTCCACAGCAATTAGAGATGGGCCATAAAAACTGGGCTAGCTAGTGATGATCACATCCTATGGACAAATTTTTAAGAAAAATCAGGGAACAAACTATTGACAGTTAATTGATAGCACTATCAAGACCCTTTCCATTACCTTGCTGATGATAATGAGGAAACTAATGAGAGGGTAACTAGCCTTGTTGGATTTGGAGGAGAGGATTTCATAGACAGGAGAACACAACCAGACAATTTTCTCATTACTGGTAGGTGCCAGTGTTCTGGTGCACAAGCTTTCAGGACTATTGCCAGGATGTTGTCAGGGTCCATCGCCTTTCCAGGATCTAGGGCCTTCAGCCATTACTTGATATCACTTAAAGCAAATCAAGTTGGCAGAAGATTAGCATCTGTGATGTTAGGGGCCTCAAAAACCAAGATGGATCATCCACTCAGCACTTCTGTTTGAAGGTGGTTACAAGTATTTCAGTGTGGTCTTTTGTGTTGACACACTTAATTTCTGTATCATTAAAGATGGGAATATTTGCGAAGCTCACTAGATATTAGTCATTTAATTCTCCACCATCATTCAGGTCTGGATGTGGCAAGACAGCTGAGCTTTGATACGATAATTGTTTGTGAAATTTCTTAACTCCATTGTTTAAAGCTTCCGCTATTTGGCATCCAAGTAATTCTAGTTTGCAGCTTCACCAGGTTAACATCTCATTTTCAAATATGCCTGGTTTGCACTCTTCATTGTCCCTTTTGCAGTCACCATTGAACCAGGGTTTATTCCTCGACTTGATGGAAAATGGTAGAGTGATGTATCTCCCAGTCCATGACATTACTGATTGTTGTCGAATACAATTCTGTTGTTGCGTTTCATCGATGCCTCATTTCAAATTGCTGGATCTGGTCACAATCGATCTCATTTAGTGTGGTGATAGTGCCACGCAACTCAATGGAATGAAGGATACAATCTGTGTAAAGACAGGACATCGTCTCCATAAAGACAATGCAGTGAATAATTCTACCCACACTGGTGAAGGCAGATGCAACTGTGACTATATATTAATAAGGATAAGGTCAAGTAGTTTCTTACTTCTTGGTGGTTCCTCCATCACTGTCCACAAACAGATACACCGCTCAGTACGCAGCCAATAATGGTCCTCCCACCTTTTGATTTTGTAAAACACTTCCTTCTGTTCTTTTCTAATTCATTCGTGGGATGAGGGCATTGCTGGCCAGGTCAGCATTTATGGCCCATTCCTAGATGTACAGAGGGCAGTTAAGAGTCAACCTGGATTAGAGGTGCTGGAAAAGCACAGCAGTTGCATTCCTGATGAAGGGCATTTGCCCAAAACATCAATTTTACTGCTCCTCGGATGCTGCCTGAATTGCTGTGCTTTTCCAGCACCTCTAATCCAGAATCTGGTTTCCAGCATCTGCAGTCATTGTTTTTACCTAGTTAAGAGTCAACCACATTGCTATGGGTCTGGAGTCACATGATGGCTAGACCACGTAAGAATGGTAGTTTCCTTCCCCAAAGGGTATTAGTGATCCAGATGGGTTTTTCCCACAATTGAGAATGGTTTCATGGTCTTCATCATCTGAATTCCAGAATTTTTTTTACTGAATTCAAATTCCACCATCTGCCAATGCAGGATTCCAACCCTTGCCCTGAACATAATCTGGGTCTCTGGATTTACAGTCCTGACATAATACTATCAGGCTGTCACCTCCCTGTTATTATAGTTTTTCTTATGTTCCCTACGCTTTTGAGACATTTATTAATGGCAATGTTGCTGATGCACACTGAAGTGCCCCATCTAGAGAACATTCTGTGCCACCTCCATTCTCATTGCTTCTTATAGGTGGCGTTCAATACAGAGGAGTGCAGTCTCAACAGCTGAGGAAGAGTGGTGGTTGTTATCAATTGAAGGTCTTTTTGACAGTGCAGTATCATCCAGCTACACTGGACAGCCAGCATACATCTATGTGCTAAATCTTGAGTGTGAGTCTTGAAGCAACAATCTTCTGACTACAGGGTTTAAAGGAAAAACTATAATGCAAATTGAGGAGCTACTTTTCTTTCACATGCATTGATGAAACATAAATTTGATTTGATTTTGCAGCAGTGGGGAGTGGTGAGAGCAGGGACCAGAGGGTTACCGGGAAGATAAATTTCTCTCTTAAAGACTTACCTCATGAATAGGTGGAGCGAAGGCTCAACAGAGTGGTTGTGGATACGGGGATTGCTGAGCATGTGAACTGATATATTTGGGCTGTAATTGAAGGAAGGTTTAGAGGAGATGTCAGAGGTAAGATTCTTTACATACAGAGTGTGGATGTGTGGAATTCACTGCCAGTACTAGTAGTAGAGTCAGGGACATTTAAGCGACTCTTGGATAGGCACAAGGAAGATAGTACAATGAAGGGTATGTAGGTTAGTTTGATCTTAGAGTAGGATAAAAGGCTGGCACAACATCGAGGGCCACAGAGCCTGTACTGGGCTGTACTATTCTATGTTTTCGATAACAATGTACACCATCTTTTGCAAAACTTGAGAAATATTTGCAAATTAAATACACTGAAAGTTGATTTGAGCTTGAGAGAAATGATATGCAAGGACAATTAACTTTGTTAAGCAGCTGTAGAAACCCTGTACATTGACCTGACAAGACAAACAGGCAAGAAGTCCATTTGATGTTTGGCAAATAAATATCACGAAAATCACAATCACAATATTAGAAACTTACTACCCTTCTGACTCCAAAAGTAAATTTTTATAGCTCTCCTTCAAGATCCTAAATTTAATTACAACATATTGAAATGAAAGCAAATGTTTGCTACAAAAATTATGAAATTGGATAGGTCAGTTTCAACCAGTTATTTATGGACTCACCACAATACGTTTGACCTCTCCCCTCTAAATTCTTAGATACAGTGAGAAATTAGCCTGAGACTGTTTTACATCCTCCATGGAGAGTGAAGGAATGCTACCAGTATCCTGTGGCATCATTACTTGCGTTCAAGGCTACCATATATACTACAATTTCACAAATGTCAATATTTAACTGTTCTTACACAATTTTCATTAAGAGGCAAAATCAGTACCTCAACTCTCTTTACCCACCATATTCTTCCCAGTTTCTACTAAAAATATGAATCTTCAAAGCTTTCACTACTCTCATATCCACAGCCCTTTGATTTTTGACGGGGTTTAAAGTTCCAGATCTCCACCACCTTGTATGCAAAAATTTCCTTTTTGGTTTCCTTCCTGAATAGCCTAACTCTAATTTTAAGATTACACCCATCATTTTTGGTCTCCCCAGCAGTGGAAACAGCTTCTTGAAATCCATCCAATCAAATGTCTTCAATACTTCAAACATCTCAAATAGACCACTGCACAATTTTGCAGTCAAGATAATACAGGCCCAATTTAGAGGGCAACTTTCAGTTGTTCTAACCCTTTTACTAGCATTCCCTTGCCACTATTTTATAGAAAAGCATTAAACAGTCCCTGCTTAGCTATAAATCTTCTTGATTACCCTAACCGTGAACAAAGACCCTAAAATATATCAATTCCAACTGGCTACATGAAGCAGTCCATATTATTATTATTAGTCCACATCACAGAATGCAGCTTTCAATAATAATGATCTAATTCAATCAGAACTAATACAGAACATCAGACAAAGATATAGGAGACAAAGTGCAAGTTTTCATTCCAACATGTTTTGATCCAAACTTGCAAATTAACAAGTGATTTTATTGAGGACATACAATCTAGGCACATGGGTATCTTTCATGCTTATACATAAAGGGCCTCAATGAATATTTCTGCTTCGTATTTACCATAGAGAAAGACATGAAGACTTGGGAACTTGGGGAAGTTAGTGGTGATAACTTGGGGACAGTCCATATCACAGTAGAAGTGGTGTTGGACGTATTAGAATGTATGAAGGTGGATAAATCTCCAGGTCCTGACCAAATATATTCAAGAACATTGCAAGACACTAGAGAAGAAATTGTGGGAGCCGTAGCTGATATTTTTGCATCATCATTATCCGCGGGTGAGGACCCGGAAGACTGGAGGGTAGTGAATGCTCTGCCCTTCTTCAAGAAGGGCTGCAAAGAAAACTCTGGGAACGATAGATCAGTAAGCCTAACATCTTGATAGATGAGTTATTTGATAAGATTCTGAGTAATAATTTACATCGATTTGGAAAGACAGGGCTTGATTAGGAGTAGTTAGCATGGTTTTGAATGGGGAGATCATGCCTCACAAATTTGATAGAATTCTTTGATGAAGTGAGCAGGAAAGTCAACGAAGGCAGGGTGGTAGTCTATATGGATTTCAGTAAGGTCTTTGGTAAAGGTTCAACATGGTAGGCTGCTCTGGAAGGTTAGATCGCGAGGAATCGAGGGCGAGCTGGCAAATTGGATATAAAATTGGCTTGATGGTAGGAAGCAGACAGTAAAAGTGGAAGGATGCTTGTGAGTGGAGTACCTCAGGGGTTGGTGCTGGGCCATTGCTGTTTGTTATCTATATCAAAGATTTGGATGAGAACGTACAAGGCATGATTAGTAAGTTTGCAGATGACACCAAAATAGGTGGTATCATGGACAGATGAGGAAGGGTATCAGAAACTGCAGCAGGACCTTGATCAGCTAGGCAAGTGGGCTGAGAAATGGCAAATGGAGTTTAATATGGATAAGTGTGAAGTCTTGCAATTTGGAAAGTCAAATCAAGGTAGGAATTTCACGGTGAATGGTAGGGCCTTTAGGTGCGTAGTGGAATAGAGGAACCTTAGAGTTCAGGTGCATGGTTCTCTGAAAGTGGAATTACAGGTAGACAGGGTAGCAAAGGAGGCTTTTGGCATGTTGATCTTCATCAGTCAGGGCAGTGAGTATAGTAGCTGCGAAGTTATGTTACAGTTGAACAGGACATTGGTGAGGCTGCACTTGGGAATATTGTGTTCAGTTCTAGTCACCTTGCTCTCGGAAAGATGTCATTAATCTGGAAAGAGTGCAGAAGAAATTTACAAGGATGTTGCCAGGAGTCAATAGTCTGAGTTACAGGGACAAGGACTAGAGAGCATCGGTTTAAGGTTAGAGGGGGAAAGAATAAAAGGGAACCAGAGGGGCAACTTTATTTTTACACAGAGGGTGGTACGCACATGTAATGAACTGCTAGCAGAAGTGGTTGAGGTGGATACATTAACAATATTTAAAAGGTATTTGAACAAATCCATAGATAGGAAAGGTTCAGAAGGATATGGTGAAAGTCCAGGGAAATGGGGTTAGAGTGGATGGATATTTTAGTTGGCACGGACCAGATTGGGCCAAAGGGCCTACCTCTGTACTGTAAGACTCTATGACATATTATGCACTGAGCACAGTTTCAACAATATTACGTACTTGTTGCCACGTGAGCTTCAGTCTCTCAAAGTGGTCCTTCCCGTCTTCCGCACAGTCTGAACAAGTGAATCGAAAGAAGTTATCACCCCGCAAGTAACTAGGATGTTCTGCCCTTAGCTGAGCTGCAGAGAGAAAGAAAGAAAGAAAGAAAGAGAGGTTGAAAGAAAGAAAGGCAGGGCCTGATTTATGTTGAAACATGAAACGAAAATTACTTTTATAAAGATAACAAAGTATTTCAAGTCAACGGATTATGCAATATATAGGATATGCTCTGCCAAGCTCCAAAATACAAGTTGCTTCAAGCAAAGCTGATGAGACATCTCATGCTAAATGACGTGCACCATATGCCTCTTCCAAGTACTTTTTTCCATCTTCCATAATTATCAACCTCACAACTAGATTTCATACCAGAACTAAGTGATTGTTTTGAACTGTTCCAAGTGATGATAAGGATAATCACTTGGAACAGTAGCCAATTTTTACACTGCTGAGTCCGATGAACACTGAAATAAATTGTCACATATTACGTTTTAACGAGTGACTGAGGGATAAATATTGGGCAGGAAAACCAAAAATAAATCCTCTATCCATCTTCAAAATACTAATGGATTTGAAAAATTCCATTAGCAGAAAAGACAGACAACTTCTAGATTCAGCAGAAAGCACCTCCAACAGTGCAGCACAACTTCAGTACTGCCCAGGACCATCAGCAAAGATTTTATGTTGAGGTCTCTGGAGTGACATTTGGACTGAAAGGCGAGTACCCACAAGCACTCCTTGTCTGGCTCTGCATTCAAATCCTCCACTTCGGGTGGTGAAGGCACTGAATATCTGATGCATACAGACTTAATATAACATCCAGGCCCTGGTGAATGGTGAGTTCAATGCTATCAGCTAGACTGGCCCTGGAAGCACCAACTGGCCTTTTGGCTTAATTTAGAATGGCAAAAATAAGCCACAGTTCTCACTCTCCAGTGTGCTTGCTGAAAGTATGAAGTAGGTCAGGCAGATTTGTGTTTGAGCAGGATTCTACTCTTACGCCAGTACATGCTCAAACAGTTTGCAAACAGCAAATGGTGAGGTGCTGGAAATAAATCAGTTTTCATAAGAAACGTACCTAGTGAGGAGTAAGTGACACAAAGAAAAGGAAATGGGAATAAGAGAAAAAAATTAAAACCATGAAAGCCACAGTTTTTTTTTTCAGAATATAAATCCACAGTATTTTGTTCATAATAAAATTGATGTCAAATATCAAAAACCTCATTTTTGAAGTACATGTACATCAAATAATAATTGTAAAGATTCACCTTTGTATTCTACAACTAAACCTGTGTCACAAATGAGCAATCCCGAATTCTTAAGCAATCACGACTGGATGCTGTTTATTGTTTTAATTGAGTGCTAAGAGTATTTGCGTTGATATTTCCTTAAAGATTCTGAAACCAACAAAATGCTATTGTGACTGGGCTTGTATACCCTTTAGTTTAGAAGACTGAGAGGGGATCTGATTGAGACATATAAGATTATTAAAGGATTGGACACTCTGGAGGCAGGAAACATGTTTCCGCTGATTGGTGAGTGCCGAACCAGAGGACACAGCTTAAAAATGGTAGACCATTTAGGACAGAGATGAGGAGAAACTTCTTCACCCAGAGAGTGGTGGCTGTGTGGAATGCTCTGCCCCAGATGGCAGTGGAGGCCCAGTCTCTGGATTCATTTAAGAAAGAGTTGGATAGAGCTCTCAAGGATTGTGGAATCAAGGGTTATGGAGATAAGGCAGGAACAGAATACTAATTAAGGATGATCAGCCATGATCATATTGAATGGTGGTGCAGGCTCAAAGGGCAGAATGGCCTACTCCTGCACCTATTGTCTATTGTCTATATTGCATTCATGATGATATTGCTGTCAGAATGGGATGTAGATTTTCTTTTGCTAGCATTCAGTGGCAACACAAAAACTAAACAGTTAATCAGCATGATGTATTTAAGTTTTGAAAATAAATATCAATAAGCTTTTAGGGTACTGTTCAATAAGCTTTTAGGGTACTGTTCAATGTACATTTGAACAAGTTTATGATCAATTATTATATAAAGCACAGGAAACATCTATTCTTAGTTAAGTCCCTAATAACATTGAAACGTGGTACTGAAAAGGATGCAGAAACAGTTCCATTAACAATCCTACAATGACTGAAATGAAGGAGCACAATGATGCAGTCAAAGAAACATTTGCTATCAATTTGTAGTACTATTTTGGTATGCTCTTAACTATATGCAGCAACCATTTCACACACAATACAGTATTATTAATAGCAGTGATGTGATTAATGTGCGTTCACACTAGGTGAGGAAAGAATGTTAGCTGGAAATACAAGATGAAACTGTGCATTTTTCTCACTGGATTGCCAGATCATCAACATCTGTCAGGATAACCACAGCTTAATGTCTCATTCACTCAAAAGGAACTTATAACACGATTCATGGGTTATCACCAACAATGGCAGCATTTCTTGCTCATCTTCAATTTCGCCCAAAAAAATGCTGGTCAGCCATCTTGAAGAACCATTGTAGATTTGTGATAAGTACAACTTTAGTGCTGTTCAGGAGGGAGTTCTAGGACATCGACTTAGCAAAATTAAAGAAACAACAATACCCTTCCAAGTAAGCAGTTGCTATCTGGACTGTTTCTTGCAAGCAGTGAAATTCCCAGGTTCCTGATGGCCTCATCCTCATATGGAGGAGATTGTGACTTTTGAATGTGCTGTCAAAGAAACCTTGATGCATTACTGCAGCCCATCTTGCATCGGCGGCACAAAGAGTCAATATTTGAAGTGGTGGACAAAGTACCATTCAGGAACGTCATTTGTTCTTGAACAGGCCCTCTTGAATATTGTTAGAGCTACATTCATCAAGGTAAGCACGAGGAATATTTTATCTTGCTCCTGACTTGTGCCTCGTGGATGGTGGAAAGGCTTTGCTGAATCAGGAGGCAAGTTACTCACTGCAGAATACCCAGATTCTGACCAACTCTTGTAGCCAGAGAATTTGCATGGCTGGTCCAGTTAGGTTTCTAGTCAATGATGACCCCTGCAGGACATTGATGGTGTGGATTCAATGACAGTAATACCATTGAATATTTAAGTGGTTAGATTGCTTAAATCTGGTATGGTGCTCATATTACTTGCCATTATCAACCCAAGCCTGAACATTCGACATGCAGCAGCACCTGGACAAAGAGACTGCTTAACTACATGAGGAGTTACAAATGCAATTAACCCACTATTATCATCAGCAAACAACATTCGTTTCTGATACTGTGAAGGAGGTAGGTCATAGAAGAAGCTGTGAAGGATGGTTAGGGTGAAGACTCTGCCTTGACAAACTTTTGCAGCTGAGATGTTCGATTCCCAACAATAAACACCTTCCTAAATTTGGCTCGAGTAAGTGGTAAGACTTCCCCAATACTTATTACTTCAATTTTACTGAGGCATTTGATGCCACATTTAGTCAAATGTTGCTGGAATATTAAGGGCTGTCATTCTCACCTTTTGAACTTAGCTCTTTTGTCTTTAGTTAGACCAAAGCTTTAACAAACTTTGGAGCCTAGAGGTTCTGGCAGAGCCCAAACTGAACATCATTGAGCAAGTTGTTGCTGTTCCATAACACTATCAATGACTCCTTCTGTTGATTTGCTGATGAATGCAAATAAACTGAAGGATGCAATTTGCCAGGTTTGCATTGTACCAGTAGGTGGTTCATTGCAAAAATATCAAGGAGAAATCAGACCCGTAGAAATCAGACCCATTGCACATCAAGATTTCATGTAACTTAAGCTGCAGTGGACTTGGAACTATATCTCTTGGCAATGCATGACATATAGTTCTTTGTCCACTACACACTTTAATGGGTATTACTTCATTCAAATCTTCATATGATATGAACACAACTTATAGAAATGTCCTACATTGGAGGAAAAGGAAGCCCATGAAAAGCCAAAATTGGAAAATACTGCAATTGTACAAAGCCATCACCTTTGAAGACAGAAAATAATTTGGGTTTAGATCCTTTGCCAGATCTAGACTGAAGGCAATATCTTGAATCTGATTGCATTTAATACCATTAAGAAACTAAATGAACTTTTGAGTTTCCAGTCCTGATTGAAATTCTTCAGCCCTGCTGTATTTATAGCACTTTCCATATTATTATGTTTTCTTTCCAGGAGATAATTGTATTAAATTTATAAAAGAAAACAACTATGGTCAGTTCTTCTATAATGCAATGGTTACATTCTTCGGCAACCCCACATTATACAAAAATTGTGCTTTAGAGAAACAGCGCTTAAAGTTTTGGTGCCGTAATCACATTAAGCCAACACACGTTTTTAAAGTTCACACTTTAGAAACAGCGTCCCCAATCCATCAATCGTGTTACAACAAATTTGCATTTATGAAACACAGGTTATAACACTAAACCTAACTTTGCAACTGCAAGAATCAAGTTATGAAGGTGACAGCAAATTGTAAATATAAACAAAGTTTCACTGTACTATTAGAAACACTGGGTCGAATTTATTTCTTTTTGATTCCAAGTGTGAAGGCTGGCCTAGTAGCAGGAAGGAAGCCTGTTCAAGGAGGAGAAAATGAGGCCTGCAGATGCTAGAGATCAGGGTCAAGAGTGTGGTGCTGGAAAAGCACAGCAGGTCAGGCAGCATCCAAGGAGAAGGAAAATCAACGTTTCGGGCATAAGTCTTTCATCAGGGTTTTCTGAAGGGCTTATGCCCGAAACGTTGATTCTCCTGTTCCTCGGATACTGTCTGACCTGCTGTGCTTTTCCAGCACCACAATCTCAGAAGCCTGTTCAAGCATGGGTCAGGTTTTAGAGTCAGAGTGACAGTCACACAGCAGAGAAACAGACCCTTCAGTCCAACAAGTCCCTGCCGAATAAAGCTCCAAACTAAAGTAGTCCCACGTATCTGCTCCTGGCCCATATTCCTCCAAACCTTTCCTATTCGAGTACCTATGATAACTTTCTTCTCAGTTGTTCATTACATATGCACAGAAATTAAAATGCCAAATTTTATGATGTTATAAAGTTATGTTAGGACACTATGATGCCCGCCAGGACATTACCACCTTTGATATCAAGATGCCATATTTAAAAGACAGCTGGACAGAACTTCACTCTCTGCAACAAAGGAGCATCACTCAATCTGTGCTCATCAACCCACCCACTCCAGGTAATATTAAAGACCAGGAAAAAAGCAGAAACTCTATTTGACAATGTCTCCATAACAGTTCTTCCGAATGCTGTCCAGGAGAGAAGGAAAGTTCTTTACCCTTTGAATATCAATAAGAGGCCATCCTAACTGATGAAGGCAACCTGGAGGGAGGCAGCTGCAGAGATCAGTACCATGAATGACTCAAACTACCTGGCTTCAGTGTCAGAGGACAAATGATCACTGTCTACTTCATTTGCCCATAGTTATGAATTAACACTGTAAGGTTGCCAGTGCAAAAGAGTGCCACACAGAGTTAGGTGTCAGGCATCACCATCAGATACCTGACACTTCATTGCTGATACCACAATAATACTGCCTCTCACACATGTGCCAAAGTGCACAACAGTCAGCAGGTCATCCACCATCATCACAACTAACAGATTTTCACCAAAAGCTTGCAAGATTTCAGAATACAATAACAAAAGATTGTCTTTTGAATTCAATACCACTTAACTGTCCCAACAGGCCTGCTGGAGCTGGCTTGTTGGCTCAGTCAAGCTTCACTACTAACTCTAAGTATTTAACAACAAGTTAAACTACATGTCACTGACACCTCTCATGAACTGATTAATATATTCCAATCACAAATAAGAATATACCAAGTTAATAGGTATGAATGGAGAGCTGACCAAGGTCAATCGGATGAATTGGCTAAAAGTTATGATAGTAAATAAACATATGGGAGATATTCAAAATATTCAACAAAAATACATTTCAATGAAAAACAAAGACTATGTGATAAAAATCTAAGCATGGCTTATTAAGGATTTAAAAGGTAGTATTAAGTTAAAAGAAGCTTACAACACTATAAAGAACAGTGTTAAGTCTGAAGAATGTGTGTTTTAGAAACCAAAGAGCCATCAAAATGCTGATAAAAAGAGAAAAATTAAATGAGATTAAAGCAGCCAATAATGTACGAAACTGGTTAATGCAGAAAAATAGAGTAGCTGAAGTAATATTGATCCCTTAGAAGCAGAGACCGAAGAAACGATCATGAAAAATAAAGAAACGGCAGAGATGTTAAACAAGTATTTCAAAATCTAGAGATTAATCAAGAGTGAGGAAATTGAGCTAGTTAATAATATCAATAAAGCAAAAGCACTAGAAAAATTCATGGAATCAAAATCTAACGATTCACAGGATTGAATGATTAACATCCCAGCACTCTAAAATTAGAGTTGGCTGGCAATATAGTGAGTTCATTAGTTATGATTTTTCAGAATTCCCTAAATTCTGGAACAGTTCCAGCAGACTAAAAATTAGCCAATATAATTCTGATATTTAAGAAAGGAGAAAAGCAAAGAACTGTTAGCCAGGTAGTTCAACTATGATAATCAAGAAAGTGCTGGAATCTATTATTAAGAAAGTCTGAACATTGTTATGCTTTTCTAATTACAATCAGATCAAGTCAACTTAGTTTTAAGAAAGGAGAATCCCGGATGATAAAATATATTGAAAAGGTTTTGAGGATGTAATCAATAGTATAGATAAAGGGAACCAATAGATATAGTAGACTTGCATTTTCAAAAGGCTAGGTTCTCTTGAAAGCTTAATAGACAAAATAAGAGTTCCTGGAGTTGCAGGTGATATATTAGCATGGATAGAGGATTAGTGAATAGGAACCAGCAGAAGGAATAAATGGAACTTTTTTTTTTAAACAATGGAATACTGCAATATCAGTGCTGCGGCCTCAGCTACATAGAATCCATATTCATGACTTGGAGGAAGAGATAAAAAGTAATACATCTATGTTTATTGCTGGTATGCAGCTAGGAGAGAATGCAAGTTGTGAAGAGGACAAACAGACTGAAAAAGAACATGCATATAGGTTAAGTGAGTGGAGTACAAGGTGGTAGGTGGAGTATGGTGAAGTATGAGGTTATTTACTTTGGTCTGAAAAGAAGATTTATAACTTTAAACATCTTGTAAAGATAGTCAATATCAATGTTCAGAGAGACTCGGACATACTTGTATAATGAACACAAAAAGCGTGTAGAAACAGCAAACAGCTAGGAAAGCAACTGGCATGTTGGCCTTTCTGACAAGGAGTTGGCATAGAAGAATAAAGTCATCCTGCTACAACTGCACAAGGCTTGGGTGAGGGTGTCGTATGCCTACTTTGCTTGTGCCTCAATTCACGTCATCTGATGCAAATTGTTCTTGATCCTGTGCCACCTGTTCAGAAGCTTCTCCACATTCTCATCAAATGAAGAATAAGGATCAATGATATGAAATTCCACAAGGCCTCCCTCTCTGCAGGGCTCGAGATTGTGCAGAGTACAGTGAACTACCATGGCACAAGACACCAGCACTAGAATATGCTGAAGGCCTCCACAGCCATCTTCAGTAACTCAACGGCCTACATGTCACTTTAATGAGCAAGGAGAAAGTGCCATATTTCTCTGCTGTTGCAATGAGTGCTCCTCACAGGCATGGGCACCATATCCTCAAAGAACAGCGCTTATGCTGATTCACTTTCAACAGTTGCAGAATTGCACACAGATGGCATGGAAGCTCTCCTTGTTCACAGAGGCCACTGACTGAGCACTGGGAAACTTCACAATCATGTGTGCAGTCAATACCACCTCGGTGAATCCAGCCATAGTCCCCAAAGTCCCCTTTACAAATGTGACACTGCTCCAGAGTATCACTTGCAGAATATACTGTATATACTCAAATAATAGTCAATCTCATGTAAACGTTAACCCCCTATTTTTAACCAAAAACATCTGGAGTTTTCTATTTATCTCATGTAAAAGTCGGCCCTAGTTCTTCACATCAGATAACAGATCAACATTTGTGAGCCAGTCTGCCAGCCATCCAGTGTGCCAGCTGTCGCACTCTGCTCCTGGAATCCATTCTGCCGGCCGTCGCACTCCGCTCCGGGTTTCCAGAATTATTGTAATTTGTTATGTTTTCTTTTAATTATTTAGAGATTAATTGGGCTTTTGCTAATGATACAGTATGAATTGTGACAGCCATGAATTCCAGCCTTTCATAAGTAGAATCCATGTAATAGTTGACTCTGTAAATTTAACTTTAAAGTAAAAAAATATTTGACTAAATATGGTATATCCTGCCTCGCTGACACCTTTGTATGACCCCTTCGCAATAGTGATGGGCACTCGTGTAGGCTCTTACTGCCAGCTAGAAATGGTCATTGTTCACAACCCTTCCCCTTCCAGCACATTTTGCCTTTTAGATAATTAGTAGAGGCAACACTGATGTCCCACCTTACTGCTATGATTTCTAGCTGGTCAGGTTTTGAAGATATGTTAATCTCATGCACTGCTCAAAAATACAAACTGCATCATAAAATTCAAGTCAGTTACATTCAAACTTATGTTGATTACTTTCTATCAAGCTCAACTGATATCCCATGTCACAGCACAATGTTCAGCCATCTTTCCCACTGCTTGTAAATTCCCTACAAGGAATTCCTCCCCATATGCTCCACTGTGCCTCATACCCCACTTACAAACCCTGTAAAATTTCAGCTTGTCAGTAATCATCCTCTTCCTATGCTTATAACATTATCCACAACATATAAAATTAGTACTGAGTGGACAATTACATGAATCTTTCTTCCCTGAACTGCTCTCCCAACTTTCCCCTTATACAAAATAAGCTGATCTCCACTCATTATACATTTATACACAGCCCATTCCCAAGCTAGATTGATAACTGGGAGAAGCACAAAATGAATAAGAGTTAAGGAATACAAGGAAACTCTGATGTAGATTACTTACAGTGTGGAAACAGGCCCTTCGACCCAACAAGTCCACACCGACCCGCCGAAGCGCAACCCACCCAGACATTTACCCCTTCACCTAACACTACGGGCTATTTAGCATGGCCAATTCACCTAACCTGCACCTTTTTGGACTATGGGAGGAAACCAGAGGAAACCCATGCAGACACGGGGAGAATGTGCAAACTCCACTTGGTTCATTCCTATTTTCATCCCCAAACTTTGGTAATACAGAAATAACACTTACACAAACCAAGAAGCTAGTGGACTGGCAGAAATAGGTTCCTGAACCTTATTGACAAATTAAGGGTGATCTGGAAGCACCTAATGCACCTCCACAGATAGTCCACTCCAGAAGAAAATTTATTTCAGGTCACCTGCAGCGGCCCTCAGGTACGTTCAATAAAAGGGTGATTGCTACGCTAAGTCATGTGGACATTACTGCTCTTCCAGAGAAAGTTATTTCTTACAAAGTATAAATTTAAACATATTTAGATGAAGATCACAGCAGTCTGTGAAGAAGCCAAACAGGGAAGGTTGCCTGATTCAGAGGTAACTAATTTTTATATAGATGATCTTCAAAAGGCAGTATACTCTTAATTAACCGATTCTGGGAGTCTTAGACTTCCAACCAATCTGCCTAATATATGAAACCCATGAATTTAGAAGTGTGCTAACAAATGCAGGTTCTCATTCATACGGATTTGTTTTGCACACTTTTTAAACCTTTTAAGAACCAGTGCAAAACATACAATTTCAAAGAAATTAAAATGGCTACAATGTCTCTCACATATCTGGGAAATCTGGATTTTTATGATAAATTTTCAAAGGTGGTTGTAACCTTTTATCATTTTAGTAAACCTTGTAGCATTTTAGGCCCATGCAGAATCCTACTGCAATTCTGGTAATCATTTATTAGGTTTGGCAGCATTTGTGGAGAGAGGAACACATTTAACTTTAAAGTCTATTATGACTAGGAGAAAGTGAGGACTGAAGATGCTGGAGATCAGAGCTGAAAAATGTGTTGCTGGAAAAGCGCAGCAGGTCAGGCAGCATCCAAGGAGCAGGAGAATCGACGTTTCGGGCATAAGCCCTTCTTCCTGAAGAAGGGCTTATGCCCGAAACGTCTATTCTCCTGCTCCTTGGATGCTGCCTGACCTGCTGCACTTTTCCAGCAACACATTTTTCAGTCTATTAAGACTCCTTCCCAGAGGAAGCCAGACCTACTGAGTTTCACCAACATTTTGTCTTTTAATTTAGGATCTCCAGTATTTTGGTCTTCTATTGACAATCAAAACTGGAGGCTAATACTGCATCTAATCCACAAATAGATTTATTTTGTCTTTTGGTGTTACTTATGGATATGATTAAATTTTCATAATCCTATTTTTTAAAAAGTGCATTTTGAATGTACAAAACACATTACCATAAGCAGTTCTAATGCCTTTCATTTTTTACTGAATTCTACCACATAAGATCAATTTTCCACTGTAATTTTGAGAAAAGTTTTGGACATTAAAGCAATTCCATTATTTTAGTCTAACAAAAAGTACCACTGTTTCACTATTTCAGGAGTAAAATACATACTTGCAGGTATCCATTTCTGGCATTTGTCACAGTAATACGACATCTCTTCCATCCAGGATGCTTCCCCTTCATCACCTAACTCACTGTTCAAAGAATCTCCACTGTGATCGTGGGACAGATCTACCGAAGCCTGATCTTCTGACTCAACTATTAGTAAGGTTTCCCCTTCAACTTCTCCTTCCTCCAAGCCTTCAGAGGCAGTCATTCGTGCACATTCATCCTCCATTTGGCGAGCAGTTAAGCTTTTTGTCTCTTCATTATCATCCATTTTCCCAAACCCCTGGCAAAGCTTACACTAGAAAGAGTCAATGGCTAGAACATCACAGCAGTCACCCAAATAGCAGCTTTATTCTTTATAAGTTAAATAATACTAAGACGTGTTTTTCTAGAATTATGGTGGGTAAAAATATCTGTCATCTATAAAACATCCAAAGTCACCACTGCTCATTTAAAGAAATGAGGCAATTGCTTTTCAGACTGTTAAGAGCTTCCCGGTGTCAATGAACTTTGCTGACGTCGATCTGCTTCCAATTTCTTTGTCAGACTAATCTGTTCCTCCAAAATTCGAAGATTCTCCTTTTTGCGTGCCTGTCGTTCAAGGTCTCTGAAAACTCCTTCTCTCAACCTCTATGGAAAGAAAAAAAAGATTTAGCTTCTTTTAAAAACTCAGCTAGTGATCAACACAAAAGTTACATGAATTTGCGCAACATTACTGTGCAACTTTAAAGATGCACATCCTAATCATCCAAGTGACTGGAAGTTCAAACGCAGAAGCAAAAAAAAATGTGATTTTCCAATTGAAGTCCTGAATAAGAGCTGAGATAGTTTAACCAATTGAAATGTTGCCAAATACAAGACCTATATCATGTTTCGTGTTAACCTGTGTGTGGAGGTTTATCAAAAGCTGATCCTAAAGAACACCATCTCAATCAAATCACATCAGCCTTTAAAATGTGAGATTCTAGATTCAAGTACTAAATATTCCTCAAGCGTCCATTCGTCTTCCAAAAATGCAGTAAGTATAATAAGTAGTTGAACTGCTTATCAGTTTAACTTTCTAGCAGTTACAGCAGGAGTCCATCTAGAGTTATTAATTTTTAAACTAAAATGATGGAGCAGGTACTTCACTGGGCCACGTCTGTAATGTTAATCTTAGAAAAGAACCAACTCCATAGGTCTACTAATAATATTAGAAGAGTATTAAACATGGCCCAGGTATGCCAGCAAGGGTCGATTCCGGGCTTGGTAGTCTCCCTGGATGCAGAGAAAACGTTTGGCCAGGTGGAGTGGCTGTACCTCTTATGTACTGGAGGAGTTTGGTCTTCGAGGGTCTTTTTGCCAGGTGGGTGGCAGCGGTTCTCACTAATGGTATAAGGTCGGATAATTTTAGTATCAGCAGAGGCAGCCAACAAGGGGTGCCCTCTCTCGCTGCTATTATTTACATTGGTGATTGAGCCGCTCGCCGACGCCATCCAGAGGAACCCCAACATAATTGCTCCGGAGGTAGGGTTAGGGAGGCATATGATCATCCTGACGCAGATGACGTTCTTCTCTTTTTAACTGATCTTATGACATTTGTGCCCCATTTAATAGAAGGGATTAATCTATTTGGTTTGTTTTCGGGGTATAAAATTAACTTTATGAAGTCAGAGGCTATGACTGTGGGGGGGGGCTTTACTAGAATATACAATCTTGGGAATGGAACCAGTTTCCCTTTCAGGTGGTCATAGAGTGGTCACAGGTAAGTTTCTTGTATGCAGACATTTTTATCACCCCAGCCTTTGATCAATTATATAAAGCTAATTTTGTGCAGTTGCTACAAAAGATAAGGCAGGACCTTCGGCACTTCCGATATCTTGGTTGAGTAGAATAGCTCTGGTCAAAATGAATATTCTTCTTCACATCTTATATCCCATGCGAATGCTCCCTTTGATGCTGCCTAGGCAAGCACTACGGAGGCTTGACAGTTGGCTTGGATCTTTTATCTGGCATCATAGGCGGCCTCTTATTAAGCTGGCCAAACTGCAGCTTCCGCATGGGAATGGGAAGTTTGAAATTCCTGGATTTTAAGAAATGTCAATCGAGTTCCTTACTATCCGATGTGACTGACTGGGCTTGCCAGGCTCTGTGGTCAATCTGACTGGACATAGAAATCTCCCAGGCAAAATGCCCCTCATCTATTTACTGTTATGGACCATTGTATAAACCCAATTGTTCTTAACACGGTTAAAGCATGGACAATGATACGATAAGGTGAGGGCAACTAACAAAAACTTCCCCTTTCACTCCCATAGTAGGAATGTTAGGATTCCATCTGGGGCTGATGGACTCTGGCTTTAAGCTCTGGCAGTTTAGAGGAGTCTCTTGTTTGGGAAATTTATTTGATAGGGAGGTCATAATGTCTTTCAAGCAGCTGAGTCAGAAATATGAGTTATCTAGGAGGAACCTTTTTCGTTACTAACAGGTTAGGCACTTTATACAGAAAAAGATTACATTGATGGTTAGTCCCTATAAGTCTGATATGGAGAGGAGAGTGCTTCAGTCTACAGGCGCTCTCTCCATCAGCACCCTCTATCACTTGTTAAGAGGCAATGTTTCAAAGGATACTGAGCAGCTATGTGGAATCTGGACTCAAGAATGGGGGTAGAAATCTCATCAGAGGGATGGGAGGATATTTGGTAGAACATAAGAAAGATTTTGATTTGTAACGGGATGCAGGCTATGCAATTGAAGGAACTCCACAGGGCTCATTTGGCACAGGGGCAGCTTGTAAAATTTAAGACTGCAGCGACCCAATGTGCCCCAAATGTAAAACAGATGTTGGTATTCTTACTCATTGTTTGTGATCATGCCAAAAGCTTCATAGGTATTGGGGTACCACCGCGAGTGTTTTGGAAGAGGTTACTGAGGTTAAGGTGGATCCAGTGTCCCTCCTTTTGGGCTTGCCAAATCTCCCTTCTTTGGACACATGAGAAGAAACTGTTTAATATTATTTCATTCTGTGAGAGGGAGAAACATTCTAATGAGCTGGGTGTCAGAGAATCCTCCAGAACTCCCGGGATGGTGTAGATTAGTCATGGAGCACATCCCCCGGGATTTCCTTACAAGTATGGTGCTCCAGAATATGGAACTGTTTGACAGAACATGGCGGCCCTTTCTGAATTATATAGATGCAGACTTGTCGGCTATATTGGTCAGGGACTTTGTGTAGTCATGAGGACTATGTCTGGTGGTCGGGGGGGCCCTGTGAGGAAGAATCCCAAATAAATACGGGTTTGCCTACTGATGCTCCCGGTGGTGGGGAGCTTTGGTGGGATTGCGCTGAGTGTAGTAACTTAACTGAATGTAATTTAATTTACATTGGTTTAACTTGGTTTAATTTAGCTTTTTTTAGTTATTTATTGAATTGTAGTTTTTGTAGGTTTTTTTCCCTCTCACCTCAGTGGTTTGTGGAGTAGAGTAGTAGTTTGGTTACTGTTACTGTCGTTATACTATAATGTTGTTTTACTATTTTGTAGTGATTTTGTAATTTTGTAAAAATATTTACAGAAAAACAAAAGAACCAACTCCTCTGTTGCATCTTTTCAATGGCAGTCAGGAATCCACAATCCACTAAGTATAGGGGTTGGGAGGTCATAATGCAACTGTAAAAGACCTTGGTTAGGCCACTACTGGAATACCGCCTGAAATTCTGGTCTCACTCCTATAGGAAGGATGTTGTGAAACTTGAAAGGGCTCAGAAAAGATCTACAAAGATATTGCCAAGGTTGAAGGGTTTGAGCTATAGGGAGAAGCTGAGTAAATCAGGGCTATTTTCCCTGGAGCATCGGAGACTAAGGGGTGACCTTATGGAGGTTTGTAAAATCATGACAAGCACGGATAGAGTAAATAGACAAGGTCTTTTCCCAGGAGTAAGGAAATCCAAAACTAGAGGGCATAGGTTTAGGGGGAGAGGGGAAAGATTTAAAAGGAACCTAAAAGACACTTTTTTCACACAAAGGGTTGCTCTTGTATGGAATGAGCTGACAGAAGAAGTGATGGAGGCTTGGTACAATGACAACATTTGAAAGGCATCTAGATGGGTATATGAATAGGAAGGGTTTAGAGGGATATGTGTCAAATGCTGGCAAACAGGACTAGATTTATTTAGGATATCTGGTCGGCATGGATGAATTGGACTGAAGGGTCTGTTTCTGTGCTCTGACTCTATGTGTGTTGAGCCACATGTATATTAAAGTTTCACATTCCTGAAAGTGCCAACAAGAAACAGAATGTGATGGTGCAAGAGTGTAACATCAGGTACAGTATTAACCAGACAAGTAGTACAAACCCAGTGTTAGAACTCTTGGCACATTCTATAATGATCTTAGCTGGTTTACTTTCCACTGATCATTCTTGCTTTTTCCATAAACAAGGCCCCCTTGATCGAAAAACAGTCTACATCTCAATATCAAGCATCACTAGCAACAGAACTCCTCAGTTAGTATGTTGGGTGCACTTTTTAGCCAAGTAATGATTATTACAAAGTCAATTTTGGAACTTCTTTAACATAAGTTTCTAGCTTTCCTTGTGAGGTATTATCTAAGCTGAGATGCTGCCTGTTTCTCTCTCCCATTCCCTATCTTACAGCAAAGAAAAAGGACCAACCACTCAGAGGTAACAAAGTTATCTGAGCCAGACAACTAAAGAGAATAGATTGGATATAACACAGAAAAAAATGAAACATCACACCACCATGGAGAGAAAGGATTATGAATTATCAACAGGAGGAAAGAGAAAATTGATGAAGACAAAACTGAACGATGGAGTCCAGAGCAAGCAGCTACATTGACGGAAACTTTAAAGCATTAATGGCTGCTAGAATGACCGGAAGAGAAGGAAGGGAGGTAAAAGTTAGAAGATTGAGAGGGAAGACAAGATAAGATGTCAGAAAGAGCAGTAGAATGGGGTATAATGGAAGAGACAATGTTGTGACAAGAAAGAAAGGAAAGGAGAGGTGCCATGACTGCTGATTTTTAGGATTCTAAAGGAACTGCCAAAGTCTGATGAGGAAAGGGCAACAACATATCGTTAATATTGCAACTTTTATGACATCTAATTTTACAACTCTGACATCAAAGCACCTTTCACAATTTAACATTAAGCAGCACAGCTGAGCAGGCTTGACTGCACAATGAAACCCAAAATAACCAAAAGGTTTCGTTAAACGATAGGTAATATAGGCAAGTTGTAGATGTTTGTTCACACACAAAACTCCAATCAAAAAGGTGTTAGCCATTAGATAGAAAGAAATGTAAAAGAGTGAAGGGAAGAACCTTTCAAAGCAGGAAAATGTCATTTCAGACTGTAATTTGATTCTACTCCAAGGAACATACAAGATTATAGAGAGTTTATTTTAAATAAAAAAAGAAATATACTAGAGCAGTACTACATTTTGTTGCCAACGCAATTCATTACTGGAAGTTCCAATACAACCATAATAGTAATATGAAAAACCGTGCCAAGAAACTCTTGCTTCAAAAATTATACACAATGTATCAGAAAGCAAAATCATTTGCAATTTTTTTATATCAGAGGGTTATCCAGTGTATTAGGAGAAAGTGAGAACTGCAGATGCTGGAGACCAGAGTTGAAAAATGTGGTGCTGGAAAAACACAGCAGGCCAGGCAGCATCCGAGGAGCAGGAGAATTGACGTTTCAGGCTAAGCCCTTGATTCCTGAAGACGGGCTTATGCCCGAAACGCCGATTCTCCTGCTCCTCGGATGATGCCTGGCCTGCTGTGGTTTTCTAGCACCTCATTTTTCAATAGCCAGTGTATTACTCCATTAACTTGTTAATCAATACCATGGGACACAAAGATAGCATGCAAACAACTTGATGGTGCATGCACAATCTGTCACAACTATCTGCAACATTATGCCAGGATGGAGGTCACAGGAATGCAGTTAAGGAACATGAAGGTGACTCTGGGATAATCTTGACCAAAGTGGCCAAGCACTGACTTTCACTAATGAAGTCTCTCAACATGTACATATGACAACAGCACTCACAAATTGGCAATGCCAAACATGTTCAGCTCAGGAGTTTTAAAAGAGTCTATCCTGCAGACAATGATTCTTGTATTGATAATTATGCAGCAGAATCACAAGATTATATATTCATTTTAGCAACAGGTCATTTTAATGAAAGTATCCTAATTTATCTGGAAAAAATGGCGAAGACCAAAACAATACAAGATCACAAGTCATCCTTCACTGGAATCAATTTTTCTCATCATGCAATGGCTTCAAAGGGAAAAATCCATATTGAACAGTACAATAGTAGAAGAAACTCTGGACTATGCCAGCCCTCTTACACCAATAAAAAAGGAGGAACTGTTGCCAAAGTTAGTCAAGAAATCCATTTTTATACACTGGATCATAACATAATGTTGACAGAAACTGCAATGTTACAGGTAATCAATCAGCTGTTAGTTAAAAGCTATTGAGCTAACTAAAAGCAAATGCTTACATTTGAGGCTAATTTTATTTGGGCTTTGACAATGCAACATTTAAAAATTCTGTGATTTTTGAGAAGATTTGTAGCTCAGGTTGAGGTTCGGGTTGTAAGTTTGCTTGCTGTGCTGGAAGGTTTGTTTACAGATGTTTCGTCACCATATTAGGTAACATCGTCAGTGAGCCTCCAGTGAAGCACTGATGTTATGTCCTGCTTTCTATTTGTGTCTTGGTCTCTTAAGCTGGATGATATTTCCAGTTCTTTTTCTCAGAGATTGGTAATTGGGGTCCAAATTTGTGTGTTTCTTGATGGAGTTCCAGTTTGAATGTCAGGTCTCGAGGAATTCCTGTGTGTCTCTCTGTTTAGCCTATCCTAGGATGGATGTGTTGTCCCAATCAAAGTGGTGTCCTTCTTCGTCTGTATGGAAGGATACTAGTGATAGTGGGTCATGCCTTTTGGTGGCTAGTTGATGTTTGTGTATCCTGGTGTCTGCCTGTCTGTCCAATGTAGTGTGTGTTACAGTTCTTGCATGGTATTGTGTAAATGACATTTGTTTTGCTGGTTTGTTTTGTATAAGATTCTTTAGTTCATCAGCCGCTGTTTAAATGTGTTGGTAGCCCCATTTACCAACCTCTGAGAAAAAGAACCGGAAATGATATCACCCACCTTAAGAGACGAGACACAAACAGAAAGTGGGACACAACACCAGCATTTCATCAAAGGCTCACTGATGATGTAATCAAGCATGGTGACGAAAACAAACCTTCCAGCTCAGCGAGCAAACTTACAACCTGAATTTGAGAATTCTGTTTATGGAGCATTTGGTAGCATTCAAATTAGGATGGCCAAGAGTACTACCTATACAAGGGGAAAATAAAAGATGTACATGGAGTACTGAACTCACTTTCAAAGCCACATTTCACTCTTCAGCAATTGTCCTCCATTCCATTTTACTCTGTGTGGATCCCAACCTAAATTCCACCCTTACGATTTCACATTCACTCATGATTATGTCTTCAATATATTCAGTGTTGCACTGTTTTGCCTGCATCCAGAGATCCACATTCAATGGCACCACCATATGCACATTCTTGACCTCTCTTCAACAGTACTGATTGTTCCCATTCACCAGCAATCTGTTCTACAGGATGAACTTGTTTGCACATTTTCGTTAATTCTATCACTTCTTCCAAGTGTAAAGTTCTGCTATGGGGGCATATATTGATCTTAGCTATGCCTGCATTTCAATTGGTTATGTAGAACATTCTTTGTTCCAAAGCAAAAACAGAAATTGCTGGAGAAACTCAGCAGGTTTGGCAGAACTGAATGGTCACCAGACTTGAAACATTAACACTTTTTCTTCCCACAAATGCTGCCAGACCTACTGAGTTTCTCCAGCAAATTCTGTTTCTGTTTCAGATCTCCAGTATTCACAGTTCTTTGTTTTAATTCTACTGAATTCCCCTTCCTTACTTATTTAATAGTAACGACTGCATCAATGCCACTTGCTGGTCTTATCCTGAACCGGGAAATTTAATTTTTAATTTTTATATTTCTGTCACCCTCACATGATGAGTCTCCACTTCTTTCCTTCCCTTCCTTGACATCTCCACTTCTAGTGATAGCTATCGACTAATATACACACGTCGACTGACTCCCCTGACTACACTTCCTTTTTTCCTCAGCTGAGGATCTTATCATCAGCAATCATTCATTAGTGAGTATGACTGTCTACCAAAGAGTCTGTCACTGGGCATGGGCTCCGCGGGTCCGCATGTAGCTGATAGACCCAGGTTACGAGAGAGAGAGAGAGAGAGAGAGAGAGGAGAGAGAAAGCACACGAGAGAGAAAGAAACCGAGAGAGAGAGAGAGAGAGAGAGAGAGAGAGAGAGAGAGAGAGAGAGAGAGAGAGAGAGAGAGAGAGAGAGACTGCACCTGCATCGTTGTGCCTGTCACATCAAACGGCTTGCACAGGAACTCTGGCCAGCCGTGGGCATGTACGTCACTTGATGCTTAGGCTCTGCATCTCCTGCAGCTCTGTCCTCGAACCCCACCCCCATAAACCACAACAAAGATATAATTCCCGTCCTCACATTCCACTCCACTAATCTCCAAATCCAGCCGATTATCCTCCACCATTTTCACAAAGTTTAGCCAAACCCCATCACCAAAAATATATTTCCCTCCCCACCCAATTTGCATTCCGTAGGGACAATTCTCTCTATGACTGCCTTGTTAGGTCCAAACCCCTCACCAACCACATCTCCACATCTGGCACCTTCCCCTGCTGCTGTAAGAGGTGCAAAACCTGCACCCACACCTCCATTCAAGGTGCTGAAGGATCATTCCACATCTGGCAGAGATCTACTTGCAATACCATCGAACCTCATTTACTGCATCCATTGCTCTCGATGTAGTCTCCTCTACACTGGAGAGACTGAGCGCAAACTCACAGAGTGGTTCAGGGAACATCTCTGGTCTGTACGTATCAACCAACCCCATCTTCCTGCAGCCATCCATTTTAACTTCCCCTTCCACTATCCCCACGACATGTCCATTTTGAGCACTTTATCGGTCCAAAGGCAGCACTTAGATTGTGGAGATTCATCTTGTCCATGGATGTCAGCCCTAGAGGGAGCTTCCCAGGTAAAATTAATAGTCCAAGTTTTGGAGGATTTCTCTATCGATCTTAGTGACAGGACGATCTGGGACAGACTGGTAAAGGCTTTGCGTCTTCTTGAGTCTGAAACCAATTCTTTGATATGTTTCGACAAGGACATTAAAGGAGGCCTGAAGATTCTCTTCAACAAGAGCAGAAATGACATTGTCGTCCACATATTGAAGTCCGACAAGTGAAGTCAGTGACGTTCTGTCCTTGAATTTCAACCAGCTGATGTCTCCGCACAACAAAGATCATCCTGGGCTCCCAACTAGTTGCCATTAGACACAAAGAGTAGAAAAGCAGCAAACGTAGATGTGATTCCAGCAGAGCTTTTCAAACTTAAGAGGAGCAGAGGTTACCTGTCAGCTCCAAATGTTTTTGAAAATCCCAGACAAAGAAGAAATCACTGCTGATCTCAGGGATGCTACCATCATCACTGTCTTCATGAATATCCACACCACTGGGAAACTTGTTCTTGACAAGTAGAATGGTGATACATGCAGATGGAGAAAACGGTGAGGCAATGACACATCCTGCTTGACCTCAAAGGATTCTGTCATATTACCATTATTGAGGACTGTTGCCAACATCACAGTGTCGAAGAGACTGAGGATATTGATCAGATTCATTAGTTCTTGATTCAAACAGTTCACAAAAAAGCTCAACATTAAGTAGCTTCAAGAACCAAGCAGAACTTCTAACAATGCCTTCACCAACATTTCCAAAAGGTTAACTTAAATGGAGTGGAGGAAATCTGGAAAAAGCTGAAATTGGCCATCACCTCATGCTGCGAAGAGACCAGACGACACAAAGACTAGTTTGATGAAAATGTCCACATAATCCAAGATCTCATCAACAAGAAGGGGACGCCTCTCCATGCCTGGTATAACAACATCGCCACTGAGGCAAAGAGGACCTGATCAAGTGTATCCTAGGACATTGTGGAAAGTTAGGGAAGAAATTGTAGGGCCCCTAGCATAAATATTTGTATCATCTATAACCACGGGTGAGGTGCCAGAGGACTGGAGAGTGGCTAATGTTATTCCTTTATTTAAGAAAGGCTGTAAAGAGAAGCCTGGGATCTACAGACCTGTGAACCTAGCATCAGTGGTGGATAAGCTGTTGGAGGTGAATCGGAAAGAGAGACAGAGAGAGAGAGAGAGAAAGGCAGAGTTACAAAGTAGAATCAAAGAAACCAAGAACCAATGATGGATGCCAATCTATCCTACATTGGTTGACAGAGACCACAATCTTATTTGGAATAAGGCAAATTTTAATGGTTTGAGACAGGAACTTTCAAAGGTCGATTGGATCCCTTCGCAGATAACGGGATGACTGACAAATGGGAGACTTTCAAAAGTGTGTTAATGAGAGTTCATTTGGATTATGTTCCTGCTAGAATGAAGGGGAAGGCTAGTAAAAGTCAAGAACTACAAATGAATAAAGATATTCAGGTTCTAATCAAGAAGAAGAAAGAATCATATATTAGATATAAACAACTGAGATTAAGTGAATCACTTGATGAGTATGAAGAGTATAATGGCAGCTTTAAGAGGGAAATCAGGAGGGCAAAGAGGATATATGAGATAGCCTTGTCAGATAAGGTTACGGGGAAATAAATATTGATGTTTTGAAAACAGTTCACATTACAGAACAGGTCTTAAAAAACATAAATCTCTGGGACCTGATCAAGTGTATTCTAGGACATTGTGGGAAGTTAGGGAAGAAATTGTAGGGCCCCTAGCATAAATATTTGTATCATCTATAACCACAGGTGAGGTACCGAAGGACTGGAGAGTGGCCAATATTATTCCTTTATTTAAGAAAGGCTGTAAAGAGAAGCTTGGGAACTACAGACCTGTGAACCCAACATCAGTGGTGGATAAGCTGTTGGAGGTGAATCAGAGAGGGGGAGGGAGAGGGAGAGGGAGAGGGACTGCAAAGAGAACTGTTTCAAAATTGTCAACAAAAGCACAATTAGCTTATTAAAATCTAGGGAAGTTTGAAATCAATGAGGAGATGTCCTACTTGCAAATGAATGAATAATCTCTATCTTAAGGCTACATGGATGCAGGAGCTGCTCAAGGGGAAACTACAGCAGATTCTATTGTCTATTATTGTTCAATATAAATCTGATATAATACAAGGGATAGTATCTAACTCACTGTTTAAAATATTCCAACTTTGTGAATGTGATGAAAATGCATCAGCTGTGGATTTGCCAATCTCAAGAATGTCTTTCTTTTGGGCATGAATGGTAAGGGGACAGCCAGTTAGTGTAGAGATGAGGGATTACTTCTCAAAAGTAGTGAATCTATGGAATTATTTACCAAAAAGCTGTAGAGGCAGTGTCATTAAGTACAAATTTAAGGCTGAAATTGATCACTGGGGAAATCAAGGTTATAGGGAAATGGTAGGAACATGGCCATTAGGAGGGTCAGATCAGCCATGATCCAACTTCATCAATGGCTTACTCCTGTTCCTATTTCTTATGGTCTTATAATCAAGGTCAAGGTAGATGGATTTTTAATCAAGAAATGAATTAAGGGTTGTAGGCTTAAAAAAAACAGGAAAATGGAGTTGAAGAATATCAGATCAGCCACGTTCTTACTGAATGATGAGCAGGCTCAATGGGCTGAAACGTTCCACTTCTGTTACTACATCTTAGTCTTATATATGTAGAAGTTATTTTGAAATAAACTTTTATTTACTTATGCCTGTTGTTTTATGTCAATTTATTTCCTGTAGATTATAGGAAATAAATCATAACATGTGCAAAGATTTAAAGTTTAATGGGGTTTTGATAATTATGTAGGATATTGATAAATTCTTCTAATTCTGCTTTGAAGAAAGCTCAAGTACATCAAGAAAAGAGAATACTTAATGTCACCACATGACTGCACCGAACAAAGGAACTGTTGAGAATGAAAAAGTATTCCCTGAAATTTGAAAGAAGCCATAAAAGTGTCCTATGCCAAATGATTAGAGAATTGCTGGTGTTGCATCATTATTTAAAAGATAATAATTTAAATAATAAAAATAAAGTCAGCAACAATAATTCAGAAAAAAACTAAATTACACAAGTTACATAAAGTAAAGACACAACAAAAATTTATTAAAGGCAAAAATCAGGTAAACTAACCTGTTTTTGGTGAAGTTATAGAAAGTTCATGAGGGTAATTGAGGGTACAAAAGACTTCAAAATACATTTAATTGGAGTGTCACACAATGAGCTTGTTAGTAAAGTCAATAATGAATTACAAGAACAACAACATATACGCAACATTCGCTAGGTGACAACAAACAGAGTACTGCTGTAGATAATTTAAAACACTTGTTCATGTGTGTTTTAGATTAGAGCACTGAGTGTAATGGGGTTCCCCAGTGATTGGATACCGTTTGTTTATATATTTTAATGACCATGAATTGGGGGCACAGAATAGAGTTTCAAAATTTGCAGATTTACTCAAGGTACGTTCTTTAAAGAGAAAAAAAAATGTTCTCTGACAAGGTACCAAGAGAACACTAATTTAAAGGAGCTGGTAACAGAACCAAAGGCAACTTTAGGGTCTTGTGGGGGCCGATCAAATGCGGTTTTCAAAAGAGCATCCGAATGATAACAAAGGGGAAAAGGGACGGGGAAGCGTAAATAGGTATTTTTTTTCCGGGTGTGATGGACTTTAATATAAAACGGTAATATTGTGTGTGCTGGTGGTTGTTTGTGGTACGCAGGCGTACACGCGGTGCTGGCAGTTGCTGCAGTCCAGGCCTGATGGAGACGGGAGGCCCAGAGCCGCTGGCGAAAGGCGCCAGGAGACAACGCGGGGCCACACGCGCCATCCCCTTCACACCGTCACGTGCTCCAACCGTCGCCTCACGAGCCGGTGGGGTTTCGGCTCAAAATCCCGCTGCGAACGAAGCGCCCTCCCACACCTCAAAGCCCGCATCCTGAAGGGGGTTGGGGGTGTCCACGACTGGGATCAAACTTCAAGCTCCAGTCCGAGGCTGCGTCTGGCCTCGAACCCCTCGCCCCGCTCTCATTTTAGCGGCTCGAATGCCGTTTGAAATACCCACCTCCCTGTCCAGATGCTGCTTAAAATGGACCCCGGCCACCGTCCCTACTGTCAGCACCACGGAAACACCGAAAACCGCCTTAGACACTGTCGACATTCTGCGGCCTGGAAATCCCGGCCCGTCACCATGGAGACCGAGACCCCATCAGCCGAACGCCGAGGACGAGATTCCAGGCGTGAACGGCCGAGTGAAGAAAAGGAGATGGGCAGAGGGGAAGGTCCAACTGAAAGGAAACACCGTCACCATGGAGACCCTGGAGCGCGCCAAGAGTCAGATCTGACTTTGACCACACCTGAGAGCAGACGGACAAAGTCTGAAGCTTCCTTTGATTCTGATTTTGTAATCCTGAGGAAGAGCCTGTTTCGTATTTGACACAACATTCGGCTGAGAGGTCGATGTTTTTTTTTAAACCTTAGATTATACCGATGTAGTAACGGGGAACTTGGAAAATTACAATTCGACTCTACAAAACCATCATGGCGTAATGAGAGGGAAATGTATTTGACATTTAAACATTTTTGAGGGTGCAACTGGCTCTGCAGACTTGTTTTAAAATTGTGGAATATTTATTTTTGCAGAAGGCATTCAATAAAACATTAATGTCGCACGAAATAAATACACAAGATAGGGGTCATGGAATTGTGGTTTCGTTCAGAATCAGAATATACGGAGGGGACACGAGGTGGCAAAATAATTTAAAGAGGCTTCAAAAGGATTTCAACCAGTTAAGTGGGCGAAATAGCAATTGAGTATAATGTGAAACGTTCATTTTGATTGGAAGAATGAATAAGCAGAATATTTTTAAAAACAACTAATTAATGAATGTTGGCATAAGCAATGACATTTTAAGATTGTACAAATTACAGTGTAAATATGCAATTATAGAGAATAAGGAAGGCAAATTACATGTAATTTCAAGCAGGAGAGGTGGCACGTATGGTGAAGGAAGTCTTGTTGCAGTTTTCTTAAGGATATGAGCATTGCAGTCTAGAGAGCATTTATTGCCCATAGCTAATTTCTCTTAAGGTGGTGGTGAGCTGCCTTCTTGAACCACTGCAGTCCATGTGCTGTATGTTGACCCACAATGACCTTACAGAGGGAATTCCAAGATTTTGACCCAGTGACAGCGAACAAACGGTGAAGTATTTCCCAGTCAGGATAGTGAGTGCTTGAAGGGGAACTTGTAGGTGGTGATGTTCCTATGTATCTGCTGCCTCTATCCTTCTCGATGAAAATGTTTATAAATTTCAAAGTGCTATCTAAGGATCTTTGAATTTCACATTTTGTAGATAAAACACAGTGCTGCTACTGAGCCTTGATACTGGAGAGAGTGGATGTTTGTGGCTGTGTCAGTCTGCTTTGTCCTGATGGTGTCAAGCTTCTTGAGTGTTATTGGAGCTGCACCCACCCAGGCAAATGGGAAGTATTCGATCACACTCCTCACGTGCTTTGAGAAATCGAGGTGAGTTATTCGCCTCTGAACATTGTGCAATCATTGGCAAACATCCCCACTTATCTTGTGATAGAGGGAAGATAATTAACAAAGCAACTGAAGATGCTTGGGCCTAGAATACTACCCTGAGGAACTCCTGCAGAGATTACTGACCTCCAACAACTACAACCGGCTTCCAATGTGCCAGTGTTACTCCTACCAGCAGAGAATTTTCCCCCGATACCCATTGATTCCAGTCGAGAGTGTGGTGCTGGAAAAGCACAGCAGGTCAGGCAGAATCTGAGGAGCAGGAGAATTGACATTTCTGGCATAGGCCGTTCATCAAGCTCTTCAATTCTCCTGCTGTGTTTCTCCAGCACCACACTCTCGACTCTGGTCTCCAGCGTCTGCAGTCCTCACTTTCTCCTACCCATCAATTCCAGTTTTGCTAGGGCTCCTTCATGCCACATTCAGTCACGTGGTGTTGATGTCAAGGGCTGTCACTTTCACCTCGTCTCTGGAATTCAGCTCTTTTGTTCATTAACCAAGGCTGTAATGAGCTCAAGAACTGAGTAGCCCTGGCAGAACCCAAACAGCGCATCAGTGAGCAAGTTATTGCTGAGCAGGTGCCACTTGATAGGACCATTGATGACAGCTTCCATCACTTTAATGATAATTGAGAGTAGGTTGATGGGGACAGTAATTGGCTAAATTGATTTGTTCTGCTTTTTGTGTATAGGACATACCTGGGCAATTTTCCATATTATCTGGTAGATGCCAGTGTTGTAACTACTGTAATAGCTTGGCTATGGAAGCGGTGAAATCTGGAGCACAAGTCTTCAGTATTATTGGCAGAAATGTTATCAGTAAACTTTGCATGGTCAGGAAGTAGAGATCACATCTAGAGTGAGACACAGCCTGAGTGAGTACATAATTAGGGAATTTGGTGCAGAGGGGAAAAGATGCTTTTTGCTTGTTTATTTTGAGTCAATTTCTAACTTTTTTTAACCAGGATAAATTGAAGCCCAGGAATGGGCCCAGCACTTGAGTGACACCACAGATAGTCCATAAACTCATTGGTGATAATTACTAATTTGTCTATGGAAATATTTACAAGGTACAAATTGAAAGACCTGTGTGAATTTTTTTTAATCAAATTAAGAGCTAACTAATTAAAATAGAGATACTGAGCTAGATAATGTGTAGTAACTGCAAGATTATGGTCACTGGCCCCAAAGTGCTCCCCCACTGACACCTCAGTCACCTGCCCTGCCTTATTTCCCAAGAGTAGGTCAAGTTTTGCACTTTCTCTAGTAGGTACATCCACATACTGAATAAGAAAATTGTCTTGTACACACTTAAGAAATTCTTCTCCATCTAAACCTTTAACACTATGGCAGTCCCAGTCGATGTTTGGAAAGTTAAAATCCCCTACCATAACTACCCTATTATTCTTACAGATAGCTGAGATCTCCTTACAAGTTTGTTTCTCAATTTCCATAGTCAGAAGGAAATTGAGAAACTCCATCTGCCACTTCTCAGCCCATTGGCCCATCTGATCCAGATCCTGTTGTAATCTGAGGTAATCCTCTTCGCTGTCCACTACACCTCCAATTTTGGTGTCATCTGCAAACTTACTAACTGTACCTCTTATGCTCGCATCCAAATCATTTATGTAAATGAAAAAAAGTAGAGGGCCCAGCACCGATCCTTGTGGTACTCCACTGGTCACAGGCCTCCAGCCTGAAAAACAACCCTCCACCACCACCCTGTGTCTTCTACCTTTGAGCCAGTTCTGTATCCAAATGGCTAGTTCTCCCTGTATTCCATGAGATCTAACGTTGCTAATCAGTCTCCTTTGGGGAACCTTGTCGAACGCCTTACTGAAGTCCATATAGATCACATCTACTGCTCTGCCCTCATCAATCCTCTTTGTTACCTCTTCAAAAAACTCAATCAAGTTTGTAAGACATGATTTCCCATGCATAAAGCCATGTTGACTATCCCTAATCAGCCCTTGCTTTTCCAAATACATGTTTATCCTGACCTTTAGGATTCCCTCCAACAACTTGCCCACCACCGACATCAGGTTCACCGGTCTATAGTTCCCTGGCCTGAACTTACCACTTTTCCTAAACAGTGGCACCACGTTAGCCAACCTCCAGTCTTCCGGCACCTCACCTGTGACTATCGACGGTACAAATATCTCAGTAAGAGGCCCCACAATCACTTCCCTAGCATCCCACAGCGTTCAAGGGTACACCTGATCAGGTCCTGGGGATTTATCCACTTTTATGCCTTACAAGATATCCAGCACTTCCTCCTCTGTAATATGGACAGTTTGCAAGATGCCACCATCTATTTCCCTACGTTCTATATCTTCCATGTCCTTTTCCACAGTAAATACTGATGCAAAAAAATTGTTTAGTAACTGCCCCATCTCCTGCAGCTCCACACAAAGGCCGCCTTGCTGATCTTTGAGGGCCCTATTCTCTCCCTCATTACCCTTTGGTCCTTTGTGTTTGTAAAAGCCCTTTGGATTCTCCTTAACTCTATTTGCCAAAGCTATCTCATGTCTCCTTTTTGCCCTCCTGGTTTCTCTCTTAAGTGTATTTCTACTGCCATTATAGTGTTCTAAGGATTCACTCAATCTCTCCTGTCTATACCTGATATATGCTTCCTTCTTTTTCTTAACCCAGCCCTCAATTTCTTTAGTCATCCAGCATTCCCTATACCTATCAGCCTTTCCTTTCACCCTAACAGGAATATACTTTCTCTGGACTCTCGTTATCTCAGTTCTGAAGGCTTCCCATTTTCCTGCTGTCCCTTTACCTGCAAACATCTGTGCCCAATTAGCTTTTGAAAGTTCTTGGCCTTTCTCCAATTTAGAACTTTAGATTTTCGATCTGGTCTATCCTTTACCATCACTATTTTAAAACTTCACCTGATGAATTGCCTTCACAATCACAAAACTCCACAATCACCTGATGAAGGAGCGTCGCTCCGAAAGCTAGTGTGCTTCCAATTAAACTGTTGGACTATAACCTGGTGTTGTGTGATTTTTAACTTTGTACACCCCAGTCCAACACCGGCATCTCCAAATCATATTTTAAAACTAATAGAGTTATGGTTGCTGTCCCCAAAGTGCTCCCCTCGAACACCTCAGTCACCTGCCCTGCGTTATTTCCCAAGAGTAGGTCAAGCTTTGCACCTTCTCTAGTAGGTACATCCACATACCGAATCAGAAGATTTTCTTGTACACACTTAACAAATTCCTCTACATCTAAACCCTTAACACTATGGCAGTCCCAGTCTATGTTTGGAAAGTTAAAATCCCCTACCATAACCACCCTATTATTCTTATAGATAACCGTAATGTAATCTTACAAATTTGTTTCTCACTTTTCCTCTGACTATTGGGGGATCTATAGTACAATCCCAATAAGATGATCATCCCTTTCTTATTTCTCAGTTCCACCCAAATAACTTCCCTGGATGTATTTCTGGGAATATCCTCCCTAAGTACAGCAGTAATGCTATCCCTTATCAAAAATGCCACTCCCCCTCCTCTCTTGCCTCCCTTTCTATCCTTCCTGTAGCATTTGTATCCTGGAACATTAAGCTGCCAGTCTTGCCCATCCCTGAGTCACATTTCTGTAATTGCTACGATATCCCAGTCCCATGTTCCTAACCATGCCCTGAGTTCATCTGCCTTCCCTGTTAGGCCTCTTGCATTGAAACAAATGCAGTTTAATTTATCAGTCCTACCTTGTTCTCTGCTTTGTCCCTGCCTGCCCTGACTGTTTGACTTGCCTTTGTTCTCAACTGTATCAGTCTCATGTTGAAATCTTTCCTCACTATCTCCCCGGGTCCCACCACCGCACCCCCCATCCCCCCCCCCCACTTCCTCCACCACCACCACCTTACTAGTGTAAATCCTCCCAAGCAGCTCTAGCATATGGGCAGCACGGTGGCACAGTGGTTAGCACTGTTACCTCACAGCGCCAGAGACCCAGGTTCATTTCCCGCCTCAGGCAACTGTCTGTGTGGAGTTTGCATGTTCTCTCCGTGTCTGCGTGGGTTTCCTCCGGGTGCTCCGGTTTCCTCCCACAGTCCAAAGATGTGCAGGTCAGGTGAATTTGCCATGCTAAATTGCCCGTAGTGTTAGGTAAGGGGTAAATGTAGGGGTATGGGTGGGTTGCGCTTGGGGTCGGTGTGGACTTGTTGGGCCAAAGGACCTGTTTCCACACTGTAATGTAATGTAATCTAAAATCTCCCTGCCAGTATATTAGTCCCCTTCCAATTTAGTTGCAATCCGTCCTTCTTGTACAGGTCACTTCTAACCCAAAAGTGACCAAATCTGCAGTATGTGTTGGTTGCTCGAGGAACTGCAGCTCAGAGTTGATTACCTGCAGTCTGAGCTTTGAATAGGGTGAACAGTGTATATCAGGAGGCAGTCACACTCCTTAGAATTACTTCTATCAGTGGTCAGGGACAGGAGGATGGGGTACAGGTGAGGCACGTAGAAGGATTCAGGAGGTAGCCTCAGCCCTTGAGCTTGTCTGGCCTGAGTTGTGTGGTTGAGAGTGGAATTGTAGGGTGGATGAGTAAACTGAACATAGCATTGTGGTACAGAGAGCCATTCAAGAGGTGCGAGAAAATAGAAATGTAGTTATAATTGAGGATAATATAATTGGGGGAATAGACACTATTTTGTCACCAGATTTGAGAGTCCTGAAAGCTTTGTGGCTTGGTGCCATGGTTCAGGATGTCTCATCTGGGCTTGGAGTGGGAGAGAAAAGATCCAGTTGTCATGGTCTACGTAAATACCAACAATTACAGTAGAAAAAGGAAAGAGGTTATGAGCAGCTAGGGGCTAAATTTAAAAGAACCAAAAAGTTAACAACATCAGATTATTACTTGACCAACAAACTAGTTGATACAGAGTCAACAAGATTAAAGAGGTAAACATATAACTCAAGATTGGTGTGGGGAAAAGGGGTTCAAATTCTTGGGACATTGGCACCAGTAGTGGGAAGGAGGAAGCTTCACCTGAATCATGCTGGAACCAGTGTCCTGGCGAACTCTGTAACTAGGGCTGTGGATCAGACTTTAAATTAAATAGTGGGGGGTAGATTCAGTTGCATTGAAAAGATTAAAAGGGCGGAGGGCTCAACAGAATTGCTCTGAGGAGGGGTCACTGGACCTGAAATGTTAACTCTGATTTCTCTTCACAGATGCTGCCAGACCTGCTGAGCTTTTGCAGCAATGTCTGTTTTTGTGCCTGATTTACGACATCTGCAGTTCTTTAAGTTTTTATTTAGTAGGACACAGAGTATGGAAAGGGATCAGGAATCTAACTTCAGGCACAACAGATGAGGGGACAACTATGAGAAGGGGACTGTCAGTGTACGTAAGAGGATGTTGTACTTAAATGCATGCAGTATATAAAACAACGTAAATGACCTTGTAATGCAGATTGAAATTGGCATGTACAAAGTTCTGGGAATCACAGACATGTGGCTGCAAGGGATCAAGAGCCAGAAAACATAGAACCTATTTGGGCAGAGTTGAGAAACTGCAATGGGAAAAAGATCTTGATGGGAGTTGTGTACGCCTCCAAGCAGTAGTCAAGATGCGGGGAAGAAAATAAATCAAGATATGGAAAGGGCATGTAGGAAAGGCACAATTACAATAATCATGGAGGAATTCAATATGCAGGTGGACTTGAAAAATCAACTTGGTAGTAGATTTCAAGAAAAGGAATTCATGGTTTTCTGGAACAGCTTTTGGTAGAGTCCACTAGGGAACAGGCAATTCTTGACATCGCAGACTTGATGAGGGAGCTTAAGGTGAAAGAACATCTAGGAAGCAGTGACCACAATATGAAAGAATTCAGCCTACAGTTTGAGGAATGAACATTGAATCAACAAGAAAGACATGAGGGAGGAGCTGGAAAGGAAACCTAGCAGGAATTTCTGGAGGTAATTTGGGAGGCACAACAGAAATTCATCAAAAAAGAAGAAACATACTGAGGGCTGAATGAGGCAACCATGGACAGCATAAAAGCAAAAGAAAAGCTTAGAATGTGGTGAAAATTAATGGGAAGCTGTTAAAAGCAGAAGGGGATAACTAAAATAGCAGTAAGGATGGACAAGATGAAATATGAGAGCAAGCTAGTTAGTAATATAAAAGAAGATTGCAAGATCTCTTTAAAAAGTAGGAGAGAAGCAAGAGTGGACATTTCACCACTGGGAAATGAGGCTGGAGAAATAATAACAGGGAACAATGAAATGCCGGAAGAATTTAATAGGTATTTTGCATTGGTTTTCACAGTAGAAGATACCAGTAGCACACCACAGCTTCAAGAGCTAAGGTGCAGGGATGAGTGCACTGGCTCTCCCTAAAGAGCAGGTGCTGAGGAAGCTGGAAAGTCTGAATGTGAGTAAGTAAGTCACCTAGACCAGATGGACTACACTCCAGACTTCTGAAAGAGATAGCTGAGGCAATTGTAAGGGTCTTGATGGTGATCTTTCAGGAATCACTGGAGTCAAGAAGAGTCCCAGAGGACTGGAAAATGGTTAATGTAATACCCCAGTTTAAGAAGAGAAGGTTGAAAACTCTAGGTCAGTTAACCTGATCTCAGTCATTGGTAACATTTTAGAGCCTATTATTAAGATGAGATTGTAGAGTACTTGGAGGTGCAATGTAAAATAGGGCTGAGTCAACACTCCTTTCTATAGGAGAGGTCATGTCTGACAAATCTGCTAGAATTCTTTGAGGTAATGAGCAAGTTACTAAAAAGCCAGTAGATGGGATTGATTTGATTTCCAGAAGGCCCTTGACAAGATGCCGCACAGGAGGCTGCTAAATGAGATAAGAGCCCATAGTCCCAAACAAAAACAAATTGCTGCAAAAGCTCAGCAGGTCTGGCAGCATCTGGGGAGAGAAATCAGAGTAAACTATTCTCTCTGTTTGGAGTCTAATCCCAGCTATCGTTTACCCCTTCTTTTCTCCCCCCCCCCCCCAACTTTATGTTCTGCATATAAACTGACATTTTCCTAGTTACCATCAGTTCTGAGAAAGAGTCACTCAAGCAGAAATGTTATCTCTGATTTCCCTCTGCAGATACTGCCAGACTTGCTGTGGTTTTACAGCAATTTCTGTTTTTGTTTCTGACTTACAGTAGCCGCAGTTCTTTCGGTTTCTAAGAGCCCATGGTGTTCTAGGTAAGGTATTGATATGCATTGACTGGCAGAAAGCAGAGATTGGAGATAAAGCGGTGTTTTTTTGATGGCAGCCGGTGACTAGTGGAGTTCTGCAGTGGTCCATGCTGGGACCACAACTATACACATTATGCATTAATAATCTGGTCAAAGAAACCAGAAGCATTGTAGCTAAGTTTGCAGATGACACAAAGATAGAGGAGCAGATGGTTTTTGAGAAAACAGGGGGACTGCAGAAGGACTTGAACAGGCTAGAAAAGTGAGCAAACAAGTGGCAGATGGAATACAATCTGGGAAAGTGTGAGGTTATATGCTTTGGTAGGAAAAATGAGGTGTAGGCTATTTTCTAAATGGGAAAAGGCTTCAGTGATCTGACGCACAAAGGGACTTGGGAGTCCTAGCTCAGGCTTCTCTTGAGGTTAACATGCAGGTTCAGTTGGCAGTTAGGAAGCCAAATGCAATGTTTGTGCGAAGATTTGTAGCTCGGGTGCTCGTTGCTGTGGTTCTCTTCGCCGAGCTGGAAGTTTTTGTTGCAAACGTTTCATCCCCTGGCTAGGCGACATCATCAGTGCTTGCGAGCCTCCTGCGAAGCGCTTCTTTGATGTTTCCTCCGGTGTTTATAGTGGTCTGTCCCTGCCGCTTCCGGTTGTCAGTTTCAGCTGTCCGCTGTAGTGGTTGGTATATTGGGTCCAGGTCGATGTGTTTGTTGATGGAGTTTGTGGATGAATGCCATGCCTCTAGGAATTCCCTGGCTGTTCTCTGTCGGGCTTGCCCATGGGATCACCAATCTCGGGACTCATAGCAGAGGCAGTTATGCAAAGGTTAGAACAAACAGTCCTACCACAAATTCAACCCAAACTCTGGGTCAGATATGTCGATGACACGTTTGTAATCATTAAAAACACAGAAATAGAAAAAACACACCGGATCATCAACGCCACACTCACAGGAATCCGATTCACGAGAGAAGAAGAAAAGGATAGCCAACTCCCATTCCTAGACGTGATGGTACAGAGAACAGCGAACGGAGAATTCACTACAATGGTATACAGGAAAGCCACACACACAGACCAAGTCCTAAACTATGAAAGTAACTACCCCAACACACACAAACGAAGCCGCATCAAGACACTATTCAAAAGGGCCACAACACAATGCAGTACACCAGAACTGCAAAAAGAAGAAGAGGAACACCTATACAAGGTATTCGCCAAAAACGGATACCCGCGCAACTTCATCAACAGATGCCTAAGAGAAAGACCACGGAAAGAGGACATACCACAACCAAAAGGACTAGCCACACTACCATACATCAGGAGCATCTCGGAACTGACAGTCAGACTACTGCGACCCCTAGGACTCATAACGACCAACAGCCACGCTCAGACAACAACTCACCAGAACGAAGGACCCGATACCCAACATGAGCAAAACTAATGTAGTGTACAAAATACCATGCAAGGACTGCACAAAACACTATATAGGACAAACAGGAAGACAGCTAACAATCCGCATACATGAACATCAACTAGCCACGAAACAACACGACCAGCTATCCTTAGTAGCCACACATGCAGACAACAAGCAACATGAATTCGACTGGGACAACACTACTATCATAGGGCAAGCCAGACAGAGAACAGCCAGGGAATTCTTAGAGGCATGGCATTCATCCACAAACTCCATCAACAAACACATCGACCTGGACCCAATATACCAACCACTACAGCGGACAGCTGAAACTGACAACCGGAAGCAGCAGGGACAGACCACTATAAACAACGGAGGAAACATCAAAGAAGCGCTTCGCAGGAGGCTCCCAAGCACTGATGATGTCGCCTAGCCAGGGCACGAAACGTTTGCAACAAAAACTTCCAGCTCGGCGAACAGAACCACAGCAGCCAAATGCAATGCTCGCATTCATTTCAAGAAGGCTAGAATATAAGAACAGAAATGCATTGCTGAAGCTGTATAAAGATCAAGAGTGTGGTCCTGGAAAAACAGAGCCGGCTAGGCAGCATCCGAGGAGCAGGAGAATCAACGTTTCGGGCATAAGCCCTTCATCATTCTTGACTGCAGATGTCCAGACCTGCTTTGCTGCTGAGCCAAGGTAAGTCAGGATGAGAGTGTGAGGCTGATGATGTCCAATTCTCCTTCAATCTGATCCATTTCAGACATGTCATGTTAATTTTTGTATCTACCATCTGCCATCCATCATCTACTTGTCACAAGTCTGAGGACGATTGGCAACAAAAGTTGCAGGTGTGGACTTAGCTACAGTTGTAACTGAACCTGCATTCAAGTGGTTTTAAGGCTATAAGGACTTTTTACTGGAAGGAAGCAGAAATGGAACTTGTTAGCACCTAGAGCATGTGTGCATCCTTTTCAGGACCACACTGCCCAGCTCCCTAGTATTAGGAAGGAGCTGAAACTGCCCTAAATATTGTATGCTTCATCTCCAGCCATGGCTGTCAGAGGTCCCAAGAACACAAATGTAAATATATCTCCAAGTAAGGATCACACCATTTACCGTTAGTACACAAAGTATTTTATGGTAAATGTTATAGTCAGACCTGAGAGAGGTACTTCTCATTGGTAGAGTGCTGGCATGTTATCCAGATCACCACTCTTCTCACTTCTAGAGTAGGATTAGTTCAAGGAAGTCGGTGCATGTTACATTTTCTTTTCGAGTAGTGTAGAAAAGAAGAACAGTGCAAAGCTGTTGTGTCATGAACCATCTCACCAATTAGTGACTTGCTTTCTCAAGGGTGTTAAATATCACCTAATGGTGTTTAAACTTCCCCTCCATGGCAATAAGCAACTTCTGTTGGTGTGTACATCCCCTTCCATGATCTACCAAATCAAGAACTAATTCTATGATGAACTCCAATTCTTGTGTCAAGCTAATTATTTTTGATGACTTCAGATCAGATGGCGGGACATAAACTAGGCACTGAAATGTTTGTCTGAGCTGGCATACTAAGTATCCACATTATATTGAAGTAATTGCAACTGAGTTGAGCTGACTTTATAACCAGGCTACCTGACACTCATTTACTAAAGCAAATTGTTTGAGAACACTTGTGCATTTTCATGGTCAAACAAAAACACTCCGACAACACTCTCAAGGTTTCAGCTAGGAGTTTTGGTGTTGACCTAGAAACAGAACATTACAATGCAGTATAGGCTCTTCGGCCCTCGATGTTGCGCCGACCTTTGAAAATAATCTGATGCCCATCTAACCTACACCATTCCATTATTATCCATATGTTAGTCCAATGCTCATTTAAATGCCCTTAGCGTCGGCAAGTCTACTACTGTTGCAGGCAGGCTGTTCCACATTCCTACTATTCTGAGTAAAGAAACTACTCTTAATGTCTGTCCTAAAGCTATCACCCCTCAATTTAAAGCTATGTCCCCTCATGTTAGCCTTCACGATCTGAGGAAAAAGGCTCTCGCTGCCCACCCTACCTAACCCTCTGATTATTTTATACATCTCGATTAAGCGACCTCTCAACCTCCTTCTCTCCAATGAAAACAGCCTCAGTTCCCTCAGCCTTTCCTTGTAAGACCTTCCTTCCATACCAGGCAACATTCTAGTAAATCTCTTCTGAATCCTTTCCAAAGCTTCCACATCCTTCCTACAATGTGGTGACCAGAACTGCATGCAATACTCCAGGTGTGGCCTTACCAATGTCTTGTACAGCTGAAGCATGACCTCTGGCTCTGAAACTCAATTCTCCTATCAATAAATGCCAATACACCATATGTCTTCTTAACAACCCTATCAACTTGGATGGCACCTTTCAGGGATTTATGCACCAGGACACCGAGACCTTTCTGTTCATCCACACTGCCATTAGCCTAGTACTCTGCATTCCTGTTACTTCTGAAGTGAACTACCTCACACTTTTCCATGTTATCTCCATTTGCCACTTCTCAGCCCAGCTCTGCATCTTATCTATGTCCCTCTGTAACTCTCAACATCCTTTAACACTATCCACAACTCTGCCTACCTTAGTGTCATCTGCAAAGTTACTAACCCATCCTTCTACACCCACTTGCAGATCATTTATAAAAATGACAAACAGCAGTGGCCCCAAAACAGATCCTTGTGGAACACCATTGGTAACAGCTCCAGGAGGAACATTTCCTATAAAACTACCCTCTCTATTCTTTCAGCTCGCCAATTTCTGATCCAAACTGCGAAATCACCATCAATTCTGAAACTCTATTATGTGCAATAGCCTACCATGTGGAACCTTATCAAATGCCTTACCAAAGTCCAATTACACCACAGCAACCGCTTTACCTACATCCACCTGTTTTGTCACCTTCTCGAAGAACTCAATAAGGTTAGTGAGGCACGAGTTACCCTTCACAAAACCGTGTTGACTATCTCTAATCAAATTATTCCTTTGGTTATAAATCCTACCTCTTATAACCTTTCCAAAGCCTTACCCATAACTGAAGTAAAACTCACTGGCCTATAATTACCAGGGTTGTCCCGACTACCCTTCTTAAACAAGGGAACAACATCAACACTACTCCTGTCGACAACGATGACATAAAGATCGAAGGCCAAAGGCTCTGCATTCTCCTCCCTGGCTTCCCAAATAATCCGAGGATAAATCCCATCCAGCCCAGGGTTCTTATCTATTTTCAGCTCTTCCAAAATTGCTAAAAACTCATCTTTGTCACTTGGGGAAAAGCTCACTCAAGATCAATGTACCTAGAACAAACAAATAGAAAATGGGTCCTCTTTCAAATTTGAGTACTTATGAAAAGCAGAGAGAAATGCAGTAAGAGGGAATCCTGTTCCAGCAACTTGTCCAAAACTCAACTCAATTCCCTCATTATCACTTTCTATTTGAGAGTGTCTGATTGGTCTTAGCAGTCATCTACAAAGCCACTAGAACTCTATCAAACATCCCTGATGTTGAATATAGTTAGTTTTAACTCAAAGAATAAACAGTGATTCAATTACTTGGTTTTAAATAAGGTGACTGAATCATGTGTGGTTCAAAGGAAGTCTACTAACAATGTTTTTCTGATTTTTTTTGGAATGTTTTACAAGGTGTTTACAGCACAAAAAGGCCATTCAGCCCATCATATCTATACTGATGTTCATGCTCCACACACACTTTCTTCTATCCTCTTCATTTAACCTCAGCAACATCATTTTATAAAAGCAAAAATGTTGGAGAAGCACCACATTTGATTGAATTGTCAGAGCCATTCCAAAGAAATTATATCAGACTAAAAATGTTAACTTTGTTTCTCTCTCTATATGTGCTGCCAGGCCTGCTGAGTGTCTCCAGCTTCTGTTTTCTCCAGCATTTTCTGGTTTTATTTCAGATTTCCAGCAGCTGCAGTGCTTTATTTTCATTTAAGCATACTCTTTTAGCCCTTTTCTCATTCGTGTGCATATCTAGGTTCCACTTAAAGCATCTGTACAATTTACCTCACTTCATTTTGATAGCACATTTCACATCTTGTACATTCTTGAATAAAAAGCTTCAATTTGATGCGATCCTCGCAAAAAAGTCTGGTAGCAATAGGGGAAAAAAGGGCTGAATTTTAGGTCTAAATCAAATGCGTAGTCCATGTCAGGAAGAATGAGAGACTCACTAAATGAATCTCTTGAAAAGGATGTAGAGCAAAGTTGTCACTGACATCATTTTGTTCAATACCTTTATTGTTAGCGTGTTGAACGACAATGCTGCAAAAACAGGATGAAGGACACTCAAATCCATGCCAAGTGAGTAATGCCCAAACTGACCTCTGAGGATTCCCTGGTTTCAACCATCTTCAAAGATAGTGGACTGTATCCAACCAAATTTGCAAAAAGCATGATGATGCCAGCTGCTCCTCAAGTGCAAGAAGAGACCAGACCTGAAGTACAAGTGCTGCCGTACGGCCGTACGTTCCCGACAATGGAACATATTTCAACCTGTCCAATTACTTCTATTATAGGGAGCACCTCATTTTTCTACGAAGTATCCTAGGAGGCCATTAGATGAATAGCCAAACTTGATATTTATTGTTTGCTGTTCTCATATGAAAATAAAAGAAGGAAACAGACTGTTTTATTCCAGTGATACCTCCTGGTCAGTAGAATTGTCATTTGATGTGCACTTTGCTCACCATGTTGAACAATACTTTAACCAATAGGATCTGTTATGTGTCCCAAGGGTGGCATTATCGCTGTACAGAGCTTAAAGGAGGATGTTGCAGATATTGATTAGAAGATTCAAGCAGTACTCATTCCATAGTTGACATAGCAACATGTGAAGGTGCTAATTGATGCCAAAGTTTTGAACACAATTATTTGGAGCCATACTGAGATGAATGGAGGTTCATCTGGTATCCGCATCTTCTTTAATGACCACAAAGCACCAATGAAGGTTAGGTTTATGTGCAAGTCGGGTGTTTAAATAGTTTTTATGCTAAGAGTTCTCAGACAGATTTTACCAGATGTCCATCAGCTCATTTTGAAGATCCAAGTCCAAAACATTTGACAAAAGGAACAAATAGTCACAGCGTAGGAGGGAGGGCTCCAAACTATTTGTGCCTTTGTAATGGACATTAGTTTCTTTGCTAAAGTCTGCCATTTTAAGACGTGGATTATACTTAGCTGCTGTGTTAGCCTGGTAACAGGTGCTAAACTTGCACATCAAGAGGATTTGCTCATCATTAATTATTCTGCATAGATTATTTTATAACATTGAAATTGTCCTGTGCACTTCAGTCCTTTCCAAGTTTAACTGTTCCAATACTGTGGGTTTTATGAAGGATAAATATTGTCCTGTGTACCAACAGAACTCCCATGCTGTCCTTTGCAATAATGGCCACTTTTTTTAAAGGGCAATTAGGATTTCAGTTTAACATTCCCAGATGAAACACAGTGCAGTTCTCCTTCAGTACTACATTGGAGTTTCAGCTTGAAATAGACACAAGTCTCTGGAATGATACCTGAACTCATGATCTTCTATTTCAGAGTCACAATAAATAGGCAGATGGACCTCTTGTTGTGAGTAGATGAGGACAAGATATTGTCCTTGCACATCAATACACCAAACAGCTGAAGACCAACAGTAAACCTGGTCAGGAAGAACCAAGTACCAACTAGGAAAGCCAGGGTAGATTACCATGTCATAAGAATGAAGAGTACTGTTGGGGGATACTGGGTCATTGACAGCGTACCAAATGGTCCAAAGCAACACCGTAGACCTTTGGTGCCTAGTGTATTTTTTCTTTGGATATTTGCCACTCCCAGGTGATTATATGGTTGGGAGAGTGAGGGACAAGAGGATCTAGTCATGAATGAGGGGTGGCCTTCATGCACCCATTCGTATTTTCCTATTTGTTAATTTTGTATATTCATAGGACCTGAAGTGCTGATGTGTGCTTCAAAGCTTTGAACTCCCAATGTAAAGCTATGCAATTATTTAATAAGTGAGAATATTACCCAGACACTCCCAAGAAAATAAACAGGAATGGGACCACCCACTAATTTTGCCTGAAGTGAGATTGGGGAGCTGTAATTATCTTCAGAAATGGAAATCAATTGCATGGTTGAAATATTTTTATAATTACATTTTCTGCCTCTCAATTAGTTTTAGTGGATGCTTGCCCACAAAGTGGATATATATTTCATCACAACCGAGCAGCTTCCAGCTAGTTGTCTTTAACCATTGACTCTCTATTATTGAGATAAACTAAAGGATTGGTTGATTTAGGTCAGCAAATGATGATGGTTAGATGACTCATTTACTCAGAAATCTATATTATTCATTGTTCAGTTACATCAGCCAATCAGAAGTGCTAATATCAGATCTAAATCAATATTGCTATCAAACAAAGAGATACCTGAGATACACTTATGAATGTTGACAAAAATAATCTTTTAAAATTTCATGCTGAGAGATGCAGTTGGCATCCCTCTGGATCGTATCTGAGCCAAAATGGTGAAGTTTATCAGGTTATTCAACTATAAAACATTTCGAGAATGCCTGATCCTATCTTCACACAATGTTGACATGAAGAGCTTTTCGGCAAGGATGGAGGTGGGAGGGCATTATATCATGATTATAAACAGGAATCTATCGCCTGATTTTTCTCCAAACTAAAACACCAACCACTTTTAATTGTTGACAACCTAATTGAGTACAATTTGTTCATTCGTTTTTACCATAGCTGAAGCATCATCTTGCTTCTTCTCTGTCTTAATTAAAGCATCCCTTGATCGATGTCTCAATATTATCCATCCATCCAATTTTTATTCTTCCATCTCTGTTTTACCCTTAGTTTCAGAACAAGTCTGTCAGTTCTCTGTTTCCAATGTTCTGCCTGATTTTCTCCTTGTTTTTGCCTTGTGTGAAGAGTTCTGTTGTTCAACAATTGCTTGGTCACTGGTGGTGGAGGACACAGTGGACACTTGCTTCAGAGTTGGAGTGCAAGGTAAACAAAATGCCTGCCTCCATATTAGGTTTTGGCCTGAAAATTGGCCACCTTTCCTGAAGAAGGGCTTATGCCCGAAATGTCGATTCTCCTGTTCCTTGGATGCTGCCTGACCTGCTGCGCTTTTCCAGCAACACATTTTCAGCTCTGATCTCCAGCATCTGCAGTCCTCACTTTCTCCTTCATCTTTAAATAATGTTTAGTTTAGAAAATTGTAACTATGGCTTTTAAAAATCTGCAGGTTGTGTTGAGGCATCAAGTGGTCACCACATAAAAACAACACAGTGGAAGTAGGCTGGAGGCCATCATAATATGCAAGATCTTGACTTCACAGGTTTACATCTCCTTTCCAGTAGTAGCTAAGCATGATTAGCTAATTCTGCCCACCTTTCTGAGACTGAACCCAAAGAGCAAACATATCAGCCTTAGCACATCAACCTCTGGGATCAACATGTGCAAATAAAATTTAGAGCTCTTTTTGCAAATGTGTAAGTTATGCAATGCTTTTATGAGCTGAGGCATCAGGATAGGTTGAGCTGTGCTGAGCTATAGTCTCAATGTTTTGAAACAATGCCAATATTTTGTTTAGGTTCATGTCCTGTTACTTTATAATAAGATAACTGGAAAGACAACATTGTAGCTCCATTAGTAACTGTAAGTTTTGGAATCCACAATTAAATACGTTCACCTCAAGATACTTTTGCAGTTGTGCGTCAGATGATGTTCAAAGGTTTGTTGGTCCAAAGATTTCATTTTGCAGTAGTTAATAGGTGAACAAATCCACTAATTAAATCACTAACAACTGCAGTAGTTATTAAACGGTTGCTACCAGTGTTTAGAATAGACTATCCAGTCACCATTCCATAGAATGTGGTCAGATACAAATGTTTCCCATGACCTTGCTGATTTCTCTTTTGATCTGACATTGTTCTTAAAATATTTTGTCCCATATGCTGTAATGTGTACACGTGTTGAAATGCTGAGATCATTATGGTGATTACATTGGTCCACAGTGTTGATGGTAAAGATTGATTATCCATAATGCAAAATGAATCACCCACATGGACACTCGGGGCCACAATGTTAGCTGGCCAAAGTCAGTGTATTCACAGGTGATGTCATTATGCCTGGATGCGTATGTATGTACGTTGCTGACATCTCTGTGTTGCATGCATTGTGACAGCAGTAGTATGTGGGCCACAGCCCAACACAAGACCTTTGCAATTTTCTTGGGCATGTTTTATTTTCTAGTAGGGCCTCCCTTGGAAGTTGCTGTACTTTTTAACCAGCTAGCTGGTGTGTGGTTTGGAAAGAGGGTGACAGAAGCAGTTGGTGAAGGAACCAGGGAGACAAACTGATGAGGAGGAGCTTCCACTGCCCAGTGGTGCCTTGGCTGCTGTGCTTGCTCTGCTGCCACTATCAGCCCTCTCCGTTGATTGCACTGGCCAGTGAAGGCCCTTCTCAGAGCTTGGAGGCAACTGCTGTGTGTCAGGAGGTAGTGAGGATGAGCAACAGATTACCATCAGTTCCGCTAAAACGCAGTAGTTCTGTACTCTTGCAATCCCGTGGGGAAGGGTTTGGAGGTTTGGCTGGGTGCTGGCAGGTGGGACTAGATTGGGTTGGGATATCTGGTCGCCTTGGACAGGTTGGACCGAAGGGTCTGTTTCCATGCTGTACATCTCTATAAACAAATTGTGTAATAACAGCACCATTTAAAGTAAAAAGGCCAGAATTGCATTAATACCAATACATTAAAACTTTGCACTTTATAAACAGTAACTCCAATTTGTCAATTGTGTTATAGCAAATTCATGTTAATGAAACACGCGAACAACCTGTGCAATGTTTTAGACAGTCCTGTATGCCTGCTATTTTGGACATTGTGACTATACTTTTGCAATACTATTTACCTTGTGTCTACTTTTCTTATGATGGATCTATTACTGTTCTGCCACCCACTTTTAGTGCTCCTACAAGTATCTATGATCTTTCCCTTATCCCTTTCCAATCTTGATGAACTTTGTAAATTTTCTCACCTTTACGTATCTAAGAGTCTAGTTCCATTTTGTTTAAATTCCCATCTTTATTATTTCTGCTGCTCCTTCAGTACAGACCTGCATTTAAAATTGGGATTTTTCTTCTGTCAAGCTGTGTATCATGCTCTATGTTCACTGGAAGAAATGTGTTACACTCCAATATTTTTCACTATAGTGTAGATGATGTAAGTTGGTGCCTGGAATTTTTATTCTATATTGTAGCAATAGATGTTATTTTTGAAAAATACTGAATAAACCATGCACTTCACTGCACAGAAGTAATATCCCAAATGCACCTCAAAATCAACATCTAACTGGATTTGTCAAGTTCCATTCATGCAAAGTGGCACTCATTGCCCTATTTTGACATGTTAATTTCCTTGAATGTTCATTAGGTCATGGGGTCTTCAAAGTCCCTTAGAAGGCACCTTCCAAACCTGTATCCTCTATCAACTCAAAGTGATAGGGCAGCAGACACATGAGAACACCTCTGTCCTGGCATGTTCTCCTCCAAGTCACACATGGCTCTAAAGTGGCATTTCTTCACTGTTACTGGGTAAAATTTATGGAACTCCCAAACTGCAGCAGTGTAGGTATTTATGCAGCATGGACTGCAGCAATTCAAGAATGTGGCCTACCACCACCACCACCTCAAAGGCAATTAGGGATGGAGACTTATTGCTGGCCTAGTCAATGATACCCATATCCTGTGAACTAATGATAAAATGAGCCTGATGTTTTCACTCATGCAACAGTCAAAATTTGGCATCTGTGATGCAGTAAGAAGTGTAATAACTGAAAGGTTTATTGTGTGTAGAAGTTGTGCCAGTTATTTTGCTAACTCATGCCTGTTGTGCCATTTTAAATACTCATGTTTTTGTCGTGTGTCATGACTTAAAATATAATAATTGATCATTTTTGAGGATTTTTTCTAATTCTGTTTGTGAATTTAAATACTTCTTAATATCAACACAGGTACAGAGGAATTGTTACGACATGACTGTGTCATTTGATAAATGAGTTTGTGAGAATGACAACATTGCCGCTAAAAATCTAAAAGTAGCCCCAAAATGTACTCGAAGAAATCTTGTGAGGTGCCCTTGAAAAGATATTATTTTAACCCACACTTCAGCATTGGATAAACTAGAATTGTTACAATGCAGAAGGAGACCATTTGGCCGATCAAACCTGAGAAAAAAATTGCTTGGAACAAAGTGAGGCACACTTGTAAGGGGCATAAGTGACAGCTGGACAATATGACCTTATGGGTGAAGTTCAAATCTATTAGTTTTTAATTAAATACACCTTAGTTTTGCATGGGTATCTTTCACAATTTTAGGATAGCTCAAAGCACAGTGCACGCACTGAGGTTTTGTGTATAATAAATTTGCATAAACAGCACCAAGATAGTAACCAGGTAATTCCTCTTGTTGTTGGCTGAGGGATAAATGTTGACAAGGATACCTCTACTGTTCTTTGAAATAGTGCCAACTTTTATATACATTTACAAGGGCAGATGTGGCCTCAATTTAAAATCACATTGGCAGCACTGATGCACAGCACTCCTTCAGCATGTCTGTAGATTATGCCTTGAATTTCTGGAAGTAGAAGTTGAAACCTCAGCTTTCTGAATTAGAGAAAAACTTGCTGAGGCACAGCTGAACTAAGTGACTACAACTGTATAGAAAGGTAAGGAAATGGAAAGGCCCTTGGAATTGCTAGATGCATTAAATTGAATATATAAATTAATAAATGAGTTGTAACAATGAGAAGATGCATGTCTTTATGTCATTTAGTGGTGTATCATGTAGATCACTATTGGAACTACTACACTGCAAAAGCCATTAAGGCTTTATTTCAGGCTGTCAAAGCTTCCAGTTGATAGATGTAAATGTTGAGACTCAACGAAAGAAATGCAGTAGGATTTAGTGAGTGAGTTTGCAGAAAGATAGAGAGAGGGGAGAATGGTTAGTACAGTTTAAGAGAGGCAAAGAAGCTGATTACTTTTTCCAAATTCCATGAGAATTATGTATGTTGGTACCTGCTGCTGAAAATATAGAGGATATCAGACTGTTCGTGAGCCAGTCACTAACACCATTCCAGTAGCCTTTGTGATTACTTTTATAGCTAACTGCTATATTATGCTGATCTATGCATCCTTAAAAAAACCTTGGACCTATTTATGTTAATCTAAAATAGATAACCTCACTTTTGCCTGTGTTAAAATACATCTTGTGTTTTACCCATTTACTTAATCTATTGTTACCTCTGTAATTGTCTACCCAATTTTGTGCTGTTTATACCTCTGATCAGCAATATGGTTCTATATTATGGTAATATTAAATATATTGATAATAATAAATATAGTGAATTGTTGAATCCCAGCACATATCTTGTGAGGCCATTTACTGCTAGTTTGAATATACATTTCTATTTACCTTCTGTTTCTTTACCGGGGCAGCACAGTGGCTCAGTGGTTAGCACTGCTGCCTCACAGCACCAGGATCCCAGGTTCGATTCCAGCCTTGGGTGACTGTCTGTGTGGAGTTTGCATATTCTCCCTATGTCTGCGTGGGTTTCCTCCGGGTGCTCCGGTTTCCTCCACAGTCCAAAGACGTGCAGGTCAGGTGAATTGGCCATGCTAAATTGTCCATAGTGATAGGTGCATTAGTCAGAGGTAAGTGGGTCTGGATGGGTTAGTCTTCTGAGGGTCAGTGTGGACTGGTTGCCCAAAGGGCCTGTTTCCACACTGCAGGGAATCTAATCTAAATCCATGCTGACTTGTTCAAGGGCAGCACAATGGCTCAGTGGTTAGCACTGCTGCCTCACAGCGTCAGGGACCTAGGTTTGATTCCCGCCTCGAGCGACTGTCTGTGTGGAGTTTGCACATTCTCCCAGTGTCTGCGTAGGTTTCCTCCAGGTGCTCCGGTTCCCTCCCACAATCCAAAGACGTGCAGATCAGGTGAATTGGCCATGCCAAATTGCCCATAGTGATAGGTGTGTTAGTTGGGGTGAATATAGGCTAGGGGAATGGGTCTGCGTGGGTTACTCTTTGGAGTGTTGGTGTGGACTAGTTAGGCCAAAGGGCCTGTTTCCATACTGTAATCTAATCTAATTTCTTAACCAGATTGTTAATCTCCTGCAATTTTAGCTTACAGTCTCTAAAGTGAAATCTTCTCCCTTTTTTTTTAGATTACTTAGTGTGGAAACAGGCCCTTCGGCCCAACAAGTCCACGCTGACCCGCCATTTCCCTACATTTACCCCTTTACCTAACACTACGGGCAATTTAGCATGGTCAATTCACCTGGCCTGCACATTTTTGGACTGTGGGAGGAAACCGGAGCACCCGGAGGAAACCAATGCAGACACGAGGAGAATGTGCAAACTCCACACAGTCAATCACCTGAGGCGGGAATTGAACCCGGGTCTCTGGCACTGTGAGGCAGCAGTGATAACCACCGTGCCACCCACATTTTCTGGAGGTTCATCTCAGTTACATTCATAAGCATTCCCCATGTACTGTTTTAGCCTTCATTGAGGATATTATACATGACCTAATACTTACAAATTCATATTGTTCCCCATCCCTCTGATCACTCAAATTTCTTTAAATGTTCAGCCATTTTTTTTTCTGATTATAGATTCCAACATCTTTCCATGGAAGATGTTAGATTAATAGGTCTACAATTTCTCAGTTTCTCTCACCTTTCTTAAGTAATGGGGTCATATTTGCAACTTTCCAAATGGCAAACAGTGCCTGAATTGCAAGAACCTTTGGCAAGTATGGCTAAAACATCTGTGATTCTCTACTTTCTTTAAATCTCTAATTGGAAACCATCCATTCTTGGAGAATTTCAGTCTTTAGTGCTATTATTTCTCCCTCATACTGTTTCCTTGCTTACATTAACTTTATTGAGTCCCATGAGTTTGTTATTCATTTCTCTGTAATGCCAGTTGTATTATCCTCTTCCACCACTGTGAAGACATTGTAATTATTCAGTATGTATGCCATATCCAATTTTTTTAACAATATCTTAAAGTGACTCATATTATCTTTGCTGTATTCCCTATTTAAATGTTTTATGTTAATCATGATATTTCTCACAAATTTCTATGCATATTTTTAAACTTTTTTCCCCTTTGCTATTCTTTATACCTTTCTAGGCCACATGTATTTACAATATGTTTGTAGTTTTATATGTTTTTTCTTCAGTTTTCTGCTGTCTCCCACTTCAATAGTTGATTTTGGTTGTTTTTTTGTTTGTGGTAAGCAGAGCTCTTGAGCCTTATGATATATACTAGCCTTGTACTAAATACAATATTTTTAAGGACAGTAATGCCAGACTGTTTAGATGGAGCTTCTTGTTGCAGCCATTGAATTTGTGAATTGTGCATGAGGCAGAGGCAAAAACATGATTGCCGATACATTGTTGAGACTCGAATAAGATACGGAGGCACTCAGTGGCGGGTGTGCCACAGCCTGAATTCAAATATGGTTGTGCATGGTTGCATGTGTATAGTCAGTGTAGTGTATATGTGTCTTTTAGAGTACTAACCAATTTCTTTTTTTGAAGGGCTTAAAAAATGAAGCCATCTTTGGATATTGAATGGTTCTTTGTTTAAGGGGGAGATGTCACAAAGGTGACCCAGGAAGGTGATTTGGGCTTTGGCAAATTCACTTTTAGCTAGGTTTACCACCAAGCCTGCCTTCCAAAATCGATTGTACAAATCCAATAAGTGCTGTAAATGTTCCTTCCATGAGTGACTAAAAATCTCCAGGTCATCGATGTACACCACGCAGTGTAATCTAGCAAAGAATTTATAATTTAGTCTCTGAAATGTGGTGGAGCATTTTTCATACGAAATGGTATGACTTTAAACCAATATTGTCCATTTGGCATTACGAAAGCTGAAATTGCCTTTGCTCTTTCTGACAAAGGGACCAGCCAGTAGGCTCTGAGCAAGTCCAACTTAGAAATGTAATTTGCTTGTCCCACCTTTTCAATACAACCGCGGAATTGGATTGCATCAGTCTTTGTAACAATGTTGATTTTGCGATAGTTCACACTATCCGACTTTGGCACCATGACTATGGGTGAGCTCCAGTCACTGTAACTCACTTTAATTATGCCTTCTTGGAGTATTATGAACCTCTCCTTCTGAACCTGTGCCAATTTTAGAGGGTTATGCCTATAAGGATGTTGCTTAATCAGAATAGCATCTCCTATATCTACATCATGCACAATTAGGTTAGTACTCCCCAGTTTATTTTGGCATATCTCCCTATGTGACGGCAATAATCCTTTCAGGTCATTTCGATTTTCTTGTGGAAGGTAACTCAATAATTTATCCCAATTTTTGACAACTTCCTCATTGTCCAATTTGATTTGAGGAATGTCACTCAATTTCCTCTCGATTTGATAAGGTCCACTAAACCTTGCTTTTAAAGGTTCACCTATTACTGGAAGTAACACCAATACCTTATCCCTAATGGCAAAATTGCAATTTTTTGATTTTTTATCCGCTTTCTGTTTCATTGTATGCTGCAATACTTTTAAATGCTGTCTAGCAAACTCCCAGCTCTATTTAGTCATTCTCTAAAATTTGGCACATAGTCCAAATGGGTGGTCTCTGAATTCGGACTTAATCAATTCATTTCTCCTTAATCAATTTTAATGGTCCTCTTACGTCATGCCAAAAAATTAATTAAAATGGATTGAATTTTTAAATGGGTTGATTCATTTGGTGCATCTCTGATCACAAAAAGCACAAACGGAACTCCCTTATCCCAATCATCTGGAGAGTTCTGACTACAAGTCCTCATAATGTTTGATGCCACCTTTGTAGCGCTCCCTGAGATTCTGGATGGTACGCAGTAGTTTTGAATCATTTTATTCCCAAACTATTCATAACGTCCTTGAATAGTTTGGATGTGAAGTTTGACCCTTGATCTGACTGGATCTCTACTGGTAGTCCTTAACTAGTAAATAATTTCTACAACCCTTTTAGCTGTGATATTGCATAATGGGACTGCCTGAGGAAATCTAGTCGACACATCCATTATTGTTAATAAATACTTATTCCCACTTTTTGTTTGTGGTAGGGGACCTGTGCAATCAATCAAGACTCTTGTGAAGGGTTCCTCAAATGCTGGAATAGGTATTAAATGTGTAGATTTTATTACTGCCTGTGGTTTTCTGATTAGCTAACATGTATGATATGTCTGGCAAAATCCAACTACATCCTTGTGTAGTCCAGGCCAGTAAAAATATCTTTGGATTTTAACCTGTGTTTTCCTCATTCCTAAATGACATCCAACTGATAGCTCTTGCATCATACACAGCACCTCCTTTCTATACCCTAATGGCAAAACAATCTGATGAACTTCTGCCCATTTGTCATCTGGTTGAATGTGTGATGGTCTCCATTTCCTCATTAGACACCACTTGTTAAGTAATAACACAGTTCTGCATTCACTCTCCTTTTCTGTATATGTCTTTTGGTATAACTGCTTTAAGTTCTCATCTTTCTGCTGGAACTCAATAAGCTTAGATATTTGCATATTTAACATTTGGCTCCTGCTCTGTCTCACTTATTTGATCAAAAAAAGTCTTTGATAATGCTATTTCAGCTTCCTTATCTGTGCCTTTTGATTAAATGCTGAGCTACTGCTGTAATTATCTCTCCTTTTCTCACATTAGGAGGCAGCTCCAACCCTAGCCTGTCTGCTAATTCCTGCAGCTTGGTCTTATTTGCCTTATGTAAAACTACGAAGTTCACTTCGTCCACCTCCAGAAAACTCTTGGCGACTGAAGGAGCCATTGCTACCCCAAGCTTTGCCTTCCCAAAGACACTAGCACCTACCACTCGCTATTTACATCCCGCAAAGAGCCCCCAAAACATTCTTAAGCAGGCAGGCAGCCCAGACCATAACTTTGCTATTTGTTTCAGTAAGTGTACAGTGAAAATTACCCAAAGTAAGTTAGCTAGGTTGACTATCAGGTTTTAAAACTGACAAAAATTTATTCACAAAATGAAACACAAAGAACAGAATATAGAATAACCACAGAACTCAATCTATCCAAACTAGACTTAGAGTCACAGAGACAGAGATGTACAGCACAGAAACAAACCCTTTGGTCCAACTGGTCCATGCTGACCAGATATCCCAACCGAATCTAGTCCCACTTGCCAGCACCTGGTCTGTATCCCTGTAAACCCTTCCTATTCATATACCCATCCAGATGCCTCTTAAATATTGCAATTGTACCAACCTCCACCACTTCCTCTGGCAGCTCATGACATACACGCAACACCCTCTGCATAAAAACATTGCCCCTTACATCTCTTTTATATTTTTCCCCTCTCAACTTAAACCTATGCTCTCTTGTTCTAGTCTCCCTCACCTCAGGGAAAAGATTTTGCCTATTTAGCCTATCCGTGACCCCCATGATTTTATAAATCTCTAAAAAGGTCACCCCTCAGCCTCAGAAACTCCAGGGAAAACACCCCCAGCCTGTTCAGCCTCTCTCTATAGCTCAAATCATCCAACCCTGGCAATATCCTTGGAAATCTTTTCTGAACCCTCTCAGGTTTCACAACATCCTTCCGATAGGAAGGAGACCAAAATTGCATGCAATATTATAAAAGTGGCCTAACCAATATTGTGTATAGCCGCAACATGACCTCCCAACTCCTGTACTCAATACACTAACCAATAAAGGAAAGCATACCAAACACCTTCTTCACTATTCTACCTACCTGCGACTCTTCTTTCACGGAGGTATGTACCTGCACTCTTTGTTCAGCAACACTCTGTAGGACCTTACTATTAAGTGTATGAGCCCTGCTAAGATTTGCTTTTCCAAAATGCAACACCTCGCATTTATCTAAATTAAACTCCATCTGCCACTCCTCAGCCCACTGGCTCATCTGATCAAGATCCTGTTGTAATCAGAGGTAACTTTCTTCACTGTCTGCTACACCTCCAATTATGGTGTCATCTGCAAATTTACTAACTATACCTCCTATGTTCACATCCAAATCATTTACATAAATGATGAAAAGTAGTGGACCCAGCACCAATCCTTGTGCCACTCAGAGTCATCGAGTCATAGAGATGTACAGCATGAAACAAACCCTTCAGTCCAACCCGTCCATGCCGACCAGATATCCCAACCGAATCTAGTCCCACCTACCAGCACCCGGCCCATATCCCTCCAAACCCTTCCTCTTCATATACCCATCCAAATGCCTCTTAAATGTCGCAATTGTACTAGCCTCCACCACTTCCTCTGGCAGTTCATTCCATACACATACCACCCTCTGTGTGAAAACGTTGCCCCATAGGTCTCCTTTATGTCTTTCCCCTCTCACCCTAAACCTATGTCCTCTAGTTCTGAACTCCCTGATCCCAGGGAAAAGACTTTGTCTATTCACCTTATCCATGCCCCTCATAATTTTGTAAACCTCTATAAGGTCACCCCTCAGCCTTGGACGCTCCAGGGAAAACAGCTTCAGCCTGTTCAGCCTCTCCATAAAGCTGAAATCCTCCGACCCTGGCAACATCCTTGTAAATCTTTTCTGAACCCTTTCATGTTTCACAACATCTTTCCAATTGGAAGGAGACCAGAAATGCACGCAATATTCCAACAGTGGCCTAACCAATGTCCTGTACAGCCGCAACATGACCTCCCAGCTCCTGTACTCAATACTCTGACCAATAAAGGAAAACATACCAAACGCCTTCTTCACTATCCTATCTACCTGCGACTCCACTTTCAAGGAACTATAAACCTGCACTACAAGGTCTCTTTGTTCAGCAACACTCCCTTGGACCTTACCATTAGTGTATAAGTTCTGCTAAGATTTGCCTTCCAAATGCAGCACCTCGCATTTATCCGATTAAACTCCATCTGCCATTTCTCAACCCATTGGCCCATCTGGTCAAGATCCTGTTGTAATCCAAGGTAACCCTCCTCACTGTCCTCCAATTTTGGTGTCATCGACAAACTTACTAACTGTACCTGTTATCTTCGCATCCAAATCATTTATGTAAATGACAAAACGTAGACGACCCAGCACCGATCCTTGTGGCACTCCACTGGTCACAGGCCTCCAGTCTGAAAAACAACCCTCCACCACCACCCTCTGTCTTCTACCTTTGAGCCAGTCCTGTATTCAGAACTGCTGGCCACAGAAACATCTGTCTGTACCTGGGATTAGAGAATTGCCTAACACAATTGATCTCTTGGAACCCGATGCACCCCTCATTGCATTAGAGCCAGTGCTATGTTCCCCTGAGAATCCATCACCACCTACATTTTCCAAAACAGCATACCTGTTTGAAATGGGTATATCCACAAAAGACTCCTGCACTAGCTGCCTACCTCTCTTACCTTTCCTGGAGTTAACCCATCTGTGTGACTGTATCTGAGACTTTTCCCCCCTTCCTATAACTGCCATCCATCACATACCGTTGCTGTTGCAAATTCGTCATTGCTTCTAACTGTCTCTCCAACCGATCCATTTGATCTGATAAGATTTGCAGCTAGCAGCATTTATGGCAGATACAATCCACAGTAACCCTTAAACTCTCCTTAAACTCCCACACTAGTCACAGGCCTCCAGTCTGAAAAACAACCCTCCCCAACCACCCTCGGTCTTCCACCTTCGAGCCAGTTCAGTATCCAAATGGCTAGTTCTCCGTGTATTCCATGAGATCTAACATTGCTTACCAGTCTCCCGTGGGGAACCTTATCGAACGCCATACTGAAGTCCATATAGATCATGTGCACCATTCTGCCCTCATCAATCTTCTTTGTTACTTCTTCAAAAAAACTCAATCAAGTTCGTGAGACATAATTTCCCACGCACAAAGCTATGTTGACTATCCCTAATCAGTCTCTGCCCTTCCGAATACGTGTAAGTCCTGTCCCTCAGGATTCCTTCCAACAACTTGCCCACCACCAACATCAGGCTCACCAGTCTATAATTCCTTGGCTTGTCCTTACCACCTTTCTTAAATAGTGGTACCCCGTTAGCCAACCTCCAGTCTTCCAGCACCTCATCTGTGACTATCGACGATACAAAAGTATCTCAGCAAGAGGCCCAGCAATCACTTCCTTAGCTTCACACAGAGTTTTAGGGTACATCTGATCAGGTTCTGAGGATTTATCCAACTTTATGCATTTCAAGACCACCAGCACTTTCTCCTCTGTAATATGGACATTTTTCAAGACATTGCTATCTAATTTCCCTACATTCTATATCTTCCATATCCTTCTCCACAGTAAACACTGGTGCAACATACTCGATTGAGTATCTCCCCCATCTCCTGCAGCTCCAGGCCACCTTGCTGATCTTTGAGGGGCCCTATTCTCTCTCGTTATCTTTTTGTCCTTAATGTATTTTTTTAAACCCTTTGGATAGCCAAAGCTATCTTATGTCCACTTTTTGCCCTCCTGATTTCCCTCTTAAGTTTACCCCTACTGCCTTTATTTCTCTAGTCATCCAGGATTCCTTACACCTACCAGCCTTTCTTTTCACCCTGACAGGAATATACTGTTTTAATTACACCGTTCCTAAAATACACAACACCCTAGTAAACAAATCTCTTTAAAACAGAGCAAAAATGAAACAAAAGGCTTACAGGTCGAAGTTAGAAGGGCAGAAGGAGAGAGCATCTAGCAGCTTGTTTCCACACTGCCCACAGCTGAACTGACTGAAACAAGACTACAGCTTTTCAGACTGACCACTCCCCTTTCATTACACAGGTCACTTCTAAAACATAAAACCTTTGGCCTAAAGTCTCATCTGTTCATGTATAAACAAAAAGTAAACTCTCAGTAAACTCTTTCATCTCTGTACCAGACCAATCGTTTCGGAGCCCGGGCTGTTTTATGATCGTACTGAAAAAAACCAAGGACCCAGTATCCTTGAGAAAAGGAAGAGCTTTTAGAAAAAAAGACCAACTTTGTGACCACAATTAAATACATATTTTGGGTCTGTGCAAAATAACATTCAAAAAATGTTGGGGGACACAGGATCTAGTGAGTGGGAAGAACCGAATGAAATAGTGGAAATTTATGGGATTATAGATCAATAAATCCCCAGAACCCAATAATCCACATTCCAGTGTACTTAAAGAAGTGGCCCTAGTTTTAGTAGTCAGCTTTCAGGATTCTATGGATCTGGAATAGTTTCAATGCATTGTAAGTAACATAACCCCATTATTTAAAAAAATGTTGAGAAAAAAACACAGGAAGTTATCGACCAGTTAGCCTAACATTAGTAGTAAGGAAAATGCTAGAGTCCATGATAAAATACAAGAGCACTTCGAAAACAGTGAGAGGACTGGACAAAATCAATATGGATTTACAAAAGGGAAATCATGCTTGACAAATTCACTGGAATTTTCAGAGAACGTAACCAGGAGAGCTATAAGGGATAGCAGTGGATGTATTTATGTAGACTTTCAGAAGGCTTTTGATAAGGTCCCACAGAAGAGATTAGCATGTAAAATCAAAACACATGGGTCTGGGATAGTGGACTGACATGGATAGGAATAAATGGTCATTTCCCAAGTGGCAGCCAGTGACTAGTGGGGCAATGCAGGGATCAGTGCTTAGATCCCAGCTATTCACAACATATATTAATGAGGCAACTATAGATAAACCATAGAAGGATGCACAGATGCTTCAGTGTGATTTGGACGAGTTATGATAGTGGGGAAATACATGGCTGATGATGTATAATGTGAATAAATGTGAGGCTATATACTTCAGTAGCAAAAACAGGGAGATTACTGTCTGAATGGTGATAGATTGGGAAAGGGGGAGGTGCATCAAGACCTGGATGTCCTTGTACACCAGTTGCTTAATGTAAACATGCAGGTGCAGCAGGTGGTGAAGAAGGCAACTGGTATGTTGGCTTCTAAAACAAGAGGATTTGAGTACAGGAGCGGAGATGTCTTCCTGCAATTGTACAGGGCCTTCGTGAGACCACATGTGGAACATAATGTGCGGTTTTGGTCTCTTACCTGAGGAAAAATGTCTTGGCCATGGAGGGAGTACAACAAAAGTTTACCAGACTGACTCCTGGAATGGCAAGACTGACTTATGAAGAGAGACTGGATCAGTTAGGACTATACTTGCTGATGTTTAGAAGAGTGAAGGGGGTTCTAATAGGAAACTAAAATTCTAACAGGGTTAGACAGGATAAATGCAGGAAGGATGTTCTGATGATCAGGGAATTCAGAACTTAGGGTCACAATACAGGGAAGAACATTGAGGAAGAGACATTTCTTCACCCAGAGAGTGATAGGCCTATGGCATTTTCTGCTACAGAAAGCAGTCAAGACCAAAACATTGAATATTTTCAAGAAAGTGTTACATTCAGTTCTTAAGGCTAAAGAAATCAAAGGGTATGGGGAGAAAACAGGAACAAGGTACAGAGCTGGATGATCAGCCATGATCATATTGAATGACAGGCCAGCTTGAAGGGCCAAATAGCCCACTGCCTGTATTTTCTATGTCATCTTCATGAATGTTAGCCAACTGGGCGGCACGGTGGCACAGTGGTTAGCACTGCTGCCTCACAGCGCCAGAGACCCAGGTTCAATTCCTGCCTCAGGCGACTGACTGTGTGGAGTTTGCACGTTCTCCCCGTGTCTGCGTGGGTTTCCTCCGGGTGCTCCGGTTTCCTCCCACAATCCAAAAGATGTGCAGGTCAGGTGAATTGGCCATGCTAAATTGCCCGTAGTGTTAGGTAAGGGGTAAATGTAGGGGTAGGGGTATGGGTGGGTTGCGCTTCGGCGGGGCGGTGTGGACTTGTTGGGCCGAAGGGCCTGTTTCCACACTGTAAGTAATCTAATCTAATATATGCCTTTGTAACCAACTAGTTAGAAATGCTGTATGGCTGCGGATTCAGCCAGGTATAAGGTATATTTCCCTACATGCATATGGCTATCAAGGCTGCCAGAGACAAGGCAGCAGGCTTCATAATTGATTTCCACTAAATGTACAATATCACAAGTGGTTTCTTCAGGAGAGTGTAAGATGCCTGGGAAGCAGCAAAACAAGAGCTGACCCAAATGCTAGAGTTTTTCCCCTAAGCACCTTTTCAAGAAGGGACACTGGGTGACAAGGAATAAACACTGAAGACATTTCTAAAAATCTGTGAGGAAATAAAAACACAATGCAGAGAACAGATATAACAGGTGAAAACTCAAGTGACTACTGAACTATTCAAAGGGCTTCTGAGTGTGCAGTTCTGAAGCCTGGGTACATCTATTGGTGCTCTTCATGATATCTTAGTGAGGGTCTTGTGTATCATAGAGGGTTTCTGTGGTCTGCACAACCTGGCTCTACAGAGGAAAGAGCCGTTGAACAATGGAGGTATTGTAGACCAAGATGCTTTCTATTATGAGGATATGGAGGAAGATGACAACTAGTTGCCAGATTCTGCAAAATAAATCCTAGGGACCACTTAGAATCCCTACAGTATAAAGCAGGCCACTCGAACTATTAGGTCCACACTGACCCTCCAAAGTGCATCCCACCTGGACCCACCCTTCCCTGTACATTTCCCATGGCTAGTCCACCTAACCTGCACATCTTTGGACCATGGGAGGAAACTGGAACACCCAAGGAAACCGACACAGACACAGGGAGAATGTGCAAATTCCACACAGATGTGTTGCCCAAGAGCAGAATCAAACCCAGATCCCTGGCGTTGTGAGGTAGCAGTGCTAACCACTGAGCCACCATACTGCCTTCATATGCAAGTTTCCATGAGATATGTGTATGAGAAGGTGGGATCACACTTATACAGGAATGTTTCACATGATACTCTCTTACAGATCCATATAATGCAATAAAGTGTGCACATTTTGTAACCTGTTAGGGAAAAACAAACATATTAGAAGTAGGAATAGGCTGTTTGGCACCTCAAGTTTGTTCTGTCATTCAATAGATCATATCTTATCTAATCTTAAACTCCCTTGTTAGTCAAGAAACAGGCCACCAATGCCTTATCACTTTCAATGACCTCATTTCTATTGCTCTATGGGAAAGAGAGTCTCCTAATTTCTGTCATAAATGGGGAGGCCCTTATTTTTAAATTGTACCCCACAAATGGTAACTCAGTGCCACTTCTTTAATTGATCTGACCATTTACCTGCACTCAATGAGATATTGGTGCATTCCCAATGCCACTCCTAATCTCACATGGTGTGGGCCATTTCACTACACCCTTGAGAGTCAGGATATACCTGTCATCTAAACGCCCACCGGAAATGAAAGGACAACTCTTGCCTTATTTATTTGAGAGCAAACAAAATGCAAGGCTGTGTGCTTTCACAAAATATTAACCTATGAACCCCAAGTGCAACTAGGTTCTTCTTAAAACTCTTAATATGCTACATGAACTGTCAGCTCAGGTGGAGTCAGGCCGCTGCCCTGTGACTGTTGCTGCTCAACTTCATGGAGTTGATGATGGAATGGAGATCTGCGTGGATCTTGCTAGTGGTGTGCTGGACATCACTCTCCATAAGTCACCAGTTGCTCAATGGAAGAACCCAGAAATATTGGCACTTATGGCCCAGATGATCTCTTCATTGTCCATGCAAGGGTGGCACACACCTTTGGAAGCTCTGCCAGCTCATTCCCTAACTCGCACTATAACTCCAACATCTGTGAACTGGCTGAGAACTATCCAGGCATTTCAGCAGTCAGAGGCTCAGTATCATCCTGGCCTCCTTTAGTCCAGCAATCGTCAGTCTTTTCAGCTGCCAAAGCCTCCATCATTTGTTCAGGCACATTTGTGCTGTGCTCATCAGGTTGTGACCCCCATTAAAGTGCGAGTTTGTGCTGTTGTGCATGACATCACAGTGCACCTCTGTGGTGATGTCAGTCTCCATGGTCAGGGTAGGAAGGTACTGAGCACTATTGCAAGTCTTGGCCCTTTCTTTGACATTGCACATAGTGACCTCCTGCAAGCTTATAAAAGAACATTGTTAGTCCCCCCTGACAAAGATAATGCCTCTGCTGGTGGAAGCCTAACTGTTCCTATGGTACGATAGGAATGGCTTCTTCAATATGTTCACTCAGATATAGACTTTGTTGCTCCTTAGCCATTCACTGAGAGCTACCAAGCCTTTTGCAGGCAATGCTGCTATGTGTCCCATTGCCACTGAATGGGTTTGATTTTTCCTTTTCTAGCACTCTGATCCATATACATTGTATAAAGTTCAAATCTAATACCTTACTGATCTAATACTTCAAACAAATGGGGATTTATCTTGGAAGTGTTTTCATCCACTTGGGAACAAATAGACAAAGTATTTTCCCTGGGGTGGGGGAGTCCAGAACTAGAGGGCATAGGTTTAGGGTGATGGGGAAAGATATAAAAGAGACCTACATGGAAACTTTTTCACACAGAGGGTGCTACGTGTATGGAATGAGCTGCCAGAGGAAGTGGTGGAGGCTGGTACAATTGCAACATTTAAGAGGCACCTGGATGGATATATGAAGAGGAAGGGTTTGGAGGGATACGGGCCAAGTGCTGGCAAGTGGGACTAGATTGGGTTGGGACATCTGGTCGGCGGGCACAGATTGAACTGAAGGGTCTGTTTCTATGCTGTACATCTCAATGACTCCATGACTCTCTATATATGGTTATTTCCCTAAGGTGTTTTTTTCCTGTTAACCATTGTGTGTTATCACTCTTTATTAATGATTAGTTAATTGTTAATGTTTAGTTCATTTAATCAATTCTCCAGGAATCTCGATACAGTTTCAGAACAGCTGGCTATAAACCCATTGACTGGGGATGCACTTAATGTAGTGACAAGCTTAGCACGTTGTAAGAATGCTCTTGTTCTGACATACCAATTAATACCAATCACGTACAAAAAAAAATGCTTAAATTGGTAGTGCACCAAACTGATGTTTGATATTGTTTTCTGCACAACTCAATTAAATGTACAGTAAAAACAGAAAATACTGGAATGCACAGCAAGTCTGGTAACATTTGAAAGGAGAGAAACATCTTTTCTCAGTACTGCCCAACAGTTCTGATGAAAGACCACAGACCTGGAACGTAAACTTTTGTTTATCTCTCCACTGATGCTGCCAGGTCTACTGAGTTTTGTCAGCGCTTCCTGTTTTGATCTCAAATTTCCAGCATTGGTAGCATTTCGCATTTTAAACTTCCAACAAACTTGCTCTTTTAAAATTCACCTCCATCGTCAATTCAAGTTAATTTCTCCAGAGACTCAGTTCTGCGTGGCGAAATTGCTAACGGTTTGAGACGTTGCATTTTTTCTTCTTCTTGTGTATCCGTGCAACAATTCAAAACAATATGTGCTTTAGCTGAGCTAAATCGCTACAACAAAACATCAACTGCCCAGCCATCTTTTGCCCCTAAAGGGGCGAACCAGAGCAACAGAGGACAGATATTCCTTGGCAGATGCAAAAGCCAAGGAATTCGGTGGTGTGGTTACTAGACTTAAAAAGAGTTGTACACCAGATTTCTCAACGGCTACTGTGAAGTTATTTGTACCACTTGTCAGTGTAAACTTTACCGCGCCGATTTTAACAAAGGAAACTTACATTTTAACAATGATAGGCCAAGAGTTGTTCTGAGTGAACATGTAATATTAATAAAGTGAGTGGAGTTAGGAGATTTCCTCATTGTAACTGAAGGTTTCTGACCGAACACGGCAAGTCAGTTACTAGGCAAATCAGCCAGAGGGGAGCTTAAATACACAAACGTCGACTCATCCCGTATACCGAGCAGTGTGCTTTAACCTAAGCAACGCCCTTGGCGGTTAAATATATGCAAATGTCCGCCGCTGCATGGGATCTGTGGCAAGGTCTGCCGTCAAATTTGAGTTTTGGAAGATCGTGCGGGGGGGGGAGAAGCTTCATAAACGTCTAACATTGTCGGCAGCGGACCGTTCCCCTCCCTCGTGGACGGGCCAGCTCTCGCACAGAGGATGGCTGATATGATCTCAGATTTCATCTTCATAGGAAGGGCTGCTTGCTGCAATGCCCTCCGAGGCATTCTCCGAGCCAGGTATGTGTGCATCCCCAGTGGTTCGAAGCAGGTAGTGCGCACACCCGTACAGCAGCCTCTTTTTTTTAAACACCCCCAGCAGGGGTGTCCGCAGTTTGAACAACGGCTTGAAAGCAAAACATGGGGCAGGATGAGAGGACAGGGAAAGGGAAACCTTGAACGATTAAATGTTAACATTGCTCGGTCGGTTTGTGGTCATCTCTGTTCTCTTATTTCCTCAGGTGAACAAAGTCTCCTCCAGGTAATGTTGAAAAGAGAACAAAGGGTCTGCGCGTAGTTGGACGTTTTGCAAACCCTCGGTGTGCGAGAGAGGCAGGGAAACCAAGACGAAGCTGTACCAACCGGTCCAACAGGTACAAGGACTTGTTGACACCGTTATTTTCTCAGCACGCATGCGCCCTCCTAAATTTCCTGTTGTATTTTCAATTCCTGGAGCAAACTTTTTTTCCTGTTACGGCAAAGGTAGCTGGTCAGGTGAGAGTGGGGTTTAATCTGAACCCCCTCTCCCTGCCCCCTATATACACATACACACACCAAACAGTGCGTTCAGAGAGATTAAGGAGCAAAACAGCCGTCTGTTTTATGTGGAAAACACCTGGAACTTGCTGAGGGAGGATCCGGTTCGGATGAAAAGGAAGGGGTCAGGTGGAAACAGGAGGGACTCCGGCTCCTTGTCTCCCCTCATCGCCGCCTGCCCGGTGCCTACACCATGCCCAGAGCTTTCCTGGTCAAAAGAAAAGAGCCTTACCCGGAGATCCGAGACTGGAATGAGCTGCCAGACGAAGAGAGAGCCGACACCTACATACCAGGTAGCAGGGAGAGTCTGAAAAGCGAACAGGTTAGACCAGGGTATGGAGGAGAGACAGAGGGAAGTTCAGAGAGTGGGAAGCAGAAACGGGGAGGGGAGGACAGAGAAGTCTAAACAATTTTTTTTAAAAAGTGCCTTCTCTATGGGATCATAGGATGGGGTTGTGTTCCAGACGCAGTACAAGGTGCAATCTCTCTCGAAAACTGAGAAGCAACGGACCAATTCATCCGCTCGCAAGGTTAAAAAACATCTTTTATTATGGAGACAGGCTTCCCTCTCCTGAGGAGGCACCATACTTTGAAAACTCGTATTTTAGTTTAAAAGCATGCTCCCGGATTCAGGAATCCGGGGAGGGGAGGGGGTGGCAAACAAAAGATACGCAGCATGTGTTTGCATGACAGGGTGTACTCAGCGTTCCTCCTGATTCCATCAGTCATCAACCTGTTAGCAGCACCCAGGCAGGCTCCGAGGTTTCCGAACGGGGCCTCACTGCTGCCTTTAGCTGCACCTTCCCAGTGTAAACATAACGGAACCCGAGCTCCGGCTCTCTCTTCCCACCACCGCTCTTTAAAAAGGGTATTATGTTGCATTCCTAACAGTCAAACGCTGATAAGACAGGCTTGCGGAGCCAGGCAACACCCCAAACTCAAACAAGCCAAGAAGGGAGGAAAAACAAAGTCTTAGTTCATTGTTTAAACTTGCCTAACACATGAGCTCCTCATCCATACACCCTGCTGGATGACCAGGCTATTGTGTAAAGTCTTTATTTTCTCTCTCTCTCTCTCTTTCAGTCAATTTGAGTTGCTTTCTGAGTTACGAAGAAGAAAGCAAGACCCAGGATCCACCACCCGGAACAACTGGTTTGGACAAACTGCTGAACGATTCAAGCGAGCCCCGCCTCCTCTACAAGACCGAACCGGACCAGGAGAATGCGGAGGAGCAAGTTCTGGCACCGGAATGCAAAAAGCGCAACGTCTTGCGAACGAAAATCAAGGTGAGCCGGCTCTCCTTAGACTCCGGTTAATCATTACAAGGCGAGATTAGCACAGAGAAAACCCACTTGGCCGGTGTACGGTACAAGACCCCGATTGAGAGCTATTGGACATGTAGACGAGTAGTTTGAGAAAAATTACATTCGCTGCCTCCTTTAAATAGAACATAGCAAAAATATGGTCAGCAAAACGAAATTGTATGATTCCAGTTTATACATTATTTTAACTACATTACAAACATGATTTCACGCCTGCATTATTTTAAATTCAACATAATGTATAAATTGAAGTCACTAAAATGCACATTATTTCAGAATACATAAAATCAAGTGTAAAACAGTTATTTCAGATTACATTGTAATACATTGTGTAATAAACAAACATTACACTTTCAGACACCATGTCTTGATACGTTATTTTTTCATGTTTAATTATTAACTTATGATGAGGCAGTATTTTGTATATAATGTACGTACTGTATGAAATTTAAAAGGCCCTGTAAAATTTACATTGTTATTGTGCACTGCCACCCTACTTGATTGATCAACATACTAACATAACAATCCTTTTTAAATGTACGATTAACATAGGGAAAGAGAATTTGGATACTAGTAGGGGTATCAATTTATTTGAAATATAACGTTGATTTTTTTTCAGGGGAAGATGATCAAAAACTATCCTAGTTGCACAGCATATATTACTCCGGTATCCAAAAGTCTTATTGCTTGCGGTATGCAAATGTAGTCAAATCCAAAAGTATTCAGTCAGGCATAGTCTAAAATCTGGAACAACTCCGGCAAGGTCACAATTAACTTGGTTTTTATTTCGACTTTATTTAGACAGTTATTTCAAAATTTCTGGGGCAAGGGAAGAACCCTATCGTGTTTTTTTTAAGTGCCTTTAGGGTCGCTCTATCTACGGGCGCTGCTGAATCTAACGGTGTGTCTAATTCAGGCTTTTGTCTGGCTCTTGCCCCCTCTCAAAGATCACCACTGGGGAATGCAGCGACGCCACCTTCCGCTGCCAGGTGTGCAGCAAGGGCTTCCGGCTACAGCGCATGCTCAACCGGCACCTGAAGTGTCACAGCCAGGTGAAACGTCACCTGTGCACGTACTGCGGCAAAGGCTTCAATGACACCTTCGATCTGAAGAGGCACGTCAGGACGCACACTGGTACGTCATCCGTAAACTACGCCCATATGCCTGCTGGGACTTGTAGTTCCGCTCCCGTTTGCTCAGCTGGGTGAGCATGGTGAATGATTCGAATAGCAGACAGGCATCGGTTACGGTGCCAAGGAGAGAAATTGTTTCATAAATAAGAGATATTGCGTCGCACAGTATAGAAACAGGCCCTACGGCCCATCATGTCTGTGCCCGCTTACAAACTGCAAACTACACAAAATGGATTCATTTACCTGCACCTGGGCCATAGCCTACTGTGCGCTGGCGTTTTAAGTGCTCATCCATGTGCATCTTAAAGCTTGTGAGAGTAGCTGCTTCCACCATCCCCTCAGGTAGCATGTTCCATATGTCTACTGTTCTCTTGGTGAAAAATGCTTTCTCAGGTATCCTGTAAATCACTTGCTCCTCAACTTAATCTTATGCCCTCTGATCTTAAACATGTACCCAAGGATTCTAAAAGTTTTGTTTAATAGCTGTTTCAATTTGACTGGCCACCTTCAGAGTTACAGGTTATAACTATACAAGACATTGATAAAGCCATTATTGGAGTATGATTCTGGTTGCCCTCCTATATGAAGCATGTTATTAAACGGTAAAAGGTACAAAAGAGATTTGCAAAGGATGTTACCAAGACTGGAAGGTTTGAGTCATTAAGGAGAGATTGGGACTTTACTGAGGCGTAGGGGTGATCTTGTAAAGGTTTACAAAATCATGAGGAGCATAGATAAGGTGAATAGCGAAAGTCTTTCCCCCAGAATAGGTGTGTCAAAAACTAGAGGGCATAGATTTAAGGTGAGATGGGAAAATTTAAAAATTACCAAAGGGGCAACATTTTCACAGTGATATATGAACCCAGTTGCCAAAGGAAGGACCAATTCAGTTGAGGAAACCTCTTCGGCATGGAAGAGTTAGGCCATGCTGTATGACTATGACTCTAAAAGTCGAGGAGATTGGATCTCAACTCATTTGAGGTTGAAAGAACATTAAAGGGGCTTGAAAAGGTCATTGCTGAGATGTTGTTTCCTCTGCGGGTGAATCTAGAAAAAGATGGAGGTAAGTAGACATTTATTCTTCCAAAGCATTATTAATCTTTGAAATTCTTTAAAGAGAGCAGTAGAGGCAGGACCATTGAATATATTCAAGGCTGACAGCTTTTTGAACTATTACAGAGTCAAGGACACGAAAGTAGAGTTAAAGCCCCAATCAGGTCATATTGAAAAGCAAAGCAAATTTCAGAGGTTAAAGGCCCTCCACCTGTCTAATTTTCTGTGTTAAATTGTGTTCCCTTTCACACTCTCACAATGCATCAAAACATTTTACAGTACTTTGAGAAAGTCAAAAAGCGTGGGACTGGAAAAGCACAGCAGGTCAGGCAGCATCCGAGGAGCAGGAGAGTTGATATTTTGGGCATGAGCCCTTCATCAGGAATGTGGCAGGGGAAGGAGGATGAGAGATAAATAGAGTGGTAGAGCTGGGAAGGTGACACGTGAATGCAGATGGGTGGCGTAATTGCGATAGGTCAGTGGGGAAGTGTGGAACGGATGGTGGGAAGGAAGATGGACAGGTCAAGAGGTTGGTGCCAAGTTGAAGGGTTGGATCTGGGAGGAGAGGAGATTTGGAAATGAATGAAGTTGATTTTGATGCCGTGTGGTTGAAGGATCTCAAAGAGGTGTTCTTTGATTTGGCAGTGGAGGAGGCCCAGGACTTGCATGTCCTTGGGGCAGGGGGAGTTGAAGTGGTCAGCCACAGGGCAATGGGGTTGTTTGGTGCGTGCATCCCAGAGATGTTCCCTGAAACGCTCTGTGAATTGGTATTCTGTCTCACTAATGTAGAGGAGACCACATTGAGAGCAACAATGCAGTAGCTAAGGTGGGTGGATGTGCAGGGAAATCTCTACTGGATGGGATAGGTGTGGGTACAGGTTTTTCACCTCCTGCGGTGGCAAGGGAAGGCACCAGGTGTGGAGGGTGGGTTGGTAGGGGCGTGGACCTAACAACAGAGTCACGGAGGGAATGGTCTCTGCAGAACAAAGATAGGGATGAGGAGGGAAATATATCCTTGGTGGTGGGTTCTATCCATAGGTGGCAGAAATGGCAGAGGATAATGCGCCGTATCCAGTAATTAGTGGGGTGGAAGGTGAGGACCAGGAGATTAGATCCTTCTTGTGGTTGGAGGAGTGGGCTTTGAGGGTGGAGGTGCAAAAAGTGGTGGAGATGTGCTGGAGAGAATTGTTGATCATGTGGGAGGGGAAATTATGGCCCCTGAAATAGGAGGACATCTTGGCTGTCCTAGAGTAGAATTGCTCCTCCTGGGAGCAATATAGCAGGGGGATTGGAAGTAAGGGATTGTGTTTTTACAAGAGGGAATGGGAGGAGGTGTAGTCAAAGTAGCTGTGGGAGTCAGTGGGTTTGAAATAGATGTCCATTTTGAGTCAGTCACCAGAGTTGGAGACGGAGAGGTCCAGGAAACGGGAGGGAGGTGTTGGAGGTGGACCATGTGAACTTGAGGTCAGAGTGAAAGCTATGGGTGAAGTTGATGAATCATTCAACATCCTTGCGTGAGCATGAGATGGCACTGATATAGTCATTGATGTAATGGAGTAAAAGGTGGGGGATGATAACTATAGAAGATGGTCTGTTCCACATACCCTACGAGGAGGCAGGCATAGCTGGCCCATGTGGGTACCCATGGTTATCCCTCTGGTCTGATGGAAGTGGGAGGATTCTAAGGAGAAGTTGTTGAGGGTGAGGACAAGTTCCGCCAATCAAATGAGCGTGTCAATGGAAGGAGATAGGTTAGGTTGGTGGGAGAGGAAGAAACAGAGGGCTCGTAGGCCTTTGCTGTTGGGGATGGACGTGTATAGTGATAGGATGTCCATGTTGGAGGCTGGGGAAACAAAAGTCTTGGAGGAGGTTGAGGGCATCCTTGGTGTCCTGAACATATGTGGGGAGTCCCCGGGACCAAGGGGAACAGGACGGAGTTGAGATATGAAGAGATGGGACAGGAGCATGCGGAAACAATAGGTCAATCAGGGCAGTCAGATTTGTGAATTTTGAGTAAGGTAGAATCAGGCGGTGCGGGGTCCGGGAACTGAAGTTGGAGACTGTGGATGGGAGATTGCCTGAGGTGATGAGGTTGTGGATGGTTTGGGAGGTGATGGTTTGATGGTGAGAAGTGGAGTTGTGGTCAAGTGGGTAGTAGGAGAAGGTGCCAGCAAAGTACTTTTGAAGTTCAGTCATTGTTGTAATATAGAAATGTGACAGCCAATTTGTGCAGAGCCAACATTGCAAGCCAACCTTACCATCAAAACCTGCAAATAACAGAGGGAAAGAGTGCTATACTGATATGTGACTTGCATTTGGCTCCAGTAAAGGGTCAACACCCACATGAAAAGAGGGGTAGAAATTGGTGAGGGAAGATTAAAGGCAAAACAAAGACTAAAGGCAAAACAACCAGAATGTATACTCAGTAATTGTATGAATTGTTTTATCATTATATTTTGTAATTTGGGTGGCAGGTATTTCATTGGGTTTTACATTTCTAACTTTACCATGCCTGTGCGGATTCAGGGTTAAAATAGATTTGTTAATTTGATTAACTTGATAGGGTTTTCTGGTGAAATTATTCTATCATGAAAATAAAAAAACACAAGTACAAGCAAAAAAAAATCTATACAACACAAAGCAAACTCTTACAACAATATTTAATAATACAAAAAGGTTGGTAATAAATGAATAATCATGTAGCACAAATCAAATAATCATCATCAAATAGCAGTTAGTTTTCCAGGAAATATAAAATAATCTGAATGGATTGCCCAAATTAAATACCAGTCAGGTTGATGTGAATTCCTAGAAACTTTGCAACAAGCTCAAAATCTCAATGGAAATTAATTGAATAGTGTGCTGGAATACTCACCACTTACTGGGATGGGTGCAGTTGCAGTAGGACCCAGGCTGTTTGCTTGATCTGTGTTACTATCACTGAATGTAACATCCGTCCTAACACCAACAGTTTGCCATGGTTGTAGTATATACATTGGTTACACTACGGTATTTCACCAATTTAACTATGAAAGACATTCACTATGAAAGAGCAATTCTACATGGATAATCAATTTATGAAATAAAGAAACAGCTTGATATATTATATGACCTTAGGACATCTCAAATCAACTTACAGCTAATTAAATACTTTTGAAGTATAATTGCTCATGAAAAAATACAACAGATAATTTACACACATCAATCTCCTACAAACAGCAATGTAATAATGACCGGATAACAATTCTTATTATTCAGTAGTCCTTTTGAAGTACAGACTTGAGTGTAGCTTAAAAAATACATTTTGTTGAAGCATTTTATCTTGCATTCATTGGGTAACATGGTCCTATTCTCTGCAGACAGAAAGAATATGTACATATATAGCATCCGCTGTAACTCAACAAAATAGGTGAAAGTCTATCTAATTCCTCAAGACAATTCCTTGACTAGTCAACCTGTCTGGTTAAAATTTAAACAAAGCCCAGCTGTTAACTGTCAATCATCAAAAAATGGTACATTCTGAATGATAAGAGTCCACTTACTGACCATTCTTCTCTCAGACGGTATGAGTGCAATTTTCTCCTTAAATTTGTATTGTTGTGAATTGTCTTGATGACTAAAGATATGCTTCTTTTTCAGCAATATTGTAGTGATGTTGGTTGAAGGATTAATAATGGACCTAGTTCAGTCATCTAGTTACAATCACCGATTAGTGATATCTCAGATCAGTAAAGAACACGTAAATACATCTGGTTAGTTCTGGAGTTCTTGAAACAAAAAAACTGTCTCTGCCCCATTTCTTTGAACTGATTTTCACTCAAATGGTTTCTAAACTGGCTGGTACAATGATGGTACTGAAGATATTAGGTCAGATCTTCCATGTCATCTAAATTGTTCACTTGCCATTTTATGCTGAAACCTGCATGACTTCTGCTGAAGCCATGCTCATGTTTTCATGAGGAACTGGAAGTGCCGCCCTTAAACTTGGTCTTCGGCTTATAGAGTCATGCAGCACAGAAACAGACCCTTCAGACCAACTCCTCAATGCCGACCCAAGTTTCCCAAACTAAACTAGTCCCACTCAACTGCATTTGGCCCATATCCCTCTCAACCTTTCCTATTCCTGTCCCCAAATATCTTTTCATGGTTGTACTTGTACCTGCATCTACCACTTCCTCTGGCATTTCATTCAACATACGAATCATCCTGTGTGTGAAAAAGTTGCCTCTCTGGTCCCTTTTAAATTTTTCTCCTCTCACCTTAAAAATATGCCCCCTAGTTTTGAACTTCTCCACCTCAGGGAAAAGACCTTCCCTTTGCTGTTCACCTTATCTTTGTCCTCATTATTTTATAAACCTCTTCAAGTTTACCCTTCAACCTCCTATGTTCCAGTGAAAAAGGCCCCAGCCTCTCCTTATAACTCAAACCTTGCAGTCTCGGTAACATCCTTGTAAACTTTTTCTGAACCTTGTCTAGTTTAATAATATCCTTCCTGCAGCAGGACGACCAGAACTGTACACAGTACTCCAATTGAAGCCTCACCAATGTCCTATACAACCTCAACATGACATCCTAACTCCTATACTCCAAGGTCTGAGCAATGAAGGCAAGTGTGCTAAACATTGCCTTAACCACCCTGTGTACCTGTGACTCAACTTGCAAAGAACTATGTTCCTAAACCCCAAGGTCTCTGTTTGACAACACTACCCAGGGTGCTACAATTAACTATGTGAGTCCTGCCCTTGTTTGCATTACCAAAATTCAATACCACATTTATCTAAATTAAACTCCATCTGCCATCTCTCAGCCCATTGGTCTAATTAATCAAGATCCCTTTGTAATCTTGAATAATCTTCTTCACTGTTGACTATATCACCAATTTTGGTGCCATCTGCTAACTCATCCAAATTGGTTTATATAAATAACAAACAACAGTGGACTCCGTATCGATTCCTGTGGAACACGGCTAGTTACAGACCTCCAGTCCGAAACACAGGCCTCCAGTCCGAAACACAACCCTCCACTACCATCCTCTGTCTCTCACTATCAAACCACTTTTGCATCCAATTGACAAGCTCATCCTGAACCCCCCATGTGATCTAACTTGACTTAATCAGTCTACCATGTGGAATCTTGTTAAAGGCTTTACCAAGCTCACACAGACAACATCTATCACTCTGCTCTCTTAATCTTTTTAGTTAAGTCCTCAAAATTGAGTTTGTGAAACATGATTTCCCATGCACAAAGCCATGCTGACTATCCCTAATCAGTCCCTGCCTCTCCAAATGCATGTAAAATCCCATCTCTCAGAATCACCTCCAACTTACCCACCACTGATGCGAGACTCACTGGTCTGTAGTTCCCAGGCTTCTCTTTACAGCCCTTCTTTAAAAAAAGGCACAACATTAACTATCCTCTAGTCCTTCAACCTCAGCAGTGGCTATAGATGAAATAAATGTCTCTACTTGGGGTCCCACAATTTCTTCCCTAATTTCCCACCGTATCCTGGTATAGACTTGATGAGGTGCCTGGAGATTTATCCACCTTATGTTGCTTAAGACCTCCATCACCTCCTTTTCTGCGGTGTGGACTATTTTCAAGACATCAATAGTTATTCCCCTAGTTCCCTAGCCTTCCTGTCTTTCTCCACTGTAAAAACAGACATGAAATATTTGTTTAGTATCTCTCCCATCTCCTGTGGTTCCACACATAGACTACCTTGTTGATCTTTAAGGGGCCTTATTCTTTCCCTAGTTTCTATGTTGCTCTTAATGTACTTGTAGAATCTCTTTGGATTATCCTTAACCTTATCTGCCAAGGCTATCCCCTTTTCGCTCTCCTGATTTCCTTCTTAAGAATGCCCCTACATTCCTTATATTCTGCAAGAAATTATCTAATTCTAAGATATGGCTCTTTCTTCTTCTTGACCAGAGCCTCAATATCTTTGTTCCCTACTCTTACCAACCTTATCCTTAACTCTAACAGGAACATTCTCAATGACAACAATTAGAGTCCACTTACTAAAAATTCAGTACTCTTCTCTCAAACAGTATAAATGCTTATTTTCTCCTTAAATTGGAGCATGCTTCCGAATTCTTCTTGTTATTTCACTTTTGAAAGCCTCCCACTTGCCAGATATCCCTTTACCTGCAAACAGACAACCTAATCAGCTTTTGAAAGTTCTTGTCTCACATCATCAAAATTTTCCTTCTCTAGTAGGTACATCTACATAATAATAAAGAAAATGTACTTGAACATACTTAAATTCCTCACCATCCAAGCCTTTCACACTATGGCAGTCCCAGTGTATCCCCCTACTATTGCAAACTTATTATTCGTACATATACCTGAGGTCTCTCTGCATATGTGCTTTTCAGTTTCCCACTGACTATTGGGGGCCTACAGTATAATACCATCAAGGGTGATCAACCCTTTCTTATCTGAGTTCCACCCATATTGCTTCACTGGACGATTCCTCAGAAATACCCTCTCTAAGTACAGTAGTAATTTAAAAACACCACTCCTCCTCCTCTCTTGCCTCCTTTTCCATCCTTCCAATAGCATCTAAACCCTGGAACATTGAGCTGCCAGTACTGTCCCTCTTTCAACCACGTTTCTGTAATAGTTATGATATCCCAGTCCCTTGTCCCCCTTCCATGCCCTGAGTTCATCTGCCTTATCTGTAAGACCCATTGCATTGAAATAAATGCAGTTAGTTCTTCAGAGTTACTCGTTCTCTGACTTGCTGTTACCTGCATTTTCTAATTAAGTTGCTCTCTTTAATTTCAGAAGTATCTGTTCTCACTACTACTTACAGTCCCCACTCCCCAACTCACCTTTCCCTAAAGGTTCCCAAATAGAACTAGCCAATATCCCCACCAGGATATTGGCCACCCTCCAATTCAGGTGAAACCCATCTCTTTTGTACAGGTCTCTTCTGCCCCAGAAGAGATCCAATGATCCAAAAATCTGATTTCCTGCCCTCTGCACCAGCTCTTCAGCCACTGATGTATCTGCCCTATCTTCTTATTTCTACTCTCACTAGCATGTGGCACCAGGAGGTTCTGCTTTTTAACCTCCAACCTAACTTTCTGTATTTACTCTACAAAGCCTCAACCTTTTCCTGACACCATTTCAACTGCTTTGAGATATCCTTGACCTTGGCACCAGGGTGGCAACATACCATGCTGATTTCGCACTTTTGGCCACAGAACCTCCTTTCTGTGCCCCTGACAGAAGAGTTCCCTATAAGTTACTCTTTTGAACCTTGACGAACCCTGCTTAATAGAAGATTGGTGCACAAGATTTGGCTCCCAGTTCTATTTTCCTTTGAGAGACTATTCCCCAGAACAGTACCCAAAACGGTATATCTGTTTGAGAGAGAGGAGTAGCCACAGGAGACTCCTGTACTACCTTCCTACCAGTCCTGACAGTCACTATCAATCTGTACCAGTGGTATGACCACCTCTCTAAGTTGACTAACCATCATACTGAGCCTTCTGAATGCTCCCCCGTGACTGCCTCCATTTTCAGCAGCAGTGGGAGCAGCGAGAGCGAGGACCTGGGGGCTGCCAGGAAGGTAAACTAAATCTTTAATAACTCACCTCGTGAATAGGTGGAGCGCATACCGAGCAGGAGTAGACAGGGACGGCTGTGTAAGTGAGGTTATATATTTGGGCAGTTGCTTTACCTGAAACACTTCTTAGGCAGTGTCTCCAATCCACCGTCCTCCTCTAACCAAACCAAAAAGGTTCTGTGCACCGATTCGATAAGCTTACTAGTTTTTTTTTCAGTAGTCTCTTTGAGAATTCAGAACAGTGGGAATGGATGTTAGGGCAGTTGAATGCTCCTCCTGTAGAATGTGGGAGGTAAGGGTTACCACTAGTGTCCCTGCTGTCTTCATCTGCAGGAATTCACCCAACTCCAGCTCCTCAGAAACCGCATTTGGCAAACTGGAGTTGGATGAACTTAGGATCATTCGGGAGGCTGAGGGGGTAATTGAGAGGAGTTACAGGGAAGTAGTCACACTTCAGGTATGGGAAAAAGGCAGATGGGTTACAGTCAGGGCACAGAAAGGGAACAGGTAGACAATGCAAGGATCTCCTGCTGCCATTCCCCCCAATAACAAGTATACCATTTTGGATACTGTTGGGGGGGGGGGATCTTACTGGTAAGACATAGGGTACAGGTCTCTGGCACAGTGTCTGTCCCTGTTGCTCAGAAGAAAAGGGGGGAGATGAACAGAGTATTCGTCATTAGGGACTCCATAGTTAGGGGACAAATTGGAGATCCTGTGGGAACGAGAGAGACTCAGTTGGTGTGTTGCCTCCCAGGTGCCAGGGTCTGTGCTGTCTCGGATTGTGTTTTAAGGATCCTTAAGGGGGAGGGGAGCAGCCCTAAGTCATGGACCACATAGGCACCAATGGCATAAGGTAGGAAAAGAGATGGGGATGCAAGGCAGAAATTTAAGAAGCTCGGGTGGAAGTTTAGAGCTAGAACAAACAGATATGTTATCTCTGGTTTGTTACCCATGCCACATGCTAGCGAGGTGAGGAATAGGGAGAGAGAGCAGTTGAACACATGGCTACAGGGATTCAGATAACTGGATAATTGGGGCTCATTCTGGGCTTTGTGGGACCTCTACAAACAGGATGGTCTACACCTGAACCAGAGGGGTACCAATATCCTGGGGGATAGATTGGTTAATGTTAATGCTGTTCAGGAGGGTTTAAACTAATTCAGCAGAGGGATGGGAACCTGAATTGTAGCTCCAGTGTACAGGAGGTTGAGAGTAGTGAGGTCATAAATAAGGTTTTAAGATTGCGAGAGTGAACCAGCAGGCAGAAAGGTGGTTTGAATTTTGTCTACTTCAACACCAGAAGGATACGAAATAAGGTGGGTGAACTTGCAACATGGGTTGGTACCTGGGACATCGATGTTGTGGCCATCTCGGAGACATGGATCGAGCAGGGACAGGAACGAATGGTTGTTATAGGTTCCAGGGTTTAGATCTTTCAGTAAGAACAGGAAAGGTGGTAAAAGAGGGGGAGGTGTGGCATTGTTAGTCAAGGATAGTATTATGGTGGCAGAAAGGACATTTGATGAGGACTCGTCTACTGAAGTAGTATGGGCTGAGGTTAGAAACAGAAAGGAGAGGTCACCCTGTTGGGAGTTTTCTATAGGCCTCCAAATAGTTCCAGAGATGTAGAGGAAAAAATTACAAAGATGATTCTGGATAAAAGCAAAAATAACAGGGTAATTGTTAACATTTCAAATATGGACTGGAAAAGCTATAGTTTGCGTACTTTAGATGGGTCAGTTTTTGTGTCCAATGTGTGATACAATCTGTCACAGTTTGTAGATAGACCAACAAGAAGCGAGGCCACATTGGATTTGGTACTGGGTAATGAATCGAGCCAGGTGTTAGATTTGGAGGTAGGTGGGCACTTTGGTGATAGTGACCACAATTCAGTTAAGCAATGGAAAAGGATACATATATACTGCAGGGTAAGAGTTATATCTGGGGGAAAGGCAATTGTGATGCGATTAGGCAAGATTTAGGGTGCATAGGATGGGGAAGGAAACTGCAGGGGATGGGCACAATTGAAATGTGGAGCCTGCTCAAGGAACAGCTACTGTGTGCCCTTGATAAATATGTACCTGTCAGGCAGGGGGCAAATGGTTGAGCAAGGGATCCGTGGTTTACCAAAGAAGTTGAATCTCTTGTCAAGAGGAAGAAAGAGGCTTATGTAAAGATGGGACGTGAATGCTCAGTTAGGGCGCTTGAGAGTTACAAGTTAGCCAGGAAGGATCTAAAGAGAGCTAAGAAGAGCCAGGAGGGGACATAAGTCTTTGGTAGGTAGGATCAAGGAAAATCCTAAAGCTTTCTATAGGTATGTCAGAAATAAAAGAATGACGAGAGTAAGATTAGGGCTGGTGAAGGACAGTAGTGGGAAGTTGTGCATGGAGTCCGAGGAGATAGGAGTGGCTCTAAATAAATATTTTTCCCCAGTATTCACACAGGAAAAAGACAATGTTGTCGAGAAGTCCTCTGGGCTGGATGGGATTTATCCTAGGATTCTCTGGGAAGCTAGGGAGGAGATTGCAGAGTCTTTGGTTTTGATCTTTTATGTCATCATTGTCTACAAGAATAGTGCCAGAAGACTGGATGATAGCAAATGTTGTTCCTTGTTCAAGAAGAGAAGTAGAGACAACCTGGTAATTATAGGCCAGTAAACCTTACTTCGGTTGTGGGTAGTGTTTAAAGGATTATAAGAGATAGAATTTCTAAACATCTGGAAAGGAATAATTTGGTTAGGGATAGTCAACACGATTTTGTGAAGGGCAGGTCATGCCTCACAAACCTTATTGAGTCCTTTGAGAAGGTGACTAAACAGGTGGATGGGGGTAAAGTGGCTGATGTGGTGTATATGGCTTCAAGTAAAGTATTTGTTAAGGCTTCCCACAGTAGACTATTGCAGAAAATACGGAGGCATGGAATTGAGGGTGATCAGAAATTGGCTAGCTGTAAGACAGAGGGTGATGGTTGATGGGAAATGTTCATCCTGGAGTTCAGTTACTAGTGGTGTACTGCAAGGATCTGTTTTGGAGCCACTGCTATTTGTCATTTTTATAAATGACCTGAATGAGGGTGTAGAAGGATGGGTTAGTAAATTTGTGGATGACACTAAGGTTGGTGGCGTTGTGGACACTGCCGAAGGATGTTTATAGAGGGACATAGATAAGCTGCAGAGCTGTGCTGAGAGGTGGCACATGGAGTTTAATGTGGAAAAGTGTGAGGTGATTCACTTTGGAAGGAGTAACAGGAGTGCAAAGTACTGGGCTAATGGAAAGATTCTTGGGAGTGTAGATGAGCTGAGAAATCTTGGTGTCCATGTGCGTAGATCCCTGAAAGTTTGCCACCGAAGTTGATAGGGTTGTTAAGAAGGCATACAGTGTGTTAGCTTTCATTTTTGGAGGGATTGAGTTTTGGAGCCACGAAGTCATGTTGCAGCTGTACAAAACTCTGGTATGGCCACATTTGGAGTACTGCGTACAATTCTGGTCTCCGCATTATGTAAAAGATTTGGAAGCATTGGAAAGGGTGCAGTGGAGATTTACCAGGATGTGGCCTGGTATGGAGAGAAGGTCTTATGAGGAAAGGCTGCGGGATTTGAGGCTGTTTTCATTGGAGAGAAGAAGGTTGAGAGGTGACTTGAGACATACAAGATGATCAGAGGATTAGATAGGTTGGACAGTGAGAGCTGTTTTCCTCGGATGGTGATGGCTAGCACGAGAGGACATAGCTTTAAATTGAGGGGTGATAGATATCGGGCAGGTGTCAGAGGTAGGTTCTTTACTCAGAGAAGTAAGGGCACAGATTGCGCTGCCTGCAACAGTAGTAGACTCATCATTTTTAAGGACATTTAAATGGTCATTGGATAGACATATGGATGATAATGGAGTAGTGTAGGTTAGGTGGGCTTCAGATTGGTTTCACAGGTCAGAGCAACATCTGGGCCCTAAGGGCCTGGACTGCATGATGATGTTCTATGTGAGTCTAACTGCCTCTCTAGCTGATTCAAACAGTCAGATATGAGACAAATCCAAACACACTTCCTGAAGACATAGTCTCCAGGGATAGTCAACTGTTCCCTCATCTTTCACATCCGACAGAAGGAGCATACCACTCTATTGACTGCCATAATTGCCCCTTAAAAGTTTGCTGACATGGACTTGTCTAAAAAGACCCCCACTTTTCTCAAATCCAGTGTTGTAGATTGATTATTGTTCACACACTGTACTGGAAGAACTTAAAGCCTATATTATATATTATAAGGCCTAAAAGAAGCAGCTCTAGATACAAGTTTTTTAAAAATATCTATCCTCCCCTTATTTCTAAGCATGCAAAAGAGAAGAAACAAAAAATCTTAAAACCCAGCACTTGGCTTAAACTCCCAGCAACCGAAAACAGCCTCCTCCTCAGATCATCTGTCAGTATCTGACTCTGAGTAAAGGTATGTCAATCCCTTTGACTCCTAGATTCAGTCTTACAAAAATAATGGGTCCAGAACTTGCTCCCCATCATTATTTAAACCGCTAATAAGGAACCCTCAACAAACATGTTGAAAAGGTCAATATTCCAAATTCCATGCACACAAAAGGAAATTCATTTCTGGAACTGTTGACACATCCACAAACATATGGACAGGGCTCTCCCGAACTCTGTGAAATCCAATCTCTCCTTCCTGGTGTTTTATTTTAAAAAGAGGAGTTGGATAAATTTAGGTCTGTCAACTCAACATTGTACAACTTGATAGTGTAGACGAGCAGAGAGATCTCTGTGTCCAGGTACACAGATTCTTGAAAGTTGCCACCCAGGTTGACAGGGTGTTAAGAAGGCATACAGTGTTTTAGCTTTTATTAATAGAGGGATCGAGTTCCGGAACCATGAGGTTATGCTGCAGCTGTACAAAACTCTGGTGCGGCCGCACTTGGAGTATTGCGTACAGTTCTGGTCACTGCATTATAAGAAGGATGTGGAAGCTTTGGAAAGGGTGCAGAGGAGATTTACTAGGATGTTGCCTAGTATGGAGGGAAGGTCTTATGAGGAAAGGCTGAGGGACTTGAGGCTGTTTTCATTGGAGAGAAGAAGGTTGAGAGGTGACTTAATAGAGACATATAAGATAATCAGAGGGTTAGATAGGGTGGACAGGGAGAGCCTTTTTCCAAGTATGGTGACAGCAAGCACGAGGGGGCATAGCTTTAAATTGAGGGGTGATAGATATAGGACAGATGTCGGAGGTAGTTTCTTTACTCAGAGTAGTAAGTGTATGGAATGCTTTGCCTGCAACGGTAGTAGATTTGGCAACTTTACGTACATTTAAGTCGTCATTGGATAGGCATATGGATGTACATGGAATAGTGTAGGTTAGATGGGCTTCAGATTGGTATGACAGGTCGGTGCAACATCGAGGGCCGAAGGGCCTGTACTGCGCTGTATTGTCCTATGTTTTAACTACCTACCTGGCCCCAACAATGTTCACACCCTCATTCCTGACATTGTTGGAGAGTAAGCAATGTTCAACTCCTCCAATGTTTATCCCTGACAATGCAGGGACCTCCTTGCTCCCCTACAATGTTTAACCTCTCACCCATCTGTCATTGTTCATAGCCCTCCCCTCCCTTCCTTTCTGTCAATGTTCACCTTCCCAACATTGTTCATTCCCTAACAATGGTCACCCCTCCCCATGGTGTTCAATCAAGGCATCTTCACCACCTCTATCAAGTGCTCACTCCCTCCATTACCCTTCCAGATTCACTCCTATCCCCGCCCTATTCCCTCCCTACACATCCGTGACAATTCATCAAATTCAGGAATTTCAGAAGCGGAGTCAGAAGAGAGGGTATGAGGTGGGGTGTGATGAACATTGTCCTGAGGGTGGGGAGGAGGTGAATACTTCCAGTAGGGAATGAACATTGTCAAGGTGGAGAGGCCTAGGCAGAACTGGTTACACCACTGTGGTTGCTGATGGCTTCAACACTGGGCTCCTCAAAAGCTAGGAGAAGCTCTAAACAAACCTGTAAATCCTAGAGTCAGTGCAGGGCATACAGCTAACATGTCCATGAGTCATCTGATCCCATTATTGTAGGGATCTTTACACCAATTCATGCAGGGTAAAACTGGCAAATGGAGAATTAAAATTCACCCAAATCAACAACACCCTTATTATTTCAACTTACCTTTTGTCTATCTGGACAACATGCGGCTGTTTTTCTTCATATTATGAATTATTTATGCCACTGCTTCTCTCTCTATTTTCCTGTTGAGGCTGTACAGGACATTGGATAGGGCAGTTTTAGAATACTGCATTCAATTCTGGTCTCCTTGCTAAAGAAAAGAAGTTGTTAAACTTGAAAGGGTTCAGAAGTGGTGGAGGCTGGTGCAATTGCAACATTTAAAAGGCACCAGGATGGATACATGAATAGAAAGAGTTTACAGGATACGGGCCAAATGCTGGAAAATGGGACGAGATTAATTTAGGATATCTGGTCGGTATGGATGGGTTCGACCAAAGGGTCTGTTTCTGTGCCATACAATTCTATGACTCTCCCTTTTCCTCTTTCATTCCCCCGGGTCCTTCCATGCCCCTCTCAGTTGTCTTCTCTCTCTTTCTGGAATAGTCAGTCAGAAATATCTGGTTCAGTGATTGTTTTCCCAACTGATATTAGTCCAATCTCTTGCATACACATTCTCTTCACCAGCCCTATGTATAACGATACAATTCTTAGACTCAATTTGTTCAAGTGAATAGGTTAAGTTCATAGAGTCATAGAGATATATACAGCACAGAAACAGACTCTTCGGTCCAACCCGTCCATGCCGACCAGATATCCCAACCCAATCTAGTTCCACTTGCCAGCACCCGCCCCATATCCCTCCAAACCCTTCCTATTCATAGACCCATCCAAATGCCTCTTAAATGTTGCAATTGTACCAGCCTCCTCCACTTCCTCTGGAAGCTTATTCCATACATGTACCACCCTCTGTGTGAAAAAGTTGCCCCTTAGGTCTCTTTTATATCTTTCCCCTCTCACCCTAAACCTATGCCGTCTAGTTCTGGACTCCCCGACCCCAGGGAAAAGACTTCGCCTATTTATCCTATCCATGCCCCTCATAATTTTATAAACCTTTCTAAGGTCACTCCTCAGCCTCCAACGCTCCAGGGAAAACAGCCCCAGCCTGTTCAGCCTCTCCCTATAGCTCAAATCCTCCAACCCTGGCAACATCCTTGTAAATCTTTTCTGAACCCTTTCAAGTTTCACAACATATTTCCAATAGGAAGGAGACCAGAATTGCACACAATATTCCAACAGTGGCCTAACCAATGTCCTGTACAGCTGTAACATGACCTCCCAACTCCTGTACTCAATACTCTGACCAATAAAGGAAAGCATACCAAACACCACCTTCACTATCCTATCTACCTACGACTTCACTTGCAAGGAGCTATGAACCTGCACTCCAAGGTCTTTGTTCAGCAACACTCCCTAGGACCTTACCATTAAGTGTTTAAGTCCTGCTAAAATTTGCTTTCCCAAAATGCAGCACCACTCATTTATCTGAATTAAATTCCATCTGCCACTTCTCAGCCCATTGACCCATCTGGTCAAGATCCTGTTGTAATCTGAAAACGTGTTGCAATGCATTGGCTGGGAATCAAACCCAGGCCTCCCACGTGGCAGGCGAGAATTCTACCACTGAACCACCAATGGAAGTAGTATATGTGCTGCTGAAGTGAGCCACAACATGTCCTCCCATCTCCTATACTCAATGCATGTTTTTTTTCCTCTCATTTTATATTTAAAGAACTATCCAAAAGAATCTCCCATATATACCTGCGTAATGGTCAATCTCATATAAAAGTCCAAGTTCTGATGTTTGGTCAAAAATATCATACATTTTGCATACACCCAGTGTAAAAGTTGACCACAAACCTAAAGCCAAAGAATCCACACTCTGCTCAGATCATGTGCCTTGGAGACTAATTCTGGCACATCAATAAGATCATTACAGGTAGGAGCGGAAATAGGCCATTCAGCTTATTAACTCTGCTCTGCCGTTCATTGAGATCATAGCTGATCCCATAATCTTCAACTCCACTTTCCTGTCTTTTCCCTATAATCCTTGATTGCTTTACCGATGAAAAATCTGTCTACCTCAGCCTTGGATATACTTAATGATGCAGCCTCAACACACCTCTATGGTAAATAATTACACTGATTCATTACCCTCTAAGAGAAGAAATCTGTTTTCATCGGTCTTAAATGTGCCATTCCCTGGTCCTAGACTCTCCCACAGAGGGTGCTTCATGTATGGAATGAACTGTCAGAGGAAGTGGCAGATGCAGGTACAGTTACAACATTTAAAAGACATTTGGACAGATACATGAATAGGAAAATGTTTAGAGGGATATGGGACAAATACAGGCAAGTGGGACTAGATTAGTTTGGGAAACTTGGTCCACGTGGATCAGTTGGACCGAGAGTTTGTTTCTGTGACGTATAACTCCATAATTCTGCCAGAGTCCAGCCTATCAAGCACCTGCTACCATCAATTCCAAATTCTCCTTAACAAGGTCTTAGTGCCCACCTACATATGTTAATCAATAATACAACAAACACTGGTAACGAGGTGGTTTCCAATCTCTCCAAAACATTACCTGTGTTGACTTCCCTACTTTTTAACCAGAAATCTAGTCTTAGAAACTGGTCATTTACGTGAGAGAACCTGCTAATTTCTCTTTGTGCTTTAATTTTAATGGGAAAATCTGATCTGCTTTGCATTGTTTCTCTTAAAGCTGCAATTTTCAAGAGAATTAATTTACAATGTTAAGCAAGAATCCCCATACTGGAAAGAAGTACCAGACTTCTCGTTCTAATGTGTTACTTAAATTCACAGTTTCAGGAAGGGAGGGCATTTTCTTTTGTGGACAAAGATCAGATTTGTAACATAGGCAATTAGCCAAAACTATGTCATTTTAAAATGTCATCTATATTTCATGTGCAGGAATTCGCCCTTATAAATGCAGCCTTTGCCATAAAGCCTTTACACAGAGATGCTCCTTGGAATCACACCTCAAAAAGATCCACGGAGTGACACAGAAATACAGCTACAAGGAGAGGAGGGCAAAGCTCTATGTGTGTGAAGAATGTGGGTTCACAGCCATCAACCAAGAGGACCTTTATCTTCATATGAAGCAAAATCACCCAGAAAACCCACTACTTAAAAAGACTTCAAAGAAGATAGCTGCAGCTCTGCAGAACAAACTCAACTCTGTGCTGCACAACAGTGACGAAAATAAGGATTCTGAATAGGAGCAAAAGAAGAGGCAGTGGTGTCGATGGTGAAGTTTTGATACTTGCACTGCTGGATAAACAAAACATATGGTTAGTGTGACTGACATAGTTAAACACAGTGGGAAGATTACCTTAAATCGCTGGTGCAAATGAACTGTTTTTTAAAAATAGTTTGCTGGATATAGCATAGTAAACATTTACACTTTTGATACTGATCCAGTATCCTAAAGGGCTACACTTTTAATAAAAAAATCCTTGAGACTTGGGTATTGCTATCAATTCCAGAATATAAGGTGGCGTAGGGCTGCCTTCTTGAATTGTTATTAATTTGCATACAATCTAGCACAACTTACTAGGCCATTTTAGTTTGCGATTAACCAAAGTCTGAGTTTGAATGGTGCTTTGGGCTTTCAACACTTCTTCTCTGTAGGTTTTGTTCTTTGAAGATATATTTTGTTTACCATTTTTCTTTTTTTTTAAATTTGTTGGTTCAAGGGTATATTTTTTTCCACAGCGGGATATACTTTATTCATTTGTTGCCTTTTGAATTTGATACATAATTCTATATCAAGGGAAATATTGTGAATTTCCAAAATTGAGTACAGATCTCTTAATTTGATATGGACAATTATTGATACAGATAATTTAATGCATAACATTCCAAAAGGTGTCCTGTATAAACTTCTTAAAAAGACTTTATATTACAAAGAGGAATTGAAATTTATGGTATGCTGTTTTCTACTGGTCTGTTAATTAAAAAAAAAATCAACATTTTTTACAAGCGTCTTAACTAGACTTCAAAAGTTGCTTCATTTCCTGAAACAAAATTAGATTGTTTTTGAAGATCATCCTGTTTAAAATTGCATAACTCACATTAGTCTATCATTTCAAGCAGGGAATAATCCAGAGTATGCTAAGAATTACATGAACATACAGTTTAAAATGATCAGACAGGCTCATAATGTGGTTCACCTTTCTTGCTGGGAGCTACACATGTAGGCAGGAACCAGTCCTCTGCAAGCAGACAGAACATGTCCAGGCATTGAACCTTTAGTAGAATTAAACTAAAGCACGGAGGATAATAGTTACCTGGTGCATTCTCCATAGCAACACCTTAACCAATGAGAATCAACTTACTAACCAATTTGCTTTATTTCATGTTCTTTTTAAAATTTGGCATTCTTGTACTGGTCCTGATGAGCGCAAGATCTAAAACTTTGACATCATGATTTTAAAAAAATAATACTAAAGATCTAGTAAACTTGGATTTACAATGTGCCACACAAAAGGTTGATATGCATAATATTGTGTTGGCAGTGATTTAGCAGGCACTGAGAATTTCTTAGAGGAGGCAGAAATTAAGAATAAACCAGGCATTTTCAAATTGGCATATTATTAGAATCAGCTAATGACAATCTGTATTCATGCTTCGAAGAGACCAAGACCTAATGTACAGAGAAACCTCGATTATCTGAAGGACACGGACAGGGAGTATTTTGTTCGGTTAATTGACTGCTGGATAATCGATGCCGGATAACATAATTAACCACAATCGGGATCTTGCGATGTTGTTCGGATCATCCAAAATTCGGTTAATCAAATGCTGAATTATCAAGATTCCTCTGTATCTAGGTTAGTTGGTGCAAAGTTAGGTGGGGATGTAGACTGTGTAGACAGAAAAAAGCTATGAAGAGATATAGTCAGATTAAATGAGTGGGCAACAAAGTGGTAGATAAGATATAAATAACCATTATATTCTAAGAAAAGCAAAATATTTTTTACAAAGTGTTAAACTTCTAAATGTTGTTGATCAGAAGCACTGGGCTGTACTTGTATAAGTAATACAGAAAGTTGTTTTCTGGATTGACAGGGTTGCCTTTTGATGAAAGGCTTAGTAAATTGGGTCTATATTTATCTGTAATTGTTAAATCGCTTTACGGGATGTAGACATTACTGCTAGGTCAACATTTATTGTCCATCCCTAACTGCCCACAGACCGGTGAAGAACCAACTATATATGTGGGTCTGGAGTCACATGAAAGCCAGAGCAGGTAAGAATGGCAGATTTCCTTCCCTAAAGGGCATTAGTGAACCAGATGGGTTTTTGCACCAATTAAGTGGTTTTGTGATCACCATTAGGCCAGTCCCTTTTTTTTTAAATTCCAAATTTTTGATGAATTGGTGGGATTTGTGCCTATGCCCTTTAGAATATTAGCAGAAGGTTTGGATTAGTAGACCAGTGACATTGCCACTAAGCCAAAGCCTCACCACAAACTTAGAAAAATGCAACATTGTGGATTCTGAAGAGACTTGACAGGATAGATGCTGAGAGGTAGCCTTTCTTACCTGTGGAGTCCAAAATAAAGGATTGATCACTTCGGATTGAGAAGAAATGTATTTATTGAGGGGGAATTATAAACGTTGGAAGTCTATACCTTAAAGAGATATGGATGTTTCATGATTAAGAATAGTTAATTGGGGGACAAATATTTGATCTTTCAGGAAATTAAAGGTCATAGGGAGTAGTTGATCATGTTAATTTTTGGGAGCCACATTTTGGTTTTACAGTCACCTATTTAGTTCTCACTATCTCTTTTATTAGATGAGGCAGTAACATAACAACACTATCTTTTTGTGTTGATAAGTTACCTTATTTAGATAGATAATACAGCATAACTACTGAAGATTTTATACAATGAGACCCTAGAGACATTATCGGGATACAATTAGTCACATCCATCCTGCCATTAGAGTACTTCACCATGATTCCAATTCTGCCTCTTGCTGCAGCCAAATTTCCAAGTTTAATAATTTAATTCCACAAACTTTAGCTTTAGCTGACTCTCTCTTATGAGAGACTTCATCAGATACCTTCTGAAAGTTTATGTAAATAACATCCATAGACTTTCTCCTGGCTACTACTTTAGACACTTCAAAATAATTGAGGATGGACAGGTATTACTTATAATTTACAAATCCTCCCTGATGAGTTGAAAAAAATTCACAATATTCAGTCACTTATTTGGGAAAAGTTGGTAAGGACAAGCCAGAGAACTATAGACCAGTGAGCATGATGTTGGTGGTGGGCAAGTTGTTGGAGGGAACCCTGAGGGACAGGATTTACATGTATTTGGAAAGGCAAGGACTGATTAGGGATAGTCAACATGGCTTTGTGCGTGGGAAATCATGTCTCACAAACTTGATTGAGTTTTTTGAGGAAGTAACAAAGAGGATTGATGAGGGCAGAGTGGTGGACGTGATCTATATCGACATCAGTAAGGCGTTCAACAAGGTTACCCATGGGAGACTGATTAGCAAGGTTAGATCTCATGGAATAAAAGGAAAACTAGCCAATTGGATACAGAACTGGCTTGAAGCTAGAAGACAGAGGGTGGTGGTGGAGGGTTGTTTTTCAGGCTGGAGGCCTGTGACCAGTGGAGTGCCACAAGGATCATTGCTGGGTCCACTATTTAGAATCATAGAGTCATAGAGATGTACAGCATGGAAACAGACCCTTCGGTCCAACCTGTCCACGCCGACCAAATATCCCAACCCAATCTAGTCCCACCTGCTAGCACCCGGCCCATATCCCTCCAAACCCTTCCTATTCATATACCCATCCAAATGCCTCTTAAATGTTGCAATTATATCAGCCTCCACTACATCCTATGGCAGCTCATTCCATACACGTACCACCCTCTGCGTGAAAAAGTTGCCCCTTAGGAGAAAGATATAAAAGAGACCTCTCACCCTAAACCTATGCCCTCTAGTTCTGGACACCCGCACCAGGGAAAAGACTTTGTCTATTTATCCTATCCATACCCCTCATAATTTTGTAAACCTCTATAATGTCACCCCTCAGCCGCCTCCGCTCCAGGGAAAACAGCCCCAGCCTGTTCAGCCTCTTCCTATAGCTCAAATCCTCCAACCCTGACAACGTCTTTGTAAATCTTTTCTGAACTCTTTCAAGTTTCACATCTTTCTGATAAGAAGGAAACCAGAATTGCACGCAATATTCCAACAGTGGCCTAACCAATGTCCTGTACAGCTGTAACATGACCTCCCAACTCCTGTACTCAATACTCTGACCAATAAAGGAAAGCATAACAAACGCCGCCTTCACTATCCTATCTACCTATGACTCCACTTTCAAGGAACTATGAACCTGCACTCCAAGGTCTCTTTGTTCAGCAACACTCCCTTGGACCTTACCAAAACAGCAAAGAGGGTTACCTCAGATTAGAACAGGATCTGGACCAGATGGGCTGAAGTGGCAGATGGAGTTTTCCCACAGTAAATACTGATGCAAAATATTCATTTAGTATCACCCCCATTTTCTGTGGCTGCACACAAAGGCCGCCTTGCTGATCTTTGAGGGGCCCTATTCTCTCCCTAGTTACCCTTTGGTCCTTAATATATTTGTAAAAACCCTTTGGATTCTCCTTAATTCTATTTGCCAAAGCTATCTCATGTCCCCTTTTTTCCCTCCTGATTTCCCTCTTAAGTATACTTCCTTTATACTCTTCTAAGGATTCTCTCGATCTATCCTGTCTATACCTTACACATGCTTCCTTCTTTTTCTTAACCAAACCCTCAATTTCTTTAGTCATCCAGCATTCACTATACCTACCAGCCTTTCCTTTCACCCTGACAGGAATATACTTTCTCTGTATTCTTGTTATCTCATTTCTGAAGGCTTCCCATTTTCCAGTCGTCCCTTTACCTGCGACATCTGCCTCAAATCAGCTTTCGAAAATTTTAGATTAGATTACTTACAGTGTGGAAACAGGCCCTTTGGCCCAACAAGTCCACACCGACCCACCGAAGCGCACCCACCCATACCCATTCCCCTACGTTTACCCCTGCATCTAACACTATGGGCAATTTAGCGTGGCCAATTCACCTAACCTGCACATTTTTGGACTGAGAGGAAACCGGAGCACCTGGAGGAAACCCACGCAGACACGGGGAGAATGTGCAAACTCCACACAGTCAGTCGCCCAAGGCGGGAATTGAACCCGGGTCTCTGGCGCTGTGAGAATTATGGTCACTGGCCTCAAAGAGCTCTCCCACTGACAGCTCAGTCAACTGCCCTGCCTTATTTCCAAAGAGTAGGTCAAGTTTTGCACCTTCTCTGGAAGGTATATCCACATACTGAATCAGAAAATTGTCTTGTACGCACTTAAGAAATTCCTCTCCATCTAAACCTTTAACACTATGGCAGTCCCAGTCGAAGTTTGGAAAGTTAAAATTTTTCGTCATTGATATAAATGATTTGGATATGAACATAGGAGGTATACTTAGTCGGTTTGCAGATGACGCCAAAATTGGAGGTGTAGTGGACAGCAAAGAAGGTTACCTCCGATTACAACAGGATCTTGACCAGATGGGCCAATGGGCTAAGAAGTGGCAGATGGAGTTTAATTCAGATAAATGGGAGGTGCTGCATTTTGGGAAAGCAAATCTTAGCAGGACTTATACACTTAATGGTAAGGTCCTAGGGAGTGTTGCTGAACAAAGAGACCTTGGAGTGCAGGTTCATAGCTCCTTGAAAGTGGAGTCGTAGGTAGATAGGATCGTGAAGTAGTCGTTTGGTATGCTTTCCTTTATTGGTCAGAATATTGAGTACAGGAGTTGGGAGGTCATGTTGCAGCTGTACAGGACATTGGTTAGGCCACTGTTGGAATATTGCGTGCAATTCTGGTCTCCTACCTATCGAAAAGGTGTTGTGAAACTTGAAAGGGTTCAGAAAAGATTTACAAGGATGTTGCCAGGGTTGGAGGATTTGAGCTAAAGGGAGAGGTTGAATAGGCTGGGGTGTTTTCCCTCGAGCATCAAAGGCTGAGGGGTAACCTCGTAGAGGTTTACAAAATCATGAGGGGCATGGATAGGATAAATAAACAAAGTCTTTCTTTTCCATGGGTGGGGGAGTCCAGAACTAGAGGGCATAGGTTCAGGGTGAAAGGGGAAAGATATAAAAGGGACCTAAGGGACAACCTTTTCATGCAGAGGGTAGTGTACGTATAGAATGAGCTGCCAGTGAAAGTAGTGAAGCTGGTACAATTGCAACATTTAAAAGGCTTCTGGATGAGTCTATGAATAGGAAGGGTTTAGAGGGATATGGGCCAAGTGCTGGCAAATGGGATTAGATTAGGTTAGGATATCTGGTTGGCATAGACGAGTTGGACTGAAGGGTCTGTTTCCGTATCTCTCTGAGCCAAAATTTAAAGAATGCAAAATGTTGAATAGGAATTCAGCTATTCAGAATTTAATTATCCCATACTAGTTTGCTGCCCCAATACTTTGAAATTGTAGGCTATCTTTAAAGTTCTCGAAATGGACATTAATCTTCATATTATAATGTACAATGTTACTGATCAAAGTATTCTACTGCTGCTGTTGTTGTTGTACTGTTCTATTTTATTCACCCAAAATTTCCATTTTGCTCCAGGAGGTAAAGTTAGAGATCCCTAAGGGAAAAAGGAATGGCTTTATGAAAACAAAGACCAGAAAACCAAGTTAAAAACGAGCATCACCAACATCAACATTAGGGTCTACACGGCACAGCTGCAAGAAAAATTGGAAGAGCCAGAAATAAATTTAGTCTGGGCCTACAGAATCAAGAAAGCCTCAAGCTATTTAGACTGAAAATGGGCAAATTTAAAGAAATGTAGTGAAAAAAGTCTAGCATAAGAAGAAATCAGGAAAAAAAAATGAAGATTTAAAAGGATCAGAACTCTAATTTTATAAACGTGGCAGCCATAGAACTTTATTTAAACATTCCTGTATAGGAAATTGCTTGATGTTGTCTGGAAAGACAGGAAAACATTTATTTTTCCAGGAAGATATGGGAAACTCCATCTTGGCTGCTGAAGGAAGGATCATCCTAGAATGAATGTGTAACCACCATTTTGTTTGTTAAAAATAGTCTGAAAACTCAAAGCAGGGAAATTCAGTAAGCAGTGCAAAGATGCAATAATGCAAAGAAACAAATTAAGAAGCTTGGATATAGTAAGTCTAAGAAGCTCCAGTTGTTCAGTTTAAAACTATTGGTGATTGCAGTAACATGAGATTAACATCTTATTTAAATCAATATTAAAATTATACAGATTTAAGATATCTGTGCAGTAATAAGATTTATTAGTACGAATGATTAAATATCAGGTTAAAGGTCTGAGAAGGATCAGGCAGGACACAAATTGTTCTTCACGGAGGTGACAGTTCTCGAGATACATTAGCTCAAAATTAAATCTGAAGACTAAAGCTGAGCAAGTGAATATACATCATATCAAAAGAACTAGATAGTAGATCATGTTATTAAGAGACAAAGCATCAAATAGATTACGAACACTTTGGAAGATATCTGAAAACCTTTTGATAATTCATCACCTTAAGGACAAAGAGCAAAATTTTGCAGTTCAGTTTTCAGGAGATGCATAGAAAATTGCATTTCAAATCTCCACAGATTACTGCAAAACTGTGATTATATGAACAAGAAACAAGAGTAGGTCACTTGGCCCTTTAAGCTTATTCTGCTATTCAATAATAGCACGTCTGATCAGATTTTCACCTCAACTCTACATTCCTGCATATTCATAATAATCTTTCATTCCCAAATCAAGAATCTATTTCTGCCTTAAAAATATTTAAAGATTCTGCATCCACAGCAGGGATGCAGAATCCATCCTGGGAAAGGGAATTCCAAAGACTCACAATGCTCAGAGGAAAACATTTCCTCATTCCAGTTTTAAATAGGAAATCCCTTAAATTTAAACTGTGATCTCTAGTTCTCGAATCTCCCACAAAACAAAACATGCTTTCAACATCTACCTGGTCAAGTCCCCTCAGGATTTTGTATCTTGTGACTCAACTAAGTTGCCTTTGACTATTCCAACCTCCAGAGGATGCAGGCCTAACCTTTCCTCATAAGGCATTTTGCAAATTCCAAATTTTAGTCGTGCGTGAACTGCTTCTAATGTATGAACATCGTTCCATAAGTATGCTGACCAATACTGTACACAGAACTCCAGATGCAGTCTCAACAATGCTCTGTAAAACTGAACCTTAATTTCTATAGTATTGCATTCCATGCCGCTTAAATAAATCATAACATTCTAGTAGCTTTCCTGATAACTTGCTGTACCTGCATACCAACCTTCTGTGATTTGTTTACTATAACACCCGAATCTCTCTACATCTCTTAAGCTCTCACTATTTATATAGAGTCATAGAGATGTACAGTATGGAAACAGACTCTTCAGTCAAACTTGTCCATGCTGACCAGATATCTTAGATAAATCTAATCCTACTTGTCAGCATTTGGCCCACATCTCTCCAAATCCTTCCTATTCATATACCCATCCAGATGGTCTTTTAAATGTTGTAATTGTACCAGCCTCCCCACCACTTCCTCTGGCAGCTCATTCCATACACATACCACCCTCTGCCCCTTAGACCCCTTTTAAATATTTCCACTCTCACCTTAAACCTATGCCCTCTAGTTCTGGACTCCCCCACACCAGGGAAAAGACCTTGTCTATTCACCCTATCCATGCCCCTCATGATTTTATAAACCCCTATAAGGTCACCCCTCAGCCTCCAATGCGCCAGGGAAAACAGCCTCAGCCTATTCAGATCTCCCTATAGCTCACATCCCCAACCCCGGCAACATCCTTGTAATCCTTTTCAAAACCCTGTCAAGTTTCACAACATCCTTCCTTTTGGAAGGAGACCAGAATTGCATGCAATATTCCAAAAGTGGCCTAACCATTGTCCTGTACAGCTGCAACATGACCTCCCAAATCCAATGCTCAATGCTCAATGCTCAGACCAATAAAGGCAAGCATACTAAACACCTTCTCCTCTATCTTATCTACCTGCAATTCCAATTTCAAGGAACTATGAATCTGCACTTCAAGGTTGCTTTGTTCAGCAACACTCCCCAGGACCTCACCATTAAGTGTATCAGTCTTGCCCTGATTTGCTTTTCCAAAATGCAGCATCTCATTTACTGAAATTAAATTCCATCTGCCACTCCTTAGCCCTTTTGATCAAGATCATGTTGTACTTGGAGGTAATCTTATTCAGTGTCCACTATACCTCCAATTTTGATGTCATCTGTAAACTTACTAACCATACCTCCTATGTTTCACATCCAAATAATTTATATAGTATTTTTTTTAATTCTTTCTGCCAAAGTGAACAATTTCACATTTTGCCACATTTGCCAGATCTCTGCCCAGTCATTTAACCTCATTTCTTTGTAGGTTCCTTATATCCCCTTCACAACTCAGTTTCCTACTTATCTTTGTGCCATCAGTAAAATTAGCTATCATACCTCTGATTCCTTCATCCAAATGATTTACATAAACTATAAAGATTGGAAGCCCAGAACTGACCCCTGTGGCACACCACTCATGACATCCTGCCAGCCTGAAAAAGACCCATTTATTTCTGCTCTCTGCTTCCTGTTAACAAGTCAATCTTCCAACCATGCCAATAAATTATTCCCTACATGATGAGCCTTTATTTTCCGCAATAACCTTTGATGTGGCAACTTATCAAATGCCTCTGGAAATCTAAACATATCCACTGGTTTCCCTTTACTCACAGCAGAAGTTACTTCTTCAAAAGATTTCCAATATGTTAGGTAAACATGATTTCCCTTTGACAAAACCATATTGGCTCTGCCAGATTGTTTTGACTTTATCCAGATGCCATGTCATACTGTTTATAATAATGATTTGGAGATGCCGGTGTTGGACCGGGGTGTATAAAGTTAAAAATCACATTACACCAGGTTATAGTCCAACAGGTTTAATTGAAAGCTAGTGTGCTTCCAATTAAACCTGTTGGACTATAACCTGGTGTAATGTGATTTTTAACTTTGTTTTTTATAATGGCTTCTAACATTTTCCCTATGACAATATTAAGCTAATTGGCTTATAGTTTTTTGCTTTCTGCCTCCTTCCTTCTTTAGGATACAGGAGTTAGATTAGCTATTTTCCAATTTAAAAGAAACTTTCCCTGAATCTAATGGGCTTTGGAAAATTAAAAACAATGCATCAACTATTTCATTAGCTACTTCTTTTATGACAGTAGAATGAAATCCATTATGATCTGGGATCTTGTCAACTCACAGTTCCAACAATTTGCATCAGTACTTACATCCTGGGTAACTGTAATTTTCTTGAGTTCCTTCCTCCTTTTCAATTCCTGAGTTACCACTTCTGGAGTGCTACGTACCTCTTCTCTAGTGAAGACATATGTAAAATATCCATTCAATTCTTCTGCCATCTCTTTATCCTCCATTACTAATTCCCCATTTTCTTTAGGACCAACACTTTGTTATCCTTTTCTTTTTTAAATGTCTGAAGAAACTTTTTCTAACTATTTTTACATTCTTGTATAACTCTCTCTCATACTCTATTTTTTCCCTTCTTATTAAAGTTGTTTTTTTTTAATATATATTTTTTCCAATCTCTGACTTGCCACCTACTTTTGCAAAATTTTATATCTTTTCTTTGAGTTTAATACCACTACTAATATGGAGCTTTGAAATCAGGAATCATAAGAGACAGGCTTTTTTATTGGAATTCTTGATGAAACTTTATCAGATTTCTTACAGCCCAGGGATGATTTAATTTTGAAGAAAGTTACTGGAAGAAGAATCCAGAAAGATTCTGATAGGAAAAAAAATACAATCTCAACAGGGCAACAGTGTCTATTAACTTCATAAGGTATGGAGACTGTAAAAAGGCATGCGACAAGACCATACAGAGTACTAGCCAAACACCTGATGCTAGAAATCAGCATCAGCATTGCAGGGAAACAAAGGCTCTCAAACATAATAATGTCCAGTTATCATGAAGAAATGCTACATTTGCAAAACTGTAGATCACCTGTCAAAGGTGTACCAAAGTAAGCCATGGTTTCCGAACACCAGAAGTACTGGTTATCACAAATGTAATGAAATAGAATTGAATATCCACCATCATTAGAAAAAATACATGCATTTGATAATATACCACCACTGCAGAAGATACCCGAGACATTCCTTGGGTAACTAACTAAACCAGTTGAGTCAGAAAACACAGTTCTTGCCTACAACAATAGACACGAAGCCGAAAATGTGTTGCTGGAAAAGCGCAGCAGGCCAGGCAGCATCCAAGGAACAGGAGAATAGACGTTTCGGGCATAAGCCCTTCTTCAGGAATGCAGTCCTCACTTTCTCCTACAACAATAGACATCCCATTGATTTTGTACTTGATATAGGAACAAGTGTTGTATGGCTGAATAGCCCACACCATAAGAAGCATAGGAATGCAACAAGTTACATTATAATGCAAAGCACACAAGAGAATTGAGGATGTTTGCAATCAAGCATTTCCACTTTTGAGCCAGATGCATATGTCGGAAGATTTGTTGGAAGACATCTTTGTCGGAAGACCTGAAGGAGATCAACATCCTCCCACAGAACAACTAGCCCAGAAGCAAACAGCTATCCAGACACTGCACAAACTGGTACTGACCAATTTGTTAAGAGGAAAAGACATTGAAACAATGACAGAAAGAATGCTGTCAACAGCCTTTCAGTAACATGACAGAGAATCTCAAAATGTTGACTTTACCAGTCAATCACAAAAGATGATTGAAGATGTCCAGCCTAACCAAAGGAGATAAACCGAAATGATCCATTAGAGTCAGACCCACATCTACCAATCCAGGACACTGCCAAGAAGAAGCCTTCTTCTTCCTCTTGACAAGAGATGCAACTTTAATAAACCACAGTTCCCTCACTCAACCACTTCCTCCCTACTTGACAGGTACATACTTATCAAGGACACACAGTAACTGTTCCTTGAATAAGCTCCACATTTCAATTGTGCCCATCCCCTGCAGTTTGTTTCCTCATCCTATGCATCCTAAATCTTGCCTAATCGCATCATAATTGCCTTTCCCCTGCAATAACTCTTGCCCTGCTTTATATACCTATTCCTTTCCGTCACTAAAGTAAACATAATCAAATTGGGGTCACTATCACCAAAGTGTTCACCTACCTCCAAATCTAACACCTGGCCATGTTTATTACCCAGTACCAAATCCAATGTGGCCTCACCCCTTGTTGGCTTGTCTACATACTGTGTCAGGAAACCATCCTGCACACATTGGACAAAAGCTGACCCATCTAAAGTACTTGAACTATTGTATTTCCAGTTGATATTTGGAAAGTTAAAGCCCCTCCATATCAATTACACGGTTACTCTCGCTCCTTCCTAGAAATATCTTTGCTATCCTTTCATCTACATCTCTGGAACTATTTGGAGGCTTATAAAAAACTCCCAATGGGGTAACCTCCTTTCTGGTTTCTAATCTCAGCCCATACTACCTCAGTAGACAAGTCCTCAGTATCCTTTAGATTAGATTGGATTTCCTACAGTGTGGAAACAGGCCCTTCGGCCCAACAAGTCCACACCGACCCTCCGAAGAGCAACCCACCCAGACCCATTCCCCTACATTCACCCCTGACTAATGCACCTAACACTACGGGCAATTTAGCATGGCCAATTCACTAACCTGCACATCTTCGGACTGTGGGAGGAAACCGGAGCATCTGGAGGAAACCCATGCAGACACAGGGAGAATGTGCAAACTCCACACAGACAGTTGCCGAGGCAGGAATTGAATCCAATTGAACCACTGAGCCATCAGTGCCGCTTTCTGCTATGTAATACTGTCCTTGACTAGCAATGTCATTCCTCCCCCCTCTTTTATCATCTTCACTGTTCTTACTGAAACATCTGGAACCTGCAACAATCATTCCTGTCCCTGCTCTATGTCTCCAAAATGGTCACAACATCGAAGTCCCAGGTACCAACCCATGCTGTATGTTCACCCACCAGGTGCTCCTGGCATTGAGGTAGCCACACTTCAAACCACCTTCCTGCTTGCCGGTGAACTCTTGCGACCTTGAAACCTCATTTCTGACCTCACTACTCTCAACCTCCTAGACACTGGAACTACAATTTAGGTTCCCATCCCCTACTGAATTAGTTTAAACCCTTCCAAATAGCATTAATAAATTTCCCCCCAGGATATTGGTGCCCCTCTGGTTCAGGTGCAGACCATCCTGTTTGTCGAAATCCCACCCACCCCAATTATCCAGAGATCCAAAACCCTACCTCCTGCACCATCCCTGTAGCCATGTGTTCAACCCCTCTTTCTCCCTATTCCTCGCCTCACTAGCACATGGCACGGGCAACAAACAAGAGATAACAACTCTGCTTGTCCAGCTCTTAGCTTCCATCCTAGCTCCCTGAATTTCTGCCTTAAATCCCCGTCCCTTTTCCTACCTATCTCATTAATACCAACGTGGACCAATACTTGGGGCTGCTCCCCCTCCCCCTCAAGGATCCCAAAAACACGATCCGAGACATCACGGAACCTGGCACTGGGGAAACAACACATCCCAACCATGATTCTCTCTCGTTCGCACAGAACCTCCTATCTGTCCCCCAACTATGGAGTCCCCAATGACTAATGCTCTGCTCAGTGACCTAGGATGATACAAGGAAGTATTTATTTCAATAGAGCAGTTGTCTTCCAGGATAGAAATTCAGGATATCAAAGGTCTTCCAGGCAAGATAATGGACCAATAACAGTGTCCTCCACAAAGGATATTCTGAGTGATAAAAGATCCTCCAGTGGAGAAATGATTCACAGATTACAACCAGGGTTATTTGTCCTCAAGGAAGAGACCTACCATTCTTCTAAATCCAAAGAGAACAAGAAGGAACTATCCAGACCATCAACATTGATGACCTAAGACAACTTAGTGGCGAGGGCCGGGATGAAGGTGAGATGATGGTGAATGAATTATAATTATACACATCACAGAAACAGTTTGAAAGCAGACGATTCAGTCCATCGAGCACACATTGACCCTCCAAAGAGGCTCCCACCCAGATCCTACTCTATCCCTGTAACCCTTCATTTTCTATGGCTAATCCAACTAACCTACACATCCCTGGACACTATGGGCAATTTAGCATAGTCAATCTACCTAACCTCCACATCTTTGGAATGTGGGAGGAAACCAGAGCACTTGAAGGAACGCGGACATGGAGAAAATGTGCAAACTCCATGCAGACAGTCACCTGAGGGTGGAATCAAACCTGGGTCCTTGGCACTGTGAGGCAGCAGTGCTGACCAGTTAGTTGGTAATGGTTTTGAGGTATCAATGCTCATGTTACACTCAGATATCAATACTCATTCTACTAATGTCCCATAGTTTGTGGAGGCAAGTGTTCTATTCAATCAGAGAGCACAGATTAATTGTACCACCTCCCTAAGATCCTAGTAATTATGTCTGACTATATGTAATTATACTTATTGCTATCATGCAAGCAACCTTTTGTAATCTAAGATCAGAACCTCTTTAGTGAATACTTCATGGGAGTCTACCTCTACCACTAATCATGCGACAGACTTAAAGATAAAAGAAGATTGGTGACAGTGAACTATCACAAACAGCCTTTACACAGTGCCACATATTGGTAGAGTGCAAATGCCACCAAGTATTAGAACTGGAAAAAATGCCACAATCACCACACAAAGTCTTATCTTTACCTTGATGATACCCACTATCATGCTTCGTAGCACTATCACTGTGCTAAATGGGACAGACTTTGAACAGATCTCGCAACTTAAAACAGTACTGATGAGGTACTATGGGCTATGAGCAACAGCAGAAGAATGATATTCAACAACAATCAGTAATGTCATGGCCCAGCATATCTCTCATTCAACATAATCATCAAACCAGGAGATCAATCCTTGCTGAAAAGTGCAGGCGGTCATGCCATAACAGGCATACTTAAAAATGGTGTCTCAATCTGGAAAACTACAATCCATGCTAAATGGCACTAGTGATAGGCAGGGCTAAGCAATCCCACAACAAATGGATCAGATCGAAACTCTGCACTTCTGCTGCCTTTGGTCATGAATGGTGGTGGATGATTTAGACAACAGGAGGGAGTTGTTCCTCAGATGATTCAGGAGGCTGAAACAAGATTTCCTCTAAGTCACACACCATCCTGACTTGGAGCTATATTGTCATTTCTTCACTGTCAATGGTTCAAAATCTTAGAACTTTCTTCCTAACAGCGTTGTGGGTATCTCTGCATCCTAACAACTGCAATGGTTCAAAAAGACAGCTCCCCTCCAATTTCTAGTGCAACTAGGGAAGAATAATACATTCTGGCCAAGCCGGCAACAACCGTCCCATAAATGTATAAAAAATATTTGCATCCAGCTTTAGGCATTTCTGTTGAGTGTGTGATTCAAATTAGCCTCTGCCTGAGGCCCTTATCATCACAGATTCTGATCTTCAACTAATTTGATTCATTCCACAGCTGAAGGCAGTGAATACTTCAAAGGTTACGGTCCCTGACAACATTCCAGCAATAGTGCCAAAGAGAAGTGCATCAGAACCAGCTGCACCTCTATCCGAATTGATTCTGTACAGCTTTAACACTGGCATCCAACCAGCAATGTGGAAAATTGTCCAGATATGCCCTGTACACAAAAGCAGGACAAAACCAACCCAGCCAGTTATCAGTTATTAAGCCATTCTGATTATCAGCATTAATGACGAAAGGAATCATCGAAAATGCATTAACAGCAAAGGTAAAAACCTGCTCACTGATACTCATTACAGCTCTAGCCCAAACATGGAGAAAACAACTGAACACCAGAGTTGAGCGGAGAATGATTGCCCTTGACATCAGGGAAACCTAGTAAACCTGGAGTCAATGCAAATCAGGGGAAAACTCTCTGCTAGTTGAAGTCATACCTAGCACAAAAGACGATTGCTTGGTTATTAGAGTTTAATTTTTTTTAAAAATTCACTTATGGAAACTGGGCATTGCTGGCTGACCAGTGTTTATTGCCCAAACCTAGTTGCCCTTGAAAAGGTGAGCTGCCTTCTTGAACCACCCTTGTGCTGTAGGTAGACCCACAATGCCCTTAGGGATGGAATTCCAGGATTTTGATCCAGCGACTGTGAAGAAACTGAGATATATTTCAAAGTCATTTGGTGAGTGACTTGATGGAGAACTTTCAAATGGTGATGTTCCCATGTATTTGTTGCCCTTGTCCTTCAAGATGGAAGTGGTCATGGGTTTGGAAGGTTCCATCTAAGGTACTTTGGTGAATTTCTGCAGTGCAACTGTAGATAGTACATACTGAGCATCAGTGGCGGGGGGAATGGATGCAGGTTGATTTGTCTTTGATGGTGTCAATTGTTTTGAGTGGTGTTGGAGCTATGTTCATCCAGGCAATTGGGGAGTATTCTATCACCCTCCTGAGTTGTGTCTTTTAGATGGTACACATGTTTTGGAGAATCAGGTGGTGAGTTACTAGCTGCAGAATTCTTCTTGGAGATGATCACAGCCTGGCCTTTGTGGTGTGAATGTTACTTGACATGTATCAGCCCAAGCATAGAGAACATCCAGCTGTTGCTGCATTTGAACATGGACTGCTTCAGTACCTGAGGATCATAGAATCACTACAATGTGGAAGTAGGCTATTCGGCCTCTTATGGAGTCATTGAAATGTACAGCATGGAAACAGAGCCTTCGGTCCAACCTGTCCATGCCGACCAGACATTCCAACCCAATCTAGTCCCACCTGCCAGCACCTGGTCCATATCCCTCCAAACCCTTCCTGTTCATATACCTATCCAAATGCCTCTTAAATGTTGCAATTGTACCAGCCTTCACCACTTCCTCTGGCAGCTCATTCCATACCCGGACCATCCTGTGTGTGAAACAGTTGCCCCGTAGGTTCCTTTTATATCTTTCCCCTCTCACCCTAAACCTATGCCCTCTACTTCTGGACTCCCCGGCCCCAGGGAAAAGACTTTGCCTATTTACCCTATTCCTCCCCCTCATAATTTTGTAAACCTCTATAAGGTCACCCCTCAGCCTCCGACGCTCCAGGGAAAACAGCCCCAGCCTGTTCAGCCTCTCCCTATAGTTCAAATCCTCCGACCCTGGCAACATCCTTGTAAGTCTTTTCTAAACCCTTTCAAGTTTCACAACATCTTTCCAATAGGAAGTAGACCAGAATTGCCCGCAATATTCCAACAGTGGCCTAACCAATGTCCTGTACAGCCACAACATGACCTCCCAACTCCTGTACTCAATACTCTGACCAATACAGGAAAACATACCAAACGACTTCTTCACTATCCTGTCTACCTGCGACTCCACTTTCAAGGAGCTATGAACCTGCACTCCAAGGTCTCTTTGGTCAGCAACACTCCCTAGGACCTTACCATTAAGTGTATAAGTCCTGCTAAGATTTGCTTTCCCAAAATGCAGCACCTCGCATTTACCTGAATTAAATTCCATCTACCACATCTCAGCCCATTGGCCCATCTGGTCCAGATCCTGTTGTAATCAGAGGTAACCCTCTTTACTGTCCGCTACACCTCCATTTTGGTGTCATCTGCAAACTTACTAACTATACCTGTTATGCTTGCATCCAAATCATTTATGTAAATGATAAAAAGTAGGGGACCCAGCACCGATCCTTATGGCGCTCCACTGGTCACAGGCCTCCAGTCTGAAAAACAACCCTCCACCACCACCCTCTGTCTTCTACCTTTGAGCCAGTTCTGTATCCAAATGGCTAGTTCCTCCTGTATTCCGTGAGATCTAAACTTGCTAATCACTCTCCCATGGGGAACCTTGTCGAATGCCTTACTGAAGTCTATATAGATCACATCTACCCCTCTGCCCTCTACCCCTCTTTGTTACTTCCTCAAAAAACTCATTCAAGTTTGTGAGACATGATTTCTCACGCACAAAACCATGTTGACTATCCCTAATCAGTCCTTGCCTTTCCTTTTGCATCCACACCAACCCTCCAAAGAGCATCACACCTAGACTCACCCCCCTATTCTCTCCCTGTAACCTTGCATTTCCCATGGCTAATTTACCTAACCTGCATATCTTTGGACTGTGGAATGAAACTGGAAAACCCGGAAGAAACTCGCACATACATGGGTAGAATGTGCAAACTCCGTTCAGACAGTTGCCAGAGGTTGAAATTGCACCTGGTACTTTGAGGCAGCAAAAATCACAAGTCAGGAGTCTCAAATGATGCTGAACATTGTGCAGTCATTGGTAAAAATCCCCACTTCTGACCATATGATGGAGGGAAGGTCAATTGATGAGGCATCTGAAGACGTTTGGGCGAAGAACATTATCCTGAGGAACTCCTGCAAAGATGTCATGGAGCCGAGGTGACTGACCTCAACAACCACAACCATCTCCCAAGTGCCAGGTATGACTCCAACCACCAGAGTTTTCTGCCTGATTTCCACTGATTCCAGTTTTGCTAAGGCCACAGTCAAATTCGGCCTTGATTCAAGGGTTGTCACTATCATTTCATCACTAGAATTCAGTTTTGATTTGTCCATGTTTCAACCAAGGCTGTAACAAGGTCAGAAGCAAAGTGACCCTGGTAGAACTCAAATTGGGCATCACTGCTAGGTTATTGCTGAGCACTGTTGATGACACCTTCCATCACTTTACTGGTGATCAAAAGTAGACTGATTGGGCAGTAATCGGCCGAAATGAATTTGTCTTGCTTTCTAAGTACTGGACTTACCTGGGCAATTTTCCACATTGTCAAGTAGATGCCACTGTTCTACCGCAGTTAGGTGGTTTTGTGGGAGTAAGGAAAAAAAAAGGGAAAAAAAAAGCCAAGAGATTAGAGTCACCTTAAAAAGAAAAAAAAAGATGCCACTGTTGTAATTGTACGCTTAACAGCTTTGCTAGGGGCGCAGCAAGTTCTGGAGCACAAGTTTTCAGTAATATTGCCAGAATATCTAATGCTTCCAACTATTTCTTGATATTACTTGGGGTGAATCAAATTGGTTGAAGACCGCTAGCTGTACTGCTGGGGACCACTGGAGGAGGCCAAGATGGATCATCCACTCGGCACTTCTGGTTTAAGATTGCTGTAAATGCTTCAACCTTACCTTTTGCACTGTTGTGCTGGGCTCTTCAAATCATTGAGGATGGAGATATTTGTGGAGCTGCATTTTTCAGTGAGTTGTTTAATTGTCCACCATCATTCAGGACTAGATGTAGCAGGACTACAGAGCTTAGATCTGATTTACTGGTTGTGAAATCACTTAACTCTATCACTTGTTGCTAATGTTGTTTGGCATGCAAATGATCCGGTTTGGTAGCTTGACCAGGCTGACATCCCATTTTCAGGTAAGCCTGGTGCTGCTCCTGGCATGCCATCCTGCACTCTCCATTGATCCCTTGGTTTGAAGGTAATAGTGAAGGCTGCGCCATGAGGTACCAGATTGCCTTGGAGCACAATTCTTCAGCTGCTGATTGTCCACAGCTCCTCATGGGTGCCAAGTCTTGAGTTGCTAGATCTATTCAAAGTCTATCCCATTTAACATGATGATAGTGCCACACAACACAACAGACGGTGTTCTTAATGTAAAGGTGGGATCTTGGCTCCACAAGAATTGTGAAATGGTCACTCTTACTGATACTGACATGGATGGATTCACCTGCAGCCAGCAGAATGGCAAGGATGAGGTCCAGAATGTTTTTCCCTCTTGTTGGTTTACTCATCACTTGCCATAGACCCAGTCTAGTAGCTATGTCCTTTAGGACCCAACCAGCTCAATTAGTAGTACTGCTGCCAAGCCACTTTTGGTGGCATACATTGAAATCCCCCAGCCAGAGGATGTGTTTCTGCCATCCTCATTGCTTTCTCCACGGGTTGTTCAACATGGAGGAGTATTGATTCATCAGCCAAGGGAGGACAGTATGTGGTAATCAGCAAGATTTTGCCCATGCTGATGCCATGAGACTTCATGGGGTCTGGAATCGATGTTGAGTCGTCCCAGGAAACTCCTTCCCATCCAAGAATATCATTGCAGAATTCCTCAGGGTGCTGTCCTAGGCCCAACCATCTTCAGCTGTTTCATCAATGAACTTTCCCCTGTCATCAGCTCAGAAGTGGGATGTTCAGCACTATTTGCAACTCCTCAGACACTGAACCAATCCTTGTCCATATATGGCAGAATCTGAACAACATCTAGACTTGGACTAATCAATAGCATGGCTATCACTCAAATTTCCCACTATCAATATCAGGGAGAGTTGCTATTGACTAAAACCTGGAGCTGGATGAGAAGTGGGAGAACTGGCCACTCCCCTTTCACTGCACAACTGTGTTAAAAAAACCTAAAGGCCTCCGATTGTTGACTTAGGCAATGCCTGTTAGCCACTTTGGCACCAGGTTGCGCCAACCTGTGAAATGATTCTAAAGCCCATCTAACGCACACTATTCCAATATCATCCATATGTTTATCCAATGACCACTTACATGCACTTAATGTTGGCAAGACTACTACTGTTACAGGCAGGGTATTCCACGCCCTTACTGTTCTTTGAGTCAAGATGCTACTTCTGACACCTGTCCTATATCTATCACCTCTCAATTTAAAGCTATGTCCCCTCGTGCTAGCCAACACCATCTGAGGGAAAAGGCTCTCACTGACCACCCTAACTAATCTTCTGATCATCTTATATGTCCCTATTAAGTCACCTCTTAATCTCCTTCTCTCTCAAGTCCTTCAGCCTTTCCTCATAAGACCTTCCCTCCTGGTAAACCTTCTCTGCACCCTAATATTTCCACATCCTTCCTGTAATGCGGCAACATGAACCATACACAATACTCCAAGCACGGTTGCACCAGAGCTTTGTACAGCTGCAACATGACCTTATGGCTCCAAAACTCGATCCCTCTTCCAACTAAAGTTAACACACCGTACACCTTAACAATCCTATCAACCCAGGTGGCAACTTTCAGGGATCCATGCACGTGGACACAGAGATCTCTCTGCATATCCACACTACAAAGAATCTTACCATTTGCCCAGTCCTCTGCATTCCTTACAAAGTTAATCACCTCACCCTTTTGTGCATTAAACTCCAATTGCCACCTCTCAGCCCAGCTCTGAAGCTTATCTATGCCACTCTAAACTGCAACATCCTTCCGCACTGTCCACAACTCCTACAACTTAGTGTCATCTGCAAATTTACTAATCCATCTCATCCAGGTCATTTATAAAAATGACAAACAGCAGTGGCTCCAAAACAGATCCTTGTGGTATACCACTCATAATTGAACTCCAGGATGAGCATTTCCCACCAACTACCACCCTCTGTCTTCCTACAGCTAGCCAATTCCTGATCCAAAACACTAAATCACCCTCAATCCCATAGACTGTGGAATTGAAGCAGAGACTTTTGTGGACAATGGGGTTAAGCAACCACCGTTTGGTCAATACAGATCAACTGTCAACTTATATTTTGAAGTTTGGATTTCTGACAAAGTAATCAAGCAGAAAAAAAACTTCCATAAATGATCAAACTCATGACTTCGAAAAAGGAAACACTAAAGTAAAATCCAACTGCAGGGTGTGGAATGCTAGTGGAAAGCAGTTAATAACAGAAACACAAAGCCAATTACAGCTGACTTTCATGATTAGGAATGTTAAGCATCATAGAGTTGTTTGCTGAATCCTGTCTCTGCTAACTGGAAGAATGATGCTGAAGAAGGAAGGGTTTAGACAGATATGGGCCAAATGCTGGCAAATGGGACTAGTTCAGATTGGAACGTCTGGTCAGCATGAACAAGTTGGACTGAAGGGTCTGTTTCTATATGACTTCGACTATTTGAAAGGTGAGGGACAGAGGAGTGAGAAAAAAAGCAAGAGAAAGTAGAGTATCACTTTTACTAAACACATTTTACAATACACATATCAGCCCATGTTTCACTGAACCTTTTTCAGTGCAACCATTAAAGAAGCTGGAGAAATGCAGGGATTGAAACGTATGGCTAACTGTATCTCATTACAGGCCATTCTATAAAATCACACTGTCCTTTTTAACATACTAAGCAACAGATGACAGCTGTACCAGCCAGCATGTCAATATATTTGTCTCCATTCCAATTGTATAGTAACAAAAGGTTACCTCACTGGTGTATTTCCCATAGTATAGCAGCTCATTGATGGTCATATGATGTCTGAGGTTCACCATAGATGTCAGCCATGCCAGTTCAGCTCAATTAATAGCACCTTTAGAAGATACAAGGCTCTCTTTTGAAGTTGTGGCTAGAACCCATTCCAAAATATAGGAATGTATGAGATATAATGAAAGATCTCTCTAGTTGTGTGAAGATATTAGCATGTGAGCTGTACCTGTGAACAGTTTGGAAGACAATAATTTGCATCATAATATCTTGGACCATCTACCTCGTAGATATTGGATAGTTATCCTTGCAGATCTTCACCCACATTTACTTTCAGTTCTGTACAATACTGAATATGGTCACTCTCTACAACCAGGTGTAATGCAATGTCACCTTTGGAGGGGCATGGCTACTAGAATGCTAAACAAGGCAGGCGTACCAGCACCCACTTATACAGCAGCACTTCAACTTTATTGGAAATCAAATACTTGGGCTGGTGCTACACATCTGGCAAGCTTGCAGGAATTCTTGCTGACACATACAGCCACGTAACTGTGACTCAGAATTTTTCAAGTTGCTGTATGGCAGTCAGATAGCCCTCCATCATCACCTCATCCATTAATACAAATTCGGTGGAGCTAATTCCACCACGTTGCCAGTTTGTTTGTGCATGGAATGCAGTCAAATAGCTGCCAAGACTCTGCTCTGGCAGCCTATTCTGTAAACAACTTCAACTCCTCTTTTGTTGACTATCGGCCACATCAAATTACTGGGTTAGGCTAGTCAATATTACATGATTCAGGGAAATATACTTGCTCACAAATCAAGCTGACAACTATCAATGTCTGGCAATGGAAAGGGCAGGAGAACAAGGGAAACAGTGTCAACATCATGAGAAGTTGAGGCGAGAGTGACAGCCCTAAACAGCAAAGCCATATTTGACCAAATATGGCATCAAAGAGCTTTAGCAAAACGGGAATTAATGGTAATTAGAAGGAAATGTTTTTACTGTTTGGAGCCAAGCCTTGCACATAGGAAGATGGCCATCTCAGCTTCAAGACATCACTACAGGAATTCCTCAGGGTAGTCTCCTAGTGCCATCCATCTTCAGCTGCTTCACTAATGACATTTCCTCCATGATAAAAGGTCAAAAGTAGGGTTGTTTACTGTTGGCTGCAGAATGTTCAGCACCATTCGCGACTCCTCGGTTACTGAAGCAGTCCATGTTCAAATGCAATAAGATCTATAATAGCCAGGTTTGGTCTAGCAAGTAGCATTTCCATCATAGAAATACTATGGAAAGATCATCTCCAATAAGAGACAAACTAACCACCATCCTTGGCATTCAATGATTTTACTATCACTGAAACATCCTGGGGTTTACCATTGACGAGAAACTTACCTAGGAACTCCACGTAAATACAGTGGCTACAAGAGCAGGTCAGAGGCTAGGACTACTGTGGCAAGTCATTCATTATCTGACTCTGCAAAGCCCGTTCAGCATCTACAAGGCACAAGTCATGTGTGCGATGGAATACTCCCCACTTGCTTGGATGAGTGGAGTGCCAACAACATTCAAGAAGTCTGAATTATCCAGGACAATGCAGCCTACTTGATTGGCACCACATTTTTACAAACATCTACTCCCTCCATCACTGATGGTCAGTAGCAGCAGCACTGTGTATTATCTCCAAGATGCATTGCAAAAATTCACTAAAAGATCATAGACAGCACCTTCCAAACCCACAATCACTTCCATTCAGAAGGACAAGGCAGCAGATACATTGGACCATCACCTGTAAGTTTCCTTCCAAGCCAGTTACCATCTAGACTTGGAAAATAATCATAATTTGTACACTGTTGCCAGGTGAAAATCCTGGAATTCTCCCCTAATTGTATTAAGAGTCTACCCACAGAACATGGACTGCAGCTAATACATGAAGGCAACTTACCATCACCACCTTCACCAGGGCAACGTTGGGCAATAAATGCTGGCCAGCCAATGATACCCGCGCCCTTTGTTAAGAGCATCGCAACTTGTTAAATAAAAAGTGATCCATTTTCAGTGGTCCCAATTCAAAATTGTTCCAATTTCGTCCCAAATTGCATGACAAAATATTAGATTAGAGATTAGATTAGATTCCCTACAGTGTGGAAACAGGCCCTTCGGCCCAACAAGTCCACATCAACCCTCCGAAGAGTAACCCACCCCTCTCTGACTAATGCACCAAACACTATGGGCAATTTAGCATGGCCAATTCACCTGACCTGCACACCTTTGGAATGTCGGAGGAAACCGGAGCATGCGGACACGGGGAGAATGTGCAAACTCCACACAGACATTCGCCCAAGAATGGAATTGAACGTGGGATCCTGGTGCTGTGAGGCAGCAGTGCTAACCACTGAGCCACCGTGCCACCCCGCCACCCCATTACCGGTATGATAAATGTTAGCACAAACATCAAATAGGAACATGTTGATAAGAATGTCAATTCCTTGTACAGGTTTCTGCAATAATGAGCTAATAAGTGTAGTACCACTGTATGATCAGTTGAGGGTGCCATGTCACAAGTTATTGGAAAAACTCTGAGAATCAGCAAGCATCAGTTGCTCTCAACCATTCTCATTTATTAAATTCTTGCTTCCATTGACAGACCTACTGTATCATATGGGTAACTGGTCACTCTAAATGTTTAGTAAACAAATCCATTTTAAGATATACACGTTTCATTAAACAAAAGATAGCAGTTGAAACAGTGTACATTCCTGCCAGCTAAAACAAGATTTCTGGGACGGTCAAAGTGCTGCCTTACAACAATACAACTACAAAGGCTGATTCTTCATACGACCCATTTACACAGGGCTGATGTTTCACCAAATGGGTATTTCTGTTTCAGTCCATTGTATTCGCTGAAATTCTGTGTCACTTTGATTACAGCGTATTTGGTGGAGCTCCACTGGACTAGCAAATTGTGACGGGCTTAATATTTGCAACCCAACATACCGCCATCAATGCCACGAAGCCTTACAAATTCAGTCATCAGTACCAAGAATAAAGGTGAAATGAACAATACTAGATTTCTCACAGTTTGTTGTTTGTAACATTGTAAACAGATATAAAACCAAGTATTTACGTAGCATTTTTCAGGACGTCCCAAGTAGGTACTTTGACACAATCATTGTTGAAGAAGATATGGCAGTTCATTCAAGGTTCTACAAAATGTGATGTCATAAACATAATAAGATGATACTTGTTTACAATTTCAGTAAACACCCTTAAAGATACAAGTATTGATTAAACTTTGCACTAACACCTGAAGACTGCTCCACGAAATGTTTTTGGGAGCTGGGTCAGTGTATTGCATTGGAGTGCTCTTTCAGCCCTGAGACAGACTCAAGCTAGTCACGTGGAAACATGAATTTGCTTCTTGTATTTCTCCAGCCGAAGCAGCCATTTCTTCCAGCAAGTGAGGAACAGTTCGCGGTCCATGAAGTGAGCATGTGCAGGTGAACCATCTTTGTAGGCCACCACAATCAGTCCCCGCTCAACCTGACAGAAGCAAAAAAAATGGTCTTGTCACTTCTAAAATAACACACACCAAGTTAAAGTATGAATAAATGCATTTTTAAAAAATCAAAATTTGATTCGAGATCCCTTCCAACAGGTGCTCACTTCCCAAGTTATTTGATGGTATATCATGGCACTGAGCAGCATTTTGGGAGGACTCTGCACTGAATGTGTTATTTCTGTTGGTTTAGACAAGAAGAGATAGTTTACCTTTGTCACAGTCACACAGAATGTCATTTATGAATTTGAAAAGAACTATTTTAACACTAATGATGAGGTGGAAACCTGTTTGGAGGGATTCAACTTTCTGGCTTGGGCTGATAAATGGCAAGTAGCATTCACATCACAAGTGCCAGATAATGCCCATCACCAACAAGAGGGAATCTAACCAATGCTATTGAATATCAGAGGGCAATACCATCACTGAACCCCCACAATCAACATCTTAGGACTTACCACTGACCAGAAATGAAACTGGACAGCCATAAAAATACTATAGCTATAAAAGCAGGTCAGAGGCTAGGAATTATACAGCAGTAACTCATCTCTTGCCTCCCTAGTAGCTATTCCATTACCCACAAGACACAAGTCAGGAGTGTGGAGGAGTACTCTCCTCATGCCTTGATGAGTGCAGCTCCGACTACAATGAAGCAGCTCAACACTAACCAAGACACAGCAGCCTGGTTGATCAGAAATCAAACTACTCCATTCATTCCCTCCACAGTGGCAGCAGCATGTACCAACTATAAGATGCACTGCAGGAACTCACCAAGACTCCTTTAACAGCACCTTCCAAACCCACAACCTCTAACACTCAGAAGGATAAGGGAAGCAGGTGGATGGAGCACTCCCACCTGCATGTTTCTCTCCAAACTGTACATTATCTAACTTTGAACTATATCACTGCTCATTCACTACCACAGGGTCAAAATCCTTCACTGTAATGTGGATGCATTGACACCAAATGGACCGCAGTGGTTCAAAACATCACCATGGAGAGGAAGATACAAATTAGATGAGAGAAATTGTTACTGTATCAATTAACATGGGGACCAGGAAGCAAAATCAGCTGGTCAGCAGTTTAGGAGAAATAGGTTTGGAGGAGGAGGAGGAACTGGGTTTCATGATCAAGGCAGTAGGTGAGACAGGAAGGAAACAGAAACATGCAGGTTTGAGACTAGGAGAAGGAGGAGCACAAAAGGAAAGGTTGGTCAGGTAGGCTAGTAAAAAGAAAGTTTACAGCACAGGAAACCGATCAGATTAATCTTGATCTTTGTGACAAACAAATGTCCATGAGTGCTTTGTACTTTTTGGGTGCAAAGTTGGAAGAAACAGTGATTTGTAGTATCGAACAGAAAACAGAAGTTGTTGCATTCCTTTGGAGGGAAGGGAGCAGAGCTTTGAAAGCCATATGAGGGGGAACAAGCAGAATGAGAGAGCAAAATAGTTTTAATGGGGCCTGGGACAAAATCTGGTGGCAACTGTTGTGTCATTCAGCAGCTGCTGGAATGGTGTGGTAAATGTATGGTTAAACATTTGGTAGCTGAGATTTTGAAAGTGGAGCTGTAAGTATATTGGGATTAGTACCCTCTCACCGAGGCAGATACAGGATATAGGGTTTTTCTATGGAATTGGATCTACAGCAAGACAAAGAAATGATAAAGATGTTTACACTCGTGATTAATAACAATGGCTATATCATGCAAGATAACAAGGTCAAACGGATTGGATGATCTTCGTGGAAAGAGAGCTCAATAATAAATGAGCAGGCAATGCCAAGGGGGAATCAGGGAGATTGAAAATTTAAGTCATTCAATGCAGGTGCTGAATGGAGAAAGCACTAAAGGTATCTCAGTGGCAATTTTAAAAGAATCATACTGGGGATAATGAGCAGATAATATGTTTAAATGGTATTGGTTGAGAAATAAATATTGATCAGTAAATCTTTTCTGCTCTTTTTTCAAGAGTGCTGTAGGATCTTTCCTTTCACTTGAAGGAAAAATGGGCCTTGATTTACTGTCTCATTTGAAAACAGCACCTTCCACAGCATAAGCAGTGTCCTGTACTGGAGTACTAGCCAACACATCAAGAGTGGGACTTGAACCAACAATCATTTGAGCCGGAGGTAAGAAGTTGACAAAATGTGGTGCTGAAAAAGCACAGCAGGTCAGGCAGCATCCAAGGAACTGGAGAGCTGACGTTTCAAGCAGAAGCCTTCATCATGATCCAACTCCACCTACTATCTCCTAGCAGCTTACATCGAATGAAAGGGGAGATTAAAACTTACTGACCTGAAAGTTATAGTTGTCATCATGGTTCAGGGCACCAGCATATGCTGCCACCTGAAGCGGGTTATCAAAGGTATTTCGAAAATATGGTTTTGGCTTCTCAGAGGTTTTCCAGTCTATAACACACAACTTGCCCCTGCACAAGATATAACAATTAAAAGCATCTGTTGAACTTGTACTAACACTGATTCTGGAGTTCTTTTTGAAATAGTGATCTTTTACCTGAAAATTGCTCTTGCTGAAAGAAATCCTGTTTACGAGGAAGAAACTTATTATTGAAAGGCAAAAGCAGATTTGCTGAACCACGGACCTCCACAGAGGAATTTACTGCCATTCACCATTACTAATCCTTGAATATTCCAGTCAGACAAACAATCAAAAAAAGCAGTTTCTTAAACTGGTAAAGCTAGCATAGATTGCAGGGGGCCAGATTCAGTTGGCTTAATTGTTAGGAACAATTTCCCTCAAGTCACAGTAATTAGAAAGGGAAAAAGCAGTCAGGTTTTTGCTTCTCACTATTACCTGATAATTCCAGTTGGAGAGTTCATATTGAGCAGGGATAAGTCCAGGCAGGTTTGGTAGGTTTGATTCCTACCAAGACTATCTCTTGGCAGTTCCATTGATTGTTGGTGAAGCTTTGAGCCACTAACTGGTGACAGCATGGGTAGCTTGGACAGATTGTGAGAGGTATAGATGATAGCTCAGAATTAAACTGCAGATGATCAAATCTGTCGTCTACACCAGTTTATTTTCAGTCTCACCGCCATGCTCATCCCCTTACAACTATTTCAAAGCTAATAGTGGAGAGGCAATTCAGGCTATTAAATATCTGGTACCCCTCTAGAAAATTTCCTCTGCAGCCTCTACCACAAAATTCAATGGCTTTTAATGTAAGATAAACATGAGTAGGAGCAAATCATACAGCCCCTCATCCCCATTTTGCCAATCAATACAATCCTGGTTGATTTTCTGCTTTAACTCCACTTTCTCACACACTCCCCATTTCCTTCAATTCCTCAAGAGATCAAAGAATGAATGTGGAAGGGCCCAAGCTGTTTTACTTGGACGCAGGGTCACTTACAAAAGCTTTTTCAATTTAGTATCCTCCACAAATTCATAAACTTTGGGACTCAAACCTAAATTAGGGTCATAGTTACAGCAGATGAGGTTACAAGGTGCCCATCCTGCAAGACGGCACCCTACACTGCAAAGAGCATGCAGTCCTAACCTTGGTCTCACACTCTTCCCCAGGTTTGGAGGAAAGTCCTGCTCGGTGCCAATACTATGAACAAATTTGGTATATGGGTTATTGATTCTCTCCTATTCCACTTTGTTATTATCCTGGATCCAGTCCACTGGTGACCTGATCCTTGGAATTACTTTTCATCTTTAAACCATTTATAATGGTCAGATGCAAGGGACTCTAACTCAGGAGATCCTGTTCTATGGCCTATATTGGAACTTGATGTGCACCAAGGTAGAAAGCTGGATTAACAAACTGATTACTCTGAAAAATTAGAGAAAAAAAAAGGAGAGAGAGAAAAAAGGGGAAAAAAGAGAGGGGAATAGGTACCATGATAATAAAAACAGTATGTGCGCCCTGGAATTTGCATATTCAACAGGAGAGAGACAATATTTAGTCATTAGTTTTAGCATTATCTAAGATCAGCAAGTTTAAAAACAGTTTAAAAGTTTTTGGGTTCAGTTTGAAGGAGACCTGACTTGGGGTCAGACGCATTAATTGACTCTCCTAGAAAAGTAGAATGTTCAGAGCAGTCGTGGAAATAAATTAAAGCATTAAAGGTGTAGTTTGTGAAACCTCCAGACCCATGGATGTTTGGTTACAATTCTGCAGGTTATTTAAGGAGAAAATTTAACCTCTCAGTTGTGAAATTATTTCAGGAAAACAATCCACATCTCAGAACAAAACAGAATCTGTGAAAAAGCAGGAGAAAGTGAGGTCTGCGGATGCTGGAGATCAGAGTCGAGAGTGTGTTGCTGGAAAAGCACAGCAGGTCAGGCAGCATCCCAGGAGTAGCAGAATCAATGTTTTGGGCCGGAGCCCTTCATATTCCTGATGAAGGGCTCTGGCCCAAAGTGTCGACTTTTCTGATCCTCGGATGCTGCCTGATCTGCTGTGCTTTTCCAGCAATACACTCTCAGCTCTCTGAAAAAGCAGTTAAGTCACACCTACAGACTGGATTGAGAATAAACATTTCTCTGGATTTTGGTTAATTGTAAGGTGATAGCCTTGGTGAGAAGAGGAGATTTTTTCTTTACCAAGAATTTAAATATATTTTGGAAGGGCAAGGACTGATTAGAGATAGTCAGCATAGTTTTGTGCATGGAAATCATGTCACACTAAATTCAATTTCTGAAGTAGGAACAAAAAGAGGATTGATGAGGGCAGAGTGGTGGAAGTGATCTATATGGACTTCAGCAAGTTGTCTGACAAGGTTCCTCATGGGAGACAGGTTAGCAAGGTTAGATTACATGGAATACAGGCAGAACTAGCCATCTGGATACAGAACTGGCTCAAACATGTGGTGGTGGAGGGATACTTTTCAGACTGGAGGCCTGTGACCAGTGGAGTGCCACAAGCTTCGGTGCTGGGTCCACTGCTTTACGTCATTTATATAAATGATTTAGATGTGAACATAAGCAGTATAGCTAGTAAGTATGCAGATGACACCAAAATTGGAGGTGTAGTGGACAGCGAAGAAGCTTATCTCAGATTACAATAGGATCTTGATCAGGTGGGCCAATGATCTGAGGAGTGGCAGATGGAGTTTAATTCAGATAAATGCGAGGTGTTGCATTTTGGAAAGGCAAATCAGGGCAGGACACTTAATGGAAAGGTCCTGAGGAGTGTTGCTGAACAAAGAGACCTTGGAGTGCTGGTTCATAGTTCCTTGAAAGTGGAGTCCCAGGTACATAGGATAGTGAAGATAGCGTCTCGTATGCTTTTCTTTATTGGTCAGAGCATTGAGTATAGGAGTTCGGAGTTCATGTTGAGGCTGTAAAGTACATTATTTAGGCCACTTTTGGAATATTACGTGCAATTCTTGTCTCCCTCCTATCAGACGGATGTCGTGAAATTGAAAGGGTTCAGAAGAAAGGATTTATAAGAATGTTGCCAGGGTTGGAGAATGTGAGCTACGGGGAGAGGTTGAATAGACTGGGGCTGTTTTCCCTGGAGCGTGGGAGGCTGAGGGTTGGCCTTACAGAGGCTTATAAAATCATGAAGGGCATGGATAAGGTAAATGAGGAGTCCAGAACTAGAGGTTTAGGGTGAGAGGGGAAAAATTTAAAATGGACCTATGGGACAACTTTTTTCATGCAGAGGGTAGTGCATGAATGGAAAGAGCTGCCAGAAGAAGTAATGGAGGTTGATACAACTACAACATTGAAAAGGCATTGGGTGAGTATATGAATAGCAACGGTAAAAACAAGGACTGCGGATGCTGGAAACCAGAGTCTAAATTAGAGTGGTGCTGGAAAAGCACAGCAGGTCAGGCGGCATACAAGGAGCAGGAAAATCGATGTTTCGGGCAAAAGCCCTTCATCAGGAATAGAGGCAGGGTGCCTGCAGAGTGGAGAGATAAATGAGAGGGGGTGGGGGTGGGGAGAAAGTAGCATAGAGTACAATAGGTGAATCGAGGTGGGGATGGAGGTGTCCACCTATCCACTCCACCCTCCTCTCTGACCTATCACCTTCATCCCCACAGGAAACATGGACCAAGTGCTGGCAAATCAGACTCGATTAATTTAGGATGTCTGATCGGCATGGACAAGTTGGACTGAAGCGTCTGGTTCTGTGCTGAACATCTCTTTGACTATGTGTGCATCAAATCTTTTGAACAATGTTGTAATTAGATAGTTTACTTTGCTTTTTTTTTATTACTTTGGTGTAATAAACTTGTTTTATTGTTACAAAAACAGAAATTGCTTGTAAAAGCTCAGTAGATCTGGCAGTATTTGTTAAGAGAAATCAAAGTTAACGTTTCAAGTTTGGCGATCCTTCCTCAGAATTCAAAACTGGACTCGAAACGTTAACTTTGATTTCTCTTTACAGGTGCTGCCACACCAGCTGAGCTTTTCCAGCAGCTTCTGTTTTTGTTTGACTTACAGCGTCCGCAGTTCTTTTGTTTACTGTTTAATTGTTAATCAATCTACAACCTCATTTGTTTGCTTATAGCTTCAGAAGAGATGTACAGCATGGAAACAGACCCTTCAGTCCAACCCCTCCATGCCGACCAGATATCCCAACCTAATCTAGTCCCATCTTCAGCACCCGCCCCATATCCCTCGAAGCCCCTTCCTATTCATATACCCGTCCAAATGCCTCTTAAATGTTGCAATTGTATCAGCCTCCACCACATCCTCTGGCAGCTCATTCCATATACGTACCACCCTCTGCGTAAAAAAGTTGCCCCTTAGATCTCTTTTATGTCTTTCCCCTCTCACTCTAAACCTATGCCCTCTAGTTCTGGACTCGCCGATCCCAGGGAAAAGACTTTGTCTATTTATCCTATCCATGCCACTCATAATTTTGTAAACCTCTATAAGGTCACCCCTCAGCCTCCGATGCTCCAGGGAAAACAGTCCCAGCCTGTTCAGCCTCTCCCTATAGCTCAGATCCTCCAACCCTGGCAACATCCTTGTAAATCTTTTCTGAACCCTTTCAAGTTTCACAACATCTTTCCGATAGGAAGGACACCAGAATTGCACGCAATATTCCAATAGTGACCTAACCAATGTCCTGTACAGCCGCAACATGACCTCCCAACTCCTGTACTCTGACCAATAAAGGAAAGCATACCCAACGCCTTCTTCACTATCCTATCTACCTGCGACTCCACTTTCAAGGAGCTACGAACCTGCACTCCAAGGTCTCTTTGGTCAGCAACACTCCATAGGACCTTACCATTAAGTGTATAAGTCCTGCTAAGATTTGCTTTCCCAAAATGCAGCACCTCCCATTTATCTGAATTAAACTCCATCTGCCACTTCTCAGCCCATTGGCCCATCTGGTCCAGATCCTGTTGTAATCTGAGATAACCCTCTTCGCTGTCCACTACACCTCCAATTTTGGTGTCATCTGCAAACTTACTAACTGTACCTCTTATGCTCGCATCCAAATCATTTATGTAAATGACAAAAAGTAGAGGGCCCAACACTGATCCTTATGGCACTCCACTGGTCACAGGCCTCCAGTCTGAAAAACAACCCTCCACCACCACCCTGTGTCTTCTACCTTTGAGCCAGTTCTGTATCCAAATGGCTAGTTCCCCCTGTATTCCATGAGATCTAACTCATGTTAATTTTTTTAAAAAAAACTACCAAATCTGTCTTCATTCTGGGATTGGACCTGTCCGTGGTAACATCAGGAGATATCTTGGCAGCTGAGGTATTTATATCTGCCTAACTCACAGTCATAACCTCCTGTCCCTGACCATTCATCAACTCTCAAATTGATTTAATCTTACTGGCATAAATGTCTCCAAGAACAAAGGGTCTATTATCCTCACTGTTGCCCTATACCGTTTGCAATTCAGGCTCCAGTTACACAATTAATTCCTCAACCCACAGATACTTAGCTTAGTTATGACTGTTGGGGATTGCATTGCTGTCCATGAGAACATTGCATTGCTGTCATGACAGCCACCTGTTCTGCCAATTCTTGCAATACTCAAGTCCACAACGTAAAACATTAGATGAAAGGAATGCTGGGTCTTACCGATATTCTGCAATGCAGTCTACCAGCCCCATGTACTGTAATGGCAGATGAGTCACAACACTCTCCAAGACTCGAGGTCCTCTAATGTCTGCTAAGATTTCCTGCACACTGTGTAAGTACCCTGTAATTTCTTCATCATCAGTTTTTGGAATTTTGGTCGAGAGAAGAGTCTCCTCCAAAGCAGAATGGAAAAGCTTTCCTCGGTTGAGAATATCTGGGGGAAATATCGTGTCCAATGTCACTAGCAGAATGGTCACAGAAATTGACAGCACATTTAAAATTTGCTCTGGTCACTCGGATTGCACAGTCTCCCATACTTAACAGCAACAAGTGATTTTGTAGGAACTTCTTCCATGGAGGAAGAGACTCCAGACAGTTACTGTAGGTTTCTGTCAGCATTCAAACAGCTAATACAAAGTAGCACAAACTAAATTCTGGAACAGACTGCGTAAGATAGATATATGCAAAAGAGTGAATGGGGTGACGGAAGAGTGAAAGGAAAACAAGGTGACAAAAAGCAAGTTCAAGACCATCTGAAAAGTCATCACTTCCTCAAGGCTATGTGAACAATTGGTCTCCAAGCAGATAGTTAATACAATGTAAACACTACTCACCAAACTACCTAATTTTCAGCAAAGTAATGGGATGACAAAAATCTCAAGCACAACTGTGGCTGATTTTCCTTATTCTGCATTTTCTGGTTTCAATAACTTCAGATGTTGGTGTTGACTAGTATAGGGTTGGAATGGTTGCCATGAGCACATTTAATGCCCCAAAATTGCAGACCTCTCGTGGATTATGCTTCTACTGCAGCATTAAATAAAAGAATTGCACTGGGTCAAAGAGAAGCCTAGTGGTACACGTACAGGTTAAACTTTTAAAGATAGATTACCAGTATTTTGGGAAGAGGAGTTAAACATCCCATCAATCAGAATGACGATCTTGAGGCAAAGGCAGCAGAGGATCTTGAGGCAAAACATTTTCCAACGTGTTACAAACGCAGTGATGTCTTAATAAAGAATTATAGTTAAAAACTGCTTCAGGACATAACCCCTAGGCATTTTCACCTGAGTCAATAAACACCCACATTAAATTACCGTAGGATCGAAGCAGAAAAGAGACTTTTCAATTTGTGGGGGAGACAAAAACTCGGGGCCTGTCACTACCAAATGTAAAACTAGTTTTGGAGAAATAGTCTTCAACTAGAGGGTGGCGAGAATGTGCAAGTCCCTAATACAAGAAGTCACTGAAGGAAGAGTAGTGTTGTCTTTAAAGGGAAGTTAAATAAAGTATATGAGGGAAAAAGGAGTTGAAGACTATGCAGATAGTTGTGGATGAATAGAATGGAAAGAGGTTCACGCTGAGTACAAACACCTGCACAGAATGTTTGAGAGTGGTAAATTGGATGAAACCAGGCCAACTCAGAGTGATCACTTCTACGCAGTACTACAAGGAATACTTACTTCTTGAATACTCCTTGAAGCCATCTTGGCCAAGCTCAGTTATCATTCTCCGTTTCCATCGTTCCAAATAAAATGCTTGCTCCAAACTCATGGTCAATTGCAAGATGCGTGTCACACTAGGCAAGCTGGCTTTCGAGTGATCCCCCTGTGACATTAACTGCAACGGTAGTTTGAGCACAGGCCCTGGTTCATACTCAGTATTCTGACGTTCAAAGTTCAGGAGAGGGGCCAGATTTTGGGGGCTTTCAGATTCTGAATCTGCGCTGGCTGATTTTGATCTGATGGCCGGTCCGTACAAGAGGTTATCCTCATTGAGCAGGGTCTCAGGGGTCTGAGGGCTGACCTTTGTTGAGACAACAGAGCGGACCAAAGAGGCATATTTCTTATGATCCACTTGCTCATACTTGCTGAGATCCTTTCTCTGACAATTAAGAGAAAGGAAGGTAGAAAAGCTGTGATGCTTGAAGACCAGCTCTTTCTGCACTGCATGCCAACGTTGTTTGAAAGAATTATCGAGTACTCTGCAGGTTGCAGCATTCAGCACTGCAGCGAATTTCATTCTCCAACTTGATGGATGGACACACAGTCAAATCATCTTGAGATTCTACAATAGAATAAAGGGTTAACATTTTTCTCAGACACTTTGAAACTTTTTCTGACAATGTAATTACAGATGTACAGTTTGACAGTGATTTTGGAAAGTAATCAGTGAATTATCCCTTCATATGTATTAAATAACTTGCATTTAATGTAGCACTTTTCATGGCCTCTAGATGGCTCAAACCAAATCACATGACAAAATTAAAACAATCCTCCCCTCCGAAGAGGGAACTAAAACCGGATTAAATATGGAAGGTTCAAATAAGATGCTAATTACTAAAACTTAGTCTTGCAGCAAATAATACATAATAAAGTATCCATAGTTAAAACCTTCCAGCATCATCTGAATACTGAATTAAAATTTGCCCTTAAAAGTGTATTTTTGGAGACTAAAATTGTATTTAATGTAATGGCAATCCTTCAAAGGAATGATGACAACTGAATCAAAAATGGATCATTTAACATGCAGTACTAATCTTTGTTGCATCTTTAATTCCAGTATCTAAATCACAAAGATCATGTGATAAGAAGGTTCTACTCAGCTGGCAACTAGTTCACACCACACATTATTTTCATCTAAACAAATTATTCATGCAGTCCAGATTAGTTATGGTCCTAGGACATACACAACCTACAAGTCAATGAGAAAGCTTAGAATTTTTAAATGGTTTTCCCAGCTGAATTCCTGTGTTCTGAACAAGAAGTTAATGTTGTGTTGGGGATTCAGTCACCTATCAAGGTGAGCAGGTGGTTTACAGTGAATATTATCAATAGTTTAAGCAACCAATCATTTTTTCAGAACATAAAAAAGGCTTGCTAGAGGGCAGCTAATTTTGGATGATTCTTACTGTTCAAGCCATTAGAAGTTGTTCGCTCAGCAAAATTAGAAAATGAAGCATTTTAACAGTGCACTAAAAAGATTAACAAGTTATTAAGTGAGCAGCCCACTTCTCTTAAATTAAGTATCATATCAAATATGGTGTTTCACAACTGATTCAGATTAAAAAGCGCATTAGGATTATAAAATGTATAGCAATGTGGCATGGTTCAAAACATGTATATAATGATGTTCCAATAGTTACTGGCATTTTTACTTTCAATTTCCAACAAGTACTAGATTTGTCAGATGTATTAAGCAGTTTAAGAACAATGTTAAGAATTGCTATGACATTTATGAAGATTGTGATTAACTTGATTTCATTTCACATACCATTACTTTGAAACTAGTTAAAGAAGAAAGCCACTGTAGTTCTTCAAGGATTAACTGAAAGATAGCATCCCCTGGGACTCAGCTTCAGAACTCTTGGTATCTCGTATATCCCTGCAAGTACATAAGATAAAGGGATGATCTGACTGAATCATTTAATGCAATCAAAGGATTTAACAAAATGGATAAGAACTATTTCCTCTGGTGGTAGAGTTCAAAATAAAAGTCTGTAACCTTAACTTACCTAGCTTCAATTTTGGAATGGTGACATTAGAAAGCACTCTCGTCATATAAGTGATAGTAGAAATCTAGAACAAACAAGATGAGAGGTTAGGTCAATTAAAAATTTCAAATGTGAAATTAAAGGAATTCTGAAATGCAACTGTATTAAAAGGCAGGTTGGATGGAGTTAAGATGTAGAGCAGACATGGTCAAATACAAAGGGAAAATGGGACAGGTTGCAACAACTGTTGCTGCACATGTTGCAGCAGGAAGATGAGGATGAACTGAATCACTGTATAGATTTACAAATTGCAGCACACTGGTACGTGTTCCAGATATAAATCCTTGTTGGAACAATTCCCAAATTTGGGTGGGTCCACATTAACTGGATGAGAGAACATTGCAGATGGCCACCATAATCTACTATAATCACTGTTCCTTTATTTTTGCCATGTCCAAAATTTGGAAGCTTTACTTTTTTTCCAAACAGCACTAATATAGTTACAGGCCATGTGGCTTTCAATGCTTCAGAAACAAACAAAAAAATTGGTCTCTCGTCCAAAAACGGTATACCTGTCATTCAATTGAGCAATGTCACATATGAATTTCAAGGCCAGTGCAATACGAGGTATATACTCTATATCTCAATGATTTGCTGATGGAGTCAAAACAATATCCCTTTGGTCATTTGTAATAGGCAGAAAACACACTGTCCTCCACCATCCAATACTCAAATTCCAAGTCAAAACATTTATTGTTAGTTCTAATTTAGCAATTGGGCAGCACTTGCTGAACGATCCAAACTTTTAGCTATACTAATCACCAATAAGTTAATCAGTCAAACTCACAACATGGCTCATTATACTTGTCAAAAATAATATATTCATATGTCGGCAGGCATTCTCTGCAAACGAAAGTAATACATTCAAGTCGTGTCTTTTTGAATGACCCAGGTGCTTGGGGTGTCTCCAGTTTCTAATTGCTTTCTCTTTGGTAATGCTTCAACTAATCAAAGTCAACATGCCAACCAATAAACAGTTTTTTCTCAAATTTAAATTGTTGCAACAGCTTGAAATTTGATGCTTTTTCTTTTGCCCAGATGAATGGAACAACTGAAGTGCTTTTGACAATATGTGTCTTTTCAGCAACATAGCAAATGGTGCCATAAGATCATCCACAGGAGGGGAAAAAAACCAGGAGAACAAACAATGGATTAGTGCCATTTTGCTGCCACTGCTAAATATTTCTTAATGTATCATTGTGATGCAGCAATAAAGAATTACACAATCTTTAAGAAATCTTCCAAACAGCACAGTAAATTTACCATCTGGTTTGGTTAAGTTTGATTTACATAGAAGAAACATAGAAACACTGAAAATAGGAGAAGGAGGAGGTCATTTGGTCCTTCGAGCCTGTCGCGCCATTCATCATGATCATGACGGATTGCCCAACTCAACAGTTTTTAGATCAGAGTAGTGATGGAAAAGCACAGCAGGTCAGGCAGCATCCGAGGAGCAGGAAAATCGACGTTTCGGGCAAAAGCCCTTCATCGGGACAAGCTTTATTCCTGACCAAAACGTCGATTTTCCTGCTCCTCGGATGCTGCCTGACTTGCTGTGCTTTTCCAGCACCACTCTGATCTAAACTCTGGTTTCCAGCATCTGCAGTCCTCACTTTTGTCCGTCCAACTCAGCAGCCTAATCCTGCTTTCTCCCCATAACCTTTGATCCCATTCGCCCTAAGTGATATATCTAACCACTTCTTCAATATATGAAATATAGAAACATTTTCATGTTCTAGGGAAAACCCTGAATAGAATTTCAGCTCTCTTCTTCAGCTAAATAAACTCAATAAAATAAAAAGTGTGTTCCCTTATCAATATTGGGATTGTGACAACAAATTTTGGTAATGACATATTTATTACTGAAAGGGTTTATTGAATATTCATATAATGTCATTCAGCGCAAACAAGCTTTTTCTGTAACACTGGCTCAAAGAAAAAGACGAGTAGTACCATTCACATACTCCCACCTCTGCTTGGACATATCCTAGCATTTTCTTTTAACAAGCATATATCCATTTCCCTTTTGAAACTTACTGTTAAATCTGCTTCTACCACCCTTCCAAGAGTGCATTCCAGATCTTGAGTGCTGAGCAAAAATATTTCTTCTCATCTCCTCACATCTCAATTGTCTTGAATTTGTGTTCTACAATTAATACATTTCAAACTCTTCAATAATAAAGTATCAAATTTCTTTTTTAAAACACGATTTACAGACCCAGTGACTTGACCAATGATTGAATGTGCATTTCAATCTGCATTATTCATTCAATTATATCCTGTATAAGCTCACAAATGTTGACCACGCCATCACTTAGGTTTGCTTGTAACCACTGCAGCTCTAATCTATACTCTTTGCATTGCTTCTTGCAATAATCTTCGCAAAGTGTAACTTTATACAAGTGAACAACAAACATTACTGCCAAAATGGAAAGCTTCAAATTAAAACTGACCAATAGTCCAAGTCGGTGGTCAAATTGAAGTTTCTTTTTTTAAAACAAACATGTTGGTCTGGTTAACCAGGAAAACAGAAAATAAGCAAAAGCAAAGCAGTCATAATATGTTTATACGCATACAACACAGTCTGAATTGCCTGGAGCTTTGTGAAGCATGATTCTTAATATTTTTTGATGGATTATAAACAGAGTTCTCCATCTTCCTGAATCTGCATAAACCTCCTCACAGTTGTCAAAACAGCTTTAATTGGAGAGGGACAGACATGGCAACTTTGTCCTTAAAGAAACTGCGAATGGACCATTCATTGGACTGCTTTCTTCACCTCATGAATGCTGTCCTTGTCTGTTGGGATCTCAAAAGATACTGAGATTTTTATGCAACTCAGTATGGCTCTTTAGGGACATATCAATTTTACCAGTAAAGGACACTAAGCCATAGCATGTCTTAAAACCCCCTAGTTATTGATAAACTTCAGGGCACTTAAAAAAATTCAAGTTAATCAGGCAGTCAACTTGGTTTTGAAATAGAAATGACTAACTAAGTTACTGGAGTTCTTGGTAAGAATATCATGTGTTGGAGATAAAGGAGACAAGTGGAAGTTCTGTACTTAGATTCTAAAAGGCATGATATAAAATACCACTGCAAAAGGTATTACTTTCATGGTGTGACATTTTGACATGGCTAGAAGATTGGCTAGTTAACAGGAAAGTGTGCTTCTTATTCTTTTGATAAGGAAGAGGTGATGAGTAGTATATCACAGAGATCAATTTGGGGTCTCAACATTTTACAGTTTAAAGTGCTTGAACAAAGGGCTGAAGTTACGGTTGCTCAATTTGCTGATGACACAATGTTAGTTAGGAAGGTAAGCTGCAAAAGAGGATGTAAAGTGGTTACAGAGCATATAGATAAATTAGCGCTGGAAATGTGTTGCTGGAAAAGCGCAGCAGGTCAGGCAGCATCCAGGGAACAGGAGAATCGACGTTTCGGGCATAAGCCCTTCTTCAGGAATGAGGAAAGTTTGTCCAGCAGGCGAAGATAAAAGGTAGGGAGGAGGGACTTGGGGGAGGGGCGTCGGAAATGTGATAGGTGGAAAGAGGTCAAGGTGAGGGTGAAAGGTCAGACTGGGGTGGGGGCGGAGAGGTCGGGAAGAAGATTGCAGGTTAGGAAGGCGGTGCTGAATTCGATGGATTTGACTGAGACAGGGTGGGGGGAGGGGAAATGAGGAAACTGGTGAAATCCGAGTTCATCCCTTGTGGTTGGAGGGTTCCTAGGCGGAAGATGAGGCGTTCTTCCTCCAACCGTCGTTTTGTTGTGGTCTGACGATGGAGGAGTCCAAAGACCTGCATATCCTTGGTGGAGTGGGAGGGGGAATTGAAATGTTGAGCTACAGGGTGGTTGGGTTGGTTGGTCCGGGTGTCCCAGAGGTGTTCTCTGAAATGCTCCGCAAGTAGCTACTTGCGGAGCGTTTCAGAGAACACCTCTGGGACACCCGGACCAACCAACCCAACCACCCTGTAGCTCAACATTTCAATTCCCCCTCCCACTCCACCAAGGATATGCAGGTCTTTGGACTCCTCCATCGTCAGACCACAACAAAACGACGGTTGGAGGAAGAACGCCTCATCTTCCGCCTAGGAACCCTCCAACCACAAGAGATGAACTCGGATTTCACCAGTTTCCTCATTTCCCCTCCCCCCACCCTGTCTCAGTCAAATCCATCGAATTCAGCACCGCCTTCCTAACCTGCAATCTTCTTCCCGACCTCTCCGCCCCCACCCCAGTCTGACCTTTCACCCTCACCTTGACCTCTTTCCACCTATCACATTTCCGACGCCCCTCCCCCAAGTCCTTCCTCCCTACCTTTTATCTTAGCCTGCTGGACAAACTTTCCTCATTCCTGAAGAAGGGCTTATGCCCGAAACGTCGATTCTCCTGTTCCCTGGATGCTGCCTGACCTGCTGCGCTTTTCCAGCAACACATTTCCAGCTCTGATCTCCAGCATCTGCAGACCTCACTTTGTCCATATAGATAAATTAAGTGAGTGGGCAAAGGTCAGCTAAATGATGTTTAATATAAGAAAATGTGAAATTGGCAAGAATAATAAAAAGGAAGCATTTTATCTAAACAATGAGAAATTGCAAAGAGTTGAGGTCCAGAGGGATCTGATGTCCTGGTGCAAAAAGTTAGTGCTCAGGACCAGCAAGTAATTAGGAAAAACCAATAGATTGTTGTCATTTATTGCAAGGGGAGTTGAATGCAAATGGTAGGGAGGTTATGCTTCAGTTACACAGCAGACTGGTGTGACCACATCTGGGGTACCATGTTCTGTACTGATATCATTATTTAAAGATGTAAATGCATTGGAAGCAGTATAGAGAAGGTATTCTGGATTAACACCTAAAACGGGTTGGTTGTGTTCTGAGGAAAAGTCAGACTGACATGGCTTGTATCTGTTGGAGATCAGAACAGCAAAAGGCAAGTTTATAGAAACATATAAGATCCCAAAGTTCTGAAAATACTGCACTGGAATTGCTAACTGTTTCTCTCTCTACAAATGCTGCCAGACCTGCTCAGTTTTTCCAGCATTTTCTGTTTTTATTTAATATTTCCTCTCAAAGAAGAATCAAAGAAACAGGGATCACTCTTTAAAGAAAAATGGACACAGAGATCAAGATATTTTTTTTTCCTCAAAAGGTCATGAATCTTTGAAACTCTGCCTCAAAAAAAAGTGGTGGAAGCAAAGAGCCTTCGAATATTTGTAAAGCAGAAGTAGATAGATTTTTGTAAAAAAAAGTAATGAAGGTGAGAAGGTGGAGAAATCAGATCAGCCATCATATTACTGAATAGCAGAGCAGACTGGAGAGGCTGAGTGTTCTATTCCTGCTCCTAATCCATAGTTACTAACCCATTCATAGTACTCTCTGACCAACTTTGGTCCTTAGGTGACAGCACCGTTCATTGTAGTTTCATCTGTGCTGCTGGTAACCACTTCAGTAAAGGGCTGTCCTACGATTGATGTAAAAGGTACGGTCTCAAATACTTCCAGTATTGACTACAATGAATGTGCTGGAGGGATCTACTTCTATTTTCTGGTGCTAAAAAGGGCACATTTCTACCATGTGAGATGTGTTTAAAGAGCACAGAATTTCTTATTTGGTTTCGGGTGTAGCTTTGCTCGCTGAGCTGTATGTTTGATATCGAGACGTTTCATTACCTGGCTAGGTAACATCATCAGTGGCGACCTCCAAGTGAAGCGAAGCTGTTGTCTCCTGCTTTCTATTTATATGTTTGTTTTGGATGGAGTTCCTGGGGTTTGTGGTGATGTCATTTCCTGTTTGTTTTCTGACGGTTGATAGATGGCATCTAGATCTGTGTGTTTGTTTATGGCGTTGTGGTTGGAGTGCCAGGCCTCTAGGAATTCTCTGGCATGTCTTTGCTTAGCCTGTCCCAGGATAGATGCGTTATCCCAGTTGAAATAGTGGGTTTTTTCATCCGTGTGTAGGGCTACGAGGGAGAGAGGGTCCTGTCTTTTTGTGGCTAGCTGGTGTTTGTGTATCCTGGTGGCTAACTTTCTTCCTGTTTGTCCTACGTAGTGTTTGTGGCAGCCCTTGCAGGGAATTTTGAAGATGACATTGGTTTTGTCCATGGGTTGTACTGGGTCTTTTAAGTTTGTTAGTTTTTGTTTGAGAGTGTTGGTGGGTTTGTGTGCTACTCGGATTCCGAGGGGTCTTAGTAGTCTGGCTGTCATTTCTGAAACTTCTTTGATGTATGGTAAAGTGGTTAGGGTTTCTGGCTGTGTTTCTGGTCTGCTTGTCGTGGTTTGTTCTTGAGGAATCTGCGGACTGTATTTTGAGTATTCTTATTTGGTTGCAATGAGACTGGCATTTTCATCACACCTTTTAAGATGTAAGGAATTCCTAATGCATTTCACACTGAATTAAGCAATTTTGAAGTATAATCACTGCTGTAACATAGGGAAACAAAATCCATTTTGTACATAGCACCCATAAACAGAAATATGAATAATAAGCAGACAATCTGTGTTAGCAGTGTCGGTTGAGGGTTAAATGTTGGACAGAATACATATAATAAGCAGGCAGTTTTGTGTAAAGAGAAGCTAACAGCTCCACTGCAGTATTAGGTGTGTAATTCTTTAGCATTCATATACATCTTCAACATGATTACATTCTGTTCATTTGCCTTTGGTCCCTTTAGTGCTTTAGTCACAATTCCCTCTTGAGAACTCCTATTTTTTGCAGACTGCTTTGTTCTCAATTGTTACACCGGTCATATGTTGACACAGCTCCATGGAAAAGTATTTGAATTCATAAGCAGATCACAATACAGAGAGAGTTGTCATGAAAACCTTTTTTTTGGGGGGGTGTGGAAGAAGTTGGGTTGAAGGAAAGAAAGAAGCAAGAGTCCACTCACATTTGTAGTCTTACTGAGCTAGGGCAGCAGCTTTCTTTGCAGAGCCCTTAATGCCACTTTTTTTTTGTGCAAACTAGATAAATAGTGCGCATGGTTTCATTTAGAAGAGTCTGCATTGAAGTCAGTGCCAATTCTCACAAACCTAACTACAAAATGGACTTACAGAGGAACTCTGAATAAATATCTTCCTGTGTTAATAATTCTACGTTGCCTCTTTTTTTTGTGAAAAGGTACAGTACTATTGGAATTACTAACTTACACCTCTGACTTAAACAACATTCACACCGTCAGTTTTACAAAGCCTCTTTGAAGTTATGGCACATGTGCATATGTGTACATTGAGAAGTTAGGAATCTGATACGTTTGGGTACAGACTCAATGGGCTGAAGGGCCTCTTCTGCAGTGTATGATTCTAAGGCTTAGTCTAGGCAGTTCAAGAGATGTTATTCCACTGCAATCCAGCAATTAGTAGTGTAGGTACCAGTTAGAGGCATGGCACTCATCCACAGATTCAATCAATAAGCACATCGACCTGAACCCAATATACCGACCACTGCAGCGGATAGTTGGAACTGACAACCGGAAGCGGCAGGTACAAATCACTATAAATGCCGGAGGAAACATCACAGAAGCGCTTCACAGGAGGCTCCCAAGCACTGAGTATGTCACCTAGACAGGGGACGAAACGTCTGCAACACAAATTCCCAGCTCGGTGAACAGAACCACAACAACGAGCACCCGAGCTACAAATCTTCTCCCAAAATTCTAACTGGTATTCAAAGTTAGCATTTAATGTATACTTTATTTCAAACATTTCACAATTGGCATTGCACAATAATACCGAAATGATACAATTGAACAGGAGATGGATGTTGAAAATAAAAATCTGCTTCCCTGGGGAGGCTGACAAGAAAGGAAAAATAGAGACTTATTCTATTAGGAAGAACTGTTTTAATTATAAAGGAACAGCTTTTTACTATGACACACCTACTCACTATAATGCTATTTAACATACATGACTGTGTAGAAATATACAAACAGCAGTCACATGTTTTACATGTTCAAATGTATATTGTGGAAAGCACTTTTGGCAATTTAGTCATTAACAACAGTCAAGTCAAAATATGCATACCTATTACATTTGATAAAAAGACATTTTTAACTGTCTTAAAATTAATGTTCAGCAAAAAGGTAAATATAATTCATATAAAGTTAGAATTTCATTCTACATTATGCATCTTTATTGCAACTGTACAGAAAACACTGCAGTCTGACATTTGTAATTAGCAAAGAAACTGCTGTCCAAGATAATTTAGAAATACCATGACAGAAGATGCACAACTGCAGATCCAAAGTCTTCCACTAAAACTAAAATCATGGTCACCCACTAACATTTTGTTAAAATGGTTCAGTTGTCTCATACTCAAGCTTTTTTTACTCTAAGCCAGAAGCTACACAGGACTGGTATCTATTTTAAACTTCAACCTCTTTTCTTCCCAATAAACTCCTTCACTGAAACATTGTCATTCTTTTGCTGATGATTTAATTCTCTGCTCACCTTTTCTGCTTGCACTCCTCACAATTCTTGCTCTCCCAGCATAATGATTTAACAGCTCAATAAAGAACATAAAAAAAAGGATGCCATTTGGTTCCTCAAGCCTGCCTACCATTTATCAAAATCACAGCTAATCTACCTCAGGCCTCATTCCTGATGAAGGGCTCCGAGCCAAAACGTCGATTCTCCTCCTACTCAGATGCTACATGATCTACTGTGCTTTTCAAACACCACACACTCTCGACTCAATTCTTTTGCGCCAGCTCCTCATAATGCACCTAACCTACACATTCCTGAACACTATGGACAATTTAGCACGGCCAGAGCACCCAGATGAAACCCACGCAGACATGGAGAGATTGTCCAAACTCCACACAGACAGCAAGCTAAAAAACTTCAAAGATGCTATACAGACAACAAGCAAAACTAACGTCATTTACAAAATACCGTGCAAGAACTGTAACAAACATTACATTGGACAAATAGGCAGAAAACTAGCCACCGGGACACATGAACATCAACTAGCCACAAAATGGCATTGTATCCTTACATACAGATAAGGAAGGACACCACTTCAATTGGGACAACACATCCCTCCTAGGTCAAACCAAACAGAGACATGCACGTGAATTCCTAGAAGCATGGCATTCCAACTGGGGCTCTGTCAACAAACACAGACTTGGATCCCATCTGCCACCCCCGATAAAAAGTACAGGAAATGACATCACCAACCTAAGGAAACCCAAACATATGAATAGAAAGCAGGAAACACCAGCAGTGCTTCGTCCAGAGGCTCACTGAAGATGTTACCGATTATGGTGACAAAACGTCTGAAAATGAACCTTCCAGCTCAGCGAACACACCTCCATCCAGAACCTCAACCTGAGCTACAAATCTTCTCCAAACTTGTCCACACAGACAGCTGCTTGAGGCTGGAATCGAACCGGGTCCCTGGCACTGTGAGGCAGCAGTGCTAACCACTGAGCCATTGTGCCACCCCTTGTCTTTCCTTTTACTTTTATCAAGCTACGCTTTAAAGCTTTTTTTTAAACAAAGAAACCAAGCCCTACAACAATACACTACAGTGGGCTATGAACCTTTATTTCATTGTGGATCATTTTACTTACAAGTGGGGAAAGAAAGATGCTATTCCACAGAATATTATATATTGGACAAAATGATAAAGACAGTACTGATAATTTATGGCATCCCTTTAATGGGATAAATAACATTCTGCTATAAATGCAAAATTGTTTAGTCCATTACTAAGTTTTATCATTATAACATTACCTGAGTGCTGAGCATTTGGAATCAAGGAGCTAGTTATTCAATATCAGCTGCTCTTAAACAGATGTTGATTGCACTTACAACTACCCTGCTGTTAAGCATGATGTCATGGAACCTTCAGTCACATCTTGTATTTTTTGAGAGTTTTCCTAACTGATAACGGAAACAGACTGAAACTGAGATTTAAACCAAACCTTCTTAGGATAGAAGAGAAGGGGAGATTGAAAGAAAGTCAAGTAGGTAAGGAAAGGATAGCTGGATGTATCCCAAGATCTCTTCCTCAGATCAGAAAGAAGGTACTGAGGATGGAGGTGAAAACTGAAGGTCTAAATGTTCCATTGTAATAAAGGTGGACACCTTTGTTCAGAATACTGAGAACTGTGAGTGAAGCCCATGGGATTTTCTTGGGTTCAAAAGAATGAGTTCCAAAGGGATATGTAAAGCAAAATCTCACAGATAAAGTTGTACCTTTAACTAAAAGCAGGGAATGGAGGTAAGAACTACTATAAGTACAGGTGATGTGAATAAGGTAGATAGAGATACAAAGAAATTTTGTCAAAAGGGATGACAACATGTTTTACTTTAAATGATGTGGTTAAACCAAAAACTGCATGAAGGGGCACTGGAGGTACTAAAACTCTTTTATCAAGGATCAAGTTTTCTTATAGAAAATGTAATAAAAGCCAAAGTGTTAGTAAAGGGAATAAGTGAAGAGTATACCTGGATGCACAATGTTAACTCAGCATGATGTGAATGTAAGAGTTCATCAGTGCCGTTACTTCCTAAGCTGAAAGAATCAACAGGATTTTTCATACTACAGAAAGGTAAATACATTCACGAAAACATTTTGTACAATCTTTTGATAGAGGAATTGGGTACCTATAGAGTTGACAATGCCTCCTCTCTTTCTAAAATTGATCTAATGAGTACTGTCAAGTTTTGTTCAAATCAAGGGTTAAGGAGATATCTGCTTTAGTCACACCAAATAGATGGTATTAATGCCAAGCAATGCTTTTTGGGTAATTTAATGTCTCAAATGCATTCCAAAAAGTTATGAATCAAGTCATAGCTAAAGCTAACCATGTAAATTTATTTAGATGATTTTGTAATGTACAGCATACATGTAAAGAACAGGTAAAACAAATAGAGGACCTGCTTAAGCAATTGCAGCCCACTTGCTTGGTTATAAATCTGGTCAAAAGTGTATTCACAAATGCAAGAGCAACTGTATTGTACAACTGTATGACATATTGTATGACATCAAAATAGGTGGTGTAGTGGACAGTGAAGAAGGCTGTCTCAACATACAACAGAACCTTAATCGGATGGGCTAATGGGCAAAGGAATGGCAGATGGAGTTTAATTTAGATAAATGTGAGGTACCGCATTTTGGTAATACAAACCAGGGCAGGACTTCCACAGTTAATGATAGGGCCGTGGGTAAAGCAAAGAGACCTAGGGGTGCAGGTGCACAGTTCCAAGAAAGTGGAGTCACAGACAGACAGTAGTGAAGGCGACATTTGGCACGCTTGCCTTCATTGGTCAGAGCGTTGAATACAGGAGTTGGGATGTCATGTTGCAGCCGTACAGGATTTTGATGAGGCCACTTTTGGAATACTGCATACAACTCTGGTCATCCTTCTATAAGAAGGATGTAGTTAAACTTGAGAGGGTGCAGAAAGATTTACAAAGATGTTGCCAGGATTGGAGGGGTTGAGCTTTAGGGAGAGGCTGAATAAGGTGGAGCTCTTTTCTCTGGAGCAGAGACTGACGGGTGACCTTATAAAGGTTTGTAAAATCATGTGGGGCCCAGACAGGGTGAATAACCGAGGTCTTTTTCCTAGGATGGGGCAAGTCCAAACGTACAGGACATAGGTTTAAGGTGAGGGAGGAAAAGCTTTAAAAATGACCCGAGAGGTAACTTTTTCATGCTGAGGGTGGTCTGCGCGTGGATCGAGCTGCCAGAGGAAGTGATGGAGGCAAGTTCAGATATAACATTTAAAAGGGATCTGGAGGGGTACATGAATAGGAAGGGTTGAGAGGGGTTGGGCCAAATGCTAGTGACTTGGGGTTAGGTGCAGTCTTATTGCAAGATGAATGAGTCAGGAGTAAAGAAGCCAATTGGGGCACTTTTTCAAAAAGAATATCAATATCATCAGAAGAAGTGCTTTTTGTGAAAAAGGAAACTTTCAGATTATCACTGGCTCTTCAATTCTTTGAACATAGCCAAACAGTTGCAATGAAACATTCATCCATATAGACCATAATCTGCAAATATTCATGGAAGAGTTTAATACTCAAAATGCAAGACTTATCAGGTGGAGTCTATTGATTCAAACATTCAACATAAATATTGTTCACACTGCTGGTAAAGGTAATGCAATCACAGATGGTTTGTCCCGTATGAGAACTGATGAAACACATTAAAGGATTTAAGAGATGATAAAATATTATAAGACTATGGGGAGGGGGTGAAAGGATAATTGCATGTAACTCTTTATTTTGTTGTTTTTTGCACGTCACATAACTTGTAATAAAATGCACCTTTAAAATGGCATTTCATCTTTCCTAAGTGGAGATTCGCAAAGACTATCTTCTTATTCCCTTTGTTTTTGGACTAAAGGAACATAATACTTTAAACAAAAAGGAGACTGTGCAAAGACATGGCTGCAGTTTTAGAAACCATTTATTGGAGCACATTGTACACAATTCACAATGTTGCACTTTTTACTTAGAGGGAGAGCAAAAGCAGACACTGTGGAACCAATGGGTTCTCAACTAAGCGACAACTGCTTGACACAATGTTTTCATTGGCTCTTTACCGGGTGACAATGGCATTTGAGAGGCTAATGAAGCAGACAACCACCCAACTTGTAAAGAGAAAGCATAAAAAAAGTATGTATATGGCAGATCAAATATAATGTGGGTAAATGTGAAGATATGTAGTTTGACAGAAAGATGATGAACTGAATATTAGTTAAATGGAGAAAGACTGCAGGAAGATATTGCACAAAGGGATTTGAGAGTTCTTGTGCATCAATCTCAAAAAGCTAGCATATAAATTCAGCAGGTAATGATGTGGCAAAAGGAATTCTGGCCTTTATTTCAAAGGAAAGGAATAAATAAAAAGATGCCTTGCTAAAACTACACAAGGCACTAATCAGGCCACAGATGGAATACTGTGAACAGTTATGTGCACCTTGTCAAAGAAACAATATACTAACATTGGAGGCAGTGCAGGGAGAATCCCACCATACATGGTGGACCATCTTAGTTTAGTAGGTTGGGCCTGAATTCATTGGAGTTTAGAAGAATGTGAGGCGACCTTATTAAAACATACATGATTCTCAGGAGTCTTGACAGGGTTGATGTGAAAAATTCCTTCCCCTTGTGGGGGTGTTTAATACCAGAGGTCTTAATCTCAGATTAAATGTTGCTTATTTAAGTCAGAGGAATTTCTTCTCTTAAAAGGATAGTGAATCTAAGGAACTCTTCACCGCAGAGGGCCGTCAAGACTGGGTCATTGTATACTTAAGGCTGAGATAGATCATTTTTCTTGATTAGTAAAGGAGTCAAGAGTAATGGGAAAAAGGCAGAAAGATTGATCAGAGAATTATCAGATCTCATTGTGCAGTGGAGGAGACTCATGAGCTTAGTGACCAACCTCTAATAATTTGGACAATTTCTAATTATCATAGGTTACAGTATCATGGTCAGCTAAGACTAAAAAGGCACACAGGACCTAGCATAAGTAATTCCAAGAGAATTGCCTGGGAAAACAAAATACATCTGCATTTGCAACACTGAGAAAGCTTCTTAAAGTTGGAGAACTCTAAGGGGGTTCTACTCACTTGAAATTACTAGTTTCCCAGCTTACTTTAGAGGACTGAAAACCTAATCTAATTGCTGAATAATTGAAAGTAAACTCATCATAAACCAACCCTTTCCCACCAAACTGCTACCCACCACTAATCTGCTTTACTCAATTAGCATCATACCTGCCCAACCATGTGACCTACTGGAAACACTTACCTGGCATCCCAGTCCTCACCCACATAACCCCAGCTCCTTTACTTGCCTTATATAGCTTCTTTCCTCAGCTGCTGTCAAATTAACTCCAGGACCATTAAAAAGTTTAACTACTAGCAACATGTGCTAAAAAGAGTGCACATCTTGGCCTACATCGCTCCTGCACCAAAAAGATTTTTCCCTGGTTTCCTCCAATGAATGCATTTGAGACAAACCAGTTTCAGAATTCTGGACGGAAAAAAAAACACACAAAGTCTGGGCCTGGGCATATTCCCATACTGTACTGTCCTACGGTCTATGATAAGGTGGCCTAGGGGGCTTTACAAGGGTAGTAAAAATCTGTCACAAAGCAATGTAAGAAGATATCAGTTCAGATAACCAAATACTTTGACAAAGGGGTAGCTTTGAAAGAAAAGATTATAAAAAAGAAAGCAAGGTAGAGAAGCATAAGGAGGAATTCCAAAGTTCATGGTTTAAGCAACGGAACGCACAGCTGGCAATGTTGGAACACAAAATTGAGAAGCTAAACAAGTCAGAATTTGATGAACAGGAAATGAACAGGAAGAGAAGGGTGAGGCCATGAAACAATTTGAGAACAAGATTGACAATTTTAGAATAAAGACATTTCATCAGGATCTGCAACTGTAGCAATCACCTTTGGGCACAATACGCTAAAACTGGCAAGCAAAGGCTGTTAGGAGATAGAGTTTGGGATGGGGTTCCAAACAATTATTTCAAACTTCCCAAGATTTAATTGTAAGAAATTCCAACTCATCCAGTACTAGTTATCAGATGAGCAGTCTGATATCATAATCAAAGTAGAGAAGGTACAAGAAATGGTGCTGAGGTAGAGTTGGATGTCTCTAGCATATATACAAAAGATTACTTTGTTGGATGTTGCCATTGTTGGACAACTTGTAGATTAATAATATTAGTGGGGCAAGGATTAATCGTCAACAACCTTAAAGATAATATTGGGTCAGACAGAAGCCATTGCAAGTGGTACCCCATTTGATCAGATGGTAAAAATAGAACTATAGTCCCATAGCGAACTATAGTCCCTATAGTCCCATTCAGCAGAACAACAGTGGAGGAGGATGAAGAGGGATAATTTACTTTGTCACAGTCAAAAGACAATTTTGTAACTGTGATGCCGCTATTTCAGTAAGAAAAATAGCAGAAACCGATTACAGGATACAAACAAGAGTAAGAGAAAATGTTGGTACCGATTTGAAAAATGACAATACATTCAATGACTTTGGAAGGGAAGGGAGATTAGTGATGAGTGGTAGCTTAGTGGAGTCAAGGGTAGGATTTTTGATGACATAAGCGGATTTAAAGAATATAACAGCTGAAGAGAGAGAATTGTTAACAATATTAGATAGTAAAGGAAGTGGGGGTTAGGTAAGGGCAGCGGGGAAGTGGGTCATCAATGGTTTCCTGGTAATGGTGTCAAAACATCAGGTGATACTTATCATGCAGTCTTCACTGACAAGCTTGACTTAAATCATCCAAATAATAATTAAACTTCTAAAATTTCAGATCAAATCTACATGTGTACACATGCCTAATATGATAGCATAATATGTTTCATGTGTAACAGCTGTCAAGATCCATTCATGAGTAATGCAGCAAGCTATGGTTCATTTTGTATTATCCATCTGTAACTGACATCTGTACTGTTCACATAAATAGGATCTAAAAATGGTACAATATGGAATATAAATTTAACTAACTTGTGAACTATGACATTCTACACAAATTGTCACAGCTGAAACATCATACTTTACATATCATTTTGAAGTTTGGAGTTACTCACAGACTTTGCAGATCATTTTATTACACAAATACTGCTGACCTAATCTGACTTTCATGTTGCAAGGTAAGTGCATAACAAGTCCAAAACTTTAACATGTACTACAAGTATTGCAAAGTTAACTTATTTGTTTATAAAAGTTTATCTTGTCCAGCAGACCTAACTTAAATTTCCAAATCATGCAATGTACCCGATTTACACTCTTTGCTATTGTAGAAGCAGGAAGGAATCTGCCTCCAGGCAATCTTTTCCTTGGGGGGGGGGGGGGGGGGGGGGGGGTTTCCATTGCTGAGACCAGAACAGCTAGCTGTTCACTCCATCATGCCTTCTGGAATCCCCTACTCCTAGAACTGCGCAGTTCCCAGCCCTACAATAATCTGAGCTTGCCAACACCACACACCATCCTGACTCAGGCCTGTCTGGAGACTCTACCCATGACCTGGAGTCAGCCTGCCTACCACCCCCTTCATACTCAGATGAGTGACACTCATGCCCAACTCAATGCCAAAGAGTGGTCCAGACCAATACCCTCCTCACCAGATATCCTAACCCTAAACAACCACCCGGTGCAGCCGGACAATTCTTCAGTTATGCTACTCCCTTGAGTACATGCCAGGTAGATAGGATAGTGAAGAAGGCGTTTGGTATGCTTTCCTTTAATGGTCAGAGTATTGAGTACATCAATTGGGAGGTCATGTTATGGCTGTACAGGACATTGGTTAGGCCACTGTTGGAATTTTGCGTGCAATTCTGGTCTCCTTCCGATCGGAAAGATGTTGTGAAACTTGAAATGGTTCAGAAAAGATTTACAAGGATGTTGCCAGGGTTGGAGGATTTGAGCTATAGGGAGAGGATAAATAGGCTAGGGCTGTCTTCCCTGGAGCCTGAATTGCAAACGGTATAGGGCAACAGTGAGGATAATAGACCCTTTGTTCTTGGAGACATTTATGCCAGTAAGATTAAATCAATTTGAGAGTTGATGAATGGTCAGGGACAGGAGGTTATGACTGTGAGTTAGGCAGATATAAATACCTCAGCTGCCAAGATATCTCCTGATGTTACCACGGACAGGTCCAATCCCAGAATGAAGACAGATTTGGTAGGTTTTTTAAAAAAATTAACATGAGTTAGATCTCATGGAATACAGGGAGAACTAGCCATTTGGATACAGAACTGGCTCAAAGGTAGAAGACAGAGGGTGGTGGTGGAGGGTTGTTTTTCAGACTGGAGGCCTGTGACCAGTGGAGTGCCATAAGGATCAGTGTTGGGCCCTCTACTTTTTGTCATTTACATAAATGATTTGGATGCGAGCATAAGAGGTACAGTTAGTAAGTTTGCAGATGACACCAAATTGGAGGTGTAGTGGACAGCGACGGGTTATCTCAGATTACAACAGGATCTGGACCAGATAGGCCAATGGGCTGAGAAGTGGCAGATGGAGTTTAATTCAGATAAATGGGAGGTGCTGCATTTTGGGAAAGCAAATCTTAGCAGGACTTATACACTTAACGGTAAGGTCCTAGGGAGAGTTGCTGACCAAAGAGACCTTGGAGTGCAGGTTCATAGCTCCTTGAAAGTGGAGTCGCAGGTAGATAGGATAGTGAAGAAGGCGCTTGCCATGCTTTCCTTTATTAGTCAGAGTATTGAGTACAGGAGTTGGGAGGTCATGTTGCGGCTGTACAGGACATTGGTTAGGTCACTGTTGGAATATTGCGTGCAATTCTGGTCTCCTTCCTATCGGAAAGATGTTGTGAAACTTGAAAGGGTTCAGAAAAGATTTACAAGGATGTTGCCAGGGTTGGAGGATTTGAGCTATAGGGAGAGGATAAATAGGCTAGGGCTGTCTTCCCTGGAGTGTCGGAGGCTGAGGGGTGACCTATTGGGAGATTTATAAAATCATGAGGGGGCGTGGATAGGGTAAATAGACAAAGTCTTTTCCCTAGGGTGAGGGAGTCCAGTACTAGAAGGCATAGGTTTAAGGTGGGATTGGAAATATTTAAAAGGGGCAACTTTTTCACGGAAAGGGTGGTACGTGTATGGAATGAGCTGCCAGAGGAAGTGATGGAGGCTAGTACAATTGCAACATTTAAAAGGCATCTGGATGGGTATACGAATAGGAGGGGTGTGGAGGAATATGGGCTAGGTGCTGGCAGGTGGGACTAGGTTGGGTTGGGATGTCTAGTTGGCATGGACAAGTTGGACCGAAGGGTCTGTTTCCGTGCTGTACATCTCTATGACTCTATTTGCACACCAATATACTGCAAATCCATACCACTGCCTGAGCATCTTTGCTGTGTAAGTGCAGACTTTGAACAGTCTCCTCACTTGCTTCCAAGAGGAATCCAAGACAAAAGGATATCCCAGAAAGCCATCAGCCTGTGATTAGGGTATTATTCAATGAGGGAAAGTTGGCCAGGCTGGGTTTGTAGCCAGAGTTTATAATGAGAATTTATCATATTGAAAATAGATGATTCTGCAGCAGCGTTTGATAGGGTGCATTCTGAGAAGATGTTTTCTCTTGACAGGGAGGCGAGAACTAAGGGCACAGTTTAAGGACTTTGAGATAGAGATTAAGATTGTTTTAATCTCAGAAGGTTACTAGTCTGTGGAATTCTCTTCCTTTGAAAGAAACAGAGGCTGTGTCATTGTATATATTCAAAGTGGAGTTAGACAGGTTTTTTGATATAGGGTAATAAAGGGACTTGGAGGGCAGATGAGAAAGTGTCATTGAGACCACAACAAGATCAACAATGATCTTATTGAATGGAGAAGTACTCTCTGCTAAAAGATAGACTTGCCATTGAGGCAGTGCAGCAAAGATTGACCAGATTGATTCTAGGGTTGGCAGGTTTGACATATGAAGAGATATTGGATTAACTGGGCTTGTATTCACGAAGGTTTTCTCTGGGGGGGGGGGGTGGAGGACACAGGAGGAGGCCTCATTTAAATATGTAAAACTTTGACAAGGCCGAACAACTTAGAATATAGGAATGATACCACCCTTGACTAGGTGTCCAGAACATGGATTCATGTTCTCAGGATACAGGGCAAAGCATTTCAAACTAAGATGGAGAATTTTGTTTTTCATTCAGAATGTGGTGAACTTGTGGAATTGTCTGCTGCAAAAGGCCATAGAGGCCAATTCACTGAAACAGATATTTTGAGGCTAAAGGTGTCAAGGGGTAAGGCATGGAAATGCAGCGATGATCATATTGAATGGCACAGCAGACTTGATGGGCCAAATAGATAGAAACTAATCAACATTTCTATGTTTCCAAGGTCAGCAGGCAGTTTTTACAAGGATGGAAAAAGACCCTTCAGTCCATCAAATCCATGTTGGTCATCAAACATCCAACTATTTTAATCTCTTTCTCCAGCACTTGACCTGAAGCCCTCTAAACCTCCTGGTCCTTAGGGGTCTGGGTGGGTTGCTCTTCAGAGGGTCGGTGTGGACTTGTTGGGCCGAAGGGCCTGTTTCCACACTGTAAGTAATCTAATCTAAAGGTATGCCCCTGGATTACTGACACATTTACTAAGGGAGAACGTTTCTCCCTACTTGTGCCTGTGTGAATCAGAACCCATTCAGCCTTCTTTGCTCTAAGGAAAACAATCCCAGCCTATCTAGTTTCTCTTCATAGCTAAATCACTCCAGCTCAGGAAAGATCCTTGTGAACCTCTTCTGCACATTATCTAATCCGAACACATCCTTCTTGTAGTGTTGTGACCAGAACTGTACAAAATAATCCAGCTGTAGCTCACACACAGCTCCATCATAATCTCCTTCTGTATACAATGCCTTCTTAACCACCTTATTGACATGTCCTGCTGCCTTCAATGATCTATGGGTATGTACACCAATATCCCTCTGATCCTCTACTTCTCAAGGCCCTATCATTCAACATGTAGTCTCAAAATGCATCACCTCACTTTTCAGGATTAAATTCCATTTGCCATTGTTCATTCCATCTGAACAGCCCAGTCTAAACTGTCCTCTGCTCTGAGCTTTTCACCTCACTATTTGCCACACCATTAATTTTTGAGTCACCAGTGAAATTACTGATCATACCTCATACATGCATGTCCAAATCATTAATGTACACAACAAACAGCAAGGGACTCAGTACCAAAACCGATGGTATGCCACTGGACACAGGCTTACAGTCACAAGAACAGCATTCGACCATCGCTCTCAGTTTCTTGCCACTAAGCCAATTTTGGATCCAATTTGCCTTGAATCCCATGGTCTTGTAACTGCTCATGTGGTCCGCCATGAAACCTTATCAAAAGGTCTTACTGAGGGCAATGCAGACTACATCAACTACTCTACCCTCATCTACACACCTAGTCACCTCCTTGAACAATTCAATCAAATTTGTTAGACATGATTGCCCCCTTACAAAACCATGCTGATGATCCTTGATTAACACTTGCCTCTTCAAACAGAGATAAATTCTGTCCTTCAGTATTTCCCCCTCACGCCCAAGTCGCCCTAACACACTTACTGGACTCAGTGGTCTGTAGTTTCCAGGCTTACCTCTACCACCCTTCCTGAATAACGACACATTAGCTGATCCACAGTCCTTTGGCACCCTTCCTGTGACAGATGATTTGAAATTAATGTCAGAAACACTACAATCTCCCATAGCAACCTTGGATACATCTCACCTGATTATCCACATTCACACCTGCTAAAACTGCTAATTCATTTCCACACCAAGGCTAATTTGTTGAACTATATTACAGTTCAGTCTCTCCAATTTCTAGACCTACATCATCCTTCTCTAATGTGAATTCCGATGCAAAGTATTCATTTAAAATCATAGCTTCATCTTGTGGGTCCACACACACTATCACTTTGGTCCCTAATAGGCCATACTCTTTCACTGGTCATTTTCTTCTAATGTACTTTTAAAAATAACAATTTTGGACTTCCCTTAACGTTACCTGCTTTTTTTTTTCACATCCCCTCTTGGCACTCCTAAACTCATTTTTAAACAACCCCTTGCACTTTAGGGCATCCACTCTTTGCACCTTCGGTATCTACCATTAGTCTCCTTTCTTTCTCCATATCCAATCCCTTAATATCCAGGGTCTTCTGCATGGTTGGTCCCACTCTTCACCTTTATGGGGACATGTTGACCCTGCACTCCCACTATTACCCTTTTTAATGTCTCCTATTGCTCTGATGTGGATTTTCCTGAAAGTAGCAGCTCCTGGTCCACTTTGGCCAGATCCTGTATTAAAACTGGCCTTCCACCAAATTAGAACTTTCAATTCGGGTCCTTGTCCTTAACCATAATAACTTAAATCTTACTGAATTACAGTCACTATCATAGAAATGTTCCCCCATTGCCACCTACCCAGATTTGTTTTTATAAAATGTGCTGGTTAAGTGAATTGGCCACGCTAAATTGCCCGAAATGTTTCGAGATGTGTAGGTTAGGTCAGGGCAAATATAGGATAACAGGGTAGGGGATTGGGTCTGGGTGGGTTACTCTTCGGAGGGTTGGTGTGGACTTGTTAGGCTGAAGGGCCTGTTTCCACACTGTAAGGTTTCTATTCTATGAATTAAATCCAGCACCACCCTCTCTCCCGTCAGACTTAAAAAAGCTCCACGATACTCATTTTAAGAATTTTGTCTCCTTTTGGTTTTTAACACTTTGTTCATCCTAGTTAAATTGTGAAATTTGAAATCCCCTATTATTTTTGTATTTTTCAAAGATTTGCCTACACATTTATTTTTCTCTGTCCCTTGACAGGTCGGGGGTCAAAGTACACCTACAAAATGAATCCTCTCTTTTTGTTTTTAAATGCAAATGGCTTCATTTGGAGAATATTCCAATTTTAATTTTTTTTAAAATGTAACCTATTTTTCTAATCAACCTGTTCAGAGATGCTATAACACATCTCTGGAGCAGATAGGACTTATACCTGAGCCTCATGGTGTAGTTATGGACACTACCATTGCATATCAAGATCCCTCGAGGAATGTTCTAAGATAATTTCTCTCTAATGTAGTAATTGACTCCCTGATTAGCGCTGTGACACCACCTCCTCTTTTGTACCCTATCATCTCATGTGACCATGCTATGCCCAGAATATTGACCTGCCAGTCTTGTCCCTCCCTCAACCAGGACTGTGATAGAAGTGATATATCTCCATGCAATAATCAACACTCAACTCACTTGCAAGATTCCTTGCATTAAAATAAATACCATTCAGACTTGCCATGGTCCCTTGTGCCTTCACTGGGCTTGCATTACATTTTAAATTGACTTGGTTCATCTAAACTCATCCACGCTTCACACTCTACTGTACCTCCATTCTACATCCCATACCCCTAACAAATTAATTTCAACTTTCACCAACTGCACTAACAAACCTGACAGCAAGGATGTTGGTCTCATTCTGGTTCGGCCTTATACAGGTCCTACCTTTCCCAGAAGCAAATCCAGTGATCTAGGAATCTGAAGCCCTCCGTCCTACTCCAACTGTTCAGCCACGCATACGAGCATGCGACACCATAAATCATTCGAAGATTATAATCATTGAAGTCCTGTATTTTAATCTGCTAATTTCTTGCTGCAGGACCTCATCCATCTTTCTACCCATGTCACTGGTCCCAACATGAATCGCAATCAGGCTGGGGCTGTTTTCCCTGGAGTGTCGGAGGCTGAGGGGTGACCTTATAGAGGTTTACAAAATTATGAGGGGCATGGATAGGATTAATAGACAGTCTTTTCCCTGGGGTCAGGGAGTCCAGAACTAGAGGGCATAGGTTTAGGGTGAGAGGGGATATAAAAGAGACCTAAGGGGCAACTTTTTCACGCAGGGGATAGTACATGTATGGAATGAGCTGCCAGAGGATGTGGTGGAGGCTGGTACAATTGCAACATTTAAGAGGCATTTGGATGGGTATATGAATAGGAAAGGTTTGGAGGGATACGGGCCGGGTGCTGGCAGGTGGAACTAGATTGGGTTGGGATATCTGGTCAGCATGGACGGGTTGGACTGAAGGGTCTGTTTCCATGCTGTACACCTCTATGACTCTTGATGTTCCTAGAAGCTTGTGTCCAGGATGCAGGAAAGCAAAGATAAATTTGAGACAATTCTGGAAAATCTGGGGACAACTGGCCATCCTGTCTACTCCATCGAACTAGGTAGTGCAGAACCAGGGTAGGCTATTTGAACCAAAGGTGAGACTTGTGTTTCATCCAGACAGTAGTGTGTGCCTATGGAATTCTCTGCCACAGTTGAATGTATAAGTTAGATATAGTTCTTAGAACAACGACTATCGAAGGGTATAGCAGAGAAAGTGAGAACATGGTATTAAGTTGGGTGATCAGCCATAAACATATTAAATACTGGAATAGGCTCGAAGAGCCGAACTGCCTACTCCTGCTCCTATTTTCTATCTAACTGCCGATGTTCCATACACCTTTATAGGTTTAAGCAACAAATATCTGTTGATTTGGGAAGTTCTAAATGACCTTTAGTATCCACTATCTAGTTTTTTTGGAAGATAAAGAGTTTCAGATTCCCACTCCATTAATGGGGGAAGGAAAGTGCTTTCTAATTTAACCTAATTTCCTAATTACACACCCCCCAACCCCATATAGACCCTCCCGATTGATCAGCACGGCCCACCAACACACAAAATAGCAGCAGCCTGGGCTCAAAACGGATGCTTCTTTCCTGATAGCAACGGAACGACAAGATCAACACATTAACCACAAGCCCGAATAAATGTAAACGGACTTACTGCCCAACGGCTCCCGCCGCCGATGCACGGTCAACCCGCGCTACGAGCTGAGAACGCGATCAGGAAGCGGCCCCTATTGGGAATTGTAGTTCAGCTCTCCGCTACACGGGGCAAGACGACTGGTCAAAGGCACTACAACTCCCAAAATACATAGCGAAGCGAGGGCAAGCTCCTGCGCTGGCGCAGTCCGATGCTCTCAGAACTTGCAGCGTGCGCCATGAAGCAACGGGCACGCGCGGATCGCTGCGATTTGCCGTAGCTTGGTCCCGCCCCTACCAACTGTTGACGGACATTGATCTAGACCAATGAAACTCCGGAATTATGCGAGGGGGCGGAAAGCTGTTTCACCATTAGGAAGGCAGCAAAGGCGGGGCTGTTGAGCTGACAAGAGTGTGGCTGCTGGTGGTTGAGGTCGGTGGGATTGAGTTGAGTTTTTAGATACGAGCTATTAAGGAAAGAGAAGTTTGTCGTTCGTTTCAATGTTTAATGTTTTCTTTTGCAGACGAATAGCAATGTCGGACAGACCTGTTGACCTGGGTGAGGGCAATAAGGTGAGGTGTGGTTTGAGAAGCAGTCTCTTGGCTGTTTCCTGTTTGTTCATAAACAAATGCCTTCAAGGTCTCTACAGCAATTTTGGGGATTTTATATAATTTGCTCTTAGTCCCAAATGATTATAGTTTAAATATGCTGCAACTGTATATCTCTGAGTATGGGTCATGATAGTTTTAATGGAAAGTTATTGCATTTCTACTTTTGTCTGTAGGTCTGCTTTTTAAAAACTGGTAACAATCTTTATGGTAGTTATGATGTATTTTAAAGTTCGTTATTGATTATTAACAAATATCTATTTCAAACTCTTGCTCCAATTTTGATACTTCATTGCCCTGTAGCTTGACTACTTTTTGGCTTTACTTTCTGTCACTTTGCCACATCCCTTTTTTTTTCCAATTCAAAATAGTTATCCTATTTTGCAACAGTGACTCGATTTTTGAAGAGCACTGTATGTGGCTGTAAAGTGCTTTTGGACACCGAGTTTCTGAAAAAATGTTTTTATGTGGTGCCTCTTCATGATCAAGGTACATCCCAAAATAGAGTTGTTATTCTTGAAGTAACTCTTCATCTGTAACTTTGTAGCCATACAAAAAACCCTTCTAAGAGGAAAATCAAATGCTTAGCAAGACTTAAACTTTGAAAATGACTTTTTTTTTTCTAATCAACCTAGAGATGTTGCATATCTCTGGAGCAAGTGGGACTTGAACCTGGACTTCCAGTGTTTCCAATGCACACTACCAATGTGCCACAAGATAGTCTCTGACTTCTCTGCATTCATGAGTAGAGCATGGTTGTGCCTAATTCTTTTGACTTTCCCTTGACTGTAGATTGTAACTAAAATAGAGTTGTTTAAGACTGTCTACTTATTTGACAACTTAAACATTTTTAGGTATTCAGGGTAGTCGGGTATAAATAGACCTTAGAACAGCTATTGAATATTCTGAAAGAAAATCATGGAATGATATAGCATGGGAAGTTATTTGACTTTTTGGCATGGTTAGTAAATTAGTCCCATATATCTCTTTTTGCTTTTACTAGAGAACCCTGGAAGTTATTTTTGCTTTAAATATTAATTCAGCTTCCCTTGAAAGGTACCAATGCATCTGCTTCCACTGTCCTTTTCTGGCTGAGTTTAATTTTAAGTTTCTTGTTCTTTTGCCAACCACCTCAAATCTATGTCCTCCAGTTACTGAGCTACTGCAAACAAGTTCTACTTAGCTTTTTGAACACTTGTCCTCTTAAACCTCTCTGCTATATTGAGAACAACCTCAGTATCACCATGTAACTGAAGTCCCTTGTCACGGTACCATTCCAATAAGTTTATTCTCCCTTTCTTCAGCCTGACTTCCTTCCTAATGTGCCCATAATTGAATAACTTTTCAGCTAAAAGGTAGCCAGAATTTTATAAAGGACTAAAATAACTTACACACTTGTGTTCTGTAGCTTTTTATAATCTAAGAATATTATGCTTTCTTAAAAATACTTGGCTACACAATCTGTAATTCCATTGTAACATCAATATAATAAAAAAGAATTCCTTCACAGAAGCATTACTAAAGGACTATGTGCTACTGAGCCACGTAAGCTATTGGCTCACATGACCAAGGCTCTGTCAAAGAGGCTTTAAGGAATATCATGATAGAGGAAAGCAAAATTATAGGAAGGAAATTCCAGAGATTGGAGCTTACGCAGTTGAAAACACAACCAGCACTGGAGCAAAATCTGAGACACCCAAGGCCAGAAATAAATGAGTGCAGATATCTTGCAGAGTCTTCTGGATAAAGGAGGTTTCAGCGATGGAAGAACTTGAAAATTTGAGGGGGAATTTCATAAGAGGTTTCATGACTGTGGGCCACATGGGCTGAAGGGTTGGATGAGATCAAGTTTACTGAGGGTCGAATGTGATAATGTGACAGCAAAGGCACTGACAATTTCAGCAATAGATAAAATAAGGGCTCAATTCAGGTCAGTGGATGTAGCTGGTTGTACTGATGCCATGAACATGTAGTCAGACGTTCAAACGAGTTAATAAGGCACCAGGATGCTAAGCTGAAGCCCAGACCTTTTGCTTAGGTAGATGTGAAATGATCCTGTTTTGCTATTTTAAACAAGAACAAGGTAATTCTTTTGTGCCTTGGCCAATATTCATCCCTCTTTAATAAAGCAGTTATTGAATTGAATTGAATTGAATTGAATTTATTGTCACATGTACAGAGGCACAGTGAAATGCTTTGTCTTGCAAGGAATACAGGTAGATCAGAGATACCTAACTAATAGGTAAACAGAGGCAAAAGTAAAAACACAGGTACAGGTGAATGTTAAGAGTTTGAGACAGAGATTTACAGCATGGAAACAGACCCTTCAGTCCAACTCGTCCATGCCGGCCAGATATCCCAACTCAATCAAGTCCCACCTGCCAACACCTGGCCCATATCCCTCCAAACCCTTCCTATTCATATACCCATCCAGATGCCTTTTAAATGTTGCAATTGTACGAGCCTTCACCACTTCCTCTGTCCGCACATTCCATATATGTACCACATTCTGCGTGAAAAAGTTGTCCCTTAGGTCTCTTTCCATGGGATGGGACTCCCCCACCCCAGAGAAAAGACTTTGTCTATTTATCCTATCCATGACCCTCATGTTCATGATTTTATAAACCTCTATCCATTCAGTATCCTAACAACAGTAGGATAGAAACTCTTTCGAAACTGGCTGATGCATGTGTTCAGATTTCTGTACCTTCTCCCCGATGGTAGAGGTTGTAGAAAAACATTGCCAGGGTGGGAGCTTTGAGAATGTGGGCGGCTTTTCCTTGTCAACGGACCTGGCAAATGGATTCTATTAATGGGAGGTTGGCCTTTGTGATTTGCCCGGGCCGAGTTCAGCACACTCTGTAACCGTCTCTGATCTTGAATGATACAGTTGCCATACCAGGTAGTGATACATCCAGACAGAATGCTTTCAATGGCGCACCTAAAAAAAAGTTGGCTAAGGTATTCGCCATCATGCCAGCTTTCCTCAGCTGCCTGTGGAAGAAGAGACGTTGGGCCTTTGTAACCAGTGCGTCCACATGAAGAGTCCAAGAAAACTTGTGGATGACCACTCCCAAGATCTTGACACTTTCCACCCGTTCTGCCTCTGTGCTGTTCATGTGTAGGGGGCATGAGTAACATCTCACTGAAAGTCAGTACAGTTAATGAGTTCCTTGATTTTGCTGGCATTGAGAGCTAGGTTGTTCTCAGTGCACCATTTTTCCAGGTCTTCCACCTCCCATCTGTAGTCTGTTTTGTCGCCATCTGACATTCAACAGACTATGGTGGTGTCATCAGTGAATTTGTAAATGGTATTAGTCTGGTATTTGGCGATGCAGTCAAGGGTGTACAGTGGGGGGGGGGTTGAGTATGGACCCCAGGGGGGCTCAGTGTTGAGTGTTAGTCAGAATGAAATATTGTCCCCAACTTTCACTGTGGCCTGTGGGTCAGGAAACTGAGGAACCAGTTGCAGAGAGTGGGGCTTATAATTGCATAGTTATTATCCAATTGCAATGTTTCGTACATTGAAATAGTGGTTACACTTCTTCCAAAGTACTTAACTGGCTGTAAGGCATTTTGAAATGTCTGATTGTGAAAAATTTAAATATAAAGTGTAAATGCTGCCTAACTTTGAAGATTGTAAGTAGGCTGTCGGGGAGATGGATAAAGCCAGTATTGTTGGAATGAAGTGAGGTTCAAAACATTGGAGCCTTTTACTTCCAATATTTCTTTGGAGGAAATTCCTGCTCATCCAGTAATGGATTTAGATGAGCAGTCTGATAATTTAGCAAGTGTGAAGTTGAGAGAGGTGGTTGTGGAATAAAGCTCAAGAAATGAGGGCTAAGGAGAGATCCTTGGGGACAGCAGTTTGGAAGCAAAAGGAATTTCCATTGTATGTGGAATTCTGGTCCCAATTTTGATTTATAAAAACGGTGAGGGTAATCTCAACCATGCTAAAAGCTGCTGAGGAGTTGGGAAGGGAGAGAGTGGATACAGTCAAGCCACAATCACAAGGTGTCACTGAGAGTTTGGCAAGATGAATTTCATACCGTGGCAGGGATACAAAATGGTGTCTCAGGAAAGATGGAAATAAATGTTATCAACTCCCAAATTTTCAAGGATTTCAGCGGAAGGAAGGTTGAAGATAGTTATGGTTGAAGGACATTGGGTTCAAAGGTTGTGTGGGCATTTATGGGGAGGGGTGATCGATTTAGAGACAAGGCCAGTATCTAAAATGTGAAAATTGTTTAGAATGTTGTTGTTCATGGGGACTACGAGGATATGTAGAGTAATTTGCAAGTTAAGGGGAATAGGTTTAAGGGAGTGGGTTGGAGTGGTGTGGAGCACTAGAAGACATTTGGTCTAGTGGAGAGGGAGGAACAGCAAAGAAGCTGATTGTCAAAACAAACTTACTGACAAATGTGTGCTTCCTGTGTTTAATGAATTTACTACAAAGATTTATTTGTTTACCCAAGATTTGCTACTCCTGAAACCCCTTTTATAATTCTACCATTTAGTTTATATTGCCCCATCTATTCTGCCAAAATGTCATTCAACACTTTTAAATTTAAATTTGTCTGCCTATTTGTGTTATTTCCCTGAAGTCTGTTACTATGCTAGTCATTATTTACTTCACTTTGGGTTTTATGGTATCTGAATTGAAGTTACTCTGTATACCAAGTCCAGGTCAGTAATATTGATCAAAAAGAACAGCAGCCCTCATCCCGTGAAATGCCAATGTAATTTCCCTCCTTCTGAAAAATAACGGTTCATCATTATCTCATTTGGTGTCCACTCTGTCACTACCCCTTTAATTTCTTGAGCTTTTAATTTTGCAGAATGATTTGTGGCACTTGTATTTTATTTTCAATCAAGAGTCCATTGCTCTACTCTGCTTTATCCAATTTTGCTGGGATTTCATTAATTAGCCCATAGTTTTCCACATGCCAATTAGTTTTGTCCTGGGATTTTGTCGTTGTCTGTGCAATGGAAATGTTTTCATAGTCTGGGCTGTAGTTCCTTGGTTTATCCCTTGTCTAGGGGGAATAGTCAGACTTTAATATCTAAAGTGTTCAATCCTCTAACACTAACCACCATTCTAAAGAGGGGTGGAAAACTATTCTAAAGTAATGATAGAACTGTTCCCCAATGCCTCAGCTCGCAAATGGATGCCACACGTGAGGAAAATTCCAGGTTCACTCACGGGCATGTGTTAACTTCTCTCTTGGCTTACAGCCAAATAGCCAAGACTGACTAGAAGGAATGAGTCTTTCAAGGTGTCTGCTCCAGGTCATTATCAAGCATCCTCTTGCTGAAAAAGTAGATGTTGGTGAAAGACAGGATTGGTTTTATGTCGGAGCTCAAAATGAATTGGAGAGAAGGATCCTGAGCAGAGTTTAGAATGTTTAGCTTGCTGTAGTCTGGAGTGGTTGAGGTACTCGGGATAGATTCCTTTAAAGGGGAACTGCAAACCTTGAAAAAGGTTTTGCATTTTTTAAAGAAAAGCTTTCTCATTTTTTTTCCCCCTCAAGATTACGGTTTGTTTCCTGTGTTAAAGAAACTCTGGCACAACTTTCAGTCATCAACAAGTTGTGTGCAACTGTATTTGATCATGCTGACATTATTGTTGTGGATTACTGACAGGCAAGCATTTGGTGTTGTAATTATAATTAAATCCATCTCTTTTGCAATCTCTATAACTTAATTCCCATATTTAAAGTGGGTTGGCATTTATTGTCATGGTTTGTATATTAATATTAGTGTCTAATCTATTTATCTTCTAGGAAGCTGTGCAAACTTCCAATATTGTGTGAAATTTACATGAAGAATAGGGTGTTGTTTTTAAAGACTGATGCTTAGTAACCTCCAATAATTTTTTTTTGAGTCAGTCATAGAGATTTACAGCACAGAAACAGACCCTTCAGTCCAACTTTTCCTTGCCGACCAGATATCCCAACCCAATCTAGTCCCACCTGCCAGCACCTGGCCCATGTCCTTCCTATTCATATGCCTTTTAAATGTCGCAATCTTACTAGCCTCCACCACTTCCTCTGGCAGCTCATTCCATACACGTGAAAACGTTGCGTGAAAACGTTGCCCCTTAGGTCTCTTTTATATCTTTCCCCTCTCACCCTAAACCTATGCCCTCGAGTTCTGGACTCTGCCAGAAAGGACTTTGTCTGTTTATCCTACCTGTGCCCCTCATGATTTTATAAACCTCTGAATTAAACTCTGTCTGCTACTTCTAAGCCCATTGGCCAATCTGGTCAAGACCTGATTGTAATCTGAGGTTCCCTGTTCAGGTTATTTAAATTGCTGTTCAGTGTCAGAGTTATGATAGACTGAGCCACATTAATAGGTTAACCATCATGCATCTGCTCCAAAGTCTGTGAGGCTCCCAATAGTTCCTATGTCTCTGTAATAATGCATTGGGTTCTGGCATTGAGAATAGAACAATGACAGTTGCAGCGAACATGCAGCTGTAAAGACTTGTTGCTTGATAGCAACGCTCTTCAAAATAGTAAAATGACTGTTGTTGGGGCTCAGTTTGGTCTAGGAACAAACTGGAGTGGGATCAATGGGAATTGACTTGTTCAAATTATTAATAGCCAGTGAGTTTTTGTGGTGATTTCTCTGCTTCTATGGGAGTCCTAACTTGTAGTGTGCATTGAAAAGAGCAGTTTCTTTGCAGCAAGTGACATGCTCTTACAAGTGTTTTATACAGCTTCTCTAGGAGATCCATAGATGATATGTACTGACAGAATCTCATAACATGAGGTGAGGTGGGAGTCACGCAGATGCTTTGGCTTTCTTCTGTGGTGTAAGCATTCCATGACAGGAGCAATAAATGTTGACCATGGCTCCAGGAGCAATGTCCCTCTTAGTACCAGCAAATGTTTTGCCTAACTGAAAGGTCTGAGTTTAAATTCTCCTCTGAAAGATGGTTACTCAGCAATATTTGCATTGCTCATGCGTCAGCTTGGATTTTGTGAAATAATAAGACCATTTCAAAGAGACATTGGCCCACCTATAAGGAAAATAATCTTCAGTTTTATTAATTTAAAACTAAAAATCACTCTTTTATCATTTATCTAATTTATGTATTGATATAAAGTTTTCTTTGAAACCAATAATCGTACTATTGCATCTTTACACCAAACATCATGTATTCTTGGCAGATTAAATTTGCACTCATCTGACCACTGTCAGTGGGTGGGGAAGTAAAATGGGATTGTGCTATAAGATTACTTGATTTAATAACTTCACTCTTACTACAAGAGTTTTATTAACAGTGCATTATAGAAATTTATTTTGTCCCATTTCCCCCCTCAGTCGAAGCAAAACACTCCGAGAAAGGGAGAGAGAACGATCGTTCATGTGCACAGGGGCATGAGTTCTCGGTCTTCTCTGGAATAGCAGTTTCTTAATGAATTATTTTGTCATTGTTACAGGGAGGAGCATCCAGATAAGGCAACATAGATATTGATTGGGTGATCATTAAAATCAATGAGCATCAACAGTAAAGATTAAGCCATCTGCTGTTACACAATGTCCTTAACCTTAATTGGCTTCAAGTAATGGATACTTTTCACCTTGTTAAACTGACATTACATACTAAATTCTTCTAATATTCTTAAATGGCTCTACATAATGAATGCTTTTCCACCTTGTTAACCCGATATACTTGCCTCCAGCACCCCATTGTTAACTACAAGTTCTTATCTGATGAGTCATGTTCAGCTGAACCTTTTGTTTCACAAAACCCATAGCTTAGCTTTTTCCCTACCTGCTCATATCCGATACACATTCTCCATTTGATTAATCTAATTCTGACTACTTATTTAACTTTCTGACTTTTTTCCTGTACATTATAAGTATGGCAGGATACTTGTTTTGAAATATTGTAAACCAAAGATAATTGTTTCAAAAGTGTGAAATGCTGAAATCGTTTAGTATGCCAGCCAATATCTACAGAGTGAGTAACAATTAATGATTCAGTTCAATGACCTTTTATCAAACTGGCCACCATCAGCAATGAACCATGTTTAAACAAAAACAGAATTGGGTAAAGGGGCCATGAAAAGAATAAAAAAATGTCTGGTAGGATGAAGGGTCAAAGTGATGAACCAATTGTATAAAATCTTTTCTCGTTATGAAGCCTGGTCTTAAATGAAAGAGAATTGGAAGCACAGAAGTAATGTGGTAGGAAGGAGACCAGAATCACACGCAATATTCTGACAGTGGCCTAACCAATGTCCTGTACAGCCACAACATGACCTCCCAACTTCTGTACTCTGAACAATAAAGGAAAGCATACTGAATGCCGCCTTCACTATCCTATTGACCTGTGACTACTCTCAATTGTCAATCAGGACTGAAGCTGCAGAGCCTTGAACTGATCCATTGACTGTGGTGTTGCTTAACAATCCAGTTCAGTACCACCATACTATTTCTATTAAGCAGATTTGTAGGACTTGGTTTAGTGTCACCCGGCTGGTATTGTTTTCTAAAGACTAGTGCACTCATGTGATCTGCATTGATCCATGGTAGATCTCCTGGCTTGATGGTTATTCTTCAGGTCAGGTAGCATCCAAGGAGCAGGAGAATTGACGTTTCGGGCATGAGCCCTTCTTCAGAAAGGGCTGCTGCTCCTTGGATGCTGCCTGACCTGCTGCACTTTTCCAGCAACACATTTTCAGCTCTGATCTCCAGCATCTGCAGTCTTCACTTTCTCCTGGTTATGCTTCAGCCAAGCAATGTTCGGCATAAGGTTACTGACTCATCAGTTGAGGAAAGATGGTAGGTGAAAATAAGCTTGAGATCTTGTCTGTGATTGAACTGATTTCTGGAAGCTCTCTGAAGTCTGGACTCAACATTGAGGGCTTTCAGGGCCACTCCCTTCTTACTCTTTACCTCAGTGCCCCCGTCTCTGGTATGTCTGTCCTGCCTGTGGACAGGACATAACCAGGGTAGGTAGCAGATGTGTCTGGGATGTTGGCTGTAAGGTTTGATTTTCTAAGTATGTCAGACTGTTGCTGGACTAGAGTGTAGGATAGCTCTTCCAATTTTGGCACAAGTTCACAAATCTCTCATGGAGGCAAAGCAGCAGCCAACTGTCACACAGCAAGAATTTCCAAACAACAATGTGATAGTGACCAGATTTTCTTTTAAAAATGGCAATTGGGGATCTATATTAGCCTCAAGACATCAGGGAGAGCTCCCTTTGCTCTTTCAGTTGTGGCTCAGATCTTTTTGCATCCATCTGAGAGAGCAGACAAGGCTTCAGTGTGACTTCTCCAATACAGGACAATGGCTCTGGAAGTTAAATACAATGAGAGTAATTCTCACTGCCTGTGCCTGGTATTCGAATTATGATATCCAATTTTTTTTAATGATATTGGGAAGTCAACTTTGCCATGGCAGAAAGTAATTCTCTATATTGCTTTCTATTTGAAAGGTGCTAAGATATCAAATTACTATTTGTAATTCTCATCAGGCCTCATGTAAAATTCTACATTACACTATACTGTCTTGCATCGAGTGTAGAAGTAAGTGTCTACTTTTTGCTTTCAGCTCGCTTCAGTCTCCATGGAGACAGAGCCCTCCATATTGGTTGATATTCCTGATGCTCTGAGTGAGAGAGAGAAGGTTAAATTCACAGTTCACACCAAGGTAAGTCCCCTCCTTCATGTGTACACAAAGTATAAAAATGTCTAACTTCCATTAAAGCCATTCTAAACAAAATGAGATAAAAATAATTGACTGGAATAGGTGCTTAGAACTTTCAAAAGTGAATCTTAGAAATGTCATTAGAGAAAAGAATTTGCAATATATTAAATACCAACTGTTTACCATCCTATGATACTTAGGTGGATGGAGAAAAATGGTTCTGTGTTAATTAGTAAAACTTTTAATAACTTGATCAGCAAAGCTGTCTGAATGTATGATTTATTTCTATGAATCTGTTTTCCCATCAAAACTGAGCCATCAGTTGGAAAAAAGCAACATTTTGAAAAACTCAGACAGCATCTGTAATTGGTGGGGGAAAATTACAGATTTAAGGTGAGCGGGGGAGAGAATTTGTTCTTGCTTACTAAGTACCAACTAAACAGGCTATACAGCTGTGAACCTATCATTCTTTCTGGAGAAAGACACAGGGCTGCTAATAAACTCCATTGTTTAAGGCCTGAAAATTTCCAGGGGATTACAGATCAGCCAGTTTAACATTGCTGGGGAACAAAAAAGGAATCATTACGTAGGCAGGCAATAGAACAACTGGAAAGAGGAAGTATAATAATGGATAGTCAGAATTGATTTCAAAGGGGAAAATTCTGCTTAACTAACCTTACTGAACATTTTGAAGTGTGAGTGGCAATGCAGTAGATACATTTTGTCTGGATTTTCAAAAGGCCTTTGATAAGGTCATTCATAATAGCCTAACGAATGATTTGGGAAATATGGAATCTGAGATTGGAGGTAATGTCTCTAATTGATGTCAAGACAAAACTGAGAAGCGATAAATGGTAATTATTCAGTGATTAGAAAGTTCAGTGCTGGGACCACTGCTGTTTTTAAAACTTGGATTAATAATTTTAGAATTTGGAATCAAAACTCAATTTATGTTTACAAATGATGAAATTGGAGGAATAGCTGATACTGAGAAAGGTTGCAACAAATCAGAGCATTACTAAAATAAGGTTCAATAGATAATTTGAGTTAATGTATTTTGTGAATTCAGTAATTACAAGGTGCAAGTCTAGCTGCAGTAGAACAACAAATCTGCAAATAAAAATACAGTATTCACTAAAGGTTGTGCTACAGGTTAGCAAGCAAGGTCTTAAAGTTAAATACTGCAAACGTCAACCCATGTTTGTGTCCTTGAGTCTAGTTTTTGCATGTTAGCATAAGTTGAACCCCACTTTTAGTAACAAAATGCTTACATTAGACATCTCAATTTTTCACACCAAAATGCATATTTTACTTAGCAGTACTTTAACAACTGAGGTTATTGTTTTGGATGCCAATAAAAATGAAAGTGACACTATTTTGTACTATTTATTCAATAAACTGTCAACAATTTAATATGAATGACTGTTATGGTTTTTGTCATGGTTTTTAAAATCCCTACATTGTGCCTTTATGCATTCTGCATATAAGCTGACTGCCATTTTGTTTTCTTTGAGGACAAGCTGCATGCTGATCCCCAAGATAGAGTCCTAGAAATGTACAACATGGAAACAGACCCTTTGGTCCAACACGTCCTTACCGACCAGATATTCCAACCCAATCTAGTCCCACCTGCCAGCACCTGGTCTATATCCCTCCAAACCCATCTAAATGTCTTTGAACTTTGTCAAATGCCTTACTGAAGTCCATATAGATCACATCTACTGCTCTGCCCTCGTCAATCCTCTTTGTTACTACTTCAAAAAACTCAGTCAAGTTTGTGAGACATGGTTTCCCACGCACAAAGCCATGTTGACTATCCCGAATCAGTCCTTGCCTTTCCAAATACACGTACATCCTGTCCCTCAGGATTCCCTCCAATAACTTGCCCACCACTGACGTCAGGCTCACTGGTCTATAGTTCTCTGACTTGTCCTTGCCACCTTTCTTAAACAGTGGCACCCACGTTAGCCAACCTTCAGTCTCCTGGCACCTCAACTATGACTATCGATAAGATAAATATCTCAGCAAGAGGCCCAGCAATCACTTCCCTAGCTTCCCACAGAGTTCTAATTCTGAGAATATACTTTGAAATGTAGGGAAGGTCAGCGAAACTTGTATAGAGCATCATTTATGCCAGAGGGAATGCATTGTGTTTTTGATGTCATCTTGAGGCTCTGGAGATGGCACAGAGAAGATTGGCTGGAGCAGTACCAGAAATGAATAGGTATGTATCAAGAAACATTGACAAGCTGGATTTGTTCTTTCAAAGGCAGAGGGAAGACCTAGTGGAGGTCTGTCACATTATAGATGCAGAATATCTACTCTTATATGGAAAAGCATTGCAAAAGACAATTGATATAAGATGGTTACCAAGGAATTACGGTATGGAATTCATGAAACCTCTTTATACAAAGAGGTAGCAATCTGTAACTGTTAGTGAGTAGTTGAAGCAAAAATACAGTTTTAACATTTTAAAGGAAAGTTAGGTCATCTGTGGGATAAAGGAATAGAGAATAATGAGGAAAAAGGGGGAGTGTATTCAAGTGAAGCATAAACTCTGAAATAGGTTCAGCCAAATGTCGCGTTTCTTTGTTCTACATAAGCCGTTATGCAAGCAACCGAGCTCCGCTGATATTCGGGCTTTGTACCATTGCAGAAATCTCATTTAGCCTTAATGGGTAAATAACATATCTTCCATTAGACTATGTTCTGATAGAAGAGTGGACCAGCTAACTTACTGTAAGCACTATCAACAGACAGCTGTAATCTGTGGAAACTATAAATAGGTTTTTGACTTCATGACATTGCTGCCATGTGATTGCTGCATCATATTCAATGAACCTGTACGCACTGTTTCAGTTCCTTCAAAAAGTATTAATTATCAAATGTATCAACAGTGTGTACTTTACTAATAGACTAGTAATCTCAATTATCAGCTCTATTGCTTTGCTTGCATTTCCGAACTTTCTGCATACCAGAAAGGGTTATGAATTACACTTTCTCATCAATATACTCAAACATTGAGTAGGCTTAATAAATATGCAACGGTTTTCTTATTTCTTATTAAAAGTATCCTTACAACGTTCTGACTCTAACCTATCTTGTCAAATACTCTTGACTTAATCTGTTTCTGTTTTTTTTCTGTGCTTTATGGAGCTTTTTGTTTGTCTCTAGCTCAATTAATGTCTTTACTAAATTATTTCTCTCCTAAATTAGGTCTCTCTTACTATTAAGAAAAGAATCTAAGGCACTGCTTTCTCTGCTTTTATGATCACAAAATTCGACCCACCTAAAAATAACATTGAGAGTTCTGTTTTTGTCCTGTTATAATCATCTGAATTTCTTAATGGTCATTTTTGCATAATAAACTGAGTCAGAAGTTGGTGCCACAGTCATTTTAGTTTTTGGGGGTGGCTGGGAGAAGTTGCCTTGATTGTTCATTTTGCACGCTTCCCTTTATTTGCTAGTTCTTATCTCAAATCTCAAGTGCAGATATTGAACAAACCCTTCCTTGAAGATAAGTGCTTTCAGCTGTACTGATAAAAGCAGTAGATCAAGGCATACAGCTCATTAGTAGTGATGTGCAAAATGTTGACGAGGGAAAAACTGTAAATGTTGTAAATGGCTTGAAAGGAAGTGTTTTTGAAACGCTCTTTGTGGTTTATCTTGATATTTGAAAAAAGATTCTGAGCATTAACATTTTGGGAGATAAATGTTTCTGATAACTGGTGAATGGAAATATTCAGATATTCACAGTGACAAATCATAATGACCACTTCAAGAGATAGACACGAGCTGCAATTTAGGGTACCTTCCATTGTCCACTACTTCCTGGGAACTGACCATCCAGAACCTCAATACCTCAGGGGATCTCCCATCCACCGCCTCCAACCTCATAGTCCCACTACCCCGCACCGCCCGTTTCTACCTCCTGCCCAAAATCCACAAACCTGACTGTCCCGGCCGACCCATTGTCTCAGCCTGCTCCTGCCCCACCGAACTCATCTCTGCATACCTCGACACGGTCCTATCCCCTTTAGTCCAAGAACTCCCCACCTACGTTCGGGACACCACCCACGCCCTCCAGCTCCTCCATGATTTTCGCTTCCCCGGTCCTCAACGCCTTATCTTCACCATGGACATCCAATCCCTGTACACCTCCATCCCCCATCACGAAGGACTTAAAGCCCTCCGCTTCTTCCTTTCCTGCCGTACCAACCAGTACCCTTCTACTGACACCCTCCGACTGACTGAACTGGTCCTCACCCTGAACAACTTCTCTTTCCAATCCTCCCACTTCCTCCAAACCAAAGGAGTAGCTATGGGCACCCGCATGGGCCCCAGCTATGCCTGCCTCTTCGTAGGATATATGGAACAGTCCATCTTCCGCAGCTACACTGGCACCGCCCCCCACCTTTTCCTCCGCTACATCGATGACTGTATCGGCGCTGCCTTGTGCTCCCACGAGGAGGTTGAACAGTTCATCCACTTTACCAACACCTTCCACCCCGACCTCAAATTCACCTGGACCGTCTCAGACTCCTCTCTCCCCTTCCTAGACCTTTCCATTTCTATCTCGGGTGACCGAATCGACATGGACATCTGCTATAAAGCGACTGACTCCCATAGCTACCTAGACTACACCACCTCCCACCCTGCCCCCTGTAACAACGCCATCCCATATTCCCAATTCCTTCATCTCCGCCGCATCTGCTTCCAGGAGGACCAGTTCCAAAACCGTACAACCCAGATGTCCTCCTTCTTCAAGGGCCGCAATTTCCTGCCAGGCGTAGTCAACGATGCCCTCCACCGCATCTCTTCCACTTCCCGCTCCTCCGCCCTTGAGCCCCGCCCCTCCAACCGCCACCAGGACAGAACCCCACTGGTCCTCACCTACCACCCCACCAACCTCCATGTACAACGTATCATCCACCGTCATTTCCGCCACCTCCAAACAGACCCCACCACCAGTGATATATTTCCCTCCCCTCCCATATCAGCGTTCCGAAAAGACCACTCCCTCCGTGACTCCCTCGTCAGGTCCACACCCCCCACCAACCCAGCCTCCACTCCCGGCACTTTCCCCTGCAACCGCAAGAAATGCAAAACTTGCGCCCACACCTCCCCCCTTACTTCCCTCCAAGGCCCCAAGGGACACTTCCATGTCCGCCACAAATTCACCTGCACCTCCACACACATCATTTACTGCATCCGCTGCACCCGATGTGGCCTCCTCTATATTGGGGAGACAGCCGCCTACTTGTGGAACGTTTCAGAGAACACCTCTGGAACACCAGGACCAACCAACCCAACCATCCCGTAGCCCAACACTTTAACTCCCCCTCCCACTCCACCAAGGACATGCAGGTCCTTGGACTCCTCCATCGCCAGACCGTGGCAACACGACGGTTGGAGGAAGAGCGCCTCATCTTCTGCCTGGGAACCCTCCAACCACAAGGGATGAACTCCGATTTCCCCAGTTTCCTCTTTTCCCCTCCCCCCACCTTGTCTCAAACTCAGCACCGCCTTCCTAACCTGCAATCTTCTTCTTGACCTCTCCGCCCCCACCCCACTCCGGCCTATCACCCTCACCTTGACCTCCCTCCACCTATCGCATTTCCAAAGCCCCTCCCCCAAGTCCCTCCTCCCTACCTTTTATCTTCGCCTGCTGGACACACTTTCCTCATTCCTGATGAAGGGCTTATGCCCGAAACGTCGATTCTCCTGTTCCTTGGATGCTGCCTGACCTGCTGCGCTTTTCCAGCAACACATTTTCAGCAACTGAAAAACTATGCCATGTTCTTCGCAGCCTGCAACACATCGATGAGGATGAGCACCTTGCCAAGAAATTCCTCGTGCTTCCACTTCTTGTTTTAAGTAACCACACCACATCAGACAGATCATTGTTCGCAGCAAATTGCCTCACCTTCAGGACAACACCATACAACCTGTCACAGTACATACTGCAAGACTTATCAGTGTCTATGCAGATAATACCACCATTACTCATGGGTCACCACCCATCCATGAATGCAGCAGGTACTTGGGCAACGTTGGCAGAGTCGCATATCTCATACGCTACAGGCAAGGATGCCTGAGGCATGGTACATTGGTGAGACCAAGCACAGGATGTGGCAACAGATGAATGGACTCCACGCAACGATCACCAGTTAGGAGTGTTCCCTCCCAGTTGGGGAACACGTCAGCAGTCTGGGATGTTCAGCCTCTGACCCTTGGGTGACATCTTCCAAGGCGGACTTCTGGTCAGGCAACAGCACAAAGTGGCCAGGCAGGGGCTGATGGGCAAGTTCGGTACCCATGGGGATGGCCTCAACTGAAACTTTGGATTCGTGTCACACTACAGATGACCCCACTGCACTATAGGAGAGGAAGCAGTGACTGCTAGTATCTCTAAGGTAAATATTGTGACTGAGGGAGGGCTTGAATTGCTCATTGGAGGACAACACATTTTCTTTGATCTTGTTTGCGTGCTCAAGAAAGGGTCATGCTGTAGAGGTGTGGGTGTTGGACTGGGGTAGACAAAGTTTAAAAATCACACAACCGGGTTACAGTCCAAGTTTATTTGGATGTAGAAGCTTTCAGAGTGCTGCTCCTTGACGTAACCAGTGGGGCAGGATCATAAGACATAGTTTATAGTAAAAGATCAGTGTCATGTAATTTAAAATGATATATTGAACAAACTTAAATTGCTGTTAAGTCGTTCATCTTTCAGAATGGGTAGCAGGTTTCAGTCCATTAATACAAAATCCTAGAATTACTTTTGAATCACATTCTTGTGATAACGTAAGGATTTCTAGTAAAACAAAGTGACATCTCTGCTGAGACCATGTGTTAAAGGTGAGGTTATTCTGTCTGTATCCCAATCCTGGGAGTCAGACTGGTTCTATTTCTGAAGTAGGAATTCATAAAATGTTATATGGACTGACTGCCTTCAGATTTTATTTTGGCATTAAATGTACAATGTATCTGCAAATTCAAATTCACCCCATAAATTTGTGTGTGTGTCTGAGAGCATGCGTATGAGGAGGGTCTGTCTGTGTGTAGTACAGAGGAGTCAGCTGTAGTGTGAATTGCTCTTGGGTTCATTTCATGTTACAGGTGACTGCACTACATTATTCTTGTGCTCTCTCTCTCTCGTGCACACAGATCCTCATATACACACGCTATCTCTGTCAGACACACCCTCCACACTCAACCATGCATACGCCTTCTCACAGGTTTATACTCTGTCACATTCGCACATGTGTGTGCACAAATAGTCTCATGCTCACTCTCTTCCCCCTCACATGCGTGTGTGCACACTAGTCTATGGGGTGAATTTGCATTTGCAGATATATTCTATTTTTCTCAGTGCTCAATCTGCAGGCAGTCAATCCATATAACACATTATAAATTCCTACTTTGGAAATAGAACCAGTCTGAGTCAAGATTGGGATACAGACAGACTCTAACCTCACACCTTTAATACATTGTTTGAGCTGAGATGTCACCTTTTTTATGTAAAACCTTAAGTTACCTTGGGACTGTGACTTGAAAGAAGTTCTGGAATTTACATGTTGATGAACCGAAACCTGCAACCCATTCTAAAAGATGAAAGACTTAACAGCAATCTAAGTGTGTTCATGACACTGAGATTTTGCTATAATTTCCACTTCTTATGATCCTGCCCCACTACTTTTGGGATGAAGGAGCAGTGCTCTGAAAGCTAGTACTTCCAAATAAACCTGTTGGACTATAAGCTGGTGTTGTGATTTTTAACAAGGAAAGGTCAGAAGATAGTGTTCGTGTATCAGGCAGATGCGTTCAGCTCTGTGGAGAGTTTGGAGCCTTGGGAGTGAGGAAGAAGTTCTCTGCATGAAAGAGACCAATGATTTGGAACTTTGATGCCAGAGTGTGTCTAAAGCGCTGATGGAAAATCACAAATGTTCACGAGCAGAGTTCCACTGATATGGAATGTGGAAAAGAAGGTCACCAATGTGTGAGACACAGATCATTTTATTGGTAATGGTTTAGAAATTAACCTTCAAGGTGAAGTCTACTTGTTTTTTGTTGAGTATCTATTATGCTTTTGTTGGAAAAAAAAACAATTTTGAAGAACTTGTGCTCGAAACATTGACTCTCCTGCTCCTTGGATGCTGCCTGAATTGCTGTGCTTTTCCAGCACCATACTTTTTGACTCTGATCTCCAGCATCTGCAATCCTCAGTTTCTCCTAATTTCCAAATATAGGCCAACTATAGGCCAAATATAAACCTGTTGGACTATAAGCTAGTGTTGTGATTTTTAACAAGGAAAGGTCAGAAGACGGTGTTCTTGTATCAGGCAGATGCATTCAGCTCTGTGGAGAGTTGGGAGCCTTGGGAGTGAGGCAAAATAAGGCAAAATGCATCAAAATGGGTATCTCTTTTGAATTCTGCGCCAAGCAGTCAACCTTCTTGCAACTGAGCATTTTATATCAGCCACTGAGCCTGCAGCTTGAGTTGTGTGGAATGAAAATTGACACTGAAAATTCTAATAAAAATGTTCAGTTAGGCCCTTCCAGGGATGAGCTTATGCATGTTATAATACTGACCAAGGTACCTAGCTGCTGAAACTGTGCTAGTTGCACCTTTTCCTAGCTTCAGGATTGTGGAAAACCTTAGTGAAATTCATGCTGACATCTGTTATGGTCTTTGGCATAATTTGGCCACTGGCCAATGTAAAATGTGCTCCTGAATGTCATTCTAATTGTGTGAGATAGAACCTTTTTTGTACAAAAAGCTGCATGGAAGAAGTCTTATGGTTTTGTAGAATTCTACCATGCAGAAAGTGGCCATTAGCCTCATCATTGTTGTTTTGAAAAAGCTGCCCAATGATTCCTCCCTTTTTTTTGAAGTTTGTGGGTTTGTTCACCAAGCCGGTGGTGTCCTGCAAATGTTTTGTTGCCTCGCTGGGTGACAATGTATCTTTAAGGTGTTGGTGGCCTGTACTGTCTCAGCTATTTCTAGTTCTGTGCAACGAGCACAGTTTCTAGTTCTGTGTTTGTATACAGGGTCCAGTTCCCTGTGTCTATTGATTAAATTCCAGTTGGAGGGCTAGGCTTCAAGGAATTCTCTGGCATGTCTCCACACAAAGATGCTTACATCGTCTCAATTGTCCTTTGTCTGTGTGGTTGGAAATGTGTGCTGGTCGTTTCTGGCAGTGGTGAACTTAGTTTGTGCACTCGCATGGTCAGTTTTCTTCCTGTTTGGCCCACGTAGTGTTTGCCCTGTTGGATGTGATTGTTGGGTCTTTTAATCTCTGAGCTGGTGGAAGGTTTACTGGTTTGTGGGCCAGTAAGGTTCCTCACTTTGCTTTTCCTGAATCCTTGCAAGTTTCCCTGAAGTATTTATTCAATTCTCTCTTCTAAGGTGTAATTGAATCATCTACATCCTTTATGTATATTTACAAACTAGTGATATATGTAGTGACCAAGTCTTGTAAAAGTTATTTGGGGGCTGGCTTGTTTGCTTTACACAGATGGGCAAAGTAGTAGCAGTGAGTTTCACGTTGATTTCAAGCTGTCTTGTCCTGTGCATGGTAAATGTTGGTTTTTGAGAGAATAAATTGTTCTTGGGTTTCAGGAAATTAGATTGCTTGATGTTTTCCCACTGCTAGAGGGCTCCATATAATATGTGCTGTAACAGATATATCTTCCAGGGGTTTTGTCTGTATGTTTGTGACAAGGTAGAATTTGCCTCTTTTAAGAGGGAGTGCTCTCTCTTGCATCAATAGTAGTAGATTTGTTAGCCCACACTTGTTGGGCAGATAACCTCACCTTATCGCCAGGGACTGACTCATACAATGGTCTAACTTAGACACATCTATGCTGGTTATGATTCTTTTTTGTGGAACAGTACCAGATTTGTCAAGGTGCAACTTAGTCTTTGGTTATCTCTCAAAATAAGAATTTATAAAATTTGAATTTGCACTCATGTAAAATCCAAAGCAGGTGTCTTTATATTTAATAACTTCTGTGGACTTGCAAAGATGGTTAGCAGAGTTCCTTGTTTTTAAAGAGGTCAGCTAAAAGGACTGTAGGGACATTTTATTATAAGTGCAGACCACCTGTCTGGGGCTGGGTTTATCATAATATCAGGTTTCAGATTTTGCTTTGGAGTTTGCTTATTTGTCTATCTTATTTGGTGATTAGCATGGGAAAGGAAAATAACTAACTTCCCAGTTCAACACTCCTGTTTCTGAAAAATCTCTTGTGGGTCTCATCTGGTGCTTGAGGTCCTGGTCCAGTCTGTACCTTGACTTGGATCCTGATAGATCCAAAAAAATTAATACTATTTCCTGAGCGGGTACATTGGCAAAGATCCTAATAACAACATCTATTTGTATTTATTGATATCCTTTGTATAACTGAACATCACACCAACAGCCCCAGCTGAAATATTCCATGCCTTTAAATTTATTTTGTTGTCAAGAATAGAGACTTCATCCAAAGTGTGGTGTTCACACAGTGAATTTCTGAAGAGGGAAGTCGTTTCTTTATCCTGTGATTTGGGTTGTTCACAGCAGTAAATGTTATGCTTTCATATTACAAGTTGTTAACCAGTCTTGCATTGTCATTGACTAAGTCTTGTCTATAATCGGTTTTGTATTTAAAAGAATCTAGTGGTGGGATCTTTAATACAAAGAAAGCATCTAATTGGCCATGTCAGGAACTGTGTAAATCAATTAAATTTATACTGTGACCCATGGGGTCATGATATTTGAGAGAAACAGTGCACTTCTCCCATCTCAGTCATAACGCAACTTAACATCCAGCATTTGTGTTTGTTTTGAAGATTTTTCAATGAGTCCTATGAATTAGCTTTATAATAATAAAAGGCTTGATGACTAGCAGAATTTGACACTGTTGCCCAGAACTGAAGATTTCACTGCAAACCACCAAGTGCAACCCTTCTGTGAAGGCTTTATTTTATTTGGTTCTGCTTATCGGGTGGCACTTACTACATCTTAAGTTTGGCAAACAATTCTGGATTTTTTTATAGTTGGGAATTGGGCATAAAGTGATGGCGGAAAATTGTTGACCTTTGAAACGTGGGTGGAGCTAGCAATTGCTGCTAACTGACAGTGGTTAAAAGTCTTTGGGCAAGAGATGAAGAACTCAATGTGCTCATGATTGGGATATGCTAACATTTGATATCTTCTCATTCAGACCACCCTGCCATCCTTCAAGAAATCTGAATTCTCAGTTACCCGGCAGCATGAAGACTTTGTTTGGTTGCATGACACCTTGGTCGAGAACGAAGATTATGCTGGTATTATTGTGAGTAGCCGAAAAACATTTAACAGTTGCTGACCATGTAACTGCATGTGATTAATGTTTCACGTGGATGCAATCCATTATTTTCTTAATGGTGAAAAAGCCAGAAAGTCTGGAAGAGCAAGATTTGTGTCCAGGTAAATATCGCTGAAAGCAAATAAATACTGACAAAGTTTAATAAAAATGGCTGAAGGAATACCTGTATTGGCATTTATTTTTATGGTGACTGCAACAAAACAGGGGAGGGAGTGACATTTCAGAGAGCCAGAGTTAGACTTCATCTGGATTTGGTTATGAATCTAATGAAGGCCTAGGAAGTTCAATGCAGATTAACCCTTTCAACTTGGCATAATTTAAAATTAAAGGGAGAATTGTATAAAGTTGACTTGTATTCCCTTGAGTTTAAAAGGCCTTTGAAATAATAAAAGGGATGAAGTAGGATAGAAACAGTGAAACGATTTCTTGGAAAAGCTAAAATCAGGAGCAACAATTTTAAAATTTGGAAGTAGGCCATTTAAAAGTGAAATTGGAAAATAGTAATCCTTTCAAAAAGGATACGGTCGGTTCTGCTATAATGTGCGTTTCTTCAGCACGAATTGGCTATAATGCGATTGAAGAATTTTAGACCGTTATTTGTAGAATATGAACTTTCCTTACCTGTGTTAGTTTAAATGGTGCTGCTATTAAGTGGTTTTCTTTAAATGTGGGGTCACACAGGAACAGAACTATTGCATTATATTGGATCTGACTGTAGTGAAAGTTTTTAACTTTGTTTCCAAAAGAATTAGTAATCTAGCAGTCAACTAAAGCTTTCTATAGATAAGCAGATTCTAGGCATTGAGGGATATAGAGCAGAGGTTCATAGTGAGAATTAAGATACAGATCTAGAGGAATAATGGAAGAAGTTCAAGGGGATGAATGACGGCTTGATGTTTTCTACTTAAATTTGTGTGTAGCTTTAATGTTCTGTATTAAAAATTTAAAAAAATGTTTGTGTTGAAACATTGAACATGGGGTTAGACAAAATTAAGTACTAAAGGGCATCAGATTTCATGTGATTTGTAATTGTTTTGGAGAAGTAGAGAATATTTGGATCTTATGCAGATGCATTTTGGGTGAGGGAACGTAAAACATACCTTTACTGAAAGTATTTATTTTGTTGAGGTCAACCTAACTTGTCTTTCCTTCTTACTCCACCTCCACTTAGATACCTCCAGCACCTGCCAAACCAGACTTTGATGTTGCAAGAGAAAAGATGCAAAAGCTGGGTGAAGGGGAAGGCTCCATGTCGAAAGAGGAATTTAATAAAATGAAGCAAGAACTTGAAGCGTAAGCGATTGAGAAAAATGTCATCCTTTGATTTGTGACAAGTCCAATCTCAGCTGTTACACTCCAGTTGGAGTACAAGCAGAGATGGGAGCTGGTTTTAAATCTAATGCAAGGACAGGGAATAGGCTGACTAACTGTGATTTTTCTTGTTGAAGTATGACTGCTGTTTGCATTAAATTTGGTCAGAAATTGAGTACAATTTTTAAGATGCTGTTTTAAAACCAAATTTTGCCCAAGAATTGTTGATTTTGTAAATATGACCTAGTCATTATTTTCACTCAGTCAAACATTTAATTTATGCAACAATTAGAATCAATAATTTGTGATTATCTAGTATAACTGATTCTCACTCTTCCTCTTTTTTTTGGGTTTAGGGAGTACTTGGTTGTCTTTAAAAAGACTGTGTCCATCCATGAAGTCTTCCTTCAGAGACTTGCAGTTCACAGTGTGTTGGGCAAAGACCATAACTTCCACGTTTTCCTGGAATACGACCAGGATGTAAGGCACTTAAAAATGACACTTTCTTCCTTGAAAGCCTCTGAGGCAGAATGTTCTATCCTTGGCTTTATTTTTGGGTGGGAGGAATGTTGATAGTGAGAAGTGAGAGTTAATGCAGTTTCTCTAAACCAAGGTTCAAAAATCAATGACAACCAGTAGTTTCGTTTCAGATTGATAGTACTGCAGGAAATTTCTTGGTCAGAACAGGTTTTAATTTAAATCTGACATGCTTTGATCTACAGAAGGAATTACTAACTTTAACACTTCTGCACAATGTAGTCCTATCCACTTCGCTGATGCATTAGCTTTTATTCATAATTGTTCCTTTGCCTCTTCGAATAATGCTGCACAAAGGCTAATTGTGCCATAACAAGAGTTCTCTTTAAAGGCTATCCAATTAGTCTCACCCCATGCTCTTTCTCCCTTCCTCTGCAAATGTCCCTTCTCAAGTATAATTAAGCAGTTCAAACAATTCCATCTACTGTGCTTGCATCAGCATATTCCAGATCATTGTGATGTACTGTTTTTTTAACAAAAAAAACCCCTGGTTTTCAACGAACCAAAAAATTGAAAACTGGATGCTGGAAATCAGGAACAAAAAGAAATAGAAATTGCTGGAAAATCTCAGCAAATCTGGCAGCAGCATTTGTGGAGAGAAAACAATTATCGTTTCAGGTCCAGTGACTCTTATTCAGAACTGATAGCAAGGAAAGGGTTGGTATTTATGTGGAAGATGTGGTGGGGAGAAGGGTGGAGTAAATAAAAGGAGATAGACAAAGTGGCTAAAGGTCAGTCTGGGAGAATGAATAGCTGCTAATGGGAGTGATTAGCTAACAATGGGTTGTGTGCACAGACTGAGTGACCACCTTGCAGAACACCTATGTTCTGTCTGCAAAAATGACCCAAGCTTCTAGTTGCTTCCCACTTCAACCTGCTGTGTTTCCTGGCCAACACCATTGTCTCAGGCTTGCTGCAGTGCTCCAGTGAAGTTCAGTGCAAGCTGGAAGAACAGCACCTCCTTTTCCACTTGGAAACTGTGCGAACTCCCAGACTCTATACAGAGTTAAACAATTTTAGGGCTTGAGCAACTTCACCCATGTTCTTACCCCAACCCCATCACGTGGACTGCTACCACACACAACCCATTGTCAGCTATTAATCCCCATTAGCTATTCATTCTCCCAGACTGACCTTTTATCTACTTATTTGTCTGTCCAATTGTTTCTCTCTTTTGGGCTCCATCTCCACTTATCATTTCTATTCTCCCTCCTACCCCCACTACATCCTCAAAAAAATACCATCAGTACTGAAGAAGGGTTACTGCTTGAAGCGCTAACTCTGATTAGTCTCCACAGGTGCTGTCAGACCTACTGAGTTGTTCCAGTAATTTCTGTTTTTGCTCATAGCTGTGACTCTGGTGATTTTTGTAGTTATTGCTTTCTAAATTTGTTTTGCTGGGAAAAACATGCTTTTAGTAATTTCAGGTACTGTTTATATTGGAGGGAGTTAGCAGGAGAAGAAACATTTTAAGTGCTGTAGCTCTCCATACCAGTCTAACTAGTCTACTGACTATGAACTAATCTAATTGATGTCGAAGAGTGTGGTACTAGAAAAGCACAGCCGGTCAAGTAGTATCTGAGGAGCAGGAGAATTGATGTTTCGGGCACGTGCCCTTCATCAGGAATGAGGCTTGTGGGCCTAGAGGTCTGAGAGAGAGGTGGGCGGGGCGGGGGTGGGGGAAGGTAGCTGGGAATGTGATAGGTAGATGAAGGTGGGGGAGAACGTGATAGTTTGGAGAGGAGGGTGGAGCAGATAGGTGGGAAGGAAGATGGACAGGTAGGACCATTCGAGAGGGCGGTGCTGGGTTGGAAGGTTTATACTGGGATAATTAGTGGTGTACTGCAAGGATCTGTTTTGGGGCCACTGCTGTTGATCTTTTTATAAATTAATTAGATAAGGGTGTAGAAGGATGGGTTAGTAAATTTGTGGATGACACCAAGGTCAGTGGAGTTGTAATAGTGCTGAAGGATGTTGCAAGTTACAGAGGGACATAAGCTGCAGAGGTGGGCTGAGAGGTGGCAAATGGAGTTTAATGCAGAAAAGTGTGAGGTGATTCACTTTGGAAGTAGTAACAGGAATACACAGTACTGGGCAATTGATAGGATTCTTGGTATTGTAGATGAGAAGAGAATCTTGGTGTCCAGGTACATAGATCCAGGTTGATAGGTTTGTTAAGGCATACAGTGTGTTACTTTTATTTATAGGGATTGAGTTTCGGAGCCATGAGGACTTGCTGCAGCTGTACAAACCGCTGGTGCGGCCACACATGGTGTATTGCATACAGTTCTGGTCACCGCATTACAGGAAGGATGTGGAAATGTTGGAAAGGGTTCAGAGGAGATTTACTAGGATGTTGCCTGGTATGGAGGGAAGGCTGAGGGACTTTATGCTGTTTTCGTTAGAGACAAGAAGGTTGAGAGGTGACTTAAATGAGACACAGAAGATAATCAGAGGATTAGCTAGGTGGACAGTGAGAGCCGTTTTCCTCAGATGATAGTTAGCATGAGGGGACATGGTTTTAAATTGAGGACTGATTGATATAGGACAGATGTCGGAGGTAGTTTCTTTACGCAGTAGGAGGGGTGTGGAATGCACTGCCTGCAACAATAGTAGACTCACCAACATTAAGAGCATTTAAATGGTCATTGGATAGGCATATGGACGAGAATGGAATAGTGTAGGTTAGATGTGCTTCAGATTGGTTTCACAGGTCGGCGCAACTTCGAGGGCTAAAGGGCCTGTACTGTACTGTTATATTCTATGTTCTAAATGTTCTAGAGGTAAATTACTTGCTGCAGGATTCCTAGCCTTTGACCTGCTCTTGTAGCCGCAGCATTTATATGGCTAGTCTATATGGTCATTCTAATCCCATTTTCCAGCACTTTGCTCATAGCCTTGTAAGCTTTGGCATTGCAAGTGCACACCCAAATATTTATGAAACGTTATGAAAGTTTCTGCCTCAACAGGCAGAGAGTTCCACATTCTCACCACAGTCTGCCTGAATTTTCTCATATTTCCTCTCAACCTACTGCTCCTAAGCTTTAAAACTGCCCTGGTTATCGAGCCCTCCAACCAAGGAAAAGTTCCTTCCTGTCTACCCTGCCAATAGTTGTGTATGCTATGTTGTTTCTGATGTCTTAGTCAATGTCTAGTTTAATTCCTCCTTCCCTTTCTAGTGGTAGATAGAACAGGGTGGCTTGTTAGGCCATTTCAAAGGTTAGTAAACCACACGTCTTCGAGTCATAGAGATGTACAGCATGGAAACAGACCCTTCGGTCCAACCTGTCCATGCCGACCAGATATTCCAACTCAATCTAGTCTCACCTGCCCATATGCACCCGGCCCATATCCCTCCAAACCCTTCCTATCCATAAACCCATGCAGATGCCATTTAAATGTTGCAATTGTACCAGCCTCCACCACTTCCTCTTGCAGCTCATTCCATACGCATGCCACCCTCTGTGTGAAAAAGCTGTCCCTTAGGTCTCTCTTATATCTTCCCCTCTCACCCAAACTTATGCTGTCTACTCTGGACTCCCCCACCCCAGGGAAAAGACTTTGTCTATTTATCCTATGCATGCCCCTCATGATTTTATAGACTTCTATAAAGTCACCCTTCAGCCTCTGCGCCAGGGAAAACAGCCCACCCAAACCTCTCCCTACAGCTCAAATCCTCCAACTCTGGCAACATCCTTGTAAATTTTTTCTGAACCCTTTCAGGTTTCACAGCATCCTTCTGATAGGATGACCAGAATTGCACGCAATATTCCAACAGTGGCCTAACCAATGTCCTGTACAGCCGCAACATGACCTTCCAATTGCTGTACTCAATACTCTGGCCAATAAAGGAAAGCGTACCAAACGCCACCTTCACTATCCTATCTACCTGTGACACCGCAGGCCAGTGTGTGCAAGGACAGCTGGTTCCTTACATCGGAAGGATGTTTGTGAATCATTTGGGGTTTTACAACAATCCAAGGATGGTTTTACAAAGAACAGTACAGCACAGGAACAGGCCATTCAGCCCACCAAGACTACATCAACACGTGATACCTTTCTAAACTTAAAAACCTTTTGCCTCTGTGGTCTGTATCCCTCTAGTCCCTGTACATTCATATCTATTAAGATGCCTCTTAAGCATTGCTATTGTATCTGCTTCCACCAATTCTGCTGGTAGTGCATTTCAGACACTTTCCACCCTTTGAGTTTAAACAAAAAACAAACTCGCTTTTACCTTAAACCTATGTGCCCTAATAACTGATATTTCTACCTTGGGAAAATGACTCCAATTATTCACTCTATTTGTGCGCCTCATGGTTTTATAACATTGTCAGGTTGTGCCACTTCCTTGGTTAAATGAAAACAAACCAGTTGTTGTTAATATCCTCCAGACCAGGTAACATTCTGGTAAACAGTTTCTGTACCCTCTCCAAAGCCTCCCCCACCTCCTTGTGTGGTGGCCAATCCTGTACACAGTATTCCAAATGTGGCTTAACTAAAGTTCTATACAGCTGCAAAATGACTTGCTAACTTTTTACTTTATGCCCTTTTGTAGGCAAGTATGCTGTTTTCTTGATTACCTTCTCCACCTGCGTGGCCACTTTCAGGAACCTGTGGATCCATATTCCTAGATCCCTCTGGTGCTACTAAAAGTTCTGACATTTGCTGCATACTTACATCCTGCTTTAGATGTTCCAAAATGCATCACTTTGCCTTTATCTATATTGAACTCCATTATTTTGTGGCTGTCATTTGACATTTTTTAAGGCAAGATTTTTATTGAATTTAAATTACCACACCTTGCAGTGGTGGGATTGAAACCTCAACACAACCTGGCTCTCTGGATTACTAGTCCAAAGGCAATACCACTAGGCCATCACCACCTCTAGTACGGTGGTCAAAGAACCTGGCATTGGGAATGTTGTCCCACAGAGAACCACTGTCCTGTCCTTATTGCCAAACCCCTCTTTCCCTCACTCCTTCCACCATCACTCACCCAGGATCTAGCAACAATAGTAGGCTTTTAGTAGTGCTGTACCAGTAACAGCTGCAATTTCCTCGATAACACTGTTCAGTAGAGCTTCTGGCCTTTAGTCTGCAGGTAGGATGTCTGCTCCAGGGTCCTTTATCCTGACAGAAGGCTTTACACCGGCCTTTCTTGTGTCTAGGTGGTATATGGTGTGACAGGCCTTCTGAAACGGGTCAACACAGCTTTCCAATCAATAGTTGCAACTCCTGTCACCTCTTTCAGAATCTAGTGATTTTGTTTGAAACTGCAGTTAAAAGGCTGCTATATTAATCCTTGAATTGATCAATGGTATCTGCAGCCTAGAAGAGCAAATGCACTGTCTAAAAGCCAATAAAACGACAGGCCCTTGTGTCAAATCTTTCTTCGTCATCCCCTGGGAATCTCGTTCTAATGCTGCTTGATTATTTAATGGTATCTTAAGAATTCTGTTCTTGACTTGCGTGCCAAGAATGCCAATCTGACTGCATTGTTAAAACTAACATCTTAATATATGGTGAATTACAGGCAGTCAAGTCTATCACTATACATCTGTCGGACTTAAATATTGTACTTGTATGCAAATGTTGGCAGGGAGGAAACATTTATTTAAAAGTTGAATGTAATGAGTAACATTAAGATTCTATCACATCAATCCAAGTAGATGGCATGTTTGAAAGCTTGGCTGATCGTCAAGGGGTATGTAATGAGCAATTATTTTCACTTATTGAATTGGCACCAACTGACAAACCTGTGCAACTCGGTGGGGACCTTCAAAAAGCAAATTATTTCAGAGCACTGCACAGTGGGTGTTTTCAACTATTTATACCAACAATTAAATGGTATCTGTATGAATTTTACTCCTTGATACCGAGAGCACAATATTAGAGCATTTAAAGGTTCTGCTATCTGAACGTGCACTGCATTAATAAGGCTGGCATACATTAGCTAATTCTTGCTCAAGAATATGCTAATGGGTTACTTCCTTAAGCTTTTTAAAAATATATCTATATATAAATACTCAGTGGCTTTTTAGGCCTGTCAGATACGTAGTCACCCACATAGCGTGCCTGGTGTGAACCAGACTAGCAGGGGATGGCAAGTTCTCTTTTGTGGCTCATTGGAAGCAGTTTAACCTGTTGAGGTTATGGGTTCAGGTCTCTTGCTAACACAGTGCAGCACTAGTGAATGTTACCCTTTAAATAAGACATTAATCCCTCTCCTACTGTCACTCCATCTGAGCTATTCAAAGAGGAGATGGGAGCTCTGTACCTGCTCCTGGCCCATATTTATTCTTCAACTGAAACCACTAAGCACATTATCTGGTGATTTGTCATTGAGAGAGGTAGCTTTGCAGAAATTGGTTGCCATGTTTTCATACTACATAAGTGACTACCGAACACTTAATAGGAAAAGTGTGGAGCTTGAAGGATCATAACAAGCATCACAGACGTGCAAGGTCTTTCTTTTCAGTGTAGATATTGGATTTTTATAATAATTCAGCACCTTTCCTTAGTTTTGCAACTTAACCAGGGCAAGATTGAAATTCTGTTTCAGAATCTTGAGCATAATCATTTGTTACTCGTGGAATTATTCTTTGGCTGAAACTGAAGAAAATCAGAAAAGCAGAGAGTAATGGTAAGTGACAGTGTTTTTCAGACTGGCAGCAAATATAGTGGTGTCACTAGCAGTTGGTATTAGGACCACTGTACTCTGCTTTGTATTCATAACCTGGACTTGAGTACACTGGGCGTAATTTTAAAATTTTGCAGCTTGTATAAAACTTAAAATGTAATAAACAGTGAAGATAGTAGATAATTTAGGAAGTGTAGCCTATTGAGGTCAGGCACATAGCTATTGAAATTTAAGAGGGAAGTGTGATGTAATATGTTTTAGTAGGAAGAATGAGTGGGGCAATATGAACTTAATGGTAGGATTTTAAAGCTCGTGCAGGAATCTAGAAACTTTGGGGTATATGTCCCAGCATTCTGGTGTACAAGTTGAGAAGACTTAAGAAATATGGGATTCTTCACTTTATTAATAGTGAGAAAAAGTGTAAACATTAAGTAGTTATGCTCACTAGTTTGGTTTCAACTAGGGTAATGTTCAATTCTACTTTAGGAAGTATGTGTAAGCCTTGGAAATGGAGGAGAGATATTAGTTGTGGGATTTCAGTTATGTGGAGAGAATGCAACTAATTCTGCACTTGAGGGAAAAGTTGAGATTTGATAAAAGTATGCAAAATTGAATGTTTTGATACATTAGAAAAGAAGCTACTTGCTACAAGCATCAGTTGACAGTCCAAGGACACTGATTTTTGCAAGTGTTTGGTAAAAGAATTCAATGCAATTCAAAGTTGTTTTTTAAAACGCTATCAAGTTTAATGTAGAATGCTCCCAGTGACTTTTGAAAGGAAATAGGATACTTACTTGATTGGGAGAGGTGGGTGGAAATTGCATAGCTATTGGGATAGAGCTCAGAAATGAGATGTCTTGGATGACTGAATCAATTAGTCAGTACAAGCACAATAGGCAGAACGGCCTGCTTCACATTGCATCATTTTGTGATTTCCTTCAGTTAGTGCTTTTGTTATTTTTGAAAAATATACAGTAATTATAACACCGAAGGAAGCCATTCGACACATTGTGCTAGTTCTTTTAAACAGTTGACCAGTTAGTCCCAGTATTCCCGCCCAGCAATATTTTTCTGTCTATATAGTGATTCACTTGAAATGAGTTTTTTTTTAGAAAGACATTTGAGGATTGACAGGTCTACTCTACTGTTAACTTGACAAATTAATGCTAACATTATTTAATACCTATGTATAATTTCATAAGTTGGGGCTGTAGACCTCATGTTTAATCAACAAAGTTGTTGAAAATACCAGACAATCTTAGCAGGCCTGACCACATGTGAGATTTGAAACTGGGTTAATGTTTCAAGTCTGACTGTTCTTCAGAACCAAGGAATCCTATTAATCCTGTTATTCTGTCCACAGATGTGGCCAGACCTGCTGAGGCTCTCCAGCATTTTCTCTCTTTATTTCAGATTTCTAGCATCTCAGTGTATGCTTTTGTTACAGTGAGATGATATTCTGGGCTTAAAAATACATGATGTCTGTTTCTGCCAGTACCTAATAACTTCAAGTTTCATCCTCAAAAATAAGTGGTGATTTCATAGATGAACAGAGTGGGAGGGATCTCATGCCAGTTTTTGAATCTGTCTAATCTGTGCTAATGTTTCTAAGCACATCCTGTAAACTGAGCTTCCGCTGTCTCCTGGAAAAAGCTGTTCTCAAGCTCAAAGTCCTTCAGGTCCTCAACTTTCCCCTATTCAAGTAAATCATTGCTAGTTTGTATTTGACCTGATTATAACTACCTTCTGTTTGTATCTTAGCTAAGTGTCCGAAGGAAGAACACAAAAGAGATGTTTGGTGGATTTTTGAAGAGTATGATGAAAAGTGCTGATGAAGTACTCGTCTCTGGAGCCAGGGTAACTTTGGCATTAACTCTTAAGGAGTATAGAAATTTGGGATATAAATATAACTTTGATAATGCCATTTATATTCAGAAAAAACTTAAATTTATAAGACAACATTTTTTTGACAAGCTAGTGTCAACTTCTGAGTGACATTTTTGAGGTTGTTAAAATCCATCCTGTCATAGGCTTGAAGGGCCAAATAGAAAACTACTGTTTCTGTTTTCTGTTTCTAATTGCCTCACTATCACAGCTGCCATATCAGTGACTGGTTGCCACCAATTCCACCCACAAAAGTAGGACAAAAGTATATTAACCTCTATGGACATGACCATGACCTTCTGCACACTAAATTAATGAAATTTATCAATCCATCAAAAATAAGCTAATATAAACCTGCCTCTCGCATCTCCATTTTAAAAACTTCCTCCTCTCAGGTTAAACCTGTACCCTCGACTATTTAAGCCCAGACATTTGTGAACAAGATTCTGTGCCTCTCACTAGTTTTATATACCTCTATCAGATCACCCCTCAGCCTCTTACTGCATTTAATTATTAGTATTTACAGCACCAAATTAGATCAATTTTTTGCTTCACAAGCCTCTTCCCATTCCTTTTCATCTGACTTTACAATCTTTCCTCCTATTCCCTTCTCCCTTCTGTTTATCTCACTTCACTTAATCTAACTGTGCCAGCATATTCAAGCAAAGGCTTGAATAAAGCAGGACAATGCCAACAGATCTCATGGGTCAAATGTACTGTTTCTGTGCTGCTAAATGCTATACAATGTAGATTGAGCAGCATTCCACTGTGGTTTAGCAATTTGACTGCCAGAACTGTCTGAAGTGGATATCTTTGGAATATGCATGCCCAGTTTAGGCCCTAATGAAGGGAGAAAGTGAGGACTGCAGATGCTGGAGATCAGAGTTGAGAATGTGGTACTGGAAAAGCGCACAGATCTGGCAGCAGCTGAGGAGCAGGAAAGTCAACGTTTCAGGCTTATGTCCGAAACGTTGATTCTCTTGCTCCTCTGCTGCCTGACCTGTGCTTTTTCAGCACCACACTCTTGAAGAGTTTCTAATGAAGCCTGGTTTCCCACATCAGTTTGGAACTTTAGCACCTGTAGTCAAGGCTGTTTCAAGAGGAGAATTCTGATATGCACTGTTTTAATGTGGGTCATAGAAATGGGCATAGGACATGCTGCTTTTTCATGAATATTCTATCATTCAAGTCTTAGTTATGGTAAATCTAACTTCTCTCCTGTTTGGTTCCATTGTGCTTGATTGACTGTTGCTAGGCAAAAACTATCTCCCTTCATTCTGAAATAAATTTATATGACCATTGAACTTTAAAGTTGAGATGTCTGTGGGGTGGGGTTTTGAGATTTCCACTTGTCTTTTAGCAGAACATCTTGACATCTCACTTGAATGGACTTATTCTAATTTTATGCTTGACACTCGGGTCATAATTTATAATATGCAAAATTCAATTCAAAGTGGCTAGAATGTGGAACTTGTTACCTCCTCAAGTGGTTGAGGAGCATAGACTGAATGCAGTTAAGATGGAAATGAGAGAAACAAGTGTTGGGGACACTTTAGATGTAATAATGAGAGGAGACTTGTGTCAAGCACAAAACTGACCCAAACCTGTTGGGTGCGCAGTCGTCTACTGTACCATACATGTTTCTTAAAGTAACCTTTTTTATTTTCCTTTGTGCAGGATGCCGATGAGTTCTTTGAACATGAGAAGACATTTCTTGTAGAATATGGCGTCAAAATTAAAGACTCAGCAATAAAGGCAGAAAAAATGACTAGAGTTCACAAAAGTATGTGTCAGTCTGCCTGTTTATATTTCACTAGCTTTTGTTTTATAAATAGCTTTTATGCAGTTTTCTTCTTTTTAAAAAAAAAAGAGTTGACTGCCAACTCTGCTTGTTTTGATTGGCGCTGTCTCTTTCTCCAGATGTTTCTGATGATTACCTTAGTTTATCCTCTTCCTTGAATGAACTTGCAATAGACAATAAAGCTCCACTGAACAAGTAAGTCCTTTTCTCATCTACATGATCATCCTGGTTGAGCCTGAGAAGTGATGTTCCTTCATTGCAAACTCCCACAGACTTATTTCTTTTTCCTTTTTTAAAAAAGAAATGAAGTATTTTCAGATGCCCTGCAGTAGCATTATCTACTTGTCTCTAGTCAAGAAGGTAGTGAGATGAGCTTCTGCCTTGAATCATTGCAGTCTGTGTGGTGAAGGCACTTCAATAATCCCATTCGGTAGATGTTCAAGGATCTTAACCAGCAATGCTGTAACAATTGCAATGTATAGTGTGGCTTGTCAGAATTGGTGATGGTATTACCATGTAATTGTTGTCCTTGTCCTGTTTGGTTCTTTTGAGGTATGTAGAGAGTGTTGTCCCAATTATTGTAGTATGTCCTGTAGACAATGTACATTGCTGATGATGAAAGGTTATGGATGTTCAAGATAGATGGGCTAGCAATCAAGCATTGAGGTTTTTTTGCCCTAAAAGTTGCAAGTATAAAAGTGCCTCAACTGTAAGGAGACTTTTTTGAAGGAGCTTTAGAGTTTGGGTGACCTGATTTGGGAAAAAGCAAGCTAGGTTAGAACATTACAGTGCAGTACAGGGCCTTCTGCCCTCTGTGCCAACCTGTGAAACCAATCTGAAGCCCATCTGACCTACACTATTCCATTCTCGTCCATATGCCTATCCAATGAGCATTTAAATACTCTTAAAGTTGGCAAATCTACTATTGTTGCAGGCAGGGCATTCCATGCCCCTACTATTGTCTGAGTAAAGAAAATGCCTCTGACATCTGTCCTATATCTATCACCCCTCAATTTAAAGCCATGTCCCCTCATGCTAGCCATCTCAAACTGAGGAACAAAACTTCCCACTGTCCATCCTATCTAACCCTCTGCTCATGTCTCTTTTAAGTCACTTCTCAACCTTCTCTCTAACAAAAATAACCTTGAGTCCATGAGTCTTCATAAGACCTTTCATCCATACAGGGCAACATCTTAGTAAACTTTCTCTGAACCCTTTCCAAAACTTCCACATCCTTCCTATAAACGTGGTGACCAGAACTGTAAGCAATATTCCAAGTGCAGCTGTACAAAACTCTGGTGCAGCTGCACCATGACCTCGTGGCTCTGAAACTCAATCCCTCCACCAATAAAAGCTAACACACTGGAGGCCGCCTTAACAGTCCTATCAACCTGGATGGCAACTTCCAGGGATCTTTGCACATGGTAAGATTCTTGGTGGTGTAGATGAGCAGAGAGACCACGATGTCCATTAGCCCAGTACTCTTTTTATTTCTGTTGCTCCTTCCAAAGTGAATCACCTCACACTTCTCCACATTAAACTCCATTTGCCACCCCTTGGCCCAATGCTGCAGCTTATCTATGTCCCTCTATCTGCAACATCCTTCGGCACTATCTACAACTCCACCAACTTTAATGTCATCCGCAAATTTACTTACCCATCCTTCTATGCCCTCATCCAAGTCATTTATACAAATTACAAACAGCAGTGGCCCCAAAACAAATCCTTGCGGTACACCCAGGACCCAGGATGAGCATTACCATCAGCCACCACCCTCTATTGTCTTTCAGCTAGCCAATCTCTGATCCAAACACCTAAATCACCCTCAATCCCATGCCTCTGTATTTTGTGCGAAAGCCTGCTGTGGGGAATCTTATCAAAAGCCTTACTGCAATCCATATGCACCACATCAATCACTTACCCCCATCCACGTGTTTGGTCACCTTCTCAAAGAACTCTATAAGGTTTGTGAGGCACGACCAACCCTTCTCAAAACTGTGTTGACTATCCTTAATTAACTTATTCCTCTCCAGATGATAAATTCTCTCTCTCCTATAACCTTTTCCAACACTACTCAGAACTAAAGTAAAGCTCGCTGGTCTGTAATTGCCAGGGTTGTCTCTACTCCCCTTCTTGAACAAGGGGACAACATTTGCTATCCTCCAGTCTTGTGACACTCATCCTGTAGACAATGATGACATAAAGATCGAAGCCAAAGGCTCTGCAATCTCCTCCTGCTTCCCAGAGGATCCTAGGATAAATCCCATCCAGCCCAGGGGAGTTATTTATTTTCATACTTTCCAGAATTGCTAACACCATCTTGTGAACCTCAATCCCGTCTAGTCTAGTAGCCTGTATCTCAGTATTCGCCTCGACAACATTGTCATTTTCCAGTATGAATACTGATGGAAAATATTCATTTAGCGCTTCTCCTATCTCTTCAGACTCCATGCACAACTTAAAAGGTGTCTAAGTAGAATTACAAAGGGGGAAGTGAGCTGGAAGGTTCATGGTATACAGTACAGAAGAGGTCCTTCAGCCCATCAAATCTATGCCACCAATCATTCTGCATAATAATTAGAGAGCAAGAATTTGGGGCTTGAAAGTTGGTCCTCTGTGATATGTGTAGCATAGACAGCATTCAGCAGGTTTAAATTGGAAGTGGCAAGTGTTTGTCTTTTAATTTTTATATTCATTACCAGGTCAACCCTTTTGTATCAAACAAAATTATTTTTCTCTTCAACAATAATGTGAGGACTACAAATCATTCTTAATGAATGAAAATGTGATTTCTCTTTCTAGCTACTACATGAAGCTTTCAGACGTGTTTGAAAAGCTCAGGGTAAGTCTGGATTATTTCAGTGCTAATTAAAAAATAATTGCAAACAATAACTTGGACGTAAGTTTAAAAGTTGCATGTTATCCATAGGGATTCACTATTGTTTTGTAGTGCTTTGCTTAAGGAAAAGGGTGCATCTGTCCCACTATTCTGGTAGCTGACAGGTGACCTATAACAGAGCATTTGACTTGGAAGGAGTAGGCTATTTGGTCCTTCCAGTATGCTCCACAAGAGTTGTAAGTCTTAGCTCCATATCTATGATACCCTTGACCAAACTAATCTGTCAAGCTACAAATATTGGATGATGAGATTTGCTTTTCTTGCCACAACCTTCTTAATGATTTTAGGAATTGATGTCAATATGTTGGCTGGTACTTCAGTGTTACATAAAGGTGAGATCACAATGAGCAGATGATGGTTTGAATAATAACTTCAGATGAAGCAACTCCTTTGCTAGTTCACTTATTTTTGAATAATGTTACTAAAAATCTCAAACTTTGATTGTATTAATCTGAATTTTCACAAGTATTGCTGTCATTGGAAAATCTCTACTTCATGAATTTTTCATTCGCTTAACTGGGCAAACCAATTAAGTGATATGGTTTCTTGATTGATTTGAGAAATTTAGTTTTCCGGTTATTTATTCACATCCTCGCTGAGAGTCAACGAGCAGTTGTTGTAACATTGGAGTTAGTGAAATCCTCAAAGATGGCAAGAGTTAATTTACTGCTAATTTTTTTTTGCCATCTTTCACTTTGTAAGTTGCAGAGCAGTTACTGAGAAATCCTTTAGTGAGCCTTCGTGGCTTGTGAAAATCAAAAAATGCAAATGAGTTATAAGTTGCAGGATGCAATGAGAATATTGAAGGGTTTAAATGTTTTTGGTCTGATGCAGTAGTTTTGTAATCCCTGTTGAATCTGGACAGAACAATTTGTAGGAATAATAACCATGGTTACTGTAGTCTCCTGGACTTGATTTCCATCTCCTGAGGTTTTTGCCTATTTGTGTCTGGGTTCTTATCTGTTTTCGCCTTTCCTGGGAGGTTCCTTTGCCTCCACATGGCTAGTGGGCTAATGTGGTGCTTCAGGCATCTCAACAAATGGGGCAGGCATTTCTCTGTTATGCATGTCATTTTAAAAGGCTAAGCTTTGTTTCCTGACTCAAGGGAGGAAAAAGCTGAGGAACATGCAAAGTAATTGGAAAGAGCCAAGGAAGACCATGCGAAACGTCAGCTGCACTGAAGATGTGCCATGTCCATTTAGGGAAGGAGACCATTTGGCCATCACATCTGCTGCAATCAATGAAGATCTGATGACACTAGCCCCATTTTCCAGCTCGAGGCCCATACCTGTGGAACCTATGGCAATGCAAGTGAGCGCAGCAGGTCAGGCAGCATCCAAGGAGCAGGACAATCGACGTTTCGGGCATAAGCCCTTCAGGAAACAGGGCTTATGCCCGAAGTGTCGACTCTCCTGTTCCTTGGATGCTGCCTGACCTGCTGTGCTTTTCCAGCAACACATTTTTCAGCTCTGATCTCCAGCATCTGCAGTCCTCACTTTCTCCCAATGCAAGTGAATATCTAGTTACTGAGGTGTGTTTTGATTAGAATACTGTAAATCTGGTTGCACAGGAACTTAGGAAGGAAAGGGAGAAGGAAACTGAAGCTTTATTTTTAAGAAAAGTAAAGGCCCTATTTCAGTAAAGGACTTTACTGAAATAAAGTCAGTTAAATGCAGGGTTCCAGCACACTGGCACAATATGACATAGGCTCTTCAGGAGTGAGACTGGGAAATGTAAATGGATCTAGCTCTCCACTGTCCAAATTTAAATTGTCTTGACTGAGGGATTTTTTTGTTATTCAGTAAATATTTTTAAGGGATATGGAACAAAAGTGTATCAATGGAGTAGTGAAACTGAAATGCTGTGATTTAAATGAATACTGGAACAGGTATAATGAGATGAGTAGCTGCTTCCCTTCCATCTGTGTCTATCCAGTGAGGTGTTTATGTATGTTTTATAATCATCAAACAAATTTCTTTTTTTGGTGTAACTCCATATTTTCTTTGCTACTGTCCACATCTAATGCTTAATTTGAGCAAGAGTCAAAATTTAAAATCCTGAGGGCACAATCTCTTCCTTACTGAACCCTTAAACGTTTATGCCCAGTGTGGTGGTTCTCCTTACCACTTGCATTGTAATTAAAAGTCTCAATTTAAGCAAAGGAAATTCCAATGCTCTACATGTGAAAACCCATGTCCTAATGGCAACAGTTTTGAATTTATTTACTGAAGTGTACTGAACCAAACTGACGGGTGGAGGCATAGTTCATACTTGTACCATGAGTGCAGAGAAGTTCATTCATGATCCTTCACAGTTTCTGTTCCGGATGTTGCAATAGAGCTAATGCTAAACTGCCTATCTAGACCAGATTTGTACCCAGAATGACTAATTAGTTGCCAGTTTTTGCTAGTTACCAAATTTTTAACAGTTAATTCATGTGCAAGACTGGGTGAAAACGGCTGACCAAGTAGAACAAGAAAAGGACTTTCAGGAAATTTTATCTCGAGGTAAAGTGGTTCAGTTCCTTGATATGTCCCATGTGCAACTCATGCAGTTATATTGTATGGGTCCACAGGGGTATGTGAGCAGAGGCTTGCATTGAAGAAACAGTCCCTGCTAAAAAGACTGTGCAAAACCAAAAAAGCTCCTCCAATGGAGAAACCGGAGACTGTCAAATCTCATCTTTTCAGGATTTGGTCATCATCCGAGAGATGAGTGAGTGATAACAGCATAGTGGGTGTCTACATTAGTAAAACCTTCAACCAGGTTGAATAAAGTCAGAAACGATTGGATGTTATCTCAGCAGATCTGGTATTATTGCCATTCAATCCTCTAGGTTCAGCCCTCTGAAATAAACTATTTGCCATGGAAACAGTAATTAAAACTTCTTTCCAGTGCAAAACAAATTCACGTGTACATCACTGACAAAGCTACTGTTTATTACCCCGACTGAAGTTACGCAACAGAAGATGGTGGGTAACTTCAAAGTGCTACTGTCTGTGATGAAAGTGTTCCTACAATCTCAGAGGGAAATCTTGGAACTTCCTACTTACCACTCTCTCTTTTATTGATTTGTGTATGAATTGGACGTGGTACCATGCATCTGTTTTTGTTCTAGATGTAGTACGTGCATTTGAGGGGCCATTTAAATACCTTGATGAATTGCTGCAGTGTGTCCAATAGATGGTACACAATGCAGTCACTGTTCTTTTTGAAGGTTTGCCATCACGCAAACCAGCAAACGGGCTACACACAACAAAGAGAAACACTTCATCCACACTCTAACATATGGAGTGATTTTTAGGCTATTGCCTGAAGAGCAAATCAACCACCTCTGTCCTTGCTCCTACATCAGCTAACTACTCTTAACCATACCGATGATTTATTATTACTGAGCACTTATTACAGCTTTTTTTGATGGACAGTGGAATTTGAACTTAAAATTAGAGGTGTAAAATTCTGGTTTGAATTGACCTGATGGTTAAACAGGCTTATTAACAACAAATCCTTTTTTTAATGATTTATTTCTTGCTCTTTCCACGCCCCCACCATTCACAGAAAGTAGAAGGAAGAGTGTCAAGCGATGAAGACTTGAAGATGACAGAACTGTTAAAATATTATATGAGGGATATACAGGCAGCAAAGGTAATATAACTGAGGCATGTGACTTTTCAATATTGCCTCTATGTTTGTAATTCTGGAAGCCATCCTAAATTTCAGGATTTGTTTCTAATATTTGATGAACTAGTCTGTTCAGCCCTTGCCAGGTTTTCTGGCAGTTAAATAATGGTGCTATGATTTTGTTTTTTGTTAAAGTAAATAGGGACTATGATTGCTGTTTTTCCTCCCTGTGTGTATTTCCTTGTAATATGGATATTTTTGAGTTTGTTTTTAAAGATTAGATTCCCTACAGTGTGAAAAAGGCTCTTTCGCCCAACCAGTCCACACCAACCCCCTGAAGAGCAACCCACCCAGACCCACTTCCCTCTGACTAACACACCTAGCACTATGGGCAATTTATCATGGCCAATTCACCTGACCTGTACATCTTTGGACTGTGGGAGGAAACCCATGCAGACACTGGGAGAATGTGCAAACTCTACACAGACAGTCGCCCAAGGCTGGATTTGAACCCAAAACCCTGGTGCTGAGAGGCAGCAGTGCTAACTACTGAACCACCATGCTGCTAAGATCATCTCGCAATTTTTAAATTAAATTGATCTTTATTGGAATGAACAAAAATACATTCAACAACTCATCCTTGTGCTTTCACCATAAGAGTTAGGAGCAGAAGTAGTCCTGGAGATATCAAGTCTGCTCAATCATTCAGCGAGATCATGGCTAATCTAATTATGCTCCATTCCACTTCCCTGTCTGTCTTCCCAAAGCCCCTGATACCCTTACTGACTTTAAAAATCTGCATAGCTCTTCCTTGAATAAACTTAATGTACTGACTTCGACTGCCCTCTGGCAAAGAACTTCACAGATGATCTTCCCTTAGAAGAAATTCCTCCTTTACCTGTTTTAAATGAATAATTCCTTTTTTGAGATTAGTGGTTTAGGGAGGGTCATTGAATATTTTCAACACCTGAGGTAAATTGACACCCTTAATAGTCAGGACTCCGTATCAGGGTATAGGTAGGAAAATAGAGTTGAGGTCACGAGCATCTTGAATAGTGGCGTAGGCTCGAGGAGCCATTTGGCTCCATTCCTTGTCCTAATGACTATATTCATATGAACCTTACAGCATTAGAATGGGGAATCATCATTATTATCTAAGTTTTTTGGAAGAATTATCCAGCTGTTCCTATTCCTCTACTATTTTCCTTTCACCGTATAAAATTTTTATTTTCAAGTTTTAATCCATTTTCTTTAGAGTTTAATCTGCTTCCACTACCCTTTACAATGGTGTATTTCAATGCTGTATTTGGAAAGAGAAAATTTTAAAAATCCTAATTTCCATTCTGCTTCTTACTAAATACTGATTCTTAGTCAAAGTCCTTTTTTTTTTGGATTCTCTTCCTTAAGCTGACTTACTCTGCCAAAATTCCTAATAATCCCAGTGTTGCAATATGGCCCTTGTGATTAGGATAACAGCAAATTACTGCAGATTTTGGAATCTGAAACCAAAACCGAAAATGCTGGAAAATCTCAGTAGGTCTGGCAGCATCTGTAAGGAGAGAAAAGAGCTGACGTTTCGAGTCTAACTAACCCTTTGTCACAGCTTTGACAAAGGGTCAGTTAGACTCGAAACGTCAGCTCTTTTCTCTCCTTACAAATGCTGCCAGACCTGCTGAGATTTTCCAGCATTTTCTCTTTTGGCCCTTGTGACTAGTTTGGAAGCATTGCATCATATTTAAGAGCAATAGGACCATTTTTTTTTAATTTCATTCATAGCTACACAATATTTCTTCAACACATTGTTAACTATTTCCAGCTAGTGGATAGTCCTCAGGTTTTGTTTTTGTCGCAACTTAAGAGCATTTAAATGTTTCCCCTCAGAGTTGCTGCATGTTCCAAGCGTAAAGACTGTAAAGTATTCTCCAAAAATGGGCTGCTTTTTCAACTTTAGCTTAGCTACTGGCACTCAATCCTCTTAAAGATTAGAATTAGAAGTCATGGGTTCAAAACCCCTTTAGAAATTTAAATACCCTATCTAAATTTATACTTTAATGCTACATTGCTAAGAGATGCCTTCACAAGTAGACATAAAAGATCCTATTTTGAAGAAGATTAAGTTAATTTTTCCCTGCCAGTCAGTATTTATCCTTAACTGAAATCACCACAGCAGATTATCTGGCCATTATCCTAGTTCTGTTGATGGCAATTTGCTGTGTGCAGTTTCTCTATTTTAAAATTATAGATTTAAATAAAACTTATAGCATTCCTATTAAAGGGATTGGTCTGATTCCAAAGCTATCTGTGAAATTCAAACTATTGAATCCAGCAGTTTATCAAGTATTGTTTAAGTTTTCAGATTGGTAAACCAGGATTTCACAGGCAATATGAAGTGATCAGGCACCGTGGCCTCACTGCAAAGATTATCTATGGTGCATTGCATTTCATTATGGAGTCAACAGTGGTACTAGTATTCCAGATAAATTATGTAACAAAACAAAATTTAAACCAAAAGGGTTTTTGATGTAATTCCCTTCCTGGTATTTGAACATTCTAGTCTAACTCACATTAACCCAGATTTCAACGAGGCAGAATATTTCTCTCACATTTTAACTTCTAATTCCTCCGTAGATTGTGCCCTCTGTTCTGGATTCCTTTTAGTGTAGAGCTAGGCTACAAGGGACTTTTTCTCAGTGGGTAGTGGAAATCTAGACCTGTCTTGCAAATAGACATGCTGAATAAAGCATTGTGCCTAGGAGTTGGGAGGTCATGTTGCAGCTGTATAGGTTATTGGTTAAACCACTTTTGGAGTATTGCATGCAATTCTGGTCTCCTTCCTGTCGGAAGGATGTTGTGAAACTTGAAAGGGTTAAGAAAAGATTTACAAGGGTTGGAGGATTTGAGCTATAGGGAGAGGCCGAATAGGCTGGGGCTGTTCTCCCTGAAGCATGGGAGGCTGAGGGATGACCTTTTAGAGGTTTATAAAATAAGGAGTGGCATGGATAGGATAAACAGGTGGGGGAAGAGTCCAGAGCTAGAGGGCATAGGTTTAGGGTGAGAGGAGAAAGATATTAGAGACCTATGTTGGGCGGAAGGGTATGTTTTTGTGCTGTACATCTCTCTGACTCTATAACAATAATGAGCAAACCAAGGTAAATAGACTTAACCAATCCAACTTGATCTGATTAAATGGCAGAACAGTAAGGAGCTGAACTGCTGCCTTCTGTTTGAACAACATTGTAAACTTGAGGATTACAAAGTTTAATTTAATGACCTGCAATTAGACCGTACAATTGGCACTGAATTCAAATAGCTGTTTTTTATTAAAGTATATTAATGCAGTACTTTTCTATTAATCCAGGATCTTCTGTACAGGAGAGCAAGGGCTCTTGTTGATTATGAAAATGCCAACAAAGCCTTAGATAAGGCTCGAATGAAGGGTAAAGACGTGAAACAGGCAGAGCTCCAGCATCAAATGTGTGGTCAGAAATTTGAAAAGCTTTCAGAGTCTGCAAAGCAAGGTACAAGATCCTAAATGTCTAAGGAAACCCTTTGTCACAATGTAAGGATGAAGATTAAACTTTGTTCTCCTGTTTTCAGAACTGACTGCATTCAGAGCCAGGCGAGTGGGAGCATTTCGAAAAAACTTGATTGAAATGACTGAGCTGGAGTTGAAACATGCCAGAGTGAGTAATACGCAACGGACCTGACTTTGTTTATTGTATAAGAGCACATGCCAGCACTGTCAACTATTACCCACAGCCTATTGTTAATATTTGCATCCTGAGATTTACCCTTCTCATCCAAAAAACTGCTTGCAAGTGTACTGCAAGAACATAAAGGGCAACGTTCCTAAATTATGCTGAGAACAAGTTCATTTTTTTTGTGCAACAAGCATAAAACTGCACCAGGGGGCGATATTGTAGTGAGTGAAACTACAACCTTTGCTCCTCCACTCAAAAGGTCCATCTTTTTTTGTGTATCTAATGCACAGTTTTAGCCTCTGCACCCATATTCCCTTTGTATTAAGGATCATTCTCTGTTACTTAACACACTAACTTCATGCCAGCTTTCTGTAGGAACAGTCTAGCGAGACTCTCTCTTACCCTTTCCTGCAAGTTCTTTCCAATTGTTAATTATTTGAGCTAACTCCTCCACTCTCTGTTCCAAATCATAATATTTTTTAAACAAAGTGATGTAGCTGCCAGAGGAAGTGGTGGAGACTGGTACAATTAGAACGTTTAAAAGGCATCTGGATGGGTATATGAATAGGAAGGGTTTGGAGGGATATGGGCCAGGTGTGGGAGGTGGGACTAGATTGGGTTGGGATATCTGGTCGGCATGGACGGGTTGGACCGAAGGGTCTGTTTCCATGCTATACATCTCTGACGCTGTGGTTATTTTATATATCACCTTAATTCAGAATCCTCTCGTTCTCAGCAGTTCCATCAATGGGAACCGTAATGATTTTGAACATCTGTATTAAATCTCCCCTCAACTTTCTCTAATTAGAATAGCCCTAGATTCTACAATCTAGTTGAATAACTGAAGTCTCTCATCCTTGGATTCATTTTGTTAAATCTTTTCTGTACTCTTGCCAAAGCTTTTGTAAATATCCTAAAATGTGACAAAGGTTGGACACGACACTCCAGTTGGTATCAAAACAGTTTTCTCAATACCACCTTCAGTCATTTTTGAACATGTATTCATAGGTCTTTCTCTTCCTACCCCAGTTTCTGAATTTTACCTTTTTAGTAGTATTGTATACATCTTCAAAGAGGAGGTAATGCAGTTACAGTGAAGGTAATTCCCTCAAACGGGAAAGGCAGAACAACCAAATCCAGCACGCTTTGTTTGTGAAAGGAGGTAGAAATAAGATTAAAGGAAAAAATGTGCTTATGACAAGTATCAGAAAATCAAATTGAGAGCCCTGGGGAATAATAGGTTCAGACAAAAGGTGAAAAAGCAAATAAAGCCGAGGGGAATTGAGAAAAGACTATCAGCCAATATAGAGATGTCCCAAAGTTGCCTTTGGCCACCATAAATAGTAAAAGGAGAACTGGCGCTAATTTAGGGAGCAGCAATGGGATTTAAAGCTGAAAGCATGACTGAGGTGTTAAATGGTAAAGACAAATGCAAAGAAAAAGATGGTGACAGAGGAGAAAACTCTGTTACTAGGAGGATTTGAAGTTGATAAGGCAGAAGTATTGGATAGACTGCTGAATTTAATGAGGCACCACGACTGGATGAAATGTATCCAAGGATTTTGAGAGTAGAAATTGCAGGGCAGTAGCCGCAATCTTTGTCTTCTCTGGATTCAGGGAAGGTGCTGGAAGACTGGAAAATTGTAAAGCGTATTAATTTATTCAAAACAGAACTGAAAATCTAAGCCCAACAATTGCAGACCAGTTAGTTTAACTGTAGTGATGGGGAAGCTTTTAGAGACCATTATTCTTTGTAGAATTGCTAGTTACATGGAAAAATGTGGGTTGATTTTAAAAAGTCAGCATGAATTTCTAAAGGGGAAATCCTGTTCAGCCAACTTGCTGGAGCTTTTGAAGAGTTAACAACAGGCTCATTAAGGGAATGCTGTTTAATGTAGTGTGTGTGGACTTTCAAAAGGCATTTGAGTACCACAACGGACTTAATGAAAGTTAAGGGTCAGGAACACAATTGGTACAAAATTGATAGGAAATAGTAATCATCAATGGGATTCTTTTAGGGTGAAGGACTCTTTTTCTTCTTTTTCCTGGTGTACGTTGATGATCTAGATCTGCAAACTCTGAAATAATCCCGTGCATGCTGATACTAAACTTGGCAAATTGGAAGCCGAGGAGGATTGTGTAGAGCTCCAGAAGGGTGTAGACAAATTGGATAGGTTACAGATAGGTTTTCGTGCAGAGTTGTGAAGGAATTTAATAGGAGCATTGAAATACAATAGAATTGTACCTCTTTAAGGGGAGTGGAGGAGCAACTGGCCTCCACAAACCAAAGGAAGTGGCAGGACAGTGTAGTAAATAAAGCGTATAGTATCCTCTACTTTATTCATACGGTCATAGAATACAAGAGCAAAAGGTTGATGTTGAACTTGTGTAATGTACTCATTGTTCCCTAGTTAGAGTATTGTGTAATGTGGCACCCAGAACTGTACATGCGCATTCTCTCAATACATCCATAAGTGGTTCCAGGGATAAAGAACTTCAGTTATGAGGATAAATTGAAGTTGGGACTGCTGCCCTCTGGAGGAAGAATACTTCGAGGAGATCTGATAGAAGTTTACAAAGTCGTAAGTGGGCTGATTGGGTAGATAGGGAGAAACTGCTCCTGCTGATGAACAAGATCATCTCTTTGAAATTGCATTCTTATTAGTTTCACATCCCTGTTCTTTTTACACTTATCATTTTAAGTATTTAATGGCTTTTGAAAGTTTTTTTGTAATTTGAATTCCTCTTTCCTTTCAGTGTCATAGAGTCATAGAGATGTACAGCATGGAAACAGACCCTTCAGTCCAACCTGTCCATGTCGACCAGATATCCCAACCCAATCTAGTCCCACCTGCCAGCATCTGGCCCATATCCCTCCAAACCCTTCCTATTCATATACCCATCCAAATGCCTCTTAAATGTTGCAATTGTACCAGCCTCCCCACTTCCTCTGTCTGCTCATTTCATACACATACCACCCTCTGCGTGAAAAAGTTGCCCCTTAGGTCTCTTTTATATGTTTCCTCTCTCACCCTAAACCTATGCCCTCTAGTTCTGGACTCCCTGACCCCAGGGAAAAGACTTTGTCTATTTATCCTATCCATGCCCCTCATGATCATAATTTTGTAAACCTCTATAAGGTCACCCCTCGGCCTCCGACGCTCCAGGGAAAACAGCCCCAGTCTGTTCAGCCTCTCCCTATATCTCAAATCCTCCAACCCTGGCAACATCCTTGTAAATCTTTTCCGAACCCTTTCAAGTTTCACAACATCCTTCCAATAGGAAGAAGACCAGAATTGCACGCAATATTCCAACAGTAGCCTAACTTACGTCCTGTACAGCCGCAACATGACCTCCCAACTTGTGTACTCAATACTCTGACCAATAAAGGAAAGGATACCAAACACCGCCTTCACTATCCTATCTACCTGCGACTCCACTTTCAAGGAGCTATGAACCTGCACTCCAAGGTCTCTTTGTCAGCAACGTTCCCTAGGATCTTACCATTAAGTGTATAAGTCCTGCTAAGATTTGCTTTCCCAAAATGCAGCATCTCGCATTTATCTGAATTAAACTCCATCTGCCACTTAGCCCATTGGTCCATCTGGTCCAGATCCTCCATTACAATGTGAGGTAACCCTCTTCACTGTCCACTACACCTCCAATTTTGGTGTCATCTGCAAACTTACGAACTGAACCTCTTATGCTCGCATCCAAATAATTTATGTAAATGACAAAAAGTAGAGGACCCAGCACCGATCCTTGTGGCAGTGGTGTGCATTTCATGCCATCATATTTTGATCATAAATTGCCCTTGTCGTGGACTCAATGATTTGAGCCTTATTCTGTACCATAATGATTTTATGACTGTGTTCCCTTTGATAAAAATCACACAACGTCAACCTGATGAAAGAGCAGTGCTCCAAAAACTGGTGCTTCCAAGTAAATCTGTTGGATTGTAACCTGGTGGTGTATGATTTTTAACTATAGACACCCCAGTCCAACACTGGCATCTCCAAATCATTCCCTTTTGATAATTTTATCAATTACCGTAAATTTGTCCTTTGATCATGCAGCAGTTTCTCCTCTCTACCCACACCCCCTCAAGTTTGACCACCACTATTACACCTTCTGTGTTCCATGAAGAACAATTCCAGCTTCTCTAGTTTAACAGAGTTCCTAATGGCAAATATGGTAAATGTCCTGTGCACACTTTACAATGTCTTGATACCCTTCCTTGAAATGTGGTGCCAAACAAGTTTAGCATGTTTTTTTTTTGTGCTCTGTTTGTATCTGTTTTTAAAACTAAAGTAGTTTAAACAGCTTTGATCAACAAATTCTGCAATCATCCTAAATTTGTGAATTTTATTTCTTTTAGACCAATGTACAGGTGATACAAAATTGTCTGGCTGCGTTGATGAGTAATTAGTGCCATTCGACAGGATGAGGTCAGGAATCCTCAATGACCTCTTTTGACCCACAAGAGAAAATTTATAATTTGCAACCTAAAATAACTGCACATCTTTCTGCATGGAATAGGCTGTGCGTGCTCCTATAGTCCTTTTATGGCTTGTATCTCTGCTGCTGTTTAACTCCTAAAAGCTTGAATAATGTGCAAAGTAATACCTTTTTCAAAAAAAATGGAAACATTGTTCCCCACAAGTGCCTGCTGATTGTAGAACTTCACAGTGACTTCCAAAACTGAAGCTGGACCAAATTTTGTATGTTCATATTCCTGTACATTGCTTCAACTTCATAGAAGTGAGGTATAATAGAGATAATTGACAATAATTGTCATTCAACTTGTACTTGCACCCAGATTGTTTAGCCAATGCTTTAAGATCATGTTTGGAGTTTTAACAAATCTTCCATTTCATTCTGTTCAAATGACCAAATTAATACTGCTGGTTTCAGCTAAATGACCAAAATCTTCCCATTTTAACATTACATTACTCCAAAGCTCTTTCCTTCAAAAGTAACCTTTTTGTATTTATTCTAATTTTCTGAAAACTAAGCTTGGAGTTAAAAATAGTTATGCTTTTGGTCCCTGGGTTCAATTTTTAATATTGATTGAAATTTAAACAGTTATGCTAATAGAAAACAAAAGAGCTATAATGCTGAAGGCATTTCTGTAGTATTGTACTAGTTGTCTGGCACTTGTACAGTTAATTGTGCCCCACCCCACCCCCACACTTTATCCTCTCTGCAAAAGCAAAGCCTTGTACTTAAATATTTTATATGAAAGATTTAAACTGCAGAACACTTGGAATGAGTGCCTATCTTCTACCAATGAATGTTTTAATTCTCTCCTCATACCAATCTCAGTCAAAATTCCAGTTTGACGTTCTCATTTTAAAGGCTTACTATTTTGGATCACTTTGTCAAAAGAGTTTGAAATGCAAGTGGTGCTTTGTTACTCTTGCTTTTCTTTCCTATCAGTTTGGGTTTGGAGATGAAGTGAAATTCGGAAATTCGGTTTTCCATCCTAACAATCTGGTTGAGCCATCGGGAGAATACGAGGCCAGACATGTCAAGTCTGTCCACTTATCAGCTATGCACTCTTCAGGAAATTCCACTTTTAAAGCAATATGATGAAGGGCTGAGAGAGCTTTTCTTTCCTATGTCTTATCCTGTGATGAAAGGAAGAAGCCAAATGCAGGACGTGATTTAGATAATTCCTGAAAGTTATATTGGAGAAGAAAATGGAAGCGTTTTGTTAAAGCTCTTGATTTGTTTTGTTGTTTCACATTGATCTGTGTCCTCGTCTGCAATTCCTAATAATTAATGGAGAACAGAGGAAGTCCAATGTGAAAACAAAAATTGAGATTTTATTACATTCAGGTGCACTCTGGTTTTGTTTTTGATGTCTGTGTATGTGCATAAATGAATAAATGCTAATAACGTATTAATGTTATGACTTGGCTTGAATTATCATGCTGTGGGAGGTACCTGTCCCTCTAACCTGCCACCTGTCCATCTCCTTGAGTTGGCCTTTGCTTTTCTATTGCACCCAAATTCCTGCAACCCCTGCCCCCTGCCCCTCACCAACAAACAAGACCACCCGGAGAGTTGATCTTGTCCTTGTCCATTGCCTGCCTTTCCAAATTAATAGTATTTCTTTGCGACATCAAACTTATTTGAGGGTGATGATTTTTATTGGAGACATGGTTTGTAAGTTTGCAAATAATGCCAAAATTGGTATAATGGACAGTTAAGATTACCTAAGGTTTCAAAAAGATCTTGATTAATTGGGTCAGTGGGTGGAGGCATGGCAGATGGAGTTTAATTTAGATAAATGCAACATATTGCGTTTTGATAATACAAACAAGGACGGGATTTGTACAATTAATGGTAGGGCCCTGAGTAGTATTGTAGAACAGAGACGTAAGGGTTCAGGTACAGAATTCTTTGAAATTTCCATCACGGGTAGACAGGGTAGTTAAGGTGTGTAGCACACTTGCCTTCGTAGCTCAGACTATTGAGTGCAGGAGTTGGGATGTCATGTTGATGTTGTATGAGACGTTAGTGAGAACTCTTCTGGGATGCTGTGTGCAGTTCTGATCACCTTGTTGTAGGAAGGGTATTACTAAACTGGAGAGGGATCACAAAAGATTTACTAGGATGTTACTGGGGATGGAGAGTTTGAGATAGAAAAAGAGACTAGGACTTTTGCTGGAGCACAGCAGGTTGAAGGGTGACTTTGAGGTTTATAAAATCATGAGGGGCATAGATAAGGTGACCAGCAAAAGTCTTTTCCCTTGGATGAGGGAGTTAGAAACTAGAGGGCACCCTTTTTAATGAGAGGAGAGATTTCAATAAAACACAAGGGGCAACTTTTTTTTAAACACTCGTTCTAATGTGGAATGACCTACCAGAGAAAGTGGTGGATGTAGGTACATTTACAACATTTAAAAGACATTTGGATACATTTGTGACTAGGAAAGGTTTGGAAGGATATGGGTCAAGAGCAGGCAATTTAGTTTGAGAACATTGTTGGTGTGGATTGCGTGGACTGAAGGGTCTGTTTCCATGCTGTAGGACTCTATGCTAGCTAGCTTGGTCAAACTTGCACTGTCAGTTCTGATCTATGCTCAGTGTCCTAAAGGCGGAACTGAAACCAGCCAACAAGTAGCAAGTAGGTTATGATGTTAGGTAGAATTTCTATCTCCAGATGATGCAATTTCTAACAAATCTGTTAACAAATTTTGGTATTGTTTATTGTTTCACAGATATTTTGCTTTAGTGTTTTCTCCCTGAAGACATGCCTGTGCTGTTTTCAGTAAAGATGGTAGTTTCTATTTATTGATGTCAAGCATCTACTTGCTGAGAAGCAAGCAAATATCACCCAGAAACTGAGTTGTCCCCTCCTGTGATTTAGCAGACAAACACATGCAGTGGTTAAAGCAGCAGAATTTGCTCTCCTGAGAATCTATTTGGGTCAATTTAAGCACAACTGGGGGCTATGGAAACCAGACACTGCACAGTTTACCCAAATTTCTTCAGATTCTGAAGGGTTTGGGTTCAGTCCTCACTTTATACTCTTATTGTGAGAGCAACAATCATTCTTAAAGTAGTTTTCATAAACTCAGGACAGCCCAAAAGCATTTTATCCCAATGAACAACTTTATGGCGATGTAGTCACTGTCATTAAGGAGGCAACTTTGTACACGTAGGGATTCCACAGACAGCAATATGATAGTGACCTGGTTGTATTCCTGTCAAAAGATTAGGTGGATTCTCAGGTGAATCAAGGCTGAGAATCCTTGATCCACCTTTAACTATTGCCTTAGGGTTTCTCACTGGAATTTGAGCTGATCATTCAATGAAGATGAATTCCCAGTCTTGAGGTGAAGACAGAAATCTAGCCACTGGACACATGGCTGTTGAATCTAAATGCAATGAGAGAGAGAACTAACATTTTGTTTGACTTTCCTGATTTCCAGTCCAGCAATTTGCTAGTTACCCATTGGCCTTCAATAGATGTGTCGCACATCTTCAAATGGCTGTAATCTAAGCTGTTTTGACACAATGAGTATCATTTGAGTCATTTACTGATGTTTGTGCTGACACATTCAAATAAAAGTTGGATTTAAAACAAAGCCAGATCATGAGGTGCCCTTATGGTCCCTTGAACTTGCTCTGCTATTCCAAACGATCATGGCTGATCACCGATTGCAGTTTCCCCCTCTATCCCCCATGTCCTTTGATGCCAACAAAAATACTTCTCTTGACTAAACTAATGAACTGAGCATCCACAACTCTAGCATGGAGAATTCTAATGATTTACAATGTTGAGTGAAGAAATCTTTCCATCTCAGTACTCCAAGGCCAAGCCCTTATCCTGAGATGTTGACCCAGTTCCACATGCTGTAGCGAGGTTAATGCTATCTTGGCATTTACGTTGACAAACCCTCAGAAATTTGTTTCAATGAGATGACCACTTGTTTTACTAAACACTTGAGAATGTAGGCCCAATATGCTTGGTCTTCACATAGGTCAACTCTCTGTCAGGATCAAATCTAGTGAGCCTTTATTTTATTCACCACCACCAACCCCTGCCTCAACTCAAAGGTGTATATCTGATGTCAGCTGATCATAGCTATACAATATTCCATGATATACAATACATGGTATATAATAATAGCAGTTGCATGATCTCAAACAGCACTACTTCACTGATATTTTGGACAGGCAGCTTATATATTTACTTTAACAACTGCCTTTAATTGACTGCTAGAAATCTACAGGAAATTGCTAAGAGGAGAGAAGTCTGCGATAGTAACGCATTGGCAGAAAGCAACAAGTTTTTGCATGCAGTGATTTCTCCATGCAGTACATTCCTGACTTGCTGGGCATTTTATATTGAATTCATTACTGAATTCTCTGGCAGCAGGCTAGGAAAGCGCTGTTTACACCAACACTGAGGCCAATTCCAGGCTGGAGACATCTAGGCATCAGTAAGGCAGCTGGAAGGCATCCACCTACTTTGCACGTGAACTAGGCAACCTCTGGCAAAGGTACCCAGGCACTCTGCAACAGTTGTTTGTGACTGAACACTCCTTGTCACAAAATGGACTACATTGAGGAGAAGTGGAAAGATTTGTAATCTGACTAATCAACTGACCAGTCATGATGTGTATAACCCTTCTGTGGCATGGCCACTTTTATATCGACTTTATAGATTAGTCCTATACAATGGGAAGGATTTATGGGCTTACAGTCCATGTGATGAGGTGGGATTACTCTGCTTCTGGACATGAGTACGGTTTGCTTGATCCAGAATCTGGAGTTAGAGCTCATTGGCACTATTGGGATTACCTGGGAGTGTGTTCAAATCTTGAGCCCTCTGACATGAGCTCATAATATGAAGCACTTGTTTAGAGGAGAGACTTGTGGCACTCAGTGCACCTTTTGTTTGATTTTAACAATATGCAAATTTTGCATTGCTGAAAATCATTTTTCTCAGACGTGACATTAAACCAAAATGTTTACCTTCGAGTGTGGATGTAAAACTGAAGTGTTCTCCCAGACCAACATTTTAAAACCTTACTTGTTTGTGGGAGCATAGGAAATGCACCTTTCATAAAAGTTGAATTGCAGCTTCAAAATTCAGTTCATTCTTTCTTACACGTTCAGCTTTTAATACGTAGCCAAAGCATCTGCAAGCACTCAACACTTTAGGAGCTGATGGTTCATGTAGTTTGCATTTTATGTGTAGGCTAAATATTTTTGGAAGCAACTTTTGGGGGCTGGGTACATTGTGGTTGGCAAGTGCCCAACTGGTTGGCTTCCCTGCCTGGCGATACATCTCAGCACATCTGTCACAGGGTCACTGGACCGGAAACGTTAACTCTACTTTCCCTCCACAGATGCTGCCAAGACCTGAGTTTCTCCAGCGATTTCTGTTTTATATTTATTCTTTGTTGCAGCTGCTGCCATCTTAGCTACTGTAGAAGTGGCAACTAAAAGTTTCCTACTTAAGGAATCTAATTCTCAAGATAAGGGCAAGTATCGTGTGACTGAGATTAAAAGGATCACATGAGTAACCAAGAGCTTGATAGAAAAAATGTTGTACAATTACAGAAAGAATATCAAAATCAGTTGTCCCACCTGGCTTGGGACAGATTGATACAAATATTATGGATGAAAAAATATAAAAAGAATCCTGTAGATCTCATTTCTGTAAACGTTCTGCCTCTTTAAACTTTCTTGGAGTTTCGGTGCTTATAGGTGAAGCTATACCCTTCATTTCAGCCAAATCGTTTCTAAAATTCAACGCTGTCCGAAGTGTTTCTTAACTCCTGCCACCTTTCTAGACATCAAGTCATGTTCCAGCTGCAGTTTGTACGAAGGAACTGGGATATATGTTCCACTTATGCTATTTATTAAAAAATGACTTTCAATACACTCTCTGGAGGAAACACTAATTCTGCCTCCAGCCAAAGAGTTGAGTAGCTCCTCTGTCTTAATATATTTGTCAGTTTAGAAGTCCTTTTTGAAGAAAACGGGCTTATCTTTCCTGTTGACAAAGATTCTCTATATTTTTCACCTCATGCACCTCTCCCAGCGACAATTACCTCTGGTTTCATAGTTTTAATTAAAGCAATAATTTGATGTATTGTATTTTCCTTGCGAATTTCTTTCTTGGACTCGCTCTTCCAAACCCCCAATAAATCCCCTGGGGTTCACTTGCAACTTCCAGCATTCCCAACAAACGTGTCTGGCTTTGTTACAAGTGGAAACATTTGTGCTGTAAATTTTCACTTCCATTCTCAAAACCTTCCTTTTGACTTGGGAGGGGAGTGGGGGAAAAGATGCTGGGACATTCCCAGCTGTCCCTTCTCTACTTCCTTTCACACTTCTGTCTTTATCTTCTTTTGTGTGTTTATGGGGGGGGTAACAAAAAATGGTTTAGCTTTATTGATAAGGTCATAATCATTATGCATTTGTGCTGGCTGTTTTGCAGTTGCTGCATTCTAGTCTTCAATATAGGTTCTAATTATTAAAAGTAATGAGTTTTTACATTCATCAGGATCTGATCTCTGAGTTTCATGCATGGTATTTTCTCTTAATGTCCATAACTACTAGTCAAAATTATTTTGCGTAACTTTTTTTTAATTGAATGATTTATTGTCACTGGTATTTAACAAATAAATAGTGGAAAATGTAATATGTCGCCATGCTCCACCGTCATTTTGATTTACAGACAATATTACAGACTGAAATTAAGAAATAAAACTTAAATATAAGTAAAAAGAGTTCATCCTCCTCCCTCCTCGTGCTCCGCTCGTGTGCCCAGACTGTTCCTTCAATTTCAAAACTTTTGTGTGTTTCCCCTTTGAGGACCCATACACCCTAAATAGCCTATGAGAGCGTGAATTTCATATGTTCAGCTTGTCAACTGCACAAAGTCCAGTTTCCTTTTGGCCACTTCATTTGTTTCATTATTTTCTCAGATGTCAGAGAGAATACCTGCACATCATTTTCTTTTATTTGTTTTATGATGGTTTCTGTCAATATTTCCTACTGGACTTTACATTATGATTTGCATTTGCCTCATCACCTTTGCCCAGTCACCTTCTGCATCTGAAGTTTTATTAACTGCATTATTTTAACCTGGTCTCCCCTATCTCTCTTCCTTTATTTTTTTCCCTTTTCTTTACCTCTATCTGCTGAATCTCTAGCTCTAGTTTTTTAAATTCTTCTGGATCTCTTTCTTTCTTCAAGTCTTTTTGTCTCCATCCTTTGCAATTCCAATATATTTTTCTTCTCTACCTCAAGCTGCCTCAATTCTTTTTAATGTTCAACTGCTTTAACTAACAGAATTCTCACAAATTTGTTCCCTCTTGTATTTCCACCAATACCAAATGCCTTGTCAATGTTTCAATTACTGTTGCCGCCTTCGCAATTCCACCTTTAGTTTGCCAGTTGTAAGAGCTTGACTTTTATTATCAAGGATTCCTCTTTCCACTGTAGGATACTATTGCCTTATGCCAATGCCACTATTTTATGGTATAAGAAAACTGGTAGGTGTCCTCTTATCCTTTATCAATCACCTTTACATCACATTCCGTATTACGTACTCCATGTTTAATACATCCAACAGCCAGCTCCTGATCTTAGTTATGTATGCAATAGTTTCATTAAATGCAGTTATCAAATTTATATACTTACCAAGTATTTTTGGAAAAGATTAACTCCCTCCCATGTAGGTTTATAATGATTTTAAGGTTCTTGTTTGTTTACATTGTCAATTTTAGATTCTAGAAGATTTGCCATTTGGTCTGGAACACTTTTTTGGCATGTTTCATAAGTTGAATTTTGTGGATTGTGAAACACTGGCAGTCATCCATGGACACCTTGCACCAATAAACACTGATTTAGATTTCCTCTCCTTGGCAATCACTTCTGCAGATAAATCGAACCAGCCATCTGTGGTGATTTAAATCTGGCTTGGCATGTTCAATTTTATCCTCTGGTTATTCCGTTGATGGTGTTGAATCTTCAGCCTGAAAGTCGCTCTTAAATTTCATTAGATTTGGATAAATGCTTGAATATTTTATCAGGAGATTCATTGTTGCTTTGCCAAGAGTTTTGCCGTGCCCCTGTAATAGGTTCATATTCGGCATGTTATTGGTTCCAATTGAGTACAATCCACTTTCAGGAATCCACATGCCACTCTCCCCAGTTCAGTGTTTGCACCAAGAAGCTGTATTCTGTAGCAGGACATGAAATTCCGCAACTATGGAGCATTATCAGATTGTGAGCTGAACTTGGTCAGAGGGTCGGAAATGAGAACCCAATCGGATGTGGATTTATCAGGGCAGTTCAAAGTCAGATTTGCTAACTTAGAATAGTGTAGGAACAATATCTGCACATGTGTGTGCCCATAGTTTAGTGAAAAACTGCCATGTTAAAATTTAGAGAAAATTATTTATCATGCCAGATTTTGTTTTGGGATCTGGTTTGTCCAGTAGTAACGTCAATTGGAATCACAACAGACAATACTGAAAACCAGTGAAGTAAAATCAATCAAAAAAAACAAATGACATCCAGGCTTTGATCCTTTGGGGGTCTGAAAGAAAAGGGAAGTGATGCTTCAGTTGTACAGAGGCTTAGCAGAACACCTTTCACTTTTGGAACACTCCCCTCTCGAAGCTTGTGTCAACCCTAAAGGTTGATTGAGAATTATCAGGGATTAAAATGGTTACGTTATAAGAAAAGGTTGCTTGAATTTTGAACACATTGAGTTTAGGAGATTGAGGTGAATTTTAAGTTGATTGGATAGGGGAGGTTGAGAGTGTGGTGCTGGAAAAGCTCAGCAGGTCAGGCAGCATCAGAGGAGTAGGAGAATTGACGTTTTGGGCATAAACCCTTCATCAGGAAATTATAGGGGAGGTATAGAGCAGATAATTCATTATTGGGGAAGAGGCATACTCATAAAATTAGAACTAGGATATTGATAAATGAAATCTAAGTCCATTTTCACCGCAAAAAAACAGGCAAAGAAATCTGGAATTCTGTTCTTCCCATGTGGGCTGCGAAACGTCAAGTAGCAAACCATCTTGAAGGCAACAAGGGATTGACAGAAAATTCCAACAAATGTAAAAAAAATCCTGTGTGATGCTAGGATTCATCCCATTCTGCATCTTTTTTAGCCATTTGTATCTAGCTCTAGAACTCATTACTTTAATCCATCTTGTATTCCTTCTGGTCCTTCCATGCCCCCACCAGGAGGCATATTGCTGTAGTATTTTGCTTAAAATGTATAGGTCTTCCCTCCATTCTCTGGAGAGAGTGTTGGGGCTGGCTCTGACCTCATCGTTAAATTGAACCTTTCATATCTTTTAAAATTATTTGTGTTGTAGATGTCGCTGACACGTATTATCCAGCCAGAGTTGTCCTTCAGAAAGTGAGCTGCAGTCCTCTCAGTCACTGTGAGCTGTGTGGTAAAGGTACTCCCATGTTGCAGTAAGGTACGGAGTTCAAGGACTTGGATTCAGCAACTGTGAGAGCAAGTGAAACATCTCCATGTTAGCATTGGCAGTGTATGTCGAGGCATAGTGTGTCAATGGAGTATAGTGCCGTAGCTGTGGGAAATCACTAGTTTGAATGGGAAAGTGAAGCTACATGTTACAGGGGCAGAAAAATGAATGTTTATCTGTTCAGTACAATATTCTAGAAATTGGAGTTGTCATCCTGAAATTCTTCCTTCTCCTGCTAGATGGTGCTAGAAAGTTTCTTTTAAAACGTGTCAGTATTTAGCACTCCTTTCATTTAAAACGCAGTATATTAGGAAGCCACATGCAAAGGAGAATTGCTTGGAACCTAAGTGTTTATCTCGAGTTTCCATGAAACCTGTCTACGACCAACTTTCACCTTTTAAGTTCACCGTGCTTTAAGTATTCGAATGAATGACTGGCCCACAATATTTTTGAAGTTTGGGCACCTGAACAGATTTAACTTTGGCCCACGTCACACACTATGAAATCCTGCGTCTTTACATCCTGAAAGAAGTGTGTGTTTACATCCTGGTTCAACAGGACGTGCTTGTTCCACACTCACTGCTGCCAAGATCTGATCGTCTGACTCACTTCTTTGTGAAGGAGTGTTATGTACTCTTTTTTTTTTCCCTGCAGAGAAATCCGGGTTCTAATTGTCAAAGTTACCAATTAGAGCAATGAGTACAGGAACACTGGGACTTGTATGTCCTGTCTTTGAGTTTATACATGTTCTTGGATCAACAAAAATAATCTAAAAGGGCATTTTTAACAAAGTAACTTTTTAAACTCTGCCTCAGTGGTGAGAATGTGGAATTTGGAATGGTGTGGATAATAGCGTAGAAACATTTACTGGGAAGCCAGATGTGGGAGAAAGGATATCTTGCCAGGGCAAGAGGAAGTAAAATGAGAAGACAATACTGTCATAGATTTGTTGGGCCAAATGGCCTATTGCTATGCTGGAATTCTATGCAGACTCAGTGATTAACTTACAATGAAAACTCTTCACAACTGCAGAGGCTGTCCAAAATTTCAGGGGAAATTAGTGCTATGGAGTTGTAACAATGTTACAGTTGTACAAAGGCTTAGCAGAATGCCTTGTGGAGGACCTTTCATTTCTGGACGTTGGCCCAGTGGAAGGATGTGTCAACTGTGAAGGGACAGCAACATTGATTCCAAATGCTCAGAGACTGAAAGGGTCAAGTTATGAGATAAGGTTGCTTGAACTCTGAACAACATTGAGTGTAGGAGATTGAGGTGAATTTTAAGTTGATTTGATAAGGCAGGTGTAAAGGAGATAAATCATCTATTGGGGAACAGGCATACTCTCAAAAATAGAATGAGGATATTGAGAAGTGAAATCTGGATCTATTTTCACCATTTAAAAGAAGTGGGAGAACTCTGGAATTCTGTTCTCTCTCTCTCTCTCTCTCTCTTCTTCCCCCCCCCCCCCTCAACTTCCCGAAAGGCTGTAGAGTTTAACTTAGGGTACAGGAGACTGACAAGAAGATTATTATAAAAGAAAAGGCTGGAGGTAACAAAGGCTTAACGGACAGTTTCAGGAACAGCTGAGCTAAGACCAGGTTGGAAATAGACAATATTACAGAGACAGAAATAGGTCTTGATTATGACTAGATTAGGTTACAAACACTTCAATGTTGATTTTACTAGTGGTTACCAGGGGATTTTACACCTTCGCTGTTACTGACACATACATAGAAGTGAGAAAATAAAGCAGATGCTGTTGCTTGGCAGCAGTACAATTTCATCTTCAAGCGCTGCATTCTGGGTAGCCTGCTTTAATGGGATGATTCTCTTGACCTTCTTGACCACAAATTAGATATTACCATTTAATCAGTGAATGTGCTTTCATCTCCTTGGTACAGATTTTTTGCAAACAAATATGCAAATTGGTAAACTAGAATTATTTGATACTGATCTGTGCTTTTATTGTTGTGTCAGGCTGAGTAGGCAAGAGTCTAGCAGTATAAGTCATTTAATGTTTTTCACCTGAACATGCTCCTTGTAAAATCATGAACGTGATATGCTGCTGCAAGTATTTTGACTGAGAGATTAGCATTCACTCTGGTTGTGTTGTGATGAATCTTTTTGCAATTTGTCTGTTCTCTGGATGCTCAGTTTTTATAAGATGTTGGTCAAAACAAAAATGGATCCCAATAGTCCTGAGGTGATTGACTGCCCACTGTTGTGGTTTCCATAGAAGCCATGGACAATTGTATCAATTGCCACCTTGTTATTGACTCTTCAATAATGAAAGCACCACTTCTAGTCAGATACAGAATCCCATTTCACTTACTAGTGAGTTAATGACTGAAGTTAAAGCTGTTTCGCTTATTGGAGAAATGTTAAGATCCTATAGGTTTTTCTGAGCTCTGGTTTTGCTCATGTCAGTTTATTTCCTCTTAGAAAGCTAGTGCATAAAGGTGAGCAATGGTTTCAATGTGCTGCCCTCCCACTCCCTTCACAAGGTGGTGATGGCCTAGTGGTATTATTGCTAGCCTATTAATCTAGAAACTCGGCTAATGTTCTGGGGACTTGAGTTCAAATCCCACCGTGATGGAATTTGAATTCAAAGAAGAATCTGGAATTAAGGGTCTAATGATTGTTGGGAAAACCCATCTAGTTCACCAATGTCCTTTAGGGAAGGAAATCTGTCATCCTTACTCAGTCTGGACTACATGTCACTCCAGACCCACGGCAGTATGGTTGGCTCTTAATTGCCCTCTGGGCGATTAGGGATGGGCAATAATGCTGGTCTAGCCAGAGACACCCACAGCTCATGAGTGAATTTTTAAAAATAACTCAAGTAGCATGATGTCTTCTACACTCCATTAAAGTAGATGAAGAATGACCAGTAAACTAGGGTACTGGTGCAAAGGCCAGTGCCTCTGGGTATGGGAAAGGATAAAATTTCAAGTAAATGATAATCTCAGATGTTTAAGGGTTATAACAAACTACTCAAAGCCCTCTTAAAGACATTTACCAGGCTACAATTATTGATGTTCATTTATTATGCACTGATTGAAAGGTGGTTGTTCAAAATATAATGACTGAGAATTGAAGACAATCTCTAGCTCTCTTTAATTTCTCCCCCCTCACTCTCCTTCCTCTAGATACAAAGTTCAGCATTCCCCTACTCTTATTGGGTGGGATTTCCATTCCTTAAAGATGGCAGGAAGGGCAAATAATTGGTTAGATTGGCTCTAAGACACTTGGCCACTTCTTGCAACTCAGCAATTAAATTCTGAGCAGCAAGCTTAATGGGTGACCTTTCCCTTCTGCCATCAGTTAAAGCAAGTGGCCCAATTAATGACCACTTATTGGCTGGAATACCCTTCCCAACTGGTATACGTGGCCTGCATGTCAATATGGGGCACCTCCACTTGTCCCAGTCTGCGAGGCAGTTGGGGTTATGGTTGATGGGGTAGGGGAGTGGCAGCTGAAAGCCAAGCTCCTGCCCTTGCTTCCACTCCTCTGACTTCCCAGGGGAAGTGATGACATATTGGTATTGTTCACTGGACAAGAATTCCAGAGAACACAGGTAATGTTCTAGAGAGCAGGGTTCAAATCCCAGCACTGTAGATGATGGAATTCGGATTAGTTTGAAATAAAACTGAAATTAAAAAGTCTAATGATTATGAAGGAACCAGTGTTGATTTTTGGAAAAACATATCAGGCTCATAAAGTCCTTTAAGGAAGGAAATCTCTTGTGCTTACCTAGTCTAGCCTAAATATTGACTCTTAACTGCCCTCTGAAATGGGCGAAAGTATATACTGCAAATGCTGGAGATTAGAGTCAAGATTAGAGTTGTGCTGGAAAAGCACAGAAGGTCAGGCAGCATCCGAGGAGCAGGAAAATCGACATTTCGGGCAAAAGCTCTTCATCTGAAATGACCCAACAAACCACGAAGTCGTATCTAAGTCTCAAAATTCTAACAAGAAAATCTCGAAGGAATGAAACTGGATGAACCATCTGACATCAACTGATGACAAGGGAAAACACAGCCCTGTCAAGCCTGCAAAATACTCTTAGTAACATCTAGGCGCAAGTGCCAGGATTGGGAAAACTGTCTCACAGGCTCATCAAGCAACAGCCTGACATAATCATAAAACTAACAACTCCGGATGCTGAAAATCTGAAACAAACAAAAACAGAAATTGTTGGAAAAACCTGGTAGGTCTATTGGCAGCTGTGGAGAGATTCCACTAATATCTCCACACTCGATAATGGGGGAGCCCAAATCATCAGTGCAAAAGATAAGGCTGATGTATTTGCGTCAATATTCAGCCATAAGGCCGTGGGTCTTAGCCTCCCTCAGAGATCCCAAGCATCACAGATGCCAGTCTTCAGCCAATTTGTTTCACTTCACAGATATCAAGAAATGGATGGAAGCACTGGATACTACAAAGACTACAGGCCCTGACAATATTCAAGCAGTAGTATCAAAGACTTGTGCTCCATAACTTGCTGTGCCCCTACCCAAGTTCTTCCAGTACAGTTCCAACAATGGCATCTACTGGACAATGTTGAAAGTTGCCCAGTACATAAAAAGCAGGATAAATCCAACGCAGCCTGTTACCACCCCATCAGACTACTCTTGATTATCAGTAAAGTGATGGAAGATGTCATCAATAGTACTATTAAGCAGCACCTGCTTAGCAATAACCTGCTCAGTGATGCCCAGTCTGGGTTCTGCCAGGGCCACTCAGCTCCTGACCTCATTGCAGCCTTGGTTCAAACATGGACAAAAGAGCTGAATTCCAGAGGTGAAATGAGAGTAACAGCCCTTGATATCAAGGCATAAATTGACCAAGTAAGACACCAAACAGCCCTAACCAAACTGGAATCAGTGGGTATAAGGGGGGAAAATCTTCACTGTTGGAGTTATACCTGGCATATAGGAAGATGATTGTGGTTGTTGGAGGTCAGTCATCTCAGCTCCAGGATATCACTGCAGGAGTCCCTTGGGGTATTGTCCTAGGCCCAACCATTTTCAGTTGCTTCAACAATACCTTCCCTCCATAAGACATAGGAGCCAGAGGACCTCCTTGTGGGTCTGCTCCTGGGCTTGGCCAAACTGGCCATAAACAGGTCCAGGCAGTGGGCTGTGGAAGGGGTTGTTATGGCTGATTATCTGCCCCTCTTCCATGGTTACGTTTGAGCCCGTGTATCCCTGGAGAAGGAGGACGCGGTGTCCACCAACTCCCTCGAACTGTTCAGGAAGAGGTGGACACTGCAGGGAGTGGAGTGCATTATTTCCCCCTCCAACTCTATTTTGATTTAATCCCTGCCCTCCCCTTCACTGTTTGATCGCACAGCATTGCCCTTTGATGTGAAGGGCACTGCTTGTCACTGGCCACTCGGGTGTTTCCTTTCTTCCTGGTGATGGAATATAAATAAAGATTTATGCACCTGTTGTTCTTCACCTGCACACACGCAACATGGGTGCTGGGGAAATATAAGTACTACCGCAGTTACGGGGTAGGGGGGGGAAAACAAGAAGAAAAAAAGAAAAAGAGAAAAAAAGAGACATAGGAGCAGAATTAGGCCGATCAGCCCATCAGGTCTGCTCCACCATTCGATCATGGCTGATATATTTCTCAACTCCATGTTCCTCCCTTCTCCCTGCGACCCTTGTTCCCCTGACCAATCAAGAACCTATCTATCTCTGTCTTAAATACACTCAATGACTTAGCCTCCACAGCCTTCTGCAGTAATAAGTTTGACAGATTAACCATCTTCTGGGTGTCAAAATTTCTCCCCATCTCAGTTCTAAATGGTGTCCCTTCACTCTGAGGTTGGGTCCTAGTCTCTTCTAATAATGCAAACATCTTCTCCACGTCCACTCTATCCAGGACTCTCAGTATTCTGTAGATGTTAATCATAGACCTCTCATCTTGCTAAACTACATCGAGTACAGACCCAGAGTCCTCAACCACTCTTCATATGACATGTCCTTCATCCCCAGGTCATTCTTGGCCCCCTCCAATGCCAACATATACTTCCTTAGATATAGTGCCCAAAACTGTTCATAATATTCCAAATGTGGTCTGACCATAACCTTTTACAGCCTCTGCAATACATTTCTGCTTGTGTATTCTAGCCCTTTTGAAATGATAACTAACATTGCATCTTCCTTCCTACTGAACCTGAATGTTAACCTTAAGAGAATCATGAACTAGGACTCCCAAGTCCCTTTGTGCTTCAATCTCTGAAACCTTTCCCCATTTAGAAAGTAGTCCATACCTCTATTCTTCCTACCAAAGTCCATAATCTTGCACTTTTCCACATTGTATTTCCATCTGTCCCTTCTTTGCTCACTCTCCCAGTCTGTCCAGATCTTTCTGCAGCCTCCCCACTTCCTCAACACTATCTGTCCCTCCATCTATCCTTGAGTCATCTGCAGACTTAGCAACAACGCCCTCCGTTTCTTTATCCAGATGGTTAATGCATAACTTGAATAATTGTGGTCCCAGCCAGGATCTCTGTGGAATTCCACTAGTCATCAGCTGCCATCAAAACAGATCCCTTGGTCCCAAATCTCTGCCTTCTTCCAGTCAGCCATCCTCCATCCATCCTTATCTTATTTAGCAGCCTCCTGTGCAGCATCTTGTCAAAGGCCTTCTAGAAAGCCAAATAGATCATGTTCACTGGGTCTCCTTTGTCTAATTTGTTTGTTACCTGCTCAAAGAATCCTAACAGATTTGTCAGGGATGACCTCTGCTTGACGAGGTCATGCTGACTCAACCCTACTTTTTCATTCACTTCCAAGTACTCTGCAATCTCATCCTCAATAATGGACCCTAAAATCTTACCTCATTTCTGAAGAAGGGCTTATTTCCGAAATGTCGATTCTCTTGCTCCTCAGATGCTGCCTGGCCTGCTGTGTTTTTCCAGCACCACATTTTTCAACTCTGGTCTCCAGCATCTGCAGTCCTCACTTTCTCCTAAAATCTTACCAATGACTGAGGTAAGAAGTCAGACTAACCGGCTTGTAGTTTCTTATCTTCTGCTTCCCTTCTTTCCTAAACAGGAGGGGGTTATATTAGACATTTTCCTCTGGAAACCCTCCCTGACTCCATTGATTCCTGAAATATCACCACCAATGCCTCTACAATGTCTTCAGCTATTTCCTTCAGAAATCTGGGGTATAGTCCACTCATTCCAGGTGATTTATCCATCTTCATATGTTTCAGCTTTCCCAGTACCTTCTCCTTAGTGATGGCCACTGACTTCCCTGAAGTTCTGATATGCTGCTGGTATCTGGCACTGTGAAATCCAATGCAAAATCCCTATTCAGTCCCTCTGCCACTTCTTTGTCCTCAATTTCTGTTTCTCCAGCTTCATTTTTGTGCAGTTCAATGTCCACACTTATCTTTTAGATATCTAAAAAAACCTCTTGCAGTCTTCTTTCTCTCATGTTTCATCTTTTCCCCAGTATTGTTCTTTTCAGTTATCTTCTCCTGGTTTTAAAGACTTGGACTACTTTTCCCAGGATCACCTCTGGGTCCTATGGCCTACCTGCAGCCAGCCAGCATACCAGTTCTCCCTCCTCATCCATCCAACCCCACAATGCACCCTTTGCCTCCACCTCTCCCTCTTCACCTCATCCCCCCCACACCCCTTCCCACTCCCCCACCACACACCCCAGCCCACACCCCTCCCAATCTCATTTCTCTCTCCCACTTCCTCCCACCACACCACACCCAACCCTCACCCACCACATGCTATCTATCACCCTTCTGATCACTCCCCTCTTTCAGCTCCTTCGGACCTCCCAAAACCCCACCCTTGAGCCCCGCCACATATTCACAACTCCAACCCTTCTTCTGCCCCCCCCCCCCGACCTTGAACTGTCTGAGGTCGAATGGTCTATCCTCAGTAAAGGGCTCACGTTAGTGCTCCTCCGTCCCCACCTTAATGAATTCTGGACCCACCAAGACTTGGAGCTCTTCTTCCGCTGCCTCTACCTCCGCATCCATGCCTACTCCTTTGACAAAAACTCCAAACCTCCCTCTGAGGATCTCTTCGCTCACCTCCAACTTTCCTCCTCCACTTGGTCACCACCCACCGCCAGCCTCATACCCACCCTAGACTTCTTCATTGCAGATTGCTGACGTGACATCAACCACCTCAATTTCTCCACACTCCTCCAACCTCACCCCCTCTGAACATGCAGCATTCCACTCTCTCCGCACCAACCTCCTGTTCACCATCAAACCCGCTGACAAAGGTGGGGCAGTGGTAGTCTGGAGAATGGACCTCTATGTTGCAGGAGCTAAACGTCAACTCTCCGACACCATGTCCTACCTCCCCCTTGCCCACAACCACACCATGGCACATCAGGTCAAAATCACTCGCACTGTCCGTGACCTCACTGCCTCTGATGATCTCCCCACCACTATCTCCAAACTCATAGTCCCTAGCCCCACACTGTCCGGTTCTACCTGCTCCCTAGATCCACAAGCCCAACTTCCCCGGCCGACACATTGTCTCCATATGCTCCTGCTCCCTGAATTCATCCTGTTCAACCTCGACTCCGTCCTCTCCCCCTTGGTCCAGACACTTCCCACCTACATCCACGATACCAACCATGCCCATTTCTTCAGCAACTTCCAGTTCCCTGGCACCCAGCGCTTTATCTTCACTATGGACGTGCAGTCCTTATACACGTCCATACCCCACAAGGATGGCCTTCAGGCCCTCCGCTTCTTTCTCTCCAGCAGACCCACCTAGTCCCCCTCCACCAATACCCTCCTCCGCCTCACTGAACTCGTCCTCACCCTTAATCATTTTTTCTTTAACTTCTCCTATTTCCTCCAAATCCAGGGGTGGCCATGGGCACCCGGATAGGTCCCAGCCATGCCTACTTCTTTATCGGCTTTGCCAAACAGTCCCTCTTCAGCACCTACACAGGCACTGTGCCCCATCACCATTCCATTGATGACTGCATCGGTGCAGCATCTTGCACCCAGGCTGAATTGGAGCAGTTCATCGACTTCACCTACAACTTCCATCCCACCCTCAAATTCACTTTGTCCATCTCGGACACCTCCCTCCCTTTCTTGACCTCTCCATTTCCGTCTCTGACGACAGTCTCCAGACGGACATTTACTACAAACCCACAGACTCTCACAACTACCTGGACTACATCTCATCCCATCCAGTATCCTGCAAGAACTCCATCCTGTTTTCCCAATTCCTCCGCCTCTGCTGCATCTGCTCAGATGAAGAGACATTCCACTCCCAAGCATTCCAGATGTCCACCTATTTCAAACAATGTTCCTCCCCCCCTCTGTCATCCAGACAGCCCTCCACCGCGCCACCTCCATTCCCGTTTCACTGCTCTAAATCATCCCCCCAATGCAATAAAGACAAATCCCCCCTTGTCCTCACTTACCAACCCACCAGTCTCTGCATCCAACATATCATCCTGAAACAGGTCTGCTAACTCCAACTAGACCCCACCTCCAAGAACATCTCCTCCCCCCCCCACCCCTGTCTGCCTTTCGCAAATATTGTTTCCTTTGACAGTCCTTGGTTTGTGCCACTCTCCCCACCAAACCCCCAGAACTCCCAAGTACCTCCCCCACAACCAGAAAAGATAGAAAACCTGCTGGCACACCAACCCCCACCCCACTCCCACCTCCATCCAGGGCCCCAAACAGTCCTTCCAGGTGAGACAGACATTCACCTGTCTCTTTTCCAGCCTAGTTTACTGCATCAGGTGCTCCCAATGTGGTAAACTTAGGGAATGGTTCACCGAGCATCTCAGCTGGGCCCGCAGTTACCAGACCTCCCAGTTACCACTCCTTTCAATTCCCCCAAACACTCCCCTTCCGACATGACCATCCTTGGCTTCCTCCATTGCCACAATGAACCAAACCACAAATTGGAGGAACACCACCTCATCCTCTGCCTGGGCAGCCTACAGCCCAGAGGACTCAACATTGAGTTCTCCAATTTCAAATACTCCCACTTCCTTTCTCCTACTCACTTCCCAGCTCCTCCCCCTCCCTTCCACTACTCCCAGCCACCAACTGGATTCATTCCTCCGATCGACCAACCAGGTCATACCCCCTGCCTGTCTTCACCTATCCCCAATTCACTACCCTGCCCCCAACAATCCCTTTATCTGCAGCTCCCCTTCTACCCACCCCGAATTCTGAAGACAAGTTAGACTCAAAACATCGACTTCTCCACCTCCTGATGCTGCCTGGCTTGCTGTGTTCTCCCAGCCTCCTGCTTGTCTACCAGTTCTCTGACTTCCCATCATCTTCACCACATTGTATGCCTTTTCTTTTGCTTTTATGCTTTTCCTGACTTCTCGTGTCATCCATGGTTTCATCATCTTGCCCCTTAGTATCTTTCATCTTCCTTGGGATGAATTTCTGCTGTGCCTCCTGCATTACCCCCAGACAACCCTGTATTTGCTGCTCCCCCATCTTCCCTGCTGGGGCTCCCTTCCAATCAACTCTGGCCAGCTCCTCCCTCTTGTCTTTATAGTTGCCTTAACTCAATTGTAATACCATTACGATCTGATTCCAACTTCTCCCTCTCAAGCTGCAGAATGCATTCTATCATATTATGGTCACTGCTCCCTAGGGGTTCCTTCACATTAAGCTTTCTAATCAAGTCTGCCTCATTACCCATCACCAAATCCAGAATTACCTGTTCTCTCAGGGGCTTGACCACGAGCAGCTCCAATAAACTATCTCATAGACATTCCATGAATTATTTTTCTTGGGATCTGCAACCAACCTGATTTTTTCCAGTCCTCCTGCATGTTGAAGTCCTCCATGATTATTGTAATAGCGCCTTTCTTACATGTCTTTTCTATCTCCTAATTTATTTTCTTCCCCACATCCTGACTCCTGCTAAGAGGCCTGTACATAACTCCCATCAGGGTCTTTTTTCTTTTGAAGCTGCTGAATTCTTCCCACAGATTCTATGCCTTCTGACTCTATATCACTTCTTGCTTTCGATGTAATTTCAATTCTTACTAACATGGGAAATCCGCCTCCTCTCTCCATCTGCCTGTCCTTGCGATAGGATGTGTATCCTGGGATATTTAGTTCCCAGCCCAGATCCCCTTGCACACTGTAATACCCACAACATTGTACATGCCAATTTCAGTCTGCAGTACAAACTCATTTACCTTGTTTTGTCTCCTTCATGCATTTAAGTACAACATGCTTAGACTGCACTCCCCCCCTTCTCATAGTTGTCCCCTGATCTGCTGTGTCTGAAGTTCGATTCCTGACCCTTTCCGTACTCTCTGTCCTATCGCTGGTGCTGGAAATTTTAATAACCTCTGCTGAGCCGTCCCCCACTTTATCCATCACTTCCCATGCAACTGAAGCTTCTGCTCCCCACCCACTCTATTTAGCTTAAAGCCCTGTCCAGTCACATGATTTGCCAGGTGTCTGGTCCCAGCATGATCCAGGTGGAGCCTGTACAATGAGAACATCTCCCTCCTTTCCTCAGTATTGCTACAAATGTCCCATGAATTCAAACCTATTTTTCCCACGCCCAATCATTGAGCCACATAGTTACCTCTATAATCTTGTTGGCATTGTGCCAATTTACTCCTTGCCCAGGTAGTAAGATTATTACTTAGAGATTGTTACCTTTTTGATAATGCTTGTTAATTTAGCCTCTCTTTCTACCTATACCGTTAGTACATACGTGGACACAACTGAATCTTTCCCCTCCTCCTTCAAGTTCCAGCCCAGATGAGATATCCTGAACCCAGGCACCAGGCAGGCAACATAGTCTTTGGGTCTCTCAATTCTGGCCACAGAGAACAGTGCCTATTCCCCTAACTATACCATCCCTGATTACAACTACACTTCTCTTTTCTCCCAGCTCTTAAACAGCTCATGAAGTCAGAAGTGGATATGGTCACTGATAATTGTGCAATGTTCAATCACCATTTGTGATTCCTCAGAATCTAAGGTAGTCCATGTCTAAATGCAGCAAGATCTGAACAACTTCCAGATTTGGGGTGACAAGTGGCAAGTATCATCCACACCACACACTGTCAGACAATGACCATGTCCAACAAGAGAATCCAACCATAGCTCCTTGATACTGAATGGTATAACCATCACTAAATCCCCCAGTAATAGTATCCTGGGGGTTTCTATTGTGATGATGCTGCTTCTTTAATAAAGTTAAGCTGTCATAGAGTCATAGAGATGTGCAGCACAGAAACAGAGCTTTCGGTCTAACTCATCCATGCCGACCAGATATCCCAACCCAATCTAGTCCCACCTGCCAGCACCTGGCCCATATCCCTCTAAACCCTTCCTATTCATATACCCATCAAATGCCTTTTAAATGCTGTAATTGTACCAGCCTCCACCACTTCCTCTGGCAGTTCATTCTATACACGTACCACCCTCTGTGTAAAAAGGTTGCCCCTCTCACCCTGAACCTATGCTCTCCTGTTCTGGACTCCCCCTCCCCAGGGAAAAGACCTTGTTTACTTATCCTATCCATGCCCCTCATGATTCTATAAACCTCTTTCAGGTCATCCCTCAGCCTTCAACGCTCCAGAAAAAACAGCCTCAGCCTATTCAGCCTCTCTCTAAAGTTCAAATCCTCCAACCCAGACAACATCCTTAGAAGTCTTTTCTGAACACTTTCAAGTTTCACAACATCCTTCCAATAGGAAGGAGACCAGAATTGTATGCAATATTCCAACAGTGGCCTAATCAATGTCCTGTACAGCTGCAACATGACCTCTCAACTCCTGTACTCAGTACTCTGACCAATAAAGGAAAGCATACCAAACGCCTTCTTCACTATCCTATTTACTTGTGACTCTACTTTCAAGGTGCTATGAACCTGCACTCCAGGGTCTCTTTGTTCAACAACATTCCCTAGGACCTTACCATTATGTGTATAAGTCCTGCTAAGATTTGCTTTCCCAAAATACAGCATCTCGCATTTATTTAAATTAAACTCCATCTGCCACTCCTCATCTGATCAAGATCCCGTTATAATCTGAGGTAACCCTCTTCACTGTCCACTACACCTCCAATTTTGATGTCATCTGCAAACTTACTAAATATACCTCTTATGCTCAGATCCAAACAATTCATATGAATGACAAAAAGTAGAGTTCTTAAGTTTTTCTCAAGAGGCATTGTAAACTGCAGAGGTTCTGACTTGTCTGGAATTTGGGGTCTTTGCTTTTGGTAACAGATACTACCCAAGGCAACAATCAGGGAAAAGGCCTTTAGGTTTTTTTCGAAACAGTTGTCCAATGATAGGGGAGTGGCCGGTTCTCCCAGTTCAGGAATTTTTCTCGTTTGGTTTAGTTTTAGTTGGGGACCCGGAGAAACAGCTGCAGTGAAACGTTTCCATGCTTCAGCAAATGATCCTGGCTGATTCTGTCTCTGTCTGACATCTCCCCTGTAAGAACCTGTGATGGAATTTACCTTTTTGCCAAAGGGTGTGTTTATGAGATGTTGCAGGGAATCACAACAGCTCTTTGTGAAATTGCAGGGGATATCATGGCGGTCAGGTTTTCAAATTATAGTTATTCTAAATTCTGTTTTATTTGAAGCCAAGGAGTTTGACCAGTTGCATCACTCTTGGGATATCCACTTACATCTGCCTGAAACAGCTAAAGCTGTGTAGGATCTGGGCTACCTTCTTAAAATGTATTGTGGGGGTCTGGCCTCGTCCATAACATTATTGATCAGGAACTGAACTGGACTAACTATATAAATATAGTGGCTACAAGATCAGGTTAATGTCTAGGAATCTTGCAGCAAGTAACTCCCCTCCATAATCTCCAAAACAAGGCACAATGTGATGGAACATTCCTGATTTGCCCAAATGAGTGCAGCTTCAACAACACTCAAGAAAAATGATATCATCCAAGCCAAGCCAGACCACTCAATGGCATCACATCCACAAGCATCCATTCTTTCCACCACCCTTCCACCACCAATTGTCAGTAGCAACAGTATCTACAGGATGCAGCAATTCAAATTCACAAAGGCTCCTTGGATGGTACCTTCCAAACCAATGATCACTTACAGTCACAAGAACAAGGGCAGCAATTCCCCTCCAAGCCACTGACCATCCAATATATCTTGTAACTTCAATGTTGTTGGGTCAAAATCCTGGAACTCCCTCCCTAATAGCAGATATACTAATGGAGTGCCTCAGGGTATGGTGCGGGGCCCATTGCTGTTTGTCATCTACATCAATGATTTGGACGAGAATGTACAATGCAGATGACACTAAAATAGGAGATATCATGGACAGTGAGGAAGGTTATCAGAAATTGCAGCAGGACCTTGATCAGCTGGGGAAGTGGGTCAAGAAGTGGCAAATGAAGTTTAATATAGATAAGTGTGAGATGCTGCATTTTAGAATATCAATTCTAAGCAGGTGTTTCATGGTGAATAGTAGGACCTTAAGGAGTGTTGTGGAACAGAGGGACCTTGGAGTTCATGTGCACGGTTCTCTGAAAGTGGAGTCACAGATAGACAGGGAAGTGAAGAAGGCTTTTGGCACACTGGCCTTCATCAGTCAGGGCATTGAGTATAGAAGTTGGAAAGTTATGTTGCAGTCGTACAGGACATTGGTGAGGCCGCACTTGGAGTATTGTGTTCAGTTTTGGTTATCTTGCTATAGGAAAGATGTTATTAATTTGGAAAGAGTGCAGAAGAAATTTAGAAGGATGTTGCCAAGACTCAACAGTCTGAGTTATAGGGAGAGGTTGGACAAGTTAGGACTGTTTCTTTAAAGTGTGGGAGACCGAGGGGGGGGGTGGGGGTGGGGGATCTTATAGAAGTGTGGAACATCATGAGAGGCATGGATAGGGTGAATGCACTGTCTTTTTTCCCCCAGGATTGGGGAATTGAGGACCAGAGGGAATCAGTTTAAGATTAGAGGGGAAAGGATAAAAGGGAAGCTGAGGGGCAACGTTTTTACACAGAGGATGGTACGCAAATGGAATGAGCTGCCAGCAGAAGTGGTTGAGGTGGGTACATTAACATCATCTAAGAGGCATTTGGACAAATACATGAATAGGAAAGGTTTAGAAGGATATGGGCCAAGTACAGTGAAATGGGGTTAACGTAGATGGATATTTTGGTCGGTATGGACCAGTTTGGGCGAAAGGGCATGTCTCAGTGCTCCATGACTCTATGAGTCTACTGAGTGATTCACCACCATCTTCTAAGGACAACTAGAAATGGGCAAGAAATGCTGGCCAGCCAGTGACACCCACATCACAAGCAAATTTTAAAAACTGTAACCACAGCCTGTCAACCTTTAAAAATAAACACTGATCAACTTACCAGTGCAGATTTTCACAGGGAGGAGAAAGTGAGGACTGCAGATGCTGGAGATCAAAGTCGAGAGTGTGATGCTAGAAAAGCACAGCAGGTCAGGCAGCGACGAGGAGCAGGAGAATCGACGTTTCGGGCGGGAGCCTTGACGTTTCAGGCAGGAACCCTTCATCAGGAAAAAATGTTGTTTCTCAGAGTTGCATAGCCTGAGCTTATTGCAAGAATCACCAAAAACTGCTGGCATCTGATTGGCTGGCAGTTTCTGGCAGGGAAAGACTTCAGTGTGGGGTTCAGTGATACACCAAGAGGTCCCAACCACTGGTCAACTCTGAGTGTCTGACCGGTGCTTGATCCAATGGGGTTTCTCACTGGTTGGGGTAATGTATTAGTCACCCCTGAAGGTGCTCACCATTATACCCAGAGCTGAGAACGCTAAATCAGCCATTACTTATTTTCAGTACATTCTCACAACATTGCTACATGAGCACCCCTCCCCCTTTGTCTGTTAAGGATAAATTCCTTTGCAACATCAGATTTGAATTTTCAAGAAAAGAATCTGTAACTGGGAGGTTTTGACAATAGTGATCTTTGCTCATTTTGAAAAGCTACTTAAATAGTCAAGAGACCAGACTGCTGAATCCTGTAACAGGATGTGTATTTTCCCAATGCCAATGGGTTTATTCTTTAGCAACCGTTAATGAGCAGTATGTTTAACTCTGTTACTAACATAATTCTGACAGGGAATGTTCTTGTCCATTTATAGATGGAAATATCAGTACAATTAGGCACAAACTTTAAGTGTTTTCATTTTGAATGCACTGCTCTGAATTACAGGAAATCTTTCTCCCAGACAGACTGGGAGTGCCCTTAAAAGTTTTTGACCTTAAATAATACTAACGTGAAAATTTGTTTCTTTGCTTTGATGCCTAAGTACATGTCAGACTAATTCTAGCTTCTGATTCTACATTTCTGATTATGATTTCATTTACTGTTAAGCTCACAGTAAGGTAGGTTTGTTGGTGATGGGAGGGCTTATGCTGAATTTTTTCATTCGATGTCAGTATTGAACACCCTGGATTAGGACCAGTACAGGACAGATGTAGAGCTCAAAGCTCTCTTTGTGAAGTACAAACAAGGTGCTAACACGCTCATGTCAGTTGAATACCCCTGAACCTGCAATTTGCCCTGAATAAATGGTCCATTTTTATTATGTGTTATTGTAGGAATTTGATCAACCTTGCCTAAGACTCTGGCAGCTAACATCAACAATAAAGAAACTTGCATTTATTTAGTGCCCTTCACATAATTAATTAGCTCAAGGAATTTCACAACAGCGTTCTTCAGCTATCTGCCTGAAGGCGGATACAACCACACCACAATGATGTTAACCACAGGAAAATGAGGAGGCAGGACCCAAACAGGGATCAGAACTCCTGTCAGCCATGTTAGGAGCCCTGTTTTGTTGGCATCAATCTAATCAACAGTAGTCATAATACAACCAAATCTATCCCAAGGAATGTTCTGGAAACATGTACTTTAATGCGATCTGGAGCCACGGTAGAAGCTCCAACGATTGACTAGGAATCTCTCCTACTCCTAACGCCTACCATTGTGTGTGTGTGTGAGTCAGATTTACAGGTCAATACTCAACCTGTTTGATCACATGGTAAACACACCTTTCTTGGCCACAAAGTCCTGAGTAGAACCTGAGGTGTCTGCTTCAGTGCCACGCGACCACTTTGCCAGAGCCATGTAAGCGCTTGCTAAGACAGACTGTTCCGATGTTGGTGAAATTCATCCATTTTCAGTGAGTGAAGTTCCAGCCCGCTGTCCATTTTCTGGAGTTCTCAGGTCAAACATTGATGAGAAGTCTGCTAGCGTAACAAAGGGATGCCTGATGCCAACCTGACAGAAGAAAAGCACAACACATATGCAGCCAGGAGTGAGACAGGGTTACCCCAGCCTTGCCTAGGATCTCAGTAATAGAATCAGAACAGTAAAAATGAGGAATTAAAAACAATAAAAAGCACTGTTGCACAAAACAATCTTTTAAAGAAGTTTTTAGGGAAATTTTGTATCCTCATTCATTTTGGACATTTTGGGAATTAATGTGTTTCTAATGAAATATAGTAGCCTACAGAATATAAAAAATTAGTTAAGTTAATGCTTTGGAAACTTCCACCTGACAGCAAATTTTCAGAGTTCAATAAATGCCTCCTGATTGCCCCCAACTATGACAGACTGCTGTTTAGCTGGAGTGGGAGTTCTAACTGACTTGGGACTGAAGTTAGTTTTGTTGAGTTCCCAGTGGATGTGTATGCACAACGTTGAACTATTTCTTATCTCCAACTCAAGTTCTCATTGGTGAAATATTCTGTTCCTAACCCTATCTCCATGACTACAACTGTGTTGAATCCCTTTGTTTTTATTTGCATCCTGAAAATTGTCACAAAGATGACAATGTTTTGGACTTTGAATGTTCTCTACTTTGAACATGTCAGCAATCTAATGATGTAGGGTCGGCACAATATTCCCTCTGATTTCTGAGTTATTTTTAAAATACCTTAAAATCATACACACTTAACTGCAAGGGAAGAGCAATTTCCTTCAGTTTATATGGAGCCAACTGTGACTCATATCCAGTACAATGCTAATAACCCGTCCGAGTAATACACAAACAACTTTCGTTGATTAAAATGTTCTAACAGCATCCATATTTGGTATTAACAAAATGATTATCATTCCACTGACTGATTAGCACAGTAAAGTTCATGTTTTGATCCTTGGATTACAGAGTTCACTGTAGAACTCACTGTAATCCCAAGCTCCAAAAGGCGAGTTCACTTCATATCAATGGAAGTTATTGTGATCACATATTTTTGAAGATTTAAGCCTGATTCAGTGCAGTTTATCCACCAAAAGAATGAGATAGGAGGAATGAGAAAAATTCATTCCATTAAAACCCTCACCTATGCTTGTGTTGCTTCCACATTCAACTGTTCTGTGCTCTCATGGTTGACTCCTATCTTTGGCTCTCAAACCTGAGGTTATGTTAAACACCACTGTCCATTCCTCTCCAACACTTAAATTGTAAGTCCTGCTTACAATTTCTATATTGGCTCCTGACACCAATACATCATTTAAATTTCTTTGCAGAACTTGTGTACTACAAGTTCCTAAATGCAATTTGTAATTTAACTAAAAGCCTTTTTGAAACTTGATTGGAAGGATATAGCTATCCAAATGGCCTGCCCTTGACCAGAATCCTACTTTTTTTCTTTTTAAGTGTGAACCAAACTCCTTTTGAAAGGTATAGTTGAATTTATTTTTTTCAGCTGTGCATTTCAGATCGTGGCCACTTGCTATGTGAAATATTGTTTAACTACCCTCTTTTTTGCCATTTACCTTAAATCTATGTCCTCTTATTAAGGACTGCACCCAGGAAAACTTAACAGCGAAATTCACAACTGAACTTGGAGGAACCTGTTTGGGAGAGGTTACAGCACAGAAACAGATGAGTGTGCAATTTTAAGTGTAGCCTTGCTGTAAATCTACAATAGTGAGTAGAGTTGGTTCTTTCTTGATTATATGTTTCATTGAGATCTATCTCTTGATTAAATTTCAAAAATATAAGCCATAAGTATTAAGTTAGTCTGGAGCAATTTGTAGAGTATTAAGACAGTGCTAATTTCTGGATCTGTAGATTGGAAGGAGCAAAATTGGCCTAGAATAGAGTGATATGCTCTTCTTGTCAGATGTGGGAGTTTCGAGAGACTTTACATTTTACTGAGGATTATATCCGCAATAAATGTCGTTGGTTGCGAATCCTATCAAAACGAATGGATCTGTTAGAGGAGCGACAGTTAGAGGCAATGAGGAGTTTACAAAGGTAGAGGGTATGATGGATGGCAGTTATAGGAAGGGAGAAAAGCTGCAGATACAGTCACATAGATGGGTTAACTCCAGGATAGGTAAGAGAGGTAGGCAGGTGCTGCAGAGTCTTCTGTGGCTATCCCCATTTTAAACAAGTATGTTGTTTTGAAAAATGTAGGGGGAAGATGGATTATCAGGGGAATGAAACACATAAAGCCAAGTTTCTGATTTTGAGACTGTTTCTCACGTAATGAGGGGTACGTTGGATTACAAGTGATCGACTGTGATAGGGGACTCACTCTAGACCGAGGCACGGACAGACGTTTCTGCAGCCAGCAGCGAAAAATCAGAATGGTGTGTTGCCTCCATGCTGCCAGAATCAAGGATGTCTCAGAGAGGATGCAGGATGTTCTCAAGGGTGAGAGGAACCAGCAGGAGGTCATTGTACACATTGGAACCAATGACAGATGAAGAGAAAAGAATTAGATTCTGAAGGGAGAATATAGAGAGTTAGGTAGGAGTTTAAAAAGGAGGTCCTCGAGAGTAGTAATATCTGGATTACTCCCAGCGCTACGAGTAGTGAGGATAGGAATAGGAGGATAGAGCAAATGAATGCATGGCTGAGGAGCTGGGGTATGGGAGAAGGATTCACATTTTTGGATCATTGGAATCTCTTCTGGGGTAGAAGTGACCTGTGCAAGAAGGACGGATTGCACCTAAATTGGAAGGGGACTAATATACCGGCAGAGATTTGCTAGAACTGCTCGGGAGGATTTAAACTAGTAAGGTAGTGGGGAGGGGGGTGGGACCCGGGGAGATAGTGAGGAAAGAGATCAATCTGAGACTGGTACAGTTGAAAACAGAAGTGAGTCAAACAGTCAGGACAGGCAGGAATGAACCAGAGAACAAGGTAGGTCTGATAAATTAAACTGCATTAATTTCAATGCAAGGGGCCTAACATGGGAGGCAGATGAACTCAGGGCATGGTTAGGAACATGGGACTGGGATATCATAGCAATTACTGAAACATGGCTCAGGATGGACAGGACTGGCAGCTTAATGTTCCAGGATGCAAATGCTACAGGAAAGATAGAAAGGGAGGCAAGAGAGGAGGGGGAGTGGTGTTTTTGATAAGGGATAGCATTACAGCTGTACTGAGGGAGGATATTCCCGGAAATACACCCAGGGAAGTTATTTGGGTGGAACTGAGGAATAAGAAAGGGATGATCACCTTATTGGGATTGTATTATGGACCCCCTAATAGTCAGAGGGAAATTGAGAAACAAATGTGTAAAGAGATTTCAGTTATCTGTAAGAATGATAGGGTGGTTACAATAGGGGATTTTAATGTTCCAAACATAGACTGGGACTGCCATAGTGTTAAGGGTTTAGATGGAGAAAAATTTGTTAAGTGTGTATAAAAATATTTTCTGATTCAGTATGTGAATATACCTACTAGAGAAAGTGCAAAACCTGACCTACTCTTGGGAAATAAGGCAGGGCAGGTGACTGAGGTGTCAGTGGGGGAGCACTTTGGGGCCAGCGACCATAAATCTATTAGTTTTAAAATATGATTTGGAGATGCCAGAGAAAGTATATTCCTGTTAGGGTGAAAGGAATGGCTGGTAGGTATAGGGAATGCTGGATGACTAAAGAAATTGAGGGTTTGGTTAAGAAAAAGAAGGAAGCACATGTCAGTATAGACAGGATAGATCAAGTGAATCCTTAGAAGAGGCTTTATGTGTTTCATTCCCCTGATAATCCATCTTCCCCCTACATTTTTCAAAACAACATACTTGTTTAAAATGGGGATAGCCACAGAAGACTCTGCAGCATCTGCCTACCTCTCTTACCTATCCTGGAGTTAACCCATCTATGTAAAGGCATTAGGAGTATACTTAAGATGGAAATCAGGAGGGCAAAAAGGGGACATGAGATAGCTTTGGCAAATAGGGATACAGAGAATCCAAAGGGTTTTTAGAAATACATTAAGGACAATAGGATAACTAGGGAGAGAATAGGGCCCCTCAAAGATCAGCAAGGCGATCTTTGTGTGGAACCGCAGGAGATGGGGGAGATACTAAGCTAGTATTTTGCATCAGTTTTTACTGTGGAGAAGGACATGGAAGATACAGAATGTGGGAAACAGATGGTGACATCTTGAAAAATGTCCATATTACAGAGCAGGAAGTGCTGGATGTCTTGAAATGCATAAAAGTGGATAAATCCCCAGGATCTGATCAGGTGTACCCTAGAATTCTGTGGGAAGCTAGGGAAGTGATTGCTGGGCCTCTTGCTGAGATAATTGTATCATCGATAGTCACAGGTGAGATGCCGGAAGACTGTAGGTTGCTGCCACTCTTTAAGAAAGGTAATAAGGACAAACCAGGGGACTATCGACCAGTGAGCCTGATGTTGGTGGTGGGTAAGTTATTGGAGGGAATCCTGAGGGACAGGATGTACATGTATTTGAAAAGGCAAGGACTGATTAGGGATAGTCAACATGGCTTTGTGTGTGGGAAATCATGTCTCACAAACGTGATTGAGTTTTTTGAAGAAGTAACAAAGAGGATTGATGAAGGTAAAGTGGTAGATGTGATCTATGTGAACTTCAGTAAGGCATTCGACAAAGTCCATGGGACACTGGTTAGCAAGGTTAGATCTCATGGAATACAGGGAGAACTCGCCATTTGGATACAGAGTCGTGAGTGTGGTGCTGGAAAAACACAGCAGTTCAGGCAACATCTGAGGAGCAGAAGCGTCGACACTTCGGGCAAAAGTCCTTCATCAGGAATGAGGCTGTGAGCCAAGGGGGTGGTTAGATAAATGGGAGGAGGGTGGGGCTGGGGGAAAGGTAGCAGAGAGTGTGATAGGTAGGTGAGGGTAGGGGTGAAGGTGATAGGATGGTGAGGAGACTGAAGCAGATAGGTGAGAAAGAAGATGGACAGGTAGGACAAGTCATGAGGGCAGTGCCTTCCAAACACATGGGAGGGGAAATTGTGGTCTTTAAAGAAGGAGGCCATCTGGTGTTTTCTGTGGTGGAACTGGTCCTCCTGGGAGCAGATGAGGCAGAGGCAGAGGAATTGGGAATAAGGGATAAGGACGACCGGTTCCTTGTTCCCAGGACGACCAGTTCTACCACAGCCTCCACCTCCATTGCATCTGCTCCCAGGACGACCAGTTCCACCACAGATCACACCAGATGGCCTCCTTCTTTAAAGACTGCAAATTCCCTTCCCAAGTGGTTGATGATGCCCTCCTGCGCATCTCATCCATTTCCCACACCTATGCCCTCAGACCCCACTCCCTCCAACTGCAACAAGGACAAAACCCCCCTGGTCGTCACCTTCCATCCCATCTATCTCTGTATACATCGCATCATGCTCCGCCATTTCCGCCACCTACAAACAGATCCCACCACCAGAGATATATTTTCCTCCCCACCCCATCCACTTTCTGCAAAGACCATTCCCCCTGCGACTCCCTTGTCAGGTCCATGCACCCCCCCAAACCAGCCTCCCCTACTGGCACTTTCCTCTGCCACCACAGGAATTGCAAAACCTGTGCCCTCACCTTGACCCTCACCTCTGTCCAAGGCCCCAAAATGCCTTCCACATCCACCAGGGTTTCACCTGCACTTCCACGCATGTCATTTATTGTATCCATTGCTCCCGATGCAGTCTCCTCTACACTGAGGAGACTGGACGCCTACTCGCAGAGCACTTCAGAGAACATCTCAGGGACACCTGCACCAATCAACCCCACTGCCCCTTGGCTAAACACTTCAACTCCCCCTCCCACTCTGCCGAGGACATGCAGGTCCTGGGCCTGCTCCATCGCCACTCCCTAACCACCTGATGCCTGGAGGAAGAACATCTCATCTTCCGCCTTTGGACCCTCCAATCCCAGCATCAATGTGGATTTCACCAGTTTTTTCATTTCCCCTCCCCCTTATCCCCGATCCAACCTTCCAACTTGGTAGCCCCCCATGACATGTCCTACCTGTCCATTTTCCTTCTCACCTATCCGCTCCACCCTCCTCTCTGACCTATTACCATTACCCACCCTCCATCTACCTATCGCATTCCCAGCTACCTCATCCCCCCCAGCCCCACCCTACTCCCATTTATCTCACCACCCCACGGCTCACAGCCTCATTCCTGATGAAGGGCTTTTGCCTGAAACATTGATTCTCCTGCTCCTCGGATGCTGCCTGACCTGCTGTGCTTTTCCAGCATCTGCAGTCCTCACTTTCACCATTTGGATACAGAACTGGTTCAAAGGTAGAAGACAGAGGGTGGAGGGATGCTTTTCAGATTGGAGGCCTGTGACCAGTGGAGTACCACAAGGATTGGTGTTGAGTCAACTACTTTTCGTCATTTATAAAAATGATTTGGATGTGAACATAGGAGGTACAGTTAGTAAGTTTGCAGATGACACCAGAAATGGAGGTGTAGTGGACAGCGAAGTAGGTTAACTCAGATTACAATGAGATCTTGATCAGATGGACCACTGGGCTGAGGAGTGGCAGATGGAGTTTAATTTAGATAAATGTGAGGTGCTGTATTTTGGGAAAGTCAGTTTAGCAGGACTTATACACTTAATGGTAAGGTCCTAGGGAGTGAATAAAGGGACCTTGGAGTGCAGGTTCATAGGTCCTTGAAAGTAGAGTCGCAGGTAGATAGGATAGTGAAGAAGGCGTTTGGTATGCTTTCCTTTATTAGTCAGAGTATTGAGTATAGGTCTTGGGAGGTCACATTGCAGCTGTAGAGGAGATTGGTTAGGTCACTTTTGGAATATTGCATGCAATTCTGGTCTCCTTCCTATTGGAAGAATGTTGTGAAACTTAAAAGGACGTTCAGAAAAGATTTACAAGGATGTTGCCAGGGTTGGAGGATTTGAGCTATAGGGAGAGGCTGAATAAGCTGGGACTGTTTTCTCTGAAGCATCAGAGGCTAAGGGATGACCTTATAGAGGTTTATAAAATCATGAGGAGCATGGATTGGATAAATAGACAAAGTGTTTTCCCTGGTGTCGGGGAGTCCAGAACTAGAGAGCATAGGTTTAAGATGAGAGGGGAAAGATATAAAAGAGACCTAAGGGGTAACTTTTTCATATAGGGGGTGGTATGTGTATGGAATGAGCTTCCAGAGGAAGTGGTGGAGACTGGTACAATTGCGACTTTTAAAAAGCATCTAAATGGGTATATGCATAGGAAGTGTTTAGAGGGATATGGACCAAGTGCTGGCAAATGGGACTTGATTAGGTTGGAATACCTGGTTGGTATGGATGAGTTGGACTGAAGGCTCTGTTTCCGTGCTGTACATCTCTGTGACTCTACCAACTTCCCCGTTTGTGGAAACAACGTTTGCTTATCTATTCTATCAAATACCCTCAAATTTTCTCCTAAATCTCTCTTTCATGTACTCTTCTGAGGAGAGTATTGCCATATGCTAGATTTCATTGCTTCATTATCACAATGCATATTTTTATTGTTCACTTTTATGGCTTGAAGTCATTTTGTGTTGTCACTGTGCCAGTGGCTAGGAAGAGCTGTATTCCCCATTTGTGGAGAACATTTTCCATCATGTTAGGCTTTCGCTGACTTTGGATAAAACAAATTGTCAGTATAAAAAGTAACAAAGGAGGGAAAAATTAGATTATGAAAGAAAGCTGGCTGGAAATATAAAAACAACTGGTAAGAACTTGCATAAATATTTTAAAAAGAATTAACACAGTGAGTTTTGGACTCATAGCAATTGCATCTAGCAATTAATAATGGAAAATGAAAAGAGGCAGATAATTTGTATAAGTATTCAGTACAGAAGCTATTTCTGAAACATTCAGAAAAAACTTTAAATCAGAAATGAAAGGAAGGGGGGAAATTTAGGAAATTAGAATCACTGGGAAAATGGTACCAAGGAAGTTGTTGGAGCTTCAGCTTGACAAGTTCTTGTCTGTTAGATCTTACATGTTTTAAAAGAAGTGAGTGGTGAGTTAATTGATGCCTTTCTAAAATTCCCTGGATTCTGGAAAGATTCTACTCAATCGATGGCTAGCAAATGTAACTCCTTTATTCAAAAAGGAAGAAAGACCAAAAGCTGGAATCAATTAGCTTAACATTTGTCAGAGGGAAAGTGTTTGTTGTTATGAAAGTTGCTACTGCAGGGCACTTCAAAAAAAAAACACAAAGAAATCAGGCTGTAAACATGGTTTTGTATAAGGGAAGCCATTGCCTTGTTTAACCAACATATCGGAGTTTTTTGAAGTAGTAACATGGGTTGTGATAAAGACGAACTGATGGGTGTACTATACTTGGATTTCCAAAATGCATTTGATAATGTATTAAGTTGCAAAACATGAAGGCTCATGGTGTAGCAGATCACATATTTGCATGGATACCTAAAAGGACACAGGCCAGAAGCATAAAAGGGTCATTTTCTTCATGTCTGATCAAGAGTCATCTAGATTTGAAACATTTGCTTGCTCTCTGTCCACAGATGCTGCCTGACCTGCTATGATTTCCAGCCTTTTTTGTTTTCAGGTCATTTTAGAATGGATTAGATTAGATTAGATTTCCTACAGTGTGGAAACAGGCCCTTTGGCCCAACCAGTCCACACCGACCCTCTGAAGAATAACCCACCCAGACCCATTTCCTAATGCACCTAACACAATGGTCAATTTAACATGGCAAACTCATCTGCAAATCATTGGATTCTTGTTAGGTGAGCCATGGGTATCAGTGCTGAAACCTCAACTTCTAAATTACTTCTTAGGTGAAACTACCAAAGGTATTATGACTAACATTTCTGATGACACAAAGGGAAATAAGAAGTAAGTTATGAAGAGAAGGCAAGGAAGCTACTAAAAGATAAAGTCAAGTTCAGTGAGTGGCGAAAAATCTGGCAAATTGAGTTCAATGCGCAGAAACATAAAACTGTCCATTTTAGCAGTAACAACGTAGAAAAAAGCAAATTATCTCAATGTTAAGAGATTGCAAAGCTCTGAGATGCAGAGCAATCTGGGTGGTCTAGTGCATGAATCACAAAAGGCTAATTTGCAAGAACAGCAAGTAATCTTTTGTTTAAAAGAGTAGAATCATTGTTTATTGTGAAGGGAATTGAATGCAAAAGTAGAGAGGTTATGCTTCAATTGCACAGAACATTGGTGAGACTGTGTCTGGATTGCTGTGTACAGTATTGGTTTCCCTAGTTAATGAAAGATGAAAAATAAACTGGAAGCATTTCAGAGAAAGCTAACTAAATTAACAACCAAAATGGGTGACTTGTCTTGTGAGGAAAGGGTGGACAGTCTGGACTTGTATCTGTTGGTACTTGGTAGAGTAAGATTCAGAAGACTTCAATGAAATACACAAGGTGCTGAGGGGTCTTGGCAGAGAATGTATTTCCCCTTGTGAGAAAATCTAGAGCCGGGGGTCACCATTTTTAAAAAAAAGGGTCAGTTCTTTAAGACGGAGATGAGGCATTTTTTTTTTTCTCTGAGGGTCATAAAACCTTAGGAACTCTATTCCCCAAAACGTGATTGAAAAAGAATCTTTGAATATTTTTAAGGCAAAGATAAATATGCTCTTAGTAAGCAAAGGTGTGAAAGGTTGTCAGGGGTAGGTGGGATTGTGGAAATCATCAGCCATGACCTTATTAAATGGCTGAGCAGCCTCAAGGGATCAAATGGATTACTCATGTTCCTAACTTATTTGTTCAATTCATTCAAATTTGGTCACCTCCAAATCATTTTTAGCCTTTATTTCACATCCTGCAAGCTAAGTGTAATTTTTCATTAGCTTGTCGTCAGTGTTTTCATTCCTAGAGTACTTTGCCTTCTGGGATCCTGCTTTGTATCAGAGCACACTGATGGTGTCAGTCTTGCATGTCAACTGAGTTGTGGAGACTCAATACACTCTATTGTGAATGTGGACCCACAGAATAAACAACAAAACTGGTAGCTATCAGTACTCTCACTGCATCTTGACAGGGTGCTTGGTGTAGGGCATCAAGCTGTGTATAGACCAAGTGTCACTACATAATCCCTGGTGTTGCGAAGGATGGGACTGGCCTTGTTGCTGCAGAATGCTCCAGGTAGTTGGACAGTTCTGTATCACCTGTCTTTCATGGAGAAACCTGCAAAGAAAAACACCTCTCACCACCCGTCCATCAGGAAGTGGTCAGCACATAGCATCCTTGACACCCTGCAGGGAAAATGAAAGGGTGGATCCAGTCGGGTTTTTTCCTGTTCAAATGGTCAAAGTCATTTGACAGAATGCCTAATCACCACAACTTTCTAACAAGCAACAAGACATCGCTTGACTGGTGGTCAGTATGGCACCATCTGTGAGATCCTTCATCTATGCAGTCGGTCTGTGCCACCTCACATTGCCCTCGAAGTAACTGCAGGGTGGTTGAGACTCTTACACGTCTCTTGCTAGAATGTGCCTTTTTAAAAGATGTCTGGAGAGAAATGATTTTTGTGGCGGTTTGTCCCGAGCAGTTCCATGATGTGGGACTCTGAGCTCAACAGTCTGTTCCCCTGGACAAACTCTGAGACAAACATCAACTGCGCCTGTAGGACCATCAACTCAGTGAATCTGCCCAAAACTTGTTGGTCTTCCAGAACAAGAAGTTGACCTCGAACGAGTATGGCAGACTGGCACATTCCAAGATCCGGGACGACGTGCTGAGGGACACACTGAAGCTTGGGGCAGCTGACAGCAAAGCTCAGTGGGGAAAGACTGCTGTCTGACAGCTTCCTGCTGAAGGTAGGTGGGGATCCATTCAGTTATCAGACTCCCCAATATCTCAATGTGTATAAATATAATCTTGTAAATATGCCTCAATGTATGTAAATATAACCTTGTATGCGTAAGAGATGCTTTAGGTTTGTTGGGATAGAGTCAAACTCAAATGGTTGATTGTTTACTTGACATACTCCACAGACCCAACAGCATTGGTGACAATGTATATATATACAATAAGAGATTTTTTATGAATAAAGTATATTTTGAAATTTTAATAAAATGCAATTGAACCAGTAGGTTTCTCATTTTCTTTCTCCAGGCTCCATCAATATCATAGAATCATAGAATGAAACGGCAAGGGCAGATGCAGTTATGCCCATTTTGCTGGTGCTAGCTTTTTGGTAGAGTGCCCCAGTTAGTCCCACTCCTGTTCTTGATATGTAGCCCTGTCAATACTTGTTTCCACTCTGCGTCTGAAGTATTACGACTGAAACTGCTTTCACCACCATTTCAGACAGCGAATTCCAGCTCACTGTAGAAACGAAAGAATGTTTCTTCATATCGTTTCTCTTCCTTTTGGCAATCACCTTACATCTGTGTCTTCCGTTTACTGCCACTGAAAATAGTGTTTTCTTATCTACTGTGTCAAAACCATTCATTACTTTGAACACTTCTGTCAAATCTCTTAATCATCACCTCTCTAAGGAGATTAACACCCAGCTTTCTCTATTTCTCCACACCTCTCATCTCCGGTACCATTCTCGGACACCTCTCCTACAGACTCTCTAAGGCTTCAATTCGACCTGACATCTGCTTTCCAGAATGGGGAACAAATTCAGCAGCTTTGCTAAAAAAAAATCAAGTGTAACCAAATTTGTTTTGCATTTGTTGGGAGAACAGTGTGTCAATCAGGACAATGTGGTTGATTTGGCACTCAGAAACTTCTGGAAAAATATTTAATAAAATACCAGACAAAAGAAGTTAAGACTCTCAAAATAAAAAGGGATAGCACGGATTGGATGTTGGCTGAGTGGCATGGAGTTGAGAGAAGTGATGAATGGTTGTTTTGGATTGGAGGATATTATGTAATAGTGCTCCCCAGAGGTCTTTACTAAAACCATTTCCTCTCTTGGTGTGTATTTATGACTTAGACTTGTACGTAGGGTTAAGAGTACTGTTTGTCTTGTTCGGTTCCGAACTCTGCTGGTTTAAGGGTGGTCCGGAGCCCGTGTGGGATGAGTTGGTTACGGAGGCAGGCTTGTATGTGCAGTACACAATTTCAAACTTTTCAGGTGACGCAAAACTTGGGAGTAATGTCAAATAGACAATGGTGGATTTCAAGAGACATATACAGGCTGGTGAAATGAAAGATGGAATTAATGTGAAGAAGTGTGAAATAATCTTGGAACTGCTACAGTGAGGAAGTAGGCTACTCAGCCCCTGGAGTGCATACCAACCTTCCAAAAAGCATTCCACCCAGACCCACCCTACCACCTACCCTCTCCCTGTAACTCTGCATTTCCCATGGCTAATCCACCTAGCCTACACATTCCTGGATGTTATGGACAATTTAGCATGGCCAATCCACTTAACCTGCGTATCTTTGGATTGTGGGAGGAAAACAGAGCATCCGGAGGAAACCCACGCAGACGTGGGGAGAATGTGCAAACTCCACACAGATAGTCACCCAAGGGTGGAATCAAACCCAGGTCACTGGCGCTGTGAAGTGGCAGTTTTAACCACTAAGCCACGTAATGGCCCAGATTATCTAACTGGAAACCATCATCTCAGCAGCGTAGATAGAAGTTGCACCTTAGGACTGTCATGAAGTCCTGATGCATGTCTCTGTGGGAATTGCCTGGGAAGTTAATGAGCAATTGCCCTCTGAAACACTCCCCATCCCTGAATCACTTGGAATTCTTAAATAACCATGCTATTCATTTTATTAAAAGATTACTTGACATAAATCAATAAAAGGAACATCAAATGTTCAAAAGGAATAGAAAAATAATAAAAAGCTATATAATTTCCACAAAAGTTTCATTATACTTAGCTTTCTGTATCAGTCTGTTTTCTGTTTTCTGGTGACCTTAAAAGGTATTGCCTGCACCCGGTAGCAGTCAGATTCCACAATGTGGCTGCAAAAAGCACAGAAAATAGTTGTTTTTGGATCCAACTAGGATGATTCGAAACTCTGCTTTGGAAGGAAGAATGGGAATATAAAAAAAGAGTATAATCCTTTAAAGAATAAAGGTGTATTCGTGCAAAGGTTTTGCCACAGAAGGACAAGTTGAGCAAGTACTTGGTAAGACATATGGAATTCTGTGCTTTATGAGTAGAGGCATGCAATACAAAAGCAGGCAAGTTATGGTGGATTTTCATAAAATGCTATTTTTTTTGCCAGCTGGAATATTGCATCCAGTTTTGATTGTTTTACTTGCAAAGGTATTATAGAGAGTACAGAAATGATTTACTCGAATGATTCCAGGGATGACGATCCAACTGAAATCTTTGGAAAAGAGAATGTTGAATGGAGATTTGATAAAGGTATTCAAGGACATGAGGGGTCCGGACAGAGTAGATAGGGAGGAACTGTTCCCACTGATGGAAGTGAAGTAGAGGACACAAGTTAAAAGTATATGGCAAAAGAACCAAGGATGAAATAAGGACATGGGCTTTTTTATGCAATGTGGAGTTTGGGTTTGGAATATTCTCCCTGAGGATATGACCAATGTCAAGTCAATCATGGCTTACAGAAGAGATTTGGATACCTATCTGATAAAAGAAAACATTTTGGGGACGGGGCTCACTTTGTGATGGAACTGTTCTACTATTGTACAAGTGATATCATTTTTGGCATAATTGTAGTTTATAAAAGTGTTCCCACCACCTTTGTTCAACTGATTGACTTGTAATCACTTGATTTAGCATGCCATCATTTTTTTAACAGATATGCAATATTTTCAAATCTCTACCACCATCCCTATATCTAAGAAAGGTTAGCTTAATACTCTGCAATTTCCACCCTTGTTTCCATCACCATCCTCTGATCATTCCGTCTGGTTCTGGTGACTTTTCCAGTTAAATTGCAGCTGCCTTTCTAATAATCTAGAAATACTTAGTTTCTAGTCATGCCCATTTTTCAGTCGGGTCTGACACCATTACAATATCAGGTAGTCCCCTGCAATGCAGCTTGTTACTGTTATTTGCTACATTCTATACATTTACGTCAATGTATTGTAAACTTAATTTAAACTCAAATGAATTTTCTCTCTATCTGATCCCAGCTAATGCCTTGCATTTATTAGTTGCCTTCTATCTATGTTTGTCCCAATTCTTTATGCACCTCATTTCTCCTTTCCATTGACGCATCCTAGTTTGCACTCTGACCAATTTAGTTTAAACTTCTCCTGCAGCACCAGAAATGCTTCTGTGCAGGTTTCATCTGCCCCAGAACAGGCCTCAATGTCCCAGAATCTTGAAGTCTCCCTCTTGCACCCTCTCTAGCAGACATTATTGGCTGTATCTTCCAATATATCTGCTCACTAGTAAATGGTACCCGTTAGTAACTTTGAGATTCTGCTTGCTAGACTCCTTTCTAGCACCTAAAAATCTGAGCCTGTAGAAATGTCTGTCTGTTCCTCAAACTATTAAATCCTTCATTACTATTGCAAAGATAAATAAATCACAGCAATAAGCCACAACCCATGTATCCCCTGTTGTCTTGGTAACAGACCTGAGGTTAACTATAACCTCAATCCAGAACCAAATTTACCTGAGGGGAAGATTTATTATAAATTCTTATAAATATTATAAATGATAAAGAAGTGGTTTATAATTTTCCTACAAATGAAAAGAAACAAATCATTCCCTTCTAGTGCCAATCTCAAATGCATCCAAGTATTGCACCCTTAAGAAAACATAGGTGACGTTCTGCACTTGGTTTCCAATTGAATGAAGCTACAAAGTTTACTCTGGCACTTTTAATGTAGTGTAAACAAGACCATTGTTTCCAAGCAACCAGGGATTTCAGGATGGTGAATGTGCAACAGGGTTAACGGAGATATGTTGGTGTGTGTTTTTGTCACAGGGGTGGTGGCTGTTGTAAAACACAGATCAGCAATGATATAAAATGAGGTCAGCTCATCTCCTCTGCACTTGCGTAACCATAGTTACACATTCTTTATCATAAAAAGTAAATGTTCCGGTTGCTGGCAGACTTTATTCAGATTCGCAAAGAATATGCAGTGGTGATTTACTGCCCCAATAAAGAACTTAAATTCAACAGAAATAAATTTGGGAAAGCAAACAAGTTCTCTTGATCTCGTTCACAGAGATTGCAGGAATAGCGATAGTTAATCGTTTTAGATAAGATGTATTCATCTAAACTAATGTTTTAAAACTAATGCTCCTCTCAGTCTCTCGGTCTTTTTGAAAGATTGTCTTGCATTTATGTGTGCCTTTCAGAACTTCCAGAATGTTCCAATATGGTTTACAGCCACTGAAGTACTTTACAAGTGCAGTCACTGTTTATAATGCAGGGATTACAGTAACCAATGTGTGCACAGCTACCTCCCACAACAATGGTGTGATAGATAATGATCAAATAATCCACTTTTTGTGCTATTGATTGAGGAATAAAAATTGGCTCAAGCACTAGAGATATAGAGTCATAGAGCTGTACAACATGGAAACAGACCCTTTGATCCAACTCCATGCCAACCAGAAATCCTAGATTAATCCACACCTAATTGCCAGCATTTGGCCCATATTCCTCCAAACCTTTCCTATTCGTGTAGCCATCCAGGTGCCTTTTAAATGTTGTAATTGTACCAGTCTCCACTACTTCTTCTGGCAGCTCATTCCATACACACACAGTCCACTGTGTGAAAACGTTGCCACTTAGGCATTTTAGATCTTTCCCCTCTCACCTTAAACTCTGCTACCCTGGGAAAAAGACCTTGTCTATTCACTCTATCTATACCCCTCACGATTTTGTAAACCTCTGTAAGGTCACCCCACAGCCTCTGACTGTCCTTGGGAAACTGCCCCAGCCTATTCGTGTAGCTCAAATCCTCCAACCCTGGCAACATCCTTGTGAATCTTTTCTCAAGTTCCACAACATCCTTCCGATAGCAGGGACTAGATGTAACTCTCTCTACTTCATCTTTGCAATACCTGTAGTGCCTTAGGATCTTGTACATATCCAGAGACCTCAGTTTAATATATTCCATCCGAAGAAATAACACCTGTAATGGTGCAGCAATTCTCATATTTTCTTTAATGATGGTTAAGTTTTCTTTCCCTCCTTTAAGATTTATTTCATTTTGCGTTCATCTAATTGTTGAACATGGGTTTGTATCTTTGGTGCCCCACAGGATGTTGGGACATGGGCTTATCCTCAGGATGTGTTGCAGAATGGTCACAATTAGAGTTTCCATAGGTACTAGTTTACATGCAGCAATTTATTTACTTTTGGTTTTATATATTGTTCAGACCATTGTTGCAGTCCATTTCTGATTTTGTTTGTTCACTGATGCCACAATTGGACCCCTAACATGACTGAACTTGTCCCTATCTCGAATAAAATAAAAGCACGCGCTGCTGTGATGAACTGTTAAGTCCCTGTTTCCATTTCCACTACAGGGGAATAGCTTGCTTCTTACAATGGTGTCAATGAGTTCTCCCCAACATAACCTTGAGATCAGTAGGTTTTAATGGAATGTGACAGCAACTTGTCCCAGGCTGCAAGAAAATGCTAATTTTGATTGCAAATATCCTGGAGGTTTCACCTCATGACCAGCCCAATCAACAGCCATTTTCCCATCTCTGACATCTTTATATTAAATAATTTAAACGTTCTAAACATTTAAAGTTCTGAAGTCAAATTGGACTCAGTGTTACCTTTCTTTTGCTCCCCATGATTGACCCACTGAGTTTCTCCAGCACTTTGTTTTTATTTCAGATTTCCAGCATCTGCAGCATTTTGTTTTTAATTTTATAAATGTATAAAATTTCATAAAATTTTACACTTCTCCTTATTGCTAGTTGAACTCAGCACTGTCCTATTTAAGACTGTGATAAGGAGAATCATTTTTCTCTAAGAAGGTAATGAACCTTTGGAATTCTCTTGCCCTGAGAGTGTTGGAAGTGAGGCTATTGAATATATTTAAGGCAGTGGTAGGTTGATTTCCGCATTAGTTAGGAATCTAAAATTATCAAGATAGGCAGCGTGTGGAGTTGAGGGCACAATGAGATCAGCCATAATCTTGCTGATTGGAGGAATTGACCAGAGGAGGTAAACAGCCCACTCGTGATCCTAATTCATACTTATTATGTTCATTGAAACCTAAGTCTTGACCAAGTGTGCCCCAGTATTTCTTTATATTGTAAAGGCCTAACTGTCCTATTCAGAATGGTATTGAGGTACTCAGCTCTACAAGTGCCAATCTGAATGCCTGTTTTGGGACGAGTTAGCAGATGGAATAAGTGTTCCAGTTGGGTCAAGGAGTTTTAAAAAATGTAATCGTTTGAGAGAAATAACTGGATGTAGAATCACAGAATCCCTACAGCATGCAAGTAGGCCATTTGGCCCATCAGGTCCACACCAACCCTCCAAACAGCATCCCACCTCATCCCTGAAACCCTGCATTTCCCATAGCTAATCCACCTAACATACAGATCCCTAGACACTATGGGCAATTTAGCAAGACCAATCCACCTAACCTGCACATCTTTGGAATTCAGGAGGAAACCGGACACCCGGGGGAAATACACGCGGACACAGAGGGAATGTTCAATCACCACACGGACAGTCGGCCGAGGGTGGATTCAAACCCAGGTCCCTGGTGTTGTGAGGCAGGAGCACTAACTACTGAACCTCCAGATGTGACAAGGTTAGGATGTTCGGATCTCCCTGGACAGATAAATTATATTAGGCCAAATGATTGCCTTAATCCCTGCGTGCATTTTTCTTTATTTTCCCATGGGTTGTACATGTTGGGTGGCAGGGCCAGCATTTGTTGCCAAACTGCCCTTGAACAGAGTTGACATGCTGGGATATTTCATAAGGTAAGTAAGAATCAATCAATCCATTGCCATGCATCCACAATAACATGTAAACCAGACTAAATAAGGATGGTAGGTTTCCCTCCCTCAATAGGGATCAGTGAGACAGGGGGGTGTTTGCAATAATGAATTATAGTTTCATGGTCACTATTACTGCAACTAATCCAGATTTATTAATTGAATCTGAATCCCACCATTTGGGATTTGAACTTGGTTTGCAGAACAAACTTGTGAATAATTAATACTCACTGTCTGAGGCCATGCAGAATATGGATAGGAAAGTTTTAGTGGGATATGGTCTAAACGCAGGTAAGTGGGACTAGTTCAGTTTAGGAGACCTGGTCAGCATGGATGAGTTGGGCCGAAGAGCCTGTTTGTTCTGTGCTGTATGACTCTATGGTAGTGTGGGTAGTGTACTGTCGTATACAAAAGTATAGGAACACAGGAACAAGAATAGTCCATTCAGCCCATCAGACCTGTTTTGAAGGTAAGAATGACTGATTGAACACTTCAATGCCCTTTACTGACACAATCCCCTTAACCCTTTCTGTCAATTGCAATCAGAAACCTATGAATTTCTACCTTAAACATATTTAAAGTCTGAGCCTCAAATTTAAAAAATTTGCAATCACCCGAGTAAAAAACGATTCTCCTCTCAGCCTTAGTCGGCATATCCCCTATTTTTAAATTGTGCCCCCAGTTCTAGACTCCCCAAATGGAAAAAGAAATGTCTTCCCTGAATCTGTCCTGTCTATCCCTTTAAGTATTTTGTAGACTTCAATGAGATTACTTCCCATTCTTTGAAACTCTAGAGAATATAGGCACAATTTGTCCAATCACTCTTCATAGGACAGTCCCACCTTCCAGGAACAAGGCTGGTGAACCTCTGTTGCACACCCTCTATAACAATAATATCTTCCCTAAGGTTAGGAGACCAAAACCGCACACAATGCTTCAGGTGCAGTCAAACTGACCTTCAATGCCATTGAAGCAAGACCGCATTACTCCTGTACTTATATTTAGTGCTAAATGTGAAAATTCCATTTGCTTTTTTAACAGCTTGCTGTACCTACCTACATGTTAGCTTCAGTGGCTTATTGACAAGGACACCTAGGTCCCTTTAAAACATCTCCACTTTCCACCCACTTACCTTTTGAGAAATGCTATGCACATCTGTTCCTCCCATTAAAGTGGATAACTTCATTTTTCCACATATTATTCCATCAGGCATGCTTTCGTCCACTCCTTAAGTCTGTCCAAATCCTCCTTTATGTCTTCCTCAGAGAACTCATTCCTATTTAGCTTTACATAGAATCCCTATAGTACAGAAGCAGGCCATTCAGCCCATCAAGTCAGAACCGACCTTCCGAATAGCATCCCACCCCAGGCCCACCCCATCCCTGTAACCCTGCATTTCCCATGGCTAATCTACCTTGTCTGCACCTCCCTAGGCATTATGGGCAATTTAGATTAGATTAGATTACTTACAATGTGGAAACAGGCCCTTCGGCCCAACAAATCCACAACGACCCGCCAAAGCGCAACTCACCCAAATCCATTCCCCTACACCTAACACTACGGGCAATTTTGCATGGCCAATTCAGCTAGGCTGCACATTTTTGGACTGTGGGAGGAAACTGGAGCACTTAGAAGAAACCCATGCAGACACGGGAGAAGGTGCAAATTCCAGACAGTCAACCAAGGCTGGAATCATACCTGGGTCCCTGGCAGCAATGCTACCACTGAGCCACCACGCCACCCATATATGATCTGAAATTTGTAAATATTACATTTGCTCCTCATATCCACATCATTGATGTATATTATGAATAGCTGATCCTACAGTAGCGCACAAGTCACAGTCTGCCCTCGTGAAAAAGCCTCAGTTGTTCCTATTCTCTGTTTTCTGTCTTCTTCTCAATCCAACGTCTATGCCAGTACATTACCATGCAGCCTGCTACTTTAACCTTTCTAAACAACCTCTTTCGGGGGTCGTTACCAAAAGTTTTCTGAAAATTCAAGTATACAACATCTATTAACTCCCTTTTTAGCGATTTTGTTGGTAACATCATCAAAAAAGCTCCAACAATTCCAACAGGCATTATTTCCCAGGCACAAATCCATGGTGACTGTGTCCAATTAGATCATAATCAACCAGCTATCAATTATCCCACCGTTTATAATCGATTCGTAAAATTTATTTTCCCTGCTACAGGTGTAAGGCTAATGATCTGCAGTTCCCTTTTTTCTATCGTTCCCTTCTTAAATAATGGGGTGACATTTACTATGTTCCAGTTGTAGGAATTATTCCAGAAACTACAATTTTGAAAAATGCATTGAATATCTCTACCGTCATGTCCTTTATCACTCTGTAATCTACAAGTTCAGCTCAGAGGGACTTACCAATTTTCAGGAAGTATAAACAATGACTGCAGATGCTGGAAACCAGATTCTGGATCAGTGGTGCTGGAAGAGCACAGCAATTCAGACAGCATCCAAGGACAGGCAAAATCGACGTTTCGGGCAAAAGCCCTTCATCAGGAATAAAGGCAGAGAGCCTGAAGCGTGGAGAGATAAGCTAGAGGAGGGTGGGGGTGGGGAGAGAGTAGCATAGAGTACAATAGGTCAGTGGGGAAGGAGATGAAGGTGATAGGTCAGGGAGGAGAGGGTGGAGTGGATAGGTGGAAAAGGAGCTGGGCAGGTCGGACAAGTCCGGACAAGTCAGGGGATCGAGTTGCTGGAGGTTTTTCAGGACATGGTTGAAGAGCTTCAGGGCTGAGGAAATGACCTGGGAGTTGCAGTGGGAGAGAGACTCCCTGAGATTCTTGTAGAGAGAGGAGGAAAACTTCTTCAAGGCAGGCATCCTTGCAAGAATCTGGTTTCCAGCATCTGCAGTCATTGTTTTTACCTCGTGATTTTAACCCTACTGCGAATCCTCTTGCAAGGATGCCTGCCTTGAAGAAGTTTTCCTCCTCTCTCTACAAGAATCTCAGGGAGTCTCTCTCCCACTGCAACTCCCAGGTCATTTCCTCAGCCCTGAAGCTCTTCAACCATGTCCTGAAAAACCTCCAGCAACTCGATCCCCTGACTTGTCCGGACTTGTCCAACCTGCCCAGCTCCTTTTCCACCTATCCACTCCACCCTCTCCTCCCTGACCTATCACCTTCATCTCCTTCCCCACTGACCTATTGTACTCTATGCTACTCTCTCCCCACCCCCACCCTCCTCTAGCTTATCTCTCCACGCTTCAGGCTCTCTGCCTTTATTCCTGATGAAGGGCTTTTGCCCAAAACGTCGATTTTGCCTGTCCTCGGATGCTGTCTGAATTGCTGTGCTCTTCCAGCACCACCTTACCAATTTTCAGCCCATTCATTTCTCCATTAGAATTTTCTTACTATTTTCTTTCATCTCCTCATTTTCCCTGGCCTCTTGGATCTCTGGTTCTGGGAGGTTTCTTGTGTCTTCCTCAGTGAAACCAGAAATGAGGTAATCATGCAGCTTCTCTGATATTTATCTATTCCTCATTATAAATTCTCCTCATGCTGTCTTTAATGGAATCATATTTGTCTTAACTAAATGTTTCCTATTCATACATCTAGAGAATTTTTTACAGTCCATTTTATGTTTTCTTCTTAGATTGGGTTCATGTTCTATTTTCTCATTACTTATAGGTTTCTAAGTCCTCTTGTGCTGCATTCTGAAAATCTCCCTGTCTTCAGACTTATTTATAGCAACTTTAGAGGCCTTTTATTTTCATTTTATGCAAATCGTTTGCCAGCCATGGTTGACTGACATTTCTGAGTTTTTGCATCTTGAAGGAATAGTTTTAGAAGGAATATAGTTGCTGTAAGCCATATAATATATTTTAAAGACTATCCATTTCCTATGTACAGTCATGTTTAATGTATTTTCCTCAATCCAGTTCAAAGAATTTGTGCCACGTGCCTTCCTATTTTCCCTAGTCCAAATTTAACACCCTTGCTTCTGATTAAGCTACCTCACTTTCAAACATAATTTAAAATTCTATCATATTGTGGTCGCTCACCTCTAAATTTTTTTTATAACAAGATAGTTAATTAGGTCTTTCTCACAACATTTTACTGGATCTAAAGTAATCTGTTCTCTAGTCAGCCCCTCAACATACTGCTCTAGAAAACCACCCCCTAGACACTTCAGAAACACATTCTTCACAGCTTCAGTGCTCAGTTGGTTTCCCCAGTCTATATGCAGGTTGAAGTCAGCCATGATAACTGTGTTGCGCCCATGCGATATGTTTCTCTCATCTCCTGATTAATCCCATGCTTCACACTATTGCTACTAATCAGTGGCCTATAAATAACCAAAGTCTGCTGCATCTTACTGTACCTTATCTCCACTTAAACAGAATCCACACATTGTTCTTCTTATCTGAGATCCCCTGTTGTTAATGTACTGGTCCTTTTCCTTATTATTACCATAACTTAATGTATTCCTTCGTTTCTATTCTTCCTAAATATCAACTGTCTTTGAATATTCAGTTTCCAGTCTTGGTGAACATTGCAGCCAACATGGCTGCAATGTTCACCAGGACTGGAAACTGAATATTGGCTGCAATGAGTAATGGCAATTAGCTCATACCTATTTACCTTTATTTGTGCTTTCAGATCATCAAATGCTGCATGCGTTCAGGTAGATGACAGGAGCTTTGTCTTTTTGACATCATTCAGCGTTTGAAGCATACGCGGTGCCTCACTTTGTTTCTCTGTCATCTAGCCTCCATAGATGCTTTTCTACTTCCTGTTACCACTTTACTTCCTTCCAAAGCCTTGGCTTCCCATTTCCCCCACAATCCAGTTTTAGCACACCCCAACAGCACCATGAATTCTCCCTGTGAGGTTACCAGTCCTGTTAAGATATAACCAATTCACCTTCTACAGGTCTCACCTGCTCCAGAACTGGTCTCAAAGCCTCAGAAACCTGATGCCCATAGCTATGCCAGTTCTCCAGCATGCATTCAATCAATCCAATGCTCCTGTCCTTATGCTCACTGGGATTAATATTGTGAGTACTGGTTGAGTTATTTTTCTTTTTTTTTCCTAATTCACTGAGATCTGCTTTCAGGACCTTTCTCTCTTCCTACTATGTCATTGGTACCAATGTGGACTATGACGTCTTGCTAATTCCCTCCCCCAGAAGGAGATCCTGCAACTACTCTGTGATATCCTTGATCTTGGCATCATCTGCCTACTATGGAATCTCCTTTTACTATTGCCCTTCCATTCTTCTTCCTCCCCCACTGTACAGTGGAGCTACCCGTGGTACCACAGACTTGGCTCCAGCTGCACTTCCCTGAGGAATCATTGCCCTCATCAGTTTCCAAAATGGAATTTTGATTAATAAACATGATAAACTTAAGCAGGCAGTTCAGGCATCCCCTGGTTCTCCTAGACATCCTGGAGGTCACTCACTCTCTCTCTGCCTGCACAATTCTAACCTGCTGTGTGACCGTATACAGGCTAGTCATGCAATCCTATGGCTTGTGGAGAGACTCCAGCCATGGCTCAAGTTCCAAATGTTGGAGCTCAAGCTATCCAGCTAGTAAATGTGAATGTGTATATCTGGGGCACATGGCACGTCTATGACCTCACACATACTGCAGGATATACACTCTCACTTGGCCCAGCTGATCTGCCTTCCTTAATGTTCAAAACTATTGGTTATTCATAGAATAAAGTCAAAACACCTACAAATAAATTAACTTTGTTTCAATTATGTAAACTTCATTTTCCCTCTTGTTCTTTAAAGTCATAGACCATTGGTACAGAAGTGGGCCATCCAGTGAGACTATGGCTGCTTTGATAATCTTCAACTCCATTTTCCTGTATTTTCCCCATAACCTTTAATTCCCTTATTGATTGGTTTAGTTGGCTAAATGGTTGGTTTGCGATGCAGAGTGATGCCAACAGCATGGGTTCAATTCCTGCACTGGCTGCAATTATCATTAAGGCCTCACCTGAGACATGGTGAGTCTGAGGTTCAACTCACCACCTATCATCTCTCTCTCTCACATGAGTCAGGAGTTCTTTGGGACTATGGTAACTTTACCTTACTGATTCAAAATCTATCTCACCCTTGAATATATAACCCCTTCAGTGTGGAAACTGACCATTTGGCCCAACAGTCCATACTGACGCTCTGAAGAGTAACCCACCCAGACCCATTCCCTGACCCTATTACTCGACACTTACCCCTGACTAATGCACCTAACCTACACATCCCTGAACACTATGAGCAAATTAGTATGGCCAATTCACTTAATCTGCACATCTTTAGATTGTGGGAGGAAAGTGGACCACCTGGAGGAAACCCATATTTCACGGGGAGAATGTGCAAACTCCACACTGCCAGTGGCCCAAGGCTGGAATTGAACCTGGATTCCTGGCGCTATGAGGCAGCATGCTCCCAATTGCCACCGTGCTGCCATACTTAATGACCCAGCCTCAAAAGCATATGTGGTGAAGGATTCCATAGATTCACAACCCTCTTTGCTATGAGCCATGAACTATTTTCTTAAATATCTGCCATTGAACATCAATCAATTTTTGCTGCTAAACTCCTCTCCCAGTCAAACCACCCATATCTGCCTTCATTATTCTAATGTAACACAGTTGTTTCCAACTCAAGTTCATTCCTCTCAAACTGAATTCTAAATTCTACCATTATATTGGGATCTTCTCCTCTAAACATAATTTATTAAACCTAAATCATTACACATCACTAGATCCAAATTGGCCTGATCTCTGACTGGATCACAACATATTGTTATGGAAAACTGTCCCTGACACGCTCTATGAATTCTTCCTCATGGTTCCCTCAGCCAATCTGACTATCCCATCTACAGGAAGGTGAAAATCACCTGTGATTAATATAATTCCTTTGTTACATATCATTACCTCCTGATTTATTCCTGTGACACTCTATAGCTAGGTTACCTATAGATTACTCCTTTACCATAGGGTCTTGTTGTCCCTTTTTGTTTCCTACTTCCACCCATATGGATTCTACATCTTCTGATTCAAAATCATTTCATGCTATTTCATCCTCCACCACCATTTCCTTCCTGCCTATCCTTTTGGGAAGTCACAGTCCTGAATATTTAATTCCCAGATTAGATCTCCTTGTAACCATGTCTCTGTCATAGGATCATATGCATTAACTTGTATTTGTGCAATTAACTCATTTACTTTGTTGCAAACACTGCATGCATTCAACTAAAGAGTCAGCAATTTTGTCTTGTTGCCATTATTTCCCAAATTTGCTGCTGTTTTTCTGTGATTGTATCATCTGTCCCTTCCTGTCCCATTCTGAGTATCTTTATCCAAACAGCTACCCTGCAATTCTGCCATATCCTCTTGCTTTGCATCCCCCTCTCCCAATTGCCCTCCCTCTAATTAGGCTAAAGCCCTCTCTACAGTCCTAATTATTTGATTTGCCGGAACATAGGTCCCAATATAGCTCAAGTGAAGCCCATCCCAGTGAAGCAACTCCCTTTTCACCCAATACTGGTGCCAGTGGCCCATGAACTGAAAGCCAATCCACCCACATTGATCTTTTTGAACCGCGCATTTTCCTCCTTGACTTTATTTACCCAATGCCAGTTTGCCTATGGCTCAGGTAGTAATCCAGAGATTATTCCCTGGCTGTTCTCCTTTCTAATTTAGTTCCCAACTGTTCAAACATTTCAACAAAACCTCCTTTCTAGTCTTGTAGCAATGTGGTCGCTACCAATGCGGATGATAACCACTGGATCCCTCCAATCTCTCTCCATGTTTCTCTTCAATCCGAAGCAGATGTCCTTAACCTTGGAAATCCAAGTAGCTACTTCAAATATATCCCAGCAAAAGCCAAGTTCTCTGGGAGACAATGTGGGTGATAGGGAGGAGTAATAGTTGAGAGGCAAGCCTTTGGCCTGGTGCTGATAAACTCAAACTATTCCATCATCTAACCAGAGGTAAGCAAGACTTTACTGCAGTTCTGTACTGAACCAGTGATATAAGCTCATGATCCAGCAAATCACGAGATCAAATCCCATTGCCTTTGGTGGTTTGACAATTGGAATTTAGGTTATTAAAGTAAAAGCCAACATCAGTTAAAGTGAACACAAAGCCTTAAAAAAAAACTGTAGTCATTTAAGGATGATTAAGGCTGTCTTTACCTGGCCTAGTCTGAGTCCATCTCACATGAATTTGTGTGACTTTTACATGTCACTCAGTTGCAGCAGTTTGATACAAAGAAACCGTGCTCCATGAAGAATGTCCACCACCATTTTCTCAGAAAGCTCAGGGGCAGGCAAGAATGCTAGTGTTGACAGCAATGCCCCCATCCTGAGAATGAATTTAATGAGAAATGATAGGAGGGGGTTAAAAGGAAGAAAATATAAGAAGTCATGCAACATCTGAATGAAAGCACAAGCATGTGGCAATTTGATAAAGTTGAGTGAATCTTGTCTTACACCCGAGCTTCTCTTATCAAGTTAACATGAGCAATCCAAATGCTTATGGGAGCATTGTCTGTTGCAAGTGCAGGAACGGTGCCAAAGAGTGCAATAGCTAGCATTCTGTTCACATATGGAATTCAACACTCCTAGGCCGCCAGGGACCTCCTCAAGAGACTACATTCTAGGAATCTCTCTTCCTTGTGGCGGAACACTTGGAAAGGCCTCTGCTCTGTGAAAACAATCTGAGATCACTCAGCCGGCAGTGGGCTGACCTGTCAGACACAGGCAGCCTTTGTATCCCCAAGTAAAATGCAGCGCTCAGACTCAAAACAGAGACAGGCACTGACTGGATATTCTGTGAACACTAACTACACACATACAAAGTATGGGTGGATGAATTTCCAGAGTACGGGAACTTGTAACATATCACCATGACATACATTTTTGTTTTGTTTGATTAGGATGTTGTTTTTAAAAAATGTATAATTGAATGAAGTATATTAGTTTTCAATCTATACCCCTCGTCTGCAAAGCGTTGTCCTGACTAGTCAATGTTCTAAATATTGACAGCTAAGGATTGACAGACATCACCCTGAGTACCTCAGCAATGTGGCTATTCTCATGTGAACCTAGAGAGGGAGTGTTGGTAGCTTACCCAAGCTTGCAGTCATCACAATTACCCTGATCTTATGCTAATGTCTTTAGGATTTGAGCATAAAATTACCCATGACCTAGCGTTGGAGAAGAGCAGGGGAGTTGTCCCCAGAATTGATCCCTGATCATTTTGTCAATTATCATAATATTAACTTCTGCTAACAGATCTTTTCACGACCACATTCACAGATTTGACATCAAGAAAATTGTAATTAAGTAAACGTACTGATTCCACTCTGAACCTCAGTGTAGCTACCAGGCAACTTCAGTAATGACTATAGAAAAATAGCGGAAGTAAACTCTTCAGGCTACAAGATGACCTTGCTCTCATCACTATTCGCAATCTAAGTGCATCCGAAATTGCTTTAACCAAAGAATTGGAAAAATGGCCAATTTGAGTATAGCAAGGTCACACATTGAGCAATAAGCTAGTGACTGGATAGCTTGATATTTAGTGCATTGATTGATGTACAAGTATTGGCCAGGGGAGACCATGAAGGACTTCCATACTCTTAAGGACATAGAACATAAAACATGCAGCACAGGAACAGACCCTTGTCTGTGCCGATTATGATACCATTATAAAATAATCCCTTCAGCCTGCACATGGTCTATATCCCTGTATTCCCTGCCTGTTCATGTGTCTGTCTGAATACCATTTAAACTTTGTTAACATACCTGTTTCTACAATCTTCCCTTGCTGTGAGTCCCAGGAACCCCATCATCATCGATGTAAAAACCTTTCCTCACCCATCTCCTTTAAACTTTTCACTTCTCTCCCTACTATTAAATCACTAAAGAGCATCTCTATCAGACCTAACTTGCTACCCTATCCCTGTAATCCTCATTGTCTGTGGCTAATCCACCCAGCCTGCGTACTCCTAGACACTATGGGCGACTTAGCATGGCCTATCCATCTAACCTGCATGTCTTTGGACTGTGGGAGGAAACCGGAGCACCCAAAGGAAACCCACACAGACACAGGGAAAACGTATTTGATATTTTCACCCTGGGAAAAGACTCTGAGTATCCATCCTACCCATGCCTCTTGTAATTCCACACACCTCCACTAGGTTGCCCCTCAGCCTCTGACACTCCAGCGAAAACAATCCAAGTTTGTACATCCTCTCCTTATTGCAAATATACTTCAATCCAGGCAACACACTGACAAACCTCCCCTGCACCTTCTCCAAAGCCTTCATGTACTTCCTGCAGTGTGGTGACCAAATCTGCGCACAATACTCCAAACGTGGCCCAATCAAAGTCCTATACAGCTGCAACGTGACTTGCCAATTTTTATACTCAGTGTCCTGACTGATGAAGACAAACACACCGCACGCCCATTGCACCCCACCCCACCCACCCACCCACCCGCGTTCCTACTTTCTGGGACCATTGGACCTCTTCTTGGAAAAGTGGGATCTTCGTAGCCACCAGGGAGGGCAGACAGGGCCTAGAGTTACAGTCTCACCCCAAAGGGGGCTGCTCTGACAAAGCAGTGTCCCTCAGTTCAAAGGAGAATACACAGATAAAAAGTGCAGAAGTTCCTGTTTCAGGAACAGCCCAGAATATGCATGTAGTCATTGCGACGATAAACGGAGCCAAGTGTTGAATTGGAAATAAGGGTAGGAAATGACACCACAGAACTGGCCGTAAAAGCCGTGACAGAACAGCATGAGCATTCTTCAGCAGAGCGCAGCAAGGCAAAATGATAAAAACGAGGGATAAAAGCCAGGCCAAACAGCTGTCAGACAGCAGGAAATGATTCCAACCGAGAGAAAGACTTTGATGGTGCCTGAGAATGGTTTGAACATCTTGTACTTATTTTCTGAAGTAAAGTAAACAATCTTTGAAGTCCTAATTTGATCTTGTTCAGTTGACACACAGGCCTCGTGATAAAGTGAGGTGAAGGGGCTATGCTAAAAAATGGTGCCGTTTTCACTCAGACACTTTTTTGTACCTTGAGCCCTCACTTCCAAGTTCCCCACACTAGATTTATGCCCCAGAGAGGACACATTTAATGGATAGATGTTACAATGTAAAAACCACCAGAACTACAAATAGTACCTTGCGAGCATGTAAGTCTCATTCATCAAGCAGCATGATGATTAGCACTCAAGCACCAGGGACCTGGGTTTGATTCCAGCCTCAGGCAACTGTCGAGTTTGTACATTCTCCCTGTGTGTTTCCTCCAGGTTCCTCCCACAGGGAGTGGGGAGGAGACTAGGGTGAAGTGAATAAATGTTCAACTGGGTTTAGAGATGGTGTCCAGGTGGAAGGTGTACACTTGCCCTGCAGGGCTGCTCCCTCCAGGCCTCATAAAGATTGAATTAAAACCTGGCTTTCATTCTCGTTGCACCCCTCAACATGAATAGTCAGGGTCAGTGAGATAGGGGAGGTGGGCAGCTGGGAAGTGGGTGCCTGGGGAGAGTGGTGACTAACTAGTTAAGTGGAGTGAATGGGAAGGTGCTGCAGTCACCCGGGCCATCTTCCAGTTTTTATGGAGGTCAAAGATGGACCGGGTCCGAAGGGACTCACTGTATAAAGATCTGGGCAACGGGGGAAAAAAATACACCCAATGCCACCCTCACCCTGATGGCACCTTTGTGTGTGGCTGCATCAAGCTGTGCGTGGATCCCCGATACGCAAACACCAAGTGTCACTACATACTGAGGTGTCCCCGGTGTTGCGAAGGATGGGCCTGGCCTCACTGCCGCGGAACGCTCCGAGTAGTTGGACCGTTGCGTATCACCTGTCCTTCGTGGAGAAGTTTATGAAGAAAAACACCTTTGACCACAAGTCCATCAGGAAGTGGTCAGCACGTAGTGTCCTTGAGACCCTTCGGGAAAAGGAGAGGGAGGATCCTATCGAGCGGTTCCCTGAGCAGACTGTCAAAGCCATTTGGCAGAATGCCTCATCGCCAGAACTTTCCAACAAGCACCAAGACATGGCTTGGCTGGTGGTGAGAAGGGCTCTGCCTGTGAGATCCTTTATGCACGCCCGGACTCTCAGCCGCACCGCACGCTGCCCTCGAAGCGGCTGCGGGGGGGGACGAGACTGTCGCACACCTCCTTCTGGAATGTGCCTATGCAGAGGAAGTCTGGAGAGGAATGCAGTGGTGTTTGTCGAGGTTCGTCCCGAGCAGCGCCGTGACACGGGACTCCGTGCTCTACGGTCTGTTTCCCGGGACGCACACCGAGACGAACATCAACTGTGCCTGGAGGATCATCAACTCGGTGAAGGACGCTCTCTGGGTGGTCCGAAACCTGCTGATCTTCCAGCTGAAGGAGTTGACCCCGACTGAGTTTTGCAGACTGGCACATTCCATGGTCCAGGACTACGTGTTGAGGGACGCGCTGAAGCTTGGGGCAGCTGCCGCCAAGGCGCGGTGGGGAAAGACCAACGTGTAACATCTGCCTGCCTAACGAAGAACAGGGGGCTCACGCAGTCATTTGGGCTCTGCTGACGCCTCAGCTAATTATATGGGCATACAATTGAAAAATGTACAGACCTGTATAAAAATGATAAATTCTGATCTCTGTATGTACATGTTTACATATGTATGGCATGACCAACTGTCCAGACCATCAAATTATTTTATGAATAAAGTATATTTTTGAAATAAAAAAAATGTTGACCAGGAGAAAGCCTTTGACAGGATATCACATCCTGTTCTCTCCAAAATGGGCTTTGGGGAGGGAATCTGCAATTGGATCAGACTGCTCTACACCAACATTGTCAGTGCAGTCTCAATCAATGGGTGGGAATCAGATAGCTTCCCAGTCAGATCTGGAGTCAGGCAGGACTGCCCTCTCTCTTCTGCCTTGTTTGTGTGCTGCATAGATCCATTTGCTGAGTCCATCAGGAACGATGCGAGCCTGAGAAGGGTGACTATTCCTGGCAGAGGGAGCCTGCAGGTCAAGGCCTCCCTGTACATGGATGACGTCACCGTTTTCTGCTCAGATCCGCTGTCCGTGCGCAGACTCATGTGCATTTGTGACCAGTTCGAATGGGCCTCGGGGGCCAAGGTAAACCGAGGCAAGAGCGAGGCCATGCTCTTCGGGAACTGGGCTGACCAATCCTCGATCCCCTTCACCATCAGGACCAACCACCTGAAGGTGCTGGGTATTTGGTTCGGGGGGGGGAGCTGGGGCGTGCGCCAAGTCTTGGGGGAGCGTATCAGCAAAGTGAGGCAGAAACTGGGCAGATGGAAGCTACGGTTGCTCTCTATTGTGGGAAAAACCTGGTCATCAGGTGTGAGGCACTGTCATTGCTATTATACGTGGCACAGGTCTGGCCTATTCCCAGAACCTGTGCCGCTGCAGTCACCCGGGCCATCTTCCAGTTTATATGGCAGTCAAAGATGGACCGGGTCCAAAGGGACTCACTGTACAAAGATCTGGGCAACGGGGGAAAAAATACACCCAATGCCACCCTCACCCTGATGGCACCTTTGTGTGTGGCTGCATCAAGCTGTGCGTAGATCCCCGGTACGCAAACACCAAGTGTCACTATGTACTGAGGTTCTACCTGTCCCCGCTGTTGTGAAGGATGGGCCTGGCCTCGCTGCCGCGGAACGCTCCGAGTAGTTGGACCATTCCATATCACCTGTCCTTCATAGAGAAGTTTATGAAGAAAAACACCTTTGATCACAGGTCCATCAGGAAGTGGTCAGCACGTAGTGTCCTTGAGACCCTTCGGGAAAAGGAGAGGGCGGATCCTATCGAGCGGTTCCCTAAGCAGACTGTCAAAGCCATTTGGCAGAATGCCTCATCGCCAGAACTTTCCAACAAGCACCAAGACATGGCTTGGCTGGTGGTGAGAAGGGCTCTGCCTGTGAGATCCTTTATGCATGCCCGGACTCTCAGCCGCACCGCACGCTGCCCTCGAAGCGGCTGCGGGGGGGACGAGACTGTCACACACCTCCTTCTGGAATGTGCCTATGCAGAGGAAGTCTGGAGAGGAATGCAGTGGTGTTTGTCGAGGTTCGTCCCGAGCAGCGCCGTGACATGGGACTCCGTGCTCTACGGTCTGTTCCCTGGGACGCACACCGAGACGAACATCAACTGTGCCTGGAGGATCATCAACTCAGTGAAGGACGCTCTCTGGGCGGTCTGAAACCTGTTGATCTTCCAGCTGAAGGAGTTGACCCCGACTGAGTTTTGCAGACTGGCACATTCCAAGGTCCAGGACTATGTGCTGAGGGACGCGCTGAAGATTGGGGCAGCTGCCGCCAAGGCGCGGTGGGGAAAGACCAACGTGTAACATCTGCCTGCCTAACGAAGAACAGGGGGCTCACGCAGTCATTTGGGCTCTGCTGACGCCTCAGCTAAATATATGGGCACATGATTAAAAAACATACAGACCTGTATATAAAAATGATAAATTCTGATCTCTGTATGTAAATGTTTACGTATGTATGGCATGACCAACTGTACAGACCATCAAATTATTTTATGAATAAAGTATATTTTTGAAATAAAAAAAAAGGCTAGCTCAGGGAGGTGGATAGCTGGAGGAAGTGGGTGAGATGGGTAGTTGGGGTAGATGAGTGAGATGGGTCACTTGGGGAGGTGGGTGAGATGGGTAGCTGAGTTTGATGGGTATTTGGGGGAGGTGGGTGAGCTGGATATTTGGGTCAGGTTTGCAATTGGAATGGTTTGGGGTATTCAGGTCACATTAAAGTTGTGGTGAGGCCAGGAGCCATTTCGAACAGCTCAGACAATGGGGCAATGGGCTTAGGTCAGCGTTAGTCTGGTGGCTGAGTGTTAGTCAGCATGGACCAGCTGGAAGTCAGATTGGTAGTTGGGGATTCAGGGCAGTGATGGTTGGGGATTCGTTGTGTGCTGAACCGTTTGACTAGGTTTTCGTCTGTCAACTTTTAACTAGCCAAGCAAGTACGGCAGATCTATTTTGAAGTTCTCTGACTTGAACTTAGAATCTGGGAGGTAGAGGGTTTGCCCAGTTGAAGTTTAAGTTAAGTTGGCAAATACCATGTGGGTCTGTGCATCTGGACTTCCACAGGATCTTCAGTTGTATGATTTGCTCTCTGGAGACCAGAAGATCTGGCTTTTGAATATGGCTCCTATGGCAGCACCTGACCAGCTGAAAATCTGGCCTAGTTAAACTTTGGAAGTCAGATGGACCTTGCTTTACTATCTCATACAAAAGGTGGACCCTCAGTGCAGCACTCCATCAGTGGTAATGTATTATAATATCTTATAAGCCAGAGGCCAGTTTTTGCGTCCCTATGTAGGGTGGCACGGGGGCTCAGTGGTTAGCACTGCTGCCTCACAGCGCCAGGGACCCGGGTTCGATTCCAGCCTCGAGTGACTGTCTGCGTGGAGTTTGTACATTCTCCCAGTGTCTGCATGGGTTTCCTCCGGGTGCTCTGGTACATTGGCCATGTTAAATTGATCATAGTGTTCAGGGATGTGCATTAGTCAGGGGTAAATATAGGGTGGAGGCAATGGGTCTAGGTGGGTTGCTGTTCGGATGGTTGGTGTGGATTTGTTGGGCTGAAGGGCCTGTTTCCACACTGTAGGGATTCTCTGTATGTGGCATTTACTTAGTGAAAACACATTGCTACTAAAATTGAATGTGCCTGATTTGTGTGTAGTTATCACATTCTAACAGAAAGCAACCTACAGCTTTCTAAATTCATCTGATGGAATGGATACAAAACTACATGGTACAGGGCAAAGAGTTTTCCAGAGGCTCATACAGATCTCATTGAAATAGCTAGATAAACACATGTCTATTCTGGGGTACTTGTGAGTCAATCTTTAGGGCAAAAACTTCAGGGCATGCAGGATGGAAAAACAAAAGAGCATGAATCACTTAATAGCATAGTTTACAAATGCCAGTAAAAGAGAACATCTTCAGCCCACTTATAAAATGGTACTTTATTAGTGGGCTAACTTATACAAACAAGTTTCACCAACTTGGAAAGATGGAAAGATTTACATTACAAGTGGCCTTGAAATCCCCTGGATGCTTAAAATGATCGGGAATGTACTTAAAAATAGAGTTCTGCCATTTAGGACAGAAATCAGAGAGCACCTTTCTGCAGTAAAAGTGAATTCCTTCCCACAAAAGATTGGGAAAATTGAACTTTTTGGACTGAAGTTGATGAATTATTAAGTTTATTTCAGGATACTGATCAAAGATGGGTTAATGGAGTTCAGGTACATATCAGCGATGATCTAATTAAATGACAGAACAGGCTGAAAAAGCTGAGTAACCTCCTTCAGTTCTCATGTTCAATTAATTCACCTCAATAGCCAGAGCTTTTCTTTTCCAAACCTTCCACCAACATGTATTTTTTCGACCCAGGCCCACCAACATTTAATTCTGTGTTGGTAACTCAACCTGTTTACTCCTTAACTGCAGCACTGCAAGCTTAAAGCGGAAGCCTAGTTCTGTTAAGTTTATGTAAAACATGTAGACCATGCATTTTTAAGTCTGCTTAAATAATAGGATGTATGTAATTATCTAATAGAGGGTTAATGACTGGGTGGGATAAATGAGTCGGTGAAATTCTGAGCTTGACAGTGGGAGCAAATCTTTTGTCAATTTAATTTAAATGATGAGATCTATCTATTTTAATCCAGTGGTTTGATACTGACATCCATATTGGATTATACTTCTGGATATTATACATATTTCAGTTATGCATTTATCCAAATACTAGCAACTACAATGTTTGGGTGTCAACCCTGGCTCAGTTGGAAGATCTCTCACCTCAGAGAGATGCTTCGAGTCCACTTTCAAGTCCACTTTGCACATAATCTGGGCTAACTCACCAGTGTTTAATATTGAAAGAGTGTTGCCCAGTCATCTCTCAAACAGGGCATTAAACTGAAGCTCTTTCTGCCCTCCCAAGTGGATGTAAAACATGCCATGGCATTACTTTGAAGAAGATTGGAGAGTTCTCTCCATATCCTGGCTAATATTTTACCTTATATTGACACCTAAAATATAAATGACCTGGACTTTATCAGAGTGTGGGAGTTTGTGTGCAAATGGGCTGCTTTATTTCATAACAAAAGGATTACACTTCAGAAGTAATTCATTGACTGTCAAGTGCTTTGGGATGAGCTGAGACTCTAGAAGATATAACATTGTCCAGAAATCTACTGTTTAGAACCACCAGTTGTCCAGACTTTTTTTACACAGACCCAAGCAACACATGGCGTTATTTGAAACAATACTTTGGGTGTGGAACATGTAAGGTAAAATATTTGGATAAATCAAAAGAAACCTTTGGTACACTTTCATAACATTTATGCTTCAGATAAATATTTGTGTCCACAATTATTCATGTCCACAGGTTTTCTGGTTCACATACCTATGGGTAGGTATTTTAATATTATTCTACAATCCAGAAAAATCTGAAATCCAGAAATGAGTTGGTCCCAAGCATTTCAGACTGTAGAAGCTGTTGTATATAAATACAAGTTCTGTGCACTGACTTGAATGAGGGCAATGTCCCCTTGACTTTACTGTGATGTGGTACAAGGTGTGCTAACTCACTCCCTTCCGGTCCACAGTGAATGTGTAATATCCTTAAGGCCATGACTAAATTCCACTGTAATGATGACAGTATGTCATTGATGTTAAAGAGATAGTTTCTGTCTCTTAGTACATGGTTAAAAATCACACAACAGCAAGTTAAAGTCCAACAGGTTTATTTGGAGGCACTAGCTTTCGGAGCGCTGCTCCTTCATCAGATGGTTATGAAACAACTGTTTCACAACCACCTGATGAAGGAGCAGCGCTCCGAAAGCTAGTGCTTCCAAATTAACCTGTTGGACTATAACCTGGCGTTGTGTGATTTTTAATTTTTTCCATCCTAGTCCAACACCAGCTCCTCCAAATCTTAGTACATTATTATTTCTATGGTGCTTTGTTCTAAGATTATATTCAGGTACTGACTGAAAATCTTGTCATTCACGTGTCCGGACTTTGATTAATTGTTATCAGCACATTTACAGTCTTCTCAGTCTTCCAGTCATCTGGAACTTTCTTTATCATATTTAGTAAATTGTTGCCATCTGTGAGCTTGCAAATTGATGTCTCCTTGTTTTGAATTTCAATAGTGTTTTTAGGTGGATTGCTCGTTTATGCAAAATGTGAAGGTGAGGAGATAACTGTGTTGCAGATGTGGGGTTGGTTGAGTCGAAACTCTCAAAGGCACAATGATTTGGTGGAAATATTCCCTTGCCTAGGGCACTATGCAACAGACACAAGTGACAAATGGGTTCCTGTCTCAAATGAGGATGCCTTCATTACAACCTTGTTAAATGCTAAGCATCGATAGCTATAATGACTGCTTTTAAAGTTAAACATAATTACTATCCTTGTACACTCTCTATATGACACAGTTCATCACACATCAGTCAGCTAGATTTGAGGGTCTTTCAATTCTGCAGCTATCAAATATAAAGTCTTATAATGCTGAAGTAGGAGTTATGGGCCTATTTCTCATTGTGGCATGTCATTTCCTCCCTTGTGTGCAACATTTCACAGATATTACAAGATATCTACCTTCTTTGATTTGGAGATGCTGCTGTTGGACTGGGGTGTGCAAAGTTAAAAATCACACAACACCAGGTTATAGTCTAACAGGTTTATTTGGAAGCACTAGCTTTTGGAGTGCCGCTCCCTCATCACAACCACCTGATGAAGGAGCAGCGCTCCGAAAGCTAGTGCTTCCAAATAAACCTGTTAGACTATAACCTGGTGTTGTGTGATTTTTAACTTTGTACCTTCCTTTGAATTATTATGTGCCTGACATTAAATAGCAATGCGGACAAAACTTCATTAACAGTCATTCTTGTGCTCTGTAACTAGTCTAATAAATGTTACTGGTCATTCTTTGGATCATTCAGTAAGTCTTCTCTTCATCTTCAGTTTTTCACAATTGAGTTACTGAACAATTTGCTCTTCTTTAGTTGTATGTCCACACCACAGCATTGATGCTGTTCCTTGAAAAGATGAGTGTTATCCTAACAGTCTTACCTTTCAAGTCCTCAGTCATGAGATAAGGGTGCTGAAAAATGTGTTGCTGGAAAAGTGCAGCAGGTCAGGCAACATCCAAGGAGTAGGAGAATCGATGTTTCGGGCATAAGCCCTTCTTCAGGAACCCGAAATGCGATTCTCCTGCTCCTTGGATGCTGCCTGACCTGCTGCGTTTTTCCAGCAACACATTTGTCAGCTCTGATCTCCAGCATCTGCAGTCCTCACTTTCTCCTATGGGATAAGGGTGGCACAGCAGCTTGGTGGTTAGTACTGCTGCCTCACAGCGCCAGGGGCCCGGCACCCCAGAATTCCGGGACCCTCAGATGACTGTCTGTGTGGAGTTTGCACGTTTCTGCGTGGGTTTCCTTTAGGTGCTGTGGTTTCCTCCCACAGTCCAAAGATGTGCAGGCTAGGTGGATTAGCCAGTGGAAATGCAGGGTTATAGGGTAGGGAGGTGTGGGTCTGGGTGCAAAGCTTTTTGGAGGGTTGGTGTGGAGCAGATGGCCCACACTATAGGGATTCTATGATGATTCTATTATCAGGCAGAACTTTCTCAGCCTGCTGGATGCAGGTTCTTCAACATGTCGAGTCAGAATTCCAGGATCACCGTGCCCTCTTCTGGCTTTCCGTGTCCTGAGTCTGTGGTGTAAAATTCCAAGCAGTGGAATGTGGTGAAACGGTTAAAAATTATGTCCCAATACATGTGTGAATCTAACCGGAATGGAGGTGTTGCTTAGTCCCGTGTGAATCTTCTTATCTGTATGTAACCAGAATGGAATGTGTTTTTTAGCCTTGCTCTGCTGTTCACATGAATGTTTATATCTGGAAAAGAGTATATCAGCTGGAAAAGTCTCCAGTTCGGTGAGTCTGCTCCGGGGTTACGTTTAACCGCCGAGCGTGGGTTGTTGGCAACCGCTCTACGAGAACTGACGGCTCCCAGTTTTGGTAACATGTAGAGTGAGTATAAGCCAGACCCGTTGTGGCGACGCTGCGGGGAATAAAATGCCCATATTCTAGCAGACTCGCCTCTTGGTCGTTTGTTCTGTGTCAGACTACTCTCCTACGAACCTGACCTTGAGAATTTTTTAAAACATTTTGGCGTAGTCGGCAGGGTCAATCGCAATTGAGGAGAGATTTTGATACAGAACAATGTTTTGGAAAAAGACTAAGAAACCAGAAGAACAAACTGTGGAGGTCCCGACCGTCCCGGGATGGCATGGATGTGGGCATGTACGTGGCAGTTTGTTTGAGAAAGGATCCCAGTCCTGCCGAAGAACCCCTTGCCTGGGGTACAGCGGAGGATGTGGGCATGTCCAAAAAGCTGAAGCGGAGTTAACAGAATTGAATGGGATTGAACTGAACTGAACTGAGTGGAACTGAAGTGAATCAAATTGAACGGAACAAAATGGAACTGAGCTAAATTGAATTGAAATGGACGGAACTGAATTGAACACAATTGAATTGAACTGAACAGACCTGAACTGAGCTGAATTGAATTACACTGAATTGACTGAACTGAAATTAACTGAAACGAATTGAACTGAATTAAGCATAATGTAACACATGTATTGGGCCAAGCAGTGGAATGTGGTGTAAAATTCCAAGCAGTGGAATGTGGTGAAACGGTTAAAAATTATGTCCCAATACATGTGTGAATCTAACCGGAATGGAGGTGTTGCTTAGTCCCGTGTGAATCTTCTTATCTGTATGTAACCAGAATGTAATGTGTTTTTTAGCCTTGCTCTGCTGTTCACATGAATGTTTATATCTGGAAAAGAGTATATCAGCTGGAAAAGTCTCCAGTTCGGTGAGTCTGCTCCGGGGTTACGTTTAACCGCCGAGCGTGGGTTGTTGGCAACCGCTCTACGAGAACTGACGGCTCCCAGTTTTGGTAACATGTAGAGTGAGTATAAGCCAGACCCGTTGTGGCGACGCTGCGGGGAATAAAATGCCCATATTCTAGCAGACTCGCCTCTTGGTCGTTTGTTCTGTGTCAGACTACTCTCCTACGAACCTGACCTTGAGAATTTTTTAAAACAGAGTCCTATGTCAAATCTTCATGGGTCTAGTGGGAAAAGCAATTGAGGTCATGAAAAGAGCAATTTTTAATCTCAAATTCCTCTTTTTACCCCCAACAGCACACAGCTTCTATACTTATGTCATCACCTCACCAGGGTCACCTAAGTGAGTGTACAGTGGGAAGTGCTTCTTGATTGGATTGACCAGATCTGAACACTTCCATCAGTTCCACTGAAGAGCTCCAGCCCTTTACCAGGTAAGAGGCTGCTGATCAAAGCATTTCTATTAGATCTCTGATTTGCCTCACAATCTTCTTGGAATCACTTAAATTACTTAGATCCAGGAAGCTGCAAATGCATAAACATACATTTATATGTGTATGTGTATATGCGAATGTACAAGTATGTCGGAAAAGGGCAAAGCCATTCGGCCCCTCAGACACTTCTGCTGTTGAATTAGATCATGGGTGATTTATTCCTTACCTACCTGTCATAATAAATGGAGAAACACAGTGGCTCAACAGTTAGCATTGCTGTCTCATAGCACCAGGGACCTTGCGTTTGATTCCACCCACTGGTGACATTCTGCGTTGAGTTTGTACATTCTCCCTGTGTCTGTGTGGGTTACCTCCGGGTGCTCCAGCTTCCTCCCACGGTCCAGGTTAGGTGGATTGGCCATGCTAAATTGCCTATAGTTTCAAGAGATGTGTAGGTTAGATGGATTAGCCATGGGAAATGCAGGATTACAGAGATAGGGTGTGTCTGGGTGGGATGCTCTTTGGATGGTCAGTGCGGACTCGATGGGCTGAATGGCCTGCTTCCATACTGTGGAGATTCTATGATATAAAATAGATTTGGGTGATGCAATGAATTATAGATCAATCGTACAAATATTTATATGTGTTTGGTTAAAATATGCATCTATGTATATAGATGCTTTAAAACATTTGGATGTGCATTATTGCAGTGTGTATTATGCAACACCCAATGGTATTTCCTGAGGCAGTTTTCTATTAAGGTGTCAGGATATTTTCATTTTGTGCACTGGAATGTTTTTATTACCATGTTAATGATTTGGTGATGCTCTGAGAGTAAAGCAGTCACAGTGCAGGTATCACATCGCAGCCATTTTGTATGTAGCAAAAATCATTAACATCCTCCTAAAGGTTTTAAAAGCAAAATACTACAAATGCTGGAGATGTGAAACAATGAGGCTGAAACAAAATACCTAGGCTGAGCACTATCTATGGAGAGAAACAATGTTTCAGATCAATGATCTTTCATCTGAGCTTTGCCTTACTTGAGATATAGGAGGTTGATTTTGTGCAGCTCTTCAGCATACCATTTGGAAGAGTGAATCGGAGAGGACATGTAAATCTTCCCAAGGAGTGAGTAAGGGATCAGAGTCTCCAAAGAGCATGGGCATTTCCTTCATTAGAGAGGCACAATTGGTTAGGTATAATTTTGAGTGAAAAGTGATGGAAGGTGTCATCAACGATGCTATCAAGCAGTAACTACTCGCTGATTGATTGATTGATTGTTGTCACGTGTACTGGGATACAGTGAAATGTCTTGTTTTGCATGCTATACAGGCAGATCGTACCATAGAAAGTGCATCAGGGTAGCAGAACAGAGTATAGAATGTAGTGTTACAGCCACAGAGAAGGTACAGAGAGAGAAAGATCAAAATTAACATTTGAGAGGTCTGTTCAAAAGTCTGACAAAAGGGGGGAGGAAGCTGTTCTTGAATCTGTTTGTATGCATATTCAAAGTTTTATATCTTCTGCCCAACAGAAAAGGCTGGAAGAGAGTATTAATGGGGTGGGACGGGCCTTTGATTATGTTGGTTGATTTCCCAAGGTATCAGGAAGTATAGGTGGAGTCAGTGGATGGAAGGCTGGTTTGCTTAAAGGACTGGGCTGTGTTGACAACTCTCTGTGGTTTATTGTGGTCTTGGGCAGAGCAGTTGCCATGCCACATTAGGATACTTTCTATGGTGCATCTATAAAAATTAGTAAGAGTTCTTGTGGACATGCAAAATTTCCTTACTCTCCTATGGAAGTAGAGATGTAGTGCTGCTTTCTTGATCCTAGCATTGACGTAGGTGGACCAGGACAGACTGTTAATGATCATCACTCTGAGGAACTTGACACTCTCAGCCATTTTCAGTTCAGCACCATTGATGCAGACAGGGGCGTACCTTCCACTCTGCTTCCTGAAGCTCCTTCATTTTGGGACATTGATGGAGAGATGCAACCTTTACACTATACCACTACAAGCACTCAATCTCTTTCCTGTATTCTGCCTCATCATTGTTTGAGTTCTGACCTACGACAGTATTGTTGTCAGCAAACTTGTAATTGAAGTTGGGCCGGAATTTGGCCACACAGTCATTGGTGCATAAGGATGAGCAGCATAGTTGCTCAGTGGTTAGCACTGCTGCCTCCCGGTGCCAGAGACCCGGGTTCGATTCCCACCTCAAATGACTGTGTGGAATTTGCACATTCTTTCTGTCTGCCCCAGAGGGCAGTGGAGGCCCAGTCTCTAGATTCATTTAAGAAAGAGTTGGATAGAGCTCTCAAGGATAGTGGAATCAAGGGTTATGGAGATAAGGCAGGAACAGGATACTGATTAAGGATGATCATATTGAATGGTGGTGCAGGCTTGAAGGGCACCTATTGTCTATTTGTCTATTGTCTGCGTGGATTTCCTCTGAATGCTCTAGTTTCCTCCCATAATCCAAAGATGTGCAGGTAAGGTGAATTGGCTGTGCTAAATTGCCCATAGGGTTCAGGGATGTGTAGGTTAGGTGCATTAGTCAGGGGTTAGGGTAGGAGAATGGGTGTGAGAGGGTTACTCGCATGGACTTGTTGAGCCAAATGGCCTGTTTCCACACTGTAGGGATTCTATGATTATAGTAGGATATTGAGTAACAGCTTTGCAGAGCACTGGTGTTGAAGATTATGATGGAGGAGGTGTGTCAACTATTCTTTCTGATTACCGTCTATGGGTCAGAAGTTTGAGGATCCAGTTACAGAGAAGGGGGCTGAGACCTAGGTCTCAGAGTTTAGAGATGAGTTTGTTTGGAACTATGGGTGTTGAAGGCGGAGCTGTAGTCAATATGTAGGAGCCTGATGTAGGCATCCTTGTTATCCAGATGTTCCACGGATGAGAATAGGGCCAGGGAGCTGGCTTCTGCTGTGGACCTATTGTGCTAGAAAGCAAATTGCAAAGGATCAAGGCACATTAGGAGGCTGAAGTTGATGTGAGCTATGACTAACCTCTTGAAGCACTTCATAATTATGACGGTCAGAGTCACTGGGCAGTAGTCATTGAGGCACGCTGCAAGATGTTTCTTTGGCACTGGGATAATGGTGGCCTTCTTGAAAGAGATGGAGACGTTGGATCGTTGTAAGGAGAGGTTAAAGATGTCTGCGAATACTCCCACCAGCTGGTCCGCACAGGACCTGAGTGCACGGCTTTCCATGGGTTCACTCTCAAAAAGGCCGATCTAACAACTGCAGCAGTGACAGTGGGTACAGGTGCATCCGAGGCTGGTGGGACAGGTGACATAATTTCACTGCCTTTCTGTTCAAAGTGAGCGTAGAATGCATCGAGAGCTCGTTGGGTAGGGATGTACTGTTGTGCACAATTCTGTTCGAAATCACTTTGTAGCCAGTTATGTCGTGTAAGCCTTGCCACAAATGGTAGCGTCCATGTGGTTGGTCTGGGTCTCAAGCTTAGTTTGGTATTGCCTCTTGGTATCTCTGATGGCTGGATGAAGGTTGTACCTGGATTTCCTGTATAAGTCACCAATGCTCAGTAGCAGAGTATGTACTATCTACAAAATGCTCTGCAGAAATTCACCCAAGATCCTTAGACTATCATTCAGAAGGACAAGGGCAGCAAACACATGGAAACTCCAACATTTGCAAGTTCCCCTCAAAGCTACTCACCATCCAGACTTGGCAATATATTGCTGTTCCTTCAGTGTTGTTGGGTCAAAGTTCTGGTGTTCCTTTCCTACTGGCGTTGTGGGTCTACCTACAGCACATGGACCACAGCGATTGAAGAAGGCAGCTCACCACTATATTGTCAAGAGCAGCTAGGGGTGGGCAATAAATGCTGGCACAGCCATCGATGCCCACATCCTATGTCCCACAGGTGAATAAACAAAAAACCTCAAGCATTGGGTAAGGTGAGAAGGCAGGCATCCAGGCACCAGCATAGCCAGAATGGGATTGAACACACATTGTTGGCTGTATTCGACACCACACTTTAATCATCCAGCTAACTGAGCTGACAGTGCAGGGAAGCGGCTAGTTTCAGAAACCACATATTGATAATTGTGCGCAGAACTCAGGCTGGAAGGCCGACTTCCTGTTCTACATCATTTGCATCAACGTAATTACTTGTTTGTATTGATACACCCGGACAGCAATTCTCTAGATGGTTCTCTAACTGTGACTCAGCAGCTGAGTCACTGAATCCTGTGCCATTTCTAGATTTTCAGTAACTCCATCAGCAGATGAAGCGCCAAGGCATTTCCTTTACTCTCACAACCAGTGCTTTGAACCCAGCATCTTTTTGAACTTTATATCAGTTCTGACCACATTTCGTTATTGAGTTGAAGAACCCTCACAGTTCACTTAAAAGAAAGAAACATTAGGCCAGCTTTATTTTGTTGGTATTCAGGCTACAGATGTTAAAGCTTCTCATTTGGAGGTCACTTGATAGCATGAGGAAACCTGACCACAGGTTATTCAATCACACTGTTTGCACCATTTGCATTAACTTGTTTAGATTGAGAACGATTCCTGTATTTCAAGAGGCAGGAGGTAAACAAAGCACATGCTTATTGCCACTTAATTTTTCTTGAACAGGTTAATGACAGATCAGAAGTCTCTTCTGCTCTTGTCATTTGCCATTGGCATATGTTGGTAGGGTTTACTCAACCTGTTTGGTTGCACCTTCACACACCTTCCATTGCCATCAAGTCCTGGAGTGCAACTTGAACCTAGAGCTCCTGCCTCTGAAGCAGGGTCGCTAGCAACTGTGTCATATGACTTCCATATGTTTGGCTGCATTTACTTAAAATGCCATAAATCAAGATTAATTTCCAATACTTGCCCGTAACTCAAACTATTAGCCACCCGCACTTGTTTGGCCATCCCATACACTGTAACTCCCTACCAGTTCACAAGGGGATGAGTCATTGGGAGGGGGTGATAGGTACAAGGGGTTGTGGGGAGAGGCTGGAAGCATTCAGAGAGAGCCATGGTCATGGTGGGGATGATATGGAGAGGCCAGAGCAGAAGCTGATAAGAATCTCTGTCTCTACACTGGAACTAGGAGGAAGAATCCTGCTCCGATCGACTCCACATTCAAGTTAGGTTTTTTAGCAAAGTAATATTTTCAATGGCAGTAACTCTTGTTTCATCTGTGGGTTCTGACTGGCTCTTTCTCAGCCTTTACCAGTGTGAGGGGGGTAGAATGTACACATGTATATCATGTTGGATGCTCTGACATCTATCCTCTGCCTCCAAAGGTAACAGAGTGTCAGTCAGTTTCTAGTTCTCCACACTGTACATGAAAGACATATCAATGTGCTGTTCACTGATGAATGTTCTGGAACTAGTGGAAAGATTCCTTATTGATGCGTGCTCAGAACAACCCCCAAATGGGTATGATAGGAAGTGTGGAGTTACATTTTTAAAAATGTTCTGTGGTCACAAGAAAAGGGCCCTCTTAATGATGCTTGTCAGTGCATGCTCGTCCCTCCCTTACACAGAAATCTAAGACAGAACTGGATACTTTCAGGAGTTAAGTTTCAAGGGAGATGGTTCTGAAATAACTCCCCAGAGGTCAGTATCCCTTCACCAAGTCCTTCTTTATTGAGACGTGGAGAGTCCTTGACACTGATCCAGTTCCCTCAGAGCCAGCCTTCAGAGTGGACAGAACCTCTGACTCTCCGATTTATACCTGTCAGCCAGGGCTCCCCGATTTGATCAGATTAACAGCCCCAATCAGGGAGCTCATATTCTATGATGTCCACCTGGCTGACCTTGCTCCACTCACTTTCTGTTTATAGTGATTTGAATTGTGTTGCTGTGGCAACGGGGTTGCTGAGCAGCTGTGGATGTAACACTTTGAGTCACCCAGTTTGAGCACAGCCTTTAAGTAAAGCACAAGAGTGGTTTCTGTTTCACAAAAACACTTTGATTAATCCTGACTGTGTTGGCCAATTCATGAACTGTGCTGATATCATGTGGTTGAGGCCTATGTCTCAGTGGGTTTTCAGGTTTTCATTGTTTAAGGACAAGGGTGGCGGCCACATGGGAACATTGCCACCCACAGTTAGCCCTCCAGGCCACACACCTTCTGGATTTGAAACCATCCTCAGTGTCGTTGTGTCAAAATCCTGGATCTCGCTTCCTAACAGTATCGTGCACTTGCATGGCCTGGACTGCAGTGGCTCAATAAGGCAGATCACCATCACCTCCTGAAGGGCATTTGCGGGTGACCAAGAAATGCTGGTTTCCCCCAGCGATGTCCACAATTTTCAAAAAATGTCCTCTCTGGTTATTATTGGCACTGGGAAAATCTACAACCTATGACACCTTTACATGTCCAAACCTAATTGATAAGGTAAAAACAATGACTGCAGATGCTGGAAACCAGATTCTGGATCAGTGGTGCTGGAAGAGCACAGCAGTTCAGGCAGCATCCAAGGAGCTTCGAAATCGAGGTTTCGGGCAAAAGCCTTTCATTTATTCCTAATTGATAATCATACCATGTCAAATTGACAGACCTGACCTGAACCCACCACACCATTGCCAATTTTACACTGGCAGATTTGCTTAACGTATTTGCATTAGGCTTCCATGGCATCATTTCCACTTGTAGGAGAAGCTAGAACTAAGGGGTGCAGTTTAAAAAATAAGGTTTCCCATTTAAAATGGAGAGGAGGAAAAATACTCTTTCCAAGCAGCATAAGCCTTTGGAACTCTTACCCCCTGAGAATGGTGGAGGCAGAGTCATTGAATATTTTTAAGACAGAACTATATAGGACCTTGTCAAGATTCCTGATGAAGGGCTTTTGCGCGAAATGTCGATTTTTCCTGCTCCTCGGATGCTGCCTAACCTGCTGTGCTTTTCCAGCACCACTCTAATCTTGACTCTAATCTCCAGCATCTACAGTCCCCACTTCTGCCGATGTAGAACCTTGACCAGTGAGAGTCAAAGACTATCGAGGGTATGCAGGAAACTGGATTGAGTTTGCAAACGTGATCTTGTCAAATGGTGGTGTAAGTTCAAGAGGCCGCATGGCCTACCCGTGTTGCCAACTCATGTGTCTTATGTGCTGTCTCATCCTATGTATAACAGGGAAACTGATTTCAGTTGATTTTACTGCGTGGGTTTCCCAGGAGTTGGGAAAGCCAGCAATGAATTGGCACTGTGAATTTAACCAAAATTTAAACTATGGTACAGATCAACTGTGATCAAATTGTACAGTGGAATGTATTCGAGTGACTGAGCGATCATTTTGTCCATAAAACCTCACCAGTCTGGAGAAGACTGGGTCAGTAATATGAGAATCCTGAATAATTGCTGAACTGCCTTGTTCACCTTTTGGTGACTAAGTGTGAAACAAAACACTTTATCAAATCCGACTCATGTGTGGGCCTGGATTCCAGACTACATTTGTCTGCATTTCTGTTCCGAGATACTTGGCTGACACTTCACCTTCACAAAGCTCTCCTCAGTGTTGCCAATCCCTACTGAGTGTTCTGGGGAGCAAACGTCTTGGCAGAAGACAGTTCTATCTCCCAATCAAAACCAGGGAGGACTGACAAAAGCAATGGAAACCTTTTTAAATCAGATAGATGTAATTCACAATTGAAAAGATGCCTTTAAGACAATGAGGCCAACATCTATTATCAAAGGCTAGTTATGAGGAAAGTCATTAACCTGCAAGATTAACTCTGCCTCCCTCTCAATGTTAATGCTGCCTTATCTGCAGATTTGCTTTTCTGGCATTAGAGTCATAGAGTCATAGAGATGTACAACAAGGAAACAGACCCTTTGGTCCAACCCGTCCATGCCGACCAGATATCCCAACCCAATCTAGTCCCACCTGCCAGCACCTGGCCTATATCTCTCCAAACCCTTCCTATTCATATACCCATCCAAATGCCTCTTAAATGTTGCAATTGTACCAGCCTCCACCACATCCTCTGGCAGCTCATTTCATACACGTACCACCCTCTGCGTGAAAACGTTGCCCCTTAGGTCTCTTTTATATCTTTCCCCTCTCACCCTAAACCTATGCCCTCCAGTTCTGGACTCCCCAACCCCAGGGAAAAGACTTTGCCTATTTACCCTATCCATGCCCCTCATAATTTTGTAAACCTCTATAAGGTCGCCCCTCAGCCTCTGGCGCTCCAGGGAAAACAGCCCCAGCCTGTTCAGCCTCTCCCTATAGCCCAAATCCTCCAACCCTGGCAACATCCTTGTTTATCCACGTTTATGTGTTTCAAGACATCCAGCACTTCCTCCTCTGTAATCTGGACATTTTGCAAGATGTCACCAACTATTTCCCTATTCCCTATCTTCCATATCCTTTTCCACAGTAAATACTGATACAAAATACTCATTTAGTATCTCCCCCATTTTCTGTGGCTCCACACAAAGGCCGCCTTGCTGATCTTTGACAGGCCCCATTCTCTACCTAGTTACCCTTTTTGTCCTTAATGTATTTGTAAAAACTCTTTGGATTCTCCTTAACTGTATTTGCCAAAGCTATCTCATATTCCCCTTTTGCCCTCCTGATTTCCCTCTTAAGTATACTCCTACTTCCTTTATACTCTTCTTAGGATTCAGTTGATCTATCATGTCTATACCTGACATGTGCTTCCTTCTTTTTCTTAACCAAACCCTCAATTTCTTTAGTCATCCAGCATTCCCTGCACCTGCCAGCCTTTCCTTTCAGCCTGACAGGAATATACTTTCTCTGGATTCTCATTACCTCATTCCTGAAGGCTTCCCATTTTCCAGCCGTCCCTTTACCTGTGAACATCTGCCCCTAATCAGCTTTCGAAAGTTCTTGTCTAATACCATCAAAATTAGCCTTTGTCCAATTTAGAACTTCAACTTTTAGATCCAGTCTATCCTTTTCCATGATTATTTTAAAATGAATAGAATTATGGTCGCTGGACCCAAAGTGCTCCCCCACTGACACCTCAGTCACCCGCCCTGCCTTATTTCCCAAGAGTAAGTCAAGTTTTGCAACTTCTCTAGTAGGTACATCCACCTACTGAATCAGAAAATTGTCTTGTACGCACTTAAGAAATTTCTCTCCATCTAAACTTTTAACACTATGGCAGTCCCAGTCGATGTTTGGAAAGTTAAAATCCCCTACCGTCACTACCCTATTATTCTTACAGATAGCTGAGATCTCCTTACAAGTTTGTTTCTCAGTTTCCCTCTGAGTATTGGGGGTATCTATAATACAATCCCAATAAGGTGATCATCCCTTTCTTATTCCTCAGTTCCACCCAAATAACTTCCCTGGATGTATTTCCGGGAATATCCTCCCTCAGTACAGCTGTAATGCTATCCCTTATCAAAAACACCACTCCCCCTCCTGTCTTACTCCCTTTCTATCCTTCCTGTAGCATTTGTATCCTGGATCATTAAGCTGCCAGTCCTGCCCATCCCTGAGCCACGTTTCTGTAATTGCTATGATATCCCAGTCCCATGTTCCTAACCATGCCCTGAGTTCATCTGCCTTCCCTGTTAGGCCCCTTGCATTGAAATAAATGCAGTTTAATTTGTTAGTCCTACCTTGTCCCTGCCTGCCCTGACTGTTTGACTCACTTCTGTTCTCAACTGTACCCGTCTCAGATTGATCTCTTTCCTCACTATCTCCCTGGGTTCCCCCACCCCCCACCTTACTAATTTAAATCCTCCCAAGCAGTTCTAACAAATTTCCCTGCCAGTATATTAATCCCCTTCCAATTTAGATGCAATCCATCCTTCTTGTACAGGTCACTTCTACCCCAAAAGAGATTCCAATGATCCAAAAATGTGAATCCTTCTCCCAGACCACATTATTCATTTTCTATTTTCTATTGATAGTCAACCATCTCCCATTACTGAACCACTTCGAATATCCGAACAAGACGGGTGGGGAGTATTTTGTTCACTTAACTGATTGTTCAGATCGCGGATAATATTTTTATGGGACCTTGAGATCTTGTTCAGATAATCTGAAATTTGGATAATTGATGTTCGGATAACCAAGGTTGTTCTGTAAATGTAATTTAATGGTGCTGTAATTGTTAATATTTTGTGCAAATAGCTAACCAGCAAATCTTTGACTGTTGTAGTGATCGTGACAAGATCGGCCAGTGGACCTCAAAGAATATGTGTTCCCTAACTGGGGTTGTTAATCTGTTCTAATCAGGGAGCCCTGGCTGACAGATATAAAGAGGGGTAAGTGAGGACTGCAGATGCTGGAGATCAGAGTTGGTAGTGTGGTACTGGAAAAGCACAACAGGTCAGGCAGCATCCGAGGAGCAGGAGAATCAACGTTTCGGCCATAAACCCATCTTCAAGAATGAGGCTTGTGGGCCGGGGCTGAGAAATAAATGGGAGGGGTGGGGGGGGTGGGGGTGGTTAGCTGGCAAAGTGATAGGTGGATGAAGGTGAGGGAGAAGGTGATAGGTCAGAGGGGTGTGATGGACAGTTACCGCAGGCAGTGCAGGCTTGGGACTGGGATAATGTGGGGGGAGGGGAAATGAGGAAGCTGTTGAAATCCACATTTATCCCGTGTGGTTGCAGGGTCCCAAGTCAGAAATTTACCTGTAGCTCTACCAATGTCATTTACTGCATCCGTTGCACTCGGTGTGATCTCCTCTACATCGGATCAATTCAGAGAACATCTCTGGGACATCCGCACCCACCAACCGCACCACCCCGTGGCTGAACACTTCAATTCCACCTCCCACTCCATCAAGGACATGCAGGTCCTGGGCCTCCTCCACTGCCAAACCGTTACCACCTGAAGCCTGGAGGAGGAACGCCTCATATTCCACCTTGGGACCCTGCAACCACACGGGATAAATGTGGATTTCAACAGCTTTCTCATTTCCCCCCCCCCCCCCCCCCCCACATTATCCCAGCCCAAGCCTCCAACTCGGCACTACCCTTGGGACCTGTCATTCACTCCCTCCTCTGACCTATCACCTTCTCTCACACCTTCATCCACCTATTGCTTTGTCACCAACCACCCCAACCCCCTCCCATTTATCTCTCAGCCCCGACCCACAAGCCTCATTCCTGATGAAGGGTAATGCCCGAAACATCGATTCTCCTGCTCCTCAGATGCTGCCCGACCTCCTGTGCTTTCCCAGATATAAACAGTAGTGTCAGGAGTTTTGCTCACTCTGAGAGCTAATTCTGAGGCAGCTGAATCAGTGTCAAGGACTTTCCATTGGTAAATAAAAAGTGACCTGGTGACAGGAAATCGGACTCTGTGGAGTTAGTGTAACTGTGACTACTAAGCAGGAAAAAAGCCTTGATTAATGAAATGCGAGCCCTTCAAGCTCCCTTCTGAGCAATGCTCCTACTAAGCTGTATGTGTCACTGTGCACGTCTTGTCCTATGTTAAATATCACATCTGAGCGGTCATGCAAAAAGAATTAAACGTAAGTGCTTCAAAACACTGGCTCCACTCACTAATAAAAGCTTACAGGGAACAGTGCCTCCAAGTTGCACAGCATCCTGTGACTAATTGGACATACGTCATTGATCCTTCATTGTCACTGGTTCAATATCCTGGAATTCCCTACAAAAAATGCCTATAACAAGCCTTTCAATCAATTACTTTTGTGTGGAGCCCTTAATGATAATCTATCTGAACAGCGAAAGCAAGTCACTTGCATCCACATTATTGAAAAGACCCAAACATATTTTTGAATTATGCAGATTGATGACAATTAGTTTACATAAGAACTCGGAGCAGGAGTAGGCCGCCTGGCCCTTCGAGCCTGCTCCGCCTTTCAATAAGGTCGTGGCTGATCTTTTCATGGACTCAGATCCACTTACCCGCACTCTCACCATATCCCTTAATTCCTTTATTGTTCAAAAAAATCTACCTTAGCTTTTAAAACATTTACTGAAGCAGAGTCAACTACTTTATTTGACAAGGAATTCCATGGATTACAACCCTCTGGATGAAGAGGTTCCTTCTCAATTCAGTCCTAAATCTTGAGGCTATGCCCTCTTGCCCTAGTTTCACCTGCCAGTGGAAACATCCTCTCTACTTCTATCTATCCATTCCCTTCATAATTTTATATGTTTCTATAAGGTCCACCCCCGCTCAATTCTAAGAATATAAACCCAGTTTACTGAGTCTCTCCTCATAAGCCAACTCTTTCAACTCTGGAATCAACCTAGAGAACCCCCTCTGTACCCCCTCTAGTGCCAGTATCCTATCTTAAGTAAGGAGACCAAAACTACACACAGTACTCCAGATGTCGCTTCACCAGCACCTTGTACTGCTGCAACATAATCTTTCTGCTTTTAAACTCAATCCCTTTAGCAATGAAGGACAAAATTCCATTTGCCCTCCTAATTACTTGTTGTACCTGCAGACCAACCTTCTGTGATTTATGCACAAGGATACCCAGGTCCCTCTGCACAGCAGTGTGCTGCAACTTTTTACCATTCAAGGAATAATCCTTTTCACTGTTACTCATACCAAAATGGATGACTTCACATTTATTAACATTGTATTCTATCTGCCAGACCTTTGTCCACTCACTCAAAGTATCTGTGTTCCTCTGCAAAGTTTCACAATCCCCTGCACACTTTGCTTTGCCACTCATCTTAGTGTCATCTGCAAACCTTGACACTCTACACATGGTCCCCAACTCCAAATCATCTATATAAATTGTGAAAAATTATGGTCCTAACACCGATCCCTGAGGCACTGATTGCCGATCAGAATAGCACTTATTTATCCCCACTGTTTGCTTCCTGTTAGTCAACCAATCCTCTATCCATGCTAATACCTTACCCGTAACGCCATGCATCTTTATCTTATGTAGCAGCCTCTTGTGCAGCACCTTGTCAAAGGTCTTTTGGAAATCTAGATATACTACATCCACTGGCTGCCCGTTGTCCACATTGTTCATAATGTCTTTATAGAATTCCAAAAGATTTGTTAAGCATGCCCTACCCTTCATGCTGCATCTGCCCAATGGGACAATTTTTATCAAAATGCCTTGCTATTTCTTCCTTGCTAATAGACTCAAGCATCTTCCCCACTACAGAGGTTAAGTTAACCGGTCTATAATTTCCCCATTTTGTCTACCTCCCTTTTTAAACAGTGGTGTGATAAACATTGACATTCAATATGTGGCAACCTCTAATAACCCTCATGCCAATCCACTTACAAGGCATTTCAATAGCTCACCTTGGCCTGGCCTGGTAACTCGCACTGTAATACTGCAGCAAATATGCTATGCACTCCCGGCCATTCGTCCAGCTCATTGGCTGAACCAGGCTGTATGTCCGTTATGTCCACTTGCAAATGATAGCACTCGCTGTGTAATAAGTCTGCTCCTTTAACAAGATTATGTTGTCCTTTTTTTCAGAGGGTTTGTAAACACAGAGACTCTGGGAGGTTGAGGTTTGAAGGGTTTTTGGGCCAGTTTGATTATAGCTAACAGATACTGCCTCAGGCAAAAGGCTTTCAAGTTTGAAAAAAAACACACTTGTACAATGAGAGAGGAGTAGCCAGTTCTTCCAGCTCAGCAATTCTCTGGCTTGGTTTGGTTTGGTTTTCGCAGGCAGGAATTTGTTAGCTACTGGAATGAAAGAAGCAGGTCAATGCTGACCCTCCCGCTCTCTGACATCTCTCCTAAAGAACTTGCGTTGGATTTTTCTTTTTTTTTTTGCAAAGAGGTGTTTATGGGGATTGTTGCAAGTATTTGGAACAGCATCATTAAGTTGGGATAATCTGTTGGGTTTTCAGATAGGTTGTTATTTTACATTCTGTTCTGTTTGTTTCATTTGGTAATCTTGTAAATAAATTCTGCTTCGGTTAAAACTAAGTGGTTGGGCCAGCTGTATCACTCCTGAAATATCCATTTTACATGTGCTTGAAACAACTAGCAAAGTTAGGGCTAGTTTCTCAAAATGTTAAGAGGGTGTCTGGCCTGGTTCCATAACAACTGACGCTGAGCCAACTCGGATGGTCACAGTATCCCTGCCTTGCATTGCCTTCCAGGCTTATGGTAATTCCATCTCACCAATGCTGTTTAGCATAGACACATAGAAACATAGATGATATGAGCAGAAGTATGATGCCATTTGACCTCATGGCTCTTCTCTGCCATTCAATAGGATCATAGCTGACCATTGAGCTTAATATCCTACTCCTATATGCCCATTTAACCACATGAACTATATCCACCTCCTTCTTCAAAACACAATGTGTTGAACTCGATCACTTTCTGTGGTAGTGAATTCTACAGGCTCATGACTGTCTGGGTGAAGAAATTTCTCCTCCTCAATCCTAAAATGTTTATCCCTTATCCGTAAAATATGACCAGCGGTTATGGAGCTCCCCCACATTGGAAACATCCTTCCTGAATCAAACTTGTCAAGATCTGTTGGAATTTTATAGGTTTCTATGAGATTCATTCTTCTAAACTCCAGTAAATAAATCCAAACTGACTCCATCTCTCCTCATGTGTCAATCCTGGGTTAGGCAGGAATCAAATTTGTAAACCACTGCTGCACTTCCTGTACAACAAGAACATCCTTCCTCAGAAAAGGAGACCAATATTCCAAGTGTGGCCTCACCAATGCCCTGTTTGATTGAACCAAGTCATCCTTGTTCCTGTAATCCTCTCACTATGAAGGCCAACATACAATTTGCCTTCCTTACTGCCTGCTGCACCTGTGTGCATACTTTCAGTGACTAATACACAAGGACTGACGCACAACCACATCCACTGACTTCCTTAGGTCTCATTGAACATTCCCCCTCTCAATTTACAGCTATTCACACAATAATCGCCCTTTGTGTTTTTGATAGAAAACTAGGTACTTCACATTTATCCATATTAAACTGCTTCTGCCTTGCATTCATCCATTCACTCAGCCTGTCTAAATCACAGTGCAACATCTCTGCATCCTCCTCATAGCTCGCTATCCCACCCAGCTTTTTGTCATCTGCAAATTTGGAGTTATTCCATTTAGCTTTCTCATCCAAATCATTGATATATATTGTGAATAGCTGGGGTCCTTGCACTGATCCCTGCAGTATTCCACTAGTCACTGTTTGCTGTCCAGAAAAAGACCCATTTATTCCTAGTCTTTGTTTTCTCTCTGCTAATCAATCCAGCTAGCTTTAATTTTACATATTAATCTGTCAACAGCTTTCTGAAAGTCCAGATAAATCATATCCACTGGCTTCCCCAATCAAGTCAATAGTTACATCTTTGAAGAACTCCAGTAGATTTGTCAAGCATGATTTCCCTATCGTAAATCCATCTGCTTCTGCCACTGTTTTCTAAGTGCTCTGCTATAAAGCCTTAATAATGGACTCTAGCATCTTCCTTATGAATGATGTCAGAGTAACTGGTCTATAATTCCCTGTTTTCTCTCTACTTCCCTTTTTAAATAGTGGAGTTACATTACCTATCCTCTGATCTGTAGGAACTGTTCCAGAGTCTAAAGAATAGAACATAGAACATAGAACAGTACAGCATAGAACAGGCCCTTCAGCCCACGATGTTGTGCCAACCACTGATCCTCATGTATGCACCCTCAAATTTCTGTGACCATATGCATGTCCAGTAGTCTCTTAAATGTCCCCAATGACCTTGCTTCCACAACTGCTGCTGGAAACGCATTCCATGCTCTCACAACTCTCTGTGTAAAGAACCCGCCTCTGACATCCCCTCTATACTTTCCTCCAACCAGCTTAAAACTATGACCCCTCGTGTTAGTCTTGGAAGATGACGACCAATGCATCTAATATTTTGTGGGCCACTTCCTTCTGTTCTCTGAGATATAGATTATCAGGCTCTGAGGTTTTATCAGCCTTCAGTCCCACCAGTTTCTCTAACTTGATTTCTCTACTAATATAGATTTGTTTCAGTTCCCTGTGTTCCCCATCATTTCTGGTTATTTGTGTTCTCCCTTCCGAACACAGAAGTGATGTATGAATTTAGTTTGTCAGCCAGTTCTTCATTACCCATTATAATTGCCCCTGTTTCTGACTGTAAGGGACCTACATTAGTTTTCACCAATCTTCTTCTCTTCACATATCTCCAGAAACTTTTATGGTCATTTCTTATGGTCCCCACAAGCTTTGTTTTCCCCTTCTTAATCCATCCCATGGTCCTCCTTTACTGATGTCTAAACTGTTCCCAATTTTCAGGTCTTTTGCTTTTTCTTGACATTTTGTATGCCCCTTTTTTGCATCTAATACTACCTCTAATGTCCCTCATAAACCATGTTTTGGCCACTATTTTCTTTGTACTCTTTTATCATACAGGGATAAACAAATCTTGTAGTTCACCCACTCGCTTGTTGAATGTTTGACACTGTCACTCCTTTCAGTAACATCTCCCAATCCATCATAGCCAAATCCCAAAAATCAGGACGCTTAACATGATTGTCAGCAGTCCTCAGTCAAATCAAGGGAGTCCCTTCACACAGGGGCTCCTAGCACAATGGGTCAAGGGGAGCTTCTAATACCAGTCCAGATACCTGGCCACAGTCAATCAGTCAAGTGCTCAGGGTGATTTAAATCAGGTTGCTCTCCAAATAAGAGTTGAGGAGCTGAATCCCAGGCAGCCCACCTGGTTTATCTGCCCTATTGTATTCTCTTTTCCTCCCAGAATGAAAGAGGCAGGTATTAAGGGAGATGAAAGTGAGTTGCACAGCTGTTACTATTGCAGTTGGGAAAGGTCATCTAGTGCCCCAGATAAGTGAGTGGGCAGCACACAGGATATGCAAGTCTAAAGGTATGAGAGGTTCAGGTGGGTATAACAAAAGACCTATTCTTATAAATTCTGTGTCCTCTGATCCAGCCCCACTAGTTACCTGACCAAAGAGCAGCTCTCTGAAAGCTTGTACTTCCAAATAAACCTGTTGGACCATAACCTGAATCATAGAATCCCTCTAGTGTGGAAACAGGCCCTTTGACCCAACAAGTCCACACTGACCCTCCGAAGAGTAACCCACCCAGACTCATTCCCCTACCCTATTACTCTACATTTCCCCTGACTAATGCACCTAACCTACACATCCTGGAACACTATGGGCAATTTAGCACGGCCAATTCACCAAATCTGCACATCTTTGGATTGTGGGAGGATACCAGAGCACCCGGAGGAAACCCACGCAGACACGGGGAGAACGTGCAAACTCCACACAGAGGTGGGAATCAAACCCGGGTCCCTGGTGCTGTGAGGCTGCAGCGCTAACCACTGAGCCACCGTGCTGCCCCTGGTGTTGTGTGATTTTTTTTACTTTGTCCACCCCAGTCCAACACTGGCACTTTCACATCCCAGGTTAACAACACAAATCAAGAACCTCGCAGTCAATGAGGTCCATCTGGTTCCAATCGCTGCATCCCTCCTCCCTCCAAACCAGGGATATAGGCCTGATCTTTAGCTTTCAGCCTCTCTTGGGATGTTTCCATCCCGGATCGGTTCCTCCAACTTGGACTCAGACACGGGCGGGGTGTACCTGACCATGGCCTGTCTCTTGTCTCCAGAATGTATCAGGAGAGCTTCCTTCTCCCATTCTGGCAGTAAGGTATCAAAGCTGCATGCATCTCAGACTGAGGTTTACTCGACACAGGATGGAGGTGGAGAACTGACAGTTTCTGACAGGCCTTCTGGCTATTCTGAGGGGCCAGGTATGTTCTGCTCCTGCCCCGTTTGTGAGGTAACAGCTTTCAGGTGATCTACATGTATCACCTTCCTGTACTCTAAGTCACAGAACCTGACCTCGTAACTATACAGGGTCATTCCCATGGTTCCAGCATCAAACTTCATCCTCTGAATTAAATTGTCTCTCTCGCTTAGAGGGGGCATGTGTCTGGCATTGGTGTTCCTGCTGCCGTTTCACCCTCCCTCCCCCCATCAGGTTGGGAATATCAAGTTTAACCTGATGCAGAGTCTTCTCCCCATCAGCAACTCTGCTGGAGCTATCCCTGTTGTTGTGTGTGGCATGGCGCTTTAAGCGAACAGGAACTGGGTCAGTTTGGTATCAAGTGATGATGTAGGCTGCTTCTTAAGACTGCCTTCAGTGGTTGGACTGCTCTTTCCGTGAAACCATTGGACGATGGATAGTATGGAGCTGTTCTTATTTTGCGATCAAAAAATGTTGAGCCAATCCAGGTGCATCTTTCTTAACCAGTTACACCCCAATAGGCCTGGGCCTGAGCCTTTAACTACCATCAGTGGTTACCGCACCAACTACTTCTCATAAGAGACCAGAACTGAAGTCGTACTCTTCATCAGCAATGTTTCTCCAGTGTACGTTGTCAGCCTGGCTGAGGACTTGTGTAAATTTAAAGGTTGGAGTCCCAAACAAATCTTGTTAAAGACAGATTCTGCAACCACAGATATAACTGTGCCAGTATCGATCTCCATGGCAACTGGGTGACCATTTCACCAAATACTAATTTTAATCTAGATTAGAGTGGTGCTGGAAAAGCACAGCAGTTCAGGCAGCATCCGAGGAGCAGTAAAATCGACGTTTTGGGCAAAAGCCCTTCATCAGGAATACAAGCAGAGCTCCTGAAGGGTGGAGAGATAATTTTAATCTGTTCTGATTTGGGTGTCACAAAGCAATTTAATTGTTCCAACCCACAGGTAAGGGAACTTTCCAGGGTGTGCACTCTCCTGCACTCTCCTATGAGTTTTCTTACTCAGGTCAGGCCTTGTAGGACTCCTTTGCTGTCTTGAGTCCACATACCAGCAGCAACAACCCCTTAACAAAAATTTGTTAGTACTCTAAAACACACATATGCATTACATTGACTATAAACACGCAAGCATGCACAGCTGCATTCTATTTCAGTCTGTTGTACTCCTGCCACCTTACACCTCCATTTCTCATTTGAGTCTCGACAATGCGTTTCTCGTCCTACCACATGCACAATTTTCAAATTCAATGGCTGTTACAACAAGCTGTATCTAAACAGTCTGGTACTTTTGTCCTTAAATTTCTCCACAAACTTCAATGGGTTATGACCAGTGTATATGATTGTCTCAGATACGTTACTGGTAATATAAACACTGAAATGTTGCAATGCCAACACCAAGCTCAAAGTCTCCTCAACTGTTGAATATTTCTGATGATGAATGTTCAACTTCCTGAAGAAATACCCAATAGGTCTTTCTAACTTCTCATTGTCTTCTTGCAAGAGCACAGCACTGACACTCACTACTGTGATAGTAACAACTCTTTCAGGCATTTCAATTTTTCTCAGGAAGGTAACACAATTTTTGACAACTTCCTCATTGTCCAATTCAATTTGAGGAATGTGTTATTCAGAACCCTCTGAACTTGGTTCTTCTCTCTGTGTTATAATCAATAACCCATTCTCCTCTTGCTTTTCTTCCCTGACAAAATATCTTTTGAGCATATTCACATGGCACACTCTGTGAGATTTCTTTCTGTCTGGAGTCCCTATCGAGTTGATAAAATCCACTAAAACCGTGCTTTTAAAGGTTCACCTATTACTGGAAGTAACACTAGTACCTTATCCCCAATAGCAAAATTGCAAATTTTGGGAGATAGAATCCCTAAAGTGTGGAAAAAGGCCATTTGGCCCAACATGTCCATGCTAACACTCAGAAGAGCATTCCACCAGACTCATTCCCCTATCCTACTATTTTATATTTCCCCTGACTAATGCACCTAACTTACACATCCCCAAACACCATGGGCAATTTAACATGACCATTTCATCTGACCTGCACATCTTTGGACTGTGGGAGGACATCAGAGCACTTGGAGGAAACCGATGCAGACACGGGAAGAATGTGCAAACTCCACATAGACAGTTGCCTGAGGCTGGAATCGAGCCTGGGTCCCTGGCGCTGTGAGGCAGCAGTGCTAACCACTGAGCCACCGTGCTGCCCCACAGATTTCTTGTCTGCTTCGTGTTTCATTGTATGCTGTGATACTTCTAAATACTGTCTAGCTAACTCCCCAGTTCTATTGAATCGTTCCCTAAAATTTGACACATAGTCAAAATACGTGGTCTCTGAATTGTGATTTACCAATTTCTCCTTAATCAATTTTAATAGTCCTTTGACTTCATGCCTAAAACTAATTCAAGTGGATTCTTTTTAGCTGTGATATTATGTAATGGAACGGCCTCTGGAAATCAAGTCGACAGATTCATTATTGTGAACAAATATGGATTCCAACTCTTTGTTTGAGGTAGGGGACCTATGCAATCAATTAAGACTCTTGTAAAAGCTCCTCAAATGCAGGAAAATATATGAAAAGTGTGAGTTTTATTATTGCCTGTGGTTTTCCAATTACCTGACGTATGACATGTCTAGTAATTCAACTACATCCTTGTGCAGTCCAGGCCAGTAAAAATGTTGTTGTATTTTAGCCTGTGTTTTCCTTCCTCCTAAATGACCCCCAAGTGGTAGCTCATGTACCACTCACAACAATTCCTTTTCATAACCCACAGGAAATACAACTTGATGAACTTCTGTCCATATCTCATCCACCTGAATATGTGTTGTTCTCCATTTCCTCATTAAGACATTATTTTTAAGATAATAACATTTAGGGATACATTCGGATTCCTTTTCTATGTATGCCTTTTGATACAATTGCTTTAAATTTTCATTTTTCTGCTGTACCTCAGTTAATTTATCTGAGCCAAAGATGTCTGCTTTGTCATTTATCTGCTCATAGTTTGTCTCCATGATCTGATCAAACAGGGTCTCTGCTAATTCCACTTCAACCTTCTTATCTGTACTCTTTGACCTCTCCTGTTTCAGCTAGTGACTTTGTGGCCTCGTTACCACACAGTCGGAAAAAAATCCCAGGATACGTGTCCTGCATTATTTCAGTTGCCTGAATTTCTACTGGCTTTTCAACCATAGTAGGCAGCACTCCTACCTGTGAACCAGCTATATCATTAGCAAGGTCAGGTGAGAGTTTGTCCAGTACCCTTGCCATGACTTCTCCACTCCTCACTGGACACTCTAACCTCACTTTACGTAGTTGAGAGCATTTTGTCTGACCATGAATTACTGTTTCTTTTAGATTAGATTCCCTCCAGTATGGGGACAGGCCATTTGGCCCAACAAGTCCACACCATCCCTCTGAAGAGTAACCCACCCAGACCCATTCTCCTACCCTATATTTACCCCTGACTAATGCACCTAACACGATGGGCAATTTAGCATGGCCAATTCACCTAATGCGCACATCTTTAGATTGCGGGAGGAAACTGGAGTACCTTGAGGAAACCCACGCAGACACAGGGAGAATGTGCAAACTCCACACGGACAGTCACCCAAGTGGGAATTGAACCCGGGTCTCTGGCCCTGTGGGGGCAGCAGTGCTAACCAGTGATCCACTGTGCCACCCTAGTACTCTTTCTAGCAAAAGTCCTTCAGAAGTGCATATCTCTTTATCTTTTGGCATTGCAGACTGAGAGGATCCTGTGTCTCTTACTATTGTAGCCTCTTTACCTACTGCTGCTGTGCGAATAAACTTTACCTTCACAGGTATATGGTTTAAGAAGATCATGCATTTCCTTCTTAACCAACCTCCGACTAGGTTGTACATTCTGGTGCAGCTTTTTAGCCTCCACTGTGCTTTCTGTTGTCACTCCAACAAATTCACTGGCTTATTCTTTTTTCCTACATCTGGCTTCCCAGTGCTTCTCCTAACTCACCAACACCATGATTTCATGTGGCCTACTTTATTGCAGTGAAAACACTAGAGCTTCTTAACTTCTCTGTCCCCTCCAAGGGTTTCCTTTTTACCCTGTGATAAGTTATCCATTATGATCTTCATCGAGATCTATTTTTTCTTTTCCACATGAGGATTTCTCTTTTTCCCAATTTCTGTCCCTCACGGATTCAAATTGATTCTGGAAGCCAAACTTTGCTGTATGGGCCAACTCATAATTGTCAGCCATTTTGGCTGCTAATCTTGCCATTTTAACTCTTTACTCTTTCACATGAGTTCTCCCTACTGCAGAAAGTAATTTTTTGAACTCCTGTCTAAATGCCAATTTCTGAAGTTTGAACTCTCTCTTTTTCTCTCTCTTCTGCTTTTAATTGTAATTCCTTTTCCTTTGCCTCTAACCCCAAGCTGCTACATTTTCAATTGAATTTTAGCCATCTCTAAAGATTCTGATGGCATTTCCAGCATAATTAAATGCTGAGCTACTATTGTAATTATCTTTCCTTTCCTCACGGAAGGAGGCAGCTCTGACTCCAGCTCGTCTGCTAATTCTCACAGCTTGGCCTTAACCACTTTTTGTAAAACCCCTAAGGTCACTGCTTCCATCCCCCAGAAAACTCTTTGTAACTGAAAGAGCCATTGCTATCCCGAGCACTGTTTAAAACCAACCAAATCAAAACCCGGAACAAAAGACACCAACACCTACCACTCGCTGCCTTCGAGTCCAACAACTCTAATCCCAATTTGGAACTACAGAAAAAAGTCCCACAATGAGCCTCCAATCTGTTATGGACCAGGCCAGACTCCCTCTAAACATTTAAAGAAGGCAGCCCAGACCCTAACTTTGCTAGTTGTTTTAAGCAGGAGAGATATTCATTCTTGATGTCATTTGGGTGATATAGATGTTGACATATGCTGCTTGGCATTTCCAGAGGAGTAAGTGAGGTCTGCAGATGCTGGAGATCAGAGCTGAAAATGTGTTGCTGGAAAAGCGCAGCAGGTCAGGCAGCATCCAGGGAACAGGAGAATCGATGTTTCGGGCATAAGCCTTCCTGAAGAAGGGCTTATGCCCAAAATGTCGATTCTCCTGTTCCCTGGATGCTGCCTGACCTGCTGCGCTTTTCCAGCAACACATTTTCATTTCCAGAGGAGTATCAATGCATGTTCTCTCATCAGACAATAGTCAGTGGTATTCCCAAAGTGGAAGCTATTATTGACATGCTTCTGATCACTGTAGTATTTATCAAGTTTTAGGAAATTGTTGGAACCAATCCCCTCATTTTAAATGGCAAGAACGTTGATGAAATATGATTTAATTATTAAATCCAACTTGAGTAGTTTAATGACAGATAGGAATGTCTTCACCTTCAAGGCACTATATCATTTTGAACACATTCAATTATTTCCAGTAATCTTGATAGCTCATTTCCACTATGTAAAGTTGAGTTAAACTCAAAAATGACTGAAGTGATTGAACTTGAATTCACTAAATTCATTTTTTTCTCTCCTTTCTTGTCTCTGAGCTTTTAGAAGTAAATTGTTTTCTATTCTGGTTGTATTGTTTTCAGTTAATTCCATGAAATTACAAAGGATTGCAATACTAAACAATCATTTGGTTCAACCATACAACTTGGAAAGGAGATTGTATTTAATTTAAGATTGCATTTACAATGTCCCCATTTACTATGGTCATTTTGACAAATGGAAGCAGAACTCACTATCATAGAAATTTTATAACACAGGAGGAAGTTACTTAGCTTATTGTCTCTGCACTGAGTGACAGGGAGAAGCACAATTGAATTCAAACTCAGGATCTCCTGTTTTACTAGGCAAGAACTATAACTCACCAAGGCGTGGCTCAGTAAGTTTGCAGATGACACCAAAATTGGAGGTGTAGTGGACAGCGAAGGAGGTTACCTCAGATTACAATGGGATCTGAACCAGATAGGCCGATGGGCTGAGGAGTGGCAGATGGAGGTTAATTTAGGTAAATGTGAGCTGTTGCATTTTGGGAAAGCAAACCTTAGCAGGACTTATACACTTAATGGTAAGATCCTAGGGAGTGTTGCTGAACAAAGAGACCTTCGAGTGCAGGTTCATAGCTCCTTGAAGGTGGAGTCGCAGATAGATAGGATAGTGACGAAGGCGATTGGTATGCTTTCTTTTATTGGTCAGAGTATTGAGTACAGGAGTTGGTAGTATTGAGTACAGGACATTGGTTAGGCCACTTTTGGAATATTGCATGCAATTCTGGTCTCCTTCCTATCAGAAAGATGTGAAACTTGAAAGGATTCAGAAAGGATTTACAAGGATGTTGCCAGGGCTGGAGGATTTGAGCTAAAGGGAGAGGTTTTCCCTGGAACGTCAGAGGCTTAGGGGTGACCTTGTAGAGATTTATAAAATCATGACGAGCATGGATAGGATAAATAGACAAAGGTTTTGCCCTGGGGTGGGAGAATCCAGAACTAGAGGGCATAGGTTTAAGGTGAGAGGGGAAAGATATAAAAGAGACCTAAGAGGCAACTTTTTCACGCAGAGATTGATATATGTATGGAATGAGCTGCCAGAGGAAGTGGTGGAGGCTGGTACAATTGCAACATTTAAAAGGCATCTAGATGGATATATAAATAGGAAGGGTTTGGAGGGATATGGGCCAGGTGCTGGCAGGTGGGTCTAGATTGGATTGGGATATCTGGTTGGCATGGACTGAGTTGGACCGAATGGTCTGTTTTCATGCTGTACATCTCTATGACTCTATGGATGATCTGCGACTCTATGGAGACACACTGGAAGAAGCCATTGCAGACCATGATCAGGACTTATTGGGCAGAACAGTAACTCAGTGGTTATCATTGTTGCCTTTCACTGCCAGGAACCCGAGTTCTATTCCACCCTCAGATGACTATGTGGAGTGTGCATGTTCTCCCTGTGTCTGCATGGATTTCCTCCGACAGTCTGAAGATATGCAAGTTGGCCATGGGAAATGCAGGGTTACAGGGATTGGGTAGGGAAAATTGGTTTGAATGGGATTTCTTCAGCGGGTCAGTGTGGACAGGATGGGCCAAATAGCCTGCTTCCACACTATAGGGACTGTATGAAGTCAAGTACAGTTCAAAGGACTTTGTCCAGATCCTAACAAGGTAAGGGCTGTACATATATTGCAACAACTGACAGATGTGAAAGCCGTGCAACAACTGGATTTGTAAACGGCTTTGTGAAGTTCTTGCTTAATTTATCATCAGAGTGTGAGCCTTTAAGCAAACCCAGCGCTCAGGACATACAATGGTATGGGCGCTGAGCAAGAAGAAGCTTTCACTAGAATCAAGCAACTAGTGATGAAAATGCTAGTGCTGAGGAATTAAGACGTCACTAATGAAGTTGCCTTGCAATGTGACACTGATGAGACAAGGCTCAGAGAAATCCTTATGGACAACCACATACATTTACAGTCAGTGTCAAATGAACATTGTTACACTCAGATAAAGCGCTTGTCTATTGTCTTTGCTTGTGAGCATGTTAATCAACATCTGGTTAGGAGAGACGGAGTCAAAGTTAAAACAAACCATTAGCCACTTCAAAGCATCTTACTCACATCTGCTCTATCTGTTTCAAAGCATCCACAAAGAATGTTACTTTGCTTGCAGAGATATCATCCGAACATGGCATATAGTAAAAAGAAATCCACATACGTGCAAATGTGCTGTTGAGAGCAGCACTCCCAAGGAAGAAAGTTGAAGATGTGAAGATAGAGTCTGGAATCTTCCAAACAGAACCAGAAGTAAACACTTGACTTGCTTTGGAACCCCTTAACCCAGCAGAGACCTTGGGCTGAAATTTAGCAGAGATCAGCTAATTGTCAGTTTTGATGAGTTTCATGGAGGGTTCTTGGCTGTGAGCCCTGGAAGGTTTTCTCATGCTATCACCTGCAACTCATGTCATTGTCAATGCACCATGTGTACACAATGCCTTGTTTATCCTATCGACCCTCTCTCTACAGGCAGAGGTACTGCCCACTACTGAAACCTCCCAGGATTTCCAACACATTTTTATAGCTCACCATGTACCCAGGTCAAGCATTGCCAGGCAGAACAATGACCTTCACTGTGCCCATTGTAGGAGTAGTCAGCTCAGTTGGCTGGACGTCAGAGTGACACCAACAGGGTGGGATCAATTCCCGCTGCAGCTGAGATTACCATAAAGGACTCTTCTCCTCAACCTTTCTCCTGAGTGGTGACCCTGTTGTTGAACCACCTCCAGTCAATTCTCTCTAATGAGCAGAGTAGAGTAGCTGTTTATTTGTCATTACTCCCATATACAACTGATACAGTAAAAATGAGACAGCACAGGACTGAGGGTGCTACATGGACAGCACAAACTACACACTCATACATGGCATAAAGTGCATAAGAAGTGCAAAATATGCAAGTTATAGTGTAATGGAAGAATGATAAATAATCAACATTTTTCTAGCAGCAATTCAAAGTCATGCAAAGACTTTCAGATGGGAAAGAGTCCGATTATACAGTGTTAAGGAGCCGTATGGCTCAGGGGAAGAAACTGTTGCACACTGTGGCTGTGAGAAATTGTATGCTCCAGTATGTTCTGCCAGATGGCAGGAGGGAGAGGAGTTTGAGTGAGGGGTGTGTGGTGTCTTCCACTATGCTCTTAGCCTTTCAGATGCAGCTGTGTGGTGTAATGGAGGGAAGAGAGATCCCGATGATCTTCTCAGCTGTCCTCACTCTCCGAATGAGAGAACAACCCTATGGTCCAGTAGGACAATGGTGACTTTACCTTTTATAAGGGGTAGGGGATCAAAAAAAATGTATCTGAGGGCACATAGGTGGCACGACAGTCATTCCATTGCAAAGGCAAGTGCACATTTGTAAATGTATTGCTATTTAAGAACCAAGTGTAGAAAGGTTACCCAGCCTTAGCATTGTCCTATCTTAGAGCCCTGTTTAAAGGGACTGTTACTCTTACACACTCAGCGCACCCTAACCTTTTCTCACTGTTCAATGTGGGAGCATCACATACTGGACATCTTTCAAATGGTTAAAACTATTCACTTTTATTTAGCAGCAGTAAAAGTGAAGGAAAGCTGCATTTGTTTCCGGGAACAAACAATAACTGCTTGCTTTTGACCAGCAACAAATTTATGGTCAATGAATGAACACTCCACCCAACTCACATCCTTTGGAAGTGGCTCTCAATTGGTCGCTTCTTGTGGCTGACAGTGCTGTGCTTTGTCATACAGAAGGTGTGTTCCTCCGGCTCAATGACTTCACATTCCTCTCAGAAGGAGACTGCTGCCACTCTCCCTCTGCTTCAGTATCCATCACATAACCTCCTTGCCTGGTTGAGTGATACAAAGCTCCTCCAGCAATCTGGAAGCGGTGGTGAGAGCAGACCTTACAAAATGGCGGCGCCAGCAAGATGATATCTTGGAGGACAACAGCCAGAGCAGGACACTTGGCAACTCAGCAGTAACGGCCTGGTCTGGCAGAGAAACCATGGACACCTGGTTGCGGTAGGTCCCCAGGAGACTGGGGACTCCTTGTGTTGGCGAGGTTGCGGCTGCAATGGTGCGCCTGGAGCTGGGACTCCTGGCGTTATCGAGGCAGCAGGGGAGTCAGGGACTCCCGGTTACATGGCGAGCGTAAGTTCAGGATGGAACCTGGCATCGGCGGCAGCAACAAGGTGTGCCCAGTGGTGAAGAGATGGCATCTAAAGAGTGGCAGCTCCTAAATTGGTGGATCCAGTGCAGGCAGCGGCAAGGAGGGGGTGGCAAAGCAGGTGTCATTGGTGAGCTGGCTCAGAGCTCTCTTTTAGTTACTTCTTTTATCCCTTTTATTCTTAAACTATTCAAACTGGTGCCAGGTCGTGCCAACTGCTGAAGCTTTTCACTGTATTTCATTGTGTAATTCACTGGAAAATGCAAGTGCCAATGAAATAAATCATTCACTCATTCATTCATTCTATGTACAACTAGGGAGGCTACAGGCAGCATATTAGAATGAAGTAATTGCACTACCTACGCAGAATACAGAACAATCGTTGATCCTAGAGATTCACTGTACACTAGGAACAGCAGTTAACATGACAACAGCTGTCAAGACAAGTATAACGCTTCCAGAAAAGCAACACTACCCTAGGAACAAGCAGATGTCAAACAAACAGCCTACAACAATGTACGCACATTCCATTAGGAACTGTGTTTCATCTAAGCTGCACAGACATGCAGCTGTTACACACGCATTGATCAACATACCAATGTCATTTTGGGCATCGACATCTGATTTTGGAAGCCATTGCAAAGTAGGGAACCTCGGAGATCTGCACAACTGAAAAAATGATCAGAGAGAGCATTGATTAGGCGACATGCTTGATTTAAGGACCAAATACGAAGTGCATCTGCAGAGACTGATGAAAGTGAAACTGATCAGAATTAATACACAGTTTTGTTAATGCACTTTTTTTGGACATACATGCAAAACTTTTAACAGCGTATAATAGCACATGCGAATTTTTCTTTTATGAAAAGTGAGGCATTTGGAGAAATGCATTTGTTTTCAGTGTAATGGCTAGCTTGCTGCAGTCACATGATCTCTCCTGCTGCTGCAAATGCCCAGTCTATGGGAGCCATTAAACACACATCACTTTTGTTTTTGCTATTTCCTTGCTTGCTCAGTAGTGTGCAATACATTTGTCTGCAGTTACAAACTAAAAGAAGAGATAGTGTTCTGCAACTTCTTTAAGGGCCATCTGGAGGTTCCATAAGCACATAATCAATCCATTGCTGAAGAAATCTGTCAGGTTTATTTTTTTTTGATGATGTGTATGTTTGCAGGGTATGTGGAGACATTCTTGAGGACATAAGCTGTGAAGAGTCAGCTATTTTAGCAACATAAAGCTGCAAGGGGTAAAGCAGCAAGAATTTAAAGATTTTGAAATGTAACATTATCTACTTTTACTTATTCATTTTGTACTTTCAAAAGCTGGCTGAAACAATACCATCCATCACAGTACACTGAGACACATCCGTCACTCAAACAGCACTCAAGCAAATTACAGGCAATTCACTTACGTGATTCTCCACATGGAACACTTGAGGTCAAGGCTTTAAAAGTAATTTCAAACTCAAAATCTATTCTGTCCATAAAAATCTTTAGTTAAAGACTTCTTTTGTTTCAAAAAAAACCTAATTCATTCTGTAAATTTGCGAAACATTACAAAGTATTTCAACTTGAAAATTACAGAAGCCGTAACAATTTTCAACTTGTCTCCATGCAGTGTGACCCACTTTCAGGCACCTCAACACGATTGTCATAGTCTTAATATTTACAACATACATTTGATGTCAGGCATACCTTCCAAGTGTGAAATATTTCAAAATTAAAATTACTGGAAGTGAAAAAGAGGTAAACTTTACTCACTGCACCATGTTCCTTTCTGAGATGTTTAATTACAACTTCAGTACTCTTTATGGCATTCCTTGTCAGGCACACAGCAAGATGGATTCTATAGTTTCCAACCCCTCTGTAGCTGAAAAGCCGTAGACTGCAGATCTGTTCCCTGTTGTTCCTCTGTGGTAGCTGCCTCAAGCTTTAGTATGTCCCTCAACATGTGGTCTAGGGCCTTGAAAAATGCCAGTCTGCAATAGTCTACTGAGGACAACACCTTACGCTGGAAGACCAGCAAGTTGCAAGCAGCTCAATGAGCGTCTTTCATAGTGTTAATGCTTCTCTAGCTATAGTTGCTGTTTGTCTCAGTGTGGGAACACAAGAGCCCAGAGTCCTGCATCATGAAGCTGCTCAGGCCGAACCGTGACAAAAATAAATACACCTCTCTCCAGATCATTTTTGCAAAGGCACATGATGGACACCAGTCTCTTTCCCAACCCCTTGACATCAGCATGTGTAGGGATTGAGACATGAGGCATGTATGAGGAATAAATAGAGAAGGACCCTTTTCATCAACAGCCAAGCTATGTTTTGGTGCTTGTTGTAAATCCTGGTGAAGAGATATTCTTTGACAGTCTGTCTGGTGAATCAAATTTCTCTTTCACACAAGGTCTCTGGGGTGTTATGCGATGAATTAGGAGCAGGAGTAAATCACTTGGTCTTCTTGCCCACATCGCCATTGAACAGGATCATAGCTGATCTGATTGGGCTTCATTCTTGCCTATTCCTGATAACTTTTGATCCACTTTTTTTTCCAAGAAGTAATTTTCCTCTGTCTGAAAAGTATTCAAGGACTCTTAACAGCCTTTTGAGGAAGAGAATTCCAAAGATTCACAACCTTATCTCTGTTTGGAATGAGCTACCTCTTATTTTTACATAGTAACACCAAGTTCTAGATTCTCTCACATGAGGATCATCCTTCCCACATCCACTCTGTCTGAACAATTCAGGATTTTACATTTTTCAATCAAGTTGCCTCTTGCTACGCTGAACTCAGCTGATATAAACTTAGCATGTCCACCCTTTCCTCACAAGACAAATTAGTCTGAAAAACCTTCTCTGCTTTTAATGCACTTAGTTCCTTCCTTAGATAATGAAGACTCCAGATGGGGTCCCATTAAAGCCCTGTATAACTGAAGTATAATCTCCCTAATTTTGTATTTTATTCCCCTCAGAATAAAACATAACCTTCTATTTGTTTTCCTAATTAGTTTCTGCACCTGCACACTAGCCTTTTGTGTTCATGCATGAGATATTTAAGAGCTCTGAAATCTCTCATCATTTAGTGCTTTCCCTATTTTCCTATTTTACACTCAATTTTCCAAACCTTTATCCTATTTATATCCCTTTGTAGCCTTCTTATATCCTCTTCATAACTTACTTTCCTACCTAACATTGTGTCATTAGCAAATGTAGCAACCATATCTTAGATCCCTTCATCCAATTGACTTGTATGAATTGCAAAAGTCGGAGGCATATCTTTTCCAAACAGAAAATGACCAACTATCTCTATTCTGTTTCTTGTTAGCTAACCTATCTAGCTTTGCAGATATGATAGCCTCAGCACCTTAACATTTCATTTTCCACTATAACTTTTTATGTGGTAACTTACCTATACCTTCTGGAAATCCAAGACCAGTATATCCACCAATTCCCCCTTTATCATTGTTACTTTTTCAAATGACTCCAATAAATTGGTGAAACATGATTTCCCTTCCATGTTGACTCTGCTTGATTACCTTGAACTTATCCAAGTGCTCTGCTGTAACATCTTTCAGAGTTGTTTCTACGATCTTCTCCATGACAAATATTAAGCCTATAGCTTCCTGCTTTATTTTTCCTTCCCTATATGAATAAAGGAGTTAACGCTCATTATTTTCCAAACTAATGGGAACCTTACCCAAATCTTGGAAAATTAAAATCAAAGCTTCAACTATTTCATTAGTCATTTCTTTTTTTTAAATTCGAGACTGTGGTGCTGGAAAAGCACAGCAGGTCAGACAGCATCTGAGGAGCAGGACTATTGACATTTCGGGCAAAAGCCCTTCATCAGGAAAGGTTTCCATCTCCTTATTTTCTATTATTAATTGCCCAAATTCAATTTCTATGACACCAAAATTCAAAATCAATACCTTTTTAAAATATAGAACCATTTTCTATATTTTCTCTTCTACTTCAATTTCCCCTCCTTATTAATTTTCTCATCATTCTTTGTTAGGTTTTATACTCTGTATATTTTGACTTAGCGCAGTTTTGGTCTCCTCACCTCAGGAAGGATATCATTGCCATCGAGGGAGTGCAGTGAAAGTTCACCAGACTTGATCCCAGAATGGCAGGACAGTCTGATGAAGAGAGATTGGGCAAACCTGGGCTGTATTCTCTGGAGTTTTGAAGAATGAGGGCAGATCTCATTGAAACTTACAAAATACTTCAAGGGATAGACAGATGCAAGTAATACATAACCCTGGGTCGGGGAGTCTAGAACCCGGAAGGGCTACAATTTAAAAGTAAGAGGGATGCCACTTAGATCCAAGATTAAGAGAAATGTTTTCCTCAAAGGGCTGTGAACTTTTGGAATGATCTACCACTGAGGACTGTGAAAGCTCAGTCTTTGATTATGTTTAAGGTAGAGGTTGATAGATTTCTGAGTTCCAATGGCATATGGGGTAAAGGGTGGTTAAGGCATTGAACTGTTCAGCTGTGATCCTGTTGAATGGTGATAGGCTCAACAGGCTGTATGGCCAATTCTTCTTCTTTTTAGATTACTTACAGTGTGGAAACAGGCCCTTCGGCCCAACAGGTCCACACGGACCCTCCGAAGAGTAACCCACCCAGACCCATCTCCCTCTGACTAATGCACCTAACACTATATGCAATTTAGCACAGTCAATTCACCTGACCTGCACATCTTTGTGACTGTGGGAGGAAAACAGAGCACCCGGAGGAAACCCACGCAGACACAGGGAGAATGTGCAAACTCCACACAGACAGTCACCCGAGGCTGGGATTGAACCTGGGACCCTGGTGCTGTGAGGCAGCAGTGCTAACCACTGAGCCACCGTGCCACCCAAAGTATGTTCAACACAAACCTCTCCATGAGCGTAGGTGGTATGGCATGACTCAGCTACTTGTAGCGTGCAATGTAGCCAGTCCCATGCTATGCAACACCAGGGACAGGTCGATTCACAACAGATAGTGAACCTAGGTGTTTGTGTTCCATGGTTCTATGTACAGCCCAAGACACTAACATAATCAAAGTCCCTTCCCACCCTGGTTATAATCTCATCCAACCTTGTCTGTCAAGGAGAAGTTACAAAAGCTTAAACACACAAACTAACAGATTCAAGAACAGTGTTTGCCCGCAGTTATTTGACTTCTCAAATCTTAAATTTAATGTTGACCTCGCACTGTGTGCACCCTCTCTGCAGCTGTAACATTGTATTCTTGGCTCTGTTCTATTACCCTATGCATTTTATATATGATCTGCCTGTACTGCATGCAAAACAAAACTTTTCACTGTATCTAGGTACATGTAACAATAATAAATCAAATCAAATCAAATCAAATCAAACTAAGGTGGCAACCAGGATAAGCGTGGTGTTGGGTACATCTTTTTCTCCTTCTTGTAGAGATTAGTACATCGTGTGTCTGGAACTACAGCCCTTAGTAACCTGCAGATAAAGAGGAAGATGGTGCGGGATGTCATCACAGTACAGAAGTGGGGAAGGGCCGATGCAGTGCCACATACAGCAACACTGTACTTTGCAGCTGATGCCCAAGCTCTAACCTGCAATGGAGAGGAAGTGGTCTCTCACATACCCGGCACTTTTTCTTTGACCATAGCTATTTATTCCTTCTGATTTAAAGACATTCATACCTGCATCCCAACACCCCATTCCCAACCTGAATCATATACCCTGTATCTTCAAATAATTCGACTGGACAATGAAGAGAACAAAAAAATCAGTCCGCCTAGTTCCCAAATTATATGACTATCACTTACCTAAAAACTGGTGGGAAATGTTAGTCTGACAGTGCTTGGATCTGAGTAGGAGATAGTGACATTATCTATACACAAGGAGGCTTTGACCTGAGCACCTCCACGAAGAGCATAAAACAAAGATTTCAATGTCCTGAAGTGTTTATTAACTAACAAGTATGATATTTGTGACAAGCTGAAGAACCAACTCCTGAAACCATTGTGACAAACTAACAATTTGCTTTATAACTCAGAGTACAAAAAAGCAGCACTATTGAGGCCGTTCAATCACTGAAAACTCACTTACAGATGGCAGAACATTGACTGGAAAAAGCAACAGTCCTTTCAGCTGTAAAACTTTCCATGTTTTGGAAATTCATATCCAGTCAAATTCAGTCGACACTGCATTTGGGAAAACAGTTTTCTTTTCAGCACTCATCAGCTCTCTGTTGTAATTGTATATTAGGTTTGTGTGTTAAGATAATATTTTGGACAAGATTGTGTAATGATTTAAACATATGTTTATGTGAATTTATAAATCATGTTAGGAAGTGATGTAATGTCACATGCTTTAGTCCGCCTTGCAGTCAGTAGCATGAGCGAGAATCAAGAAGTCTCCCAATAAAGCTTTGTATCCAACCTGATGGCAATCTTTCAACTCTGTTTGTATAAATCGAAATCCCCAGATACTACAACCATCCCAGTATATTTAAAAACGTTGGATTTATATTACCTTTTCCATGACTACCAGAAGTCTCAAAGCACTTTCCATCCACTGAAATTTGTTTGAAATGTTGTCATTTTGCTGTAGAAAATGAGACAAACAATTTAAGCACAGCAGACTGCTACAAATAGCAATGTGTAAAGGAGGAGATAGTGTTTTCCTTTATTCATGTGGGCATCACTGTCTAGGCAGCATTTATTGCCCATTCAGAGGGCAGTTAGAAATCAACCACATTGCTGTGGGTCTGGAGTCACATGTAGGCCAGACCAGGTAAGGATGGTCGCTTCCTCCCCTAATGAACATTAATGAACCAGATGGGCTTTTCCAACAATCAGCAATGGATTCATGGTCATCACTGGATTCTTAATTATAGATTTTCTTTTATTCAATCCAAATTTTATCATCTGCCATGGAAGGATTTGTGTTTGGGTTCCCAGAACATTATTTGGGTTTCTGGATTAACAGTCCAGCAACTACACTACTAAGCCATTGCCTCCCTTTTTATAACATTGATTGTAGAGTGAATATTGGCCAAGGTAACAGGGAGAACTCATTTGCTCTTCTTCAGAAGATTAGCCTCTGACATCTTTGACATTCACAAGAATAGAGAGATGTAGTCTTGGGTTCATCCAAAAGCACTCCTCACTCATGTGTTAGTCTCTGCACTCAGTTGCTGAATGGGGAATTGAACTGATCTGTTGTGACTCCAAGACAGAAAGTGAGCTATAGCAGTCACCCATGTTTTGCACAAATGCTAAAGCACAGATATGCCTTGTCTAAACTCTGTAACATTTGAGGCAAAATGTGAGATGCTTCTCTGACTTCATTCATTGTCAATAAGGAGCCCCTGAAGCAGCCTCCCTCACAAGTTATATCCTCACTGATTCAAACAAAATTTCAGCTTTAAAGTAACTTTCCTCAGCAGCTTCCTGGAGAGAGCAACAAAATCTCACAATTCAATAGAAAGTGTGCTGGATAATTAGTTTCAAAAGATGTTGTGAAACCTGAAGGTGTTCAGAAAAGATTTACAAGAATGTTGCTGGAGTTAGAGGATTTGAGCAATAGGAAGAGGCTGAATAGCCTGGGGCTGCTTTCCCTAGAGTCAAGATTGGAGTGGTGCTGGAAAAGTACAGCAGGTCAGGCAGCATCCGAGGAGCAGGAGCCCTCATTCTTGACGAAAGGCTTTTGCCCGAAACGTCAATTTTCCTGCTCCTCGGAAGCTGCCTGACCTGCTGTGTTTTTCCAGCACCACTCTAATCTTGACTCTAATCTCCAACATCTGTAGTCCCCACTTCTGCCTGTTTTCCCTGGAACATAGGAACCTGAGGGAGGACCTTATAGAGATTTACAAAATCATGAAGGACATGGTCTTTTTCCCAAGGTAGGGTTGAGCATATTTTCAAAATAGTTAGATTTTGAAATTCTCTCTCTCAAGCAAACAGAGGAGACTATTTCACTGAATGTATTCAAGGCTGCATTGGGCATCTTTTTGATTGACAAGGGAGACAAGGATCAGCATAAAGTCAAGAAGGTGGACCTAAGGTCATGTCAGATCAGCCATGATCTTATTGACGGGCACAGCAAGCTCAAAGGGCTGAATTGTCTACCTCTGTTTCTAATTGTTATGTTCCTGTGTAAGATGTCCCTCCTCCCATTGGCATGCTGACAGATACACTCTCACTGTGTCTGTGTGTACTACAGAGGAACTTTGATTATCCGGCATTCAATTATCCAAATATCGGATTATCCGGCAAGATCGCAAGGTCCTGATGCTCGGCTAAACTATGTTATCTGGCATTAAATCACCTGGAATTCCATTAACCGAACAAAATACTCCCCACCTGTGTCCTTTGGATAATTCAGGCTCCTCTGTATTGGAAAGGGAACAGGTTCTAACCTAACCAATTGGATGATTGTTGATTCACAGTCAAATAATGTTTCCAAAACCCTATGTCTTAACTTCAATGATTCTCAAACTGATAAAGAGTTAAAGACTTAACAACAAGCCACAATTTCATTTTTAATGCCCCTATGATTTTACTTCTGGAGTTATTTGCACCCTTTAATTTTTGGGGACCCTTACTGAGCTGCTGAGAGACCATTTGATATGTGGGATTAATTATGGAACTTCGCAAAAATGCCTACTAGCGGAAGTCCAACCAGACTTCAAACAGACATCACAATTGGCTTTATCGTTGGAAAATTTGGCAAATGGAGCATATGAGTTACAGGGACTTGAGGAACGCCCCTAGAGTGTAGACAGTTGTGTAGCCTCACTCAGGACATATCCTGATCAGAGGGACTCTGGGTCAGCCCACAGCAAAACCCCAAAACCAAGCCAAGCCTCAGCCAAATGGTTCAAATTGTCTTGGGGATCCTGGCCAGCAAGTCATTGTAGTTGCTGCCAGAATACAGACTCGAGACAGCTAAAGAGTCCTACTAGACCTAAACTGAGTGAGATAATTCAGAGGCCAGCATCCAGGAGAGTTCATACCCTGGAAAGTCCACCTGCATCTGGTTTGGACCAGTTAAATTGCTTAGCAACATCCACATTAGAACCAATCAAAATAAATGTCTGGTTAAATGATCGTCTGGTTCTAATGGAGGTCAATACCCATGTGGCCGCATCAGTGATCGCAGAATCAGATTTTAACAAAATTCTCTTTGGACCCCCAACCTTAACTTTGCACAACATCTCAGCTAGGCCAAGAACCTATAACAGGGAACCTTTACAGATTAAGGCTAGAACTTCGGTTCCGGTCTCTTATGAGAAGCAGCTGGTCCAGTTACCACTGATTGTAGTGAAGGCTTGGGCCCAAGCTTAATGGGGTGAAATTGGTTGTGAGAGATTCACTTAGATTGGCTCAATATTTTTCAATTAGAAAATGGCTGCCTAAGTGAAATTCTAAGTAAATACCCGGACGTCTTCTTGCAAGGTCTAGGGATTATCAGAGGAGCCAAGGCCACCTTGTATGTTGACCAGGAAGCAGTTCCTCGATTCTGCAAGGCCTGTCCAGTGCCATTTGCCTTATGGGCAAAAGCAGAGGCAGACATCAGGCGCTGCAAAGTGAAGAAGTCATCAAACCAGTCCAATTTATGGAATGGGCAGTACCGGTCATCGTGAAGCCCAATGCATCAGTTCATCTTTGTGGGGAATTGAAACAAATGGTAAACTGTTTTTGCAGCTGGATAGATACCCAGTCACTGGGATAGAGGGTTTATATGTGATTGTCATGAGCAAAAGTCACTGCTAGATATGGCTGAACTCCACCAGGGCCATCCAAGAGTCTCCAGAATGAAGACGTTGGCAAGGTGTGGGCGAGTTGCTGGCGGTAATCTTTGTTCTTGTTGGCACTCTGGGCACTGCCGCACCAATGTAGTTGTGGACCTGGTGGTCAGGCCTGGATGCAGACACAACTATCGCAGTGCCCAGAGTGCCAAAAAGAACAAAAGGTATTTCCAGTAACTTCCCCACATCCGTGGGAATGGCCAGGTGAACCTTGGACTCAGTTGCATGTCAACTATGCAGGTCCTTTTATAGGTTCAGTATTCTTTCTCATTACAGATGTCCACTCAAAGTGGTTGGACATCCATAGAGTCCATTCTTCAAACACAGGGATGACGATAGAAAAACTGCACGCATCTTTTTCAATACACAGAGTCCTGCAAGTGTTGGTCACAGATAATAGGCCATTGTTTATCAGCAGGGAATTTAGGTATTCCCGAAAATCAAATGGCATTTGACATATCAGAAGGGCTCCATACCATCCATCGTCTTTTGGTCTTGCAGAAAACTCAGTCCTAACTTTGAAGACAGGCTTAAAGAAACAACCTTGCAAGATGCCAATCTGTCATGGTTCTTATTTGATTATAGAAGCACTCCACAACAAGGGATAGCACTGGCAGATTTGCTAATGGGTAGAACATCAGGTTAAGTCTGATCTTCCAGGACCTGGGGGTGGGATGGGTGAAACAGCTTCAGGAATGCCAGTGCCAGGCACAAGACTCCACCCAGTGAGAGGGGCAGTTGGATAAAGGGTGAGAAGTTTGGTGTAGGAATCACAGAAATGGCCTGCACGGGTAAGAGGCATGGACAATGCGAGATCAGGACCAGTGACGTATAAAGTTTGTGTAGGTGTGACAGTCCTGAACAAGCATGTGGACCATATGAAAGCCACTCCTCGGAACAGTCAGAAAGGCTGCCAGAAACTGTGGGTTCACCGTCTCCATCGAATGTTATCGAGTCCTCAGAATCAGAGTTAGATATAATGGATGTAGCCACCTTAACACCTTTGCTGCTGGAAGAAGAGACTGACATTCTACCGAGGTGATCCTGGTCCATGAGGCGAGCTCCCACACGTAACATGCCACCCTGGATTGGGCACCAAATCAGAGGCACCTGACCTGGTGCTAAATGCCCCAGGAGGCTCCCTATGAAAAAGAACCAACTTATGGCCTTGGACTCGGAGAGAGAGGGATGTAGTAATTGTAATGAGGTCAGCACTTGAAGATCATAGAATATGAGTTCTCTAATTGGTGCTGTTAGTCTGGCCCAATCAGCGATCCCTGGCTGACAGATATAAACAGGAGTGGTGTCCTCGGCGCTGTCACCCCGGGCAGGTACCGGGGCGGGCTGCCCCAGAGGTGGTCGGAAGGTGCTGAGGGTGGTTAGTGAAGCCGGAAGGTGGGTAGGCTGTCCTGACTGCTGTCACCCTGGGCGGGTACCGGGGTGGGCTGTCCTAGAGGTGGTCGAAAGGTGTGTCAGGGCGGACCGAGAACTGGAAGGGGCATGGGGTGGACCGAGAACCGGAAGGTGGGTAGGGGCGGGCTGCCTTAGAGTGGTCGGAAGGTGGGAGGGGCGGGGGCTTGCTGGGCTTGTATTGTCTGCACTTTTGTATGTAACGGTATTGTCTAATGTATAAATGTCATTGTCACTGTCTTGTCATATGTGGAACTGGGATTTGAGGTTTGTCCTCCTCTCCCTGTAAAATGGTTGAACAGTAGGGTTCGGGGCCTAGCTTTGCTGCTCCTCTCCCTTGTAAAATTGCTGTCTTTTGTGTACAGCTGTCAATGTTTTTTGTAAACTGTTTTGTAATTTGTTTAATAAAAATTATAAACAGGAAAAAAAAAATAAAAAAATAAACAGGAGTGGTGTCCTCGGCGCTGTCACCCCGGGCAGGTACCGGGGCGGGCTGCCCCAGAGGTGGTCGGAAGGTGCTGAGGGTGGTTAGTGAAGCCGGAAGGTGGGTAGGCTGTCCTGACTGCTGTCACCCTGGGCGGGTACCGGGGTGGGCTGTCCTAGAGGTGGTCGAAAGGTGTGTCAGGGCGGACCGAGAACTGGAAGGGGCATGGGGTGGACCGAGAACCGGAAGGTGGGAGGGGCGGGGGCTTGCTGGGTCTGTATTGTCTGCACTTTTGTATGTAACGGTATTGTCTAATGTACAAATGTCTTTGTCACTGTTTTGTCATATGTGGAACTGGGATTTGAGGTTTGTCCTCCTCTCCCTGTAAAATCGTTGAACGGTAGGGTTCGGGGCCTAGCTTTGCTGCTCCCCTCCCTTGTAAAACTGCTGTCTTTTGTGTACAGCTGTCAATGTTTTTTTGTAAACTGTTTTGTAATTTGTTTAATAAAATAAAAAAAAAAATAAAAATAAACAGGAGTGGTGTCCTCGGCACTGTCACCCCGGGCAGGTACCGGGGCGGGCTGCCCCAGAGGTGGTCGGAAGGTGCTGAGGGTGGTTAGTGAAGCCGGAAGGTGGGTAGGCTGTCCTGACTGCTGTCACCCTGGGCGGGTACTGGGGCGGGCTGTCCTAGAGGTGGTCGAAAGGTGTGTCAGGCGGACTGAGAACTGGAAGGGGCATGGGGTGGACCGAGAACCGGAAGGTGGGTAGGGGCGGGCTGCCTTAGAGTGGTCGGAAGGTGGGAGGGGTGGGGGCTTGCTGGGTCTGTATTGTCTGCACTTTTGTATGTAACGGTATTGTCTAATGTACAAATGTCATTGTCACTGTCTTGTCATATGTGGAACTGGGATTTGAGGTTTGTCCTCCTCTCCCTGTAAAATGGTTGAACGGTAGGGTTTGGGGCCTAGCTTTGCTGCTCCTCTCCCTTGTAAAATTGCTGTCTCTTGTGTACAGCTGTTAAGGTTTATTGTAAACTGTTTTGTAATTTGTTTAATAAAATAAAAAAATAAACAAGGGAAAAAAAAATAAACAGGAGTGACGTCCTCGGCGCTGTCACCCCGGGCAGGTACCGGGGCGGGCTGCCCCAGAGGTGGTCGGAAGGTGCTGAGGGTGGTTAGTGAAGCCGGAAGGTGGGTAGGCTGTCCTGACTGCTGTCACCCTGGGCGGGTACTGGGGCGGGCTGTCCTAGAGGTGGTCGAAAGGTGTGTCAGGCGGACTGAGAACTGGAAGGGGCATGGGGTGGACCGAGAACCGGAAGGTGGGTAGGGGCGGGCTGCCTTAGAGTGGTCGGAAGGTGGGAGGGGTGGGGGCTTGCTGGGTCTGTATTGTCTGCACTTTTGTATGTAACGGTATTGTCTAATGTACAAATGTCATTGTCACTGTCTTGTCATATGTGGAACTGGGATTTGAGGTTTGTCCTCCTCTCCCTGTAAAATGGTTGAACGGTAGGGTTTGGGGCCTAGCTTTGCTGCTCCTCTCCCTTGTAAAATTGCTGTCTCTTGTGTACAGCTGTTAAGGTTTATTGTAAACTGTTTTGTAATTTGTTTAATAAAATAAAAAAATAAACAAGGGAAAAAAAAAATAAACAGGAGTGACGTCCTCGGCGCTGTCACCCCGGGCAGGTACCGGGGCGGGCTGCCCCAGAGGTGGTCGGAAGGTGCTGAGGGTGGTTAGTGAAGCCGGAAGGTGGGTAGGCTGTCCTGACCGCTGTCACCACGGGCGGGCTGTCCTAGAGGTGGTCGAAAGGTGTGTCAGGGCGGACTGAGAACTGGAAGGGGCATGGGGTGGACCGAGAACCGGAAGGTGGGTAGGGGCGGGCTGCCTTAGAGTGGTGGGAGGGGCGGGGGCTTGCTGGGTCTGTATTGTCTGCACTTTTGTATGTAACAGTACTGTCTAATGTACAACTGTCACTGCTGTTGTCTCCTTATATCTTTGTGAGACTGGGATTTGAGGTTTGTCCTCATGTCCCTGTAAACTGTTTAAATGGTAGGGTTTGGGGCCTGGTTTTGCTGCTCCTCTCCCTTGTAAAATTGCTGTCTCTTGTATGTAGCTGTAAATGTAACTGTTTGTTGTAAACTGTTTTTGTAATTTGTTTAATAAAATATAACTAGAAGCTCCTCATTTGAGGGGACTGACTCTGTGAAAAAAAATAAAATAAACAGGAGTGGCGTCCTCGGCGCTGTCACCCCCGGCAGGTACCGGGGCGGGCTGCCCCAGAGGTGGTCGGAAGGTGCTGAGGGTGGTTAGTGAAGCCGGAAGGTGGGTAGGCCGTCCTGACCACTGTCACCCCGGGCGGGTACTGGGGCGGGCTGTCCTAGAGGTGGTCGAAAGGTGTGTCAGGGCGGACCGAGAACTGGAAGGAGCATGGGGTGGACCGAGAACCGGAAGATGGGTAGGGGCGGGCTGCCTTAGAGTGGTCGGAAGGTGGGAGGGGCGGGGGCTTGCTGGGCCTGTATTGTCTGCACTTTTGTATGTAACAGTACTGTCTAATGTACAACTGTCACTGCTGTTGTCTCTTTATACCTTTATGTGAAACTGGGATTTGAGGTTTGTCCTCATGTCCCTGTAGACTGTTTGAATGGTAGGGTTTGGGGCCTGGCTTTGCTGCTCTCCCTTGTAAAATTGCTGTCTCTTGTATGCAGCTGTAAATGTAACTGTTTGTTTGTTGTAAACTGTTTTTGTAATTTGTTTAATAAAATGAAACAAACAAACAAAAAAAAATAAACAGGAGTGGTAACTCTATTTTGATTTAGTCCCTACCCTCCCCCTCACTGTTTTGATCACACAGCACTGCCCTTTGATGTGAAGGGCAGTGTTTGTCACTGGCCACTCGGGTGTTTTCCTATCTTCCTGGTGGTGGAATTTGAATAAAGATTCGTGCACTTTGTGTCTTTCACTGTGTCTCACACCTGCACACACACACCATGGGTGCTGGGGGAAAAAATAAGCACTACCGCACTTAGGTGGTAGTGTGGAAAAAAAAAGAAAAAGAAAAAAAAATGTTACCAGAGCCCTCCCCTTCACTGTTTTGATCACACAGCACTGCCCTTTGATGTGAAGGGCAGTGTTTGTCAAAAAAAAAGATAAACAGGAGTGGTCCCTACCCTCCCCCTCACTGTTTTTGATCACACAGCACTGCCCTTTGATGTGAAGGGCAGTGTTTGTCACTGGCCACCCGGGTGTTTTCCTGTCTTCCTGGTGGTGGAAATTGAATAAAGATTCGTGCACTTTGTGTCTTTCACTGTGTCTCACACCTATACACACACACCATGGGTGCTGGGGATAAAATAAGCACTACCGCACTTAGGTGGTAGTGTGGGGAAAAAGAAAAGAAAGAAAAAAAAAGAAAGAAAAAAAAGAAAGAAAAAAAAATATAATAAACCGGGGTTCACTGTGTCTCACACCTGCACACACACACCGTGGGTGCTGGGGAAAAAATAAGCACTACCGCACTTAGGTGGTAGTGTGGAAAAAAAAAGAAAAAGAAAAAAAAATGTTACCAGAGCCCTCCCCTTCACTGTTTTGATCACACAGCACTGCCCTTTGATGTGAAGGGCAGTGTTTGTCAAAAAAAAAGATAAACAGGAGTGGTCCCTACCCTCCCCCTCACTGTTTTTGATCACACAGCACTGCCCTTTGATGTGAAGGGCAGTGTTTGTCACTGGCCACCCGGGTGTTTTCCTGTCTTCCTGGTGGTGGAAATTGAATAAAGATTCGTGCACTTTGTGTCTTTCACTGTGTCTCACACCTATACACACACACCATGGGTGCTGGGGATAAAATAAGCACTACCGCACTTAGGTGGTAGTGTGGGGAAAAAGAAAAGAAAGAAAAAAAAAGAAAGAAAAAAAAGAAAGAAAAAAAAATATAATAAACCGGGGTTCACTGTGTCTCACACCTGCACACACACACCGTGGGTGCTGGGGAAAAAATAAGCACTACCGCACTTCGGTGGTAGTGTGGGGGTTAATTTAAAAAAAGAGAAAAAAAAATAAACAGGAGTGGTCCCTACCCTCCCCCTCACAGTTTTGATCACACAGCACTGCCCTTTGATGTGAAGGGCAGTGTTTGTCACTGGCCACCCGGGTGTTTTCCTGTCTTCCTGGTGGTGGAAATTGAATAAAGATTCGTCCACTTTGTGACTTTCACTGTGTCTCACACCTACACACACACAACATGGGTGCTGGGGATAAAATAAGCACTACCGCACTTAGGTGGTAGTGTGGGGGTAAAATAAAAAAAAAACAGGTGTGCTTGCCCTTTGAGGAAAAAGAAAATAAAAAAAAATAAACAGGAGTGTTTCTATTTTGATTTAGTCCCTACCCTCCCCCTCACTGTTTTGATCACACAGCACTGCCCTTTGATGTGAAGGGCAGTGTTTGTCACTGGCCACCCGGGTGTTTTCCTGTCTTCCTGGTGGTGGAATTTGAATAAAGATTCGTGCACTTTGTGTCTTTCACTGTATCTCACACCTGCACACACACACCATGGGTGCTGGGGAAAATATAAGCACTACCGCACTTAGGTGGTAGTGTAGGGGTTAAATTAAAGAAGAAAAAAAAAATGAGAAAAAAAAGAAGAAAAAAAATAAACAGGAGTGTTTTCACTGTTTCTCACTGGAGGTCATGTTGCGGCTGTACAGGACATTGGTTAGGCCACTGTTGGAATATTGTGTGCAATTCTGGTCTCCTTCCTATTGGAAAGATGTTGTGAAACTTGAAAGGGTTCAGAAAAGATTTACAAGGATGTTGCCAGGGTCGGAGGATCTGAGCTACGGGGAGAGGCTGAACAGGCTGAGGCTGTTTTCCCTGGAGCGTCAGAGGCTGAGGGGTGACCTTATAGAGGTTTACAAAATTATGAGGGGTATGGATAGGATAAATAGACAAAGTCTTTTCCCTGGGGTCGGGGAATCCAGAACTGGAGGGCATAGGTTTAGGGTGAGAGGGGAAAGATATAAAAGAGACCTAAGGGGCAACGTTTTCATGCAGAGGGTGGTACGTGTATGGAATGAGCTGCCAGAGGATGTGGTGGAGGCTGGTACAATTGCAACATTTAAGAGGCATTTGGATGGGTATATGAATAGGAAGGGTTTGGAGGGATATGGGCCGGGTGCTGGCAGGTGGGACTAGATTGGGTTGGGATATCTGGTCGGCATGGACGGGTTGGACTGAAGGGTCTGTTTCCATGCTGTACATCTCTATGACTCTATGCTGGGGAAGATAAGCACTACTGCAGTTAGGCGGTAGTGTGGGGGGAAAAAAACACAGGAGTGTCAGAAGTAAAAAAAGCAAAAAAGAATATACAACAGTGTCAGGAAAAAAAAGAAAAAAATAAACAAGCGTGTCAGAGGTTCTGTTGAAAAAGAAAGAAAAAAGAATAAACAGGAGTGTTTGCTTGTTCTGTGGTGCTGTGGAGTCCGTGGACCACGTGTATATTGGGTGTGGGCGTTTGCACTCCCTTTTTGATTTTCTTAAAAACCTTCTCCTCTGCTTTTCGCTGCACTTCAGTCCCACGCTCCTGATCTTTGGGCACCCGGTACGGAGGAGGGAGGGCAGGTCTGAAGACCTCCTCGTGGGTCTGTTCCTGGGCCTGGCCGAACTGGCCATCAACAGGTCGAGGCAGTGGGCCGTGGAGGGGGTCGTTAGGGCCGACTGCCTGCCCCTCTTCCGCGGTTACGTTAGGGCCCGGGTGTCCTTGGAGAAGGAGCACGCGGTGTCGACCAACACCCTGGAGTTGTTCAGGGAGAGGTGGGCGCCGCAGGGAGTGGAGTGCATCATTTCTCCCTCCAACTCTATTTTGATTTAATCCCTGCCCTCCCCTTCACTGTTTGATCACACAGCATTGCCCTTTGATGTGAAGGGCAGTGTTTGTCACTGGCCACTCAGGTGTTTCCGTTTTTCCTGGTGGTGGAAATTTGAATAAAGATTCGTACACCTTGTGTCTTTCACTATGTCTCACACCTACACACACGCAACATGGGTGCTCGGGAAAAATAAGCACTACTGCAGTTAGGCGGTAGTGTGGTGAACAACAACAAAAAAAAGAGAAAAAAAGGAGGAAAAAAAATAAACAGGTGTGTCAGAGTTCTGTTCACTCTGAGAGCTGGCTCTGAGGAAGAAGAAAAGAAAAAAAAACAGGAGTGTCCGAGTTACTACTACTCTGATAGTTGATTCTGAATGGGGCAATACTAAAGTCAAGGACTGCTCATGTATCAATAAAGAGTGATTAGGTCATGAGATACCAGCCTTGGTGAAGTTATTTCAGCTCTTTCTCTCCATTTAGTCTCCTTCCCCCTTTTTCCAGAGAGGGTCCATCCAACTACTCCAGCTGCCCTCCCTCACTGTCACCACCTGCTGTTGCACTTGGAAGACTGGTTTGGTAAAGTGGGATCTGTGAGCTGGAGATCACAACTGTTCTGTTGCCTTGCTGTGTCTGAAAACCAATCAAAGCCCACAGAGAGGGGGTGTCTAAGAATCTCTGTCGGTCTAACATGGCAGTGTTAGGAGGACCTCAAAATTCAACGATGGATTGGACATTTTGCAGAAGATTTCATCACAGGATCTCCTATTGCCCTGCCCCCCACACACTCTGTCATTGGTTGCCTGATATTTCAATCTCAAAGTGCCATTATCTACAGGACCACTATTTACCCAACTGGATGATTCCTGACTCTCAGTAAAACAGCTTTTCTTATGCCTCCCATACAGATTTTTTTGTAATTAATAGACAACAGTGTTCAAACAAAATGAAGAAAACAAAACTGTTGTGTTTCGAGAAAGACCAGGAGGCCAAAGTGTTAAAACAGCAGCCAGAGCTTTTTTAGGGAGGTGTTCACTCAGCAGGCAGCAAGGTTAGACTAGAAATATGTTGCTGGAAAAGCGCAGCAGGTCAGGCAGCATCCAAGGCGCAGGAGAATCGACGTTTCGGACATGAGCCCTTCTTCAGGAATGAGGAGAGTGTGCCAAGCAGGCTAAGATAAAAGGTAGGGAGGAGGGACGTTGGAAATGCGATAGGTGGAAGGAGGTTAAGATGAGGGTGATAGGCCGGAGTGGGGGTGGGGGCGGAGAGGTCAGGAAGAAGATTGCAGGTTAGGAAGGTGGTGCTGAGTTCGAGGGTTGGGACTGAGACAAGGTGGGGGGAGGGGAAATGAGGAAACTGGGGAAATCTGAGTTCATCCCTTGTGGTTGGAGGGTTCCTAGGCAGAAGATGAGGCGCTCTTCCTCCAGCCGTCGTGTTGCTATGGTCTGGCGATGGAGGAGTCCAAGGAACTGCATGTCCTTGGTGGAGTGGGAGGGGGAGTTGAAGTGTTGAGCCACGGGGTGGTTGGGTTGGTTGGTCCGGGTGTCCCAGAGGTGTTCTCTGAAACGTTCCGCAAGTAGGCGCCTGTCTCCCCAATATAGAGGAGGCCACATCGGGTGCAGTGGATGCAGTAAATGATGTGTGTGGAGGTACAGGTGAATTTGTGGCGGATATGGAAGGATCCCTTGGGGCCTTGGAAGGAAGTAAGGAGGGAGGTGTGGGTGCAAGTTTTGCATTTCTTGCGGTTGCAGGGGAAGGTGCCAGGAGTGGAGGTTGGATTGGTGGGGGGTGTGGACCCGACAAGGGTGTCACGGAGGGAGTGGTCTTTTCAGAACACTGATAGGGGAGGGGAGGGAAATATATCCCTGGTGGTGGGGTCTGTTTGGAGGTGGCGGAAATGACAACAGATGATATGATGTATATGGAGGTTGGTGAGGTGGTAGCTGAGGACCAGTGGGGTTCTGTCCTGGTGGCGATTGGAGGGGCGGGGCTCAAGGGCAGAGGAGCGGGAAGTGGAGCAGATGCAGTGGAGAGCATCGTCGATCACGTCTGGGGGGAAATTGCGGCCTTTGAAGAAGGAGGCCATCTGGGTTGTTCGGTATTGGAACTAGTCCTCCTGGGAGCAGATGCAGCGGAGACGAAGGAATTGGGAATATGGGATGGCGTTTTTACAGGGGGCAGGGTGGGAGGAGGTGTAGTCTAGGTAGCTGTGGGAGTCGGTCGGTTTATAGTAAATTCCCTCCAAAATGACCAGTACCACATGATTGGCCTCTTAAAATAAAAGCCCACCACATTTACATAAAAAATATAACATCCCTCTCCCTTTACACCAGAGGTTCCTGCAATGAAAATGTTCACGATGTTTAAAATCATATATACAACAGTAAGTGAGTAAGACATTCTGGAGGAGATCCATTCCTGTGTGCCACTGAGCGCACCTCAGGCATCTGTTTATTTTTCTGACTGGCCTTACCTTCTGGTGTTTTTGGTGTAAGAGGAACATCATCTGCCATTGTCTTTTTCTGAGACAGTTACAGTATTTACTTGTTTATTGGTCGTTCACATGTATAAGTAGACCCAATTTATATGGCCAAATATTCTAGTATTTTCCATATATCTTGTGAATAAGTTGACCCGAGTCCTTCACAGTTATAAATCGATACTTATGTGTCAGTGAGCCATTGCACTCCACTCCGGCTTTCCAGTCTACTGGCCATACCACTCCATTCAGGGTATTCCAGTCCACCAGCCATCATGCTCCAACCCAGGTTTTCAGAATTACTGTAATGGTACAATAGTATAGGGCGACCACTGTATCTGCGGAGACGGTTTCCATGGTTTATTGTAGCCTGAACATATTACAGGGAACATTCCAGAACCAGGGACCAGGGACTGCCGGGAAGGTAAATTTCCCATTTAAATGAATAGGTTTGCATCTATCTGCGGTCTTGGGCTTCCGCGGTAGGTCCTGGAACATATCCCCACGGTACCAGGGGGACTTTTGTACCATTCTACGATAGCAGGCGGAATGGAGACAGTTATTTTGGAGATAAATATTCAATAATGACCATTATTCTTTTTCCTTTTGTTGTTTATTATTTTACATAGAGATCTGGCTCTTGTTTGTCCATTTTTTGACTCATACCAAGCATGAATTTCGTCCCCTTGAAAACAATACCTCCTGTATTAGCTGACCCCCTAATTTCAGCTGAAAAAAACCGTCTTCAAAATTCGACCTATACACGAGTATATACGGCAAATGTTTGGACACTCGCACATCATTGTGGTATTATCTGCTAAGGTTCCGTCTCCGTCAGGTATATCAGGCCTTAATTTGGCTCAGTGATTTATAAATCTTCGTTTATTGTTGTCCCTGGCACATTCATACCAGTTGCCAAGAGTTGATCAGCATATCATCTCCATACAACAATCTCTCTTGTCTGTACAGTATAGGAAACCAGTCCAGTCTGTGTTATAATAATGGCTGGTACCCACTTCTCACAAGTGGTATAATTTCTCACAAATACTTTTTGAACAATATTTTGGGAAGTGCAGTGTTAAGCCAAATCCTCTCTTTGCAAAACCTGTTTCTGTTGTTTCCTGTCAATAATGTTTTTTACCATGGGTGGTTTCAGCAAATTAAATACCCATTACACAACTGACACTTTACCATGAACAATGCCAGAGAACTTTGAGTCGTTGAGCGGATTGTGTTCTGATATGTTAACAAAAATTGGCTCAGTATTTTCAATAGTGACCCTTGTTCTCTAGTTATCCTGAAGGAATGTTTCATTGTCTGCTCAAATCTTTCTGCCAAACCATTTGTGTGTGGCTGATAAGGAACTGATTGAATGTGTTGAATTCAATCTGCTTTAAATAATTTATCTTTGGATTTAACTGTGCCTCATTATCACTAACAATTTATTCTCGGTAACCAAACCATGCAACAATCTCCCCAAATGTTTCAGTGGTTTTCTCTGAAGATGTTGTCTTCATGATGTGAACTTCAGGCCATTTAGTAAATGTGTCAACGACTATGAAATACATTTGCCCTTCAAAAGGTCTGCAACAGTCAATATGGATTCTTTGCTCTGGCTTTTCTGTCCATACCCCTGGATATAATGGAGGTAGGTTGTGAACTCTTGTCCAAGCTTTACATATTCCCACCTTCTCCTCAATTTAGACATCTAGCCCTGGCCATTAGAAATAGCTGGACCACCTCCTTCATTCTGACAGTGACGTGTTTCCTTAGCTGTGGTGGAATGATTACCCTCACTTCCATAGAAGATATCCTGCTTGTATGGATTGTTCTAGCTTCCGTGTGAAATATGACCTCAGTTCAGGGCTTGTTCTTGTGATCTTGGCACAAAACGCCTTGTCCATCACTTTCGATAATAGTGGATCATTTGTAGTGCACTTCATAATTTGTCCTGCCATTACCAGATTGTTCTTTACTTATTCGAAGAAGAAAATGTCTACATAAGGACTGTTTGTAGTCAACTCATTGACAAAAGTAATCTAGAGAGCCTATCAGCATTCCCATGTAAACTGATTTCTGATACTTAATTATAATAATGTGAGCTAACAGCAACAATGCCCACCTCTGTATATAGTTTGATGCATTGAGCAGGTAGTGCTAGATGAAGCCCAAATACTGTAGTCAGTGGTCTGTTTATATCATAAATTCTCAGCCATCCAGGTACTGGTAGAATCATCTCTCAAAAATGATTCCGAAAGCTTCTTTCTCATTCTGTACATACTTTCTGCTTTGTTTGACATTCTTGATAAAAAAGCTATTGTCTTCTCTTCACTGTTGGGTAATATGTGAGAAACAACTGCTCCCACTCCCTGTTAGTATATCGCCTGCTAGTTGCAATGGTAACTTCACACCAAAATGGGTCAGGATTTCTGACTTTAATAAGGCCTCTTTAGCTTCTGTAAAATCTCTCTCACATTGATCTTCCTATTTCCAATTCTTGTTTTTACATAATGTGCAACAGCTTGAGAATGTTTGCATGGTTTGGGACAAACCTGCCATTGTAATTTAGCAAGCCCAAAAATGATTGCGGCTTGTTCACATTTTTAGATGCTGGTGCCTCGGTTATGGCTTTTACTTTTGAAGGTGACTTATGTTGCTCCTTCGCATCAATGAAGACTTAAACATTCAATGGAAGATTTTAAAAAGTCATATTTGTTCTCCTCACTCTTAGGCCATGCTTTTCAAATCTCTGCAGAGTTGCATCGAAATTGTGAAGAAGCTTTTTATTGTTATTGTTTACTTTTATTATTTCTAAAGCATTGTCTAAGCATTGTTTAACTGGACTCTTTTCCAATCCATTTAAAATCTAATCCATGGCACACTGGATTAATATAGGTGTAGATGTAAGTCCAAATGGAAGGCTCTTGCATTTGAATGATCCTTTATAAATTATAATTGTTAAGTATTTATGTCTACATTTATCTGGAGGTCAATTTTACTGAAAAGGTGGATTAGAAAATAGGTAATCAGTTAAAAGTACTAGTGACCTTAAAATCACTGCAGATACATACCAATTCATCTTTTGTCATGACTGGTAAGAAAGATGTGGCCCAATTATTCATATTTACAGTGTCAAAGACTTTCATCTTGACCAGCCTCTCTAATTCTGCTTTGATCATACACAACTAGATCAGTGCTTTATTATGTCATGCTTGATTTTTATCCCCAATTTTCATCTTGACACAGATCATTTTACCATGTTTCTGGGATCCCTATTGAAAATAATGGCATTTGTGATAGGTCAATCTCAGAATCTGGTGGCGCTCAGTGGTTAGCACTGCTGCCTTACAGTGCCAGGGACCTGGGGTTTAATTCTAGCCTGGGGTGACTGCCTGTATGGAGTTTGCTCATCTCCCTGTGCCTGTGTGGGTTTCCTCTTGGTGCTCCCGTTTCCTCCCACAGTCCAAAGATGTGCAGGTTAGGGTGGATTGGCCATGTTAAACTGCCCATAGTGTCCAGGAATGTGTAAGTTAGCCGTGGGAAATATAGGGTGGAGGGGAGGAGGGGGTGAATCTGGGTGGGATGTTCTTTGGAGAATGGGTGTGGAGTGTTTTGGTCAAATGGCCTGTTTCCACACTGTAGGGATTCTATGATACTTCAGCTTGGTTTAATTTGATTTTCTCCAAACAGGTTCTTCCCAACAAAGCTGGAGAATTCCCTTTGACAATATGTAAGGACAAACTTTCAGACTGACCATTCTCAACGATAAGGTCACCATAGTCTTACCAGACCATAGGGCTGCTCTCTATCATTAGAAAGGAATGAGTGGTGGTTGTTGAACTTGAGGGTCACCATGCCTCAGGCAAAGGGAGAGGTTGAGAAGGAGAGTGTGTCATGGTAAACTGAACCAGTGTAGGAACTGAACCCATGCTGCTGGCAGTGTTTCATATCACGAACCAACTATCCAGCCAACTAAGCTATCCAAGCACTGATACAACCCCTTAAAGGCATCACTTCCTCCACATATGTCCCTGATTCAATTTTTGATGATCGCAGCACAATGTGACTGAGGTGCTTCTGATAGACACTTCCAGGTATCAATGAAACTGCCACTCCAGATTCCATCTCCATTCTTACTAGTTTGCCACTCAGTAAGCGAGTGTCCCAGTATCGGTTGGTGTCACCAGCCACAGCCAGTATCTTTGATAACACTCATCTTCTGACTGAGAGTCTCAGCTTTGCACATTCCCTTTCTGTACTATGTAGATTAGCTGTTGAGGCTGCTAGTTCTGTTACAATTACTATCACCAGTCTAAGTCTAGGTTCCTTTCTATCACAATCTCTTCCGGATTGCCTCACAACTTAAACCACACACCAGTCTGTCTCTGGTGGCAGCATTTAAGTTGTCTTCAAGTTCACAGAATTCTGATAACTTTTCAAAAACTGCAACAGACTGGGAGATAAATTCACCATCACTCTGGTTGCATTTGTGGAATCTGAACCTGTCAGCAATCACAATGGTTTCGGTGGAAAATGGTTCTGTAGGATTCCTACTATTTCTTAATATATTTTGGAACCTGAATTTTCTGGCTGTACCTCAGGCAGTTAAAAGATTTCCCCATAACACTCAAAAATGCAGGGATGTCTATATCTGCTTCAATTTCATGAGCTTGAATAAAATAATGGTGTGCTTTCATCATGTGATCTCATGGTGCCAAAATGTCCTGCATTTATTTGAATGGAGAGAGCCTGTGTAGCATAACGTACTACATAAAGCACTACCTTGCTTCTTCCTGTTTAATACAGGGTATTCCTGAGGCTGCCTGTTATTTTATTAGTCCGAGACCACATCCCTAACTCAAGATTTCCCTCTGTGTAGAGAACTCATTACTCTGAGATTTCCTTCAGGGTGGAACATGCGGAAAGTTTCTTAGGTACTGTTCACCTCTTCCCTGGTGTGAATTCATTTTTCTCTTCTTTTCCTCACTGCTTGTACCTGCGTTGGAGAAGCAATGGCATCCATGGCTTTTTCTTTTTTTTAATCGAAGTGCCTCCAAGGTTGGCTGTGAAGATCACAATTCCGACATTTTCTTTTGTGGTAAATCAGTCGATTCTTCCAATGGTTGACGAAGCAGTCGTTATCGTTGTCGCCAGTTTTCTTCTTTTGCTACATTTTGAGAAGATCTGGAGGTTAAAGTGGTAAAACAACAGCAGGTGCTTCATTCAGGAGGTGTTCAGTCTTCAGGCAACAAGGTTAGACTGAACTAGTCACCTCCAAAATGGTCAATGATGTCACATGATTGGGGTCTTAAAATGACAGTACATCATTGGGTCATAGAATCATTCAGCACAAAAACAGTCTCTTTGTCAACCAGTCCACACTGACCATGTTCCCAAACTAAACTAGTCCCACCTGCCTACCCCTGGCCCATATGCCTCCAATCCTTTCCTATTCATGAACTTATCCACATATCTTTTAAATGTTGTAACTATACCTGCATCCATTACTTTCTATGGCACTTCATTCCACACATTATCTCTCATGTCCTTTAAAATCTTTCTCCTTTCACCTTAAAAATACGTCCCCTAGTTTTGAACTCATCACTCCCTCGGGAAAAGACCCTTGTCACTCACCTTATCTATGCCCTCATGATTTTATACACCTCAATAAGGTCATCCCTCAACTTCCTACACTCCGGTGAAAACGGTCTCAGACTTTCCAGTCTATTTTTATTTCTTATTCCTGGCAACATCCTGGTAAATCTTTTCTGAACCCTGTCCAATTTAATTGTACTCAGGGCGACCAGAACGAAACACAATACTCCATAAGAGGCTTCACCAACGTCCTGTACAACCTCAGTATGATGTCCCAACTCTTATACTCAAAGCTCTGGGCATTGAAGGCAAGCATACTAACTCTTCTTAACCATCCTACCTACCTGTGACGCAAGTTTCAAAGAATTATGTACCTGAACACCGAGGTGTTTCTGTTCTACAACACTACCCAGAGCCCTAACTACTATATTTACACAGACACACAACAAAAACTTTGTGCTTTCTCTTCAGGGTTTTGCACCATTATTGAGAGATTAATCTTTAGTTATTGTAGATGCTGTGTTCTGGAGGATTAGCAGTTTCTTCAAAAGAGCTGTGCAATTTGTACCTGTACTTCCCACTCTTTTCCCATTATCCTACCAATTTGACCTCTTCATGTGTTTGCCCCATTCCTGTTTGAAAGATACTAATGAATCTATTTCCAAGCACTCAGTCTGCTCATCTGAAAGAAACTTGCTGTGTAAAAATAAACTTCCTTATCTAATCCCAGCTCCTATGGCTGATAATGCACATGATCATACCAAGCCTGAACGTTGTGATGGTCTTGTTAGATATTTATATAGACTGCTTCAATATCTGAGGAGTTGGGAATGGTACTGCACGTTCAGCTAACATCAATAAACATCCTCATTTAAGCGGGGAAATGGTTGGACCTGCGGGATGATCTCCTGCAGTAATGTCCTGTGACTGTGATGATTGACCTCTAGCTTCCTCTCTACTAGACATACCTCCACCCTTTGGAAGACTTTTTCACTTATTCTTGTTGACTTCAATTTTTCTCTAAGGCTCCTTACTCTGTCAAATATTGCCTCAATATCAAGGGCATTCACTCTTGTCCATTGAGTTCAGCTCTTTTCTTAGTGTTTGGACCAAGACAGTAATGAGGTCAGGAGTTCAGTGTCCTTGTAGAACCCAAACTGAGCAATAGTGAGCAGGTTATTGCTATGTAAATGCAACTTTAGTGCAATTTTGATTACCTCATCCATTACTTTGCTGATGAGAGAGAACAGATTGAGGATTGAATTGGATTTGCCCTGCTCCCCATGGACAGAGCAATTGCCTGGGCAATTTTACACATAGCCCATGATTAGCTGTACTGGAACTGAAAGAAAACTTCACAAGAAGTATGCAGACAATAAGAGTTTCTCTACAAGCAGATAAACAAGAAGAGAATAGAAAAATTGAGAATTGTTCCCTTATAGAATGAGCCTAGGGAAACAAGGAAATGGGCAGATAGACTGAACAAGTATATTCATTGTTAAAACAGAAGAAAATATTTCAGGAATAATAATAGAAAATTAAGGGACAGCAGTGAAAGCAGAACTGGAAACAATTGCAAATATTACAGAAAGCTTACATAGAGTCCAGGACTGTACATCATGGAAACAGACTCTTTGGTCTAACTCATCCATGCCGACCAGATATCCTAAATTAAGCTAGTCCCATTTGTCAGCATTTGGCCCAAATGATATTAAATGCACTCAAGACCCCTGGATCAGAATCTCTGCTTTGTAATTTCTTTAAACTCGAAAGGGTTCAGAAAAGATTTACAGGATGTTGCCGGGGTTGGAGGGTTTGAGCTATATGGAAAGGTTGAATAGGCTGGGACTGTTTTCCCTGGAGCATTGGAGGCTGAGGAGTGACCTTACAGAGGTTTACAAAATCATGAGGGGCATGGATAGGGTAAATAGTCAAGGTAGTTTCCCTAGGGTGGGGAAGTCCAAAGCTACAGGGCACAGGTGTAAAATAAAAAGGGAAGGATTTAAAAGGGACCTGAAGGGCAACCTTTTCCCCCAGAGAATAAAGCACGTCTGGAATGACCTGCCAGAAGACGTGGTGGAGGCTGGTTTAATTACAACATTTAAAAGGATCTGGATGGGTTTAAAGGGATATGGGCCAAATGCTGGGAAATGGGACTAAATTAATTTAGGACATCTGGTTAGCATGGACAAATTGGACTGAAGGGTCTGTTTCCGTGCTGTACAGCTCTATGACTCCAGGTAGCTGCATTGATTGTAATCTTCTAAAATTCACTAAATCCTGGCAAAATCCCAGCAGAAAAGAAAACCACAAATATAACATCACTATTCAAGAATGGATAGAAATAGAAAGTAGAATAGAAAGTCGAAAATCTATCATTAAGAAAATGCTGGAATTGATTTATGATCATGAAATAGTGGCAGGACCATGGGGGAAATCATAACACAGTCAAGCAGAATCACTATGTCTTGTTTAAGGCTAATGATATTTGGCAAATCTAAATTCTTTCAAGATGTAATAGGCAAGGTTCATAAAGTAAAACCAGTAGATGTAATTGGATGGATGTGTTCAGATATCACAAAAAAAATTACTCATTACAAGAGCTCATGGCATTGTGGGTAATATATTGGCATGGATAGAGGATTGGCCAAATTTGGAATCAGAGTCAAAGTTCTTCAGGTTGTCAATAAACTGCAACAGGTTCCACAGGTATCAATGCTGGAGTCTCAACTATTTGCAATCAACATTAGTACCTTAGAAGATAGGACTGAGAGATTTCATAGCTACATTTACTGGTATTACAAAAATAGGTAGGAAAACAAGTTGTGAGGAGGATATAAGAAATTTGCAGGGAGGTAATTGATAGGTTAAGTGAGTGGGCATGTGGATTATAATGTGAAGCCTGTCCTCTTTGGTGGGAGGAACAAAAAAAAAGAATATTATTTAAACAGAAAAGACCGAAGAATGTGGCAACAAGAATGAGATGTGGATGCCCTCACAAAAAAATTAGTATGTATGTATGGCATCTGGTTAGGAAGACAACTGTTGGTTTGATCTGATTTATTATTGTCACATGTACCGAGATACAGCGAAAAGTATTGTATTGCATGCTAAATCATACCTTACATAAGGGGCATTCATTGCAAGAGGAATGGAATAAAGAAGCAAAGTCACTTGCAACAACTGCACTAGGCATTGGTGAGGCCGCACCTGAAGCACTGTGTTAGATTAGATTAGATTAGATTACATTACATTACATTACAGTGTGGAAACAGGCCCTTCGGCCCAACAAGTCCACACCGACCCGCTGAAGTGCAACCCACCCATACCCCTACTCGCCCATTTACCCCTTACCTAACACTACAGGCAATTTAGCATGGCCAATTCACCTGACCTGCACATCTTTGGACTGTGGGAGGAAACCGGAGCACCCGGAGGAAACCACTGCATATAGCTTTAGTCTCCTTATTTCTACCATCCAGTTAGGAGGGATTGACTGATTCCTTTCCTTGTCCCACTCCTCCACAGACTACAACAAAGGTTGAATTTAAAAGGAAAATGGTATTACCAATGATATATTTGACAGTATATAGCATAGTTCATAAACAGGTTACCTTCATTCATAAATAGAAAATGTGTATATTGACAAAAAAACTTACTAAAATGATGCTACGATGATCGGCTGAAGGTTTAAAGTGTGTAAATACGACTCTTCTTAAAAAATATCACATACACACAAAGGCAACTTCCAAACTTGAAAAGAATATAAACTCTGCAGAATATTATCTTAGAAGTACTATGAGCAAGTAACAACTAAATTGAAAAAAAAAGACTTATTTGCAGATTGTTCCAAATGGAGGCCTACAGTCAAAGTCACTTCCACATAATCTGTTAGCACTGGGGTTTCTTCCTGGATCATTTGGACTGGTTGGAATGTCTTCCTGGAGACAGTGGTGTGGATTCAGACTTTTCCATTAAGAACCCTCCACTTGAGGTGATAAGGCCTTCGTGTGGATTTTCAATTCACACCCCTTAATGAGAGGGGTTCCAGATAGAGTACTTTCTCTCAGAAAATGTTCAAAAGCAAATGCTTTTTCCATCCACAGATGGGCCATGTAAGCTATTTCTGAAAGTGCTGCAGACTCAGTGACTCCATTTAAGCAGCTTGTTGATCACAAATACAACATTACCCCGGGGCGGCACAGTGACTCAGTGGTTAACACTGCTACCTCACAACGTTAGGGGCATGGGTTTTGTTTCACCTTTGGGTGACTGTCTGTGTGGAGTTTGCACATCCTCCCCCAGTGGTATGGGTTTCCTCCAGGTGCTCCGGACACCTTTCACAGTCCAAAGATTAGGTGGATTGGCCATGCTAAATTGCCCAAAGTGTCCAGGGATGTGTGGGCTGAGTGAATTGGCCATCAGAAATGCAGAATTACAGGGATAGGGTAGGGGGATAGGTCTAGGTGGGATGCTCCTAGGAGGGATGGTGTGGACTTGCTGGGTAGAATGGCCTGCTTCCACACTGTAGGGATTTTATGATTCTATTCTTTGAACTTTGTTGCTGTTGTAGCCAATATTTTCTGGTTTGGAAGGTATAATTTCTGAATAGATCAAGATACATACACACATATATATATCCAATCATTTATATTGTAAATTTATATTTTTAGAGAACACAACTTCATAACAGTACTTTGTTAATGAGAAGATGAGGAGTGTGGAGCTGGATAGGCACAGCTGGTCAGGCAGCATCCAAGGAACAGTTTCGAACATAAGCTCTTCATCAGGAATGATAAATGATAAATGGGAGGGGGAGGTGCGGTTGGGAGGGAAGGTAGCTGGGAATACGATAGGTAGATGAAGGTGGGCGGTGAAGGTGATAGGTCGGAGAGGAGGGTGGAGCAGATAGGTGGGAAGGAAGATGGTCAGGTAGGTCAGCTCAAGAGGGCGGTAGCGAGTTGGAAAGCTGGATCTTGGATAAGGTGGGAGGGAGGGGGAGGGCAGGAAAATGAGGCAACTGGTGAAATCCACATTGGTTCAGTATAGTTTGAGCGTCCCGAGGTGGAAGATGAGGTGTTCTTCCAGGTGTCAGGTGACCAGAGATTGGCGGTAGAGGAGGCCCAGGACTTGCACGTCCTTGGTGGAGTCGGAGGAGGAGTTAAAGTGTTCGGCCACAGGGCAGTGGGGTTGTTTAGTACAGGTGTCCTGGAGATGTTTGTTTAGTGCGGGCATCCCTGAATGAGGAGATGAGAGGGATGAAGGAGGGATATATGTGCACTGGTGGCAGTTCAGAGAAGCTTCATTAAGTTGATTCCTGGGAGGAAGAGGAAAGATTGAGCAGATTGAACCTATCCTCATTTGAATTTAGAAGAATGAGAGGTTAATTACTGAAAAAAAGATTCCAAGGAAACTTGATAGGGTCAATGATTCACTACATGCAAAAGCCTAGAACCAGGGGGCACAGTTTCAAAAGAAGGGATCACCCACTTAAGACAGAGATGAGAAGGAAATTCCTGCTTTCAGATGATCATTAATCTTTGAAATTCTCTAGTCAGAGAGCAATGGAGACTGAGTCATTTCATATATTCAAGGCTGAAGTAAACTTTTTATTCATTTACAAGAGTATCAAAGGATATGGGAATATATAGGAAAGTGAAGTTAAAGCCACTATCAGGTCAGCAGTGATTGGATTGTTGGCAGGAGACAAATTTACTACTGCTTCTATTCCTTGTTGAAGAAAATTGAGAATGTTACATCATATTTTCATTTGTATTGTGATATCTTTGTCTCTGAGTAAAAGGTTTAAGGGTTCAAATCTTAGCCTAGAGACTCAAACACAAAGTACATTCAAGCATTAGTGAACGATGCACTGTGGGATAGCTTCTTTCAGACAACATGTAAAAGCCAGGCTTTGTCAGCTCTTTCAGGTGGATGTCAAAGATCCCATTACAGTATTTTGAAGAAGAGCAGAGGAGTTCTCCTTGTGCCCTGGCCAATGTAATTGCTTCAACAAAAAACAAAAGCATAAAATGTCCAATATTTCATTTTATCGTTGTTTATGGGAACTTGTGTGAAGATTCACAGCTGTGTTTTTTTGTATCAGAACAGTTGTTTTATTTCAAAAGTAGACAATGTTTGTAAGGTACTGACAGGACATTTCAAAGTTGTGATTTATCCTTTTAATGAAGCTTGCTGATGGTCCAATAGCTTTCCCAAGCTTTACTACCCAGTGGTCACAGCTAAATCAGTTTAGCCAACTGCTTACATACAAGAGCTAAATTCCTGCAGGGTGCAAATACGTCCAGGCCACACAAGTGCCAAGCTGTGGCCATCGCCAACACGTGGGAATATTACCTTTTTCCCTTGACATTCAATCACATTCCTATTGTTTAATCATCCACCGTCAACATCTTGGTATTATCAACGATCAGAAATGGAACTGGGCCAGCCATATAAATACTGTGGCTCCAAGAGCAGGTCAAAGGCTGGGAATACCACTGTGAGGAACTCATCTCCTGTTGATCAAAGTTTATCCACTATCCACAAGACACGAGTGTGGTGCGTGATGGAATACTCTCCATTGTCCTGAATGGGAGCAGGTCTAATAACTTTAAAGAAGTTTGACCCTGTCTAGGTCAAAGCAGCTTGCCGAATCTACACCTCATGCAGCACCTTAAGTATTCACTTCCTCCATCACTGATTCAGCCAGAGTACTGTGTACCATATCTAAGATGCACTGTAAGAATTTGTTATGCCTCCTTCAATTGTACCTTCTAAACACTTGACACAAAATGACAGCATCTGGAAGGATAATGGGCGTAATAGATGCATGGAAATACCACTACCTCCCAGCTCCCCTCTAAGCCATACATCATATAATCTTGGAACTATAGCATTATTCATTCAATTTTGTTGAGACAAAATTCAAGAACTCTATTCCTGTCAAAGTTTTGGATGTACCTGCACCAGATAGATGGCAGTGATTCAAGAATGTGGCTCACCATGAAGCGCTATGGGCATATAGGGATATTTGTTGGTCATGCACACTGGCCTCACTAATCTTTGCAGCAGTGTATGCCTTTGCTTTCAATTTGATGTCATCCTTAACTTCCTTAGTGAGATACAGGAGAAGCTTCCTTCCCATACAATCTCCCTTTCTCAATGGAATATTTCTCCATAAATGTCGACTTCTGTTTCTCTATCATCTTATCTGTTTAACTTATTTCCAAGAGCACAATAAGCTTCTCTGTCTTCAAAACTTTGTAATGGTCTTCATTAAGTTTAAGGCACTAGCTTCAGACTTATGTTCATAACCTGAAACTGAACGTGAAATGTTGTCATGCTGTGAATCCCATTGTCTTGAGAGCCTTTACTAAGAGATCATTAGTTAATCATGTCTCAGTGAGCATTACCGGATCTGAAATGACCTGTTCCCTTGTTGGTACCAGAACCTGTTCTAAGAAACAGAGAAATGAACTCTCTGTACTTGTTGTCAAGGTTACACCTGTCAGTTTGATTTGTTCAATCTACTTGTAAATTTAAACTATAATAACTTTTTTACAAGGTAATTCATCTTTACTTCTTGATTTATATCTTATTTCTGCCTACTGTGTAGCTGCTGTAAAGAGGCCAAAACGTTACTGCCACCAGTGTTCTCACTAAATGTTTTATTCTGTACTGACTTGCAAGGTCTGTGCAAGGCAGAGACTTCTGGAACCGGAGGCCAATGCTGTACAGTGTCAGAGCACCAATCGCCATGCGCAGAATGAAGTGACTGACACAGACAGCTCAGGAGAAATGTTGACCAACTCCAACGACTTATTTCCCTTACTCTGTTTTTATTTCCATCCAAACTGATTCTACAGCTTATCTTCAGAGACAAGATCATTTCTCACTACAGTAGTGATCTCTTCCTTTATTAATGGAGCAACCCACCACCTTTGACTTACTTCCTATCTTCCTATGGCTTGAATATTCATTTTCTAGCCTTGATAGACTTGCAACTCCATCTCGATGATGGGTATCATATCACACTCATTTATTTTCATTTGTGCTATCAATTCATCCACCTTGTTATAAATACTGCATGCATTTAGATGAAGAGCCTGTAATTCCATTTTTTAAATGATTTCCTTTGTTCCAATACCATTTACTAGTGCGCTGTTATATTTGTACATTCTATTCCCTCCTGTCAACTTGAGTTACCATAACCTTTGTTATGCTCCACAGCACTGCTATGTTCTTTTGCATTAACTTTTGAAATCTCCCCTCACATGAACCCTTCCCCCTGTGATTTAGTTCAAAGCCTGCTTTCCAGCCCTAGTTAAATGATTTGCCAGTTCACTGGTCTCAGTGTGGTTCAGGTGAAGGCAGTCCCAGAAATGCAGTGCCTTTGTACTGGAGTACACATGAATCAGAACTCATTTCTCCGAATCAATTTATGAATTTGACACATTCCACCTGCTGGTATTATTTACTCTTTGCCAATTTGCTTGCTGTTTCAGGTTGTAATCCATAGGTGGTTACTGCTGTAGGTTTGTTTTTCTAATTCAGCACTGAGCTGATCATACTCCCTCAGCAGAGCCTCTTTTGTAGTCCTGCCCATGTCTTGGGTACTTATGAGGACCACTATAACAGGATCTTTTCCCTCCCACTCCACTTTCCTCTCCTACCATGAGGAGATGTCCTGAACCACTGGCACTGGGCAGGCAACATAGCTCATGTATACTGGCCCCTACCACTACAATTTCAAACTTGTTTACTCTCCTTGCTTGAATGACTCCTTGTGCCATAATGCTGTCGTCAGTTTGCTCATCTTCCTTGCACTCTCTGCTCTTTTCCACTCAAATTGCAAGAACCTCAAACCCATTGGACAATTGCAGGGAATGAGTTCCATCAGTGCTACTTTCTGAATCCCTGTACTTGTCTCATCCAAAATCACATGCTTCTATTCCTGACCATGAAGGAAATCAGACGTTCCTAGGTTGGGGTGGCATAGTGACTCAGTGGTTAGCACTGCTGCTTCACAGCGCCAGGGACCTGGGTTCAAGTCCAGCCCTGGACGACTGTCTGTGTGGAGTTTGCACATTCTCCTCACATCTGTTAAGGTTTCTTCTGGGTGTTCCAGTTTCCTCCCACATTCTTCCTGTGTATGTGTGGATTTCCTTTGCATGCGCTGGTTTCCTCTCACAATCCAAAGGTGTGCAGGTTAGGTGGATTCACCATATTAAATTGCCCTTAGTGTCCAGGGATGTGTAGACTAGGTGGATTAGCCATGGGAAATTCAGGGTTACAGGAATGGGGTGGGTCTGAGTGGGTTGCTTTTCAGGGGGTCAGTGTGGACTTGATGGGTCAAATGGCTTGCTTTCACACTGTAAGGATTTTACGGTGATATTGACTGGAACAAAATGTTCAGACAGCTTTCTCCCTCCTTGAGATATTGTAGTGTCCAAAGCTCAGATTTCAGCTCAGTAGCCTCAGTGTCAAAGTTCCTGGACTTGCAGAAGTTGACAGCAGATATGATGATTGTGGATCACACTTGTGTTTACCAACATCCATAGGCTAAAGTTGAAGCCCTTCACTCACCCTGCCATCTCAACTGTATTTTGCTTAACTGATTCGGTTTTCAATTTTCAAAGTGCGACGCAACAATTTCTTGTAGCTATATCAAGTAATTTAACTAGCTAAGCTATACATTTAACATATTTATATCTTCCCAGTACTCAATTAACCACTTTCCCCAGTTCAGGGAGAAAGTAAACCTTAAAAACAATCAACAACAATTACCTGCTCACCTAAGTAATGCCTCTACACTTCAACTCCCAGATTATGATACTTCTTGCTCTGTCTCGGGCCTCTCCTTGTTCTGAAAAGGACCAGAACTGTTCATCTTGCTTCACGGTATTAAATTCCCCCACTGACCAAATTCCTAGAGTTACACAAGTATTCTATTTGCAGTTGAGGAGGACATTTTTGCATTGGCAAAGCCTTCTGCATTTATATTTGCTGAAATTCCAGAAACCTGAGTCAGATCTGGCTGACTTAGGGACCAGTTCTAACTAGCCACACAATAAGTGTATCGAGAAAGAAGCTAGTTGATCAGTGACTATGACAGAAAGAAACAACCATTTACATTAAGTTAAATGCTAAATACAAAGTTGACTAGATTTTCGATAAAGATCAATCTTAAAATTTTCTCACTCTCCAAGTTTTCTGAGTTAACCAAATACTCCGTCTCGAAATACTCCTTGGAGCTAGGCTCCTTGCTCCTTAACTGCCTGCTCCTGCTCTCCTGTCAATCCTAGATTGAACAGGCCCATCTTTTTTCTGACCCTCCAAATCATCACGTAATTTCATTAATGCAAGAGCAAGTGATAAGAATAATCTTTCTATGATTTTGCAAAAAAAAAACGACAGGAAAAGATTGCAGTAACTGGCTTGTTCTATAAAGATTAAGATACTACTAACACACACAGGTCCATCTAATATTCTGGGAAAAGCAAAAGAAGCATGAAATACTAAGGTCAGTTGGGGTAGAAAAGTCTGAAAAATGTTTTTATGACTTTCCCAGACCATTAAAACTAGTCCAGGAAACCATATTGATCATAACTTCTGTTGCTGATATGAGACGGACCTCAGTCCCAGTTGAGAATGATCCAGCTGTCTTTTGCATTTGAATGGTCAATCTGCACTCACTGCTCAAAATGATAACTTTCTCCATAGGTTGGAATCCTTTACATGACTTGGCTCTATCTAAAACATTGGAAATATTAACATGAGTAAACTGTACAGTCCCTTGAATCTGCTCTGCTATTGAACAGGATCCTGACTAATCTTCTGCCTCAATTCCACTTTCCCACCCACCCCCCCTTGCCATGCGATTGCCTGAGAGACTAAAATCTATCTACCTCAGTCTTAAAAGTAAATAATGTTGAAGGATCCACAATTCTCTGAGGTGGAGAATTCCAAAAATTCACAACTATTTGAGTGATGCCGTTTCCCTTTATCTCAGTCCTAAATAATTTGCCCATACCCTGATACAGTGCTCGCATTGTTCTAGATTCCCCAGCTGGTGGGAAACAAACTCCTTTAGTGTCTCCTCTATCGAACTCCTACAGAATCTTATATGTTTCAAAGAGGTGACCTCTCATTCCTCTAAACTTCAGAAGCTATAAGGCCCTATTCAATCAGTGTCATTGTAGGTCATTCGTCTCACCCTCGGATATGTCCAGTAAACCTTTGCTGTGCTTTCTCCAATCTAAGTATAAATATGGAGATCAAAACTGCATACTGCTCTGGGTGTGATCTCAATACACCCTGAATAATTGTGACACGTTTCCTCATTCCTGTAGTCCAATCCTCATGCAATAAATGCCAACACATTATTTCATTTCCTAGTTAGTTGCTGCATGCTAATATTTTTCTCTGAACATTACTGCTTAAAGATTTCAAGACTTCTTTTACAAATTCTGCTTTTCTATTCTTTCTAACAACATTTCATGCCTTCCCTACTTTCTGCTCCATCTGCTACCTTGTTTCCCAATCAATTGACTTGTCTAAATTTTGTTGTGTCTTTTTTGTGACACCTCTACAATTTAATGTCATATAGTTCTTATCATGAGAAAAATTGAATCTGTTACCTACACTTACACAACTTATATGGATCAATCTTGGTCTCCTGGCCTATTTAATAGGAATAATTTGCAGCAGGGATACAACCCACTCTCTTACAGATTGCCAGTTATCGGTATTCAGTGTTGTACCCAAAGCTATGAGGGATTTCTAGTCTAACTTTCATAGAATCCCTACAGTGTGGAAAGAGGCCATTTGGCCCATGGACTCTGCACCTACCCTCTGAAGAGCATCTCACCTAAACCCCATCCTATCCCTGTAAATCCATATTTGCTATGACTAGCCCACCAAGCCTGTATATCCCTGGACGCTACAGAACAATTTCACATGGCCAATCCGCCTAATCTGCACATTTTTGGATTTTGGAGGGAAACTAGAGCACCTGATAGAAACTCACGCATACACAGAGAGAATGTGCATAATCCACAGAGTTGCTTAAAGCTGAAATCAAACCTGGGTCCTGAGTCCTGTGAGGCATCAATGCTAACCATTGAACCATCATGCCGCCAAACTTTGAAAATAGTCTACTCAGTGATGGACCAAGAACATATCCAATAATAAGAGAGTTAAAGAACAGCATTGAGGATACAGCCTTTCATGCCACCAGTCCAGAAAATTTAAAACATAAGACCAGCAAAAGTTAGCAGCTATATTTGTGTCAGCATAATCATAGAAAACATTCTAATAAGCTTCTCCATTATATAGGCCTCTGCTGCCCATTCTGTGCATTGATCAGTTCATCAATTTAGGGACAAAGTGAGAAGTCACATGATATCAGGTTATAGTCCAACAGGTTTATTTGAACTCACAAGTTTTCGGAGCATAACCTCTTCATTGGGTGAAGTGAGAGGAAAGCACACAGCCACAGAATTTATGGGCAGAGGGATCAAGGGCAGAGAGATCAAAGAGAAAATCACACATACATACCACACTCTTCAAACCTTCACATTGTCCCCAAGTACATTACAGCCAGTACTTTTTAAAGTACAGTCACAAGTGTAATGTAAGAATCATGGCCGCCAAATTGCACACACCAAGATACCACATGTAATGAAGTAATGACTGGGTAATCCATCCCAAAAATATTGAATTGTTGAGTCAATTTTACCTTTATTTTCATTAAACATTAGAAAAGATTGCTGTTTACAGGAATCATAGAATCTAGCAGGAAGCCATGGCATACTGAATCAGGTCCAAAGGAATCATAGAATGCCTACAGTGTGGGAGCAAGCCTTTTAGCACATTGAGGCCAGACCGACCCTTTGAAGAGCATCCCACCCTAGCTCACCCCCCTACCCCATCTCTGTAACCCTGCATTTCCTCTAGCTAATTCACCTAGCTTGCACATCCCTGGGCAATTTAGCATGGTCAGTCCATATAACCTGTATACCGTTGGACTGTGGGAGGAAACCAGAGCATTCGGAAGAAACCTACGCAGACATGGGGAAAACGTACAACTCCGCACAATCTTGTACCAGTAATACAAGTTTAACTCCAATTCTGACCTCTGGTGCCTCCTGGGGATGAGATCTTGTTTGTAACTTTTATAATGTGGTAAGCAGAATGACAAAGCATGTCAGTAACATTGACTTATGTGAGAAAGGACATTATTAATGAAGTCAGCTAAGGTTTTATATTCAGATGTGCAGAACTAAAATATTTGATGCTAAGAAAAGTACATGGAATTAAACAATGTTGAAAAAGGTGCAGCAGGAAAAAGATTAGGGTGTGCTTCTGACTAAATGTTAAAACTTTAGTTGCATTGTAGAAAATGTATTGCCAAGGCAAATATTATGTCTGGGTGTGTAGACTGATCCTTTCAAAGGTGATGGATTGCTGATCTCCTTCCTTACGTCAAATTGTATGATTATATGACAGAACACATTAATAGGATATCTACATTCATCTTTGATTCAAAACAATAGGCCTACTGTAGGGGACATATTGAAGTGAAAATGGCCTATTCCAATATATGATGTAAAATCTAAAATTTTTCAGTTTATAGTACTGAATCTCAGAAAACATATATTAGCCTTAGAAAGGGTACAATCTCGTCTCACCAGAATGAATTCATGGCTGAAAGAATTAAATTATAAGAATGATTGCATAAACCTGGCAAGCAGTGCCTTGGATTGACAAGATTGAGAGGTGGGAGATGGAAATATGTTGCTGAAAAGCGCAGCAGGTCAGGCAGCATCTAGGGAACAGGAGAATCGACGTTTTGGGCATTAGCCCTTCTTCAGGAAGAAGACTAATGCCCGAAACGTCGATTCTCCTGTTCCCTAGATGCTGCCTGACCTGCTGCGCTTTTCCAGCAATACATTTCCATCTCTGATCTCCAGCATCTGCAGACCTCTCTTTCTCCTCAAAGATTGAGAGGTGGCCCAATGCTATGTTAAAATCAGAAAATCATCAAAATAGTGTTAGGATTCTTGTGAAATAGTGTTAGCATCTGTGCCTCTGAGACAGAACATTTAGATTCAAGTCCCACCTGCCCTGAAGGTATGTTATAACATGCCTGTACGGGTTGATTCACAATATATGGATAGAAGCACCACGTACTCTGTTGGCAGATATTATGAAATTAATGTTTGGCCATTTGGGAATACAATCAGAAAACTCTTTCTTATATAATAGTGGAACTCTGGAACATATCCTGCAATATATTGTGTCAATTGAACTTTTCAGCAGAAGTTGATAATTTTTTTATGAGGTAAGGGTATCAAGGAATGTGTAGTTAAGACTGATAAGTGGAGCTAAGATACAGATCAATCATGTTTTGATTGAACAACAGAAAAAAAACTGAAGGACTGAGTAACCTCCGCCCTTTGCTACATTGTAAAAAGACCTGTCATAGAGGTCTTTGAGTCATAGAGTCATAGAGTTCTACAGTACGGAGACAGGCCCTTTGGCCCAAACTGGTCCATGCTGACCAAAATGTCCGTCAATGCTAACCCCATTTCCCTATACTTAACACATATCCTTCTAAACCTTTCCTATCTATGTATTTATCCAAATGCCTTTTAAATGTTGTTAATGTACCCACCTCAACCACTTCCACTGGCAGCACATTCCATATGTATGCCACTCTCTGTGTAAAAATGTTGCCCCTCAGGTTCCCTTTTATTCTTTCCCCTCTAACCTTAAACTGATGTCCTCTAGTCCTTGATTCCCAAGCCTAGGAAAAAGATTGAGTGCATTCACCTTATTCATACCTCTCATGATCTTATACACTTCTATAAGATTCCCCCTCAGTCTCCTAAGCTCTAAAGAAAAAAAGTCCTAGCTTGTCCAACCTCTTCCTGTAGCTCAGACCATTGAGTCCTGACAACATCTTTATAAATTTCTCCTCCACTCTTTCCAGTTTAAAAATATTGTTCTTACAACAAGGTGACCAAAACTGAACATAATACTCCAAATGCAGCCTCACCAAGTTGTACAACTGCAACATAAATTCCTAACTTCTCTACTCAATGCCCTGACTGATGAAGGCCAGTATGCCAAAAGCCTCCTTCACTGCCCTGTCTACCTGTGACCCCACTTTCAGAGAACCATGCACCTGAACTCCAAGGTCCCTCTATTCCACTACATTCCTTAAGGCCCTACCATTCACCATGAAACTCCTACCTTGATCCGACTTTCCAGAATGTAAGACCTCACACTTATCTATATTAAATTCTATTTGCCATTTCTCAGCCCACTTCCCCAGCTGATCAAGGTCCTGCTGCAGTTTCCGATAACCTTCCTCACCTGTCCATGATACTGCCTATTTTAGTGTCATCTGCAAACTTACTAATCATGCTTCGTACATCCTCATCCAAATCATTGATGTAGATAACAAAACAGTAATGGGCCTGGCACCAACACCTGAGGCACTCCACTAGTCACAGGCCTCTAGTCTGACAAGCATCTTTCCACTGTTACCCTCTGCTTCCTACCATCAAGCCAATTGTATATGCAATTTGTCAGCTTCCCCTGGATTCCATGTGATCTAACCTTCCAGAGCAGTCTATCATGTTGAATCTTATCAAAGATCTTACTGAAATCCATTAGGTCTACATCTACTGCCCTGCTCTCATCAATCTTCCTGGTCACTTCATCAAAGAACTCTAACACATTTGTGAGGCATGAACTCCCACACACAAAGCCATGCTGACTGCTCCTAATTAAATCCTGTCTTTACAAATATATCTTATCTCTCAGAATCTTCCCAAGTAACTTACCTACCACAAATGCTAGGCTTACCGGTCTATGGTTCCCAGGTTTTTCTTTGCATCCCTTCTTGAATAAGGGCACAACGTTTGCTACCCTCCAGTCTTTCAGAACTTCACCCATGGCTAATGATGATGCAAAAATATCAGCCAGGGCACCACAATTTTTTTTCTCTCGCCTCTTGCTGTATTTTTGGATACATCTGGTAAGGACCAGGAGATTTATCTACCTTCATACGTTCTAATACACAACACCTCCTCTACTGTGTTATGGACTGTCACCAAGTTATCACCACTAACTTCCCCAACTTCCCAAGTCTTCATGTCTTTCTCCACAGTAAACATAGAGGAGAAATAATCTTTGAGGACCTTGCCCATCTCATGCGGTTCTACACATACATGCCCACTTTAGTCCTATTCTCTCTCTAAATATTCTTTTTCCTTTAATATATTTAAAGAACCCCTTTGAATTCACCCTAACCTTCTCTGCCAATGCTACCTCATGCCCCTTTTTCACCCTCCTGATTTCCTTCTTCTGTAAACTCCTGTAATCCCTGTACACTTCCAGGGATTCCCTTGATCCCAGCCGGCTGTACCTGAGCCGTACCTCCTTTTTTCTGGTCAAAGCCTCATCATATGTTGTCATCCAGGGTTCCCTATTCCTATCAACCTTGCCCTTCGCCCTCACAGGAACATATAGACTTTGAACTCTCACTATCTCACTTTTAAAGGCCTCCCACTTGCCGGAGGTCTCTTTGCCTGCAAACTACTCCAATCAACCCGTGTAAGCTCATGTTTTATTTCATTAAAATTCACCTTGCCCCAATTTCCAACTTGAATCTGTGACCAGTTTTGTTCCTCTCCATAACTATTTTAAAATTAATAGAACTATGGTCACTGGGAACAGACAGTAGGGATGAAAGGGTCTTTCTCAGGAAGACAGCTGGTGACAAGTGGTGTTCTGCACAGTGTTGGGACCACAACTTTTCACTTTATACATTAACGATCTAGACGAAGGAACTGAGGGCATTCTGGCTTAGTTTGCAGACAATACAAAAATAGGCAGAGAGGCAGGTAGAATTGAGGAGGCAGGGAGGCTGCAGAAGGATTTGGACAGGTTAGGAGTATGGGCAAAGAAGTGGCAGATGGAGTACTACGTGGAAAAGTGTGAGGTCATGCACTTTGGTAAGAAGAATAGAGGCATGGACTGTTTTCTAAATGGGGAGAAAATTCATAAGTCTAAATTGCAAAGAGACTTGGGAGTTCTAATCCAGGATTCTCTCAAGATAAACTTGCAGGTTGAGTCAGTAGTTAGGAAGGCAAATGCAATGTTGGCATATCATTTGGGAGGACTTGAATATAAAAGCAGGGATATACCTCTGAGTCTCTATAAGGCTCTGGTCAGACCACATTTAGAGTATTGTGTGCAGTTTTGAGGCCCAATGCCTCAGGAAGGATGCATTGGCCCTGGAGTGGGTTCAGAATGATTTATAAGAATGGTCCCAGGAATGAAAAGCTTAACATATAAGGAATGTTTGATGATTCTGGGTCTATACTTGATGGAGTTTAGAAGGATGAGGAGGGATCTAATTGAAACTTACAAATGGCCTGGGTGTTGGGAAGATGTTTCCATTGGTAGGAGAGACTAAGACCTGAGGGATCAACCTTAGAGTAAAGGGAAGACCCTTTAGAACAGAGATGAGGAGAAACTTCTTCAGCCAGAGACTAGTGAATCTAGGGAATTCACTGCCACAGAAGCTGTGGTGGCCAGGTCATTGATCGTATTTAAGACAGAGACAGATAGGTTCTTGACTTTCAAGGGGATCAAAAGAGTTTCAGGGAGAAAGCGGGAGAATGGGATTTAGAAACTTGTCAGCCATGATTGAATGGCAGTAGACAAGCAGGAGGCTGTAACCCTTCTTCAGGACTGGTGTGGGTGTAAAGGGAGCTGCAAATAAAGAGGGTGGTGGGGGCAGGGTGGTGAAGTGGGGATAGGTGAAGACAGGTAGAGGATATGACCTGGTTGGTCAATGGGAGGAGTGAATCTGGTAGGTGGCTGAGAGGAGTGGAAGGGAGGGGGAGGGACTGGGAAGGGAGTTGGGGGATGCGAAGGGAGGTTATTTGAAATTGGAGAACTCAATGTTGAGTCCTCTGGGTTGTAGGCTATCCAGGCGGAAGGTGAGGTGTTGTTCCTCCAATTTGTGGTTTGATTCTTTGTGGCAATGGAGGAGGCCAAGAATGGTCATATCGGAAAGGGACTGGGAAGGGGAATTAAAATGGGCTGTAATTGGGAGGTCAGGTCGGCCCCTGTGAGCCTGGCTGAGATGCTCAGTAGTCTGGTGAACAGACCTCAATGTCACAGAGAATGAATACTAACTCTCCGACACCCCCTGCTACCTCCCCCTTGACCACAACCCCAATGTGGCCCATCAGGCCAAAATCACTCGTACTGTCAGTGCCCTCCGATGCTCTCCCTTCCACTGCCTCCAATCTCATAGACCCCCAGCCCCGCATTCCCCGGTTCTACCTGCTCCCCAAGATCCACAAGCCCAACTACCCCGGCTGACCCATTGTCTCCGCATCTTCCCACCAAACCCATCTCGTCCTAGCTTGACTCCATCCTCTCCCCCTTGGTTCAGGCACTTCCCACCTACTTCAGTGACTCTAACCACATCCTCCATCTCTTCAGTAATTTCCAGTTCCCCGGCCCCCAGCGCTTTATCTTCACTACAGACATGCAGTCCTTATACATGTTCATACCCCACAAGGATGGCCTTCAGGGCCTCAGCTTTTTCCTCTCCAATAGACCCATCCAGTCCCCCTCCACCAATACCTTCCTCCACCTTGCCTAATTAGTCCTCACACTTAATCACTTTTCCTTTAACTCCTCCCATTTCCTCCAAATCCAGGGGGTGGCCATGGGCACTTGGATGGGCCCCAGCTACGTCTGCCTCTTTTTTGGCTATATCGAACAGTCCCTCTTCAGTACCTACACAGGCATTGTGCCCCAACATCTCCACCGTTCCATCGATGACTGCATTGGGTCTGCATCCTGCACTCAGACTGAACTGGAGCAGTTCATCGACTTCACCTACAACTTCCACCCCACCCTCGAATTCACTTTGTCCATCTCGGACACCTCCCTCCCCTTTTCTAACCTTTCCGTTTCCAACTCCAGTGACAGTCTCCAGATGGACATTTACTATAAACCACAGACTCTCTCAATTCCCTGGACTACACCTCCTCCCACCCAGTATCCTGCAATAACTCCATCCTGTTCTCCCAATTCCTCTGCCTCTGCCACATCTGCCCGCACAAGGAGATTCCACTCCCAGTGCTTTCCCCCACTCTGTCATCCAGACAGCCCTCCACTGCACCACCTCCATTCCTCTTTCTATTGCTCTAAACATCCCCAACACAATAAAGACAGACTCCCCCTTGTCCTCACCTACCACCCTACCAGTTTCCACATGCAAAGCATCAGCTTGAAACACTTTCCGCCAACCCCAACTAGACTCCATCACCAAGAACACCTTCCCCTCCCCATCCCTCTCTTCCTTCCACAAGGACAATTCCCTTTGCCAGTCCTTGGTTTGTGCCACTGTCCCCCATCCCCCAGGTACCTTCCCCTGCAACTGGAAAAGATGCAAAACCTGCCAGTACATCACCCCCTCACCTCCATCCGGGGCCCCAAACAGCCCTTCCAGGTGAGACAGAGGTTCACCTGTCTCTCTTCCAATTAGTTTACTGCATCAGGTGCTCCCAATGTGGTCTTTTCTACATTGGGGAGACCAAATGCAAACTTAGGAAACAGTTCGCTCCAATTTCAAATAACCTCCCTTCCTATCCCCCGACTCCTTTCCCAGCCCCTCCATTCCATTCCTCTCATCGACCTTTTAGCCCTGTTGCATTGAAATAGATACGATTTAATCCAACAGGCATTTCTCACTCCCTGCCTTGTTCCAACCTGACCTGTCGCTTCACTTTACTATTTCTGATTACTGGGCAAAAATGAGGACTGCAGATGCTGGAAACCAGAGTCTAGATTAGAGTGGTGCTGGAAAAGCACAGCAGGTCAGGCAGCATCCGAGGAGCAGGAGGAGGAGGAGGAGTAGTAATGTCTGATTACTGTATCACCTCACACTTGCCTCCCTGCTGTTGAGAATCAGCACTAGTCGATGAAAGTAAGCATGCAGATGCAGCAGGCAGTGAGCATAGTTTTAAGGTGAGAATCCAGAACCAGGGGCCACAGTCTATGGACATGATAAAAGTCATTTTGGACTGAGATGAGGAGAAATGTATTCACCAGAGAGTGGTGAGCCTGTGGAATTCTCTGCCACAGGAAGCAGTTGAGTCAAAGATTGAATGTTTTCAAGAAGGAGTTAGATATAGTTCTTGAGGCTAAAGGGATCGAGGGGTATAACAAGAAAGCAGGAACTGGGTATTGAGTTGAATAATCAGCTATGATTACATTGAATCATGAAGCAGGCTTGAAGGAGGACATACAGTTTATGATAGGGCCCTGGGGAGTACTGGCAAACAGAGGGACTTAGGGTTTCGGGTGCACAGTTTCTTGACAGTTGTGTCACAGGTTGACAGGGTGGTGAAGAAGGTGTTTAGCATGCTTGCCTTCATTGCTCAGAGCTTTGAGTACTGGAGTTGGGATATCATGTTGCAGTTGTACAGTACATTGGTGAGACCATTTTTTGAGTGCTGTGTGTAGCTCTGTTTGCCTTGCTATAGAAATGATGTTATTAAATTGGAGAGGGTGCAGAAAAGATTTACAAGGATGTTACCAAGACTGGTGGGTTAATTAGGAGGAGAGGCTGGATAGGCTGGGGTGTTCACTGGATCATAGGAGTTTGAGGGATGACTTTATAGACGTTTATAAAATCATGAGGGGCAAAGATGAGGTCTTTCCCGAGGATGGGGGAAGTTCAAATTAAGAGAGAATAATTTTAAGGTGAGAGGAGAAAGATTTAAAAGGACCTGAGGGGCAACTTTCTTATACAGAGTGTGCTTTGCATTTGAAATGAACTGCCAGAGGAAGTGATACATGCAGGGTACAGTTACATCTTTAAGACATTTGGACAAGTACATGAATCGGAATTGTTTATTGGGATATGGGCCACAGGCAAATGGGACTAGTTTAGATTGGGAAACCTGATTGGCAAGAACAAGGTGGACCAAAGGGTCTGTTTCTGTGCCGTATGACTCTGTGACTGAACATCTAGTTTATGTTTCTTAACCTTTGAAACCTAGGACTACCTAAAGCAGCATTAAATGTGCCCAACAGCACACAATGGGTTTCAAATATACTGAAGATATGTGTGCTTATTGTTAATACAGTGCTTATAAATGTGTAAATTCACTCATTCTATCTAACATTCTGTATAACCGAACTGTCTTCAAAAGATTGCTGCCGCCAATTTTGGTGAATGTGAAATAGGGTCATCTCCCCATCTCATCAAATCATCGTCAGTTTTCACCAGTGAAAGATTGTCAATGAGATAGATTTGTGTTTTGCTTTTGGAATGTTTGCATTTTGCTACAAACTGGTGTAATCATGTGGAACAGGAACTCCCAGGGTTGTGAAAGAAGCTTGCTATTGTACAGCGGAAATATGCACGGTGTACAGGGATCCACAGAGCTGTCAACGTTGAGAAAACGCAGCGTTTACAGTCAGCAGGCAGGACTGGCGTTGACTGCACGTCCATTTAAAAACCTGAAGCTGCGCAGGGCCAGAAATGCACTCAAACACAGTTTAATATTTTTAAACCAGTGTGAGCTCCTGTCACTCCTTCAGAGTGACATTTGCCAGGTTTGTGCCTGTACGTTCCAGGCGAAATGTACCAACACCGGGACAATGCACCTGCACATACCACAATGAAAGAGTGCAATTCAGCGACTGCTATTCCTCTATTGCTTTCCCTTCTCTGACGGAAGCTCGAGGTGACGAGCCTGGGAAACTGCAGAGCGGCGCGAGACGGGATCTGGGCCACGTTCCATTCCCGGAGCTGGGGGAGAAGGAACTACACCTCCCGGCATGCTCAGCGAACACCTTGTCCTGTCCCGTCCAGCTATTGGTCGGGGTTGGATTGGAGCGGCCAATGGCAGCCGGGGGTGGAGGGGGGAGGGGGCGGGGTGAGCATCGGCCGGCTGCCAGCGCTGGGGAGAGAAGTGCCACGACTCCAAGGCGGTCGGGCTCAGTCCGTGTTGTGTGTGGATCGGCGGGCAGGGAAAAAAAAAGGGGAGGGGGCTGAAGGACAAGGGTAGGGAGGCATCTCTCACACGATCTGCACCGCACCACAGTTAGATTCAACAGCCCGGGAGACAGAGACCCCACCACCCACCCCTCCACAGGCTTGTCTCACGGTTGAGGTAAGGACACTCCATTGATTATAATAAACCCTCTGGCACTGGCTGATGGGGGCATTGGGTACCTTCCGGCACTGTTACCCCCTTCTCTATCTCCACCTCCTCCTGTTCCCCACCCCGCAAACACATTGCCCTCTTACTGACTGTCTCTCTGATAACGAGCTTGCGTTTTGATCCTGTATGGACACATTGCATACGTGTTCAACTGGGGAAGGTGGGAACAGAATGGGAAAGAAGGTGGGGGTATGTGAAAAATGTGTTTTTGTTTTACTTGGAGTAAATACAATGGTGCACTGCACTGGCTCGTTTCAGCACACGTCCTGTCAAATGTCTGGATCCACATTTTTATAAAGCAACTTCTATTGAACGTTTGATTATTTAAAAGTCAAGTTTCATTTTGGGATGCACAACTTAGTATTAGTATCGTTTTTAAAGTCACGAAACAGTTCTACTGAGTTTGAAGTACACGCAGTGTTACAAAGGTTAAGAATTTAAAACTGGACGAAATATCAAAAAGATATCAGATGAGGTGAAATAAGGTCGTAGACCTGAAACATTCTTCACAGACGCTGACCAGGTCTTCCGAAAAAAATACATTTTCTGTTTTTAGTTCAGATTTTCTGCATTAACAACGATATACTTTGATTTAAAAAAGTTTGCTTGCTTGATGAAATACTTTTAAGCAGAGGACATTTTTGTACCTTGATCCAACAGCTGTGCAAACAGTCATGTGTCAAATGTGATTTTGTTGGATTTTTATTTTGGTTTGTGAGCTACACTGTTGAAATTTATCTTGAGATGGTTTGAATTTGACTTTGCTTTCGAGTTAGAATTTAAGGCAGTAAATCTAAAAGAGAATCGAGGCAACTTCCTGAAAGAAAAGCGATTTTTTTCTAAGTGTTCCACAAAAAAAATAGCTGCCAATGGGAAAGATTGCAGTGCTATTTAACGTCGTGAAAAATGGTTCTGTGTCTAGGAAAGTTTAAATTCAGGAGATATTAAGGGGATTTGGAACTGGGGCTGAAGTTTGAGTCAGACACAGAGAATCTGTCAGACATTCCACAAATTAACCACGTACAGAACTGAAATCGTTCCTTTTTTTTGTTCCCCTCCGTTTAGTCTGGAAGATTGATTGTAATCTCAGGGATCCCCTCCCCGGTCTAGATTTTGAGAGATAATCTCCCTGCAGTGAGACAGACTGTGTGCAAAGAAACGGTCGAGCTTATTTTCAGCAGCTAACGGTTTTTTTTGAGTGGGCAGACTGAGGAATGTGTGTACACGTTGGCTCTCTGAAATGCTGAAGATCCGGCAATGAAATCTGACCAGTCAGAAACTGCCTCATCTTAATACGGTGTCACTGGGATCCGGCACACACACACGCACACACACACAGGGAGATCCGCGCGGCCCTAAAGCCGGATGCATTAACTGGTCCAGTAACTAATATGATTTGAGGAGGAGAAGCAGACTTATAGTTCATCATATCTGTACAGTAGTTCTTATGGTCCTTGCACGATTTTTTATTCCCGCAGTTCCTTCAACACAAATGCAGACCAAGGGGTGTTATCCTTTTTAGAATTAATTAGATGTTCTTTGCTGTTTGTGAAAAGAATTAATTGCGGGATTGATATTTGTTATGAAACGGCTGAATCTCCAATTAATTATAATTGGATTTAACTGTGTAAAGCATTAGGATCCAGTGTATTCCTTCTATTTGCAGTACTGAGTTTCTTCTCAAATAACCCGCCCCCCATTTTCATCTTAGTTGGGAGCGAAGTCCTGTTTCAACTTCCTGCAACATCCAACCCATGCCCATTGCCCTCTCCACTCAGGTTCCCATCCTGCCATATTGTTCACATTCCCATCCTCTCCTCAGTTCCATACGACATCCCATTTTTTTCCCTCACATTGCTTTAAGACCCCAACTCAGCTGGCCTTACCTTGTCATGTTTCTGCCCCTGTCATCTTGTTCCTCCTTCCACGTCTTCTCCATCTCTCTTCCACCTCACCCCGTCACTCTCCCCTCATCCCGCTCTCCCGAACCTGCTTCTTCCCCATCCCATTTCTTTGTCCCAACAAGCTTGTTCCTCTCCCGTTCTCTTTCCTCTTTCTCCTCATTGTCCCGATTATGCCCCCATTGTCCTGTTTCTGCCCTGTTGCCTTGTTCCCCTTCCCATTTTTCAACTGTTTCAGCTTATCTTGCAGCCCATCCCACCTTGATTTGTTTCTGCCCCTGCTTCTCCCTTGATTCATCCTGATTTTTCTCTGTTGCTCTGCCCACTTGTCATTTCCCCGTCCCACCTTGAACTGTTTCTCTGCCACCACAATCTTGATCTGCTTCCCATATTATCGCGCTCTCTGTCCCAAAGAATAATTACTCACCCCCAACATCTCATTACTCCCTCTTCATTTTGTTACTCCTCCATCCTGTAACTTACTCCCTCCTCATCCTGTTGCTTGAACCCTTCCTGTTCCTCTCCTCTCCTATCCCATTTGTGCTCCCTCACCTCACCCCATTTCTTCCTCCAACCCATTTCTCTCCCCTTCTCTCATCTTGTTATCTTCTAAAATTAGGAGTTTAGCAATGTGATTATTTAGTTTTAGATTAGATTACATTAGATTAGATTAGATTACATTACAGTGTGGAAACAGGCCCTTCGGCCCAACAAGTCCACACCGACCCGCCGAAGCGCAACCCACCCATACCCATACATTTACCCCTTACTTCACACTACGGGCAATTTAGCATGGCCAATTCACCTAACCTGCACATCTTTGGACTATGGGAGGAAACCGGAGGACCCGGAGGAAACCCACGCAGACACTGGGAGAACGTGCAAACTCCACACAGTCAGTCACCTGAGGCGGGAATTGAACCTGGGTCTCTGGTGCTGTGAGGCAGCAGTGCTAACCACTGTGAAACCGTGCCGCCGTATTATGGATGTTCTTCGGGAAAATAGCCCCAGCCAATTCAGCCTTTCCCTATACCTCAAACCCTCCAATCTTGTAATTTTTTTCTGAATCTTTTCAAGTTTAACAACATCCTTCCTATAGCGGGGAGAACAGAATTGTACGCAGTATTCAAAAAGTGGCCTAACCAATGTCCTGTACAGCCGCAACATGACATCCCAACTCCGATACTCAATGCGCTGACCAATAAAGGAAAACATACCTCATGCATTCTTCACTATCCTATCTGCCTGCGACTCCAACTTCAAGGAACTAGGAACCTGCACCCCAAGGTCTGTTTGCTTGGCAACACACCCCAGGACTTTACCATTAAGTGTATAAGTCCTGCCCTGATTTGCCCTATCTAAATAGAACACCTCCCATTTAGAGCTGTTGGTGGGAAGTTGACACAAAGTCTTATAGGTCAATTCCCAGTGGTAGGATACAGAAAGGGGGAGGCAGAAATTTAGAATAATTGTCAAGCTGGAAAAGAAAATAATTAAGAATATAAATAATGGAGTGTACCATGAGAAACCTTTTGCTGTCCTCTCATTTTCAACAGCTCACAAAGGTATTTATGTAAATACCTTCTCAACCTTTACTAAAATTAATCTGCGACTGTCTGCACTTTGTCCTCTCCCCTCTTTTTCTCTGTCTCTCTCTCTCTCTCTCTCTCTCTCTTTCTCTCTCCCTGTTTATGGAAGAACACCTGGCTGGCAGCGTCACAGGAATCTGAGACCTTATCTGTCCTGTTGAAAGGTAGCTTTACTGGTTATAAGGACAACTCCACCTAATTTGTGAACCTTCAGGCAAGGAACCAGCTGTTTTCCATTGATGAGGTACAATGAGGTAACTGGTTATTGTACAGAAGCTTTCGTGAGTAACTTTAGAAAGGTCGCTGTTTTACAAAGACTCCATTAAGAACTCAAACTAAAGACATCAGACATTGCAGGTAACTTGCTGGCATTTTTCTAGAATGTCAAAATTCCTCGGTGATAATTGTGCAGTTTCCATGGAGTTTTCATGAATTCCTGCTCTGGGTACAAAACTGCCTAGAAGTAAGTCTTGAAAAATTGAATAGTTCACATTCTTTGAATACTTTTTAAATGTGGATGCGGTGCGTTTACTGTTGCTGTAAAGTTGTTTGTGATAGCCCACCTTCATCTGCATTGATATAACTGAAAAACTTCACGGGGACAGGAGTTTCATATCAAGGCAATCTCTACTGTCCCCATGAAATCCCCAGGAAACCTTCCATCATGACTTGATATGAAACTGGAGTAATGATGGAAGGTTTCCTGTCATAAAAGGCATTAGTGAACCAATTGGGGTTTTTATGGCAATTTGACAGCAACACATTTGGTTTTTTTTTAAATTTCTAACTCGAGCTGGAAATTTCTAGCTGGCGATGTATGGATGTTTGCTTTAATAATAATGACAATCAGTGATAGTCATCATGGCCATCGTCACTGGGGCTAATTTTCAATTCCTGAATTAATAATTGAATTTAAATTCCAACAGCTACCATACTTTGATTTGAATTGGATGACTGGTCAAATCAGGTTGCCACAGCATCATCATCTCCCCCACATGCTTGCATTAATTGCTGCTTGTGACAGATTAATTCATTGTAAGTACATTTGGCCCCTAAGTATTACGATTACTTAACTAACAGATGCCTCTCGTAGAAGCCATCTGCAAAAAAACTGCATACTTAGTACTTCATCCAAAATGGTTTTTGTACTTAAAATGGAGAAACCCCAACTTCTTTTATCAAATGAGTAAAATATGAGAATTTATACATGTTCTAATCTGAAGAAAGTAATCTTCCGACATAAAAAGGTCTCTCTCTTCCCACCCCTCACTTCTTCACTCACTGTTAGAACCATTCCAGCTCAACTTTTCCACTTCCTGAGCCAAATACCACCTACCCGCAGATCTTTAAAAATGATTTTTTATATGTTTGGCGATTCTACAAAAATATGAACAGCAGGAGATCTGTCAGTCATTGAGTTTGTTTTATATTCTCTGACTATTATATGTGTAATGGGTGGCTCAAGCCCCATTTACTAACTAGCCTTTACCCTATATCACTTGATAGTTTTACCAAAAAAAAAACTTCTGATCTCAGTCTTTAAATTTTCAATTAACACCCAGCATCGACAGTGATTTAAGAAGAGGCGGGGAGGTGGAGTGAGGGGATCTGGAGAAGGCAATTCCAGATTTCCACTGCATGTTAAGACATGAAGGCAAAATTTACCAGCAACCATTTCTGGGTAGCAAACTGGAATCCTGAGTTAAGAAAGATAGGCCTGTGATCCATCCCAAATTGGTCTTCAGAACTTGGGTTTCCCCAGTGCAACTCATTAATCAAGACCAGCCTAATTTCAAAGTTAAAAATCACACAACACCAGGTTATAGTCCAACAGGTTTAATTGGAAGCACACTAGCTTCCAATTAAACCTGTTGGACTATAACCTGGTGTTGTGTGATTTTTAACTTTGTACACCCCAGCCCAACACCGGCATCTCCAAATCAAGCCTAATTTCAGACTGGGTTAAGACTTGCAAATTCTGGTTCCACAATTAAGTGAGTGTGTAAAGCAAACACACCTGATGATTACCATGTCAAGTTACTGGAAGGGAATCTATGGATGGCTAATAAGTGCTGGCCCAACCAGCGATGCCCACATCCCGTGAATAACTTTTAAAATAAAGCTGTTTTCAGGGCTATTGTAGATCCTCAAATCCTATTTGAACCATACCCAGAGTAAACTGCTGGACTAAATTGTGTTCCAGAAAGCATCATTTTCATAGAGAGACTGCAAAAGTTGCGATTGTTCTCCTTTGGAGAAGAGAAGGATGAGAAGAAATTTGTTAGAAGTATTCAAAATTTATGGGCACCATTACAAATTAGATGGGGGAGAAACTGTTCCCATTGCTACAAGGATCAAGAAGCAGAAGGCACGGATCTAAGGTAAGTAGCAAAAGGCCAAATGTGACGTCAGGGAAAACTGGCACTTTGCAAGCATTCAGGATCTGTGATGCACTGCCTGCGAATGTGGAGGAGGCATGATCAAGTGAGACTTTCAGAAGGTAATTGGATTATTATCTGAAAAGGAAAGGTATTTTCATCGCTATGAGAAACAGGCAGGGGAGTGCCACGAGGTGAATTGTTCTTTCAGAAGGCCAGCACAGATATTTCCTTAATGTCGTAATGGATTGAGGGCTTCACTAGCTATGCCAGCAGGGAAAGTCATGGTGAGCTGCCTCCTTGAGCTGTTACAGTCTTTGGTGTGAAGCTAGGCTCAATGCTATTTAGACAGGAGCTTCAGGACTTTGACCCAGTAACAGTGAATGAGCGGTGAAGTACTTCTGAGTCAGGATGGTGTCTGGCTTGGGGGAAACTTGCAACTGGCAGTGATTTCATGTTTTTGCTGCCTTTGTCATCATAGGCAGTGGAAGTAGAGATATAGGAAAGTGCTGTTGATAGAGTCTGGTTGAGTTGCTGCTTATAAATTGTACATGCTGCTGCCAATATGCATCAGTTGTGAAGGGAGTGAATGTTGAAGGTGATGAGCAGTGAATTGGACTGCTTTGTCTTTGTGGTTGTCAAACTTCTATTATTGGAGCTGCAATCACCCAGGCAAGTGGAGAATAGATTAGATTAGGTTCCCTACAGTGTGGAAACGGGTCATTTGGCCCAACAAGTCCACATTGACCCACCGAAGAGTAATCCACCCAGACCAATTTCCCACTGGCTAATACACCTAACATCGTGGGCAATTTAGCAGGGCCAATTCACCTGAACTGCACATCTTTGGATTGTGGGAGGAAACCGGAGCACCCAGAGGAAATACAGGGAGAATGTGCAAACTTCACAAAGGCAGTTACCCGAGGCTGGAATCGAACCTGGGTCCTTGGCGCTGTGAGGCAGCAGTGCTAACTACTGTGCCACCCATAAATATTCCATCACACTCCTAACTTGTGCCTTTTGGTTAATGGATATGTGTTGGGGACTCAAAGGTGAGTTGATTGCAGAACTCTCAGCCTCTTACTTGCTCCTGTAGCCCCTGCATTTATATTGCTAGTTCAGTTCAGTTTCTGATGAGTAATAAGCCTCCATATGTTGGTGGAGGATTCACCAATGGCAGTGACACTGAACATTAAGAGGTGATGCTTTGGATTCTCACTTTTTTTTTTGTGATGGTCTTTACTTGACATTTGCATGGTGCAAATGTTATTTGCCACTTATCAGCTGAAACCTAGAAGTCTTCCAAGTTTTGCTGCACATGGACAGACGCTGATTCAGTATATGAGAAGTTGGAAATGGTGCTGAATGTTGTGTAATCATCAGCAGACATCCCTACTCTGATCTTATGGTGGAGAGAGGATCATTGATGAAGCAACTGAAGATGAGGTGTCCTGGGACTGAGATAATTGACTATTAACTCTCACAACCATCTCCCTCTATGCTACGAATAACTGTAGCTAATGGAGAGTTTCCCTTGATTTACAATCACTCCAATTTTGCCAGGTCTATTTGACGTCATTATTGATTAATTTCTGCCTGGATGTCGAGTACAGTTCCTCTCACCTTGTGTCTTGTGTCTAAGTTAGGATCAAGACTAAATTGAGGCCAGGAGCTGTGTGGCCCTTGCAGAGCCCAACTGAACGTCAGTGATCTGGTTATTTGTTAGCAAGCGTCACCTGATAGTACTGTCGACGACCTCTTTTGTCACTTTGCTGATTGTTGAGAGTAGACTGATAGGATGGTTGTTAGCTGGGTTAGATTTTTCCTGTTTTTTGTGGACAGTGCAATTTATCATTTTGCTGTTTAAATGTTTATGTAACGATAAATGAGAGGCTAGCGAAGGGCCTGGCAAGCTCTGGAGCTCAAGTTTTCATATTATAGCCAGAATGTTGTCAGAGGCCATAGCCTTTGCAGTATTCAGTGCCTTGAGCCATTTTTCGATGTCAAGCGAAATGAAGACGGAAACTGTGATTTTGGGCACCTCAAGAGATGTCTGAAATGGATCTGTGTGATTGCTTAGCCCTATCTGTTGCATGCTGTTTACGCTGTTTGGCATGCAAACAAACCTTTCTACGCTTACTAGTTGACACGTCATTCTAAGGTGCTGCACATGGCATGCCCTCCTACAGTCTTTAATGAACCAGGTTGGTCAACCAGCTTGATGGTAACACATGTCATCTACTGTGACCGTTGCTCTCGATCTGGTCTCCTCTACACTGGGAGACAGGACGCTAACTTGTAGAATGTTTCAGAGAACACCTCTATGATAAATGCACTAAACAACCTCACCGCCCTGTGGCTGAACACTTCAACTCCCCCTTCCACTCTACCAAGGACGTGCCAGATTCTAGCCACCCAATGCCTGGAGGAAGAACGTCTCATTATCTGCCTTGGGACCCTCCAACCACACAGGATCAATGTTGATTTCACCAGTTTCCATATCTCCCCTCCCCCACCTTATCCCAGATTAGATTAGATTCGCTACAGTGTGAAAGCAGGACCTTCGGCGCAACAAGTCCACACCGACCCTCCGAAGAGTAACCCACCAATTTTCCTCTGACTGATGTACCTAACACCATGGGCAATTTAGCATGGCCAATTCACCTGACCTGCACATCTTTGGACTGTGGAAGGAATCTGGAGCACCCATAGGAAACCCATGCAGGCACGGGGAGAATGTGCAAACTCCACGCAGACAGTCGCCCGAGGCTGGAATCAAACCGAGGTCCCTGGCGCTGTGAGGCAGCAGTGCTAACCACTGAGCCACCGTGCTGCCCATGACCCAATCCTCCAACTTGGTACTGCTCTCTTGAACCGCACTACCAGTCCATCCTCTTTCTCACCTATCCGCTCCACCATCACCCCTCATCTTCATCTACCTATTGCATTCCCAGCTACCTTCCCTCCCCAGTCCTACCTCCCTCCTATGTATCTTTCAGTCCTCCTTGGAGCTCCACCACATTCGACTCTCCTGCTGTTCGAATGTTGCCTGACTAGCTGTGCTCGTCCAGTGCCACACTTTTTGACTCTGATCTCCAGCATGTGCAGTCCTCACTTTCTCCTAATAGCTGTATCCAATTTAGAAAACAGGTCTGGAAGCAGGCCCTTCAATAAAAAAAGAGTCCCATCAAATTTAGCAGTGGCCTGGAATGTGCATAGATTAGACAAAGGCTGTGCTTTGCTAAAATCATTACTTCTGGAAGTTTTACGATTTCTTGCCTGTCTTTAAGTAAACCCAGTTAAGATTGTAAGGTTGTAACATTGACTTGAGCTTTGGCCTTTTTTTTATTGTTGTGTTGTAAAAAACTCTTTTATAATTGTTGTGATTATAATCAGATTATCTGTGTTTATGATAAGAGTTGGTTTCAGCATTCTTATTAACCAAGGCATTGAAGAGATTTCAACCCATGCTGCACTTTATTCAAGACTGTTTGGCAGAATAGGTTTTGATTGTTTTATTCTGTTTCTTTTAGCTTTGGACAGATGTAGCAAGCATATTTCAGCATTTCATATTATTATAGATGCAATATAACAATTTTTATTTATATAAAGTTAAAAATCACACAACACCAGGTTATAGTCCAACAGGTTTATTTGGAAGCATTAGCTTTCGGAGGGCTGGTTGTGGTATATAAGATCGTAGGACACAGAATTTATAGCAAAATTTATTTATATAGCATCTTTAACATGGTAAATGTAGAAAAACCTGTTTGACAGAAGAGCAATCACATTCCTCTCAACTGTCCCACCCACTTTTAACAGCATAAATCTCATCACACTTGTACCTTCTTTCCATTTCAAAGAAGAGTACTATTGGGCTAGAAACGTTAACTGTTTCTCTCACTGCTGATGCTGGCCAACCTGCAGAGTTTTTCCAACACTACTGTTTTAATAAGTTTGTTATGCATAATCAATGAGCTGTGCATGCAACTTTTTTTATTGATTGTTTTATTATGGAAAACTAAGGAAAGCTCCGTGCAACTGAAGTTAACAGAATAAGTTAATTGGTCATGAAAATTTCCATGACTTGATAAAATATTGTTGACCTGGGATTTCTTCCCATTTTTGTCAGGTTCTGCTTTCCTGTCGTCTTTGTGGGATAGTCCAGATCATTGACAACTTTCCTGGAATTGGCTATGTTGACTTCTAGTCAGTTTTCTTGGATATGACTATCATGTGATGAGTCTCCTTCACAGGTGCTATTGATTTTTCTGCTCCCTCATGTGATCAAGACTTGCGAATTTAACATCCAAGTTAAGCAGGTTACAAGAATAACTTTAGTGCAAGGAAACCCTAGTGCATTTCCATTGTGCATGTTTGTTAACATCGTGGCTACTGAGTAACTGAGTTGTGTCCCCTCTCCTCTACTGAAGGCACCGATCTATGTTTGAGTGGGCATACTTGTTTGGGTACGAGTCACCCTCATCAAAGTGACTGTTCTTCATGTATGAGTTTAAGAAACAAGACCCAGCAATTTGATTAGGAGAAAGTGAGGACTGCAGATGCTGGAGATCAGAGTCAAAAAATGTGGTGCTGGAAAAGCACAGCAGGTCAGGCAGCATTCGAGGAGTGGGAGAGTCGACATTTCAAGCATAAGTTTATGCTCAAAACATTGACTCGCTTGCTGCTTGGATGCTGTCTGACTGGCTGTGTTTTTCCAGCACTACACGTTTTGACACAGATATTTGACTATTTGCGTGGGCAAGCTGCGATTCTGCTGTACCAGTTCCTCCCTGAAACTGAAGTCTCCAGATTAACATTTACCAGGAAGGGAATACAATGTAGACTGGGAAGTATAGCAGTCATTAAGAGAAGAATAGTAAATGTTAACCATAGCTCCATGTTTGCATTTTCATACCTGAACCAAGTTGTCATGTGTTCACGACCCAATTGAGAGATTTTAGTACAAAATCTGGACTGACACCCCAGTGTTGTACTGAGAGAGCGCTGCACTTTGGAATCCTTAGTTTTAAGACCGAAATGAAGGGATTTTTTTTTTTTTGTCCCCTGAGTATATTCTATGGGATTCTCTTCCTTTAGAGAGCAATGGAGGCTGGGTCATTGCGTTTATCCAGTGCTGAGTTAGACAGAATTTTGACTGATAAGGGAATCATGAGTTATGTGGGGCAGATGGACAAGTGAGGTTCAGGCCATAATTGGATTGATGATTATCCTGACAAACGGCTGAGCTGACTTGACAGACTGAGTGGCCTACTCTTGCTTTTCGTTCTTGTTCGTATCTTTTGAATATTGCGTTAAACCGAGGCTGTGCCCCCTCAAGTGGACGATAAAGATTATTTGTGGTAATGTTTGGAGAAGAAGAGCCAGGTTCTATCCAGTGTTATGGCCACTCTATTTCTCTTGAACAACACTGATAAATTGTTTATCACACTGATGCTGTGAGAGCTTGGTGCGTGCAAATTGGCTGCTGCATTTCCTACATTGTAAAAGTGACCATCACTTCTAAAGACAATTTGCTTTATTCCTTGTGAAGCACTTTGGATTGTCCTGTGGTCATGAAAGGTGTTCTGTAAAGTAAGTCTTCATGACAGAATACTCTTACTTAACATTGCTATTACTAGTCAACGCCATGCTACTTTTCCAGTACTAATATTAACATGATAGCCAGTGAATGGGTAAAGTATGTGAATTGACCCGTGGTTAAATGATCTGGCCTGCTAATATTGATTGCTTAATAATTTGGGAATGTACTGATTCTACTGCTTCAAAGGATAGTTTTCTCTTTCCAACAACTCTGTGAGAAGGACCTCTTTTGGTTCAATCTTTTGGAGGAGATGATGGCGTACTGGTAATGTCACTGGATTTTGATTCCAGAGGCCCTCAGGCTGATGTTCCTTTCACAAAGAATTGAATCGCACAGTGGCAGCTGGTAAATTTTGATTTCAGTGAATAAATCTTTTGTACACAAAAAGCAGGACAAGTCCAACCCAGCCAAGTACCACCCAATCAGTCTACTCTCCATCAGTAAAGTGATGGAACGGGGCATCAACAGTGCTATCAAGCAGCACCTACTCAGCGACAACCTGCTCAGTGAGGCCCAGTTTGAGTTTCGCCAGGGTCACTCAGCTTCTGATCGCATTACAGGTTTGGTTCAAACATGGACAAAATAGCTGAATTCCTGAGGTGAGGTGAGAGTGACAGCCCTTGACATCAAGGCTGTATTTGACTGAGTGTGACATCAAGGATCCCTGGCAAAACTGGAATCAATGAGTATCAGGGGGCAAATACTTAGCTGGTGAGAGTCATACCTGGCACAAAGGAAGATAGTTGTGGTTGTGGAGGGACAGTCATCACATCTCTGCAGGAGTCCCTCAGGGGCGTGTCCTAGGCCCAACAATATTCAGCTGCTTCATCAATGACCTTCCTTCTGTCATAACGTCAGAAGTGCAGATGTTCGCTGATGATTGCACAGTGTTCAGTGCTGTTCGTGCTCAAATGCAACAAGATCTGGACAATATCCAGGCTTGGGCCAACAAATGGCAAGTAACATTCTCACCACACAAATGCCAGACAATGATCATCACCAATAAGAGACACTCTAACCACTGCCTCTTGACATTCAACAGTATTACCATCACTGAATCCCTCAACATCCTTGAGATTGCCATTGACCAGAAACTCGACTGGACTCACTACATAAACACAGTGGCTACAAGAGCAGGTCAGAGACTAGGGATATTGCAGCGAGTAACTCACCTCCTGACACCCCAACGTCTATCCACCATCTACAAGGCACAAGTCAGGAGTGTGATGGAATACTCTCCACTTGCCTGTATGGGGGCAGCTCCAACAACACTCAAGAAGCTTAACACCATCCAGGACAAAGCAACCCGCTTGATTGGCACCACATCTACAAACATTCAAACCCTCCATCACCAGTGCTTATTAGCAGCAGTGTGTACTATCTACAAGATGCACTGATGCAGTGCAGAATTCACTAACGATCCTTAGACAGCACCTTACAAACTCACAACCACTTCCACCTAGAAGGACAATGGCAGCAGGTACTTGGGAACACTACCACCTGCAAGTTCCCCTCCAGGCCGCTCACTACCCTGACTTGGAAATGTACCATTGATGATTCAGAGGCGTTGGGTCATAATCCTGGAATTCTCTCCCTAATGGCGTTATGGGTTAACCCACAGCAAGTGGACTGCAGCGATTCATGAAGGCAGCTCACCACCACCTTCCCAAGGGCAAATACGAATGGGCTATCAAAGCTGGCCAGCCAGCGACAGCCAAGTCCCACAAAAGAATAAGAAAAATATAAAGCTAGTCTTAATCATGATGATTATTGTAAAAACCATTTGGCTCACTATGATATTTTCAGGATGGAAATTTGCCACTTTAACCTCTGTTCCCGAGATGTGACTCCAAAAAAAAACAAGTTAACTCTTAAATGGCCTCTACAATAGATTAGATTAGATTACATTACAGTGTGGAAACAGGCCCTTCGACCCAACAAGTCCACACCGACCCGCCGAAGCGAAACCCACCCATACCCCTACATTTACCCCTTACCTAACACTACGGGCAATTTAGCATGGCCAATTCACCTGACCCTGCACATCTTTGGACTGTGGGAGGAAACCGGAGCACCCGGAGGAAACCCACGCAGACACGGGGAGAACGTGCAAACTCCACACAGTCAGTCGCCTGAGGCGGGAAATGAACCCGGGTCTCAGGCGCTGTGAGGCAGCAGTGCTAACCACTGTGCCACCGTGCCGCCCACAAAATAGTCTAGCAAACCACTCAGTTGAAGGGCATTGAAGGCCTTGTCAGCAGTACCCATGTGCCATGAAGAAGAAAAAGTGATTCTATACATCTCAGGGTTTTCCTGGTGAGTTAGTTCGTGACAGTGATGTGGGGAAGAGTGCAGACTGATAGGGTGTTAGATTTGAGACAGGGAGTGATCCCAGTTAGCCAACTGTAGCTGAATGGAATTGTTTGTATAGAATGTAAAAATGTAACTTCTCATCAGAATCTAATTGTAATAAATACATTTCTTGCATAATTGGCAATGTAAGAATGACATTAAATTACCTTTGGCTTTACAGACACTAAGCCAGCAAGGAGCTGTCCTTACAATGTCGTGTGACCAACTGGGAGAGGCAAGCTCATATTGAGGCCAAGGCCGGAATTTCTGTCCTTTTTTTTTTGTAGAGGGGAGGCGCAGTCAGGTTAGTGAAGGGTGCAACACTTGGGGATCTTAGAGCAAAGAATGTCAAGGGCAATCTAGTAGTGTGTTTAAAAAGATGAAGGATTTTGATAGGGAAAATAAAGGCAGAACTGTTCTCACTGGCAGGAGAATTGGCCATAGGAGGGAACAGATTTAAGTTAATTAGTAAAATAACCAGAGCAGAGGTGAAGAGAATTTCTTTACACAGTGAGTTGTTCTGGTCTGGAGTGTACTGCCTAAATGGAAGGTGGAAGCAGAATCAATAGTAACTTTGTAATGGGAATTAGATAAATACTTCAATACTCTATGCATCCCATCCCAACCAAAATTCCTTTTCCCTATTATTGCTGGCCATGCTTTCAGCTGCTGAGATGGTACATCCTGTAATTCTCTCCCAGACCTGTTCACCTTGCCACTCACTCTCTCTTCCTTTTAAGGCAGTATAAAACCTACCCTATTGACTAAGCATCAGGTCCCTTATGCTAATACCATTTCTATTGACTCTGTGTTAGTTTTGTCTGAGAACACTTTAATGATGTGAGTTGGGACTTTGTAGTACTTTAAGGCACTGGATAAATGCAGGATGTGTTTATTGAAGTAGGAGTCAGCATTAACCATGTCAAAATGTGGCACTGTCAATCACTCGTAGAAAGTGAAGGGATGGAATTGTTAGTCAGAAGTGCCTCACTGACTTGGCATGAGGTGCTGTTCTGAGGGGAATATGTGTATGTGTGCAAGGGGGACTGATTGGAAGATATAATTAGTGATTTAATCAGATTAATGGAGCTGTCTGGCCTGTGCCTGGTGAGTCATTAGTGATAGATTTCGTAGTACGTCTAGGGCATGCTTTGCCAGGAATCTTACATTCCTAATGGGCAAAAGAAAATTTCATAAATATTTAAAGAAACAGTGAGAACACACCTATTCCTTGGTCAGGTGAGCCTGGCCTTTCTAAAGTAACAAACAAACAGAAAGTGTTGGGGCAACACAAGATCATCCATGATCTCCGGTCAGAAACTGGCTCAGAGAATGTCCTGCTCTGCTGACCTGGTTTCCACGGCGACACATTGTTTTTCTTATACTATGTACAGCCCCGATCTCTTCAGCGGACAATGGAGATCCGTCTTTGGGCTTGCCTGAAGAAGCTGGAAATTCATTGCGCTCTCCTGCATCCATCAGAGAGAGTAGTTGGGGAAGCTTTTTGAAAAAAATGGACTCTCAATGAAGTCAAACCTGTTTCATCAATAACCCAACTAAAGGAGCAGCATATCTAAATTGGTGTTGGCAAGTTTGCTACCAAATCCAGTTGACTCAATAAAAGTCTAAGCTATCCAGAGCCACATATTGCAGTGATCTGATATAATATCCCTTTTTTGGGATATACATTTGGATCCATTTGTTTGTGTAGGCAAATGCAATAGAATGTGGATAAATGTGAGGTTATCCACTTTGGTGGTTAAACCAGGAAGGTAGATTATTAAGAAAAAGGTGAGGTGCAGCAAAACCTGGGTGTCTTAGTGGAACAGTCGCTGAAGGTTGGTATGTAGATGCAGCAGGCAGTAAGCAAAGCTAATGGCATGCTGGCCTCCATAGCAAGAGGATTTGGGGTAGGGATAGCAATGTCTTGCAGCAGTGACACAGGACCTTGGTGAGGCCACACCTTGAGTATTGTGCGCAGTTTTGATCTCCTAGTCTGAGGAAGGATATGCCTGCTTTTGGGGGGGAGTCCAGCGAAGGTTGATTGCTGGGATGGCAAACTGACATCTGAGAAAACATTGGATCGATTGTACTGACTGGCATTTAGAAGAATGGTGGGGGGGGGATCTCAAAGAAACACCTAAAATCCTGATGGGACTGGACAGACTAGATACAGGAAGAATGTTCCCGATATTGGGAAGGCCAGAACTAGGGCTCACAGTCTTAGAATAAGGAATAAGCCATTCAGGACTGAGATGAGGAAGAATATCTTCACTTGGAGAGCTGCGAACCTGTGCAATTCTCTCCCACAGGAAGCTATTGGGGCCAGCTCATTAGATAGATTCAAGAGGGAACTGCACATGGCCCTTGCAGCTAAAGGGGTATGGGGAGAGGTTTAGGAATAGGATAATGAGATTGCATGATCTGCCATGATCATATTGAATGGTGGTGCAGACCTGAAGGGCTGAATAGCCTTCTCCACCTGTTTTCCACGTTTCTATCCATAATAGAATGATAGGACACAAGTGCTGGCCGTAAATCTGGTGTGAAGCACATTTATGTATCCTCCCCACTGTTCCCAGGCAAACAGAAAGCTGCCCTTAAATCTTAAACATTTGCATTGTCACTTGCCTGTCCAAGTCACCTTGCACTTGTAAACAAGTAACTTGTATTTATGACACGAGGGATGAGAGTCTTCTTTCAAGCAGAGATATTGGGGAAGTTGAGACTTTTCTTCTTAGCAGAGAAGGTTAAGGGAAGATTAAACAGGGGAGTTCAAAATTAAATGGAGTTTTCTCAGAGTTGATGGTCTTTCTTCTAAAAATCGGTCAGTAACCAGAATGGAGAGCTTCAGGGTAAGGAACTGAGAGGATATGAGGAAAGAAGGAACTGAGAGGATATGAGGAATGTTTATACTTACCCGAAGTTGCTGTGATCCGAAACGCACAGCAGTTAGTTGGTGGGAGCAAAGTCAGAAGCAGTTTTGGAAGGGAATTGTATAAGTACTTGAAAGAAACCATTTACAAGGTCAAGGGGAAAGATTGGGAATAATTAGCTCTTTCAAACGGTTGTTGTGTGCTGTAAAATCTGTGGTTTTATGTAGCAGCTTGTTACAGTCACACCCTATTATGATGAATTGTAGACATTTCATACAGTATAACTGACACAATTAGGTGATCCATCTTCAAGTGTAAAGCAGCTACTGCTGAAGTTGTAAACTTACTAAACACTAGGTTAGCATATTATTTTTACAAACTGTAACATTCAGGAGAATGTAATTATTTCTAAATCTAGAGCAGTCAACTGAATCTATTAGTCTTGCCATAGCAGTCAGTGGAATACGAGGCTGTAGCTGGTTTAGTGACGAAATCAGCAGGGAGAGGGAGAAAAGCACTTAACCAATGTACATAAACTCTGGAGGCAATGCGAGAGTTAAGATGGTAAATTAATGATGCCCTGAAATTCAAACAGTGCTTTGGTGCTGTTCAGTTGAAGTATTGAGTAACTCATATTGACACACCGTGACCTAGCTATCACAACCACTGCCTTTGCACTAGTTTGTACCTTCTCAGTGATACAAACTTTTTAAAGCGGTGTTTGTTGTTATTGGTTATTTCATTTTCCCACATTCAAACTGGCAAGGGGAAAGGCCAAAATCAGCTGTTTGTCAGAGAGTTGTACACATTAAAGTACAGAACTGTTGACCTTAATTTTCAGGAGGCTCAGTGCAGAAATCCTTCACAGAAGGTGGCACGATGGCTCAGTGGTTAGCACTGCTGCCTGACTTCGCCAGGGACCTGGGTTCGATTCCAGCCTCAGGCGACCATCTGTGTGGAGTTTGCACATGTTTCCTATGTCTGCGTGGGTTTCCTCCCACAGTCCAAAGATGTGCAGGTTAGATGAATTGGCCATGCTAAATTGTCCCATAGTGTTCAGGGATGTGTAGGATAGGTGCATTAGTCAGGGGTAAATATCGGGTACGGGATCGGGTCTGGGTGGGTTACTCTTCGGACGGTCAGAGTTGGGCCAAAGGGCCTGTTTCCACACTGTAGGGATTCTAAAAAATTCTAGTCCCTGACCTCTGAATGTGGGCTCAATTTGTCTGCTTGCTTTGTTCCCTTTCGTAAGAGTTGATCCGTTTATAAATAGTGTTGACTCTTTTTCTCTCTGCAGCGGATTTTTTGCAGTTTCAAATCAGAAGTTTTGGAAGGGGCTTTCTGGTATTTCTTTATTGAGAGCACCAAGGGCTTAAAATTCTGAACACTCGGACTCAAGTCTGGCAGGCTTGGCTCAGCGCAACCCTGGCCAAAATAAATATTTACTTTACTGCAGTGAGGGTAGAAAGAATTGGCAAATGTAATCAACATGTGAATGTTTTCTTTCTCTATTTAATATTTGGAGAGTATGGTCTGTGAGTTTCTAGAACTTATTAGCACTGAAAATTAAACTTTTTCATTTTATTAACCAGTATTGCTCTGCGTCAACAAAACACTCCCTCAAAGCCTCTGATTGTTGCAGAACTGTTTCAATTTACAAAATTGCCTTACCTCAACCCATTGCAGCAATCTTTGTCATGTCCTTTTGCTACAATTATGGAACTTGTTGCCAAGTCACAATATTATTGGAACCTGAATCTGGAGGGTAGTCCTTATGTGACTCTAGAATTCAATAGAATGAGAAATCCAGGAGGAGAGGTGTCCGGCCTTGCTAATGAGTTTGTTTTAGCAGATGTACTTGATTTCACTGTGTATTGTGCAAAGTAGCATTGGCTCAGTACTCGAATATATTTGCTTATCTGGAGTCCTAAGAAGGGGAATGGATTAGATTTTTGCAATCCATTCTTCAAGAATCATTTTGTTAACAACAAAGAACTTGCATTGATGTAGCAGCGTTAACTACATCAGGACATGCCAAGATGCCTCGCAGCCAATGAAGTACTTTTGAAGTGTAGCTGCTGTGAAGCAGTAAGCACAGCAGCTGGTTTGCACATGACCAGCTCCCACTAACAGTGGGGAGATGAATGAGGAGATAATGTCTTTTAGCTGTTGGTTGAAGGGAGACCAATCAGAACATCTCAGTTGGCATGATGTCCAGCTCAACCTTCTGCAGGCACGGGCAGCTTCAATAAAAGGAGAAAGGTCACACTGGTTGCAACGTGACTGTGGGAGGTTTGCTAAAGTATTATGGTTTCAGGCTAATACCTCAAATCATTAAACTCCAAGATGAGGAGAGAATAAGTGGCTCCCCTTCTTCATTCACTTGCCCTTTTGATTGGTTGGAATTAGGTTAAATTAAAAAGGATCTCTCCCCTGATGGATTCCCTTTTGCCTGACAAAATGAATTTATGTTTTAAAAGGAACAAATTTAATGTTTTCCCTTCTCGAATTCAGAAATATCATTATACACCTCTGAAGCAGGTCGGACGTGAACCTGGGTGTCCTAGTCCAGAGGGAGGGACACTATGAGTGTGGCATGAGAGGCCCTCAAGGAGCAAATTTAACCAGGCTTTCTTGAGTAATCGGAAGAGTAAGCTTATGGATTACTAAATGTGAAAAGAGTTAATAATGCAACACACATACAGACCTAATAGGAATAAGAAGAGTCCAAAGAAAGATATAAGTTAAATGATTTACAGAACAATCTCTCTGGGTGGTTTTTGTAGTGTAAATTGTAGAACATTAATAGGTCAACAGTTGATTTGGAATTCTCAAATTTTGCTGGTTATTTGAAATCCTTTTGTGCTTTTTCTTTTTGACGGTGATTAACTTGCAGCACTCAGAGCAAGAGGACCTTTCTTGTCCAGTTTCCTTACGATTAGCTTGCTGGCTAGACAGCTTCCATATTGAGACAGTCTTCTAATGTCAGTGAAGGGTGACTTGTGGGTGATGCTTTGACTGTGACATTCACAGCTCACCAGAGCTCAAACCCAGGCTCGTATATACAAACCTCAGGTCACTTTCACACCTTCTGCCAGTAGCAAATATACATCAGGTTTTTAAGTTGAAAATCACACAACACCAGGTTATAGTCCAACAGGTTTATTGGGAAGCACTAGCTTTCAGAGTGCTGCTCCTTCACCTGATGAAGGAGCAGCACTCTGAAAGCTAGTGCTTCCCAATAAACCTGTTGGATTATAACCTGGTGTTGTGTGATTTTCAACTTTGTACGCCCCACTCCAATACCAGCTCCTCCACCTCAGGTTTTTAAGTTTATGTTTGTCTATTGCTGGAAGGGCAAAACACGAAAAATGTCTCCACGCGAATGATTTTGCTGAGTCAGAAAAGTTAGTAAATCCCCTTGTTATCTGTTCGTCTTCCAGAAAACTTGGAAGGATAGTAAACTGTGAGGAGGGCAATGTAGAGCTCCAACAGGACATTGACAAGTTGATGAAGTGAGTGGATAGGTAGCAGCTGCACTTCCATATCAAGAAGTGTGAGGTGATTCCTTTTGGTAGATTGAATGTTGAAAGACAATACTGAATAGTGGATACAATTCGTAAGGTAGAGGAGACTTGGTACGTAAGTGGAGAGAGTGGTTAATGAAACATACAGTATCCTTGGCTTTATTAATCTGAGTTTAGAGTACAATAGCAAGGAAGTGATGTTGAATTTGTATAGGACACTTATTTGACTCCAGATGGAATATTGTGTTCAGTTCTGGGCGCCACATTTAGAGGAAGGAAATGATGCACTGAAAAAAGTACAGAATCATTGCAGAGACGAGAAATTCCAGTTTAGAAGATAGATTGAAGATATTGGGAGTGTTCTCCTTGGATAGAAGTAGGCGGAGAGGTTTTTATGAGGGGCTCGATGTAGTGGATGGAGAGAAACTGTTCCCGCTGTGAAAGGATTAAGAGCCAGAGTGCACCGATTAACAGTGATTTGCAAGAGAAGCAAATGCGAGGTGAGGGGAACCTTTCTCACGATGCAAGTTGGCAATGTGTGGAACACATGGCCCCGAAATGTGGCAGAGGCAGGTTCAACTGAGACATTCAAAAGGGTATTGGATGATTACTTTTATAGAAATAAAAGCAGGAGATTGGCCCGGATTCTCATTTGAAGAGCTGACACGAGAATGAGGGCCGAATACCCTCCTCCTGTGCTGTAACAGTTCCATGATTCTGTTTCAGACTTCTCTCTATCTTTGAAGTTTCCCTGGCACTTTACATGCACAACTGAGGACTTTATTAGACAGCAATGAATTTACATCTGCAGCCTGTATTTGGCTGTAGCAGCCCTCTTTCTACGAAAACATTTTGGAATTAAAAGTGAAAAAAGTTTTTGTGGTACTTCGAGGTTCTGATCCTCATCAGGACATGCTCCACTCTCTACTTGGGCTCACCGCCTGCTTGGGTCCTTCTAGGGTAGAAAACAATCCAGGGTCAAAGAGAAAAACCAAGCATATGGAGATCTGGAAAAGGATTGGAGAAAGGAGACAATGAGAGATTATGAGGAACTGCAATGATTTGGGGTGGGATGAGAGCAGGGTGAAATAAATAGGTAGCAATAAGGTGCCAGTCTGGCTCAGTGGGTCACATTCTGATCTCTGAAGCAGAAGGTCATGAGTACAAGTCCTTTGCAGTCACTTCATTGGTTGTAAAATATTTTGAGACATCTTCAGGCCATGAAATGTGCTATATAAATAAAAGTATTGTTTACTATATTTTATTTATCTGAGACATGGATAGAGCAGGGTGAGGAATGGATGTTACAGGTTCCAGGGTATAGATCTTTCGTTAAGAACAGGCAAGACAGTAAAAGATGGGGAGGTATGGCCTTGTTAGTCAAGGATAGTATAACGGTAGCTGAAAGAACCTTTGACAAGGACTTGCCTACTGAGGTAATGTGGGCCGACGTTAGAAACAGGAGAGGAGAGGTCACACTGCTTGGAGTTTTTTATAGGCCTCGGCAGAGTTCCAGGGAGGTGGAAGAGAGGATTAGCAAAATTATTCTGGATAGGAGTGAAAGGAACAGTGTGGTCATTATGGGGGACTTTAACTTCCCCAATATTGACTGGAAATGCTATAACTCTAGTACATCGGATGGATCAGTTTTTGTCCAATGTGTTTAGTTACGAACAGGTGTTGTCAATTCTAGAAGGAGTGAAAGTAGATAAGTCCCGTGGGCTGGATGGGATTTATCCGAGGATTCTCTGGGAAGCTAGGGAGGAGATAGCAGCGCCTTTGGCTTTGATATTTGAGTCATTGTTGTCTACAGGTTTAGTACCAGAGGACTGGAGGATTGCAAATGTGTGCCCTTGTTCAAGAAGGACAGTAGAGATGACCCAGGTACTTATAGACCAGTGAGCCTTACTTCTGTTATAGGAAAGGTTTTGGAAACGATTATAAGAAATGAGATTTATAATCATCAAGCAAGCAACAATTTGATTTCAAATAGTCAACATGGTTTCGTCAAGGGCAGGTTGTGTCTCACAAACCTCATTGAGTTTTTTGAGAAGGTGACCAAGCATGTAGATGAGGGTCGGGCAGTTGACATGGTATATGTGGACTTCAGTAAAGCCTTTGATAAGGTTCCACATGGTAGGCTGTTGGAGAAAATGCAGAGACATGGAATCAGGGTGATTTAGCAGTTTGGATTAGAAACTGGCTTTCTGAAAGAAGGCAGTGAGTGGTGGTTGATGGAAAATATTCAGCCTGGTGTCCGGTTACTAGTGGTGTGCCACAAGGATCTGTTTTGGCATCACTGCTGTTTGTCATTTTTATAAATGACTTAGGCGCAGGCATAGGTGGATGGATTAGTAAATTTGCAGATGACACTAAAGTCAATGGAGTAGTGGACAGTTTGGAAGAATGTTACAGATTGCAGGGGGACTTAGATAAACTGCAAGATTGGGCTGAGAGGTGGCAAATGGAGTTCAGTGCAGCTAAATGTGAGGTGATGCACTTTGGGAAGAATAACAGGAAGGCAGAGCACTGGGTCAATGGAAAGATTCTTGGTAGTGTGGATGTGCAGAGGGATCTTGGAGTCCATGTACACTGTAAGTTGCCACCCAGGTAGATAGTGCTGTTAAGAAGGGATACAGTGTGTTAGGTTTCATTTGTTTGGATTGAGTTCCGGAGCTGCAATATCATGCTGCAACTATACAAAACGCTAGTGCGGCCACACTTGGAATATTATGTACAGTTCGTCGCTATATTTTGGGAAGGATGTGGAAGCATTGGAAAAGGTGCAGAGGAGATTTACCAGGATGTTGCCTGGTCTGGAGGGAAGGTCTTATGAGGAAAGGCTGAGAAACTTGGGTCTGTTCTCATTGGAAAGAAGAAGGCTAAGAGGGGATTTGATAGAGACATACAAGGTGATCAGAGGATTAGATAGGGTAGACAATGAAAGTCTTTTTCCTAGAATGATGACGTCAGCTTGTACAAGAGGGCATCACTACAAATTGAAGGGTGATAGATTTAAGACAGATGTCAGAGGCAGGTTCTTTACTCAGAGAGTGGGAAGGGCGTGCAATGTCCTACCAGCCAATGTAGTTAACTCAGTCACATTAGGGAGATTTAAACAATCCTTGGATAAGTACATGGATGATGATGGGATAGTGTAGGGGGACGAGCTGAGAATAGTTCACAGGTCGGCGCAACATCGAGGGCCAAAGGGCCTGTTCTGCGCTGTATTGTTCTATGTTGTATGTTCTACTTCCCTTCTGATTTCAATCTAATATTTCTTCGCCTAGGTTAATTGTTGTTCAAAAGTGAAGAGTCCATGCTTCAATCCATGCTAATGTAATATTTTATTTTGCAGGTCTTATACAAATCGAGTCTTTGAGCAAACATGGACATCTATGACCCACAAACCTTGGGCTTCATGGTGTTTGGTGGCTTCATGGTCATCTCTGCCATTGGAATTTTCTTGGTCTCCACCTTCTCCATGAAGGAAACGTCCTATGAAGAAGCCTTGGCGAAACAGAAGAAAGAGCAGGAAAAGGCTCAACAGGCTAAATCGGAAAAGAAGAAGAAAGAAAAATCTGTGGAGAAGAAAGGAAAACCAAAGAAAAAAGATGAAAAACCCAATGGGAGAATCCCAGAAGCTGAGCCTGTGCAGGATGTCTCCGAGACAGAGGTTGAAGTTGAGCCTGTTATTGTGCCAACTATTGAGACTCCCATTATGGCCGTTTCGTCTCCTCTTCCTCCTGAGTCTTCTCCCCCGGCCTCCAAAGAAAAGAGGAAGAAGGAAAAAAAGGTTGCCAAAGTCGAGCCTGCCCCGAATCCTGTGTCAGCCCATGCTCCTGTTGGCAGCTCCTCTAAACAAGCACCTGCACCTGTGGTGGAGATGGTTACTAGGGAAGTGCCAGTGATGGCAGTCCCTCCCGTAGGTGCCCAGCAGGGTGTACCCATTGCTGCTACTCCTTCCACTGTAAGTGTCAAAAAGATTGAAGCAACTACCAACCAAGATGAAGCAAAGCAAGATGCCCCAGCTAAGAAGAGGATTGCATCTAAGAAAAAGTCTGAGCCCAGTGAGTACTTGAGCTTTCTTGTTTCTGGGGTCTAATCTTAAACTGTCAAAATGGATGACATCATCTCTCACACATCTGTCTCTTTCATCTTTGGGCAATGTGTTTGGAAATGTCTTGAACTTTTTACCCACTCTCTGATAAAGAAAATAACTTTCATTTATATGATACCTTTCACAACATCAAAATATTCCAAAGCACATTACAGCCACTGAAGAACTTTGGAAGTATAGTGATTATTGTAATGTCGAACACATGGCACCCAAGCAATGTCCAAATCAGTAATGTGACAATGGCCAGGTAATCTATTTTTTTCAACCTTGATATCTAAATAATCCTCAGGACACTGTGTAAATTCCCCTTCTCTTCAGATTGGCAATTTGGAATCATTATCATCTACCTGAGAAGACAGGGCCCAAGTTTACTGTCTGATTGGAAAGACATACTAAGTATGCAGCACTCCCTCAGTGTTGCATTGTCAGCTTGCATTTTGTGTTCGCCTCTGGACTTAGCCCCTTGACTTTCTAATTGTTACTCACTGTACCAAAGCTGACCTGCATATTAATCTTTTACTGTAGAATGTTAAATTTCTGGCAGACTCAATATAATTGCTGCACCTATCATAAGCTGTTTTCCTCCAGTTTTTTAAAGATATTTAATATACTGGGAATTTGGTATACTGTACAGTGCAATACTTTGTTGCGCTGGTTGAACTTTTTTCCAATGACCCTGAGCATTTTTACAAATAGCTGGCTTTATTTTGAAAGTTTATGTCTAACATCATCCAACTGGAAGCAATATCCAAAGCCCAAAGTATTGAGGAAAGTTGGTGCTCGTAGCTTTAAGTTTTGAATGTCTTAAGATCCATTGTGAGCATCTGCCACAATCTGTTTATCTTGATCTTTTAAACTGAGAAAAAACAGTGAAGCATGACATTGGCTATCATGCTAGCTTTTACCAAAGTGGCTTTCAAAATTAAAATTTAAAATTTCTGTAAATATAACAACTGAGGAAAGCATTGAAAAAAAATGTCAACTCTATGGACAACCCAGTAAACATTCCAAGCAGTAGGCCAGCTAGCAATTTCCAGCATGTTAGGCATCAATATCAATATTCGTGAACCGTGGATAACAGGAGAAATTGTATGACTAGCCGAGAGGAAAAGGGAAGCGTACATAAGGTCTAGACAGCTAATAACAGAACGGGCCCTGGAGGAATATCGGAAGAGTAGGACTAGTCTTAAGTGAGGAATCAAGCTGGTTAAAAGGGGTCATGAAATAGCGTTAGCGAGCAGAATTAAGGAGAATCCCAAAGCATTTTATTCTTATATAAGAAGCAAGCGGGTAACTAGAGAAAGGATTGGTCCACTAAAGGATAATGAAGGAAGGCTGTGTGTCGGACTTGAGAGAATGGGTGAGATTCTGAATGATTACTTTGCATCAGTGTTCACTGAGGAGAGGAACTGATGAATCTTGAGATTAGAGATAGAAGTTTGATTAGTCTGGATCACATTGGCATAAGTAGGGAAGATGTGTTGGGTATGCTAGAGGTTATTAAGGTGGACAAATCTCCAGGATGGGATGGGATCTATCCCAGGTTGCTGAGGGAGGTGAGAGGAAATAGCTGGGGCCCTGACAGATATCTTTGTGGCATCCTTAAATACAGGTGAGATGCAGGAGGACTGGAGGGTAGCTCATATTGTCCTCCTGTACAAGAAGGGTAGTAGGGATATTCCAGGTAACTACAGACCAGTGAGCCTGATGTCAGTGGTGGGGAAGTTGCTGGTGAGGGTACTGAGAGTTAGGATCTATTTATATTTAGAAGAGAATGGACTTATCAGTGATAGGCAACATGGTTTTGTGCAGGGTAGATCGTGCCTTACCAACTTAGTAGGGTTCTCCGAGGAAGTGACCAAGTTGAAAGATGAAGGAAGGGCTGTTGATGTACATGGACTTTAGTAAGGCATTGGATAAAGTTCCCCATGGTAGACTAACGGAGAAAGTGAAGTCACATGGTGTGCAGGGTGTTCTAGCGAGGTGGATAAAGAACTGGTTGAGCAACAGGAAACAGAGTAGTAGTTGAAGGGAGTTTCTCAAAATGGAGAAAGGCGACCAGTGGTGTTCCATAGGGGTCAGTGTTGGGGCCAATGTTGTTTGTAATATATGTACATGATCTAGAAGACGGCACTGTTGGTATGACCAGCAAGATTGGTGGAGTAGCAGAAAGCATAAGGGACTGTCAGAGAATACAGGAGGATATAGATATTCTGGAGAGTTGGGCAGAAAAGTGGCAGATGGCTTTCAATCCAGACAAATGTGAGGTGATGCATTTAGGCAAGTCTAATTCTAGAGCGAATTATACAATGAACGGAAGAGCCTTGGAAAAAGTTGATGGGCAGAGAGATCTGGGAGTGCAGGTCATTTGTACCCTGAAGGTTGCTGCACACGTGGATAGAGTGGTCAAGAAGGCATATAGTACGCTTGTCTTCATTGGACGGGGTATTGAGTATAAGAACTGGCAAGTCATGTTACAATTGTACAAGACATTGGTTCGGCCACATTTAGAATACTGTGTATAGTTCGGGTCGCCACATTACCAAAAGGATGTGGACGCTTTGGAGAGGGTGCAGAGAAGATTAACGAGGATGTTGCCTGGTATGGAAGGTGCTAGCTACGAAGAGAGGTTGAATAGGTTAGGTTTATTATCATTAGAAAAAAGGAGATTGAGGGGGGACCTGATTGAGATTTACAAAATCATGAAGGGTATAGATAGGGTGGATAGAGACAAGCTTTTTCCCAGGGTGAAGGATTCAATAATGAGAGGTCACGCTCTCAAGGTGAGAGGTGGAAAGTTTAAGGGGGATACACGCGGCAAGTACTTCACACAGAGGGTGGTGGGCGTTTGGAACCTGTAGCCAGCAGAGGTGCTAGAGGCAGGCATGATAGATTCATTTAAGATGCGTCTGGACAGATGTATGAGTAGGTGGGGAGCAGAGGGATACAAATGCTTAGGAGTTGACCGACAGGTTTAGACAGTACATTTGGATCGGCTGAGGCTTGGAGGGCCAAAGGGCCTGTTCCTGGGCTGTAAATTTTCTTTGTTCTTCTTTGTTCTTTACTCTATCAAGGCAAATTATGTCTGTCTGGGATGAATAGAGTGCCGGGGGATTTGTTAGAGATGCTCAGGAGGCTTTAAACTATTGCCTTTGGGGAGGGAATAGATGGTGGTGTGTGGGATCCAGAGAAATAGTGAGGAAAGAGAGCAGCCTGAGACTGATACAACTGGGAAAAGGAGTAAGTCGCACAGTCGGGGAAGGCAGGAACAACACAGAGAACAAGGTAGGACTGATAAATTAAATTGCATTTATTTTATTTCAAGAGGCCTAACAGATAAGCAGATGAGGCAGCATCCGAGGAATTTAGGCAGAGGCGGAGGAATTGGGAATATGGGATGGCATTTTTGCAAGAGGTAGGGTGGGAAGAGGTGTAATCCTCTCTGACATCTCCCTCCCCTTCCTGGACCTCTCCATCTCCATTAATGACGACCGACTTGACACCGACATTTCTTACAAACCCACTGACTCCCACAGCTACCTGAATTACACCGCTTCCCACCCTACCTCTTGCAAAAATGCCATCCCGTATTCCCAATTCCTCCGCCATATCTGCTCCCAGGAGGACCAGTTCCACCACAGAACACACCAAATGGCCTCTTCTTTAGAGATCGCAATTTCCCTTTCCACGTGGTTAAAGATGCCCTCCAACGCATCTCGTCCACATCCCGCACCTCCGCCCTCAGACCCCACCCCTCCAACCATAACAAGGACAGAACGCCCCTGGTGCTCACCTTCCACGCTACCAACCTTCGCATAAACCAAATCATCCGCCGACATTTCCGCCACCTCCAAACGGACCCCACCACAAGGGATATATTTCCCAGCCCACCCCTTTCCGCCTTCCGCAAAGACTGTTCCCTCCGTGACTATCTGGTCAGGTCCACGCCCCCCAACAACCCACCCTTCCATCCTAGCACCTTCCCCTGCCACCGCAGGAATTGCAAAACCTGCGCCCACACCTCCTCGCTCACCTCCATTCAAGGCCTAAAGGAGCCTTCCACATCCATCAAAGTTTTACCTGCACATCCACCAATATCAATTATTGTATCCGTTGCTCCCGATGCGGTCTCCTCTACATTGGGGAGACTGGACGCCTCCTAGCAGAGCGCTTTAGGGAACATCTCCGGGACACCCGCATCAATCAACCACACCGCCCTGTGGCCCAACATTTCAACTCCCCCTCCCACTCATCCGAGGATATGGAGGTTCTGGGCCTCCTTCACCGCCGCTCCCTCACCACCAGACGCCTGGAGGAAGAACGCCTCGTCTTCCGCCTCAGAATACTTCAACCCCAGGGCATCAATGTGGACTTCAACAGTTTCCTCATTTCCCCTTCCCCCACCTCACCCCAGTTGCAAACTTCTAGCTCAGCACTGTCCCCATGTCCTGTCCTACCTGCCTATCTTCCTTTCCACCTATCCACTCCACCCTCTCCCCCCCCCTCCACCGACCTATCAGCTTCATCCCCACCCCCACCCTCCTCTCACTTATCTCTCCACCCTTCAGGCTCTCTGCCTGTATTCCTGATGAAGGGCTTTTGCCCGAAACGTCAATTTTACTGCTCCTCGGATGCTGCCTGAACTGTGTTCTTCCAGCACCATTAATCCAGAGTCTGGTTTCCAGCATCTGCAGTCATTGTTTTTACCTAGATAAGCAGATGAACTCAGGGATTGGGAGTGATACCATAGCAATTACAGAGCCATGGCTCAGGGATGCACAGGCAAGGTATAGATTCTATAGGAAGGATAGAAAGGGGGACAAAAGAGGAGGAGAGTGGCATTTTTTGATGAGGGATAAAATTACAGCTGTATTTATGGAGGATATTCCTGGTAATACATCCATGGATGATATTTGGGTGGAACTGAGAAATAAGGAATGGATGATCACCTTATTGGGATGTACTATTCCCCCTCCAGTAGTCAGCAGGAAATTGAGAAACACATTTGTAAGGAGATCTCCGTTATCTACAGGAATAATAGGGTGGCTATGGTAGGGTATTTTAACTTTCCAAACATAGACTGGGACTGCCAATCTTGGATAGAGAGGAATTTATTAAGTGTGTTTGAGGAAATCTTCTGTATGGGGATGTACCTACTAGAGAAGGTGCAAAACTTGACTACTCTTGGGAAATAAGGCAGGGCAAGTGACTGAGGTGTCAGTGGGAGAGCACTTTGGGGCCAGCGGCCATAATTCTGTTAGTTTTAAGTTAGTGATAGAAAAGGATAGACCGGATCTAATAGTTAAAGTTATAAATTGGAGGAAGGCAGATTTTAACAATGTTAGGCAAGAACATTCAAACGTTGATTGGGGAGTGAATGTTCACCCCCAAAAATGGAAAGCCTTAAAAAATGAGGTAACAAGAGTCTAGAGACAGTATGTTCTAGTTAGGGTGAAGGGCAAGGCTGGTAGGTGTAGGGAATGTTGGAATACTAGATAAATTTGGGTTTTGGTCAAGAAAAAAAAAGGAAGCCTATGTCAGGTATAGACAGCACAGATCGAGTGAATCCTTAGAAGAGTAGAAAGGCAGAGGGAGTATATTTAAGCGGGAAACCAGGAGAGCAAAAAGGGGAAATGACATAGCTTTGGCAAATGGGGTTAAGGAGAATCCAAAGGGATTCTACCAATGCATTAAAGACAAAAGGATAACTAGGAGAGAATAGGGCCCCTTGAAGATCAGAAAGGCTGCCAACACATGGAATCGCAGGAGATGGAAGAGATACTAATTGAGTATTTTGCATCAGTGGTTAATATGGAGAAGGATTTGGAAGATAGAGAACAAGGGGAAATTAATACCGACTTCTTGAAAAAAGTCCATAATACGAGGAGGGGGTGTTGGGCATTTTAAAACACAAAGGTTGGATAAATCCCCGAGACCTGATTAAAAGTACCCTAGAACTCTGTGGGAAGCTAGGGAAGTGATTGCTGGGCCCCTTACTGAGATATTTGTATCCTTGATAGCTATAGGTGAGGTGCCAGAAGACTGGAGGTTGGCTCATGTTGTGCCATTATTTTAAGGAAGGTGGTAAGAAAAAACAAGGGAACTGTAGACCGGTGAGCCTGACGTGGGTTGTGGGCAAGTTGTTGGAGGGAATCCTGAGGGATAGGATTTGAATGTATTTGGAAAGGCAAGGACTGATTAGGGACAGTCAACATGGCTTTGTTCGTGGGAAATTGTGATTTAATGAAATAACAAAGATGATTGATGAGGGAAGAGCAGTAAACGTGATCTATATGGACTTCAGTAAGGCATTCAACAAGGTTCCTCATGGTAGACTAGTTACCAAGGTTAGATCACAGGGAATAGAGGAAGAACTAACTATTTGGATACAGAACTGGCTCGAAGGCCGAAGACAGAGGGTGGTGGAGGGTTGCCTTTTAGACTGGAGGCCTGTGACCAGTGGTGTGCCACAAGGATCAGTGCTGGGTCCATTGCTTTTAGCCATTTATATAAATAATTTGGATGTGAACATAGGAGGTATGGTTAGTAAGTTTGCAGATTGGAGGTGTACTGCACAGCAAAAAAGGTTATCTCCAAGTACAACGAGATCTTGATCAGATGAGCCAATGGGCTGAGGAGCAGCAGATGGAGTTTAATTTCGATAAATGTGAGGTGCTGCATTTTTGGAAAAGCAAATCAGGACAGGATTTATTTACTTAACGGTAAAGTTCTGAGGAGTGTTGCTGAACAAAGAGACCTTGAAGTGCAGGTTCTTAGTTCCTTGGAAGTGGAGTCGCAGGTAGACAGGATAGTGAGGAGTACATTTGGTATGGTTTCTTTCTTGGTCAGTGCACTGAGCATAGGAGTTGGGAGGTCATGTTGCGGCTGCACAGGACATTGGTTAGGCCACTTTTGGAATATTGCGTGCAATTCTGGTCTGCCTTCGATAGCAAGGATGTGAAACTTGAAAGGGTTCAGAAAAGACCTACAAGGATGTTGCCAGGGTTGGAGGGCTTGAGCTACAGGGAGAGGCTGAATAGGCTGGAACCGTTTTCTCTGGAGCATCAGAGGCTGAGGGGTGATGTTATAGAGGCTTATAAAATCATGAGGGGCATGGATAGGTAAATAGACAAGGTCTTTTCCCTGGGGTGGGCCAGTCCAGAACCAGAGGGCATAGGTTTAGGGTGAGGGGGGAAAAATATAAAGGGACTAATGGGATCAACCATTTCATGCAGAGGGTGGTACATGTATAGAGTGAGCTGCCAGAGGAAATGGTGGAGGCTGGCACAATTACACCATTTAAAATGCATCCAGAAGGGCTTATGAATAAGAAGGGTTTAGTGGGATATAGGCCAAATGCTGGCAAATGGGACTAGATTTATATCAGATATCTGATTGGCATGGATACGTTGGACTGAAGGGTCTGTTCTGTGCTGTACATCTGAGTGTATGTTGGAATTATTTCCTCACGTTTATAGTGAATCTACTGCAAATATCAAAGAGCAAAGCTCAGTGTACTGCCCATGTTCAGTGCGGTTGTACCCACAATTTCACATTTCAACCTCATCACCACAGAGGCATCAAGTGGTTCCTGGATATGGGGTTGTTAGCCATGGCTCAATGGGTAACATTTTCTTTCTGAGTCAGAAGATTGTGGATTCAAGTCTCTCTCTAGAGTAGTTCAATTCACATTATCCTAGAGACTCCTTACTGGTCCAGATAGAAATGGTTGATTCTTGTAGGGCTGAAGGGGCTGGTGTGTGGAATGCAATAATTCTCCAAATCCCCTTTAGTGAAACCAAATTGTGTGGATATACTATTTATCCTATCATTCTGAAAAATCATTTAGAAGTTCTACCTTTGTTAATTCAGTGGAAGTAATCAAGCTGTGCTAAATTGTACGCAATGTTAAAACAATGTATTTTTAACAACAGATTGCAATTATATAGCACTTTTAAAATATAAAAAAAGACCTAAAAAGCTTCACTGCAGTATGATAAAACTTAATCTCAAATCAAGCTGCATGGAGCAAAATTAGGATGACTGATTAAACTTTTGGTGAAAAAATCATAGAATTAAGGAGCATCTTGAGAAGGGAGGGGCAGAGAGTGAGTTTCAGAGTTTAGGGCTCAGGCAGCTAAGCCTAAAGCTGTCACTGGTGTGGAGAAGGGAATCAGGATCAGCACGGTGTCAGAATTGAGATGCCTGGTAATATTGATCATGTTAAAGGACTGGAGTAGGTCAGAGATAGGAGAAGCAAGACCATTGAAGACATGAATTAGAGTTAAAAATTGAAGCACTGGTCAGTGTTGATTAATAAGCAGAAGGTCCTGGCTTCTAATTCTTCCTGAACAGGTGGGAATGAGAGGGTACAGAGACTGCTGTTGACATTAAGGCCATATTTGACCAAGTGTTGCACCAGGGAGACCTTAGAATGGGGGAAAACTGTTGACTGTAGGATCATGCTTGGCGCAAAGGAAGATGGTTGTAGTCATTGAAGGCCAGTGATCTCAACACTGGGACATCTCTGCAGGAGTTTCGCAGTGTAGTGTCCTAGACTCAACCATGTTCAGTTGTTTCATCATTGACCTTCCCTGCATCATAAGGTGAGAAGTGGGGATGGTTGCCAATGATTGCACACTGTTCAGGATTATTTCCGACTCCTCAGATACTGAAAGATGCCATGTTTGATGCAGTATTCTGGTCTGAAAGATGCCATGTTTGATGCAGTATTCTGGTCTGAAAGATGCCATGTTTGATGCAGTATTCTGGTTTGGGCTGACAAGTGGCAGGTCACAGTAGTACCACAGAAGTAATGGCAAAGACCATTTCCAATAAAAGATAATCTAACCACTGCCCCTTGACATTCAATTGTGTTACCAAAACTGAATACACCGCTATCGTCTTCCTGGTTTTATATTGACCAGAAAATGAACTAGACCAGCAATATAAATACTGGAGCTACAACAGCAGGTCAGAGGCTAAGGACATCTCCTGACGCTCCTGATCCACCATCTACAGGGCACAAGTCAGGAGAGTGATTCGATACTCCCCACTTGCTTTGATGAGTGCAGCTTCAACAACACTCAAGCTTGACACCATCCAGGACAAAGCAGCCTGTTTGATCGATACCACATCCACATCCATTCATTCCTTCCATTTACTCCTTCCATCACCGATGCACAGTAGCAACAATGTGTAGCATCTACAAGGTGCACTGCAGAAATTCACCAAAGCTCTTCGAATACACCTTCCAAGTCCATTATTACTACCAGCCAGAAGGATAAGGACATTCAAATACATGGGAACATTGCAAGTTCCCCTCACCAAGCCTCTCCACCCTGACTTGGAAACATACCAAGTCACTGGGTCAAAATTCTGAAACTCCCTCTCTCATGGAGTTTTGGATTTACCTACGCCAAATGGACTGCAGCAGTTCAAGAAGGCAGCTCACCACCACCTGATTAGGGATGTCCAACCAGTGGTGCCCAGTCCCATAAGAGAATAAAAAAACACAATCAAATGGAATGAAAACAAATGATTATTCTAACCTTGCTGTTTGCAAACATAATTATCATATTTTTTCATTGTATAGCACTAGTTCAAACTACTTAATTGGCTGTAACTCACTTAAGGGCATCACGAGGTCACGGAAGATGCTATGTTTGGCAAGTTCTTTCCATTCTCTATATTTCTGTATCAATAAAGCATATGACCTTATGAATGTGTCATCCTTGAACCACCACTTCCTCACTTGGGTTCAATACCACAGGACACGCCATTGGCATGTGCCCTGCACCTGGGTTTTTTGGGTTATCCACTTTTGATAAAAGGGACTTTTCTGCACATACATGTTAATCTTTAATGGGGTTAAAAATGCAGATGTTTTATTTCATTTGAACTTCAATACAGTTTGACTGGAATCAAAAACTTATAGTAGAGATGTAAGGGGTCTTGTGACACATTTGTAGTGCCCCTATCTCAGGGCCAGGAGGCCTGGGTTCAAGTCTCCTCTGTCCCAAACATGTGTCATAATGTATCAGAACAGGTTGATTAACAAAATCTACACTGGGGATGTGAGGAATCTTCTTCCTCCAAACAGAAGAACAGTTCATGCTAATGCTATTACTGCCCAATGTATATTCAATTACGTGGTTAAAAACAAGTGGGAATTGAGCGTCCACTCCTCTGGCACCTGTTGTGTAGAATGACATTCAGCTGAGGACTTTGCCTTTTATAGATTAAAATGTGGCCCTGCGGTCAAACTAACCGGGTATTCTGCAGTTAAGTATATGGCAACCCTGGGGCTGGGACACAGAGTAAACTTTACGCTGGGGTGGGTGGATGGCATGGAGCGAGAAACATAACATTTTGAAGTTAATGATTTATATTTCATGTCAGTCTGTGTGTCCCGTGTTATTATCGTCAGATGAATAAAATTGTGCGGACGCTATTTTCCAGCAAAAAGTTAAGCAGAAGTTGCACAAATGACAGTCGAAGCAGAAAGGTAAAGGAGGCATCTGACAAAACGAAGATGTTTCCTTTCCTAATATTGAAATTTTCTGTTGTATTTTCCTGCCTTTCCCTTGCATCTCTCACCCTGCGTGCATGCATGTAACTGGCCTATAGATTCAGGTTACAAATAAAGGGAAACAGCCAGACGAAGGTGATATATGCTAGCTGGAGGGCAAGGCTGATATAGATTGGATGGACTGAATGTCCTGCTGCTTTTTCCCAATTCCTGTGGCTCTGCATGTGGTGTCATGCTTCATTTAAACCAGAGTTTCTCTCTGGTGTCTTGGCCAACTTTTAATTCTCAATCAGCATCACCGACTAATGATCATTTGTGAGACCTTGCCTTGTGCAAATAGGTTATTTAAATTGAAACAGTACCTACACTTCAAGAAGTATTTCATTGGCTGCCAAAAGTCTAGGGACATTCTGAAATCATATAAGTTGCGATATAAATATAAATGATGCTCTTCCACAGTTGATCTTAAGACTGATTGCAGGAGTGTCATGCCCAGTGAGTTGTGTTTTGCTGTTCTTGTCTGAGAATGTAAGGTTCCATTGCATAGGTTGTAAACTTAGTGCTGTTTCCTACATTGATACAGTGCCAGTTATATCTACAGTGAGCACCTTGCACGGAGTCAAACCTGTTCACCTATGAGAAATCACTTGGACAGGCTCTCTATAAGTCGGCATGGAGGAAATCAGAGACTGTTGCTTGATATTTTTCTTCTGTCAATAAAGTTTGTAGGAAGATGAAAGGTCACAGATGAACTCCCAGTTGCCTGCTTGGGAACTGATAATCCTTTCGAGACTACTTGAAACATTTTAACCAAATGTGATTGCACTTGTGTCATTCAAAGAAGATTCCTCTCAGTGTTGTTGGGGAGGTGGGAAGCTTGGGTCATGCAGGGCTATTGGTCTGCTGTGCACATATTTGGGTTTACGCAACACAATCTCAAGAGGCTTTCCCGGTTTTGTTTGCTGGTTTGACATGATGCCTAGCACAAACCTTCTCTCTCTCTCGTATATCTTGTTGTAGATGGAGGTGTAGGTCTGGTGGGTTGATGTCATCTCTCTTGGCTGCCCTTTGTGTTTGTTCGTGATTGTGTGAGCTGCCCCATCACTTGTGAGGAAAGCTGTGAGTTTGTTTGTCTTTGGCAACATCTGGTCAGCAGATGAACGGTGATGAAAGTTCATTAACCCTACAACTGCCAGTTGTTTCTATAACTAGAGGACCTGTGAAAGCACTCAGATTTCTTTTAAAAGAAACCAGAGAAAAAAAGATATTTACTCTGCTCCTTTTGTAAACTCAGCATGTACATATATAGTCAATAAAGTACATTGTAATAGTGAATGCATTCCAAAAAAAAATGCAGAAAGTTTGACAGTTGATGTTTCACATCAAGGTTCTGTGTACGGTAATGAGGTGACTAATTGGATTTTCTGTATTTTTGAGTGGTCCTTTTGAGATTTACTCGGGTGTTACCTGGTATGGAAGGGAGGTCTTATGAGGATGAATGGGCTCTCCTTTGAAAGCTCAGTTGGTAGAGCGGAGGACTGTATTGTTTCAAATCCATCATCATGAGCTCGCTGGTTCAGTTCCAGCTGGAAGGAGTCTACGCTTCTGATTTTGATGTGGAGGTGTCGGTGTTGGACTGGGGTGTATACAAAGTTAAAAACCACACAACACCAGGTGATAGTCCAATAGTTTTATTTGGAAGCGCTAGCTTTCGAAGTGCTGGCTCCTTCATCAGGTGGTTGTGGGACAACCTTTATAAAGTCTGTGTCTTATAATACTGCTCCATGACCAGTTGATGGAGAGGCAACATTTTGAAAGCTAGTGCTTCCAAATAAACTTGTTGGACTATAACCTGGTGCTGTGTGATTTTTAACTTTCTTTGAGCAGCATGGTGGCTCAGTGGTTGGCACTGCGACCTTACAGCACCAGGGACCAGGTTCAATTCTGCGCTCAGGCAACGGTGTGGAGCTTGCACATTATCCCTGGGTCTGCATGGGTTTCCTTTGGGTGTTACGGTTTCCTCCCATAGCCCAAAGATATGCAGATTAGGTGGATTGTCCATGCTAAATTACTCATGATGTGCAGGCTAGTTGGATTAACCATTGGAAATGCAGGGTTACAGGGATAGGGTAAGATGGTGGGTCTGGATGGGATGCTCTTCGGAGGATCAGGCCTGCTTCCACACTGTAGGGATTCTATGATTCTAATTACTGGTTTGGACACCAAAGGGAACTTGTCTCCTGCTCTTTGAAATTGTACTTTGGAATCTTTAATACTTGTGAGCAGACATCTCTTCTGAATGATGGCACCTCAGACTGTGCAGCAGTCCAATAGGACTACACTGAAATATAATTCTAGATTTTGTGTTCAGGTCTCTGTAATGGAATTTGAACTTGGTACCTTGAGGTTCTGAAAGCATGGTACAGCCAACTGAGTCAAGGCAGTCACCTTGTGGTGAACTACTAGACTAATGGAATGGGGAAATGGGAAGAAATAGACGTTAACACCTCAATAGTGAAGGTTACCCATCTGAAATGAGGAATAAAGAGGGCTAAAAGGGATCATGAAATATCTTTAACAAACAGGGATAAGGAAAATCACAAATTCTTTTATGTGTATATAAAAAGCAAGAGGGGAACTAAAAAAAGGGTTGTCCCACTGAAGGACAAAGGAGGGAAGTTATACGTGAAGTCGGAGATAATAGGTGAAATTCTTAATGAACTTTGCATCGGTGTTCACCGAGGAGAGGGACACATAACATAGAACGTTACAGCGCAGTACAGGCCCTTCGGCCCTCGATGTTGCGCCAACCTCATGAAACCAATCTGATGCCCATCTAACCTACAGCATTCCATTATTATCCATATAGATGTCCAATGTCCATTGAAATGCCCTTAATGTCAGCGAGTCTACTACTGTTGCAGGCAGGCTGTTCCACACCCCCAATTACTCTCTGATTGAAGAAACTACCCCTAATATATGTCCTAAATCTTTCACCCCTCAATTTAAAGCTATGTCTCTTTGTGTTAGCCTTCACCATCTGAGGAAAAAGGCTCTTACTGTCCACCCTATCTAACCCTCTGATTATCTTATATGTCTCCATTAAGTCACCTCTCAACCATCTTCTCTCCAACGAAAACAGCCTCAGTTCCCTCAGCCCTTTCTCATTAGACCTCCCTTCCATCCTAGTAAATCTCCTCTGAACCTTTTCCAAAGCTTCCACATCCTTCCTGTAATGCAGTGACCGGAACTGCACACCATACTCCAGGTGCGGCGTGACCAGTGTCTTGTACAGCTGAAGTATGTCGAGATTAGGGGTAGGTGTTTGATTACTCTCAGTCAAGTTGGCATAAGGGGGAGGAAGTTTTGGATATTCTAAAAGGCATTTCGGTGGACAAGTCATAGAGTCATAGATGTACAGCATTGAAACAGACCGTTTGGTCCAACCTGTCCATGCCGACCAGATATCCCAACCCAATCTAGTCCCACCTGCCAGCACCTGGCCCATATCCCTCCAAACCCTTCCTATTCATATACCCATCCAAATGCGTCTTAAATGTTGCAATTATACCAGCCTCCACCACATCCTCTGGCAGCTCATTCCAAACATGTACCACCCTCTGCGTGAAAAAGTTGTCCCTTAGGTCTCTTTAATATCTTTACCCTCTAACCCTAAACCTATGGAGTCCAGAACTAGTCTTTTCCCAGGGAAAAGACTTTGTCTATTTATCCTATCCATGCCCCTCATAATTTTGTAAACCTCTATAAGGTCACCCCTCAGCCTCCAACGCTCCAGAGAAAACAGTCCCTGCCTGTTCAACCTCTCCCTATAGCTCAAATCCTCCAACCCTGGCAACATTCTTGTAAATCTTTTCTGAACCCTTTCAAGTTTCACAACATCCTTCTGATAGGAAGGAGACCAGAATTGCACGCAATATTCCAACAGTGGCCTAACCAATGTCCTGTACAGCCGCAACACGACCTCCCAACACCTGTACTCAATACTCTGACCAGTAAAGGAAAGCATAGCAAACGCCTTCTTCACTATCCTATCTATCTGCAACTCCACTTTCAAGGAGCTATGAACCTGCACTCCAAGGTCTCTTTGTTCAGCAACACTCCCTAGGACCTTACCATTAAGTGTATAAGTCCTGCTAAGATTTACTTTCCCAAAATGCAGCACCTCACATTTATCTGAATTAAACTCCATCTGTCACTTCTCAGCCCATTGGCCCGATCTGGTCCAGATCCTGTTGTAATCTGAGGTAACCCTCTTCGCTGTCCACTACACCTCCAATTTTGGTGTCATCTGCAAACTTACTAACTGTACCTCTTATGCTCGCATCCAAATCATTTATGTAAATGATAAAAAGTAGAAGGCTCAGCACCGATCCTTGTGGCACTCCACTGGTCACAGGCCTCCAGTCTGAAAAACAACCCTCCACCACCACCCTCTGTCTTCTACCTTTGAGCCAGTTCTGTATCCAAATGGCTAGTTCTCCCTGTATTCCATGAGACCTAACCTTGCTAATCAGTTTCCCATGGGGAATCTTGTCGAACGCCTTACTGAAGTCCATATAGATCACATCTACTGCTCTGTCCTCATCAATCTTCTTTGTTACTTCTTCAAAAAACTCAATCAAGTTTGTGAGACATGATTTCCCATGCACAAAGCCATGTTGACTGTCCTGAATCAGTCCTTGCCTTTCAAAATACATGTACATCCTGTCCCTCAGGATTCCCTCCAACAACTTGCCCACCACTGAGGTCAGGCTCACCGGTCTATAGTTCCCTGGCTTGTCTTTATAGCCCTTCTTAAACAGTGGCACCACGTTTGCCAACCTCCAGTCTTCCAGCACCTCACCTGTGACTATCGATGATACAAATATCTCAGCCGTCCCTTTACCTGTGGACATCTGCCTCCAATCAGCTTTCAAAGGTTCTTGCCTCATACCATCAAAATTAGCCTTTCTCCAATTTAGAACTACAACTTTTAGGTCTGGTCTATCCTTTTCCATCACTATTTTAAAACGAATAGAATTATGGTCGCTGGCCCCAAAGTGCTCCCCCACTGACACCTCAGTCACCTGCCCTGCCTTATTCCCCAAGAGTAGGTCAAGTTTTACATCTTCTCTAGTAGGTACATCCACATACTGAGTCAGAAAATTGTCTTTTACGCACTGAAGAAATTCCACTCCAACTAAACCTTTAACACTACGGCTGTCCCAGTCGATGTTTGGAAAGTTAAAATCCCCTCCCATAACTACCCTATTATTCTTACAGATAGCTGAAATCTCCTTACAAGTTTGTTTCTCAATTTTCCTCTGACTATTAGGGGGTCTATAATACAATCCCAATAAGGTGATCATCCCTTTCTTATTTCTCAGTTCCACCCAAATAACTTCCCTGGATGTATTTCCGGGAATGTGCTCCCTCAGCACAGCTGTAATGCTATCCCTTATCAAAAATGCCACTCCCCCTCCTCTCTTGCCTCCCTTTCTATCCTTCCTGTAGCATTTATATCCTGGAACATTAAGCTGCCAGTCCTGCCCATCCCTGAGCCATGCTTCTGTAATTGCTATGATATCCCAGTCCCATGTTCCTAACCATGCCCTGAGATTATCTGCCTTCCCTGTTAGGCCCCTTGCATTGAAATAAATGCAGTTTAATTCATTAGTCCTGCCTGCCCTGACTGTTTGACTCACTTCTGTTCTCAGCTGTACCCATCTCAGATGGATCTCTTTCCTCACTATCTCCCTGGGTCCCACCCCCCCACCTTACTAGTTTAAATCCTCCCGAGCAGCTCTAGCAAGTCTCCCTGCCAGTATATTAGTCCCCTTCCAATTTAGGTGCAATCCGTCCTTCTTGTACAGGTCACTTCTACCGCAAAAGAGATTCCATTGATCCAAAAATGTGAATCCTTCTCCCATACACCAGCTCCTCAGCCATGCATTCATCTGCTCTATCCTCCTATTCCTGCCCTCACTAGCTCGTAGCACTGGGAGTAATCCAGATATTACTACCCTTGAGGACCTCCTTTTTAAATTTCTGCCTGACTCTCTGTAATCTCCCTTCAGAGTCTCAACCTTTTCCCTTCCTATATCGTTGGTTCCAATGTGGTCAATGGCCTCTTGCTGGCCCATCTCCCCCGTGAGAACATTCTGTACCCTCGCTGAGACATCCTTGATCCTGGCACCAGGGAAACAACACACCATTCTGCTTTTTCTCTGCTGGCCACAGAAAACGTCTATCTGTACCTCGGACTACAGAATCCCCTAACCCAATTGATCTCTTGGAAGCCGATGTACCCCTCATTGCATTAGAGCGAGTCTCAATACCAGAAACTTGGCTGTTCGTGCTACGTTCCCCTGAGAATCCATCACCCCCTACATTTTCCAAAACAGCATGCCTGTTTGAAATGGGTATATCCACAAAAGACTCCTGCCCTAGGTGCCTTCCTCTCTTACCCTTCCTGGAGTTAACCCATCTATGTGACTCTATCTGAGACTTTCCCCCTTCCTATAACTGCCATCCATCACATACTGTTGCTGTTGCAAATTCCTCATCGCTTCTATCTGTCTCTCCAACCGATCCACTCGATCTGATAAGATTCGCATCCAACAGCATTTATGGCAGTAACCCTTAAACTCTCTTTAAACTGTCGGAGGCTGAGGGGTGACTTTATAGAGGTTTACAAAATTATGAGGGGCATGGATAGGATAAATAGACAAAGTCTTTTCTCTGGGATCGGGGAGTCCAGAACTGGAGGGCATAGGTTTAGGGTGAGAGGGGAAAGATATAAAAGAGACCTAAGGGGCAATGTTTTCACTTGGGTGGTACGTGTATGAAATGAGGCTGGTACAATTGAAACATTTAAGAGACGTTTGGATGGGTATATGAATAGGAAGGGTTTGGAGGGATATGTATCGGGTGCTGGCAGGTGGGACTAGATTGGGTTGGGATATCTGGTTGGCATGGATGGGTTGGACCAAAGGGTCTGTTTCCATGCTGTGACTGTAAGTACATATCACTGCAAAGGCCATTTTTGCTCCTTCACAATATACAGACCCAGAAAATAACACCGTCTTATTCCTCTACAAAACACTGCACCAGGTTAAATTAATAGCTATGGCTTATATTTTAAGTTTAATCAAGAGACTTATCTCCAATCAAGAAAGAACCCACTATACTCACTAATACAGCCTTTCTCTTGGACAGACTTAAAACAACAATTAACTTATCTAATTCTGTGTTGTGAACTTCGCTCAAACCAGTTTCTCCAAGATTAGTTGTGAAATTCACTGTTTGTTAATTTTCCCAGATGCACTCCGATGTCCAGCGACACACGAATTCAAACAGCAAAGGCAGTAACTTTTTTTTTCTCTCTCTCTCTCCTGCGCTATCCTCACCATGTGCTTCCTTTGTCTGCTCTTTTCCCTTTTAAAACTGCTGTTGTTTTGACTTTTTTTTCCAATGTTCCAAAACAATGCAACAGCATATAAAACAGTAATTGCTGCTCCTGGAATTCGAGGAAATCACCTCCAGCACCTAAAATACCTCAAAAAAACGAGCAGCTCTTACAGCCAGAAATTTCCGTCCTCCATCTTGGATTACCCAGTATCATCCCTAGGTCCGGATGGGATCCACCCCAGGTTACAGAGGGAAACGAGAGAGGAAATAGCTGGGGCCTTAACAGATATCTTTGCAACATCCTTGAACATGGGTAAGAACCCGGAGGGTTGGAGAATTGCTAATGTTGTCCCTGTGTTTAAGAGGGGTAGCAGGGATAATCCAGGTAATTGTAGATTGGAGGGCCTGACATCAGTGGTAGGGAAGCTGCTGGAGAAGATACTGAGGGATAGGGTCTATTTACATTTGGAAGAAAATGGGATTATCAGTGATAGGCAGCATGGTTTTGTGCAGGGAAGGTCATGTCTTACTAACTTAATAGAATTCTTTGAGGAAGTGATAAAGTTGATTGATGAGGGAAGGGCTGTAGATGTCATATACATGGACTTCAATAAGGCGTTTGATAAAGTTTCCCATGGTCGGCTGATGGAGAAAGTGAAGTTGAATGGGGTCCAGGGTATACTAGCTGATGAATAGAGAACTGGCTGGGTAGTATGGGAGAGAGTAGTAGTAGTGGAAGGGAGTTTCTCAAAGTGGAGACCTGTGACCAATGATATTCTGCAGGATCCATGTTGGGACCACTGTTGTTTGTGATATACCTAAATGATCTGGGCGAAGGTATAGGTGGTCTGATTAGCAAGTTTGCAGATGACACTAAGATTGGTGGAGTAGCAGATAGTGAAGGGGACTATCAGAGAATGCAGCAGAATATAGATAGATTGGAGAGTTGGGCAGAGAAATGGCAGATGGAGTTCAATCCGGGCAAATGCGAGGTGATGCATTTTGGAAGATCCAATTCTAGAGCAAACTATATGGTAAATGGAAAATTGATGTACAGAGAGATCTGGGTGTTCAGGTCCATTGTTCCCTGAAGATGGCAATGCAGGTCAATAGAGTGATCAAGAAGGCATACTGCTCGCTTTCCTTCACTGGACTGGTTATTGAGTACAAGAGTTAGCGGATCATGTTATAGTTGTAAAGGACTTTGGTTCGGCCACATTTGGAATACTGCATACAGTTCTGGTCGCCACATTACCAAAAAGGTGTGGATGCTTTGGAGAGGGTGCAGAGGAGGTTCACCAGGATGTTGCCTGGTATGGAGGGCGCTAACTATGAAGAGAGGTTGAATAGATTGACATTATTTTCAATAGAAAGATGGAGGTTGAGGGGGGACATGACTGAGGTCTACAAAACATGAGAGATAAAGACAGGGTGGATAGCAAGAAGCTTTTTCCCAGAGTGGGGGGGGGGGACTCAATTACTAGGGGGTCACAAGTTCAAAGTGAGAATGGAAAAGTTTAAGAGAGATATGCATGGAAAGTTCTTTACACAGAGGGTGGTGGGTCCCTGGGGCACATTGCCAGCGAAGGTGGTAGAGGCGGGCATGATAGCATCATTTAAGATGTATCTATGCAGATACATGAATGGGCAGGGCGCAGAGGGATTCAGATCTTTGGAAAATAGGTGACAGGTTTAGATAGAGGACCTGAATCACCACAGGCCTGGAGGGTCGAAGGGCCTGTTCCTGTGCTGTAATTTCCTTTGTTCTACTTCTTTGTTCTTTTTATGAAGTTTAGACTAGGATGACATGGTCTGTCTATTTCTCATTCTCATACACTTTCATCCTATACCTCTTTTGCTTGTTACCATCATGCACATACTATCAAGTGCATTCTGTCTGTCCTATAAGCATGTGTTTTTCTCTCTCTTGCTTGAATGAATAATAAAACTGGCTCATGCTTTATTCTCTCCTTCCTATGACCCTAGGGATGCAGAAACTAATTTAGCACACCTAAAGATGTCCTTGTTGATATCATCAAACTTGTCAGCAATCATCCATTGAAGCTGCAACCTCCTGAACCTGCCTTTTTCTATTTTAATTGAATTCTGCACTGTTGGCTCTGTAGCCTGTCTGATTGCTGTGCATCCTGATTCACCTTTAAGGAGCAAAGAAAGTATTTAGTGGGTTGTTGTCATAAACGTCAAGAGTGGAGATGTGGGAAAACTATTTCCTCAAACAGGTGAATATAATGTTAAACATAGAGTTAGACAAGATCAGCAAGCACACACAAAGGGTAATGAAAAATCTGGCAAACACTGCCCCCAAAACACTGGAGGCATACTGGAACTTTCAAGAAGGAGTTCCTGATAATGAGTAATATATTAGCATGGATTGAGGAATGATTAGCAAACAGAAGACAGAATTGGGGCTAATGGCTTTTTTCCAGGTTGGAAAGTCGTAATTACTGGAGTACCACGAGGACTAGGCCTAGAGCCTCAATTATATGCTTTCGACTAATGACTTGGAGGAGTAGGTAGAGTGCCATGTTTCCAGATTTGCTGATACAAAAATAAGTGGGACTCGTTTTGTGGCAAGGACATAAGGAATCCACAAGAGGATGTAGGTAGGTTGAATGTGTGGGAAAAAGCTTAGTAGATAGAGTCCCTATAGTGTGGACACAGACCATTTGGCCTGTCAAATCCATTCCAACCCTCCAAAGAGCATTCCATCCAAACCCTGGGACTCTGCATTTTCCACAGCTAATCCATCTCACTTGGGTATTCTTGGACACTGTGAGCAATTTACCAAGACCAGTCCAACTAACCTGCACATCTTTGCATCATGGGAGGAAACCCACACAGACACAGCACAAATGTGCAAACTTCACACAGGCAGTCACCCGAGGTTGGAATCGAACCCGGGTCCCTGGTACTGTGAGGCAGGAGTGCTGACCACCGAGCCACCACACTGCCCGTATGGTGCTTAATGTAGGGAAGTGTGAGGTCGTATACAAGGATCAAAAATCACATTATTATTAAATGGAGACACACTCCAAAATAAGGTGCAGCGTGTCGGGAACTGAGTGTTCCTGTGAATGGATCAAAATGTTAGCATGAAGTTGCAGCAATTAATCAAGAAGAAAAATGAAGTTTTGGCCTTTATTGTTAGAGAGTTGGTGCTTAAAAGTAGGGAAGTCTTGTTACCACTTTATAGGGTGTTGGTGCGGACACACCCTGAGGACTGTGTACAGTTTTGGTTCTCTTATTTAAGAAAGAACATACTGGAGGTTGTTCAAAAGAGATTCAAATGGGCTTTTTTATGATCTGTAAGGTTCAACCAATGGGGGAATGGCTAAACAAGTTAGGCAGTTAACTCATTAGAATTTTGAAGAAGCAGGGAGTTATCTTATTGAAATATACAAAATTCTGAGGGAGCTTGACAGGGTAAATGTTGAGAAAATGTTTCTACCATCTGGGAAATCTTGAAATAGAGGGGATATAGTTCTGCTTTGGGGAGACTCATTTAAAACTGAGATGTGAAGAAATTTATTTTACCAGTGGATAGTCAATGTCTGGAATTATCTACCCCAGAGAGTTGTGCAAGCTAGATTACTGAAAATATTGAAAGGGGGGTAAGATAGATTTTGCATTATTGGGGATGTGGCACAAAGATGTGGTACTTAGCTATTATCTTATTGAATGGGGCGGGGGGGGCAGGCAGGCTTGAGAGTCTGAATTGCCTATTCCTGCTCCTACTTTTTATAGGAGAAAGGACTGCAGATGCTGGAGATCAGAGTTGACAATGGAGTGCTGGAAAAGCACAGCAGGTCAGGCAGCATCCGAGGAGCAGGAGAATCGACGTTTCAGGCATATGGTTTTTTTTTTGTTGGGTAAGATTATGGAGGGATTTAGAGCAACGATGAGTAAATGGAACTGAGCTGTGAATCTTTTCATGAACTAATTAATCTTATAGCTGAATGGCTTCCTCCTGAGAGACGTTCAAACTAGCATCCTGGTATAATTATAGCAACACCAAATTATCCACTGAATGGTAAGATGGACTTGCAGCTTGGTTGTCTTCAATAGCAGTGTTGTTTTTACAGATATTTTAGCGCTGAGATGATTTTTGGACATGACTGACCTTTGACAGCAGCCAAGGTTAAATGGTTAGAACAGTAATGTTCGGCAGCAGTCTAGTGGATTAGTGCATTAGCATCAGTGAGTGTTAAAAGTCTAGAAGTGCTATGGGGGAGTATTTACTAAAAAAAAAAGACATATTTATGTCGGCCTTTTATGATCTCATTAAATTCCAAGTGGTATTTCAGCTGTTCAGTTATGTTCTTACGTTCCTGAAATGGCACCTGTACGCTCAGCCTTCTGATTCAGTGAAATAGCTACCACTAAGGCCCAGTTGATACCTTAATCAAAGCACAATTAACCAGCTCACTGGACTATAATATGAAAGAAAGATTTATATGTATTCAAGTACTTCATTGTATTTGAATTCCTTTATGAAAATATATTTAGTGGTCTGCACTCATTCAGATGGAGTAATTGTGTGGAAATTATATTTTAAATACAATTGTTAAGGTTGTGGGAGCAGTGTGTTTGTTCTGGGGCAGGGCTGTGAATTGATGACTGGCCTGTTATTGCAGGGCTCCTCCTGTTGCCAATCCCAAAGCAAGTGCACTTGGTTTTCCAATCTCTGGATGTGGCAGTAGTCGACTGATACATTTTCACGAGTCAATGGGAAGATACAACGGGAAGGGAAATAGTTGTGAATCCTGCCAAGGGTTTGTGCTGATGAAGCAACACATCACAACCCCATATTACAACAGGGATTACACTTCAAAAGTATTTTATTGCCTCTAAAATTAAATTTGAGGTTGTGAAAGCTGCTACATAATGCAGAAATAGGTTGTTTGTAAAATACTTGTCAACTTTAAACTTCAACTTTGAATCCACACTTGACAAAACAACGTTGAGATGGAATAAGGAAGCATAATTAATAAAATACCATTTAAATGTTGTTAAGGCCTTCAGCTCTGTCAGAACTCTCAATTCAGCCGACCTGCTACTCCCATTTTCAGCCTTGAATGAAATGAGGAAACATTACTATAGCATTAACAACATTAGCCTTAATTATTTAAATAAATAGTGTTTTCATATGCTTTTTAGAGTTTGCTCCGATCATGTATATCCGAAGTTATCAAATTTAAAATATCACAAGGACTCCATAAATGTCCCATATAAATATAAATTGTGCCTTTTCACAATATATGCTTATTCCTGTCAGGGCACGTTTAGAATATCCATCAAAGCTCGTGTGCGGCCAGATGTCTATTGCGGTTTGCTGATATTTCTAAAATGCCTGGTTGCGCTTCATTCAGACTCCCTGTTTGCAGTGGAAAATAATCACTGCTGAAGGTTTAACCCATGTAGCACTGGTTTTATTTTCCTACAGTCAAATACTGATAAATCCAGGCCTAGTTAATTCTTAGCTGAAAATGTGTTGCTGGAAAAGCGCAGCAGGTCAGGCAGCATCCAAGGAACAGCATCCTGTTCCTTGGATGCTGCCTGACCTGCTGCGCTTTTCCAGCAACACATTTTCAGCTCTGACCTCCAGCATCTGCAGCCCTCACTTTCTCCTCCTAGTTAATTCTTAGCTTATCCACCGTCTAAAACATTCTCTGAGCAGTCCTGTTCAGTATGACAAGGGCAGTAGGCTGTTAGCAGTTGACTACCTCCAGGTTCCCAATCAAGTAACACGCCAGCACATTTCTGATTGTTCGTATGATGTCCATATTGCCCATCCCTTAATTGTCCAAGGGCAGTTAAAAGTCAGTTACATTACTGTGGATTGGAGACACCTGTAGGATGATTTTGTTCCCTAAAGGGCATTGGTGTGAGAGCTAGTTTTATTTAACAGCAATTGACATTGTTATACATGTCACCATTTGGCTGGTCTTGTATTGTAAATTTTTATGGAATTCAAATTTCATCGTTGCCTTAAGTCCTCAAAACATTAGCCTCATGTCCTGGATTGCTAGCCCAATGTCATTACCACTGCGTTACCATCTCCCAATATGTTGCTGTTGATTTATTGTTGCCTGAACGTCCTGGAAATGCCTACCTGATAGTATTGTGGGTATACCCTTGGTGTGTGGATGATAAGGGGTCATAGCCACCACCTCAAGAGCTTAGACAAAATATCTGCTGTTTATTTGGAAGGCAAAAAGCTATTACTGAAATATTGAGCAACATATAGAACAGCTAGCTGCACCTTTTAAATCCACTCAATTTAGTATTGTTTAACATAAACTCCATTTATAATAAGTACTACATTCAACAAGGCACAGGTCCAACCTAAATATTAAGTATCTGTTGCTGTCTTTGTGATGTTTTTATTTGACCTGTTAGGTGATTAAAATTGTCCACTAGATTTTGTATATTGCAGTAGCTAATCATCAAAAGGCATTGCATTGGCTGTGAAGTGATTCCATGTTATGAATGGTGCTATATAAGTGCAAGTTTTCTGTTAGATTCAAATAATGCTTTTCAAAAGATTTCATGTAATGCCAATTAATGATGGAAATACAGCAATAAGCTATTCCATTGTATATAAATCAGGGATCCTTTATTTTGGAAGATTACCTCAAGATTTTCTCCAGGGCTATTTCTTGATTTTACGGGGCTGCTTTTTCATTGTCATAACTGATGTATTATGTGATACAGTCACATCTCATTAGCGGGGCTTATCTGACACAATCGGCTGAATGTCACGATGTCGTACAGCACCTGCTCCAGTTGCAGTTCTGATGGTTCTGCTACCTCCTTCCCCTCAGTTTGGCCAAGGTCTGTGCCACGCATCAGGTAACATGAGATTTAAAAAAAAGAGGTAAACCTGTAGAAATGCTAGAACCAGTAGATTGAATGTAGGAGAAAAGATAAGTTAGTGTTTTGTTGTAGATCAGGTGGCTCTGCTGGCTTGTTTCCAGTATTTTCTCTGTTTAAATAAAATATTGTTGTCTTCCTATCTGAACTGTAGATATTAACTACCACCTGATAGCACTATGGAAATGCAGTGGATTAACAAAAGAAAGTGCTTCTGTTTAGCCCTGAATTTGTATAGCCTCAGGTGTATGTGTCGGTGCACTTCCACGTTCCAGATAGTCTCGAATTAAAGCAAGGTAATTGTTTTGCTTTCTCTCCCCATCTTTCCTCCTTACCCTGTCTTCCTCTCTGTAGTCATGATTCGGAGATGCCGGTGTTGGACTGGGGTGTACAAAGTTAAAAATCTCACAATGCCAGGTTATAGTCCAACAGGTTTAATTGGAAGCACACTAGCGTTCGGAGCGACGCTCCTTCATCAGGTGATTGTGGAGGGCTCGATCGTAACACAGAATCTATAGCAAAAATTTGCAGTGTGATGTAACTGAAATTATACATTGAAAAATTGATTGTCTGTTAAGCCTTTCATCTGTTAGAATACAGTTAGAAGGAGTGTCGCTCCAAAAGCTAGTGTGCTTCCAATTAAACCTGTTGGACTATAACCTGGTGTTGTGTGATTTTTAACTTCCTCTCTGTAGTGATTGGAACCAAGTAGACCTCATTGACTTATGAGGTCTGTTGATTGGGGTTATTAACCTGGGCCGATCAGGAAAACCCTGTCTGACCAAAATAACCAGGACATTAGAATCTCTTCGGAAAAAAGAACAAGAAAAAAATGAAACAAAATACAGAACCAGGAGATTAGATTCTCCTCAGTTTGACTGACTCTGAGCTGGCTGGTAACAGCCAGTGTACTGTGCACTAGTAAATAAAGATTGACTTGGTGACGGATACCAGCCTCGGTGCAGTTATTTCATTCTCGCTTTTTCTCCAGTCTACATTTTCCCCTCCATCTTCTCCATCTCTGTCTGTTCTTTCTCACTTTCTCTCATTTTCTTTCTCCTTTCCCCATCTCCTCTCTCTTCCCTCTTCTCGCCTCCTCCATCTTCCTTTTCTTCTCTCTCACTCCTTCTTTTCCACCTCTCTTTTGTCCGACCACAGTCCTCCACTCTTATTCCTTCATCTCTGTTTATCCATTCCATTACTGAGCACCTTCTGAAACGCTTTGAAAATTGTTCATGTTTCTTCACTGACCTTAATATTTAGAAAGGCAAGGGTAGCTTTATAGTTAAATTAATTTGATGGTGTCTGCTTTTCATATGCTGATGTTTACCCAATGAATGAAGAGCTGGAAATTAGTCTTGGTTGGTGGAGTAATACAGGCAATACCTGTTCAGCCATTGATTGTAGTGGAACTGGTTATTAGACATTGGATATAATAAGCATCCAATTCGATACCAAGTGTAATATGCCTTAGCCCAAGGCAAACCTCTCCCCATGGTGTGTACAGGCAATAAGCTGACTCCCTATGCAGGTATGCTCTGTGACTTCTGCTAAGGTGATAACGTATGGTGAGATAGATGCTCCAGTTCACTTGGGTCCTCATGGTGTAGTGGTTGTGTCCCTCCTTCTGAGCTAGGAGGCCTAGGTTCAGTCTTTGGGGTATGTCTTATAACATCTCTGAACGGCTTGGTTAGAAAGTATCCTCCTGCATCATCACACTCAAACATTTTCTTATATTGTTTTCCACCAAAGGAACAGCCAGAAATTTATCTTAATGCTTGTCATGAAACAAAAATTAAGACAAGGAAAGGTTGATACAAGTCGTTTTAAAATAATGAGAGATAGGCAAAAGGAGAGATTAATAAAAGCAAAAAGATGTTGAAAGTCAGTTGGGAGAGCATGTTATTGAAAGCCACCGTGAGTTTAAATAATACAGAATTTGTTTGCTTGCCGACACATGTTGGAACGGTTTCTGTAACACTCAGAGCAATCGCAAGCTGCTGGAGGACTTCCCAATGTCCTTTGTAATGACAGCTGACCAACTTGCTTTCCCTGCCAAACAGTGGCAAAGAATGAGTTGCAGTACAGCACAAGCTTTCGGTACAATAACTCAGTCAGCCTCAGGCACAGTCCCTGCTTCCATGCAGATCTTTTGATTAGTATGCCCACTCAAATGAGCTATAATTTCCTTTAACTCGTGAGTGAAAACAGAAATTGTTAGAAAAACTCAGCAGATCTGACAGCATCTCTAGAGAGAAAGCAGAGTTAACATTTTGGGTCCAGCGACTCTTTTTCAGAACTGTTCTTCTTTCTGATGTTTGCATTCGCTGTTCTTTGTTTTATTTATAGTCAAAGACCACCTGCCTCCACTTCTAATATAATGTCCAACACTACAATAGTCATCTTCAGTGGCTCGTCTGACCTGAAACACTCATCCCATTCTGTCACCAAATTGCAACTATTCTAATGCTTTCCTGAATTGCTTCCTTCTCAAGCCTGAATTCATAAGCAAAACTGATGCCTGTATTCCAAGTCCTGCTTATCTCTCATCCTTGAGCTTGCTGACAGACCTATGATTCACTTCTCATCCTCATAAGCTGTGAGCTTTCATATTAGCAGATGAGCACAAATCAGGACAGTATACATTTCCCGAATATGGTTGGGATAGTTTTTCTGTCACAAAATCCAGCCTACATTCAAATTAGCCATTGAAATGGAACCATCAGATGAGAAATCTGATGGTCGCAGCCATTATCTACATTGTTGGGCTTATTAATTGTTGGGATTCCTCCAGTTCCAAGCGCTACAAGATTATTCTTATTGGTAACCTCATGAATAGGGCCCTTACTGTCTGGTCATAATGCCAGCTTGATGCTGAGTTAAGGTATCTCATATCCTGATCAAGTAATCATTTGCTTTATATTGTGAAAACTCAGGAAAGAGCCTATGTCCAGTACCTTTGTCCCTGCTTGGTGTCTGGTGCACCTCAGTTTACCCTGGGTGGAGAAGATGTGTGAAGAATGTGAACAACAGGTAGAACTAGCTGTCTCACACTTCTATTTTGCAACGAAGCTTTAAATGGTTTTCTTCACTAACATGATGCTGCCATGAAGCCAAACCAATAAGTAGTATGATATGAGTTTCAGTGCCACTGTGGTGACAAGCATGTCCTAATGACTGGCAGACCATATCAAAAAACATGACGAAACTGAGGACTGCAGATGCTGGAGATTAGAGTCGAGAGTGTGTGGTGCTGGAAAAGCACAGCAGGTCAGGCAGCATCTGAGGAGCAGGGGAATCGACGTTTTGGGCAAAAGCCCTTCACTAGGAATCTCATATCAAAAAACATGTCTCATTAGACATTTGCAATGGACAGCATACCATTCGTGTTCAACCAGCCTGTGTTTGCAAGCTTCAGAGCACTATGTCCACCATTAAATGTGATTTTAGTATTGAATAACACTTACAAAGTGATCTGGACAGTACTGAAGCTTACACTAGAAACCAATTTAAGATTATCAGTCAGGCATGCAGTGCTATGCATTTGTGCATACTAGATGCAATGTGTGTTAACACACAGGATCGTATGTCATGTAGTCTAAAGGAATTTGTATGTGCATTACAGCTTTCTCATTAGAACAAAAAGCAGTCATGGAGACTGCCAATCACTGCTACATTCCCATGGCAATACCCTAACCAATCAGTCTTTCTACCAGGTCTGAGAACTAAGATTCTTGACACAATCAATGTCCATCCTCTTCTCATGCTGTTTAAAACAAAAAGTGTCTCTTTTGTTATAGAGTCATACAGCATGGAAACAGACTCTTCGGTAACCAACCAGCCCATGCCGGACATGATCCCAAACTAAACTAGCTCCCCCAGCCTGTTCCTGGCTCATATCCATCCAAACCTTTCCTATTCATGTATCCATCCAAATGTCTTTTATACGTTGAAATTGTACCCGCATCCACCACTTCTTCAGGAAGTTCATTCCACATGTGAACCACCCTGTGTGTAAAAATAAATGCCTCTTATGTCTTTTTAAAATTCCTCTCCTGTCATCTTAAAAATGTGTCCCCTAGTTTTGAAATCCCCCATCTTAGGGAAAAGACAACTACCATCAACTCTATCTATACCTCTCATTATTTATCTATACCTCTCATTATTTAATAAACCTCATCTCTCAATCTCCTACGCTCCAGTGAAAAATGTCCCAGCTTTTCTTTATAATTCAAACCTTCCATACCCGGCAACATCCTGGTAAATCTCTTCTGAACCCTCTCCAGATTGATAATATTCTTCCCACAACTGGGCAACCAGAACTGGACACAGTATTCCAGAAGAGGCCTCACCTATGTGCTCAACAGAACATCCTAACTCCTATATTCAATGAAGTCGCTGAGTCATAGGCACTTCTACAGGGGAAAAAGGCTTCATCCTGTTTTGAGTGGTTAGTCTCTGGCTCGAATTTGCTAAAAGGAGAAACACTCTCCATTGTTATAAAAACGGGAGCCGCGCCTGAGTCTGGAATCCCATCTCCAGAACCATTTATGCATGGATATGGTCTAAGCACACATTTGGAAGAGGCCAGGTATCTATTGGGATTAAAAATATACATGAATAGCACAAAATGTGCATTATTGATTGGAACTATTAATAGGAGCTGTCCACACATTTAAAACCCCTGCTCTACACCCAATGGGTGTTCTGCCTCTTCAAAGGATTCCAGGAGCTGTAGATCATGTTCTATAGGTCTAAAGTGCACAACTTGTATTTTGGGTGCCCCACTAGCAAAGATCAGATCAGCGGAGGAAGCTGCACTTTAACATATGCAACTGCCTTAATCAATATGCAACTTATAACCCACTCCAGTACCCCGGCATGCAAAAATGGTTCTGGAGATGGGTTTACAGACTCGTGCGTAGCTCCCACTTTTGTAACAGTGGAGACTGTTTCTGCGTTTTGGTCAGTGCGAGTCAGAGACTAACCACTCAAAACAGGATGAAGCTTTTCTCCCTGTAGACTCGGGGATATGGTAGGTGAATAACAGTTCTGAGGAAGGATGGAAACATTAACTCTGCTTTCTGTCTCCACAGATGCTGCCAGACCTGCTGTGTTTTTCCAGTAATTTCTGTTTTTGTTTAAGAATAAGGAGTCTGATTTTCCAAACAGAGATGTGGAGATTTTTTTTCTTGGAGAGCCATTAGTCTGTGGAATTCTCTTACCCAGGAAACGGTGGAGGTCATTAAATATACCAGTTATGTAGATTTTTCATAGAGATTAGAATCATGGTTTATGAGGTGCAGCCAGCAAAGTGAAGTTGAGATCGCCACTAAATGAGCCTTGATTTTACTGATTGATTGATTGAGCTGGAATGGCTGAATAGCTTATTGTTGCTTCCAAGTACAATGTCCAATGTTCCTAAAACTGTTTAGTTTAGATTAGATTAGATTAGATTCCCTACATTGTGGAAACAGGCCCTTTGGCCCAACAAGTCCACACCGACCCTCCGAAGAGCAACCCCCCCCGACTAATGCACCTAGCTCTATGGGCAATTTAGCATGGCCAATTCACCTGACCTGCACATCTTTGGAATGTGGGAGGAAACCGGAATACTCTGAGGAAACCCATGCAGACACGGGGAGAATGTGCAAACTCCACACAGACAGTCGCCCAAGGCTGGAATCGAACCTGGGACCCTGATGCTGTGAGGCAGCAGGGCTAACCACTAAGCCACCGTGTTGCCCTACATGGGTAATATAATAGTACATCAGACAGAGGTGTGCAAAACAACAAGATGTTACAGTAACAATTGATGTCTGTAAGCTGTCCCACAAGGATATCAGGAACCATTGTGACATGAAGAGCAAAATCACTTCTGAACATAGGCCGCTGTTCTGAAATAAAAATCAATGAAGTATTGTTTTACTGCTTGCCCTAAATGAGAATACAATATCATTTTTTGTAGTTCATAGCTGTAGCTGTATGAATTGTAATAGCCAATGGTCAGCCTTTTGTGACTCGCGAGGTGCCATATCTCCTCTTGTACATAAGCCAAGTTTCTGTTCTCGTTTGTTTTGCTGTTTCGACCCTCTGGCGTAGTACCATCTCTCTGTCCAATGATTTCCTTGAAGCTGAAATGGAAACAGCAGTGACATGAGAGATTTCAACAGCATTGTAAAACATTCTAAGGTTCCCAAAGCGCTTCACAGGAAGGTAATCAGGAGATAAATTTGACACCAAGCCAAATGATGAGACAGACCTGTCCCAAATAAATGGTTGATGCCTATGTAATGGAGTAATATAAGTTTGGACACCACCTTCTCCACATCTCTAACTCCCTCTCTGTCTTTAAGACTATCTTTAAAACACACCTCATTGACCAGAATGCAGTACTCTCTGCTAAAGTCATCTCCTCCTTCATCTGATTATGTTGCCAGGAAGTGTCATGAAATGTTTGTGTGTCTAGGTGCTATACCATTCATTATGGGGATGAAGAAAATTGGAATGTCTCTTTAGAAAACTGAAGACATGAATACAATGTTCTTAACCAACACACTCCCCCTCCCCCACCCATGCCTCCCTTTCAGCCTCCAAATCTCCCAAATCTTTATCAAGTAAATGGAAACAACTACTGTGTGCACTCTTACATAGCAGGATATCCACATAAAGGAGTGAAAAGGGTGATAATCACCGTATCGAAAGTTAAGAAGACACTTAGGAAGAAAGGAGATCAAATCCAACACCAGAGTGATAGAGATCTAAAATGCTTGGCTGTTGAACTAGAGGAAAGGACATTTTATGTAGTGGGTTCTTTTGACCTCGAATCCATTGCTTGAAGGACTAGTGAAAGCAGATGAATAGGAAATTTCATCGGGGAACTGGATATATGTTTGAAAAGGGAAAGAAATAAGAACAATAGGTAAAGAGTAGGATTGTGTGGGATTCATTGGATGACTTTTCTCACAAGATCTGTCCCTACAGGCATGGTGGGTCTGAAGAGTCTCCTGCTCTGTCAGAATTGATGATTTTTAAGAGGGTTGTGAAGGAAGGGTTTGGGCTGGTTTCCAGAGTTGTTTAGGAGGAGACTTTAAAGATCAGGAGTTTTATTGAGTTAAAGTGACTGCAGTGGGGGCTTCGTGAGTTGAGTAAGCAGTTTGTTGCATGCTATCGTCTGACCATTTTTCTGTACCATGATACACTCATTACAATACCAAGTGAGTTCTATCTGGGACTTTGGGAAAACAATAAGTAACCAAGCAAACACACTGCACTGAGAACTGTGCATTGACCGTGCGTGCTCTCTATCATCCTGCAGCCTGTAAACAGCAAACTTCCTGTCAATATCCATTTGAACCCCCTTTGTTGTTTTTTTGCAACACTGGTGCATATATGTGTGGGTGGTCTGGGCATTATTCCCAAATTAGGTCATATTTTTCATTCATGCAGCCGTCAATTTAATTAATAGCTCTCTTTTAAAACCGTCTGGCTACGTATCTCGAATCCAAAGATAGATGACCTGCCTCGAAAGGCATATGATCTTAATTAAGTTACAAGCACTATCTTTCACATGAGTAAACAAATAATGGTCAAAAGTAGGAGGAAGTAGTATATTGAGGAGAACAGTACTAAATTTTACAAACTCCCTTCATTACTGAAGTCCCTCATTTTCGGTAGTATTCTGGTAATCCTGTGTGACATGTGGCTCTTTGGTATGGGTGGTGGTGGGGAGGGATGGGTGATGGCGCTGGATAGGACACCCAAAGTGTTTTTTGGAGGCCTGGTTGATCTCAGCAGCAGGATCACATGTATTTTATATTTCCTGGAATCCAATTTGATGCCTGTTTTAACAATCTACCTGGTTAGAGGAATGGTGCAAGCATTTGGGTGCAGGAGATCACAGAATGGAGTCATGGGAACAGCCCACAGCACTCAGTGGCAGGAAGAATTGCAGGGTCGATGTGAATTGCAGCGAGTCCCGTGAGTGTCAGGTGGGTTTGGCTGGTAGAGGCTGAGGTAGAGAGGCTCGAAGGATCCTTGCAAGACATTAGGACTGCATTCCTGCTCCTTCTGACTCACAAGGAGTTCAAATCGAATTAATATGTTTGCAGATGATACCTAAATTGGAGGTATAGTGGACAATGAAGAAGGTTACCTCAGATTACAATGGAATCTTGATCAGATGGGCCAATCGGCTGAGCGGTGGAAGATGGAGTTTGTGAGGTGCTGCAGTTTGGAAAAGCAAATTTGAGGAGGACTTATACACTTAATGGTAAGGTCCTAGGGAGTGTTGCTGAACAGAGAGACCTTGGAGTGTAGCTTCATAGCTTCTTGAAAGTGGAGTCGCAGGTAGATAGAATAGTGAAGATAGCGTTTGGTATGCTTTCCTTTATTGGGTATTGAGTACAGGAATTGGGAGGTCATGTTGCGGCTGTATAGGTTTTTGGTTAGGCCACTATTGGAATATTGCGCGCAATTCTGGTCTCCTTCCTATCGGAAAGATGCTGTGAAACTTGAAAGGGTTCAGAAAAGATTTACAAGGATGTTGCCAGGGTTTTAAGGATTTGAGCTGTAGGGAGAGGCTGGGGCTGTTTTCCCTGGAGCGTCGGAGGCTGCGGTATGACCTTATAGAAGTTTATAAAATCATGAGGGGCATGATAAATAGACAAAGTCTTCTCCCTGGGATGGGGAAGTCTAGAACTAGGGGGCATATGTTTAGGGTTAGAGGGGAAAGATATAAAAGAGACCTAAGGGGCAACCTTTTCACGCAGAGGGTGGTACGTGTATGGAATGAGCTGCCAGAGGAAGTGGTAGATGCTGGTACAATTGCAACATTTAAAAGGCATCTGGATGGGTATATGAATAGGAAGGGTTTGGAGGGATATGGGCCAAGTGCAGGCAGGTGGGACTAGATTGGGTTGGGATAACTAGTTGGCATGGACTAGTTGGACTGAAGGGTCTGTTTCCATGCTGTACATCTCTATGACTCTATGACTTGGTTTGATCTCTTCTAAACAGTTAGATCCTCCATAGATGGTGACAGTAGGGCCTTACTTTGTTTGACATTGACATTGTGTCCACTGCTAATGATCTCTGATTTTTGCAAGCAAGTGCATCTACCCTTCCTTTTTAGCAAGAGTCTCAGCAATGGGCTGAATTACCAATGGACTCAATATTAAAGTATTACGCAGACTGGGATGCAGTGGGATTTTCATTTTGAAGTGATCTTTTATACATATCGTCTTCTGCAAGTGTCTTGTTTGACTTATTTATTGTTGTAAATATTATCTTCTATTCATCTGTCCCTTTTTTACCTGGCCGTTTCTTGTCAATACAAGCCCAGGGAGGGGAGGTCACCATTCAGGTCATGCCCACAGTCTCCCTTGATATACGAGGATTGTGAGTGGGATTGGAAATATCATGTTAGGCTCTAGCTATGAACCACCAACAGTTAGTGGTTAGGGTAGTTAGCTGCCATCAATCCTCTTTTCACTGTTCATCCTACGAGTCTGTCCCATTATCAGTGGTAGACAATGGACCACTAGAGAGTCTTAACGAGTAGAAAGACTTGTCTCACATAACTAGGTAATGTTTATTGAATGATCATAAGGTCGTAGGATAGAGCAGCAGAATTAGACCATTGAGTCTGCTCCATCATTTAATCATCAGGAGGCTGGAAGACCACAGCAAGCCTGGCAGCATCAGGAGGTGGAGGTTGACATTTTGAGTGAAACCCTTCTTCAGGACTGGGGGGAGCTGCAGTCATCGACCAACCAGGTCATACCCTCTACCTGTCTTCACCTATCCCCACTTCACCACCCTGGCCCTGCCACCTCCTTTATCTGTAGCTCCCCATACACCCAACCCCAGTTCTGAAGAAGGGTTACGCCTGAAATGTAACCACATCCTGATGCTGCCTGGCTTGCTGTGTTCTCCCAGTCTCCTGCCTGTTTACCTTGGATCCCAGCATCTGCAGTTTTTTTGTCTCCCACCATTTTACATGGCTGATATGTTTCTCCACCCCATTGTCCTGTCCACTCCCTGTAATGTTCAATCAATAATCTATCTATCTCTGTCTTAAATCTATCTATCTCTGTCTTAAATGCACTTAATGACCTGGCTGCCACAGAAGGTTCTGGAGGCTATGAGTTCCACAGATTTACCTCCCTGTGGCTGAAGAAATTCCTCCTTATTTCAGGTGTAAAGGGTTGCCTTTTCACTCTGAGGCTGTATATCCTCGGGGCCTAGTCTCTCCTATTAGTGGAAACATCTTCTCCACATCCACTCTGTTCAAGCTTTCAGGATTCTGTAAGTTTCAAATTCCACCTCATCCTTCTATACTCCATTAATTACAGACCCACAGTCCTCATAGACTTATCATATAACAAACCCTTCATCCCCAGGATCATTCCTGTAAATCTCCCCTAGACTCCCTCCAATGCCAGAACATCCTTCCTTAGATGTGAGGCCCAAAACTGCTCACAATGTTCCAAATGCAGGCTGACTACAGCCATATGCAGTCTTAGCTGTACATCTCTGCTCTTGTATTCTAGCCCTCTTGAAATGAATGTTGACATTACATTGCCCTCTTAACTGCCAACTGAACCTGCAAGTTAACCTTCAGAGAACCCTGAACCATTTGTGCTTCAGATTTCTAAAGTCTTTCCCCATTCAGAAAATATTGAATTATTCCTGCCAAGTGCACGACCTCACTTTTCCACATTGTATTCCATCTGGCTCTTTTTGTCCACTCTCCTAAACTATCCAAGTCCTTCTGCAGCATCCTCACTTCCTCAACATTACCTGTTCCTCCATCCGTCTTTGTGTCATCTGTAAATTTAGCAACAATACCCTCATTTCCTTCATCACGGTTGTTAATGTATAATACGAATAATTGCGATCCCAACACTGAGCCCCACGGAACTCTGCTAGTCACTGGCTGCCACCCTGAAAAAAACACTTTATCCTTTGCCTCTACCAGACAGCCAATCCTCTATTCATGCTAGTACTTTGTCCCTAACAAAGGGCTCTTATTTAACTTAGCAATGTCCTGTATGGCAAAGGCCTTCTGGAAATCCAAATAGAACACGTCCACTGGCTCTCCTTTGTCAATCTTGCTCATTACCTCCTCAATGAATTCCAGCAGATTTGTCAGGCATGTCCTTCCCTTGAGGAAGCTGTGCTGACTTAGCATTGTTTTACATACACTTCCTTAATAATGGACTCTAAAATCTTACCAATCATCGAAGTCAGGCTGAATGGTCTATAGTTTCCTGTCTTCTGCCTTTCTCCCTTCTTAAACTGGAGGTTACATTAGCTATTTTCCAGTCCTCTGGGACCATCCCTAATTCCAGTGATTCCTGAAAGATCACTATCAATGCCTTTATGTTCTCCTCAGCTATATCTTTCACATCTCTGGGGTGTAGTCCATCTGGTCCAGGTCGTTTATCCACCTTCAGATCTTTCAGTTTCCCCAGCATCTTCTCTTTTTTTGATGGCCACTGCACTGACCTCTGACCTCTGGGTCTCTTGAAGTTCTGGTGTGCCACTGGTGTTTTCCACTGTGAAACCTGATGCAATGAACCTGTTCAGTTCCTCTGCCATTTGTTTGTTCCCCATTACTACTTCTCCAACTCATTCTCCGGTGGTCCAATGTCCACTTTTGCCTCTCTCTTACCTTTTTTATATATCTGAAAATAACTCTTGCAATCTTCTTTTAGTTAGCTTACTCTCATATTTCATCTTTCCCTGCTTATTGCTTTTTAGGTACCCTCTGCTGTTTTTAAAGGCTTCCCAATCCTCTGGCTTCTCACTAACCTTCACCACATTGTATGCTTTTCCTTTTGCTTTTATGCTTTCCCTGACTTCTCTTGTCAGCCATGTTTGCCTCATCCTCCCCTTAGTATCTTTCTTCTTCCTTGCGTTGCCTTTCTGTTGTGCATCCCAAATTATCCCCAGAAACTCCTGCCATTGGTGTTCAACCATCTTCACTACTAGGCTCCCCTTCCAATCAACTCTGGCCAACTCCTCCTCCATGTTTTTTATAGTTACCTTTACATTGTAATACAGTCACAACTGATTCCAGCTTCTCCCTGTCAACCTGCAGGTTGAATTCTATCATATTGTGGTCACTGCTTCCAAGGGCTTGCTTCACTTTAAGCTCTCTAATCAAGTCTGCCTCATTGTACAAACTGATCGCATTAAGTAAAATTAATATTCATTAGTTATGCATAATTTCAACTATCCAGAGTCAGGAATGTCACACCTGACTGTACTGGGATCTCAGACAAGACTAAGTCCTTCTCCACCCAAAGACTGTGTGACATCATCAGGTTGGGTGGAGTTAATGCAACTTCAACATTAACTCTTTTGGAACCATTAGCTTATAGAAAAGGAGAAACCCCTGTGCAAAACTGATTGAATTTTATACATAGATATGTGTGGATCCGGCTTTTCAGTGTGATATTCAGATTCCATTTGGAAATGTCCCCCATGCATTACACACAATCATCTTAATAATCATTTGATTTTAATTTGCACAACTTACCTGTGAAGTGAATGGGTTACCTTTGCTCTGACTCTGTGCTTAAGGTTCAAATCCATCTCTCGAGCTTTGGCCATGTACCTCAGGCTAACACTGATGGAGAGCCACACTGCTGGAGGTTCTGCTCCTTGAATGAGGTCCAGTCTGTCCCCATAACTTGAAGTAAAGGTTCTCATGGCATGTGCGAAGAGAAGTAAAGGAGTTCTCCTGAGTGATCTGACCAACAATTAACCTTCAACCATGCCATTTAAAAAAAGGCTGCCTTTACATTGCATTTTTCATGGTCACTGAACATCTCAAAGTGCTCTGCAGACAATGGGGCGCATTTTGAAGTGTAGAGCTTGTTGTAACGTAGAAACATCAGCTACCATGCGTACAGAAAACTCCCACTAACAGTAATCTAATAATAACCCGATAACTCTTTTTCTGATGTTGGTTGAGGGATAAATATTGGCAAGAACACTACGAGTTTCCACGCTGCTCTACTTCATGCTATGGGATCTTTTGTGTCAGCCAAGCTCGCAGGTAGTGTCTGGGTTTAACATCTAATCCCAAATTTGACATTTCCAGCACTGTAGCACTCCCTCAGTAGTGCAGTAGCATACCAGCCTTGATCATCTTTGTGCTCAAGTCCTGTAGTAGGACCAGGAACCTTGAGACTCAGTTAATACGCTTACCAATAGATTAGCACCTAACACTAACATGTTCCATCCATTCTGCTTAGTGTTTCTTCAGTAAAATTTGGGTTTGAAATGTGTCTCGATTGACCTGGAATACTAGTAAAGGATGGCTATATTTTTTCAAATAGCTGACAGTTCAAGAGTGGCCTTGAGATTTAGGACATCTTATCACTACTGCCCTCATCACAACATTCCCTAGTTTCATCCTCCTTCCCTTTCCCTGTTACCTTTCCCCTCCACCCACTGCCTCACTTCCCTCTCACCTTCATGGTCATTTGTTCCCTTGCCTCTCTGTGAGCTTTGTGCTCAAATTCTGCTGCTAACTGGAGTGATTCCCTGCTTCATAAAGTGGTGGGAATTCTTCATGAAAGTTTCTGTCCTTGTCTGGCATTAGCTACTAATACAGGTTGGGCAAGAGGTGACTTAGGTAGGGGCAGAACTGAGGAAAGATGCCTGGGGCCAGAACTGATAGGTGACTTGAGTAAAAGCTGTGCTGAAGGACAAAAGTTTCCAATTCTCCCCGATTTGTCAGTATTTACTAACATTTGGCGTTCACCTATTGTTGCCACAAACCAGTTGTTTTGTGTGAAAGGCGGTTGACGCAAAATAATAATTAGGAATACCTAACATTCTTTCTCTTGTATTGGTATGAGAAGATGATGTATGACACATGAGCATGGTATACCACAAGAACAGATCTTCTGACAGGACTAGCTACCAGCACAAACAGAGGTTGTGCAAGTATCCAAGAAGCTTAAAACAGTTGGCACATTTCTCCTGGATGGGGCGGTGTTTGCAGTGTGGGGAATCCCTCTCTTACATTTTGTTTAAACTTTTAAGCACCATTAAAGCTGTCAGTTGACAGCCTTTTAATTTAGATTTCCCAGGTAGCAACCGGGCCATCAGTTCCCAATTAAAAATTCTGAATGGAATCATTCTCCCACTTTCATCTGTTTGTGTGACAAGGAAAATGTAAACAAACATTGGGAATATGTTCTGATACCCCTAGCTTAATTTATTCTATGAAATTCCCTTCACCTGAATTGATCTACTCAGTTGAGTTTTGATCTGCTCTCCAGAGTGTAATAACAGTTCACAAAGAGCTTCCTTCATCCATTCTGTGAGACAGACCGATCTGCATTTTGATTCGGTTTTGGACTTGTTGCCTTATACGTAACAATGAGTGTCATATCCTGTGAGCATTGGCACGTCAATTGATTCAACATCAGCCGCGAGTTATGACTCCTCTGGTGTCATTGCTGTCTTGGGCTAATAGGAGATTGGGCTTGCAAGGCAGAACATCTGTCTGACAGCCAGGCAGCACAGGGGCACCAAGGAAACAGCTGCTTAATCAGAGACAGGGAGAGCAGAGCAGATCTTCTGGGGATATAATAACAAAAAAAATCCTAATTATTCTCATCCTGTTTATACAAGTCATTTCAGAAGTGTGCAATTTGGGAATTCTGCTTATCATAGATTTACAGCATGGAGAGAGGCTGTCTGACTCATTGTGCCTGTGCTGGCTCTTCAGAACAGCTATTCACATAGTCCCACCATCGGCTGTTTCCTGAGAGCTCTGCTGTATTTTTCCCTTTTCAAGTATCCATCCATTCCCCTTAGGGTGGTGTAAGCAGAATCAATCCTTCCAATGTGACAGAGATTGAGTAAAAAGGAAAGGATCTCAGAATGTCCCATCAGTGAATAAGCACTTTTGAAGTGTAATGGCTGTTGTCATATTGGAGATATGGCTACTTGTGTACAGCAAGATCTCACAAGTGATTAGCTAACTTGTTACCAATTAAGCCACAGTTAACATTATAAAATATTCTATGCCTTAAATTGTAAGTACTCAGGTCCTGGACGTGTACAGGGCAGGTTTCAGAGCTCCAGTGTTTGTTACACCTTTGTGTGGGAAACATACCATTTGGTCTCAATGCCATGCCACAGAATGATGGATGCTCATCAGGTGTTTGTATAAAATCATGGTACAAACTTTTTGATTACACTCCTCTGAAGCACCTTGGGATGTTTGCCCGGTTAAAGATGCTATATAAATGCAAGCTATTGCTGTATCTGTGGGTAGTTCTTTGCAGTGCCAAGTTCTTTTCCACACGCTGCCAATTATTTTGCAGAGATTATATGTTGTATGGCGCAGGCCCCGCTCCTGATTGCTGGTCTTTGCCTTATATTTAAATCAGCTTGGCATTGAAATATTGCCAGCACTGGGTGAAATGTAGGACAGAGCTTTCATTCCTGAGACTGAATCCTACTGTGGTGGTGAAGTGTGGGTTGGGAACCCAGCAATACAAGCATTGGAGGCACTCAGCACTGTTTAGTAAATGGCAGCAGACTGGCTCCCCAAGTCTGGACGGCAAATTGAAGGCTATCCAGTACCGAAAGAACAGCAGCCTCCCAGGCAGCAGTGGGAACTGTGAAAGAATTCAGAGAGGCATGAAGGTGTCTCCAGTTCTGGTTGCTAGGTGTGTATGGTTAAGGAAATATGGTTAGGGCTATGGGGAGGGAAAGGGTTATTGAAATCTCTAGAAGTAATACACATTGTAGCAGATGCGACTGTTTATTAGTGTGTGACACCTTCTCTTTTGAATGGAGTCTCTGGCTCCTATGTCTACTAAGCCTACCACTAGGAGCCAGGTACCATCACGACTGGTACCCCATCTGTGATGGCATTGGGAGAGTGCCCTTGATTCTTCCCCACAGCTGGACATTGTCACATGTCATAGAAGTGGAACCATATCATACAGTCAGCCATGGACTTTCCTTTTGATTTTATCATTAATTGATTTGAAACATTTTGTGAAGGAGTGAAAGGTTATGTATAAACAAAAGTTTTTTTCTCTCTCTGGTCCAAATCAGAGTGGCCAATGTCGATGGCAGTGAATGGCTGTGTTCCAGTGGAGTTGAAGCTGATGTCTTCAGTGGATGCCCACACAGTGCTTGTCTCCATCAGAGTCTCTTAACCAATAATTTAGTTCATTCTCCCCAACACCGATCAACACAGGATCTGGGAGCTCCCTGATACTGTCCAGCTGTCTGCTTACAGCATGAACTCAGCGATCCATGGGGAAACCCATCACAGCCTGATCAAGCTACGAGAGCAGTATATATTCTTGCTTTAGCTGTGTCTGATTGTATGGAGGTGGAGTTGTAAAATCCATCATTTTGCAGCTCATTTGCAAGTAAGGCAGTGGAACATCTGTTGCTTACGATGTTAATGCTGAGACGTGTCAGTAATCAATTGGTGAGAGGTCAACTCATTAACAGTGGCTTGTTTTCCCACTTTCTCAGTCAATGTTCCTGCTGACTCCTTGGATGGCCCTCTCTACATTCCTTACAAAACCCTGCTTTCCACAGTGAGCAGCATGGATTTCAGCGAGGGAGAGGCCCAGCAGCTCATCGAGATCCTGATGGACAAGGCGGGCATTGTGCAGGACACCTGGCACACAGTAAGCTACCTGTTCGGTTTGTGCCAGGCATTGCATTCATTTGCTTTCTCACTGTTTTGGCAAGGAATCAGTAAAAATAAAGTTGCCTTTCACAACCACGGAACATCTCAAAGTGCTTCACAGTGCTCGTGATTCATTTAGTGTTAAAGTGTAAGCCACTCCCTTGACCAACTGCTCAAAGTCGTGTCAGTGACTTGGACGTGCCACGCTTATTGGCCCTGTTCCTGGCCTTACCAGGAGAAATATTCAAACTCGATTTTTCTCTCTCCAATAAGGGGAATCATTGGGCTTTCCAAACTACCGCCAGCCATTTCCAAGCAACCCCTGATGTATCAGTCTGGATCTGAGGCTGGTGCTAAATTCTTTCATTTAATTAGCCTGTTTAATAGATTCAGGGTAGAGGAATTTGGATGGAATTTGGTGTCAAACCCATTCCTAATATTGCGCAGAGTCGAAAAGTGTGGCGCTGGAAAAGCGCAGCAGGTCAGGCAGCACCTGAGGAGCAGGAGAGACGGTATTTTGAGTATAAGGTCTTCATCAGGACTGGGGAGGGGGGGGTGAAGCTGGGAAGAAGGTAGGTGGGAAGGCGATAGGTGGATGCAGGTGGGAGGTAATAGTGATAGATTAGTGGGAAGGGCGGAATGGATACGTGGGAAGGAAGATGGACAGGCAAGAGGGCGGTGCCGATTTGGAGAGTTGGATCTGGGATGAGGTAAGGGGAGGGGAGATTTGTGAAACTAGTGAAGTCGATGTTGGTGCAGTGTGATTGGAGACTTCCAAGGTGGAAGATGAGGCGTTCTTCCTCCAGTTAGTGGGTGGCTTGATTTGGCAGTGGAGGAAGCTCAGGACTTGCATGTCCTTGGGGAGTGTGAGGGGGAATTGAAGAGGTTGGCCACAGGGTAGTGGGGTTGTTTGGTGTATGTGTCCCAGAGATGTTCCCTGAACTGTTCCATGAGTTGGCATCCTGTCTCCTGTAGAGGAGACCACATGAAGAGAAACGAATACAGTAGATGAAATGGGTGGATGTGCAGGAAAATCTCCAGATTTGAAATGATCCTTTAGGGCCTTGGATGGAGGTGAGGGGGGTAGGTGTGGATGCAAGTTTTACATGGTTCAGGGAACATTTCTTGGACGCACGCACCAAGCAACCCCACTGCCCTGTGGCCAACCACTTCAACTGCCCCTCTCAGCCCCCAAGGACATGCAAGTCCTGGGCCGCCTCCACCGCCAAATCAAAACCACCCACCAACTGGAGGAAGAATGCCTCATCTTCTGCCTCAGGACCCTCCAACCACATGGCATCAATATCGACTTTACCAGTTTCCATAACTCCCCTCCCTCCCATCTCATCCCAGGTCTAACCATCCAACTTGGCACGCCCTCTTGGCCTGTCCATCTTCCTTCTCACCATCTGCTCTATCCTTCCTACCGACCTATCACATTCACTCCCACCCGCATCCACCTATCACCTTATCCACATTTACCTTATCCCCAGCCCCATCTCTACTCCCTTATTTGTCTCTCAGTGCCCTCCCCCCTTCATGTTCCTGATGAAGGGCTTATGCCTGAAACTTCAACTCTCCTGTATCCTCGGATGTTGCCTGACCTGCTGTGCTTTTCCAGCACCACACTTTTCAGCTCTGACTGTCCAGCATCTGCAGTCCTCACTATGTCCTAATATTGCACAGCTGGATTACAGTTCTACGTCACACCTCGTTACTTATGGGGGAGGTCGATAGTTCCTTTGGTTCCCCATTTTCCTGCTGTATCTGATTGATGGGTTTGGGAAGAGTGGGATTTGGTTGCCGCTTGTATTAATATTTCTCAATCCCTATGGGTGCAAATTGCAGTGTTTTGAAAATTGGTTGCCCTGGCAACATTAGACTGCCTCAAATTATGGTGCATATCAAGCTGCATTCACACTCTGTATAACCCAGCACTGAGGGGTTTCCTTTGCGTTTTGCACCAGCTATTCCTTGAAATGTAGAAGTCACAGTAAAACTTCCAACTTGTTTGATTTTCCTGAAACGGATAGGAAATTGACATTGTGAATATTATAGTTTGTACTAAGGAGCACTGCATCATTGGAGGTATTGTCTCTCAGATGAAAAATTAAACTGAGGCCCCATTTGCCCTTTCTGGTGGATGAAAAGGTTCCAAGGCAAGTTATAGGAAGGATATTATCAAGCTGGAGGGGGTCCAGAAGAGATTTGGCTGGATGTTGCTGGATATGCAAGGTTTGATTTATAAAGATAGGCTGGGATCGTTTTTTCACTGGAGCGTAGGAGGTTGAGAGGTGACCTGATAGAAGTTTATCAAATAATGAGAGGTATAGATAGAGTTAATGGTAGTTGCCTTTTCCCTGAGATGGGGAATTTTCAAGACTAGGGGCCACATTTTTAAGGTGAGAGGAGAGAGATTTTAAAAAAGACATGAGGCGAATTGTTTACACAGAGGGTTGTTTGTGCGTGGGGTGGATTTCCTGAAGAAGTATAGATGCAGGTACAATTACAACATTTAAAAGACATTTGGATAAACCCATGAATAGGGAAGGTTTGGAGGGATATGGGCCAGGAGCAGGCAGGTGGGACTAATTTGATTTGGGATTATGTTCAGCTTGGACTGAAGGGTCTGCTTCCTTCTCTATGGCTCTGTGACTCCATGAGAAGTTCTTCCAGTTATCGTGTTCAATCTTCAGCCCTGAATCAACAATCATGAAGCAGATTGTCAGTCTACTATTGCGTTTCTATTTGTGAGACTTTGCTGTGTGCAAATTGGTTGTCACATGTCCTACACTATAACCGTGACTACTCATCAATTAATTAATTCCAAAAAAAATCTGTTTGGCACTTAGGGACATCTTGGAGTTATGAAGCTGCAGTATACTTACAAGTTTCTTTTTACCATTGAGTCCAATTTGTTTTATTACCCCTTCTCATGTTGGTTGGGATAAGAAGGGCAATATTTAAGAATTTAATGCACACTATGTTTGTATTATTTTTTCTTTCTTATCCATTCTGATTACTTTTTGTGATTTATAGGCTACTCAAAAAGGAGACCCAGTAACAGCTCTGAAACGCCAACTGGACGAGAAAGAGAAACAGCTTGTAGCAGAGCAAGAGGATTCCAGTGCAGCCAAAAGCAAGCTCCGGGAAGTCAACAAGGTATAGTTTGTCACATAGCGTGGATTCAGGAAGAATTCAGCAGCATTTGTGGAGGTAGTTAACATCTTGAGTCCAGTGTCACTCTTCAGAATTAAGGGCAAATGGCAGGTTTGGTGCTGATGAAAAAAGAGGGAAGAGACAGTTGGAGCAAAAGGTAAGCTCAGGGAAAGGTGGGAGATTAGAATCAAAGGTGCTGTGGAGCAAAAGGCAAGTGGAATAGTGATGATTATACAGAATACACAAAGCATTGGTCCAAAGCAGGTGTTAATAGCAGAATAAAGGTAACTCTGACTGAAAGCAAAAGCATGAAAGCAAGATACAGGCATTATGGGGAGGGGATGATATCAAAGTAGAGACCAGAGTTTGTGGTCTTAAATTGCTAAACTAAGTGTTAAGCCCAAAGGCTTGTAAGGTGCCTAATCAGAAAATGAGGTCCTGATCCTCCAGATTGTGTTGGGTTTTCCTGGATTACTGCAGCAGGACTAGCACAGCAATGTGAGCAATGAGAGTAAGAAGGTGTATTGAAATGGCAAGCGACAGCAAGGTTGAGTGATGCTTCTGGACTGTTGGTGTTTCACAAAGCAGTCACTTGGTCGGCATCTGGTCTCCCCAAAGTAGAGATTGCATAGGACGATGCCCTAGGAGGAGGATGGGCATTGGAAGTGATAGAGGAGTGGACCAAGGTGTTGAGGAGGGAATGGTACATTCAGAATACTGATAATGGAGTGCGGGCTACAGATGTATTTGGTGGTGACATCATATTGGAGGTTACAGGAAAGGCAGAAGATAATCTATTGACTAGAGAGGCTGAGAAGTGAGGAGAAAGGGAACCCGGTTATCCTGGGAGGGAGGTGAAAGGATGAATGTAGAAGTGCAAGCAGTGGGTTTTGTCAGATGTGGTTTCGATGAGGGTACACCTGAAGAAAAAGGAAGAATCGTTGGGAGTCTGTTTAGAAGGTAACATCATTGGAATAGATACAACAGAGGTGAAGAAACTGGGAGAATGGTATGGGGTCCTTACAGGAAGCCAGGTGTAAGAAAGTGTAGTCTGCATTAATGTTATAATGCAATGTAAAAATAATGTAAAACTGTTGTCATTATTCCCATTTGGTGTGGGAATAATGAATGTAGGTAGACATCTTTCCCCCTAAATGGAAGAGGGGAAAAGGAGGGGAAAGAATCAGAGATGAACACCTGTAGGTGAGAGAAGAAAGAGGAAGGTAGAAACGGTCCATTTTACTTACCTTTTAATATATCTGTTTTTAAATTGTTGTAACTTTCAGGAACTTGCAGCTGAAAAAACCAAAGCTTCAGCCAATGAAACAAAGCTAAAGGAGCAGCTGACGATGCGGGAGGAGGAGCTAAATGCGATGCAGGCCCGTATGCAGGCCAGTTACCAGGACCACGTGGCTGAGACACAGCAACTGCAGGCTAAGGTCACTAGTTATCTATCACTCCCTAACCCAGTTAATGCTCTAACACATCTGAGATACCAATTCACCATTGTGTGCCTGAATGTCCTATATTAAGGCAAGATTGGCCCTTTTTCAACATTCTCCAGGAAACCATAGAGGAAGGGGCAAGGCAGAGAGTGCCAATAGCCATTGGCATTGGCTACTATTTTGTTTTCTCTCACTGTTGGATCATGGAGTGTTTATGTTGTGGACCAGAGCTGAAAGGGACCAATATCCCTTTTAAATGGTCAATGAAACGTTTTCCCAGACCCATCCTCTTAGACAATCCCTTGGAGCCATGAGTGGTAACATGGCAGAGAAACCACTCTCAAGGGCAGTGAGAGGAGGCACAGAAATGTGGATGCACGTGTGAAATATAAGAGGAAGTGTTAAAATCCAAGACATGGTTTTAGTACAGATCCACATTGAACAGTTCATCTTCTTGTAAATGTGAACTTGTAGGTTAAATAGTTAACGTAAAGCAGAGTTGGGCTTGTATAGGCTAGAGAAAGGAGCTTTATTGCTTGAGCACATTATTTGGTGTAATCTGTTTTAAAATGAAGATATTGGATTAGCGATTTTTGAGAAGATTTGTAGCTCAGGTTGAGCTTGAAGGTTTGTTTTCAGATGGTTCATCACCATACTAGGTAACATCATCAGTGAAAGTCTCTGGTAAAGTGCTGGCGGTATGTCCTGCCTCTCTATTTATAGGTCTTGGTTTCTTAAGATGTGTGATGTCATTTCCGGTTCTTTTTCTCAAGGGAAGGTAGGTTGGGTCCAAATTGATGTTTTATTGAATGCCTCATTCTGCTCCCACTAGCTTTTTAACCTATGGAAAGGGGAAGCTGAGCAGCTTTATTTGAGCAAGCCAGTGTCAGGCAAGGTGTTGGCAGGGGTAAGCCTTCTTTGTGGATCTTATGAACTCCCATGAGGCAGCGTTGAACCAAGCTTTAACTGGGCTCCTTGACATATTAGGAATGCCTGTAGTTCCAACAGTGGCCACTGCTCCTGGCTGGCACTGCTGGGACAAAACATTTGTTGGTCATCCGATTGGCTAGAAATCTCTTGAAGGAGAAAGTGAGGACTGCAGATGCTGGAGATCAGAGCTGAAAATGTGTTGCTGGAAAAGCGCAGCAGGTCAGGCAGCATCCAAGGAACAGGAGAATCGACGTTTCGGGCATAAGCCCTTCTTCAGGAATGTGTGTTGCGCTTTTCCAGCAACACATTTTCAGCTAGAAATCTCTTGAAGCAGACTTCCTCCTAAACTCAGCAGTCTCACCTTCAGGAAATTAATACTGCTCCGGAAGTTGACTTGCTGTGGAGGCAGTGGACTCCCCTGACATTTTAGCCACGGTAATGCTGGGCGGAGATTGGGATGCTCCGTAAAATTCAGCACATTGTTTCTTGTTTGGTCTTGCAGGCACCAAGTGGAGATCTGCCCAAGTAATTATCTGCCCAAGTAATTATCTGCCCATTCCCCCACAAGACTGAGTTTGTTTAAAAGCTGACAATTGTACTGTCAAATTCCTGCAACTTAACTACTGCTGTCACGTGTTTTATGTGCTCTCAGCGTTTTGAACAGGGGAATACTGTACATTTCAGCATCTTCAGCAGTGATAACTTATGAGGTTTCACTCTTGGCGGGGCAGTGATGTGATTTGTTGAAGGAAAAGGAGGCAGGTTAAGAGAGAAAAGAGGAACATAGCCTATTTTGCCCCTCCAACTTGTTCCACCTTTCCGTTAGTTTTTGATGATGCGTATCATTATTTAATTTACCCACCTTGATTCTGTAACCGATAATAACTTGTCAGGGCTCTTTGACAAAGTGTCCCAAATCCAAAAGCTGTGCCACCTGGAAGAACCCTGACCTTAACCCTAACACTAACCCTAATCCTAAATTAGGCAGCAGATGCATAGGAATACCACCCACTGCAGGTTCCTCTCCGAATCTCTCACTATCCTGACTTAGAAGTATATCAGGTCAGGCAGCATCCAAGGAGCAGGAGAATCATTCCTGAAGAAGGGCTTATGCCTGAAACGTCGATTCTCCTGCTCCTTGGATGCTGCCTGACCTGCTGCGCTTTTCCAGCAACACATTTTCAGCTCTGCTCGCCAGCATCTGCAGTCCTCACTTTCTCTTAGATATATATCATAAAAGCAAAATATTGCAGATGCTGGCAGTCTGAAATAAAAACAGAAAACTGAGGAGGGCCAAGTTGTGGGGTATGACCTGTCTTTGTAATATAACCTTTTCTGCACCGGTACCGTTCTGATGAATCTGTACTGCACGCCCTCCAAGAGCCTCCTATGATGAGGTGTCAAGAAGGAATCACAGTGTTACAAATAGTGTATTACCAGAACTGCATATAATCTTTTCTATAAGGCACTTTCCGAGAGGTTCCCCTTAAGCCAGCTCTGGTCATGTTTCCAGAGAGCAGCAATAAAGAGAATGGGCAGGGCCATCTATTCAGACACTTGGTCTGGGGAAGCATGCACCAATAGTGGAGATTGGGGAAAAAAAAAACAGATGTCTGAGCTATGCCCCACCCCCCAACCTAATAATATCATTAATTTCTTTCCCCCCTTCTCCTTCCATTCTTAACCCTATTTGTTGGTCCTTTATTCTCCCACTCTCCTCCCCCCACACCATGGGTTTTTGCCTCCCTCAGAATCCCTTTCAGCTGGGCCACAGGTAAAGCTAGCATCGCCTCCTTCGTGACTACCACTGGTACTCTGTGCTCAGTCGACCATGAGGGACAACTCTTGCGAGGCGAGACAAATCTATGGCCGGGCTTTTTGTTCCAAAGGGTAAGATGCGCCTGCAAGTCAGCTCTTGAACGAACCGGTCGAGAACAATGATGAGAAAGAGCAACAGCATTGCTCTTATACTTGGCCATGTAACCATTGGGGTTGTGAAGGCAACATCTTAACAAGAACTTTCCCTTATATAATGACTTCAATGTAATAAAACATTCCAAGGTAACTCAAGTCAGCGTTATCTGCAGGGATTGGCGGTGAGGCCTCATCTATTTAAAATCTATATTAATGACTCTGATGAACAGACTGGGTTGTTGCCCGATTTGATGGTGATACCAAGATAGGTAGGAACGCATGTTATGGTCGACAGAAGCAGTCTGTGAAAAGATATAGATCAGTTAAGTGAGTGGACTAAATTTAGTATCTAGTGTGTTTTGTGATTAAAATTTGAAATTGTCTATTTTAGTAGGAAAATTTAAAAAGCGGAATATTATGTAATTGGAGAGAGGCTCCAGAACATTGCATACAACCATAAGACATATGGAACATAATAGGTCATTCAGTTAATCAAATCTATTGTGCTATTCAGTGATATCATAGTTGATCTGTAATCCTCAGCTCCACTTCTCTGCCTTTTTCAGAAAACCCTTGATCCCAGTACTGTTTAAAAATCTGTCTATCTCAGCCTTGAGTATACTTAACAGCCCGGCTTGTATAGCCCTCAGCAATAAAGAATCCAACAGATTCAATACTCTTTAAGAGAGAAATTCCTCCTCATGTCTGTCTTGAATGTGCAACTCTTTATTCTGGAATTATGCTGTCTGGTCCTGGATTCTCCCATAAGGGTTCCAACTTTCCACATCTACCTGTCAAGTCTTTAATTATCTTGTATACTTTCATCAGGTTGCCTCTTATGCTCCTAAACTCCAATGACTACACGCCTGACTGGCTCAACCTTTCCTCATGAGATAGTCCCTCCATATCCAGGATCAGCCTAGTGAATGATCTCTGGACGGCCTTCAACACCAGTATAGCCATTCTTAGATAAAGGATCCCAAACTGTTCATGGTGTTCCAGCTATAGGCTGACTCGTGCCTTGTGTAGTTTGAACAAGACTTCAAACTTTTTATACTCCATTCCTTTTGAAATAAAGAACAGCATTCCATTTGCCTTCCTGAGTATTGCACTTGAAAGCTGACATTTTGTGATTGATGCACAAGGGCTCCAAAATTCCTCAATGCTGTAGCTTTCTGCTGCCTTTCTCTATTAAATAGTAATCAACACCTCTATTCTTCCTGTCAAAATGCACAACCTTATATTTCCCCATATTATATTCCTAATGTCAAATTTTAGCCTACTCACTGAAGCGGTCTAATCCCTCCCTCAGCAGACTCTTTCAGTCATCCTCACTGCTTGCCTTCCTATCTGCTTTTTCCTGACTGGAGTGCATTTGTTTTCCTCATCCAAGGAAATTTTACCTATTTGGAAAGAATTATGCCCCAGCATTAATACCTGTACACATCACTAGTTACAGGTTGCCATCCTAAAAACACCCCTCCCCCCTTCGCCCACTCTCTGTCTTCTGTTAGTTAGTCAATCCTCAATCCATGCTAATATACTACCCCCAACACCATGGACAGTTTTCTTATTAAGCAGCCTAAAGTGAACCTTATCAAATGCCTTCTGAAATCCAAGTATTTTGCATCCATTGAATTCCCTTTATCTGTCCTGTTTGTTACCTCCTCAAAGAGTTCTGGTAAGTTTGTCAGGCATGATTTCCCCTTCATGAAGCCATGCTGACTCTGCCTGACCATATTGTGTATTTCAAAATGCTCTACTATAACATCCTTTATAACAGGCTCCAACATTTTTCCAGTAATAGATGATAAGCTATCTGGCCTGTTCTTTTTGTCTCCTTCCCTTTTTAAATAAAGATATTATATTGGTAGTCTAGGACTTTTCCTGAATCTAAGGGTGTGTAGAAGATAACCAGCAGTGCTTCCACTATCTCTGTAGCCACATCTTTTCATGTCCTGGGATGCATCCCATCAGGTTCAGGGGACTTATCGGTCGTTAGCCCCATTTATCAGTTTTTCACCAGTGATAGTTATTGTGTTTATTTCCTCTGCTCCATGATTATTTCTGCAGTCAGATGAGACGATTGTGGCAATTATACCAGGCTAGTAATCAGAAACCCAGGCTAATAATGCTTCTGGGAATGAATTCTAATCACACTATTACAGCTGGTGAGCTTAATTTATAAATCTGGAATATAAATCTAGTCTCTGTAATAGTGACAGTAAGAACAATCATTGTCTGTTATAAATAGAAAAAACAATCTGGATCACTGATGTCCTTAATATTACCACCTTTACCCAGACTGGTCTGTGTATAATTGTAAACTCTCAGTATTGTGGTTTGACTCTGAACTGCCCTCTGAAATGGCTGAGGAAGGGCAATTAGGGATGGGCACCAAATGCTGTCATTGCAAGCAATGCTCACATCACATGAAAGAACAAGGAAAAATAGTGCAGAGGAATCTTGATATTCTCATCCATGAACCATAAATGTTAGGTTGTGGTGAAAAAGTAGGAAGCAAATACAATATTATCCTTTATTGCAAAGGGGTTAGTTGTATAAAGATGGACAGGTTTTGCTGCCACTTTACAGAGTGTTGGAGACACTAGAGGTATAGTAGAGACAGCATATAGTTTTGGTATTCTTATACAATGAGGGATTGTACTGGAGATCGTCCAGGAAAGGGTTACTCGGTTGATTCCTGTAATGAAAGAGTGGCCTTATGAGGAAGGGTTGAGCAGGTTGGGTCTACACTCACTAGGCTTTAAATGAATGAGAGGCGATCCTTCTGAAACAAGTAATATTGATAGGGTCTTCACAGGGTAGATGCTGAGAGAACAGTTCCCCTCTAAATTGAAAACCTGGGGACAGTTTCAGAATAAATGCTCCTCCCTTTAAGATCAAAATGGGGTGGAGTTTCATCTTTCTGAGGGTAGCTAATGTTTGGAAGTCTCTACCCAGAAATCAATGCAGGTTTGGTCACTAAAAACATTCAAGGCTGGGTTGGACAAATTTCTAATCTATAAGGATCTAGACACATTGTAGGGACAGGCAAGCAGGTGGAGTTAAAATTGGGCCAGCCGTAATCTTATTGAATGAAGGAGCAGGCTTGAAATATCAAATGTCGCTGTCATGCAACTTCTTTATATTCTTTTTATCAAAACAAAATTGACACTGAGTCATGGAACAGGATATAAGGACAGGCAACTAAATATTTGATCAAGGAGCTATGTTTGAAGAAACACCTTACAGAGTGAGAGAAATTTTGATATGATTTATTATTGTTACATGTATCGAGGTATAGTAGAAGATTTTGTTTTGCATGCAGTGCCAACAGATCATACCGTACAAAAAGCATAGAGTAATGGAACAGCACAATGTTACAGCCGCAGAGAAGAAGCACAGAAAGCGAGATCAACATTAAATTTAAAATATGAGAGCTTCATTCAGATATTTAATACCAGCGGGGAGGAAATTGTTTTTGAATCTGTTTGTATGTGTTTACGAACTTTTATATCTTCCGGCGGATGAAGAAGGGTGGAAGAGAGTCTAACCATGGTGGGAGGGGTCTTTGATTATGTTTGTTGCTTTCTCAAGGCAGCAGGAAGTATAGATGAAGTGAATGGGATGGAAGGCTGGTTTGCATGATGGACTAGGCTGTGTTCATGAATCTCTATAGTTTTTTGCATTCTTGGGAAGACCAGTTGCAAAACCATGCTGAGATGCATCCAGGTAGAATGCTTTCTATGGTGCATCTGTAAACATTGCTCAGGGTCCTTGTGGACATGCTGAATTTTCTAATGGAGAGGATTTGAGAGCTTAGTATTTAGGCAGCTGAAGGCCCAGGCCATTAATGATAAAGTGACGAAAATCAAGTGATATGCAACAGGCCACGATTATGGGAGTATAGAGATCTCTTCGAGTTGCAGTGTTGGATAAGGTATCCGAGTTAGACAAAGGGAAAAACAATGTGAAAAAAGTGAGGATCTCAAACTTTAAATATTGTAAACCTGGTGGCCAGTCTGGTTCCTGCTGTGCAGTATAGTGCAAGTGCAGTGAGTATTTAAAAATCAAAGTAACTGTGGATGCTGTAAATCAGAGACAAAAATAGAAATTGCTGGAGAAGCTCAGCAGATCTGGCAGCATCCCTGCAGAGAAATCAGAGTTAACATTTCAGGCAGAGTGAAAACTCTGATTTGTCTCCACAGATGCTGCCAGACCTGCTGAGCTTCTCCAACAATTTCTGTTTTTGCAAAGAGTATTTGCTGGTTTTTAACTTTTGACTTTTCATCGGTGCCAACTGCTATTCAAATATGTTTGCCATAAGGATTATCTTACTTCACACTTGTTTGGAAAATTTAAAAGCTGAGACAACATCTTGGTCAGTGTGCATGGCGGTTTGAAAACTACCTCTGGTGAGCACAGGTTTTGTTTCTCTCTAAGCAGCTTCCCAATATTGAATACAATATTTCCATTCCAGATCCGAGGGCTCCAAGAACAGCTGGAGAATGGACCAACAGCCCAGATAGCCCGGCTCCAACAGGAGAACTCCATTTTAAGGGATGCCCTCAACCAGGCCACTAGCCAGACTGAAAGCAAGTAAGAAAGTTTATAGTTTCAATAACAGCCTCAATTTTATAATTCCAAAGAAGATTCACAATCATAGAATTTACCAGCTGCTGAGCTCACAGGCAGGACTGGTACTGGTTATTGATTTGGAACAGATGTAATTCAGATCCAGTAATGTTGCAAATTTACAGAATATATTTGGAGGGTCCAGAGCAGAGTGAACAAAAGCAATCTGTGGATTGACAGTGGAGGGGATTCTAGACATAGAAAGTTTTAATCTGCTTAGAAATATGAGGTTAAATATCCAAATGGTTTGCATGTCTATAAGGGAAGAAAACCAGTTCTTATGATCCATGACTTAAATCTCACACTAACCTGTTTTGTGTTAACCCTTTGATGTGGCTTGGCAAGGTGTTCAAACTCTTCCTCAAGTCAACTAGATAGAGTAATAAATGCCAGCATTGCCCAATGAGAAAATGAGGTACTGAGAATGAAAACATTTTTTTCAAAACTCCTTGACAGTAGTGTGTGTGTGATAACATTGGAAAACATGACAGCTTGCTTGGGCTTTCAATCTCAACGACCTGACGTTTATATATGTTTGAGTATACAAGGACAGGGCCATCTTCCCAAGAAAGGATTGGGCTAAGTGAGGCATCCAATCTAATTTGAGTCTAATTTTAGTCCCAATTAGCTTCAATAAAATGAGTTGTATTCAGGGCTCCTAGCACATCTGTGTGTATGTGAGTAATTGTTGGTATGTTGGTAACTAAACATTGGGAAACTGAGCCCCTTGTTCTTGAGCGTGCTGTAAATGGCATTCCATGCCTTCGGATTTCATCTCTTTCCCTGGCAACTGTGAAATTGAACCAGATTGTCACCAACCTTGGTGTCATATTTGACCGCAAGGTGAGCATGTGACCACATATTTGTGCCATCACTAAAATGTCCATTTCCATCTCTATAAAATCACCTGCTTTAGCTCATCTATGCTAATCTAATTCTAGGCAAAAGTGAGGACTGCAGATGCTGGAAACCAGAGTTTAGATCAAAGTGGTGCTGGAAAAGCACAGCAGATCAGGCAGCATCCAAGGAGCAGGGAAATCGACATTTCGAGCAAAAGCCCTTCATCAGGAATCCTGTTTAACTGCCTAGGTCCTAAGTAATGGAATTATCTCAATAAATCTTTCTTTCTTTAAGATACTCCTTAAAACCCTGTTCTATGACCAAGCTTTTGAATATCTGTCATTATATTACTTTATTTGGCTCAGTGTCCAATTTTGTTTTATTAGGCTGTGTGACGTGCCTCACAACATTTTATTGCTTTGCAGACACTGAGTGTTGTTTTTATCCATGTGTGACCGTGTTAATTTGCTCTGGTCTGTGTTGGTATATGCAAGTAGCTCTGAGTGCTGGGGCTATATGTCTGTGCGTCAACATATCTATTCCATCATGGCTTTGATATGCACAGCCTATGCACTAGATCTTCTTACTTTATGGTAGAATTTAAAGTTGAAGATGGGGTTGTTGCCCACCCATTGGAGAGCCACAAGAGCCTGCATTGCCTATTTTTGGGAAGTTCTGCTGAACTAAGTATTAATCGGGCAGTTATCTGTGTGGCAACAGGCCAAGGGCCATGGGGGATTAACTCCTATCCTCCCTGACAACCCATTGGAGGCTGTTTACTGTACATTGCTCGGCAGCATCACCGTGACAGTGTCTGCTGTGGATAATGAGCCAATCCGAGACCCAGCGTCAGCTGGGAGCTTGCAGGGTCACATGGTGGTGGTTGCGGGGAGGAAATGGAAGAGGAGTCAGCAGTGAAAGACACTTTATGGATGCCCTCCTTCCCAATGCCAGGTCTCTCAATCAGGTACTGAGTCCACGTCAGAGAGTGACCCCCAACCCCCTCTCACTTCAAAGCCCACAGCAATTCACAGAGTTTGCCTTTGAGGCTTTCTGTATGGTGTTGCCCTTAACCACTACTTGTTCAGCTCCAGTTAAGATGGGATAAGGCGGTTAGTTAGGCATAACTGCCCACTCGAAAGCCTCAGTGAGGACTGGAGCAGGAATAACATCCCCAAGCTTCTCTCCACAAACATAATCAGGGCAGAGGTGGAAAGCTGATAGAATTAGCTCTACCCTTCTGCTCAGAAGATAGGAGAAAGAAAAGATGTGTAGGAAAGGTAAAGTTACAGTGATCATAAGGGATTTCAATATGCAGATGGACTGGGAAAATCAAGTTGATAGTGGATTGCAAGAAAATAAATTTGTGAAATGTCTACAAGATGGCTTTTTGGCACAGCTTGTGGTGGAGCCCGCTAGGGAACAGGCAATACTGGATTTAGTGTTGTGCAATAAGACAGACTTGATAAAGGAGCTTAAGGTGAAGGAGCCCTGAGGAGGCAGTGATCATAAAATGATTGAATTTACTCTGCATTTTGACAGAGAGAAGATAGAATCAGAAGATAGAATGGTATTACAGCTGTATAAAGACAACTACAGAGGCATGAGGGAGGAGCTGGGTAGCACTGATTGGGAGAGGAGCCTAGCAGCAAACACAGTGGAACAGCAATGGCAGGAGTTTCTGGGAGTAGCTCAGAAGACACAGCAGAGATTCATCCCGAGGAAAAATAAGCATGGTACTGGGAGGATGAGTCAACCGTGGCTGACTAGGGAAGTCAGGGATAGCATAAAAGCAAAAGAAAAAGTATATAACGTGGCAAAGGGCAGTGGGAAACCAGAAGATTAGGAAGCTTACAAAGGTCAACAGAGGGCATCAAAAAAAGAAATAAGGAGGGAGAAGATTAAATATGAAGGTAAGATAACCAGCAATATGAAGGAAGACTGTCAGATATCTAAAGGGCAAAAGTGAGGCAAAAGTGGACACTGGGCTGCTGGAAAATGACGCTGGAGAGATAGTAGTGGAGAACAAGGAAATGGCTGAGGAACTGAATAATTACTTCGCATCAGTCTTCATGGTGGAAAACATGAGTAATATCCCAAAAATTCAAGAGAGTGAGGGGGCAGACCTGAGTACAGACCTTAGCACTAAGGCAAAGGTGCTAAAAAAAAACTGAATGGCCTGAAGGCGGATAATTAACCTGGACAGATGGACTACACCCCACAGTTTGAAGGGAGATAGCTGAAGAGATAGTGGAGGCACTAGTGGTGATCTTTCAGGAATTACTAGAATCAGGGAGGGTCACAGAGGACTGGAAAATCGCTAACGTGACATCCCTGTTTAAAAAGAGAATAAGGCAGAAGATGGAAAATTACAGACCAATTAGCCTAACCTCGATTGTGGTTAAGATCCTGGAATCCATTGTGAAAAATGTGATTTCTGAATACTTGGGTGTGTGGTGAAATATGGATAAGTCAGCATGGTTTCATCAGGGGAAGGTCATGCCTGACAAAAGAAGTAACAAGCAGGTTAAACCAAGGAGAACCAATGGATGTTATCTACCAGGACTTCAAGAAGGCCTTTGACAAGGTACCGCACAGGACACTAGAGTACGATAAGGGCCCATGCAAGGTGCTAGCATGAATAGAAGCTTGACTGTCTGGCAGAAAGCAGAGAGTGGGGATAAATGTATCCTTCTCAAGATGGCAGCTGGTGACAAGTGGTGTTCTGCAAGGCTCAGTGTTGGGACCACAACTTTTCAGTTTATACATTAACGAACGAGATGAAGGAACTGAGGGCTTTCTAGCTACGTTTGCAGATGATACAAAGATAGGTAGAGGGACAGGGAGCATTGAGGAGGCAGGGAGGCTACAGAAGGATTTGGACAGGTTAGGAGAGTGGTGGACAAGCAGGAGGCTGGAAGAACACAACAAGTCAGGCTGCATCAGGAGGTGGAGAAGTCAATGTTTTGGGTGTAACCCTTCTTCAGGACTGGGGATGGGTGTAAGGGGTGCTGCAGATAAAGAGGGTGGCGGGAACAGGTTGGTGAAGTGGGGATAGGTGAAGACAGGCAGAGGGTACGACCTGATTGGTCAGTAGGAGGAATGAACCGGGTTGGTGAGGAGTGGAAGGGAGGAGGAAAGGCCCGGAAGGGAAGGAGGGTTATTTGAAATTGGAGAACATATTGTTGAGTTCTCCGGGCTATAGGCTGCCCAGGTAGAAGATGAGGTGGTGTTCCTCCAATTCGTGGCAATGGAGGAGGCCAAGGATGGTCATGTTGGAAAGGGAGTGGGAAGGGGAATTAAAATGGGCGGTGACTGGGAGGTCTGGTTAGCCCCTGTGGGCCCGGCTGAGATGCTCAGCAAACCATTCCCTAAGTTTACGTTTGGTCTCCCCGATGTAGAGAAGACCAGATTGGGAGCACCTGATGCAGTAAACTAGGTTGGAGGAGAGGCAGGTGAACCTCTGTCTCACCTGGAAGGACTGTTTGGGGTCCTGGATGGAAGTGAGGTGGGTGGTGTTCTGTTTCCTTTGCCAGTCCTTGGTTTGTGCCACCCTCCCCACTAACCCTCAGGTACCTTCCCCTGCAACTGGAAAAGATGCAGAACCTGCCAGTACATGGAGGCCAGGTCATTGAGTATATTTAAGAAGGAGACAGATAGTTTCTTGATTAACAGGCGGATCATGGGTTATGAGGAGAAAGCGGAAGCATGGGGTTGAGAAACCTATCAGCCATGATTGAATGGCAAAGCATTTTCGATGGACTGAATGACCTAATTTCTGCTCCTGTGTCTTAATCAAATACCATCTTGCGCCAAAAAGGCTAAGGGATAGATGGTCAAATTCTGCCCTTGCTGTGCAGTTTGCAAGCAGAAGGTGAAAGCTTGTGCTGATCCTTGTAATTGGAAGTAAGGCAGATGGGGAACATAATCACACGTGATAGTAGAAATCAGGTCTTGATGGAAAGGTGGAAGCTTGCAGTTTAGTTCTTGGAACTTAAAGATGGATCAAACTGAAGCCATTTTGCATGCATTTGAAGGTCATGCATGTTCATTAAGACACCAGAATTATGTTCCCCTTTCCAACAAAGTTCTCTTCAAGCAAGCGACATGTCCCTCTGACTCCTGACAGCATGTCAGCGGCGTGGAGCAGGTGAGGCATTGAATTTGCTGGACTTCAAAGCAAATAGCCGTTGAGAGTGTTTGTTTCTGTCATACCGTGATTGACTTCGGCTGGCAGCTGCACTGAGGAAGACCAGTGGAGGGAGACTGGTGCGTAATGGGAACAGGCTGATCAGGGAAAACAGGCTGATGAGGGCAAGGGAAACAAGTAGATTCGGGAAGTGTGAAAAGGTTCAAATGTTTTAGCCCTATGAGAACCTGAGTGATGCTCTTGACTTGTAGAAAATGCATTGCCTTTAAATTTGGTGCCAAGACTTTCTACTCCATGAGGTCATGACGAGGCGTTGTTTCGAGTTTCTGCCTGGTCCTGCCAGAAGATTCACCATGCACATCATACAATACATATCGAATAAGCTAAGAAGGGCATTAATCGTGGAAGGACAGCCAACCTGCCCCTGAGCAGAGGTGATACTTCCATAGACTGCGCAATGGAAGATTCTGCCTAGAGTTTCAATAAAGGGTGTTGAAGTGGGATGACTGCTTTTGTTGATGAATGTGTATGGTGTGTGAAACAGAGAGGAGAGGCTGTTTGTCTTAGTAACTAGCAAAGAGTTCTGCATAACAGCAGAAATGTCATGCTGTGTCAGTGTTCAGACTCTGGTTTCCTAGATTATCTCCAAATGTCAGGGGATACAGTCCAAACTAAGGGCGGGGGAAGAAGGTCTGTGCAATTTAAAGATGTATACAACTGAAATGTTCAAAATGAAGGTTTGTAACACACAGCAGACAATTGGTTCCAGGAAAGCTTATGCTACTGATGCTATTGGCTTGCAGACCCTTGTTGAATGCATGTTGTTGCTAGCCTTTTGTTCTCTTTCTCTGGGATTGACTGTCGTCAACATTTGTTGTAGGCAGAACGCTGAACTGGCTAAATTGCGGCAGGAGTGTGCCAAACTCACCAAGGAGCTGAGCGAAAAGTCGGAGGCCCTCCAGCAAGATGAGCAGCAGAGGAAGGTTCTGGAGGGAAAAGTCAGCAAGTATGAGCAGCAGCTTACTGAGCTTCAGGTGAGCGAGAGCACGTTGTCCAATAGTTCTGTTTGTATGCTATACCATCTGTACCCCTCAGTGAACAGCTTGTGACTTTTCCTCACCATCTTTCTCGCTCCTTCTGATGACTTTTTTTTCCTGTGTTTCCAACCCAGCTGTCAATGGCTCAGTTATTGTGCTTTAGAGTTAGAAGATTGAGTTCCATTCCAGGACTGAGCGAGTGTATCACTACTGGGAGGTGCTGCCTTTCAGATGGGACTTTAAAGTGAGGCACCATCTGCCCTCATGGGAAAATGAAAGATCCTAAGACTTTATTTGAAGAAGAGCTGAGGAGTTATATGAATGTACAAATTAGGAGCAGGAGTAGGCCGTTTGGCCCAGAGCCTGCTCTGTCATTTTTTTTAAGATGATGGCTGACTTGACACTCATTTTAATTCTACATGCCTGCTGTACCCTGGTAACCTTTGACCTGCCTCCTCTTAACAAGAATCTGTCTACCTCTGCCTTAAAAATAATCAAAGTTTCTGAAGAAGAGTTCCAAAGAATCACGACCCTTTGAGAGAAAACATCCTCATCTGTCTTAAATAGTTGATGCCTCACTTCTTAAACAGTGGCCACGGTTCTAGATTTTCCTACAAGAGGAAATATCCTTTCCACATCCACCGTGTCAAACCCTTCAGGATCTTATATGTGGTCCGCAATGTGTATATTCTTAAAAAAATTCCTCTTAACCAAATGATTGGCTGATTATCATATTGCTGCTTTGGGTGCAACAGAGATTCCTCTCCCAAGTACTTCACTGACTACAAAACCCCTTTGGATGTGCTGTGGCCATGAAAATAACAAATGCAGTTGTGTTAACCGCCCCACCTCCATTTTGTTTTATTAACTTCCCAGGTCAACAAGATCACTTTTAGTATTTTAACCTCCACAACCACCTTGACATAGGCCAGGGAATTAAAGCTGTGACCAGCCGACTGGAGCTCAGATCACTATCTGAGCTACATCGGGCCATGCTTTGTAACTTTGAAAGGAATATTGCAGAACGTTGTTGCGGATGTTGAAACTGGTAACTCACTGTACATCTGTTGAGGACTGCGTGAAATGGAGAGGGGGATGAATATAAACTGAGGGAGGGCGTGAGAGAGAAAAAAAGAGAGAGAGGAGCACTGAAACTAGTGAGAGAGAAAAACACTCAGGTTAATGAAAAAATGAGAAATACAAACTGAGAGAGAGAGATAGAGAAATACAAACCTGGAATGATAAAAGAGGGGGAAACAAACTAGGGGTGGAATCTTCTGCTCTTAGAGGCATTAGGCCTGGAGGTAATTAGGTGGGATGGTGGTATCCCAGAACCTAGCTTCCTGCTTCCACATGAATTACATTCAGGGCAGAAAGGCCAAGGTTCCACTTTCCTACCCTGCTATTAATTGAGACCCTTAAGTGATCAGTTGATGATCAATTTGGTGCCTATTTGTGCCTGGGCCGCAATTACTTAAACTGGAGGCAGGAGTTTGTTCATCCGACTGGTAAACCAGTGCGGGCAGGCTGTGAGTCCGGAGTGTCCCTTGATCTGCAAGATCAAGGGAATGGACATAGTGCAGGAGGGTTGGCTGTTGAAACTGTCCTCCTGTACCACCCACTTTTCCCCATGAGCCCCAACCCCAGAAAACTCCCCTCCCCTTTGTGTGGCTGCCAGCTCTTGCTGGGCGGGATTTCTGTCTCTATCTCACTGCTGCCCTTATACTGGCTGGCTGGAGGAAGCTACGGTAGGCTTTGATCAGAAGAGACAGGGCAGGGGTCTCACCAGCCTTTCAGCAAGCATGTAAGATATCCAATGAAAACGGATGGTGCCTTCCTAGGTTGAGATAGAGAGCACAACACAAACGTCGGGAGTGAGTAAAACACAAACTGAGGGAGATGGACATAAAAGCGGGAGATGAGGGTGAGAACACAAGAGAAAAATTAACCGGGGAGGATGAAAGAAAGAGAAATAGAGGAAGGAAAGAGAGGGAGAAACACAAACAAGATAGAGAAAATCACACTGGGTTAAGTAGAGAAGTGTAAGCTGACACAAGGGGGGAGTTCATCTCTGTCATGCTTTGGTGCTATTATGAGGCTCAGTGGCTTTTCCTGAGGACTGAACCATATTGGGCTCCAGTGATGGGACGTGGGAATCTTGAAGCTGAAGTAACTGTAGTTTTGGAATCACTCACTAGTTTTATACTTTATTGTATCTGAAAGTTATGTGATTAAGTGTCATGAACTGCCATATGATTAAACTGTCACATGACCATATCTCCAAGCGCATGTCACATCAAAATTGGCACAGGCTAGTGGAAACCTTTTCCCCTGAAATGTTGGAAAAACTGGGGTCAGCTGAACATTTCAAAACTGAAATTCCCAGATTTTTGTTGGATAAGAGGATGGGATATTAAGGAACATGGAGCCAAGGTGCATGCATGGGGCTCAGGTACAAATTAGCTATGGTATGATTGAGTAGTGGAACAGGATGAATGGTTTCCTGTTCTTTGGTCTTGCCTGCCTTCATCACTAGAGTATTGCTGCACCTCATGATTTGCTGAAATTATTGCCCTCAATATAGCTTTACACTGTCTGATTTACAGTCGAATCAGCAAGAAACAGAGAGGACGTTACAGAAACGACTTGATGATGTTAGTGAGGAGCTTCGAAAGTCCCAGAGTAACTATTCCAGTCTGCTGACAGATGCTGAGAAGATGAGAGGGGAGAAGCGCACTACACTCAGTACCTTAACCGGTGAGTCTGTAGGTCAGGTGAGTGTGAGGGTTAAACCTAGGATTAATATCTGTGTGTAAGTTAAGGCATTGTTCAATGTCCCCTCATCCCACCCACCATTCCATTAGCTGGGAAATTCCTAGCAGTTTTCCAAAGTGTGCAGTTCTGGGGAATGTCAAGCTCCAGAGTCTCTCAGTTTAAATCCATAATTCAATGGTGTCAAGAGGTTGAGATGTGTATGTAAGTTAGCTCGCTCAGCTTGAAGGTCTGTTTTCAGATGTTACGTCACCGCACTAGGTAATATCATCAGTGAGACTCTCCGGTGAAGTGCTGGTGGTATGTCCTCCCTCTCTATTTATGGGTCTTGGTTTCTCAGGGTGGGTGATATCATTTATATTTAGATTAGATTACTTTACAGTGTGGAAACAGGCCCTTCGGCCCAACAAGTCCACACCGCCCCGCCAAAGCGCAAACCACCCATACCCCTACATTTACCCCTTACCTAACACTACGGGCAATTTAGCATGGCCAATTCACCTGACCTGCACATCTTTGGACTGTGGGAGGAAACCGGAGCACCCGGAGGAAACCCACGCAGACACAGGGAGAATGTGCAAACTCCACAGTCAGTCCCCTGAGGCGGGAATTGAACCCGGGTCTCTGGCGCTGTGAGGCAGCAGTGCTAACCACTGGTTTCTGTTTTTTTTTTCAAGGGAAGGTAAATAGGATCTAAATTGATGTGTTTATTGATGGAGTTCTGGTTAGAATCCTCATGCGTTTCTTTGTTTCACCTGTCCTAGGATGTGCGTGTTGTCCTTCTTTGTATGTATAGAAACGAGTGATAGTGGGTCATGTCTTTTGGTGGCCAGTTGGTGTTCATGTATCCTGGTGGAAAGTTAGAGATATTCCAGGAAAATTTAAAATTTGTTTATGGACTGAACTTCTCTTTGCCCTCTGTGCATCAGTCAGAAACTATCTAACATATGCCACAAAGGATTGAAGGGCTTTTGCTCCTGTTGCTCGGATGCTGCCTGACCTGCTGTGCTTTTCCAGCACCACTCTACTCTAGACTCTGATTTCCAGCATCTGTAGTCCTCGCTTTTGCCACAGGATTCTCTGCCCAGTGCTAGCAGTATATTCTTCAGTCAAGCCCGCGACCTTCCTTTGGCCTTCAGTGGATGTTAGATAATTTGTGCACTTTTGTGTCTTTGAGTTACATGTTGGGCTATGGCCTCCAGCCGCATGAGGTACGTTAACAGCACACTTTGTCCTATTCCTCTTGGTCGTAGATCTTCAGGCTAAAATGTTGTCGACAGAGGCTGACCTAAAGAGCAAAGTGGAGGAGCTGGAGAAGCTGCACAGTCAGCTGATGGAGGCTGGATCAGAGAAAGAACGCCTGGAGGAAAGAATCAAGTCGATTGAAACTCTGCTCGAGGCTGGTCAGAACAAAGAAACAGAGAAAGGACTTCCAGCTCAGGTTAGACATCCCGTCAAGGGTAGACCTTCAGTGGGAGCTAATTATTTTGAAAATAAAGGAAAGTACAATGCATTTCTTAAAATTAAGACACAGCAAAGTGCTTTACAGTAATTACCACATTTTCTACAACAGTGACTACATTTCAAAAGTACTTAGTTGGCTGTAAAAAGCTTTGACATTTCCAATGGTCATGAAAAACACTTTAAAAATGTGACTCCTCCTTTATTTCTGCAATGAAGTGCTTATTATTTTGCAGTGTTGCCACTAAGACACTATAGAAAATGTGGCAACCAGTTTCCACACAGCAAGTTGCCATAAGTATCATTGAGATAATGTTTTGGTGATGGTAAGTAAGGGAAAATGTTGGACACTATGAAGACATTCCCTTAATCTTTATTGCATAATGTCAAGGGATCCTTTCCATGCATCTGAGATGCTGCAGGGCCATTGTTTAAAGTCCTATTTGAAAATGGCACCTCTATGGTACAAAGTGCACAAGGAATGTTCACTTTAGCCCTCGATTTTTAGACTTAGAATCCAAAGTGCTACCCATTGAATCACAGCAGATACTTGTAAATTGTAAGAGAGTGGAAACTGAAGACTGGGAGCTTATAGGAAAGAAAATTATAAAAGCACACCACAGTACAACAAGTTTTGATTTTAACGGTGTGAGGAAGGAGATAAATTCCTTTTAGGACATGAGATGAGCTGAAAGGAAAGTTAAGAGTAATAGTAGTATTTTTTAAAGACATGTTGCAATAAGAGAGGTTGAGGTGTATATTATACTAAAGGGAGCATACATAATTAGCTTTTGTCTGCTGCATTTGTTATATTTCAGTAGAATCACATGGTACATGAGAGAGCCATCAGCCCACTTGTTCCTGTGTCAGCTCTTTGAAATAACTAATTGTATTAGTTCCTTGCCCATTGTTGAGTCCATAGTTCTGCAAATATTATCTCTTCAAATTAATATTCTGGATTAGTGGTGCTGGAAGAGCACAGCAGTTCAGGCAGCATCCAAGGAGCTTCGAAATCGACGTTTCGGGCAAAAGCCCTTCATCAGGAATAAAGGCAGTGAGCCTGAAGCGTGGAAAGATAAGCTAGAGGAGGGTGGGGGTGGGGAGAAAGTAGCATAGAGTACAATGGGTGAGTGGGGGAGGAGATGATGGTGATAGGTCAGGGAGGAGAGGGTGGAGTGGATAGGTGGAAAAGGAGATAGGCAGGTAGGACAAGTCCGGACAAGTCATGGGGATAGTGCTGAGCTGGAAGTTTGGAACTAGGATGAGGTGGGGGAAGGGGAAATGAGGAAACTGTTAAAGTCCACATTGATGCCCTGGGGTTGAAGTGTTCCGAGGTGGAAGATGAGGCGTTCTTCCTCCAGGCGTCTGGTGGTGAGGGAGCAGCGGTGAAGGAGGCCCAGGACCTCCATGTCCTCGGCAGAGTGGGAGGGGGAGTTGAAATGTTGGGCCACAGGGCGGTGTGGTTGACTGGTGTGGGTGTCCCGGCGATGTTCCCTAAAGCGCTCTGCTAGGAGGCGCCCAGTCTCCCCAATGTAGAGGAGACCGCATCGGGAGCAACGGATACAATAAATGATATTGGTGGATGTGCAAGTAAAACCTTGATGGATGTGGAAGGCTCCTTTAGGGCCTTGGATGGAGGTGAGGGAGGAGGTGTGGGCGCAGGTTTTCAGTTCCTGCGGTGGCAGGGGAAAGTGCCAGGATGAGAGAGTGGGTTGTAGGGGGGCATGGACCTGACCAGGTGGTCACGGAGGGAACGGTCTTTGCGGAAGGCGGAAAGGGGTGGGGAGGGAAATATATCCCTGCTGGTGGGGCCAGTTTGGAAGTGGCGGAAATGTCGGCGGATGATTTGGTTTATGCGAAGGTTGGTAGGGTGGAAGGTGAGCACCAGGGGCGTTCTGTCCTTGTTACGATTGGAGGGGTGGGGTCTGAGGGCGGAGGTGCGGGATGTGGACGAGATGCATTGGAGGGCATCTTTAACCACGTGGGAAGGGAAATTGCGGTCTCTAAAGAAGGAGGCCATCTGGTGTGTTCTATGGTGGAACTGGTTCTCCTGGGAGAGATACAGCGGAGGTGGAGGAATTGGAAATACGGGATGGCATTTTTGCAAGAGGTAGGGTGGGAAGAGGTGTAATCCAGGTAGCTGTGGGAGTCGGTGGGTTTGTAAAAAATGTCAGTGTCAAGTCGGTCGTCATTAATGGAGATGGAGAGGTCCAGTTACCTCTTCAAATTAATAGACTTGCAAATGCTTGTTATCACTGGCAAATTATCAGATTTAGATTTAATATAATTAGTTCCTTTTTCCCTACTAGACCCCTGAGCTGATTTTCTAATGCTATGATATTTAACAACTTTTGATGAAAAATGATCTGAGTTGCAGCTTGTAGCTACACAAAACAGCCTACATGATGGCACTAATGATTATAGTTCAACTAGGTACAAGTTAATTAGGCATTAAGTACAAAAGATGGATTTTTACTCCAATCCTTTGATGTGTAGGCCACCCTGTGTTCAAATTGTTTAGTTTCTTTGTCCTTTACTCTAATTCCACCCCTCCCCCTTCGGATAGATCATTATTAGAACATAAAGTCCAAGTAGTACCTTATTGGTATGATTCTCAGCCAATCAGTGGCACTGTAGCCCATTTAATGTTCATACAGTATTTCCATTTTGTTACTCCCTGACAATCTCCAGCACTTTTCCAGCACAGACAACTTAAAAGAAGCTTTGGTAAGACAGGTTTACAATTACACTGTTGATGTACAATGTATTTCACATTAACATAAACTTCTGTTATTGGAATATGTAATGCTGAGATCAGTTGAGTGCTTGCTTCAGTGTAGAGCCAGTGGTGTTTTCCTTGTAACAATGGAATTAAAAAATGAACTGTGCTGCCTTGATGAGAGAAAAGGAATGCCGTTTTGGTGGTTCTGTGTACTGTTGCTGCCCTATTAGATAGAATGGCCAATACATCAATTCTGATATGTAGGATTAAGGACTTTGTGGGTAAAGAGAAGTGGATTCAGAGATCACTATAACATGCAACCCAGAATGAGCTTCGCTCCGTCCACATGCAGTTGCAGAACAACTCGAAATCCTCTTTAATTAGGAGGAGGCCTTTCCCTTAGAGTTGCCAATCTGGTTGAATATGTTCTAGAGGTTTCCTTATGTGACGTCCTACCTCTAATCGCCACACCCTGATACTCCCATCGTTGGTCACCCAGCATATGCAGTAGCTGATTTTGTCGTGTCTTTAACCCACCCAGCGTGGTTTCTTAAATGAATTAAAACATGTTCTGTGGGAAGTTGGCTATTGTCACACCTATTGACCCAGGGTAGGCCAGCATCAGTGAAGAAGAGTCATACCAGACCCGAAACGTTAACTCTGTTTCTGTCTCCACCGATGCTGCCAAACCTGTTGGGTTTTCCCAGTACCTTCTGTTTCTATTTTATAATCTCATGTCAACAATGCAAAGAGAAGGGATGAAGTAGAAGTTAGGGGAATGGTGAGGGTTATATTAAAATACCAAGAACTGCTACTTGCTGCAGCAGCAATTTAATCCAAAATTTTGTACTGAAAGATCACTTCAGTGTAGCATCAATTCACACATTAATATTTGGGGCATCTGCTGGTTGAAATGGAGGTTTGTGAAAGGATGTGTTCTGCAAAAGGTATTATGCCTAAGTTTGTTTTAATTTATTCTTACATTTCAGACCACCCAACAGGAAGAACTGGAACAGTTGGGGAACAGGTAAGGTACAGTTCTGAAGCATGTAATTGGGTGAGAGTGTGTGTAGCCGTGCGTGTACGGTATGCTTTCCTTTATTGGTCAGAGTATTGAGTACAAGAGTTGGGAGGTCATGTCGCGGCTGTACAGGACATTGGTTAGGCCACTGTTGAAATATTGCGTGCAATTCTGGTCTCCTTCCTATCGGAAAGATGTTGTGAAATTTGAAAGGATTCATAAAAGATTTACAAGAATGTTGCCAGGAATGGAGGATCTGAGCTACGGGGAGAGGCTGAACAGGCTGGGGCTGTTTTCCTTGGAGTGTCGGAGGCTGAGGGGTGACCTTATAGAGGTTTACAAAATTATGAGGGGCATGAATAGGATAAATAGACAAAGTCTTTTCCCTGGGGTCGGGGAGTCCAGAACTAGAGGGCAAAGGTTTAGGGTGAGAGGGGAAAGATATAAAAGAGACCTAAGGGGCAACTTTTTCACGCAGAGGGTGGTTACGTGTATGGAATGAGCTGCCAGAGGATGTGGTGGAGGCTGGTACAGTTGCAACATTTAAGAGGCATTTGGATGGGTATATGAATAGGAAGGGTTTGGAGGGATATGGGCCAGGTGATGGCAGGTGGGACTAGATTGGGTTGGGATATCTGGTCGGCATGGACGGGTTGGACCGAAGGGTCTGTTTCCACGCTGTACATCTCTATGACTCTATGACTCTATCTGTGAGTGTGTGCATGCATACCTGAGAGAGTGCACATAAGAGTGTGTGGATGGTACACTGTGGGGCGTATTGGTGAGGGTATAGTGAGTGTCCATTGGAAATAAGCATGGCAGGGAGATCCATAAAGAATATAAGACTGAGTTAAGGCCAGCAATGCTATTTTCAAGCTCAGCAGTCTAGTGAACCTCCTCTCTCATACTCACACAACTGAACACACATCCAGCAGCAGGGGAAGGAATCTTCTATTTAAAGAGATTGTCAAGCATTTATAGACTTCCTATCAGTTGGCAACTACTTCTTTTGCTATGATTTGTGTTATAAGGGCATCATAAGCATCTGCTCCTTTTTTACTGTTGTTTTAAGTTGAAAAAGCCTTCCGGTTGTGGAGTGATGTGGGCTGAAAGACTTTTTGCTGACTTCAAGGATTCTGCACAAACCAATCAATCTTAGTCATTACTCCCCTGTTAGGCACTTCCCATGGAACACTTGGGGAAGACGAGATGCCATGTGGAGCAGGGCAAATTGTGAGAATTTAAGCAAAAGACATCAGCGCTTTTGGAAGCATATGTGTCAACTTAACTTCAACTCAAAAAGGGCAAGGACTGCATTCCCTGTGGCTGTGAAGATCCTGTGATGATGAACATTTTAAAATCAGGCTCTTTTGAGGCTGGAGCTAATACATTTGAAACATCTCGCAGCTTATCACTGCTGAATAAGAGAGGCTAATGTGGCTCGCGGTTCGAAGGAAATTTCAATTGCTCTCACAGGGACAAGCAATTGTCAGCAACCATGTTGCTTTTTGGGAAGGCAACCGACCCAGTGTTTCAAGATACCACTGGCTGCCCCTCCCTCACCAAAATGTTTTTCAAATGCCATATTCAAATCTGCCCTTAAACAGTGCCAGAGAGAATTGCACCCTGACTCTCCAACCGCCTTGTGACTTTAGATAGATCAGTGGCCAAAGTCCTGGCAGCAGTTACCATTCCTCCGTCCAATGCAGTCTGTTGCACCAGCTGCATTTGAGCCAACAAGGCAAATTAAAGGATGGCTATGTGACATCCAGAGTCATTTGCTCACCAGCCACATGGCTGATGACTCAAGGGTGCAACCCATATTTCTATATGGTACATTTATTAAGTGGAGGCCATGCTGCTAAACAAAGCATGATGGAAGGTAGTCATAGAGATGTACAGCACGGAAACAGGCCCTTCGGTCCAACTTGTCCATGCTGACCAGATATCCCAACCCAATCTAGTCCCACCTACCAGCACCTGGCCCATATCCCTCCAAACCCTTCCTATTCATATACCCATACAGATGCCTTTTAAATGTTGCAATTATACCAGCCTCCACCACATCCTCTGGTGGCTCATTCCATACACATACCACCCTCTGTGTGAAAAAGTTGCCCCTTAGGTCCCTTTTTATATCTTTCCTCTCTCACCCTAAACCTATGCCCTGTGGTTCTGGTCTCCCACACCCCAGGGGAAAGACTTTATTTATACTATCCATGCCCCTCATGATTTTATAAACCTCTATAAGGTCATCCCTTAGCCTCTGACGTTCCAAGGGAAACAGCCCCAGCCTGTTCAGCCTCTCCCTATAGCTCAATACCTCCAACCCTGGCAACATCCTTGTAAATCTTTTCTGAACCCTTTCAAGTTTCACAACATCCTTCTAACAGAAAGGAGACCAGAATCCTGAATGACCACAATTGTTAGTCAGTGTGAGTTAGCCTGTGGTGATTTAAGCAGTGCCTATGATGATTCTACATTCACCCATCTTGATCATTGGACAATTTGGACACTGAGGCCTTGTCCCTAGGGCATGATTTCTAATCTTGAGCTCCACATCTGTCTGCTTCCACTGCCTTTTCAATGTGTGTCCAGAGTGACTCTGGGGAAACTGGATCTCTCAATCTCTGTTCTATGTCCCCCATGAGACTTCAGTCCAATATCTGTAAATCTCGGCTCAAACACTTTTCCATGTTGTGTCAATCATTATGGTTTCACAAGTCACATTCACTTACTGCACAATGCCAGCACCTATTCCAGCTACTACTTTAAGTGCACCTTTTCTTTAAGTGACAGGTTCGTTCATGGGATATGGGTGTTGCTGGTTGGGCCAGCACTTGTTGTCCCTGACATGGCGATTATGAGCTGTATTCTTGAACCCTGCAATACCTGCGTGGTAGGTAGACCCACAATGCATTCAGGGAGAGAATTTCAGGATTAACACTGAACAAACAGCGATATATTTCAAAGTCAGGATAGTGAGTGGGTTGGAGGGGAACCTGCAATTTGTTGTCTGAGAGTGCAAGGAAAAGATAAACACATAACCTCAACACCAAGGAGAGGGAAGCACTGAAATCACTAAGAAACGATAAGAACATAATCATACTACCAGCAGACAAAGGCAGAATGACGGTCATCCTGGACAAAGCAGACGACATCCAAAAAACGCAACAACAACTTGCAGATACCAACACCGACCAAAAGAGGGAGTTTGACCCCACCCCACAGCTCACCAATAGGATAAACAACACACTGAGGAACCTACAAAAAAACGGACAGATAACCAGGTCGGACCTACAACGAATGAAACCTGAAAGCAACACCACGCCCAGATTCTATGGACTACCTAAAGTGCACAAACCAGACATCCCACTCAGACCCATAGTATCACTACCAGGGACACCATCACACAAACTGGCTAAAGAATTACAGCAGAAACTGAAACACCTGATCAGCGGATCCAGACACTTTATACAATCAACACAGGAATTCTTGGACATCATCAGAAATATACACATAGACAAGGAAGAAACCATGGTCTCATTCGATATAACGGCACTGTTCACCTCTATCGACAAAACCCTAGCCAGAGAAACAATAGCCAACCTGCTGGACATACAGAACAGACAACAGGACGTTAAACCTATCAACAAAGACGGCATACTCAAACTACTGGACCTATGCCTCACAACACACTTCACATTCAACAACCAAATATATGAACAAATCAACGGCACACCCATGGGCTCACCCATCTCTGGACTCATAGCAGAAGCAGTAATGCAAAGATTAGAACAAACAGTCTTACTGCAAATTCAACCCAAACTCAAGGTCAGATATGTGGATGACACCTTTGTAATCATTAAAAACACAGAAATAGAGAACACACACCGGATCATCAATGCCACACTCACAGGAATCCGATTCACTAGAGAGGAAGAAAAGGACAACCAACTCCCATTCCTAGACGTGAGGGTACAGAGAACACCGAACGGAGAATTCACCACAAAGGTATACAGACCAAGTCCTGAACTACGAAAGCAACCACCCCAATACACACAAAAGAAGTTGCATCAAGACACTATTCAAAAGGGCCACAACACACTGCAGTACACCAGAACTGCAAAAAGAGGAAGAAGAACACCTATACAATGTATTCGCCAAAAACGGATACCCGCGCAATTTCATCAACAGATGCCTAAGGGAAAGACAACCGAACGAGGACGTGCCGCAACCCAAAGGACTAGCCACACTACCATACATGAAGAGCATTTCCGAACTGACAGCCAGACTACTGTGACCACTAGGACTCATAACAGCACACAAACCAACAGCCACTCTCAGACAACAACTCACCAGGACAAAGGACCCGATACCCAGCATGAGCAAAACCAATGTAGTGTACAAAATCCCATGCAAGGACTGCACAAAACACTACATAGGACAAACAGGAAGACAGCTAACGGTCCGCATCCATGAACACCAACTAGCCACGAAACGACATGACCAGCTATCCTTAGTAGCCACACACGCAGATGACAAGCAACATGAGTTCAACTGGGACAACACTACTATTATAGGACAAGCCAAACAGAGAACAGCCAGGGAATTCCTAGAGGCATGGCACTCATCCACAGATTCAATCAATAAGCACATCGACCTGGACCCAATATACCGACCACTGCAACGGACAGCTGGAACTGACAACCGGAAGTGGCAGATTCAAACCACTATAAATGCCGGAGGAAAGATCACAGAAGCGCTTCACAGGAGGCTCCCAAGCACTGAGGATGTCACCTAGACAGGGGACGAAACGTCTGCAACACAAATTCCCAGCTCGGCGAACAGAACCACAACAACGAGCAGCCGAGCTACAAATCTTCTCACAAACTTTGAACAGCTTAATCACACATTGTAATCCCCACACTTGTTTCCATTCTGTGATTTAGTAGCCCGTGTGCGTGTGAGAGACTACAAGCACCTGGAGATAATGAGGATTGCAGATGCTGGAGAAGTCAGAATCGATAAAGTGTGGCGCTGGAAAAAGCACAGTAGGAAGTAAATAGCGGGAGGGAGGTGGGGCTAGGCCAAAGGTAGTGGGATGGCGATAGGTGGGCGAAGGACCACCATCTTGACCTGGTTTAACTGTCCATCTTCCTTCCCTCCTATCTGCTCCAACCTCCCCATTGACTAATCACAATCACCTCCTACCTTCACCCACCTATCCTTAGCCTCAGCTCCATCGCCCCCCATTTATTTCCCAGTCCCCTTCCTCCTCCCCAGTCCTGAGGAAGGGTTATGCCCGAAATGTCGACTCTCTTGCTCCTCGGATGCTGCCTGACCTGCTGTGCTTTCCCAACGCCACACTTATCAACTACAAGCATGTGTGTGTGTGTTGTGTGTGTGTGTGTGCGCGCGCGCGCGTGTGTGTAGTTAGCTGATTCTGTGGTTACCAGTCTCTTTATGCTCACTGTTTTGTTTTTAGGCTAAAGGATAAAGATATTCAGATTACCACTTTGGAACAGGAGGTACTGCAGCTCAAAGAAACAATTGAACAGCAAAAAAACAAAAACAATGTGAGTGTTTTATTACTTATGTTTTAATCCTGGTTTTCAGAAAGAGTTTTCATGCCCAATGTACTATTGTATAAAGAGCTCCATGTTTCAGGTCAGAGTTCACATTCCCCATACAGGAGGGCTCCACTTGGACTTGAATCCTGGCAATGGCAAAAGGCAGAAGTTTAATTTCAGTGATGCAGAACTTTGTCTGACAGAACAAGTATCAGGAATTCTGGCACAGAGGTCATGAAGGCCTGAGGAGAGGACTTGCAGATGTATGTATGCAGAGGTCTGATATGAATTTCCACTGAGAACTCCACATCCACCATGCATCATTTGCATATCTTCTTGGACCTGTTATTTGATAATAGTTTACTTCATCAGTTGAGACTGGATATCACTACATCAGCCAAAGTGTTTGAGGTAAAATGGGACATATGACAGGACTTGCGGCAAACAGTGCATTATTTAAACAGAATCACTGCAAACAGAATTCCTCAATTATATTGCAGCAGACTCCCAATAAATGCTGCAAAATACAGTCAGTGAATCATGATGTGTCTGGACAGAGTAGATAGGGGGAAACTGCTCCATTAGTGGAAGGATTGGGAATTAGAGACCACCAATTTAATGTAACTGACAAAAGAAACAATGGAGGAATGAGGAAAGCCTTTATTGAACAGCGAGTGGTTGATGTCTGGAGTGCACCATCTGAGAGTGTGGCGAAAGCAGTTTCAATCATCTAAGAGGGAATTGGATTATTATCCATGAAGGAAGAATGTGTTGGGTTGCGAGGAGATGATGGCCGAGCAGCAGTAGGCAAATTGTTCATTTGGGGAGCAGGCATAGACAAAATGGGCTGAATGGTCACCTGTGTTGTAACAATTCTGTGAATGTGAAAGGATATATAGCTAAGGAAGTAATGTGGAGTTGAGATGTATATTAAATTTGGTTTAAATAAACGATGAAACAGTGCTGACTGAACTACTGTTCCCATCATGTTACACTACCCAGCTGCTGAGATTAGTGTGAAGTGATTCCATTCATCTCTGCCTTCTCTCTGGCTGAATTGCCATTCATGTGTGGGTTTTGACACCACTGAGTTTTGCCATGATGCCTGAGTTGTCAGATTCTGATTTAGAGTAGATTCGCCACTCAGTATGTCTGAGCTTGTTGATTAGAAATTATCTGTAACTATGGAACACTTTGTGGTTGTGGAACATTAATTAGAATAGTACAGCACAGAAGGAAGCTATCGGACCTCAAGCCTGTGCTGTCTCTTTGGAAGAGCTGCCTCGTTGGTCTCACTTCTAACTCTTTTTGTATCCCTGCAGCTTTTTTCTCCTTCAAGTAGTTAGCCAACTCCCTTTTGAGGGAGTTGTGAATTAATTTCCACTAGACTTTCCAGCAGAGTGGTCAAAATCCTAACAAATGCAACTTTCTCATGTTGCCCTGGTTCTTTTGACATCTCCTTAAATCTGTAACTTCTGATTTATCAACCTGTCAACCATTAGAAACAGTTTTGCTTTATTTAAACCCTTCAGGATTTTATGCACTTTATTAAGATTTCCTCTCTTCCCTCTTTGCTCTCACGAGAAAATAATAACTTCTCCAGTCTACCCATAAAACCAGATAATTTCTGGTAGATGTCTTCTGTACCCTTTCAAAATGCAAGGATCTTATGTGTGAAGATTTCCCTAATTTCACCACTGAGCGGCTGGGCTTTAATTCACCCTCTCCTCCTACTCTCCCCAATCTGCTTCTGAGAATCTACCATACCTGTTCTTTTTAATCGTTTAGCTCAACTTATTTTTTTAATTGAACTGTTAAATTTTAATGTTATTAATACAGTTGAGAGTATTATTACTCATGGTAATTCCAGAATGGCAGTGTGTGAGAGCTGACTGCTATAAGTTTAGCCATATGATACAGGTATAGTGAAGTAGAATTAGTCTGTTTGCATCAACAGTTCAAGTTACAATTAAAAATGATTGTTTTACTTTTTTTTTTAAGAAACCAAGCAGACATTAGTATCACGGAACTCTGAGCAGGATCGTGATACTTTCCCCGCAAAAGAGAAACTAAAATTGGAATCAAAAAAACAAAATGCTGCATTTTGCTTTAGACTTAAACCTGATAGAAGTCTTAATGAATCGTTTTATGAAAAGATTTGAGAAAATGAATGTGGAGAAACTGCTTCTATTGTTCAAGTTCAGAACAAAGGACCGTAAATATAAGAAAGACACTGACAATGCAATTGTGTAGTGAGAATGCAAAACCTGCCCCCCCATAGTGGTGGAAGCAGTTACTGCAAACTGATGTATTTAGTAGGAAACTTTATGCATATCATAGGGAGTTGGGAGTGGAAAGGTGTAGGAACAGAGTGAGAAGAGGTAATTAGAGTGAGAGAAGGCTGTGCTGTAAATTCTGTATAATTTTATATGACTTCAGCCAAAGGTATACATGCCCATTATGTATTTGTTGAGCAATGCTTAGTGGTAGTATATCAGTGCTATTTTGAGATCTGGTCCCATATTTTTATCTTTTTGACAGGAATTGATCTTTTCCTGAGATTGCCACCAGCCTCCTGCCTGGTTGAGTCTCTAATTTTGTAGTGGCATGGGAGTAGATGCACTGGAGTCAGGTTCCCCAACTCTGAAAGCAAGAAGTGGATGGATACTGAAGCAGATAGATTAAAAGACACCTGCGTTCACTGAGGCATCAATCCATTATTGTACGTGTGTTAGACACCCTAGCCCTCCCACTCTGCCATGTTCCTCCATATCTCCTCTGCACCCTGTGCCATAGCTCCAGAGATTGAACAGATGGCGAGGCTGTCAATCAATGTAAAGATCAAAACATTGGGTCCAATTGACAGGCAAATATATGAAGTTCAATACTGTTGAATGCAGAAGAGCACTTTACCCACTGGAGAAAGTAATGTACCTGAAGATTTTTCCACTTGCACAATGTTGGTTAATTTATTGGTTTCTTTTCTAAATATCTATCATTCATCACTGTATTTATAGATGCATTTAACTTATTACACAATGTTTAATTATAACACAGAAGAACCTCGGTTATCCAGCATTCAATTATCCAAATATTGGATTATGCGGCATGATCGCAAGGTCCTGATGCTCGATTGACTGTTATCCAGCATTCAATTATCCGGAATTTGATTTACCGAATGAAATACTCCCCGCTCATCTCCTTTTGGATAATTGAGGTTCCTCTATAATATGAAGTTGGGAAGAACTTTAAAATTTACCTGTCATAAAGTTCTGACTCCCAGCAAGGGATCTATTATGGTTTGCAACTCTTCTGAGCTGTGGCAAGCCGAACTCCATGAAAATAGTAGTGAGTCTAAAATGCCAACCCTGCAATGGGTTAGCTAAGTGTGAGATGGTTTTGTGTGAGCTCAGTACTTGAACATTCATTCTGGCCTTTTAAAAATCCCACACGGTGGAAATGGAAGCAGGAATCACAGCACTGTCTCCCGATTGTCATTTTTAAATGTTGCTTGCCTCCATTTCGACATGAATGGAGGAATTAAACCCCCTGGTGAGGGAAGGTGAATCCTGGTTTATGAACACAACAGGCTGGACAGAAACATGCATTTGCCTCATTTTCCCGTCATCCCAGCCACTATTTGTCCCAAGGCCCTTCATGACTCTGAAGGAATAGAGAGATTTTGGAGATTGAAACTGTGCAGGAGCCAGGAGGTGGATGGTCCTTGTTAGCTCTAGGAAACAAAGACATGAGAAACTTGCTATTAAATTGTGATTTAACAGAGAAGTTGAAATTGTTTTCATATTATTTCATATTGTTTCATGACCTGGTCCGTCCCTATCTCAGTAGCCTCCTATATACCACTAAAATGTTAGCACTATTACAATTCTGCCTTTTGCTCATCCTTGGTTTTTTTCTCATTGGCTCCACCACCCTGTTTTTTTAACAGATCCATCCATCTTTTACCTAATTATCTCACATCCTGATCATTTCCTTATGGATGCCATTGTCTCATATTTATGGCACTGAGGTGGTGCTTGTATTGTTGGTGCTTCCTGTGACATTAGTGGGATGGTCCAACATGGCGTCTGGGATCTTGGGACCCCTAGCTGGCCCAGATTGGTGGCAGCAGGTAGAATGCAGGCCACAGCAAGTTCAGACCTTGGGTCCAGGGTGGGGGAGGTGGGGAGGATGGTGGAAGCGTGACTGGCCTAAGGAGTGGTGATGGGAGGGGGTGATACTGACTGATAACTCCAATGCCAGCCCCAAATCGAGTGTCAACTTGTCCTTTTATTTACCCATAGAGTTCATCACCCTGGATTCAATTGTGACATAGTGAAAGTGAAATAGTGAAAAGAAATTAGGCATATAATGACATATAAACAAGGGCAGGAGGAGGCCATTCAGCCCATCGAGCCTGCTATGCTATTCAAAAAGATCATGGCTGGTCTGATTGTAACCATTCCTATCCACTCCTGATAACCTTTCACACCCCCAGTTTAACATGAGGCTATCTACCTCTGCCTTGAAAATATTCAAGGATTCTGCTTCCAACATATTCTCAAGAAGTGAGTTCCAAAGTCTCTCAATAATGGTGCCTTATCTCTGTCTTAAATGGGCAACCCTTAATTTTTAGACGCCCTAGTTCTATATACTCCCATACAAGGAAACATCCTCCCCCATCTACCCTGTCAAGACACCTCAGGATTTTGTAAGTTTCAGTCAAGTCACCTCTTACTCTTCTAAACTCCAGCAGCTATAAGTTGAGCCTATCAAACCTTTCCTCACAAGACAACTTACTCATCTTGTGTCTTAGTCTGGTAAACCTTCCCTAAATTGCTTCAAAGGCATTTAGGGAATGGAACTAATTGGATAGATTGTTTAGGGAGTTGGCACAAACGTGATGGGCCACATGGCCATTTTCTCAGATATCGGATTTTAAAACCAATTCGAATTGAGCATTGTTTCTTCCCCCAGCTGACATTCGATGTAAAGTTAAGGTCTGTGTGGTGTTATGATTATTGATCATCACTACACAGTTCAAGTGGAGATGATGTACTAACCCACATGCATCATTAGCTAAACTCCAGGCCCTGCCATGAACTCCAGTCTCCCTTGCCTTTGGCTATTTTACAGAAATCAGTTCAGTGGTAACACTCTTGCCTCTGGGTCAGGGGGTCTCACTTCAGAGACTTGAACCACACACACACACTGACACACCAGTGCAGAAGAGAAAGAGTGCTGCAGTGTTACAGGTATCATTTATCAGATGGAACACCAAACCAATGCTACTATTTGAAGAAAAATTGGGGCGTTGTCCCAGTGTCCTGGTCAATATTTATCCCTCAACCATGTAACTAAGGAAAACACTAATCTGGTCATTATCACATAATGTCTGTGGGACCTGGCTGTCTACAAATTGATTGCTGCAGTTCATACATTACAAGTGACCACATTTCTTAAAAAAAACAGGTTCCGCTGTAAAGCACTTGGGATATGCTGAGATAATGAATGGCATCAAATAAATGGGAGGTTTGTTTCTGCTTGGTATCTTGCGTGTGAAACTGTGCATGGCGTGTCATTAAAAAAACTGTTTCTAAATAGGACCTTCGAGCGAAAAACTGGAAGGCCATGGAGGCTTTGGCATCAGCCGAAAAAATGTGCGGGGAGAAATTCATTGCTGCTAAGCACATAAAGGTTGTACTCTCCGTGATATAATGGCATGTATTCAGTGCTTTTGCATTCTCTAAAGGAATTTTTTACAATCTGGGCTATGCTGCTTATCTGCTCAACAGTGGTATTTTCCCCTGTTGACTCAGTGGTAGATTGGGGTCAGGTAAGTAGCAATTGCTAGGGCAGAAGGTGCTGGAATGTTCAGTTGGAGCAGCAATCAAAGAGAGACCCAATTCTTGTCATCAACAACTCTTACCATGTACAATATTAAGAGAATTGATATATGTGGTTGGCAAATCACTCTTGATCTCACATAGGCTGCTTTCATTAGAAGGTACGATAAAGAATGCACCCCAGTAAGCATCTCTGATGTTCTGCTGATTCATGTGTGCATCAAAATAGTCTCATTTATCAAAATAATCATCTGGTTGATTGAATATGTTAGAGTCCATTTACTAAGGGCACTATCATGACCATGTGTGGAATGCTCTGCCCCAGAGGGCAGTGGAGGCCCAGTCTCTGGATTCATTTAAGAAAGAGTTGGATAGAGCTCTCAAAGATAGTGGAATCAAGGGTTATGGAGATAAGGCAGGAACAGGATACTGATTAAGGATGATCAGCCATGATCATGTTGAATGGCGGTGCAGGCTCGAAGGGCTGAATGGCCTACTCCTGCACCTATTGTCTATTGTCTATTCGTTGGATATTGACACTTCTGGCGAAAACAATGTCTTCACGTTCAACCCATACACCATCGCCTGCTGATAAAGGACAACTTCCAGATCGAAGTTGATACATACCCGAATGACACCTCTAGTTCTCTGTCACTATTTGAGATTTTAAATTAATTGCAGTATCAAGTCAATTTCTGATCTCTGCCCCCAGCTCAGTCTACCTTTTGCTGAAAACTTCATTTAGGTTCTTGTCAGCTCAAACTTTTGTGAGATGACCATCTTCCCATTCCACACCCTCCATAACCTTCATCTGGTTCAGAAAACCCATGATCTAACACTCACCACATCCTGTTAATCCAAATGTCTGATACTGCAACAAATTTTGCATCTTAAATCCTGAGTGGGCATATTTCTGTAGTGAGAGAACCAGAGTTAATGTTCAAGTCTGTGATCTTTCAGCAGAATTGAGAATAGTTAAATCCAGAATAATGAAGGCATAAATTGAAGTTTTTGAACAACGGATGAGCTAAAGCAGTTGTGAAGTTTGGCAGTGTTATGGAGATGGGATCGGCCATCATAGTGAGGCTGGAAGCTTATATTTGACTCAAATGTGATTTGATCTGAGAATGTTGCCAGGGAGAGGAATGGAGTTGGTAGCTGGGGAGCAAAGATTGAATGGGGTAGTGGAGGGTTAATGACAACAATGGCCTCACAATTGCCAATATTTAGTTGGAGGAATTTTCTACTTATCCGATGCTGGATGTTGGGTAATCTGGCAACGGTGGAGCAGTCAAGAGAGGAACATGGTGGTGTTGGTTGAAATGCAAAAACAAAACAACACCTGATTGTCATGGGCATGGATTCCCAAAACAAAGAGAGAGGCATCAGTGCAAATGTGGCTTCTAGAGACTGGCTTGGTTATCTTTGACATCGTCAATCCTGCATTTAGTGATGTTATGGGTGCTTTTAATCAAAAGTATTTTCAACAAATTAATGAAACAGAAGGAGAAATGGGTTCTTGATCATCATGAATCATTTAATGAAAACTCCTGTCTCATATCAAATTTCTTTTTGATGTTTTCTCCCTGATGAGATTGCTGTCATATCAGGGACAGATTGATTGGACTGCACGATTCATCACACATTCCTGGTCAGACTTATTCTCACCTATTAAATAAATCTATTTATGTATCTCTTTTTAGGAAGAGGCAGAGAACCAATTAAGATTGGTCCACACACAGACCAAAGAAATGCTTCAGGGGCTCTTCCCAGAGGTGTCAGTATCCTCACAACAGGTAAGAGATGATTATTTGTTGTCTAAATGATCTCAATTTTAGTGGGCCAGCAACTGTGTTTTTAATTGAAAAGATGGAATTCTAAATTGTACTGTCAGCAACAATACTGTACATTTCCCATCATGCTTGACACCAGATTGAAGATGCGAGGTCCAATCTGTGCTCAGTTGGCTGAACTGAGGGGAAAAGACTCTACAGGTCCTCCTTTTGATTGCTATCCAGTGACCCCTGCTGGAACATCCATGTATGTGCAGACTTCCAGTGAATCCAGCTCAGCCTCAGCTGTCAAACTGTCTGAACTCTGTTAAGACAAATGATCATGCAAGTGATGTCAGAGCTTTATAGATCAGGCTGAGCCATAGCCAGGCAGCAGTGCCTCAGTTGAAAGCCTTGTTGGGTCATATAGTAAAGGTGAAGTCACCATAGTCCTAGAGACAGTGAGGACCGCAGATGCTGGAGATCAGAGTCGAGAGCGTGGTGCTGGAAAAGCACAGCAGGTCAGGCAGCATCCGAGAAGCAGGAGACGGGCTTATACTCCTGATGAAGGGCTTATGCCTGAAATCTCGATTCTCCTCGGATGCTGCCTGACCTGCTGTGCGTTTCCAGCACCACAGTCCCAACATAGTCCGAGAGTCCCACAGTGCTGTTCCCTTATAAGAGATGATTGTGGTGCATTTAACCTGAGGGTCACCGCACCTCAGGGAAGTGGCGTGGTAGGACCTTCAGCTGGCCCAGGAATTGGGGGCACCATTGAACCCACACAATTGACATCAGTCACTGGCCAACTGAGCAACTGACCCCCATGCAGTGATACATCAGCAACGGCAGCGCCGTCAGGAGAGGTGGAACAAGTGAATGTTCAGTCCGCTTTTAGTCCTAGTTCTAAATAGCAGGAATGTAATTTTTAACTGAGGCCTTTTTTTTATGAAAGCAAATGCATTTAATCATTCAAACTTTGTAATTTTCATTTAAACCATGAATTTAAACACTAAATTAAAATTACCCTATGTTTGCAGTTTAGTGACACATATCAGCTAAATGAATGTAATGAATATGCAAAAAGAATGAAAATAAAACCTACATTTTACGTGAGATGTTGTGCTGGGAATGCCGAGCTTGAAGAGGTCGTGGAGGCAGATTTAATAGTAACTTTCAGGAGTGAATTGGATGAATAATTGGAAAGGAAACATTTACAAACCCAGTCGGAAAGAGTAAGTCAGGTGGAACTGATTGGATAGCCTTTTCAGCATAATCTGGATGGGCTGAATAGTCATCTCCTTTGTAGGTTTGTAAGTTAAAGCAGTTGCTTTTAGTGCAACACCGTTCTGTACTAACGAATATGTTATGTTTCAGCTTTATAGTGATTGGTTACAGGAGTTCAAGCAGAAGACGTTGGAGTTCCTGAACCAGCCAAATAAAGACCCCTCCGTGAGTACTGCTGGCAGAAAGAAGCAAATGTCAGAGTGAAGTATCTGGCTTTTTAACTGTAAAACCTCTCCCCTCTGTTCCTTTTTCACACTGGCATACAGTTGGCTTTTGTTACAGAGACGCAGGGTAATTCTTCATGAGTAGTTAGCATTGTCAGACTATTCAATTACGTAAGACATCACAGTTGTACCCACCTCCTGTCCTGACCTCTTGATGATTACAGATACTTGCCAGTGAGAAATGCTGAACAATTATCAGGTGATTTCTAACTCAAGCCGTGTCCAGTTCTCTCTCCTCCTGTGTGTCCCATTCTCCCCGGCCATTCCCTGGACTTGCACATTTCACATCTGCTTGCTCCCCTTGCCTGCCAGGAGAGCTCAAACTCACATGAGTGGACGAAGAATGAAAAAGAGCAGGGAAAAAAACACACAGCTTGCCATCTCCCTGTCCACCACAGAATAGTTTGACATCACCCACTTGAGCAACCCTTGGCTGATGAAACCAGCGTGCCCTCGCCTTTGGAAGCTCAGTCTCTCCCAGGGTTCTGCCAACTCATCCTGGCCTCGACTGCCTGTTCTTCTTGTCACGTGCTGCTCATGTCCAGCACACCACCTTGAACTCTGCAGTCACAGTTCCACTTTAACCTGTCCGTTCTCTTTTCCAATTGGAACTTAATGCTCATCTCCGCTCGCTTATGCTTGCTGTTGTGAGTGTTTTGTTTTGGTGTGTGGTACCTTCTAGATTACTGCACAGTTGTGAACCCACACACCTTTTAGAGACAACGTTGATCAGGAATCTTTTTTTTATTTCAAAAATATACTTTATTCATAAAATAATTTGATGGCCTGTACAGTTGGTCATGCCATACATATGTAAACATGTACATACAGAGATCAGAATTTATCATTTTTATACAGGTCTGTACATTTTTTGATCATATGCCCATATAATTAGCTGAGGCGTCAGCAGAGCCCAAATGACTGCATGGGCCCCCTGTTCTTTGTTAGGCAGGCAGACTTTACACAGTGGTCTTTCCCCACCTCGCCTTGGCGGCAGCTGCCCCAAGCTTCAGCGCGTCCCTCAGCACATAGTCCTGGACCATGGAATGTGCCAGTCTGCAACACTCAGTCGGGGTCAACTCCTTCAGCTGGAAGATCAGCAGGTTTCAGACCGCCCAGAGAGCGTCCTTCACCGAGTTGATGATCCTCCAGGTACAGTTGATGTTCGTCTCGGTGTGCGGCCCGGGGAACAGGCCGTAGAGCACGGAGTCCCGCGTCACGGCGCTGCTCGGGACGAACCTCGACAAACACCACTGCATTCCTCTCCAGACTTCCTCTGCATAGGCTCATTCCAGAAGGAGGTGTGTAACAGTCTCGTCCCCCCCGTAGCCGCTTCGAGGGCGGCGTGCGGTGCGGCTGAGAGTCCGGGCGTGCATAAAGGATCTCACAGGCAGAGCCCTTCTCACCACCAGCCAAGCCATGTCTTGGTGCTTGTTGGAAAGTTCTGGCGATGAGGCATTCTGCCAAATGGCTTTGACAGTCTGCTCAGGGAACCGCTCGATAGGATCCGCCCTCTCCTTTTCCCGAAGGGTCTCAAGGACACTACGTGCTGACCATTTCCTGATGGACTTGTGGTTGAAGGTGTTTTTCTTGATAAATTTCTCCACGAAGGACAGGTGATACGGAACGGTCCAACTACTCGGAGCGTTCCGCGGCAGCGAGGCCAGGCCCAACCTTCGCAACACCGGGGACAGGTAGAACCTCAGTACGTAGTGACACTTGGTATTTGCGTACCGGGGATCCACGCACAGCTTGATGCAGCCACACACAAAGGTGGCCATCAGGGTGAGGGTGGCATTGGGTGTATTTTTTCCCCCGTTGCCCAGATCTTTGTACAGCGAGTCCCTTCGGACCCGGTCCATCTTTGACCTCCATATAAACTGGAAGATGGCCCGGGTGACTGCAGCGGCACAGGTTCTGGGAATAGGCCAGACCTGTGCCACGTATAATAGCAATGACAGTGCCTCACACCTGATGACCAGGTTTTTTCCCGCGATGGAGAGCGACCGTAGCTTCCATCTGCCCAGTTTCTGCCTCACTTTGCTGATATGCTCCTCTTGGCGCACGCCCCAGCCCTTCCGAACCAAATACCCAGCACCTTCAGGTGGTCGGTTCTGACGGTGAAGGGGATCGAGGATTGGTCGGCCCAGTTCCCGAAGAGCATGGCCTCGCTCTTGCCTTGGTTTACCTTGGCCCCCGAGGCCCGTTCGAACTGGTCACATATGCACATGAGTCTGCGCACGGACAGCGGATCCGAGCAGAAAATGGCGACGTCATCCATGTACAGGGACGCCTTAACCTGCAGGCCCCCGCTGCCAGGAATAGTCACCCCTCTCAGGCTCGCATCCTTCCTGATGGACTCGGCAAATGGCTCTATACAGCACACAAACAAGGTAGGAGAGAGAGGGCAGCCCTGCCTGACTCCAGATCTGACTGGGAAGCTATCTGATTCCCACCCGTTGATTGAGACTGCACTGACAATGTTGGTGTAGAGCAATCTGATCCAATTGCAGATTCCCTCCCCAAAGCCCATTTTGGAGAGAACATCTCTCATATACCTGTGTGATATCCTGTCAAAGGCTTTCTCCTGGTCCAGGCTGATCAGGCAGATGTCCAACCCTCTGTCCTGCACGTAGGCGATCGTATCCCTGAGGAGTGCGAGACTCTCAGCGATCTTCCTGCCCGGCACAGCACAGGTTTGGTCAGGGTGAATCACCGACCCTGGAGCAGACCTGACCCGGTTGGCGATTATCTTTGACAGAATTTTGTAATCTGCATTCAACAGTGAGATTGGTCTCCAATTTTTGAGTTCCTCCCTCTCCCCCTTCCGCTTGTAGACGAGGGTGATGATGCCTTTCCTCATGGATTCACTCATGGTACCTGCCCGAAGCATACTGACATACACCTCCAGCAGGTCCTGGCTAATCAAGTCCCAAAGAGCGGAATAGAGCTCGACCGTAAGCCGTCGCTTCCGGGAGTTTTATTCTTTTCGAAGGACTCGAGGGCCTTGGTCAGCTCGTCCAGAGATAGCGGCTGGTCCAGCCTCTCCCGTGTTCTGTCGTCTAAGACCTCCGTGATAGAGGACAGGAACGACTGGGAGGCCGCGCTGTGGGTCGGCTTCGCGTCATACAGACTGGCGTAGAAGGATTTACTGATCCTCATGACGTCAGCCTGAGATGACGTTAGCGAGCCATCTTCTTCCTTCAGGCTGCTGAGCACGGAGCTCTCTTTGTGCACCTTCTGGAAGAAGAAACGTGAGCACGTCTCGTCCTGCTCCACCGAGCGGACCCTGGACCGGAAGATTATCTTGGAGGCCTCTGAAGCAAAGAGTGAGGCTTGCTGGCCCTTCACCTCCTTGAGGTCCTCCGTGACATCCACCCTCATCGTCTGCAGCAGGAGCAGGTTCTGCATACTTTCCTGGAGCTGGGACAGTTTTCCCCGCCTCTCTCTCGCCTCCTGAACACCTTTGAGGATGAAGAACCTCTTGATGTTCCCTTTTACTGTTTCCCACCAGTCCGCTGGGGACTCAAAGAGGGGCTTCACGGTTCTCCAACCTGCGTAGTCCCTCTTGAGCTCCTCAATGTTTCCCGGAGTCAACAGCTTGGTGTTCAGCTTCCAAGTTCCCTTACCAGCCCGCTGCTCGTCCAGTAGGTGACAGTCGGCCAGCAGGAGGCAGTAGTCGGAGAAGAACACCGGCTTGACGTCGGTGGATCTGACCGAGAGTGTTTGGGACACAAACAGGTAATCTATCCTTGAGCGGATAGACCCGACTGCCCGTGACCAGGTGTGTCTACGCTGCGCTCCGTCTGCAGAGGCGCTGAAGACGTTGTGCAGCTTGGCATCTTTTACCATGTCCATCAGGGCTCTGGACGTGGTGTCCAGTTTACTGTCCCCCCCACCGGATCGTCCATCTGTATCAATGATACAGTTGAAGTCTCCGGCCGGAATGACCGGCCTGGACGTAGCCAGCAACAGTGGAAGCTGCTGCAGGACGGCCAACCGTTCACTCTTACCCACTGGGGCGTACACATTAATCAGTCTCAGGGGAGCATTCCTGTACATGATGTCAGCGACGAGGAGGCGCCCGCCCGCCCACCACCTCCTTAACCTCGGAATGGTGAAGTTGCCTCCTCTCAACAGGATACCCAGGCCGGAGGCGCGGCTATCGTTGCCCCCCGACCAAACTGACGGCCCATGGGCCCATAAGCTTGACCATCTCCTGTAGCTGCTGAGGTGCGGTATCCCACACTCCTGCAGGAACAGGACGTCGGCTTTAACGTTGGCCAGGAAGGCCATCGTAGAAACACATCACGTAGCCGATTTGATGCTACGCACATTGATGCTGGCAACTCTTATCCCCATTTTAACAGTTTACGAGGTTAACAGTGTCCATTTGCTGCTGGTCTTGCCCCTCTGGGGTAGCTGTGTGCATTCCCGTGGTGACGGCAAACTGCTGGACCCTCCCAGGGCTGAGGTAGCTGTCCGGCTCCACACTGGAGCCATTTCCCTGCTCTGGTGTCTTTGGGTCGGGCCCAGGGTCCGCACAGTCCAGTTCTCCATCTGACAGCGGGGCTGTCACAGGACTGCTGCTCCCAGTTACCTGGAGCTGTGGGCCGGTGGGTACCTCATGGTTCTCACCGGGTGGGGGGAGGGCTTTACCCGTCCCCTCAGAGGGATCGTCTTTTCCTGTTTGGGTGGTGCTGCCCTCCTTTTTCCCCGCGGCGCTCTGTCTCTTCCTCTGGTTACGACCCGCCTTGCGCCCGTCCTCACCGTCGGAAGAGCTGCATGTGTCCTTGTCGCGTTGGTGTCGCTTCCCCCCTCGCTGGGTGGCTTTGGGAGGTTTCCTCTTCCTGCTTTTCACAGTAATCCAATCCTCTGCCTCCTTTGGTCCCTCCTCTTCCATTTCCTCCGTTTGTCTTGCAGGAGCTTGGATCGGCTGCTGCATCTCCCCGCTGTCTGCCGTCTGCTCCGCTACAGCCTACCCTTCCTTCTGGGTGCCTTCAGACACCGTTCCAGTGCTGTTTGGTGGTACCTTGCTGGTCTTAGGCGGTCCACAGCTCGTGTTGCCACCTCCCGCTATCTGTGCGTAGGTGGCGGCCCCTCGTCTTGAGCAGGCCTTGTACATGTGGCCCGCCTCGCCGCACAGATTACAGATCTTGGCCTCCTTACATTTCTTGGTCGGGTGGCCTTCCTGCTTGCAGTTTCGGCAGACGGTCACCTTACAATCCGTCGCCATGTGGCCTGATCTCACGCAGGTTCGGCACACTTTTGGCTGCCCTGCGTATGTCAGGTAACCTCTGCTTCCTCCAATGGCAAAGCTGGAGGTTGGGTGGAGGATGTTCCCACTGGCATCGACCCTCAGGGTTACCCTGACCTGCCGCTTGCTGGTCCAGATCCCGAAAGGATCGACCACATCGGTGCTCTCTCCCTCGACCTGGACGTATCTTCTCAAGAAGGTCAGGACATCTGCTGCTGGGACGTGAGGGTTGTACATCTGGACTGTTACAACCCGACTCCTCTGCGCAGGAAGCACACACAACGGGACCACCGACAAGATGGAGAACAGAGGTTCCCCTTCCTTCTCCTTGAAGACCTTCAGGAGCTGCTCGCAATTCTTCACGCTTCTGAAGGTCACGTCGAAATAGCCTGCCACGGGGAAATCCTGCAGGCAGTACACATTTTTTTTTATTTCAAAAATATACTTTATTCATATATATTTAATCTATACAATTGGACATGTCATCATTCTGTAAACATTCCATTTCTTTACGTATCGAAACAGGGTAATCATTCATATTCACAGGTTAGTGCGATTACATTGAGCTCAGACGCCAGCGGAGCCCAAATGACTGCGTGCGCCCCTGTTCTTTGTTAGGCAGGCAGATGTTACACGGTGGTCTTTCCCCACCGCGCCTTGGCGGCAGCTGCCCCAAGCTTCAGCGCGTCCCTCAACACGTAGTCCTGGACCATGGAATGTGCCAGTCTGCAACACTCAGTCGGGGTCAACTCCTTCAGCTGGAAGATCAACAGGTTTCGGACCGCCCAGAGAGCGTCCTTCACCGAGTTGATGATCCTCCAGGCACAGTTGATGTTCGTCTCGGTGTGCGTCCCGGGGAACAGGCCGTAGAGCATGGAGTCCCGTGTCACGGCGCTGCTCGGGACGAACCTCGACAGACACCACTGCATTCCTCTCCAGACTTCCTCTGCATAGGCACATTCCAGAAGGAGGTGTGTGACAGTCTCGTCCCCCCCGCAGCCGCTTCGAGGGCAGCGTGCGGTGCGGCAGAGAGTCCGGGCGTGCATAAATGATCTCACAGGCAGAGCCCTTCTCACCACCAGCCAAGCCATGTCTTGGTGCTTGTTGGAAAGTTCTGGCGATGAGGCATTCTGCCAAATGGCTTTGACAGTCTGCTCAGGGAACCGCTCGATAGGATCCGCCCTCTCCTTTTCCCGAAGGGTCTCAAGGACACTACGTGCTGACCACTTCCTGATGGACTTGTGGTCAAAGGTGTTTTTCTTGATAAATTTCTCCACGAAGGACAGGTGGTACGGAACGGTCCAACTACTCTGAGCGTTCCGCGGCAGCGAGGCCAGGCCCATCCTTCGCAACACCAGGGACAGGTAGAACCTCAGTACGTAGTGACACTTGGTGTTTGCGTACCGGGGATCCACGCACAGCTTGATGCAGCCACACACAAAGGTGGCCATCAGGGTGAGGGTTGCATTGGGTGTGTTTTTTCCCCCATTGCACCGGTCTTTGTACATTACATCTCTTCGGACCCGGTCCATCTTTGATCTCCACACGAAGTGGAAGATGGCCCGGGTGACTGCGGCAGCACAGGTTCTGGGGATAGGCCAGACCTGTGCCACGTATAACAATACTGAGAGTACCTCACACCTGATGACCAGGTTCTTACCCGCGATGGAGAGCGACCGTTGCTCCCATCTGCCTAGTTTCTGTCTCACCTTCCTGATCCGCTCCTCCCAGGTCTTGGCGCACGCCCCAGCCCCCCCGAACCAAATACCCAGCACCTTCAGGTGGTCAGTCCTGACGGTGAAGGGGATCGAGGATTGGTCGGCCCAGTTCCCGAAGAGCATGGCTTCGCTCTTGCCTCGGTTTACCTTGGCCCCCGAGGCCCGTTCGAACTGGTCACGAATGCACATGAGTCTGTGCACGGACAGCGGATCCGAGCAGAAAACGGCGACGTCATCCATGTACAGGGAGGCCTTCACCTGCAGATCCCCGCTGCCAGGAATAGTCACCCCTTTCAGGCTCGCATCCTTCCTGATGGACTCGGCAAATGGCTCTATACAGAACACAAACAAGGCAGGAGAGAGAGGGCAGCCCTGCCTGACTCCAGATCTGACTGGGAAGCTATCTGATTCCCACCCATTGATTGAGACTGCACTGACAATGTTGGTGTAGAGCAGTCTGATCCAATTAGCGATTCCCTCCCCGAAGCCCATTTTGGAGAGGACATCCCTCATATATGTATGCGATATCCTGTCAAAGGCTTTCTCCTGGTCCAGGCTGATGAGGCAGGTGTCCACCCCCCTGTCCTGCACGTAGGCGATCGTATCCCTGAGGAGTGAGAGACTCTCAGCGATCTTCCTGCCCGGTACAGCACAGGTTTGGTCAGGGTGAATCACCGATCCCAGAGCAGACCTGACCCAGTTGGCGATGACCTTTGACAAGATTTTGTAGTCTGTGTTTAACAGTGAGATCGGTCTCCAATTTCTAATTTCTTCCCTCTCCCCCTTCTGCTTGTAGATGAGGGTGATGATGCCTTTCCTCATGGATTCACTCATGGTACCTACCCGAAGCGTACTGACATACACCTCCAGCAGGTCCCGGCCAATCAAGTCCCAAAGAGCGGAATAGAGCTCGACCGGTAAGCCGTCGCTTCCGGGAGTTTTATTCTTTTCGAAGGACTCGAGGGCCTTGGTCAGCTCATCCAGAGATAGCGGCTGGTCCAGCCTTTCCCGTGTTCTGTCGTCTAGGACCTCCGTGATAGAGGACAGGAACGACTGTGAGGCCGCGCTGTCGGTTGGCTTCGAGTCATACAGACTGGCATAGAAGGATTTACTGATCCTCATGATGTCAGCCTGAGATGACGTTACCGAGCCATCTTCTTCCTTCAGGCTGCTGAGCACGGAGCTCTCTTTGTGCACCTTCTGGAAGAAGAAACGTGAGCACGTCTCGTCCTGCTCCACCGAGCGGACCCTGGACCGGAAGATTATCTTGGAGGCCTCCGAGGCAAAGAGCGAGGCTTGCTGGCCCTTCACCTCCTTGAGGTCCTCCGTGACATCGACCCCCAACGTCTGCAGCAGGAGCAGGTTCTGCATACTTTCCTGGAGCTGGGACAGTTTTCCCCGTCTCTCTCTCGCCTCCTGAACACCTTTGAGGATGAAGAACCTCTTGATGTTCCCTTTTACTGTTTCCCACCAGTCTGCTGGGGACTCAAAGAGGGACTTCACGGTTCTCCGACCTGCGTAATCCCTCTTGAGCTCCTCAATGTTTCCCGGGGTCAACAGCTTGGTGTTCAGTTTCCACGTTCCCTTACCAGCCCGCTGCTCATCCTGTAGGTGACAGTCGGCCAGCAGGAGGCAGTGGTCAGAGAAGAACACCGGCTTGACGTTGGTGGATCTGACCGAGAACGTTCGGGACACAAACAGGTAATCTATCCTTGAGCGGATAGACCCGTCTGCCCGTGACCAGGTGTGTCTACGCTGCGCTCCGTCTGCAGAGGCGCTGAAGACGTCGTGCAGCTTGGCGTCTTTGACCGTGTCCATCAGGGCTCTGGACGTGGCGTCCAGTTTACTGTCCCCCCCCGCCGGATCGTCCATCTGCATCAATGATACAGTTGAAGTTTCCGGCCAGAATGACCGGCCTGGACGTAGCCAGCAACAGTGGAAGCTGCTGCAGGACGGCCAACCGTTCACTCTTACCCACTGGGGCGTACACATTAATTAGTCTCACGGGAGCGTTTCTGTAGGTAACATCAGCAACGAGGAGGCGCCCGCCCACCACCTCCTTAACCTCGGAGATGGTGAAGTTGCCTCCCCGTAACAGAATACCCAGGCCCGAGGAGCGGTTATCGTTGCCCCCCGACCACACTGACGGGCCATGGGCCCACAAGCTCGACCATCTCCTGTAACTGCTGAGGTGCGGTATCCCACACTCCTGCAGAAACAGGACGTCGGCTTTCACGTTGGCCAGGAAGGCCAGAGTTGAAATACATCGCGCAGCAGATTTTATGCTGCGCACATTGATGGTTGCAATTTTAAACCCCATTTTGTTAACAGGTTGTAAGGTTACCCATGTCCGATTGCTGCTGGTCCTGCCCCTCTGGGGTAGCTGTCTGCATCCCCGTGCAGTACGCAAACTGCTGGACCCTCGCTGGGCTGAGGTAACTGTCCAGTTCCTCACTCGGCCCATTTGCCCGCTCCGGTGTCATCGGGCCGAGACCAGGGTCCACGCTGTCTGTTTCTATATCTGACAGCGGGGCTGTCAGAGGGTCGCTGCTCCCAGTGACCTGGAGCTGTGGGGCGGTGGGTCCCTCCTGGCTTTCAACTGGTGGGGGGTGGTGGTTTCCCATTTCCTCAGGAGGCTCGTCCCTTGGTTGGCAGTTGCTGCTGTCCTTTCTCCTCGCAGCGCTCTGCCTCTCATTTTGGTGACGACTCTCCTTTCTTCCGTCCTCACCCTCCGAAGAGCTGTCCGTATCTTCCACCTGCAGCTGCCTTTTCCCCTTTTTCTGGGAGGTCTTGGTGACCGGATGGGTTTTCCTCTTCCTGTTTTTCACCACGGTCCATTCCTCTGCCTCCTTCTTTCCCTTCTCCGCCTCCTCCTCCTGTCCTGTCGGAGCTTCGCTCGGCAGCTGTACCTCTCCGGTCGCTGTCATCTGCTCTGCTCCGGCCTGTCCTTCCTGTTGCATGCCTCCTGCCACCATTCCCTTGCCGGTTTGCGGTGCCTTGCCGTCCTTTTGTGGCCCGCCTCCAGCCATCTGCGCGTAGGTGGCGGCCCCTCGTCTTGGGCAGGCCCTGTACACGTGGCCCGCCTCCCCGCACAGATTGCAGTTCCTTTCCTCCTTGCACTCTTTGGTCGGGTGGCCCTCCTTCTTGCAATTGCGACAGATCGTGACCTTGCAGTCCGCCGCCATGTGGCCTGACCTCCCACAGGTTCGGCACACTTTTGGCTGCCCTGCATAAGTCAGGTACCCTCTGCTCCCTCCGATAGCAAAGCTGGAGGGTGGGTGGAGGATATTCCCGCTGGCGTCCACCCTCAGGGTTACCTTGACCTGTCGTTTGCTGGTCCAGATCCCGAAAGGGTCAACCACGTCGGTGCTTTGACCCTCGACCTGGACATATCTTCCCAGGAACGTCAGGACATCAGTTGCTGGCACGTAGGGGTTGTACATGTGGATTGTAACAACCCGACTCCTCTGTGCAGGAAGCACACACAATGGGACCGCCGACAAGATGGAGAACAGCGGCTCCCCTTCCTTTTCTTTGAAGACCTTCAGGAGCTGCTCACATTGCTTTACGCTCCTGAAGGTGACATCGAAGTAGCCTGCCCCAGGGAAATCCTGCAGGCAGTACACACTTTTTTTTATTTCAAAAATATACTTTATTCATATATATTTAATCTATACAATTGGACATGTCATCATTCTGTAAACATTCCATTTCTTTACGTATCGAAACAGGGTAATCATTCATATTCACAGGTTAGTGCGATTACATTGAGCTCAGACGCCAGCGGAGCCCAAATGACTGCGTGGGCCCCCTGTTCTTCGTTAGGCAGGCAGATGTAAGACGGTGGTCTTTCCCCACCGCGCCTTGGCGGCAGCTGCCCCAAGCTTCAGCGCATCCCTCAACACGTAGTCCTGGACCATGGAATGTGCCAGTCTGCAACACTCAGTCGGGGTCAACTCCTTCAGCTGGAAGATCAGCAGGTTTCGGACCACTCAGAGAGCGTCCTTCACCGAGTTGATGATCCTCCAGGCGCAGTTGATGTTCGTCTCGGTGTGCGTCCCGGGGAACAGGCCGTAGAGCACGGAGTCCCGCGTCACGGCGCTGCTCGGGACGAACCTCGACAGACACCACTGCATTCCTCTCCAGACTTCCTCTGCATAGGCACATTCCAGAAGGAGGTGTGTGACAGTCTCGTCCCCCCCGCAGCCGCTTCGAGGGCAGCGTGCGGTGCGGCAGAGAGTCCGGGCGTGCATAAATGATCTCACAGGCAGAGCCCTTCTCACCACCAGCCAAGCCATGTCTTGGTGCTTGTTGGAAAGTTCTGGCGATGAGGCATTCTGCCAAATGGCTTTGACAGTCTGCTCAGGGAACCGCTCGACAGGATCCGCCCTCTCCTTTTCCCGAAGGGTCTCAAGGACACTACGTGCTGACCACTTCCTGATGGACTTGTGGTCAAAGGTGTTTTTCTTGATAAATTTCTCCACGAAGGACAGGTGGTACGGAACGGTCCAACTACTCGGAGCGTTCCGCGGCAGCGAGGCCAGGCCCATCCTTCGCAACACCGGGGACAGGTAGAACCTCAGTACGTAGTGACACTTGGTGTTTGCGTACCGGGGATCCACGCACAGCTTGATGCAGCCACACACAAAGGTGGCCATCAGGGTGAGGGTTGCATTGGGTGTGTTTTTTCCCCCATTGCACCGGTCTTTGTACATTACATCTCTTCGGACCCGGTCCATCTTTGATCTCCACACGAAGTGGAAGATGGCCCGGGTGACTGCGGCAGCACAGGTTCTGGGGATAGGCCAGACCTGTGCCACGTATAACAATACTGAGAGTACCTCACACCTGATGACCAGGTTCTTACCCGCGATGGAGAGCGACCGTTGCTCCCATCTGCCTAGTTTCTGTCTCACCTTCCTGATCCGCTCCTCCCAGGTCTTGGCGCACGCCCCAGCCCTTCCGAACCAAATACCCAGCACCTTCAGGTGGTCAGTCCTGACGGTGAAGGGGATCGAGGATTGGTCGGCCCAGTTTCCGAAGAGCATGGCTTCGCTCTTGCCTCGGTTTACCTTGGCCCCCGAGGCCCGTTCGAACTGGTCACAAATGCACATGAGTCTGTGCACGGACAGCGGATCCGAGCAGAAAACGGCGACGTCATCCATGTACAGGGAGGCCTTCACCTGCAGACCCCCGCTGCCAGGAATAGTCACCCCTTTCAGGCTCGCATCCTTCCTGATGGACTCGGCAAATGGCTCTATTCAACACACAAACAAGGCAGGAGAGAGAGGGCAGCCCTGCCTGACTCCAGATCTGACTGGGAAGCTATCTGATTCCCACCCATTGATTGAGACTGCACTGACAATGTTGGTGTAGAGCAGTCTGATCCAATTAGCGATTCCCTCCCCGAAGCCCATTTTGGAGAGGACATCCCTCATATGTATGCGATATCCTGTCAAAGGCTTTCTCCTGGTCCAGTCGGATCAGGCAGGTGTCCACCCCCCTGTCCTGCACGTAGGCGATCGTATCCCTGAGGAGTGCGAGACTCTCAGCGATCTTCCTGCCCGGCACAGCACAGGTTTGGTCAGGGTGAATCACCGACCCCAGAGCAGACCTGACCCGGTTGGCGATGACCTTTGACAAGATTTTGTAGTCTGTGTTTAACAGTGAGATCGGTCTCCAATTTCTAATTTCTTCCCTCTCCCCCTTCTGCTTGTAGATGAGGGTGATGATGCCTTTCCTCATGGATTCACTCATGGTACCTGCCCGAAGCATACTGACATACACCTCCAGCAGGTCCCGGCCAATCAAGTCCCAAAGAGCAGAATAGAGCTCGACCGGTAAGCCGTCGCTTCCGGGAGTTTTATTCTTTTCGAAGGACTCGAGGGCCTTGGTCAGCTCATCCAGAGATAGCGGCTGGTCCAGCCTCTCTCGTGTTCCGTCGTCTAGGACCTCCGTGATAGAGGACAGGAACGACTTGGAGGCCGCGCTGTCGGTTGGCTTCGAGTCATACAGACTGGCATAGAAGGATTTGCTGATCCTCATGATGTCAGCCTGAGATGACGTTACCGAGCCATCTTCTTCCTTCAGGCTGCTGAGCACGGAGCTCTCTTTGTGCACCTTCTGGAAGAAGAAACGTGAGCACGTCTCGTCCTGCTCCACCGAGCGGACCCTGGACCGGAAGATTATCTTGGAGGCCTCCGAGGCAAAGAGCGAGGCTTGCTGGCCCTTCTGCTTCAAACCCGCAGCACTCCAGCAAAATCTTCTTCACAAACACTGTCCGATCGACCGGTGTGTGCTCCTCCACCTTCTTCACAGTCACCCTGACTGTGTTGCGGATGCCCTGGCCAGGGCTGCGAGCGGCTGCGGAGGCCATAGCTCAGAGGTTGGCTGTTACCTGAATTGGCGTTAGGCCGAAGCCAGCATAAAGATCCACCAAGAGCAGGTCAGCACAACCAAAGGATCCTCCAACGTCCAATCACGATCCAGCAATGGTCTCCAGCAGCTCCGACGACTCACAGCACGACCCCCGTGGTTTCTCCCCTGCCAGCACACGTCCACTGCGTCGAACCAACAGCACTCGAGCAGAATCTCTTCCTCTGGTCCTCAGGAACTACACATATTCCGAGCCAAAAGGGTGATCAGGAATCTTCAGATAATGACCAGGAGTAGACCATTTCCAGCCAGGTTCTGGAACACAGAAGCTGGCTATTTGGCTGAGCAAATCCATGACTCTTTTTGCTTCACGTGACCTTCCTTGTACTTGTTTACCTCTTTTGGTGTGAGCTTCTTTTTATTGTATTCCTCGCATTCCGTATAACATTTCCCTTAAGGACACCTGTGTGGTTTAGCCACATCATACCAGATAACAGTGAGTTCTACATTCATAGGCCAATCATTTTAGCATAACAAATATTCAAATTAGGAGCAGAATAGGCTATTTAGACCCTTGAGCTTTTCATAGAGCCATAGAGGTGTACAGCAAGGAAACAGGCCCTTCGGCCCAACTTAACCATGCCACCCAGGTTTCACAATTAATCTAGACCCATTTACCTGCAATTACTCCATAGCCCCCTATACCTATCCCATCCATATACTGGTCTAAATGTTTCTTAAATGACAGAATTATACTCGGCTCCACAACAACTTCTGGTAGCCCGTTCCAGACACTTACCACTTGTTGCGTGAAAACATTTCCCCTCTGGACCCTTTTGTATTTCTGCCCTCTGCCATTCTAAAAGATCACGGATGATCTGTTTGAGTTTTGAATTCCACATTCTCATCTATTCCCGTTAACCTTTGATTCCACTGCCTGCTAAGAGTCTATTCACCTTCAATGGGAGATGGAGCTGTGTTAATCTTCACATAAAACACTCCCCCCCCCCCCCGCACTCACTTAAACACAGAAAATGGGAACATTCTACTCCATGCAAATTAATCTACCACCCTAGTGATGACCTTTTCTTTGTGTTCTGTGCTTTCATGTGGCTATTGAGGTATAGGGTTGGGTCAAAGAGTGTGGCACTGGAAAAGCACAGTTGGTCAGGCAGCATCTGAGGAGCAGGAGCGTCAATGTTTCAGGCATAAGCCTGTAGGGCGATACTTAAGCCTGTAGGGCTGGGTGTTGGGTTACTAGATGAGTTAACTTTCCTAACTTACACATCGGTGTAAACTGCAGCTTGCTCATGTTTGAATACACACCGTCCCTACAACCATTGTGTACATCATATTCCAATGTCTGTTGTCTACAGTTGCTACAATGATTTCCCTCTTACCCCCTGATGTATTATGATACTTAGCTGTGACTCCTTATTAACATCCCTGTCTTTCGGTCAGAAGTTGGGAGTTCAAATCCCACACTGACAGTGTGATTATGAATCCAGGATGCCTGGGGAATATACTGATTTTTGGGTAAAGCACTACACTGAAGTTCTGTCTTCTGTATGTGGCGATATTTGGAGAAGACCAAGGAAGGCCTTTTGGCTTTCAATATTTGTTCCACGTCATTAAAAAAAAAAGATAATCTGGCTGTCGTGCAAATGCTGTTACGGGATCTTGGGTATGAAAATTGGCTGCTGCATTGCCTACATCACAACCATGGGACTAGTTTCATTTGGAATTATGTTTGGCATGGATTGGTTGGACCAAAGGATCTATTTCTATACTGTATGTCTCTGTGTCTTCACTTTAAAGGATTCCATTAGCTGTGCAGCACCTTTGGAACCCTGAGGCAATTGAATGTAAGTCCTTCCTTTCCATTGCCAACAGAAATGTTTATGATGATTCATTTCTTCTGTTCCAATTATTTCAGGATCTAGCACTTAAGTTAAAAGAAGCCGAAGAAGCCCAAAGCACTTTACAAGCAGATTGTGACCAATACAGAACAGTTCTTGCTGAGACAGTGAGTTCATTCAAACTCTTCTCTCCTCTGTGACCTGTTGCTAATATGTGAACAGAGTCGACCACTGTGCCAGAGCTGAATATTTCAGTGTGTGTGCTTTCTCCTTTGCTCAATTTCACAGGAGGGAATGCTGAAAGACCTACAGAAAAGCGTGGAAGAGGAGGAGCACGTGTGGAAAGGGAAGTTAGCAGAGTCTGAGGCACAAGCTCAGAAGGTGACGTCATGTTTACTCGGTGTGAGGCTTTTCCATTCTGTTCCCTTGTGAAACAAACGGATTTTGGAAGATTATTCTCATTAAACAAGGAGACCCCATTTACACTGAGACTGAAAGGAAAATTATGCCTATTCATTCCAATTAACCTGGTTGTGTTGCTCTAATCGGTATCTGTCCTCCTTGGCCCAACTTATCCATGCCACCCAGATTTCACAATTAATCTAGACCCATTTACTTGCAATTGGTCCATAGCCCTCCATACCTATCCCATCCATATACTGGTCATAGAGTCATAGAGATGTACAGCATGGAAACAGACCCTTCAGTCCAACCCGTCCATGCCGACCATATATCCCAATCCAATCTAGTCCCATCTGCCAACACCCGGCCCATATCCCTCCAAACCCTTCCTATTCATATACCCATCCAAATGCCTCTTAAATTATGCAATTGTACCAGCCTCCACCACTTCCTCTGGCAGCTCAATCCAAACACTTATTACCCTCTGCGTGAAAAAGTTGCCCCTTAGATCTCTCTTATATCTTTCCCCTCTCACCCTAAACCTATGCCCTCTAGTTCTGGACTCCCCGACCCCAGGGAAAAGACTTTGCCTATTTACCCTATTCATGCCCCTCATAATTTTGTAAACCTCTATAAGATCACCCCTCAGCCTCCGACGCTTCAGGGAAAACAGCCCCAGCCTGTTCAGCCTCTCCCTATAGCTCAAATCCTCCATCCCTCGCAACATCCTTGTAACTCTTTTCTGAATCCTTTCAAATTTCACAACATCTTTCCAATAAGAAAGAGACCAGAATTGCACGCAATATTCCAACAGTGGCTTAACCATTGTCCTGTACAGCTGCAACATGACCTCCCAACTCCTGTACTCAGTACTCTGACCAATAAAGGAAAGCATACGAAATGCCTTCTTCACTATCCTATCTACCTGCGACTCCACTTTCAAGGAGCTATGAACCTGCACTCCAAGGTCTCTTTGTTCAGCAACACTCCCTAGGACCTTGCCATTAAGTGTATAAATCCTGCTAAGATTTCTTTCCCAAAATGCAGCACCTCACATTTATTTGAATTAAACTCCATCTGCCACTTCTCAGCCCATTGGCCCATCTGGTCCAGATCCTGTTGTATTCTGAGGTAACCCTCTTCACTGTCCACTACACCTCCAATTTCTGTGTCATCTGTGGTCTAAATGTTTCTAAAATGACAGAATTATACCCAGCTCCACAACGACCTCTGGTAACCCGTTCCAGAGACTCAGCACTTGTTGCCGCTGTAAAATGCTTTGGAACATCCTGAGGTGGTGAAAGGCGCCATACAAATGTAAATCTTGCTGTCATTTCCTTAAGGATAAAATCAAATCTAGCAGTTAACTGGTCAATATACTGAAAAGGAATTGGGGACCTGTCCTAGAATTGTTGTAGTTCAGAGGAAGCATTTTCATTTTTTTCACCCCTCCCCCATCATCTTTGGCTAAGCACCCATCCTTCAACCTAAAGGAAATGATGGCGACCTGAACGTAGAGCCATAAGTTGGTGTTCCTTTTATAACCAGTGAATAGGGAATAAGCAAGGAATGATGAGATTCCATGTGAGTACCACAAATTCCACATGGCTTTACAAAAAGGGAATTTATTATGGATGCAACCAGTAGTGTATTTAAACAGGTTGGTAATACTTGAATTTCCAAAAGGTGCCACATTAAAGGTTATTACACAAGATAAGGGCTCATGGATTTGTTCAGGGTGGTTGGGGAATTGATTAACAGGCAGGAAGCAAAGTGTAGGGATAAATGGGACATTCACCTTTTGATTGTTGTAAGTGCCACCAAATTGATTTCTAAATCTTGACGATGTAGAATCTATAGTAATGATTTAGAGGAAGGGGCAGAGAATAAGGTGTCTCAGTCTTCTGATGATACAAAGCTGGGCAGGAATATAAGCTTCAGGAGGACAGAAACAGGCTGCGAGGGTATACTTGGGTTGTAAATATGCACCAAGGTATTTATTCAGTTAGATAGTAAGAATAGAAAAGCAGTATATGTTTTAGAAGACATGAAACCTGCAAATGTTGATGTTAAGAAAGACTCTGATGTACTCTCAGAAGGAGCACTGAACGTTGGCAAACAATTAGGAAGGCAAATGGAAAGTTGGCTGGTTTTGCGCGGGGATTGGAATACAATCTTGTTGCAGTTGTATAGAGCGTTGGTGACACTGCACCTGGAGTAGACCATGATGCTTTGGTCTCCATATTTAAGGAAGGTTGCACTTGTGTGGAGGTGATATAGTGAAGATTCAATAGATTGGTTCTTGGGATGAGAGAGTTGCCCTAGAGTGAGAGGTTGAGTAGATTAAGTTTGTACTCTCTGAAGTTTAGAGGAAAGAGACCATAGAAGATTTCTGAAGGGGCTGGATTGGATAGACACTGTGAAATTGTTCACATGGCTGACATCTAGGAAATAGTGTTACATTTTCAGGATAACAGGTGAATTATTTAAGACTAACACAAAGAACAATCTGTTCACTCAGAGTTATGAATCTTTGGAACTTTCTGACTCAGAGTATTTTGAATGCTCCATTGTTAAGTGTAGTTAAGGCAGAGCTAGTTATTTGGTGTCTCAGGGAATCTGGGGAAAGGGTGTGATGTGACGGAAGATCAGCTTTGATCATTATGAATGGCTGAGTGGGCTCAGTGGATTGTGCAGTCTGCTCCTGTTTCTATCACTTGTGTTGTAATTTAAAGAGTTAAGTTTTAAGGACTGACTAAGAGTTGGGGTAGGGTAGAGATGTGAAGATTTTTGAGGAGGTAAGCCCAGAACATAGTGCCCAGGGGCAAAGTTGCTAGTGGTGTAACAAAGGAATCAGGTTGTAATTGATAAGAAAAATGCAGAGACCTCAGAGTACTACAGAGGAGAAGGTTGCAGTGAAGGAGAGAGGTAAGGCTGTGGAGGAATTTGAAAATGAGGAAGAGAATCCTCATTAAAAAATTTATGTTTGGGATTTGTTTCTTTTAGGACAGAACTGTAAGAACAGGCCAGCAATCCTTTCTTAAGAGAAAAGAAAATCAGGCAGTCATTTAACAAAAGTCTTTAATCTTTGATGGAATTGAATAGGGTAGATGTAGATATTTCCTGTTGAGAGTTTACAGTTTGAAAATATGGAGCTACTCAGAAATGCAGCAAAAAGTTCCTTTTAAACAGAGTGAGTGAATATGGCACATGAAGTGGTTGGTGCCAGTTATATAAATATATTTAAGGGCAAACTAGAAGTGTGTGAAGAAGAAAGGAATGGAAGAATATGTTCTTAGCTAAGAAGAATATTATTAGCTAAAGTAAATGAGAGAATTCTTGTATTAAGCATAAACACCAAATTCGATATTTGGGATAAATGGTGTTTTCTTGTCCTTTAATATGTTTAAAAGTACGATACCTTCAGACCATGATGATGATCCCATGGGAATTTCTCCACATTGACAAAAGCCAATGAATGTCTTGTTCAACAGTGGAGTAGAGATCAGTGACGGTCCGAGGCAGAGGTCAGACCAACAACTCCCAAAATACTGCAGATGCTGGAAATCAAAAACAAGCAGAAAGTGGGGGGAACCGCAGGTCAAGTAGGATCTGTGGATACAGAAACAGAATTAACATTTCAGATTGATGGCCTCTCATTGGAATGCTTTCAATGAAAAGTCATGAACCTGAAATGTGAACCCTTTCTTTCTGCGCAGAATCTGGCTGACATACTGAGTATTTTCTTAGTGTTTTCTATTTTTAATACAGGAAATAGCATCTCTAGCTTTTGTGCAAATAAACGGTCCTAATCTCTCGTAAGTGGTGTAGGGCTATAGTTTGTACGATTTAAATAAATCGAAGCACATTGCATGCAGTCTTGTTTGTTTTTCATTAATAATGCTGTACAGTGTGGAATACAGCTGTATCATAGCACTACATCATTATACAGGTCCTTATATATAATAGGGATATTGTACTTGCATGAATGCACTTGGTAGAATCAGTGGGGTCTTCGTGGTGACAGCTAATTGGTATTTCTGTTTTTACAGGCACAGCTACAAGTAAAAATGTTAGAGGACATGCTGGAGAAAATGAAGCTCGAATCCCAAAACTCAGAACAGGTACTTTTTCCCAGTTACTGCATGAGAATGGCTGCAAACCATTCAACCATGTGATCCTGCTCAGCCTTCAATTAAATCATGAATGATCTGTATCTGAACTCAAGTCCACCACTGCTCCATGTCCTGCGATGTCCTCACCAAATAACAGCCTTTCAAGCTGGTCTTGATAGCTGCAGTTGTGTGCTCCCAGAATCCAGTGCCTTTTGGAGGAATCATTTCAAATTTCCACTACCATTTATGCTTCCTAATTTCCGATTACATCCTTAGTTTGCGATACCTTCACTAAAAATTCTTTCTATTTAACACAGTCAGTGACTCCTCCAGCCTTGAAGATCTTGCCTCCTTATCTAGAAACTGGTCCATATGCACAAATTGGTACCAGATGCCTTATTTAAGGACTCATTCAACCCTTTGGCCAGGCTTGATCACATCCTTTCCGATGTCAACACTCCTGTTTCAACAGGGTCACTCCATCAGTTGTGATAGGTAAGAAACTTAATTGAACAATTCCGCTATCATCAAATCTCTGTTTTCTCCCCAGATGAAGGATCGTGTTGCTGAATTGGAGGTCCAGCTCCAACACCAATTAGAATCTGCAGATGCAGTGTGTCAGAAATACTCAGTAGAAGTAAGAGAGGTGAGTGTCCATAATTTCCTCCGGCTTTAATGAATTTGTAACATATTTACATACCATGCGTTAACAGGTTCAATAGAAGTAACTCACAGTGGGAACTGTTGGCATGGGGGCCCCCTCAGCTGTGTCTCAGGGACACTCGGCTTGTACACCAGACTCTTCAGTCTGTGCAATGTTTAGGTCTGCGATGGGCCGAGTGGTAATGAATCTATGAAAATCCTCCCCCAAAAGTTTGTGGATAATCTGTCTTTGCATATATTCAGGACTGAGACAGGCAGACTTTTGATCTTGGGAATTAAGGGATACGGGGAGCAGCTGAGAAAGTGGAGTTGAAGCTGAAGATCAGCTGTAATTATGATGTATGGTAGAGCAGCTTTGAGAGGTCATATATTCTACTCCTGCTCCCATTTTCTGTGCTCTTATTCATCCCAGGAACCCTTGGACAGCACATGATCAGCAACAGTAGTCCCGTTGCTTCCAATGTTCTACTCTGCAAAGAACATGGCTGTTATGACTGTTATAGGCTACCGATCGCTGAAGTAAAAAAAATCTTCAGAAAGAAAACAGGACTACAATTACCACAATTCTCAAGTGAAGTGAGAAATACAGCAGACCAATTATATATGTAGGCATCACTTTAGAGCCAAAAGCCACAACGTGTTTTATATTCTTTCCTCATCCGCCAACCTGTGGTGATTTTTCACCATTTGCAATTTGTGTCACATAGTTCAAGAACCATGTGCTTTCATTTTAAACCCAGTAAAAACATATTTCAAGCCCAAACTTTGTCACCCAGTTTTCACTGCTATGTCATTGACTTCCATCTCTCTCCTTTGTTGAGATCAACCACAGGGCTGTAATGTTGGGGCCATCCTAAACAAGCCAAGCATCAGTCTTCTATCCCTCATTGGACAGGAAGTTCCGCCCTCGAGCAATGCCAACCAATCTGCTTGCTGGCAAGGAGTTCCCTGAGAAGAAGTTCATGGTGTCAGTGTCCTCTAAGGCTCAGGCCTTTTTGGGCATGGAGGGTTCTGGGTGGGGGTGAGGCAGGGGGCTTTTGGGTGCTATAAGGCATGGGCTGGAAGTGGGGGTAACTCCCTGGGGAGGGCTGCACCTGTTGTGGACAGGCATCCATAAAAATGCAACTGCCTTTCTGTCTACCTTTTTAACAAATTAATTAAGTAGTGGTCTAACATATTATGGCAACCAAGGCAGATCGAGAGGCCAAGGTGGGTGTGTTATACACCTTTTGTACTTTGAGGACTTATATAACAGCACATGGGAATGTGGTAGAGTGGCCACCTGCTTTATTTAACCTGGCCCTCCTGCAAAAAGCATGTCTGTTGGGGCTTGTAACATCAAGGCCCGAGTTCGACAGTGCCCAACATGACCCTTTCCTGTCCTGACTGCCATCCAAGGGTTTTCAGTCAACTGACTTAGGACAAAGCAGGAGGGTTTGTGATTTGTCGTTGTACTATTCACTGATTTAATGGACTGTAATGGCAAGGATACACTTCAGAAATCTAGGAATATAGAAGCAGGCAGAGATTATTTGGCCCTCAAGCCTGCCCTTGCCCTGAATTAAATGATTCATGGTCAATATGTCAATCTCCTGTATCTACTCGTGCTCCATATTCCTGATTTCCTTAGCCCAACAAACATGTCTTAATGGTCATAAAAATTACAGTTAATCCTGTCAGGCAGCCTTTTGAGGGAGGGATTTCCAGATTCCAGATTTCTCTGTGTGAAATAGAACTTCTTGACCCCAACCCCATTTTTGATCTTTTTGCAATTTTACTCAGTGGTCCAATTAAAAAATCGATGTATAATTCTCCATAATGGTTAACAATGGAGACTTTGAATGACTGTTCTAAGATACTATAGGAATGAAATCTCCTCAACACCCTAAACATTCCACACAGTGTTTAGTAAATTCTACATATTTGTTTTTTCTGAAAGATTCAGTATTCTTGGATAGTGAACAGTTTGAGTCCTGTTGCTACCATTAGGACTTCTAGACAGTTAGTGTGGATAGTCAGTAGTACGGCCCTTTAATGCTGTAAGGAACAGTCACACCTCTAGCAGCAGTGAGTGGATTACTATATAGTTGTGTCTGATGATCACTAATTTCTATAAGGTGTGTCCAGTAATTGTAACCGGTGCAGTTGGACATCAATGGGCAAGCTCTTCTCTGGGATGGGAGTACTTTTAAAATAGAACCAAAAGAAATAAATAGTTGCCTTTACACAGTGCCTTTCATGATGTCAGAAGCTCCCAGATAACTTTATAACCAATAAAATATCATTTTGAGTGCAGTTGTTCTTGTTAATGTGCGGAACACAGCTGCCAGTTTGTGTACAGTGAACTCTCAGAAATGTCACTGTGATAATGATCCAATTACCTGATTTTCTCCGGTTGGTTGAAGGATAGGGTACTGGTGAGAACTCTCATGTTTTCCTTTAGAATAGTGTCACCAGATCTTTAATGATCACCTGACAGGATAGAAACGCTTTCTGCATATCGTTTGAAAAATGACACCTTTGACAGTGCAACACTCGCTCAGTGCTGCACTGCACTGGACTATCAGACTAGGGTTATGGGTTGCATTTTCCTAGAATGTGAATATGGGGTTTGAGGCAGAGGCCAGGAAAATAGAAGGAATTTGCAACACGTCTGACTCATTTTCCACTTACGGGATGTTTATCTGAGGTGGGCAAGGAAAAAATAGACAGTCTACTTCAAGGAGCTGAGGAACTAATGAGGGCATTTATGAGACTTACTAGGAGCCATCTCTCGTTCAGGTGATGTAGTAACCATAGTCACATTTTGCTTTAACTGGTTTTAGAGGTGTTCAGAGAACATCTTCACCTTGAGGTGCCCTGTGGCCCAGTGAACACCTCTCCAGGTTAGACTACTAGCTGTCCACAGCCGTGGATGTACTATCCAGCCTGCCTCCTATCCCTAATTGATTCATTGATTGCCCCCAGGGGCAATGAGAACTACCATCTAGTTCTATGTCTCTGGACTAGGCTTAAACTCGCAACCTTCAGGTTGAGAATTCAGAGTGTTGCTTGCTGACCATCCCGTGGTTATAAAATCTCAGGAATTATGGTGAGCCATATGTGCACAAATCATTTAGGAAGTGACGTTGTACCAGCCTGGAGTGAACTGCTCTTGAGTGATGCCCATGTAATGCAGGACCAAGTGCAGGTCCCTCGTCAGGAATGGAGTAACAATCAAATTGCTGACCCAATTCTCAAATTGTACAGCAGCTATTCTGTAAAAATGCTCCCAGCCTTTCTACACTGTTGCACAATGTGAATAAACCTATTCAGATAAATCTTGTGGAAATATTACCAAGAGTCTCAATTGCATTCCTACCTTCTGTATTTTACAAACATTTGTCTTTACAATATTATAAAGAAAGGCTACAAATTGCCTCAGTAATGCTTGGATTGAATTTAAACAATAAGTAATGTGATTTTGACCATTTTTAAATAATGTTTTCAATACTAAGTTGTGAGGAGACAATGTAAAAGCAAGCCTAAATTTGTTAAGTATTCTGATAAGGTGGTGTTTCTGTGTATCATGCATCCCATTGCTGGATGTTTGGTGATGCTGTCTGACAATGAGGATAGCTAGCCTCAGGTGGTTTTAGTAGTCCAGCTCAATCTGATGTTGCAGCAAAAAGAGTGGTGTGATGTTTAATGTAACTCTGCTGTTCAGTGAGGCCTGGAACTGGTCCATTATGTTACTTTGTGATGAATTGAAGCTTGCGATTTGTTCTTTTTCTGTCCTTTGCAGTTGAGCGAGCTCCTAAATGATGCACAGAGCCAACTTGAAATAGCCAATAAAGAGGTACAGAAACACAGTGAGGAGCTTTCACAGGTAATTCTTTTTACAACATCACTTTCACTTAATTAAATCTTCAATCTTACAACATGCACTTCAAACTCAGCTGAGAGATATTTCTAGGCGAAAGTGAGGACTGCAGATCAGATACTAGATTAGAGTGGTGCTGGGATAGGTCAGGCAGCATCTGAGGAGCAGGAAAATCGATGTTTCAAACATAAACATTCCTGATGAAGAGCTTATGCCCAAAATGGTGACTCTCCAGCTCCTTGGATGCTGCCAGACCGGCTGTGTTTGTTCAGCACTACGTTTTCTATAGCTGTATCCCTGTATTGTATTGACTGTGTTGTGATTCATGTGCATCTTGTGACATAGAGTAGCATTTAAACACTCCTTGAAATCATTTATTTGCATCTGGCCAATGTTAGGTAATGAATGTTACTTTTTGAATCATAATGGTGGCTAGATCCCAGTGAACAATCTTGGTGCTGCATTGTGATTTGCTTTTTGTGTTTTTAATGGGTGTCTGGTTGGCCAGACAATGTCAGTTGGGTGGTATGTGTGGTATGATGGATTAGTCTCTCATTTTGTTACTCACCAGTCAGAAAAGAAAGAAAAAAAAGAACAGCTGCCAAGAAAAGTTGGCTAAATTTGCAACCAGAATAAGATGGTTGCATAAAATTACAACTGTTCTCTTAGAAAGACAATGAATATTTGAAGAAACAGCTGACCAATTATTAATTGATGATGGGTAAACTCTTAAGTGAGTTTCAAGATCATCTGATGAGAAGATCAGTGATTATGAATTTGATGCTCTGTCCATCTTGAAGCCCAAATCCCATTTCTGGCTTCTCCTTTGGAATTGACCAAGTCTTGTAGAGGTGTAGTTCAGATTGCTCGCAGCAGTACACTGTCCAATACACAGTTCTTCCTGTGAGAGACTCTGCAGCCTATCCACCCACAAAAATTCTCAATTCCTTTTTCCTCCCTGAGGTGCTGAAACCACTTAGAGGAACAAACTGACCTCGCACCTTGGACAGCATTGTGTGCTACTCATTTCCACGTTGCATTGAAATACCAGGCTCTCAAATACCAAAAGCAACGTGTATAATTCCTCTCGTGATCTCAGGATATTCTGAAATGTTTTAGAGCCATCAAGTACTTAAAAAGTCATAGCTGTATTGGAATAAAAATGCAGCAAACCAATTTACTTAGAGAAGATAATATTGACCAGATGTTTTTAAAATATTGTAGGTTGATGGATTGTAATGGACTAGGCCAGACCACTCAAAACATTCTTAAGCAGGCAGCTCAGACCATAACTTTGCAATTTGTTTTGGAAAGTGTACAGTGAAAGTTACCTGGATTAAGTCAGCTGGGTTGACTACTAGATTTTAAAACAGACAAAAATTTACTCACAAAATTCCACAACAAAACACAAAGAACAGAATAAAGAACCCCTACAGAACTCAACCTATCCAACTAGACTTAATTATGCTGTTCCGAATATACACAACAGTCCCAATAAGCAAGCTCCCTTCAAAAACCAGTATAAATGGAACACATGCTTACAGGTTGAAGTTAAAGGGCAGAAGGAGAGCGAGAGAGAGTTTCCACACAACTCCCTGTTGAATTCCTCACCAGTTCAAGACTGAACTAAACTACTCAGCTAGAGAGCTGACTACTCCCCTTTCATTATACACGTCACTTCTAAAACATGGCCACTTTGGCCTGAGGTCTCATCTGTTTACATCTAAACAAAAGGTCTCTCAACATCCTTTTCATGTCTGTACCAAACCAGACTGATTGGAGCCCGGCCCAGTTTATTGCCCCTCTGAGAAAAATCAAGGACAGAGTCTCCTTGAACCGAGGAACAGCTTTTAGTAAAAAAAAAAGGGACTAGCTTTGTGACAGGATAGAAGATTTGGAGCTAGTGCAAAGGATCTTTAACATTCACCTGGGAAGACATATAGATTCTGATTTAACATCCCATCTAAAGATGGAACCTCTGACGGAGAAGCATTCCCTTAGAACTGTGCTGGTAGCTTTTGCCTGGAGTTTGTGTTCAGGTCTTTGGTTGTGGGGCTTATCGGACTCATGCAAAGATGCGAATCGCTGAACCAGGGCTGACACCCATTAAGTTATCAGAGAATGTCACTATAATCTGGTGGTAGCCATTGAACTAAATTAGCCATTGGGGCGGCAAGGTGGCTCAGTGGTTAGCACTGCAGCCTCACAGCGCCAGGGTCCCGGATTTGATTCCTGCCGCAGGAGACTGTGCAAATTCCACACAGACATTCTCCCTGTGTCTGCGCGGGTTTCCTCCGGGTGCTCCTGTTTCCTCCCACAATCAAACATTGTGCAGGTTAGGTTCATAGTCTTTGCTGCATTAGTCAGGGATAAATGTAGGAGAATGGGTCTGGGTGGGTTACTCTTCGGAGGGTTGGTGTGGACTTGTCGGGCCGAAGGGCCTGTTTCCATACTGATATGAATTTTTTAAAAATGTAAATGGAATCAAAGGGGTCCCCTTGTGGTGCAGTAGTAGTGTCCCTAAAAAAAGATCTTAAAGGGGCTGTGTTATGGAGCAGTGGTATATCTCTACCCCTGAACCAGGAAGCCCACATTTAAGTTCCAACTGCTACAGAGGTGTATGATAGCAACTCTGAACAGGTTGATTAAAAACATTTCAGACCCTCTGGTGGCACAATGGTAGTGTCCCTACCCCTGGACTAAGAAGGCCTGGGTTCAAGTCCCACCTGCTCCTGAGGTGTGTTTTACCATCTCTGAACAGGTTGATTAGAAAGATAGGTTCAATATAAAAAAGTAAATGCACCCAAGCCATGGAGACATCCAAACTTCGCCTGCTTTATACCTAAAAACGTGGAATCAGGATTTGTGGTGAAGTGATCTTTGGTGGGCGTTGACCACACAGCAGCCCCAGTGATTCCCAAGAGCTGCCTGCCATTCTGTTGGAATCTGACAGGTCCCAGGTGGTGAGGTTCATTAATGATGCCCATTAGGGCTTCATAGCATTCAGCCTCTATTCAAAGTAGGTTTAAAAGCCATCCTAAGGCAGGCAGCATCTTGGGGGCTGGAGCATGTGCTCCTTCAACTCAGTGGGTGTTTTCAAAATAGGTCCTTATTGTAAATATGCATTTCTGGAAAACTGAGGGATGTAGCCAGACTGAGATCAATCTACCATGAACTGGTTGGGCTTAATGTTCTTTTCTTCAATATAAAAGCAATCCTTTTATTTGTTTCTGCTTGTGTTCGATACACCTTTAAATTTGGTTGAAAAAATCTTAACTTGTTCTCTGGTTTGGGTGGGAAGGTTGGGAGCTCTTTACTTAGTGTACTTCTATGCAATTTAATGAGTTCTACTCTCCTCATTCTAGGTGAGGCAGCGTCTGTGTACAATGGAGACTCATATGCGTGATGGAGAGTTGGCTGAATCATTGTCTGATCAAGTTGAGCCTGATAAGGTTAGGGTGGTGAGGCGCTCATGCATATCTGGAAAAGCACATTGGTCTGTAACATTAATCATTAACACCTTACGCCACTTTAATTTCACTGTATGGAGTATGCCCATTCTCTGTGTTAACTATTCCGCAAGGCCTAGGTCTCAATTCATGTCCATTATCTAATATTTCTCTGCACAGCATGACTCCTGCTGGGAATAACCATTTTTATCATCCAAACTTTATATATTTGTTCCATCTCCAACTTTTCATCTGTTAGTTGATTGTCCATAATTCAGCATCTGCAGTAAATAACTCGATGCACTACTTTATGTTTTGTTTAGCTTAAAACCCAGTTGGAAGAAACTGTGATCAGTGAGCAGATACAAAGACAGCAGCTGGCTGAAGAATTTGAAAAGGTACAGAATATTTTTAGAACAAAATGCTCTCATTTTTACTTGTTTACTTTTCCAGTGAGGTAAATGGGCATCACGGTGGCTCAGTGGTTAGCACTGCTGCCTCACAGCGCCAGGGACCCAGGTTCGATTTCAGCCTCTGGCGACTGTCTGTGTGGAGTTTGTACATTCTCCCCGTGTCTGCGTGGGTTTCCTCCAGGTGCTCTGGTTTCCTCCCACAGTCCAAAGATGTGTAGGTTAGGCGAATTGGCCAAGCTAAATTGTCCACAGTGTTCAGGGATGTGTTGATTAGGTGCATTAGTCAGAATAGATGGTCTAGGTGGTTTGCTCTTCGGAGGATTGGTGTGGACTTGTTGGGCTGAAGAGCTGTTTCACACTGTAGGGATTTTATGAAATGATTCCCGGCTGCCTGGGCAAGACATCTCTGCAATTGATAGGGAGACAGAATGACAAGGGATTGCTTGCTCTGTGACTTTGAGCAGTACTCCTGCCTGGTCAGCAAGATGTTTGAGGGATCCTTTTGATTCTTCCCTGTTTCTTTCCTTGCTGATGGAGGGTCATCATGGCCATATCTTTACTGGGTCATGAATCTGGAGATCATTGAAGCTCAGATCCAGCCTAGTGCTTTGATTGCACTCCATTTCTTAAGAAGCAGCCAGGCACTCCCTTGACACAGTGAAATGGCTCCCTGTGAATGCACTGACATACTGATCAATTAATCATCGGTTTAGTTACTGGGTGTTGGCATTGGATGAAGTCAACAAATCTTTGCACTTATACAGTGTTTTAACATAGTAAAGCATCTCAAAATATTTCACAGAAGCTCAATCAGACAAAAAAAGGGGCATTAGGACTTCAAGAAGAATGGTATATAGTGGTAGACTAGTTATCCAGAGATCCAAATTAATACTCCAGCTACTATAGGAATTTAAAGTAAACTTAATATAAATCTGGAATTAAAACTTTGATCAGAAAATTACAAGACTGTCTTTAAATCTGTCTGGTTCACTAATGTTTTTCAAGGATATCTGCCAACCTTACTTGTTCTGGTCTAGATGTGAATACAGACACACAGTAATGAAGGGTTGACTCTTAGTTCCTCTCTGAAGTGCCATGCAACTGTACCAAGCTGTACAGAAAGGACAAATAAGAATAAAATTTGGATGAACTACCTAGCATCCACCTAAACACCATTAATGACAAATACAGACGATGTCTGATCAACCATGCAATGTCCTTCACATTAATCTTTGGGAATATTTGCCCAAATTGGGAGCACTGCCCAATAGATTAGTCAGGCAATAGCCTGACAGTCATACTCACCAAATCATACTGTCTGGACCAGGGCATTCAGGACTCTTGTAGCTGTTAAGAAGCCAGCTCATTCTAAGCAGGGGATCAACCTAGACTTAATATTTTGAGATCCCCTGATATGGAATGGATGATTTCTTGTGTCATGTAGTTTTTAATGTTCTTCAAAAATCTATCTGTTGCTTTCAGTTGTGTGTAGATCTTCTCTCAGTGGTTTTTAACTAAAGATGTACACTTTATATTAGGCCCAGAGATCTGCACTAAACTTACAGGAAGAGCTGGAAAAGTTGAGAGCAGCTGGGGATAGTGTCACCCTTGCTGGAGAGGATATCGTTCACCTAAAGGTACTCGTGATGCATCTTGTACTTTATGTTCTACATGTGCACTCACAATGTATCACATTCTTCCTGCAAAAAGAGTTACCTATCAGTGCCATTTTTGGTACAGTACATACTGAATAAATCATGTAAATGCTGTTCAGTGAGAGGCCATATCGTGACTTTAAAGCTGTTTAAGTTTCTGGTCATCATGGTCCAATGCTGAATTCTTTTTTCCTCTCCTTTATGGACTTTCTTACCATTTTGCTACTGCTTTTCTGAAAATCCTAACTCATAGCCTTGAATCCAGAGGCTCTGATTGCCCTCTGTAGCTCGCTCAATTGGCTAACATTGATACCCTGAGGCCCTTTGAGCATGGGGTGCATCACACGCCATGTCAGACAGAATGCAGTTTTCAGTTGGATTGTCATTGGGAGCCAGAATCCTGATTCACTGTCCCCCTCCCTTCCTGGCTCATTAATGTCTGTTAAGGATGCAACCCTACTTATTGTACTCAGTCTAAACTATATGTGACTCCGTTTTCAGCTCAGTTTGGTTCATCCTTATCTGTCTCCTGCTGTGACTTAGTGGTCTGCTCAGTTCTCTCAGTCTATTACGTGCCATGGTTCAAACAGAAAGCCCACCACTTTCTCAAGGTAACAAGCAATGGGCACTTAGTGAGCTTTACTAGTATTGCTCATTACCTGAGAATGAAAAAATGAAACAAAAACACAGCTATGTTTTACAAACATTTGCTACATTCGGTGGCAGACTGAGCAAAGCCATTACCGATTAAGCATTTCTAAATTATGGTAAATATAGGTAGCTCATATTTACATATAGATTTTCAGCTTCTGCAGTATTTTATTTTGTTCTACTAAAAATGCAAGATTACAGTTTAGCCTTGAAGCCAATCATCTGTTTAATCTTATCCAATTTGTATTTCCTATCACTGTTCACACCAAACAGTGCCAGACACTGACCATCTCCACAAGGAAAGGATCTAACCATCACCCCATGACATTCAATGGCATTATTGTTACGACCGTGACAGGAAGAGTGCTCATAAAATCAAACCCCTGGATCCCATGATACATCACAAATGTGAAAATGACAAATTTAGTTTCTGGAATGGTTAATTTGCCTCACTTTGACCATACCTAAGATGAAAGAAATGTGCATCAGGTTTCATCAATGAACAACAAAACAAAACCCTATTTGCAGTATTATAAACAAGCCTATCCTTTACCAAGTAGGAAGATGGATTACCAATGCAAGATAAGCAACCTTAAACAATACTCACTCTTATTGTCCAAACATGAACATATTTATTCACAAATAGAATTGAAACTTTTGCTGAAATATCATGGTTAGAAAAATATAGGCTGAAAAGACCATATCCTGTGGTTTCAGAATCCATACCATAAGGAATAAAATGGAGTGACTTCCTCACTTTCTTTGGTTTTTGGTGATGATGTCACACTTTTGTTGAGTGCAGTAACCAATCGTTGTTTAGGAGCCAATCCATTGGAGCTCGGTCTTTTGCTTGAGGTAGAAATGCTTCTTTTCAGGGTCTTTTAGTGCTGAGTTTCTTCCACTCCCAGAGATGGGTGGGAGGGGTGGGGCACAGGGAAAAAAAGAGAGATCTGGCTTGGCTTGCAGGCTTTCGACAGTCTGAGTGGAACTGCTCTCAGAAGCTGCTTAAAGCCAAACCGAATGTTGTTGCTGGGTAGCTTTTTTCAACCCAGAGACCCTTAGTGCCATTTAGTCTCATGAAAGTATCAAATCTAGCTTCTCCAAAAGGTACATTCTCTTGTGTATTCACTAATTAAACACCACATTGTTTGCTTTTGCTTTCTTTCATAAGAAAATAATGTGTTTATTCTCTGCAACACAGCTGTGTCCTAATTTCAATTTTTCAGTTTATATTTCAAACAAAAGATATTTAGTCCTCGTAATTACCATCACTGAATCCCATGCTGTCAATATCTTGGGTTTACCATCAACAAAAGCTGAACTGGCCCAACCATGTAATTACTGTGGCTACAAGGTCAATAAGAGGCTAGGAATCCTGAGGCAAGTAACTCACCATCTGACACACCAAAGCCTGACTACTATCTGTACGGCACAAGATGAGTGTGTAATGGAATACTCTCCACTTGCCTGGATGTTTGCAGCCCCAACAAGATTCCAGAAGGTCAACATTCTGCAGGACAAATTAGCCCATTTTGACTGGCACCCCAGACACTGCATTCAGTATTCACTCTCTCCACCATGGTGTGTACCATATTCATGATGCAGCAACTCCTCAAGAGTCCTTTGTTAGCACTCCAAGCCCATAAAGATGGCGGCAGGGTAGCATGCTCCAGACAGACTATCCTCTGCTCCACCCATTCTTTTTCTCTTTGTTTTTCTGTTTTGTTGAGTGTCTTGTTTTAAACCTTTACCTTTGTAAACTTACTCAGAGGGGAATGGAGGAGGAGGGTACTGGACTGGGGGCCGTCACTGGGGGGAGGGTTCCATACTGGGAGCCGTCGCAGGGAGGAGTGTCATGGGGGAGGAGGCCGAGGCGGGGAGGTGAGGCTTTTTGTGGCCTTGAGTTTGGAAGCCAGATGTGCTGTGGAGACTTGGCGAGGTGTTGACGCAGACTTGAGTGAACGGACCTTAAATGGGTATTCTCTTCCTTTTTATTCTTAGGCTGGGTTTTTATTATTCTTTCAATTTTGTACCAAATACTTCAGTATCTGTGCCTAAGTATCTTGTTAGTTCAAGGTATTCAAGTTATACCTCTGCCATCTAGAGTGATAAAGGCAGTAAATACATGGGAACACCATCACCAGCAAGCTTCCCTGCAAGCCGCACACCATCCTGACTTGGAAATGTATTCTTGTTCCTTCGGTTTTATGTGGCCAGAATTCTGGAACTCCATCCCTAAAGGCATCATGCACATGGACGTCATGAACTTCATTGCTTGAAGAAGACATCTCACCACCACCTTTCCCCAGGCATTGAGGAGGTTGGCAGTACATTCTTGCCACGCCAATGACACCCACATACCATGAAAGAATATATTTTTAAGAAGTATCCCCATCATTGCTCTAGGCAGGAACACTACTGCTGTGCCACAAGAACACTGAGATAATTGTGTAGATCTACCAAAGAGCCAGCAGAGCTGTGATAGGCCAATTGACCTCCCTTTTCCTTCTCATCCTATGACTGTGAAGCATCACCTACAGTTAGCTGAGGAATATACGTGCTGTCAGTCATAGAGTCTTAGAAATGTACAGCACGGAAACAGACCCTTTGGTCCAACTCGTCCACGCCGACCAGATATCCCAACCCAATCTAGTCCCACCTGCCAGCACCCAGCCCATATCCCTCCAAACCCTTCCTTTTCATATACCTTTCCAGATGCCTTTTAAATGTTGCAATTATACCAGCCTCCAACACTTCCTCTGGCAGCTCATGCCATACACGTACCACCCTCTGTGTGAAAATGTTGCCCCTTAGGTCTCTTTTATATCTTTCCACTCTCACCCTAAACCCTTTAGTTCTGGACTCCCCCACCCCAGGGAAAAGACTTTGTCTATTTATCCTAATCCATGCCCCTCATGATTTTATAGACCTCTATAAAGTCACCCCTCAGTCTCTGACACTCCAGGGAAAATACCCCCAGCCTAGTCAACCTCTTCCTACAGCTCAAATCCTCCAACCCTGGCAACATCTTTGTAAATCTTTTCTGGACCCTTTCAAGTTTCACAACATCTTTCCGATAGGAAGGAGACCAGAGTTGCATACAATATTCCAACAGTGGCCTAACCAATGTCCTGTACAGCCGCAACATGACCTCCCAACCCCTGTACTCAATACTCTGACCAATAAAGGAAAGCATAACAAGCGTCGCCTTCACTATCCTATCTACCTGCGACTCCACTTTCAAGGAGCTATCATAGCAGCTATTGGAGTTGCAATGTGGAGCATATACATGATCTTAAAGTTTAAAATTTGTACGTGTGCAAGGATTTCTTTGCTTCTGTTTTCTTCCCTGATATCCTGAGTCCATCCACTCGTGTCCAAAGGACGGGTGCCTGAATTCCTCCCATATCACAGTTCAGTGAGTGTTAACAGAATGGCTAATACAGCCCAGCCAGTCTTGCTTTTGATTGATGTCTGCATGTGGTTGGGTATTGGGAGCACAGAAGCAGGAGGAGGCCATGGTGCTTCTCAAGTCTGTTGCACCATCCATATTGTTCATGACTGATAGGTCTCACAGACTTGCAACAGAGATTGAAGCGTTTGGGCTCCTTGGTTTACCCCATGGACATCTCACCGCTGCCATAAACACATCCAACCATGCCACCCATGTATTAGTCACAAGGTTTTGACACCCCCACGAAAGACACCTGAGGTCCAGCATGAGAATTTTATGGCACAAACCCAGACGTCCTCCATCATGGTAAACTCAACAACATGGAGATCATCCTGGAAAATTCAGCTTCGATGAGTTGGCCATGTCTCCGAGGTGAATGATTGCCCCCAAGCAGATCTTCACTAGGGAGCACTCTCCGAGAAAATGACATCAAAGTTGTTGAGTAAAAATGTTAGGATCTAAAATAGAGTTTTACGAACTTTTACTTTTGCAATTGACTGGCCCACGTGGAGACATGCACCAAAATCTGTTTAGTATATGTTGAGCAACATTTATGCCAAACATGTAATGTCCCGAGGAGGGTAAGAGGTGGTGTAGCCGCATAAGTTCCTTCAAATGCCAACAGAAAGAACATGAACTGTGAACATCCATGTTGATCCTGTGTCGTACTGTTCAGTCATGAGAGGACTCACAGAGGACAGTGAAATAATTTACAACTTGGACATTCTGGAACAACGAGGAGTGGGTTTAATGCATGTCAACCTGCTCATAATCTCAATCTCCTTTTTAAATTCTTTCATAGCTCCTCATTTGTCTAAGTCTCTGCAACCTCTTCCAACTCTACAACCCATACTTGATTTTTCTAATCTCTAACTCTCCTCCTATTTTTGCCCCATCATTAGTGGGTATACCTTTGGCTGTCTCATCTCTTACACCCTGGGATTCCATCCCTAGACATATCATGTTTCTCCTCTGAGACCCTTCTTAAAGCCCATTATTACCTGGATTTTAATCTGCCTCCTTCATTAAAGCATCTGTTTTACCATTCCGTCCTTCTGACATCCTTCGGGTAATTTTTAATTTCAGTTGTAAAGATGCTTTAAATACAGATTGTTATTGATAGATAGTACCATTATGACATTTGTAAGATTATATTTTGGAAATATCACTAATTAAAAATAAACAAAGGAGATTATGTGACCTCTTTCATAGTTTACTGAGGGTAAGCTTAAATAATTTGATTGTTAGAGATCAGCAGAAGGCTTAAATTGTTCTTCTGCAAAGGTACAAGGTCCTTATTTGAAGGCAAGGACAGCGGTCTCTGAGTTTACGATGAGCAGACTCTTGAGTCTCCCAAAGTCCCAGAAAGCTATTGAAGGTCGTGGAACGTAAATAAATTTGTTGAAATTTTCTGTTTACTTCTCTGATGAAAGGGAGTTGAGATCAAGGTTAGTTAATGAGTGTTTTACCTAAACACAAGGCCAATGTATTTCACATGGTCATGGAAAGAGGCAGAGGAAGCATTTGTGAGGTGAAATTGCAGGCTTCTTTGCAAGTGAATGAACATCACAGTTTCTATGTGGCCAGCCAAGAGAAATGCTGCCTGGATTCTGAACTACCACAGACAAATGCAGGAGGGAGACAGTCTTTAGTTGAAGAGACACATTCTCAGTCTGGATTCAGAGAAACTCTGCCATGGTTGTAGAAAAATGAATCCACATAATATGTCTGACTGCTGGAATTCTCCAAAAACAGCGGAAGGAGTCTGGAGACAGTCATTTAAAATGGGATACTGGCACCCATGGGAAACGAGGAACAAATGTGAAATGTTTTCCAAAAGGACTTAATTCTGTGGAGAGTGCAACAGGTGATACATGCAAAATAGGAATGTCACTTTCTGCAGTTTAAATTATCAGTAGCTTGGAAATCAAAAATAGTTCTTAATTATAAACAAAAACAGAAATTGCTGGAAAAACTCAGCAGGTCTGGCAGCATCTGTGGAGAGAAATCAGAGATGCTGCCAGACATGCTGAGTTTTTCAAGCAATTTCTGTTTTTGTTTGTGATTTGCAGCACCAGAATTTCTTTCGGTTTTTATAAAGCTTTTAGTTAATAGTTTTTTCTTGATGTAGCATTCTTTCACCAACTAACTGAAAGTTTTAAGTATTTTATGAGGATTATAACATAGCATTAAAATCATCATGTTTATACTTGCAGGAAAGACTTAACAAGGAAAAGAAAATGACCAGGGACTTGAGTGAAGCTGCTGCCAAACTCCAGCAGATGCTGAAGGCTACCCAGGAACAACTTAACAAGGAAAAAGAAACTGTTGTGAAGCTACAGGCACAGAGACAGGAAAAGGTACATTAACACAATGTTTTGTCAAGTTTTATTTTCCCTCTTCAACTGTGTATCTCTCTCCCTTTCTCCTTCTGTGTCCTTTCTATAAGCCATGTATCCTATAAAGTTTGAATCTCTGCCTTTCATATTTCTCACCCTCGGTCCTTCCTCTTGTGTGTCCAGACTCTTTTGAAATATGTATGTCAAATAGTACTTGCACACGTACCATTTTATTCCCAACACCACCTTGCACCTTACTTCAACTAACTGGAGTCATAAAGCTGTACAGCACAGAAACAGATCCTTTGGTCCAACTCGTCCATGCCGACCAGATATCCTAAATTAATCTAGACCCATTTACCAGCACTTGGTCCATATCCCTCTAAACCCTTCCTATTCATATACCCATCCAGATGCCTTTTAAATGCTGTAATTGTACCAGCCTCCTCCACTTCCTCTGGCAGTTTATTCCATACACGTACCACCCTCTGTGTGAAATGGTTGCCCCTTAGCTCCCTTTTATATCTTTCCCCTCTCACCTTAAATCTATGCCCTCTAGTTCTGGACTCCCTGACCCCAGGGAAAAAACTTTGTCAATTTACCCTATCCATGCCCCTCATGATTTTATGATTAAGATCACCCCTCAGCCTCCGACGCTCCAGGGAAAACAGCCCCAGCCGTTCAGTCTCTCCCTATAGCTCAAATCATCCAACCCTAGCAACATCCTTGTAAATCGTTTCTGAATCATTTCAAGTTTCACAGCATCCTTCTAACAGGAAGGAGATGAGAATTGCATGCCATATTCCAAAAGTAGCCTAACAAATGTCCTGTACAGTGGCAACTTGACCTCCCAACTCCAATTCTCAATTGCCTCACCAATAAAGGAAAGCATACCAAACACCTTCTTCACTATCCTATCCAGGAACTATGAACCTGCTCTCCAAGGTCTCTTTGCTCAGCAACACTCTCTGGGACCTTACCATTAAGTCCTGCTCTGATTTGTTTTTTCCAAAATCCAAATTCCAAAAGGATTGTGTAATCCAAGATGGAGGATGGGAAAAAGTTATTGCTGTAAGAGCTGCTCCTTCTTTGAGGTATTTAAGGTGTTGGAGGTTACTTCCTCGAATTCCAGGAGCAGCAATTACTGTTTTATCTGCTGTTGCGTTGTTTTGGAATTTTGGGGGAAGAAAGTCAAAGCAACGACATTTTTAAAATGGAGAAAGACAAGCAAAAGGCAGTGACCACCTGGTTAGTGAGGGAGAGAGAGAGAAAAAAAACCTACACTGCTAACTGACACAGCAGTGAACCTGCACAGTTACTGTCTTTACTGTTTGAGTTCATGTATCACTGGACATCGGAGTGTATCCAGGAAACATTCACAAACAGTGAAATTCACAGCTGACTTTGGAGGAACCTGTGTGGAAGAGTTCATGGCACAGGAACAGATAAGTGCATAGTTTTTACATGTAACCTTGCTGTAAGTCTACAGTAGTGAGTGGAGTGGGTTGTTTCATGATCATATGTTTTATTGAAATCTGTCTCTTGATTAAATTTTAAAAATAGAATTTTCAAACAAGCTAACTCTGGAATTATATTATACTACTGATATGAAGGGCTATCCTGCGTTCATACAAAAGCTTTTATTTGGGATGGTCCACCTAAATGATAGGATTTCCATATTACAAAAAGCGATAAAGGTTCTTGGGTATTGTTCTAGGTTTGAGTTGCACTGGCTTTTTTGGGCATATCATGACAAGGCATACAAATGAGGTGCTGAGTGGGCCTCATGGCAAATGGCATGGATTGGTACTAGCTAGCGTGAAACTATTCCTCATTGAGGTTGACTGCCGTCAGCCCTGGAACTGTACCTCAGTGTTTACGGCACCTTCCAATGCAGTTGCAGGTGTAATACCTGCCTGTTTGCCTCCTCCATTCTCACAATCCAGACACAGCTCCCAGGTGAATCAGTGATTTACCTGTACTTCACTCACTCTATCACTGTTGCCAGTCTGGTCTTTTCCTATATCGGTAAAAGCAGACTGGGTGACATCGTTGCGGACCAGCTGTGTTCTTTCCACAAAAATGACCCCAAGTTTCCAGTTGCCTGCCACGTCAACCACCATGTTCCCACTCCAACATTTCTGTCTCAGGCCTGCTACAGTATTCCAACGAGCCTCAGCGCAAGCTCTTAGAGCAACATCTTATTTTCTATTTGGGGACCCTGCATCCTCAAGGACTTCACATCGAGTTCAATAACTTTACAGCCTGATTCCATCCTTCTATGTCTTTCACCCATCCCATACCCGGTCCAATCCTGATACAGTCACCCCATCTCACATACTCCCATTGTCACATTATCTGGTTTGCTTTTAGTATGGGTCACCCATTCTCTCCTACTCTTAGCTTTAATTATCACTAATCTAACTTTTCTTCTGTCCTGGCCTGCTTTCCATATTGTCCTTGTTTATCTACCCTTTTCATACCCCTCTCTTTCTCTCTCTCGCGCTCTCTCTCTCTCGCGCTCTCTGTCTGGGTTCCACCTCCACCTATCCACTCACCCCTTCCCTTCACCCTTTTGCCAACTTGGTCTCCTGCGTAAATACCACGTTTTCCCAGCTTCTAACAGTTCTGATGAAGAGTCACAGGATTCGAAATGTTAACTCTGCTTTCTTCCCACAGATGCTGCCAGACCTGCAGAGATTTGCCAGCAATTTCTGTTTTTGTTTTAGGTCTCCAGTTTCTGCAGTTTTATGTCTTATTTACCCCAGTACAGAGGAGCATCGATTATCTGAATGAGATGGGCAGGCAATATTTTGTTTGGATGATTGATTATTCGGTTAATTCGTTCAATGCCTCTCCTCTGGGGCTCGGGGTTTTCTGAAGTTTTATTTCCTCGCTCTACCTGCCTTGTTCCCTCTCTCTGTCTGAGTTTGTTTCTGAGCAGACACACAGTTGTGTGTAAGGGACCTGCAGCACTGCTGAGACCTCCCGCTCCTCCACCCATCAGTTCAATGGGATTGACACAGCGAGCACTTGCTATGCCTGCTCCCCGTTGGGGAGACTCGGCAGCAGCACACCGTGCACACGCCCCTGGCCCCGCCCCTGTCTGCACCTCCAGCCCTGCCCCCATCTGTCACCACCCACCATCCACCCCCACATCCGCCCCCACTCACCCACCGTCTGCCCCGATCCTACACACCCCCATCTGCTCCCACCCCATCTGCCGCCTCCCCCCCCCCCCCCCCCCCCCCCCCACCTCCAGGGCAGCTGGACTAGATATCAACAGTAACATTGCTGCTGCCTTTGGGGGATGAGTCTCAAAATAGCGCGCACACACAAAAATTCTTATTGCTACTTTTTCACAGGTTCAACCTTTCCCACCTGTACAGGACAATATTGAAGAGATTATATGGGGAAGGGGGGGTTTAGCGTACACCCCAGGGTAGGACTCCAGGGAAAGTGTGGGGGGAGAGAGGGAGGGTAGGAGACAGTTATTTGGAGATGGTGCCTGGGCTCCCATCGATGTCCAGGACTGTTCTCGGCAGCATTTCAGTAAACCGAGTTCACCTTTAATCGCTATAAACAAAAGACACGATCAATGTTGGAATCGCATCTTTGATGTAATGTTTCTATCGGGACTTTGAGATCCTCTTCAGATAATCCAAAATTTCAGATAATTGATATTTGGATAATCGAGGTTCCTCTGTATTTACTGTTGGGGGTCTGTGAGGCTACGGATATAACAATTAGTTTTGGAATTGTTATAATTGAGCCCGATCTGTCTTAAGTTTTTCTCACCTGTATAATGCACTCTGTTCTTTTTTAGGAAGAGGAGAGGGCAGTGATGGAGGAAGGTATGAAGGAGGGGACATCTGTCTAAAGAGCCTACAGTTGCAGTGAACACTACTCGAACTTGCCAGATGCCTTACAGATATAATAGTTCTTATGCCATTCCTAAACCATGCGCTCAGTATTGTACTGTAGTTAATTATGAACTGTTAGTGAGCCAGTCAAAAGTTTGAAAAAGTTCTAGTCACCAATTTTTTAAAAAGCTTTTTTGACTTTTCTTCTCATTTTAAGACATATTACAACCAATGAGCCCTGACTGTGTCAGTGAGCTGAAATCTAGATGTCCACTTTGTATATGAAACAAAATGACCTGAATGCTCAGTTTACATGAAAAGGGAAGCAAATGTACTGTTTTGGGGAATGTACATTGAATTGTGCAATTATTATTATTTTTTCTTCAAGAAAAAATGAATAAGCAAGAGGAAAGGAGCAAATGAAGTTTAGGTCTTTCAATGATTTTTATTCAGCTGTGAGGCAAACCTTGACCAGTGACATGACCGGGTTGTCAACAGAACAAGTTTTCACAACATTTTTTGTTTTTCTAAAAGTTGTCAGTCCGACAAATAAAACATTGTAACCGCTGTTCACTGCCCCATGTGATCTTTCCATTGGGAATATCAAGGGATGAGTTGAACACCAAGATTCACTTTCAAATTCATGACATGGGGCTTATCCAAATGTCTGCTCTTCCTAAGAATGCTGTCACACCTGTTTGGCTATGGGGTGCACTGGGGGTCTGAATTTAGCCGTGACCTGGTGTCTGTATTTGTGCACTTTGTCAATAGACAGAGATGAAATGGATACCATGGATTATTACACTGTTCATGACCCCAGCTGTGCATGAACCCTTACTGTTACCTTGGTTAATTTAAAAAACCTTTCTGACCTTACAGTCTAGTTCTACATCACAAAGTGCATTTATCAAATAATGTAAATAGGAAAACTTTCTCAATATTTGAAGACATAGGAATGAAAATCAGTAGCTGAATTCATAGAATTAATGTTTGCACAGTTCCAGTCTGAATATAAAGGGTTTGGGGACAAAGTAAAGAGAGAAGTAAGCAAGTGAAAAGAAGGTATGAGGAGAGACCGGCAGCTAACAGCAAAAGGAACACAAAACCCTTCTTTTGGGTTATAAATAGTTAAAGTGGATTTGGAGTTGAAAAGGAACCAAAAAAAGGATTTAACACATGGAGGCAGAGGGAACGACTGAGATTTTAACTTAGTACTTTGCAGTTGTCTTTACCAAAGAAGAAGATGCTAACAAAATCATCATAGAAGAAGGGTTAGATAATACGCTGGATGAATGAAAATCATAGAGAGAGAAGTTACTTGAAAGGCTAGATATACTGCAAGTCAATAAGGCAACAGAACCAGATCAGATTTGTCTCAGCTGCAGAGGGAAATCAAGATGAAAATTGACAAGGCAGTGGCCATAATATTCCAATCCTCTTCAGAGACCAGGATACTGGCAGAGATCTGGAGCAATGCTAAATGTGCACCTAGTTCAGCGACTCAAAACAAGTCAGACTAAGTTCAGTGATGAAAAATCTTCTAGAAATTAAACAGAAGTAACAAGCACGTGGATAAATGCATATTATTTAAGGAAAATCGGAAGATTTGTTCAATGCAAACTGTCGATTATGTGTTTCTTTTTGATGAGATAACAAGGAGGGCTAAGGGCAATGAAGGTGAGGTGGTGTTCATAAACCTCCAAAATGTGTTTAATAAAGTACCACAAAACAGACCTGTCAGCAAAATTAAAGCCCATGCAGAGGCAAGGATGGAGTCCATTTTGATTTAATCCCTCCCTACCTTTCCCTTACCTTTGGTAGTCTGCACTGCCCTTAATTTGCCTGTAAATTAATCAGTTGTAAAACATGGGTGATTTACTGATTAATAGGTGAAAATCATCACAGGCATTTGGTGATGGAAAAAGCTGTTTAGTTGTGTGTGATAGCACGTCTAGATCTGAAAAAGAGCAAAGAAAGAAACGGTTAGTGACAATATGGATACAGTATTGGCTGAGTGACCAGATACAGGATAGTGTTGAATAGGTTTCTTTTCCCTCAGAGTGGAGGAAGGGTTTTGGTGGATACACAGTGGTTGGGCCCTAGGTCTACTGTTCTTCTTGATTTATGTTAATGGATTAAACTTGGGTTTCAGGGAAATAATGCACTTTAAGGATAGCGATGGATTACAGCAGGACTCTAATGGGCTGCTAGAATAGGTGGCTATGTAACAGATGAAATTTGATGCAGGAAGTTGGGCTGGCCTGGTCGTTCAGTGGTTTGCACTGCTGTCTTACAGCACCAGGGACTTGGGTTTGATTCCAGTCTTGGGCAGCTGTCTGTGTGGAGTTTGCACATTCTCCCCGGGTCTGTGTGGGTTTCTGCCAGATCTCTGGTTTTGTCCAACAGTCCAATGATGTGCAGGTTAGGTGGATTGACCATGCTAAATTGTCTGTAGAACAAGGACATGTAGGCTAGGTGGATTAGCCATGGGAAATGTGGGGATAGGGGTTGGGTCTGGGTCTGGGTGAGAAGCTCTTTAGAGGATCAGTGTGGACTTGATGGGCTGAATGACTTCCTCCTGCACCGTACGGACACAATGAAATTGGGAAGTGATAGAAGGAATGTGGAGAGCCAATATGAAATCTAAAGAATTTCTAAACGGTGCAGAAGCAGGGGGATCTGGATAGTTAGATTCTTTTGAAACACATGAAACCAATAAAATAATTAACAACCATTTGGAATGTGATGCTGTAACCTCCCAATGACTAACCACAGAAACTAATGGTACCATATTAAATTACAATGTCACTCTGGGTGATGATGCAGCATTCCAGCCCCTGCAGCTCCCACTGGTTGTGGACTGCCTCGAGTGCTATTAGACACTGTATGCTCCTTCACACATGGGGGTGAACATCGAATTGGAAGAGAGATCAGCAATTGAACCAAACAATCCTAAACCTTTGGCTGTCTGGACCTGCTAATGGCTAGACACAGGGGCAGCCTCATAACGGGGCTATCTGATCTGCTTGTCTCTCTCCGAACTGGTGGTGAAAGATCAGGAGCATGGAGATGAAGTGTAACAAAACATTGAGCAGTGCAACTTCACACATCCTATGTAGACATGGGACACAGACTCCACAAGGCTGCAGGGGGTTCTGTAACTCGGGACTTGTAAACTGACAGCCTTCTCTGAGTGGAGTCGTGGCAAACGATACCCTCCATACCCAAAGGAGAAGGGAGGAGTTGGTCTAGCTCTGTGTGGTAGATTACTACCATTCCAGGAGGCAGGACTGAATACTGCACCATGTGCTGACAGCCGCTGAGGGTGAAGAAGGTGAAAGTGTGCAAGAATCCCCTCTCTCTGGAGAGTCGAACTGTACAGAATGGTTTTCTGCAAGACAGCCCCGATTGTGGGGCTGAGGCTCCATCTAGAGGAAATGTACTTGTGAGAACAACAATTATAAGGTAACTACTGAATGAGCTGCCCTTTGAAAGGACACTAACAAAGGAGCAAAAACTATTAAAGGAAACTTAAGAAATTAGAATAATGTTCCCAGGGTTGATGATGCACTCCAGCCCCTGTGGCTTCCAATGGTCAAAAAAATGCCTTTAAGTGTATCCTTGTATTAGCTCCTTTTCCAGGTTGCTGTCCAGGTGGTATAGGATGTTGAAAACCGCAGGATAGGTTGAGAAAGCGGTTCATGAGGCAGGTGAGATCCTAGGCTTTATAATTAGAAGCATAGGGCAGAAATTCCCCTCCTTATACATGATGACTAACGTAGAACTTGGAACATTACAGCGCAGTATAGGCCCTTCTGCACTCCATGTTGCCCCAACCTGTGGAACCAAACTGAAGCCTATCTATCCTATACTATTCTATTTTCATCCATATGTTTATCCAATGGCCATTTAAATGCCCTTAAAGTTGTTGAGGCAGGGCATTCCACGCCCTTACTACTCTGAATAAAGAACTTACCTCTGACATCTGTCCTACATCTATCACTCCTCAGTTTAAAGCTATGTCCCCTCATGCTAATCATCACAATTTGAGGAAAAAAGCTCTCACTGTCCACCCTGCTCATCCTCTGATCAACTTGTATGTCTCTACTAAGTCACCACTTAACTTTCTCTCTATCAAAAACAGCCTCAAGTTCCTCAGCCTTTTCTCATAAGACCTTCCCTCAACACCAAGCAACATCCTGGTAAATCTCCTCTGCACCCTTTCCCAAACTTTTACATCCTTCCTATAATGCCGCAACCAGAACTGTATGCAACACTCCAAGTGTGGCCATACCAGAGTTTTGTACAGCTGCAACATGACCTCATGGCTCCAAAACTCAATCCCTCCATCAATAAAAGCTAACACACCATATACCTTCTTAACGACCCTATCAAACTGGGTGGCAACTTTCAAGGATCTATGCAAACAGTCACCAAGATCTTTCTGCTCATCCACACTACCAAGAATCTTACCATTAGCTCAGTACTGTATTCCTGTTATTCCTTCCAAAGTGAATCACCTCACATTTTACCACATTAAACTCCATTTGCCACCTCTCAACCCAGCTCTGCAGCTTAACTATGTCCCTCTGCAACATCCTTCAGCACTATCCACAACTCCACTGACCTTAGTGTCAGCTGCAAATTTACTAACCCATCCTTCTACGTCCTCATCTAGGTCATTTATAAAAATGACAATAGCAGTGGACCCAAAACAGCGCCTTGCAGTACATCACCAGTAACTGAACTCCAGGATGAACATTTCCTATCAACCACCACACTCTGTCTTCTTTCAGCTAGCCAATTTCTGATCCAAATCGCTCAATCATCCACAATCCCATGTCTCCGTATTTTCTGCAATAGCCTATTGTGAGGAACTTTATCAAATGTAGGAGAAAGGGCTGAGAGCTTATGAGCTAGAGGCTGAACAATGGAGACTGCAACACGTCAGGTGTAGTGTGGGCAGGTGGTGCATTCCTCCCAGCAGGGGCTACTTACACCTCACAGGATAGGAACTTCTGATTTGGTCAGTGGTCACGTGACTATGACAGAGGCATTTAAGGGGAGCCACAGGACTGGAGCACCTCTAGGTGTCCAATAGGTTGAAGGTTCTCTCAGCCTGTTCGGATTAGAGCCAGGGCTGCAGGTTCAAACTGAGCCAATTTGATTCCCTCCACGTGACATCAGCAAATGGTTGGCACTGGCAAATGTAAAGGCTATGGGCCTGGACAACGTTCTGGCAATCGTACTGAAGGCTTGTGTTCCAGAACTTGCTGCTCCCCTGGCCAAGCTCTTCCAGGACAGTTATAAGACTGGGATCTACCCGACAATGTGGAAAATTGCCCAGGTATGTTCTGTACATTAAAAAGCAGGATAAATCCAAACCAGCCAATTACCACCCCATCACTCTACTCTCGATCATTAGGAAAGTGATGCAAGGTGTCATCAGCAATGCTATCACGCAGCACCTGCCCAGCAATAACCTGCTCAATGACACCCAGATTGGGTTCCACCAGGGCCACTCAGCTGCTAACCTCATACAGCCCCATTCATAGACAAAAGAGCTAAATTCCAGAGAGTGAGGTGACAGTGATAGTCTTTAACACCAAAGTTACATTCGGCTAAATATGGCAACATGGAGAGCAAGCAAAATGGAATCGTAGAGTTACTGAGATGGACGGCATAGAAAAAGATCCTTCGGTCCAACTTGTCCATCCAACCAGATATTCTAAATAAATCCAGCATTTGGCCCATATCCCTCCAACCCCTTCCTAATCATACAGCCATCTAGATGCCTTTTAAATGTTGTAATTGTACCAGCCTCCACCACTTCCTCTGGCAGCTCATTCCATACACGCACTATCCTCTGTATTAACATGTTGCCCCTTAGGTCCCTTTTAAGTCTTTCCCCTCTCTCCTTAAACCTGTGCCCTCTCATGTTGAACTCTCCCACCCCAGGGAATAGACCTTGTCTATTTATCCTATCCATGCCCCTCATGATTTTATAAATCTCTACAAGGTCACCACTCAGCCTCTGATGTTCCAGGGAAAACAGCCCCAGCCTGTTCAGCCTCTCCCTATAGTTCAAATCCTCCAACTCTGGCAACATCCTTGTAAATCTTTTCTGAACCCTTTCAAGTTTCACAACATCCTTCCTATAGCAAGAAGACCAGAACTGAATACAATATTCCAAAAGTGACTTCCCCAATGTCCTGTACAACTGCAACACAACCCCCAACTCCTATACTCATCCCGTTGTACTCTGAGGTAGCCTTCTTCACTGTCCAGTACACCTCCAATTTTGGTGTTGTCTGCAAATTTACCAACAGTACTTCCTTTATTCACATTCAAATCATTTATATAAATGACAAAAAGCAGTGGACCCAGCACCAATCCTTGTGGTGCACCACTGGTCACAGGCCTCGAATCTGAATAACAACCCTCCACCATCCTCTGTTTCCTACCTTTGAGCCAATTTTGTATCTGAATGGCTAGTTATTCCCATATTCCATACAATCTAACCTTGCTAACCAGTATACCATGCAGAACTTTGTCACACACCTTACTGAAGTCCATATAGACAACGTCCACCACTCTGCCTTCATCAATCCTCTTTTTCACTTCTTCAAAAACCTCAAGTTTGTGAGATGCAATTTCCCAAGCACAAAACCATGTTGACTATCCCTAAGCAGTCCTTACCTTTCCAAATACATGTAAATCCTATCCCTCAGGATTCCCTCCAACAACTTGCCCACCACCAACATCAGGCTCACTGGTCTATAGTTCCCTAGCTTGTCCTTACCACCTTTCCTAAAACAGTGGCACCACGTTTGCCAACCTCCAGTCTTCCAGCACCTCACCTGTGACTATCGATGATACAAATATCACAGCAAGGGGCCCAGCAATCATTTCCCTAGCTTTCTGTAAAGTTCTAGGGTACACCTGATCAGGTCCAAGGATTTATCCACCTTTATGCATCTTAAGACATCCAACACCACCTCCTCTGTAATATAGTCACTTTTCAAGGTATCATTATTTATTTACCCAAGATGTCTAGCTTCCACATTCTCCTCAGCAGTAAATACTGATACATTTTGTAACTCACCCATTTCCTGCGGGTTTCACACATATGAATACAAGGGAGCAGTCATGCCTAGTAAATAGGAAGATGGCCTTGGTTGTTGGAAGGTAGTCATCTCAGCTTCAGGACATTTCTACAGGAGTTCCTCAGTGTATTGTCCAAGGCCCAACTATCTTCAATTATTTCATCAATGATGTTCCTTCATCATAAGGTTAGAGTGGGGATGTTTGCTGATGATTGCATAATATTCAGCACCATTCATGGCTCTTCAGATACTGAAGCAGTCCATGCTCAAATGCACCAAAATCAGGATAGTATCCAGGCTTTGGCTGACAAGTGACAAGAAACACAAGTGGCACCACACAAATGCCAGACTATGACCATCACCAATAAGAGACAAGCTAACTATCACCTTTGACATTCAATGAATGAAATCCCCAACTATTAATATCCCAGTGGTTACCGTTCACCTGAAACGTAACTAGACTCACCACATAATCACAATGGCTACCGAAGCAGGTCAGAGATTAGGAATACTGCGGTGACTAACTCAACTCCTGACTCCCCCAAGCCCCAATCATCTACAAGGGGCAAGTGTGATGGAGTATTCCCCACATTGCCTGAATGGATGCAGTTTCAACAATACTCAGGCACTTGATTGACAGTACATCCACCGATGGTTTGCAGGTGGACCGCAGCGGTTCAAGAAGGCAGTTCACCACCACCTTCGCAAGGGCAAATAGGGGCAGGCAATAAATGCTGGCCAGCCAGTGATGCCCGCATCCCAAGAATGAATTAATACAAAATGGCACCGTGGTAACAAGGAATTATTCAAGTTGGGGTAGGAAGCAACAAGGAATAAAGCAGTTGTAGGGAATAGTGTAGTGACGAGGATGGGGAAGATCCAATGGTTGAGGTCTGTGAAGATACCAACATCACAGATAGGACAAGGAAAGGGATTCTAAAGAAATTGAGGACCTGGGAACTGAATCAAAAAGTAGAACCTCAAAGGTTAGAATCTCTTACTAGAGCCACATGCAAGTTAGCATAGGGTACATAAAATGAGAGAGGTGAACTTGTGACACGAAGACTGGTGAAGGAGAAATAGGTTTTAGTCTGTGGACCACTGAAACCAGCGCTGGGGAATGTCAGAGTTCTACCATTGAGACAGTCTATACCTGAACCATGCTGGGGGCAATCTTCTTGTGAACTGTGTAACTGAGGAAGTAGGGAGTTTTAAAGTAAATTGTAGAGGCAAGAGATCAAATATGGGAGGAAGTGATTTGTCAAAAAGTAGAGACAAAGTAAGAAAGGGAAATAGTGATACAAGAAATGAGGATCAGAGAACAGAAGGGAGGGGCAGAGAAAAAAAACTATTAATACACCAACATTCAAGACTACGTGCTACATACACAACAAAAAGACAAAATTAAACCGTCTGTGTCTGCATATGTGCAGCATTCATAACAAAATAAACAAATAGCACACATTGAAACAAATGAATATAATCCAATAGCCATTATGAAGACTTGGCAGCATGATGATAAGTATTGGGGTTTAGGGTGTAGCTTTACTCGCTGAGCTGTAGGTTTATATCCAGACGTTTCATTACCTGGCTAGGTAACATCATCAGTGGCGACCTCCAAGTGAAGCGAAGCTGTTGTCTCCTGCTTTCTATTTATATCTTTCCCCTGGATGGGGTTCCTGGGTTTTGTGGTGATGTCATTTTCTGTTTGTTTTCTCAGGGGTTGATAGATGGCATCTAGATCTATGTGTTTGTTTATGACGTTGTGGTTGGAGTGCCAAGCCTCTAGGAATTCTCTGGCATGTCTTTGCTTAGCCTGTCCCAGGATAGATGTATTGTCCCAGTCGAATTGATGGTTTTTTTCATCCGTGTGTAGGTCTACGAGGGAGAGAGGGTCGTGTCTTTTTGTGGCTAGCTGGTATTCGTGTATCCTGGTGGCTAACTTTCTTCCTGTTTGTCCTACGTAGTGTTTGTGGCAGTCCTTGCATGGAACCCATGAACAAAACCAACGTCATCTACAAAATTCCATGCAAGGACTGCCACAAACACTACGTAGGACAAACAGGAAGAAAGTTAGCCACCAGGATACACGAATACCAGCTAGCCACAAAAAGACACGACCCTCTCTCCCTCGTAGCCCTACACACGGATGAAAAAAACCACCATTTTGACTGGGACAACACATCTATCCTGGCTCAGGCTAAGCAAAGACATGCCAGAGAATTCCTAGAGGCCTGGCGCTCCAACCACAACACCATAAACAAACACATAGATCTAGATACCATCTATCAACCCCTCAGAAAATGAACAGGAAATGACATCATCACAAACCCCAGGAACCCCATCCAGGACAAACATATAAATAGAAAGCAGGAGACAACAGCTTCGCTTCACTTGGAGGTCACCACTGATGATGTTACCTAGCCAGGTAATGAAACGTCTGGATATCAAACCTACAGCTCAGCGAGCAAACCTACACCCTAAACCTCAACCTGAACTACAAACCTTCACAAACCTTGCAATAAGTATTGGGTTTTGAATCTTAAGGTGTATCCAGGAAGAATAGGAAACTAAGCAGCACTGTTAATTAAGGAGTTGATAAAATGTTATCAAGGTAGTTTCTTAGAGCTGCATATTCTAGAAACAACCAGACAGCAGATTATATTAGGCTTGGTATCAGTAATGAGATAGTATTAATTAAATAGCTCAAATTAAGGGTACCCAATGCATCAGTAACCTTTAATAATCTTGAATTTTACAAGCAGTTTGAAGGGAGAAGATTAGGTCTGAGATTTGTGTTTTAAACCTAAATAACGTGAGCATGAAAGCTGATCTAAAAACTAAAGTGAACTGGCATACTAGGCTAGGAGACAGATCAATAGAGACATAGTGGCAGGCATTTAAGGGATATTTCAGAATACTCAGAATAAATATGTCCGTGCTATAAAAAGAATTTTTAAAGGGTAGATTCAGCATCCATGGTTAACTAAAGGCAAAACCATAACTATGCAAAGATGAACAGCAGGTCAGATAATTGGTCAGAATATGAAGAGCAGCAGAAAATGACTGAAAGATTAATCGGGAGGAAGACATTAGAATATGACTGGACGCTAACTAGGAATGTAAAATTAGCAAGGATTTTCACAGGTATTTTAAAAGGAAAATAATTCGTAACTTGAGTGCTGGCCATCTCAGTGAGTGAGAATGGGGAGTTAATGGTAGATGATATGGAAATGGCAGATGAAATGAATAAATATTTTGCTTCTGTCTTCACTATTGAGGATACCAAAAAAAATTCCAGTAAGGTGTAAATCAGGAGGTGAAAGAGAGAAAGGAACTGAATGAAGTTATGATCACAAGGAAGTGATATCGTGCAAAGTGATAAAACTGTGGGCTGACAAGTCTGGGGGTTCAGATGGAATTTATCCCATGGTCTCAAATGAGATTGCTAATTTTCCAAAATTCCCTAGATGCCATTAGACTGCAAAGTGGCAACTATAACCCCTCTATTCAAGAAGGAAGGGAGTCAGAAAACAGGATAGTCCTTTCTGTGGTCCTTTCTGTAGGCAGTAAAAAGCTAAACCAGTTATATAGTAGGTTGTTTCAAGTGTGCATCCCTTAGAGCCTGAGGGAGAGTAATAAGAGCCTAGGGTTAGGAAGAGACTAATGGGAAGCAGGGCATAGTGGATGGAGTTGAGGATGCAGTTGAACAGTTTGGTAGCTGCACAAATATTATGGTGACGTGAGTTTAGTCAGGTGGATCCAACTGTCATAAATTAGTTGGGAGTGAGGTCTGATGGCTTAGAGAGCAGCATCCTTGCATCTGATCCAGAAGCTCAGGGATCAACTCTCACTCCAAGACTTGATGACTAAGGAGTAATTGTCAGCCTGTACATCCTGCTTGTATACCACTGGCCATGCTCCAGGTGCCAGGTCAGGATACATGGGAAAGGTTAGCATCAGGAAGTGTCTCCAGTGGTTACCCCAACCCATCCCCTCCCCCAACACCATCACTGTCAATGGTTGATATGAAGGCAATCAACTGGCATTGTGATGATCCCTGTAACACAGGAAACCAAAGGAATGAGAAGTATAAATGGGGAGAGTACTACTTGCTGGAGCCAACACAGAAGGAAGTAGGGCTGGGAGAGACTGAGGTTGTGTATGGTACGTACTAAACAAGGAAGTGATCAGAAATGGTCTTTGGAATTGAGTCAGTGGGAGCAGCAAGGTCACAAGACGACAAGATCAAATGGGGGCCTGTGAATTTGGATTGGGGAAGTTTTTGAAAAGTATTTCGCATGAAGTGCTCATCACCAATGAAGTCAACATTTCTTGCCCATCCTTAATTGCCCTTGAAAATGGTAGTGAGCCATCCTTCTACACCACTAAACTCCATGTGGTGTAAGTACACTGTGCTCATAGAAAGGGAGTTCCAGAATTTTAACCTAGTGACATTGAAGAAACAATGATATAGTTCCAAATCAGAATGCTTTGTGACATCAGTGGTGGTCACATTACCTCGTAATTGCTGCTCTTGTCCTTTTAAGTGGCAGAAGTCACACATTTGAACGCTGCAGCACATCTTGTCATTGGTGGTGTAAGAGATCATTTAAGTGGTGGTTAGGCTATTGATGAGCTGGGGTGCTTTGCCTTGAATGGTGTTGAACCTATTGAACATTGTTGGAGCAGCACTCATCCAGTTAACCACAGTCCTGACTTGTGCATTGTAGATAGAGGACAGGCTTTGGGAGTTAGGAGGTGACAGGATTCCTCATGTGGCTGCACTATTAATATGACTGGTCCAGTTCAGTTTGGATTAATGGTATTCTGGATTAGTGGTGCTGGAAGAGCACAGCAGTTCAGGCAGTATCCAAGGAGCTTCGAAATCGACGTTTTGGGCAAAAGCCCTTCATCAGGAAGCTTGGATGCTGCCTGAACTGCTGTGCTTTTCCAGCACCACTAATCTAGAATCTGGTTTCCAGCATCTGCAGTCATTGTTTTTACCTCGTTGGATTAATGGTAACCCCAGGAAACTGATCATGGGGATTTCAACCATAGAATATCATTGGAAGATAGTTCGATTCTCTCTTGTTGAAGATCGTCATGCATGTTACTTGTCACTTACCAGCTCACATCTGAAAATCGCCCAGGTCTTCCTGCACTATGGGCAAAGCCATTTCAGTTTCTGAGGGGTTGCAAATGGTGTTGAACATTGTCAACAAACAACAAACCTACTTATTTTAAAAGGCAGTCATGGATGAAATAGCTAAAAATGGGGTTAGGATACAATTCTGAAGAACTCTTACTCATGCCCTTGGATTGGCACAAACAGCTTTGTGTTCCTTTGTGCTCCAGACAGTGGAGATTTTTCTCCCAATCTCCAATGATCCCAGTTTCGCTAGGGCTCCTTGATGCTGCACGCAACCAAATGCAATCTTAATGCCAAGGGCTGTCACCCTTACCTGACCTTTGGAATTCAACTCTTTTGTCAATGTTTAGACCTGAGGCTGCAACCAATTCGGGAAATGGTTAGCTCTGGTCAAACCCACAATGAGCGTCATTGAACAGGTTATTGCTGTATAAATGTCCCTGAAGATATCAATAGTGCTATCATCACTTTATTCATGATCAGAAGCAGAAGAAGACAATGAGATACTTAAGAGTCTTGTTAATATGTGCATTGAAAAACTGGTTCAATATCTTTAAGCTTTTAGCCTAACTGCTGCATGGTTTCATTTTGTTATGTAAAAGCTCAATGTTGCCTTGTGTACAAAATCTAAAGATGTTTTAGACAAGACATTGAGGCAATGGCATCACTTAATAAGTCATTAGTGACCAGAATAATTGGTTTGTAAATTTCTTTTCCAATCTTTCAAACATTAAAGCAGACTATCTTAGTAATTGGTAACTGTTGTATTTGCTTTTTGGTGGTCTTAGCCCTGTCCCTTGGGATTCAAGGGATTCAAGCAAGGATCCAGGTCTGTGGGCACCAATGGTCTGCTGTAGTCCCAATATATTTTTCATTAATTGGGAAACTGTGGGGACAGGGAGGATTTTTAAAAATGTGTTCATGAGACATGGATGTCACAGGCTTGGCTAGTATTTATTATCCAAATTATAGAGTCACAGAGTCATAGAGCTGTACAGCACAGAAACAGCCCCTTCAGTCCAACTCATCCATGCTGACCCAATATCATAAATTAATCTAGTCCCATTTGCCAGCCTGTGGCCCATATCCCTCTAAACCCTTCCTATTCAAATACTCATTCAGATACCTTTTAAATGTTGTTATTGTACCAGCCTCCACCACTTCCTCTGGCAGCTCATTCCATACACGCACCACCCTCTGTGTGAAACAGTTGCCCCTTAGGTTCCTTTTATATCTTTCCCCTCTCACCCTAACCTATACCCTGTGACTCCCCTGCCCCAGGGAAAAGACCTTGTCTGTTCACCCTATCCATGTGTGGGATCGTGTTCAAATAACAATCAAAATCAGTGAGTCATGGAAATAGCCTCTTTATTCAGAAAACACAAGTAGCACAAGGTTGAGGCGGCAGTAGAACCCCAAAATACAGTTCTTACATATATTAAAATGCCATTACCGTTGTATTATATTGTTTTATCCACAGTACACAAACGTTTGAGGGGCTTCTGTCCTGGGACACAGGAGATGGGTTAAACATTTTTTTTTATTTCAAAAATATACTTTATTCATAAAATAATTTGTGGTCTGTACAATTGGTCATGCCATACATATGTAAACATGTACATACAGAGATCAGAATTTATCATTTTTATACAGGTCTGTACATTTTTTGATCATATGCCCATATAATTAGCTGAGGCGTCAGCAGAGCCCAAATTACTGCGTGGGCCCCCTGTTCTTCTTTAGGCAGGCAGACTTTACACAGTGGTCTTTCCCGACCGCGCCTTGGCGGCAGCTGCCCCAAGCTTCAGCGCGTCCCTCAACACGTAGTCCTGGACCTTGGAATGTGCCAGTCTGCAACACTCAGTCGGGGTCAACTCCTTCAGCTGGAAGATCAGCAGGTTTCGGACCACCCAGAGAGCGTCCTTCACCGAGTTGATGATCCTCCAGGCACAGTTGATGTTCGTCTCGGTGTGCGTCCCGGGGAACAGGCCGTAGAGCACAGAGTCCCTCGGGACGAACCTCGACAAACACCACTGCATTCCTCTCCAGACTTCTTCTGCGGAGACACATTCCAAAAGGAGGTGTGTGACAGTCTCGTCCCCCCCCGCAGCCGCTTCGAGGGCAGTGTGCGGTGCGGCTGAGAGTCCGGGCGTGCAGAAAGGATCTCACAGGCAGAGCCCTTCTCACCACCAGCCAAGCCATGTCTTGGTGCTTGTTGGAAAGTTCTGGCGATGAGGCATTCTGCCAAATGGCTTTGACAGTCTGCTCAGGGAACCGCTCGTTAGGATCCGCCCTCTCCTTTTCCCGAAGGGTCTCAAGGACACTACATGCTGACCACTTCCTAATGGACTGTGGTCAAAGGTGTTTCTCTTCATAAATTTCTCCACGAAGGACAGGTGATACGGAATGGTCCAACTACTCGGAGCGTTCCGCGGCAGCGAGGCCAGGCCCATCCTTCGCAACACCAGGGACAGGTAGAACCTCAGTACATAGTGACACTTGGTGTTTGCGTACCGGGGATCCACGCACAGCTTGATGCAGCCACACACAAAGGTGGCCATCAGGGTGAGGGTGGCATTGGTTGTATTTTTTCCCCCGTTGCCCAGATCTTTATACAGTGAGTACCTTCGGACCCGGTCCATCTTTGACCTCCATATAAACTGGAAGATGGCCCGGGTGACTGCAGCGGCACAGGTTCTGGGAATAGGCCAGACCTGTGCCACGTATAATAGCAATGACAGTGCCTCACACCTGATGACCAGGTTTTTTCCTGCGATGGAGAGCGACCGTAGCGTCCATCTGCCCAGTTTCTGCCTCACTTTGCTGATACGCTCCTCCCAAGACTTGGCGCACGCCCCAGCCCCTCCAAACCAAATACCCAGCACCTTCAGGTGGCCGGTCCTGACGGTGAAGGGGATCGAGGATTGGTCGGCCCAGTTCCCGAAGAGCATGGCCTCGCTCTTGCCTCGGTTTACCTTGGCCCCCGAAGCCCGTTCGAACTGGTCACAAATGCACATGAGTCTGCGCACGGACAGCGGATCCGAGCAGAAAACGGCGACGTCATCCATGTACAGGGAGGCCTTAACCTGCAGCCCCCGCTGCCAGGAATAGTCACCCCTCTGCAGACTGAGCAGACTGTCAAAGCCATTTGGCAGAATGCCTCATCGCCAGAACTTTCCAACAAGCACCAAGACATGGCTTGGCTGGTGGTGAGAAGGGCTCTGCCTGTGAGATCCTTTATGCACGCCCGGACTCTCTGCCGCACCGCACGCTGCCCTCGAAGTGGCTGCGGGGGGGACGAGACTGTCACACACCTCCTTCTGGAATGTGCCTATGCAGAGGAAGTCTGGAGAGGAATGCAGTGGTGTCTGTCGAGGTTCGTCCCGAGCAGCGCCGTGACGCGGGACTCCGTGCTCTACGGTCTGTTCCCCGGGACGCACACCGAGACGAACATCAACTGTGCCTGGAGGATCATCAACTCGGTGAAGGACGCTCTCTGGGTGGTCCGAAACCTGCTGATCTTCCAGCTGAAGGAGTTGACCCCGACTGAGTGTTGCAGACTGGCACATTCCATGGTCCAGGACTACGTGTTGAGGGACGCGCTGAAGCTTGGGGCAGCTGCCGCCAAGGCGCGGTGGAGAAAGACCACTGTGTAAAGTCTGCCTGCCTAAAGAAGAACAGGGGGCCCATGCAGTCATTTGGGCTCTGCTGACGCCTCAGCTAATTATATGGGCATATGATCAAAAAATGTACAGATCTGTATAAAAATGATAAGTTTTGATCTCTGTATGTACATGTTTACATATGTATGGCATGACCAATTGTACAGACCATCAAATTATTTTATGAATAAAGTATATTTTTGAAATTAAAAGAAGTGTACTGCCTGCAAGATTTCCCTGCTGCAGGCTATTTCGATGTGACCTTGAGGAGCGTGAAGAATTGCGAGCAGCTCCTGAAGGTCTTCAAGGAGAAGGAAGGGGAACCTCTGTTCTCCATCTTGTCGGTGGTCCCGTTGGGTGTGCTTCCTGCGCAGAGGAGTCGGGTTGTAACAGTCCAGATGTACAACCCTCACGTCCCAGCAGCAGATGTCCTGACCTTCTTGAGGAGATACGTCCAGGTCGAGGGAGAGAGCACCGATGTGGTCGATCCTTTCGGGATCTGGACCAGCAAACGGCAGGTCAGGGTAACCCTGACGGTCGATGCCAGTGGGAACATCCTCCACCCACCCTCCAGCTTTGCCATCGGAGGAAGCAGAGGTTACCTGACATACGCAGGGCAGCCGAAAGTGTGCCCAACCTGCGGGAGGTCAGGCCACATGCCGACGGATTGTAAGGTGACCGTCTGCCGAAACTGCAAGCAGGAAGGCCATCCGACCAAGGAATGTAAGGAGGCCAAGAACTGCAATCTGTGCGGAGAGGTGGGCCACATGTACAAGGCCTGCTCAAGACGAGGGGCCGCCACCTACGCACAGATGGCCGGAGGTGGCAACACGAGCCGTGGACCGCCTAAGACCAGCAAGGTACCACAAAACAGCACGGGAACGGTGTCTGGAGGCACCCAGAAGGAAGGGTAGGCTGTAGCGGAGCAGACGGCAGACAGCGGGGAGATGCAGCAGCTGATCCAAGCTCCTGCAAGACAGACGGAGGAAATGGAAGAGAAGGAACCAAAGGAGACAGAGGATTGGATTACTGTGAAAAGCAGGAAGAGGAAACCTCCCAAAGCCACCCAACGAAGGGGGAAGGGACACCTACACGACGAGGATACAGGCAGCTCTTCCGATGGTGAGGAGGGGCGCAAGGAGGGTCATCACCAGAGGAAGAGACAGAGCGCCGCGGGGAAAATGGAGGGCAGCACCGCCCAAGCAGGAAAAGACGATCCCTCTGAGGGGATGGGTAAAGCCCTCCCCCCACCCGGTGAGAATCAAGAGGTACCCACCGGCCTACAGCTCCAGTTAACTGGGAGCAGCGGTCCTGTGACAGGCCCGCTGTCAGATGGAGACCTGGACAGTGCAGATCCTGGGGCCGACCCGAAGACACCGGAGTGGGGAAATGGCTCCAGCGTGGAGCCGGACAGCTACCTCAGCCCTGGGAGGGTCCAGCAGTTTGCCGTCACCATGGGGATGCACACAGCTACCCTAGAGGGGCAAGACCGGCAGCAAATGGACAGTGTTAACCTCGTAAACTGTTAAAATGGGGATAAGAGTTGCCAGCATCAATGTGCGTAGCATCAAATCGGCTACGCGATGTGTTTCTACGATGGCCTTCCTGGCCAACGTTAAAGCCGACATCCTGTTCCTGCAGGAGTGTGGGATACCGCACCTCAGCAGCTACAGGAGATGGTCAAGCTTATGGGCCCATGGGCCGTCAGTTTGGTCGGGGGGCAACGATAGCCGCGCCTCCGGCCTGGGTATCCTGTTGCGAGGAGGCAACTTCACCATCTCCGAGGTTAAGGAGGTGGTGGGTGGGCGGGCGCTTCCTCGTCGCTGACATCATGTACAGGAATGCTCCCCTGAGACTGATTAATGTGTACGCCCCAGTGGGTAAGAGTGAACGGTTGGCCGTCCTGCAGCAGCTTCCACTGTTGCTGGCTACGTCCAGGCCGGTCATTCCGGCCGGAGACTTCAACTGTATCATTGATGCAGATGGACGATCCGGCGGGGGGACAGTAAACTGGACGCCACGTCCAGAGCCCTGATGGACACGGTAAAAGACGCCAAGCTGCACGACGTCTTCAGCGCCCCTGCAGACGGAGCGCAGCGTAGATACACCTGGTCACGGGCAGACGGGTCTATCCGCTCAAGGATAGATTACCTGTTTGTGTCCCGAACGCTCTCGGTCAGATCCACCGACGTCAAGCCGGTGTTCTTCTCTGACCACTGCCTCCTGCTGGCCGACTGTCACCTACAGGACGAGCAACGGGATGGTAAGGGAATGTGGAAACTGAACACTAAGCTGTTGACCCCGGGAAACATTGAGGAGCTCAAGAGGGACTACGCAGGTTGGAGAACCGTGAAGCCCCTCTTTGAGTCCCCAGCGGACTGGTGGGAAACAGTAAAAGGGAACATCAAGAGGTTCTTCATCCTCAAAGGTGTTCAGGAGGCGAGAGAGAGGCGGGGAAAACTGTCCCAGCTCCAGGAAAGTATGCAGAACCTGCTCCTGCTGCAGACGATGGGGGTGGATGTCACGGAGGACCTCAAGGAGGTGAAGGGCCAGCAAGCCTCGCTCTTTGCTTCGGAGGCCTCCAAGATAATCTTCCGGTCCAGGGTCCGCTCCGTGGAGCAGGACGAGACGTGCTCACGTTTCTTCTTCCAGAAGGTGCACAAAGAGAGCTCCATGCTCAGCAGCCTGAAGGAAGAAGATGGCTCGCTAATGTCATCTCAGGCTGACGTCATGAGGATCAGTAAATCCTTCTACGCCAGTCTGTATGACGCGAAGCCGACCGACAGCGCGGCCTCCCTGTCGTTCCTGTCCTCTATCACGGAGGTCTTAGACGACAGAACATGCGAGAGGCTGGACCAGCCGCTATCTCTGGACGAGCTGACCAAGGCCCTCGAGTCCTTCGAAAAGAATAAAACTCCCGGAAGCGACAGTTTACCGGTCGAGCTCTATTCTGCTCTGTGGGACTTGATTGGCCAGGACCTACTGGAGGTGTATGTCAGTATGCTTCGGGCAGGTACCATGAGTGAATCCATGAGGAAAGGCATCATCACCCTCATCTACAAACGGAAGGGGGAGAGGGAGGAACTCAAAAATTGGAGACCAATCTCACTGTTGAATGCGGATTACAAAATTCTGTCAAAGGTAATCGCCAACCGGGTCAGGTCTGCTCTGAGGTCGGTGATTCACCCTGACCAAACCTGTGCTGTGCCGGGCAGGAAGATCGCTGAGAGTCTCGCACTCCTCAGGGATACGATCGCCTACGTGCAGGACAGAGGGTTGGACACCTGTCTGATCAGCCTGGACCAGGAGAAAGCCTTTGACAGGATATCACACAGGTATATGAGAGATGTTCTCTCCAAAATGGGCTTTGGGGAGGGAATCTGCAATTGGATCAGACTGCTCTACACCAACATTGTCAGTGCAGTCTCAATCAACGGGTGGGAATCAGATAGCTTCCCAGTCAGATCTGGAGTCAGGCAGGGCTGCCCCCTCTCTCCTGCCTTGTTTGTGTGCTGCATAGAGCCATTTGCCGAGTCCATCAGGAAGGATGCGAGCCTGAGAGGTGTGACTATACCTGGCAGCGGGGGCCTGCAGGTTAAGGCCTCCCTGTACATGGATGACGTCGCCGTTTTCTGCTCGGATCCGCTGTCCGTGCGCAGACTCATGTGCATTTGTGACCAGTTCGAACGGGCCTCGGGGGCCAACGTAAACCGAGGCAAGAGCAAGGCCATGCTCTTCAGCAACTGGGCCGACCAATCCTCGATCCCCTTCACGTCATGACCGACCACCTGAAGGTGCTGGGTATTTGGTTCGGAGGGACTGGGGCGTGCGCCAGGTCTTGGGAGGAGCGTATCAGCAAAGTGAGGCAGAAACTGGGCAGATGGAAGCTACGGTCGCTCTCCATCGCAGGAGATGGGTTAAACATGTGCTAAGTGCTGGCTGTTATGCCTGATAGTCTGTCCAGTCTGCTTACACAATTAAGAGGTGTTAGCCATTTTGTCTTTTAACTTAGTAAGTGTTAGTAAAACTGCTAGGCCTATATGCTCTAAATAAGTTTGAAGTTGTACCTGTACTTAATAAAAGAATAAAGGATATTAAACTGATTACCTCACCAGGGATGTGAGATTTTTCTTTGCTGGTGTGAGTTGCATTCACTCGTGACATTTCACATAAACGCTGCTTTGACAGTTAGATTCTTAAAGGGAGAGCGGCCCTGTTAAAAGTTATTTATGAAGTACATAATAATTTGGGAAAATGTTTGTGTTCCATAATCTATTCAGGTTTGGGAGATGGTTAGTAAGGGCTGATTAATATTACAGTATAACGTATTGTGGAGTTTTTTTTTAGATTTAGATTAGATTACTTACAGTGTGGAAACAGGCCCTTCGGCCCAACAAGTCCACACTGCCCCGCCAAAGCGCAACCCACCCATACCCCTGCATTTACCCCTTACCTAACACTACGGGCAATTTAGCATGGCCAATTCACCTGACCTGCACATCTTTGTGATTGTGGGAGGAAACCGGAGCACCCGGAGGAAACCCACGCAGACACGGGGAGAATGTGCAAACTCCACACAGTCAGTCGCCTGAGGCGGGAATTGAACCCGGGTCTCTGGCGCTGTGAGGCAGCAGTGCTAACCACTGTGCCACCGTGCCGCCTTGAGGGGGATGGTATTGTTTACGATATTGACGTCTATTCAGAGGTACATTTTGATGGAGAAATAAGCCTGATAAGTGTTGAAGGTGTGAAGGAGCAGTAATGGGTTTGGAAATATTGCTTTAATTTTAATCATCATTGCAATGGTAAAATGTACGACAGAACCGCGATTTTATGAATGAATGAATGAAGCCGTGTTATAGTAAATAATAGGTTAGTAAAGAGTTATGAATGAATGAATAGGAACCCAGTATTAATGAATATAGCAAGTTGGTAAGTGAGTTCATAAAAATAACCTATAACACAATATCACACACATGTCCCTCATGATTTTATAAATCTCTATGAGGTCACCCGACATCCTCCAATGTTCCAGGGAAAACAGCCCCAGCCTATTCAATCTTTCCCTATAGCCCAGAGGTAGGGAACCTTTTCATGTTGGAAGGCTGCATTATGTTAGTTGTAATCTAATAAGGCCGCATTCCAAGAAACTTCAATTATACATTCTTCAAAATTCACATTAATTGTGGCGGTCAGTCTGTGAGGATTATTTTGTTGAATTTTCTTTTACTCTCTGGTATTTTAAATGCATTCATTTTAAGATTAAAATAAAAATAATAAAGGACGAAAAAAGCATATTAATAAAAAATAAAAGATTGGTTTTGCAAAATTTGGATTCATTCAAAAGGCCACACACAATGGCTGAGAAGGCCGCATGCAGCCTTAAGGCCATAGGTTCCCCACCCCTGCTATAGCCCAAACCCTCCAGCTAGTTGTTACTGGAGATTTTCTAGTACAGTACCTTCGCATAACAGAGAGAAAGGGAGAGGCCAAGTGAGTTTTTTTTAATGCTTTCACTTTGCAGGCCAGGTTGTTCTCTGCTGAACTACCCTCACACAATCCATGGTCAGGGCTAATACAATTAAAAGTAGGACCTTGGGCAGTGTTGTAGAACAGAAAGACCGAAGGGTTCCGGTACACAATTCTGTGAAGGTTGTGTCACATAGATAGGATAATTAAGAAGATGTTCAGCTTCCATGCCTTCATTGCTCAGACAATTTGAGGTTAGGAATTGGGATACCATATTGAGGTTGTACAGGATATTGATGAGGTTTCTTCTGGAGTACTGTCCAGTTCTGGTTTCCCTGTCATAGGGAAGATGTTAGAAGCTGGAGAGAATTCAGAAAGGATTTACCAGGATGTTACTGGGAATGGAGACAGACCTTTTTCACTGGACCATAGGAGGTTGAGAAGTGGCCTTACAAAGGTTTACAAAATCCTGGAGGGTCTAGATAAGGTATTTTCCCTAGGGTGGGGATTTCAAGATTAGGGGGCATATCTTTGAGGTGAGAGGAAAAAGATTTAAAAAGGACAGGGGGGTAATTTCCATTTTAATGCAATAACACCTTGGAATCCCTTTAGCCTCAGTTTTATAGAACATAGAACATAGAAAAGTACAGCACAGAACAGGCCCTTTGGCCACGATGTTGTGCCAAGGATTAATCCTAATGTAAAATAAAATAAGTTAACCAATGCACCCTTTAACTCACTGCTCTCCATGTGCATGTCCTGCAGTTGCTTAAATGTCCCCAATGACTCTGCTTCCACCACCACCGCTGGCAACTCATTCCATGTATTCACAACTCTCTGCGTAAAGAACCTTCCTCTGACGTCCCCTCTATACCTTTCTCCTAATATCTTGAATCTGTATCCCCTCGTGCCAGTCAATCCTGCCCTGGGGAAAAGTCTCTGGCTATTGACTCTATGACTCTATCCATTTCTCTCATTATCTTGTACACTTCGATCAGGTCACCTCTTTTCCTCGTTCTCTCCAGAGAGCAATGTCCAAGCTTTGTCAACCTCTCTTCATAAGGCAAGCCCTTCAGTCCAGGCAGCATCCTGGTAAACCTTCTTTGCACCTTCTCCAAAGCCTCTGTATCTTTCGTAAAGTGGGGCGACCAGAACTGGACACAACATTCCAAGTGTGGTCTCACCAGGGATATGTAGAGCTGTAGCAAAACCACGCGGCTCTTAAACTCGATCCCCTTGTTAATGAAAGCCAAAACACCATATGCTTTCTTAACAACCCTATCCACTTGGGTGGCAACTTTGAGGGATCTATGTACTTGAATACCAAGATCCCTCTGTTCCTCCACACTACCAAGAATCCTGTCTTTAATCCTATATTCAGCATTCAAGTTCAACCTTCCAAAATGCATCACTTCGCATTTATCCAGGTTGAACTCTATTTGCCATTTCTCAGCCCAGCTCTGCATCCTGTCTATGCGCTACAGCCTGCAATAGCCCTTAATACTATCAATGGCACCTCCAACCTTTGTGTTATCTGCAAATTTACTAACCCACCCCTCAACCTCCTCATCCAAGTCATTTACAAAAACTACAAAGAGCAGAGGCCCAAGAACAGAGCCCTGCGGGACTCCACTCAATAATGACCTCCAGGCGGAATACTTTCCATCTACAACCACTCTCTGTCTTCTGTCAGCCAACCAGTTCTGAATCCAGATAGCCAAATTTCCCTGTATCTCATACATCCTGACTTTATGAATGAACCTACCATGGGGAACCTTATCAAGTGCCTTGCTGAAGTCCATATACACCACATCCACTGCTCGACCTTTGTCGACCTGTCTCATCACCTCCTTAAATAACTAATAAGATTTGTGAGGCATGACCTGCCCCTCACAAAGCCATGCTGACTGCCTTTAATCACACTATGCCTTGCCAAATAGTCATAAATCCTATCCTCAGAATTCATTCCAAACCTTTGCTGACCACAGACGTAAGACTGACTGGTCTGTAATTGCCAGGGATTTCCCTATTACCCTTCTTGAAAAGAGGAACAACATTCGCCTCCTTCCAAACCTCCGGTACGACTCCCATGGAGAGTGAGGAGGCAAAGATCTTCACCTGCGGCTTAGCAACCTCCTTTCTCGCTTCCTGGAGCAGCCTAGGATAAATCTGATCTGGCCCTGGGGACTTATCAATCTTAATGTTTTCCAAAATTTCCAGCACATCAACTTCATCAATCTTGATCTGGTCAAGCCAGTATCCCAGCTCCTCAAAGTTCTCATTCACAACAAGGTCCCTTTCCTTATTGAAATCTAAACTCATTTAGGACTTCCTTTTTCTGCTCAGACTCAACACACAAGTTCCCTAGCCTATCCCTGATCGGCCCCACCTTCTCCCTGATCATTCTCTTATTCCTCACGTATGAGTAAAATGCCTTTGAGTTCTTTGCCAAGCCTTTTTCGTGTCCCCTCCTGGCTCTCCTCAGTCCATTTCTGAGCTCCTTTGTAGCAAGCCTGTAATCCTCTAAAACTGTGTTAGATCCTTGCTTCCTCCACTTTATGTAAGCTGCCTTCTTCCTTTTGACAAGAAGCAAATCTGTTCTCTTCATCCAAGCTTCCTTAATCTTACCCCTTTTTACCTGTCTCAGAGGAACAAATTTGTGCATCATTCGCAACAACTGCACCTAAAACAGTCTCACATCTCTGCTGTGCCCTTCCTGTGGAACAATTGCTCCCAGTCTGTACTTCCCAATTCCTGTCTGATAGCTTCATAATTTCCTTTTCCCCAATTAAATAACTTCCCTCGGTAACTGCTCCTTTCCCTCTCCAAGGCTATGGTTCCAGTTGAGATTGGGAAAGTTGAAATCACCCATAACAACAACCCTGCTACATCTGCGTTTTTCCAAATTCCAAAATGTCTGCCTATGAGTTCTTCAATCTCTCTACTGCTATTAGATGGTCTGTAGAAAACCCCCAATGAGATGGCTGTTCCCTCGCTGTTCCTAATTTCCACCCATTCTGACACAATAGACAAACCTTCCTCAACGACCTTCGTTTCTGTAGCTGTGATGCACACTCTGATTAGCAGTGCTACACCCCATCCTCTTTTTCCACCCTCCCTGTTCTTTTTAAACATTCTAAACCCTGGAACATCAAGCAACCATTCCTGCCCCTGTGAAAACCACGTCTCCATTATGGCTACAACACCATAGCCCCAAGTACTGATCCATGCTCCAAGTTCGTCACTCTTATTTTAGACACTCCTTGCATTAAAGCAGACACACTTTAACCGATCCCTTTGTTTCATCACATGAGAAACCTTCCCGATAGATTCACTACATCCTGTCACTGTCCCATCTGCAACTGCCCCCCTCTCAGATATGTAGCTCTGATTCCCACCCTCCTGCCAAACTAGTTTAAACCCTCTCGAACCACACGAGCAAATCTCCCACTCAGGACATTTGTGCCCCTCCAGTTCAGGTGCAACCCATCCTTCATGTACAGGTCCCACCTTCCCCAGAAGGTATCCCAATGGTCTAGGTATCTGAAGCCCACCCTCCTGCACCAGCCTCGCAGCCACGTATTAAGCTGCACTCGCTGCCTGCTTCCTCACTTCACTGTCTTGTGGTACCGGTAGCAAACCTGAGATCACTACTCTAATCGTCCTGCTCTTCAGCTTCAACCTAACTCTCTGTAGTCACTTTTCAGATCCTCAATCCCTTTCCTGGCTATATCATTGGTGCCAATATGTACCACGATTTCTGACTGCTCCCCCTCCCTCTTCAGAATCCTGTAAACCCGAGTGGCAACATCCCGGACCCTGGCACCGGGGACGCAACATACCTTCTGGGAGTCCCATTCCTGACCACAAACTGACCTGTCAATCTGTCTAACTATTGAGTCCCCTACCACTAGCACTTTTCTATTCTCTCCCCTTCCCTTCTGAGCCACAGTGCCAGGCTCAGTGCCAGAGACCTGACAACTATGGGTTTCCCGTGGCCGACCATCTCCACCAGCAGTATCCAAAACAGTATACTTATTGCTGAGGGGAACGGCCCCAGGGGATCCTTGCTCTGTCAGTTCCGTTTCCTCCCCCTGACTGTAACCCCGCTGTCTTTATCCTGCATTTGAGGAGTGACCACCTCCCTGTACATTCTCTCACCCCCTTAAAAACTTCCCGGCAGTCCTCGTTTCTCTCCTTTTTAACTCACCTTCGCAGCAGTTCTTCACTTCTCCCTCGTACCTCTCGGCAAACGGAGGCCCTGACGCCTGAGGTAAGTTTCTTTTTAGTGGGAGCTGTCCATGCTATGTTACTAACTCAGGGTCTGTATTCTCAGCTTCAATGTGAGGTGCTGCATTTTGGAAAAGCAAATCAGAGCAGGACTTATACACTTATTGGTAAAGTCCTAGGGAGAGTTGCTGAACAAAGAGACCTTGGAGTGCAGGTTCATAGCTCCTTGCAAGTCGATTCGCAGGTAGATAGGATAGTGAAAAAGGCATTTGGTATGTTTTCCTTTATTAGTCAGAGTATTGAGTACAGGAGTTGGGAGGTCATGTTGCGGCTGTACAGGACATTGGTTAGGCCACTGTTGGAATATTGCGTGCAATTGTGGTCTCCTTCCTATTGAAAGGGTGCAGAAAAAATTTACAAGAATGTTGTCAGGTTTGGGCTTTAGGGAGAGGCTGAATATAGTTCGGTTATTTTCCTTGGAGCATCAGTGGCTGACGGGCGACCTTATAGAGGTTCATAAAATCACGAGGGGCATGGATAGAATAAACAGACAAGGTCTTTTCCCTGAGGTGGGGGGCGGGGGGGGGGAGGAGTCCAGAACTAGACAACGTAGGTTCAGAGTGAGAGGAGAAAGATATAAAAGGAACCTAAGGGGAAACGTTTTCACATAGAGGGTGGTGTGTGTGTGGAATGAGCTGCCAGAGGAAGTGGTGGAGGCTGGTACAATTACAGCATTTATAAGGCATCTGGTTGGGTTCATGAATAGGAAGGGTTTAGAGAGATATGGGCCAAGTGCTGGCAAACGGGACTAGATTAAGTTAGAATATCTGGTCAGCATGGACGAGTTGGACCGAAGGGTCTGCTTTCGTGCTGTACATCTCTATAACTTTATGATTCTAATCAGAGACATCATGCCAAATCCTTCCTTTCAATTATCTCATCATCAACGAATATTTCGGTTATTCTAACATTTACCTATTGTATAGGTTGGTCTGCTATAACAAGCGTGTTTTGTTAATGCAAATTTACTATAATGCTAAAAATCACACAAACCAGGTTATAGTCCAACAGATCTATTTGGAAGCACTAGCTTTCAGAGCATTGCTCCTTCATCAGGTAGTTGTGGAGTATTATGATGGTATTACACACGATTTATAGCAAAGGTTTACAGTGTGATGCAACTCAAATGATACACTGAAAAAGACCCGGATTGTTTGTTAAATCTCTCACCTTTTAGAATGACCATGTTGCTTTTAGTTCTTTCATATGTAAATCCCAGAACTTTTTTTAAGGCTACATTCTCAAGTGAACTTTAACAATACGTGCCAGGTCAGCTCAGATAATGCATTGAAGGTGTGAGGTTAAAGTCTGTCTGTCTGTCCCCCAACATTGGGGGAAATACCTGCAATTTGATCCTGTAACTGTTCTGCTTACTTGACCTCCCTCGAGTCTTCTGTGAATATAGGTGAAGCGATCAGCTTCACTTCAGCCAAACATCGGTGTCCATGATTGGACAACCTAGGTTTTTTTTTAAAAAAACTTTTTTTTCCCGGGAGAATATTTCAGCTGCTGATAACACAGCATACAGATCTGAGAGCTGGCTGCCTAATCTCCCTCACCAGCTTTTGGAAAGCCAAGTAGTAGAAAGCGGATTAACATTTCCAAAAAAGCAACTTAAGAGTCCAAGTCTATATTGTGATGATGCTGCTCCTTTAACAAGGCTATGCTGTCCTTGATTGCTTTTCAGAGAAGTGGTAAAAGACAGACTCCAAAAAGTCTACATGTGAAGAGTTTTTGGGCCAGTTTGATTATAGCTAACAGATATTGCCTCAGGCAAAAGGCTTTTGAGTTAAAACAAAACACTTGTGCAATGAAAGTAGAGTGGCCAGTTCTCCCAGCTCAGCTTTTCTCTGGTTTGCTTTGGTTTTTGGGCAGTCTGGCTATTCTCTAAAAGCAGTCAGGCAAGTTGTGAAGCTGCTGGACCCAAAAAAGCAGCTCCATGCTAAACCCGTCTCTCTGACTTCTCCCCTGTAAGACCCTGTGTTTGATATTACCTTTTGTGCCAAGGGGCATTTTTGGGGATTGTTGCAAGTATTTGGAACAGCACCATTACGTTGGGATGATCTGTCCAGTTTTCAGGTACTTTGGTATTCAGCATTCTGCTCCCTTTTGTTTGAGTTTCATTTGGTAATCTTGCAAGTAAGTTCTGTTTTGTTTAAGACTAAGTGGTTTGACCAGCTGCATCCCTCCTGGAATATCTATGCTACACTTGCTTAAAACAACTAGCGGAGTTAGGATCTGGGCTATTTTCTTGGGACTGGCCTAGTCCATAACAATACCTATGAAACAACACATTGTGAAAACCATTTAAGTCATCTGGCCAGTTTTCTTATTTTCTTTTATATATCCCTTAACTGTTTGTCTTTTGCGGGAATGAAGATGGAAAACAAACATTTTGGAGCTAAAGCACAGACGTTATCATGTTTGACTTCTGTGCTGAGGTTTTGTATATTTAATAAATTTAACTGCTAAGTGGAATTAACTGTTAGCAAAATCTGGGATCAGTCATTCAAAAGTCTTTTAAGGAGGCATTGGAGTAACTATTGATGGTCTCTGAAGGTTTTAATGTTACTGTAATTCAGAGGTGGAAAGGCAGATTTTGTTCAGCTGTCTGTCTTTGTGTTTTTGCAATTGTCCTGTTTGTTGTAAATGGGACATTCCTGGACAATTTTGCACATTGCCAGATAAATGCCAGCAGATTATTGTACGGGAACAAAACTTGGCTAAGAGCACGGGGAGTTGTGGAGCACAAGTCTTCAATACTATTGCTGGAACGTTGTCACGGCCCTGAGCATTTGCAGTATCCAGTGCCTCCAGCCATTTTTTTGATATCACACAGAGGGCAAAATGGTTCACCAACTGGTACTCCTTGCTGAAGATTGGTATAATGATGGCTCTCCCATCATTGGTGATGGGATATGTATGAAACTTCATCCTGTAGGGATTAATTTAATTCTCCAGCACTATTCACTGACATAGAGTAGGGCTGCTGAGTTTAGATATGAACAGTTGGTTGTGGGGTCACTTCACCTTGTTGATTGAATGCTGTTTTGAGGGCTTGGCATGCTAGCAGTTATGTTGTGGCTTTATCAGGTTGACGCCTCATTTTTAATTAGACCAGGCATGTCCTCCAGCACTGAGCCATTGAGTGTCAGACTACCTTCACTGGATTAAGAGCTCTGTACTCAACATGTATCACGATTATGTTCAGCTAGTTGCCAATTTCCCTATCTAACAAGATAACCTGACCATTTGTAGCTTATAATAGATAGGCTAGGAAAGCCAGACAGATTCCCCACTAGCCCAAGAACAGCAGTACGTGACCTACCAGTATCTCAATGCAAGACACTAGATTTGCTAAAAGTCAATGAGGCTTTCTATTGAAAGTTATAGTTTTATTAACTAATAGCAGAAACAGTATTAATACACATTGTCAAAGGGTTTTAGCAGTCCTTGAAAGTAGGATGGAACAAGACTAATAGTGCCAATGGCTCTCACTTTTGCAAGTACTGCTGTGAACTTCAATCCAACTCAACCATTCTAGTTTTGAAAAAATCTCAAAGCACTGATCAAATTTGGCAAGCAACATTCAACGTTGCACAAAGACTAAACATGTTCTGGTCTAGAGAAGGTACATTAATGGACCATCACTTATAGCAGGGCCAAAATTTCATTTTTATTAAGAACTGATAACTGATCTTTTAGAAAGAATATTTTGGAATAGATCAGTTAAAAATAAGTGGAAGCAATCTTAGAATACATTTAAGAACATAATCACAAGTGTAATTATAACAAGGGAGTTTTCCAATAGTTGGCACTCTAAGAACACATCTACTATACTGGAACTCCTTCTATTTTCACAACACCTTTCCCCAGCTTTTCAGCAAGGACACTGCGGCTTATATCATCCAAGGAATTGAGCTGCAGTAAGGCCTTGAAACCTGGGGAAGATAAGGGAAAGTGTTATCCGCAGCAAAATCTACCATAAAGCTCAGTATGAACAAAGAAAGTCACAGTTTCAGGGAACGCGCGCCACTCCAATATGTATTTGAAAACAAAAATCAAAGACCTACTTAAAGGGGTTTTAATTTTTTTAATGAAAAGCCAAAAAGAAAAGGCATGGGACACTGTGATGCTGCTATCAGGGTTGAAGATCCAAAGCTGGTTAGATACAGCTCACATGCTGTGGAGTAATGCAAAATCTCAAGTAGTTAAAGCTTTAGGTTTACAAGTAGAAAGAAAGAAAGAAATTTTAAAAACTGAGATCCTAAAGTTAAAAACTAAATTAAGAACATGAAGTTGTAGAAACAAGACCATGAATAGGATAAAAAAGGAACAGTCTGAAAGGGGTAAATGACTTGTTATTAATGAGTATCTGAGGAAGAGGCCCAGACCACCAGCAAACAAGCAGGAAGATTAAAAAAAAGGAACATCTCAACACCCCTTACTGTTCCCCACTGTAGAAAAACATTAGAGTTATTTCTTATAAAATTAGCCAGCATGATTCAAGATCACCACAGTAACTATACTGCAGAGCTGAAATAGGTGTTTCAAAAAAGTTTGGGATGTCTTAAAATAGTGAAAAACAAAACGGAAATATAATACTTTAATTCAATAACAATCTCAAATATGTTGAAGCAGGTGTCTCATTCAAGTTACTACAGAGGGATAATGCAAAATAATAATTGAACAAACCGTGGAGTTTTTTCGACAGAGTGGTTGATGCTGATGCGTACTGTAGCTTTTGTTTTGGTGGTGCATCTTGTGGACACCTAGAAAAGCCAAAAGAGAAAATATGACTTCTAATGATTTGTACACCAGCTTGGGGGGGGGGGGGGGGTGGAAACTGAGGTAGAGACACAGAGAGACAGACAGACAGCGAGAGGCAGACCAAGACCATTTCCAATCAATTCTGTTCTGATTTTGTTCCTGACCCTTTATCCCATGACCTACAAAGTTGTGGTACTGTTCCAAATACCTTCTGGGAATCCATAAGGTTTCCATCAATGGACCAGTTAACTCTTCAGCAACTTTAGTTAAACATGATTTCCCCTTTAGAAACCGACATTTATTCTTGTTCACTGACCCACCTTTTGCCACATAACTAATGATTCAGTTCTGAATAATTGCTTCTAGAAGGTTCCCCATCAATGAACTTAAACTGACTGGTCTGTAATTGCTGGGCTTATTTTTACAACCTTCCTTGAACAAACCCATAATATGTTTGCAGTTTACCAATTTTCTGGTGTGTATGCCACAAGTCTATGGAAGATGGAAAGATTATGACTAGTAACCCTGCATTTCTACTCACTTCTTTCAAAATCCTTGAATGCACCTCAGTCATGGTACCTTGTTAACTTTGTCATCTAGGGAGCTTTGGATTTGTTCATGCTACATTAGCTATTAGAGGAAATTAACTAACTGAACCATCTCCTTTCAAAAGGCAGTATATTGTTTGCTGACCAATTCTTGCTCCAGTCTCTATTGTCCAAGTTTATTCTTCCCCATGAAAGTTATCCTACACCTTGTGAGACAATGATGACTGTCTCCCAAGTGTGCCCACCCTAACACTTGATCTATTTGGCCCATCTTAATCCCTAGAACTAGAGTTAACTGTGTATGTGCTTGCTGGAGTAGAGAGAGAGTGCTGTAGGAAACTCACCTGCATCCACTTCTGCAACATTTGCCCCTCACTACCCCAGACACTATAAGTAACCTTACCTGTGTTTGGGTGATTTAACTCTCCCATTATGACTACACTATAATGTTGGTATTTCTCATTTCTCTGCAGATTTGTCCCTCTCCATCTTTTTCACTAGGTAGCAGTCTATTGACCATACCTAACAACGTAATTGCATCCATGTTGGTCCTTCCTTCTAGTCAAATTGATTCTGTGCTTGAATCCTCTGAGCATTTTCTTTCTCCGGCACTGCAATGCCCTCCTTAACAAATACTGTCCCTCCTCTGTTCCTTCCCAGCTTTTCCAAATACCTTGGACTCAGGAATGTTTAACAGTCTGATCTTTCTTATCACCACATCACTTTCACGTAGCAATTGGTGCCTCTAACACCCCAATTTGATTTGTTATACTCTGCATGGCTACTCCGATTTAGACTTCATTCATTTCTCCCTTATCTAAACTTCACCCATTACAGCACGGTGGCTGTGGTTAGCACTGCTGCCTCACAGCGCCAGGGACCCGGGTTCAATTCCCACCTCAGGCAACTGTCTTTGTGGAGTTTGCACATTCTCCAGGTGTCTGCGTGGGTTTCCTCCGGGTGCTCTGGTTTCCTTCCACAATCCAAAAATGTGCAAGTCAGGTGAATTACTGCTAGGTGTAGGGGTATGGGGGGTTCTTCAGAGTGTCGGTGTGGACTTGTTGGGCCAAAGGGCCTGTTTCCACACTGTAAGTAGTCTAATCTACTTTGCTATTGTTTAAGATGGTGCCAGCTGCTTTGCCAATTAGCCTGGCAACCCTAGTAGTTTTCCTCTGCTATTCTCAGTTTTCACACCCCTGTCAAAGTACCTTAAACACTTCTCAACAGCAAAAGTACAACATCCCACAAGGAACTCAGTGCAAGGTCTGTTCAGTTACCATCTTCCCCAGAGCCAGTCTCAGTTCTACTGTCCCAGGAACCTAAAGTCCTGCCTCCTGCACCACCACTCCTGTTACTCAGGCATTGACCTTATCCTCCTATTTTCGTACTCAGTTGTACGTGACATTGGGAGTAATCTGGAGATTACAACACCTGCATGCTAAGAAAGTGGACATAAAGCAGATGTCCCCCCCCCTTGTGGGACTATCTTCAATCGGAGGTCATAGATATAGATTGAGAGGAAGCAGGAATAAAACGGAGATGAGGAGAATTTACTTCTCTCAAAGGGGTTGCGAATCTGTGGAGCTCACTGTTCCAGAGTGCAGTAGAGGCAGAATCAATCAACAGATTCAACAAAGAAATAGATATGTTTCTGATGGAATTTGGGATTGAGGGCTGCAGGGAGCAGGCAGGAAAGAGGGAGAGATCAAAATAAGATCAGGCATGATTATGTTAAATGGCTGAGTGGTCTTAAAAGGGCTGAATTACCTACTCCCGCTCCTAATTGCTATGTTCCTACTACCGTAAATCCTGATTGTAGGACCACATCTGCCTTCCTGCCCAAGGTATCAATACCAACGTGGACCATAATTTCTGGTTTTTCACCCGCTGAGCTGAATGCCCTGCAGATAAGGAGACCCTGGCACCAGGGAGCTAATCCACCATCCTGGAGTCACGTCGACAGCCAAAGAAATTCCTGCCTCTTCCCCTAAATAACAAATCCGTCACTATGACTCATTCCTCCTCCATCCCTTGTACAGTTAGGGCTGCTCATGGTGCCACAAACTGGGCTCTGACTGCACACACCCCCCCTCGCACCCCCACTTTGGGTTCAGTGCCCTCATCAGCTTCCCAAACGGAAAACCAATTTGAGGAAGAAACCTCAGAGGAATCCTACACCATCTGCCTGGTAGTCAGCTGCTCCCTTCATCCTTTCAAGTCCTTAAGCTGTGGTACAATCACCTCTTGGAATGCGCTACCCATGTGACTCTAGTCACCCTTGTGTAGCGGGAAGCATTCTCTAAGCAGGTGGTTGCTTCAGCCACCAATAGGGTACATTGCCTCTCACATATTAAAGACCATACATTCCACTTTACCAACCTGCAATGCCATGTCTTAAACTAATTTAATTTTCTCAATTACTAGGTCTTAAACATATCTTCTTACATTAACTTTAGTCTCTTTCCCCTATCTGACTCTGGATTACTTGTATTACTTTATTTCACGGACATGGACTGTGACTTATTTTGGACACTTAAGTTAACCAGTTCTTTCAAAGATTAGGTCCAGCAGTGGGACACAGGCCAATGTTGGGCATGTTGCATGTGGGAAATCCTAAGTGCTCCTGGCAAGCTGGATGACACGGACAGGAAGCATCACCGGTTTGACCAACTTGAGTGTTTAGTGGAGGAATAGCAGTGTATCCATGAGGCTAAGGTTATGTGGAGAGCACATTTTAGATGTGGTCACCCTGTAGCTTAAAGAAGACCAGTCAGAAAGAGAATGATTGACCATCAGTCAGAAGAAGAGTGGCAGGCAGGCAGACAGGAAAGTCCCAGAATGCATCTCACTTGGGAACAGATTTTCAGAGCTGGAAATTGGCAACAGTGACTTTTCCTCTGGGGAGTAAAGCCAGACCCCAGCTGAAGAAGGGGAGGGCGATCAGAAGGGGAGGGCGATCAGAAAGAGAGGGAGAACTATACTGGTAGGAGATTCAATAGTGAGGGGTCAGATAGGCATTTCTGAGGCCACAGATGTGACTCCGGGATAGTGTACTCCCTGATGCTGTTGTCAAGGATGTCACTGAATGGCAGGAGGACACTCTACAGGGGAGGACGAGCAGTCAGAGACTGTGATTCACAATGAGACTAACGACACAGGCAAATAGAGGGGTCATCCTGTGACAAGAATTTAAAGAACCAGGGAGTTCATGATAAAGCAGGACTTCAAAAGGTTGTAATCTCTACATTACTCCTAGCACAACACGCTAGTGAGTACAGAAAAGGGCAGATAAGAGGGAGAAATGTGTGACTATAGGTTTGGAGCCAAGAGAGAAGGCTTTAGATTCCTGGTTACTGGACTTGTTTCTGGGGAGGGTGGGCATGTACACATCGGACAGGAAGCAGAACAAAACAAGATCATTGTGGGGAGGTTTACTAGTGTGGCTGGTGGGCGTTTAAGCTAATTGGACAAGGGCATGGGATTTGCTGCACAAGTAAAGAGGAACTGGGCCAGTCTAAAAATGTAAATAAAGTTAAGTGAAGGAATAAAGGAGCAGTGCAAAGGCTGAATGGCATTTATTTTAAAGCATGCGAGTAAGGCAGATGGATTCAGAGTCTTTCACTATGGGAACAGATGCTTCAGTCCACTTGCTCATGCTGACTAGCTATCCTAAACTGATCTCGTTCCCTTTGCTAGCACTTGGCCCATAGCCCTCTAAACCCTTCCTATTCATGTATCCATCCAGATATAGCCATATCCACCTCTGCCACCTCCTCCAGCAGCTCATTGCACACCAGCCTCTGTCCCCCAGCCTATTCAGCCTCTCCCTAGAACTCTAACTCTCCAATCCCGGCAACAAAGTTGTTGATTAACACGCGGAGATTTGAGAAAATTGCTATCACAGAGACACAATTGAGGGAAGGGGGAAAAGGATGGTTAGGTCAATACTCTGGGATATAAAATATTTGAGCATGATTAGGGAGTGAGAGCTAGGGGGTTAATCAAGGAGAGTTGCAGATTTGGAGAAAGGAAACAGTCCAGAGGATGAGGACTATATTGGTTTGGCTAGAGCTAAGGAGTAAGTAGGGTGCAATCACACTGCTGAGTTTAATCTGCACACCACCAACTAGTGGGAAGTATATGGAAGAATGAATCTGCAAGAAAATTAGTGGTGTAAACAGTAGTTGTAACAGTGGAACTCTAATGACTAATATTTAACAGGGAAAGAGGCAGTGCATCACCCAATACGAAGGGAGGCACTGCTGGAACTGCTTAGGTGGGCCAGGTAGATCATGTTTGGCTGGATAAATAGTAGCAGAACAACATTATCTTCAAAGAGGAGATGGCGTGGGCACAGTCAAGTTATATCACCTCAAAGAAAGGAAAGGCAGACCCAAACAAATCCAAAGCTCCATGGATAACAAAAGGAGAGAGAGATTAAGTTACAGAGGGGATAAAAAAGGTGTGTTTATGATGGGTGTCAGGCAGTAAATACAATCGAGAACCAAAAGGAATACAGAAGGTTCAGAAAAGAATAGGAATAACAATGAGGAGCAAAGAGAGATAATGAAGATTAACTGGCAGTTAACCAAAGGAAATGCCAGTCTTCTGTGAGCACATCAATGTAAAAAAGGGTGGCAAGAGAAGGAGGGACAGTTCAGCATACTCAAAGTTTGCAGACAATACAAAACTTAGGACAACTGGAAACTAAGGACAGTTCTGAACTTCATAGGTGACATATGAAGTTCGATGATATGTGGTGATATACTTTGATACAAAGAAATGGACAGACAGCATAAAACCAAGTCTACTGTTTTAAAAGGCACGTGCTGGAATGCAGAACAGGAGAATATAAAAGTTAGGAACAGGAGTAGGCAATTCAGTCCCTCAAGACTGCTTCACCATTCATAATCTCATGGCTGATCTCAGCTTGGCCTCAAAGCCAAAATTCAGTATGATCATATGTACATGAGCCATTCAATGTGGCAGGACAGTAAAGAGAGCAGTTTCTAAAGAACACGGTATTCAAGGCTTCATAGGTAGACATGCAATATAACAGCAGAGAGATCGTGAATTTGTAAGGCATTGGTCAGAGTTCAGCTGGAGTATTCTGTCCCAGTTTAAAAAGCCACATGATAGGAAGGATGAATGCACTGCAAAGGGTGCAGAAGAGATTTACAAGAATGGCTCCAGGGATTACACATTTCAGTTCTGGAATAAGATTGGACAAACGGGATAAAAACAGAAAATGCTGGAGAAATACATCAGGTCTGGCAACATCTGTGGAGAGAGAGTTAAGGTTGAGTCCAATATAAGACACTCCAGCATTTTTAGATTTTCAGCATTCGCAATATTTTGCTTTGTTTGCAGAAGCTGAGGCAGTATTCCTTGAAGAGAAGGCTAAGTGGAGAATTGATAGTGGCTTTCAAAATCATGAGTGGTCAAGACAGAGTAGACAGGGAGAAACTGCTCCTGGGTCAAAAACCAGAGGGACAGCTTCAAAGCATTTTACAAAACAAACAAATGCAAGCTGAGAAAACGCATATTCATGCAGTTGAGTACAAATAATCAGGAACGCATTGTTCAGAAGTGTGATGGCAGCAGATTCACTGAAGCACTCAAGAAGTGATTGGATGATTATTTAAACAGAAACAATTTGCAGTTTCAGTGACAAGGCAGATTAGCAGTAAGTTAGCAAGGCAGACAGCTGGTGCAGAAAATACTGGCCATATGACTAGCTTTTTTTTTTATTTAAAACTTCTGTGATTTCCCATACCAGTCCAGTAGCAGGAGACTCGCCACAGTCTATTGTAAGAGTCAAAGGAGATTGAGCATAGTTTTCAAAAACCACAGATTTTACGAAGTGGCCAATTTGGTGTATGGTATTGTTTCCGGTATGTGTTTGCGGCAGGATTGTATAGGGAGCTAAATAACATTGTCTGCCTGTTTGGAAATTAGGGAACACTTTTCGCAGAACAGAGATAGGAATTTAATATAAGCACAATTTTAAACTTAATTTACACAAAGACTATTCCGCTGCTTCATGTGTTTCCATGAAATTTACTCTAGCTAAGATAACATACCAACATATGGCCACCAGATCATCCTTGATGATGGAGTTTGCTGTTTCATAACTGACATCATAAATTAAAATGCAGCAACAATCAGGTTTGAGGTAGCTTAAGAACTTCAGATAGTCATCGTCAGTTGATTGCTTTACACTGTCGGGTTCCTCATTCAGAATGAGGAAATGATCATCGTCACTAATGGTCAAAAAAAGAAACTTTGTCCTTTCCACTGTCTTTTTGTTGTGGATCTTCATTGTATTGAATGCTTCAATAACTGCATCGTTAACCTGGATACCACAATCCTGCAAGAAAAAAAAAGTTACCAAAGTATTTAAAAAGACGAACTGATTTTCTAGTATCCAGTGTTTTATGCAAGATCAAACACTAGCACATTTAAAAGAAGGCAAGCCTCCACTTACCAATATACAATGACTAGAGTTCAATCAGGAAGGAGTCTCTCCAATCGCGTAGAGAAGTCCCATCCTGCAAAGCCCTCACAGCTCAACATTTTCCCAACTTGTTCTATCCACCACCTTAACTGCATTTGGAGCGTGAAAATTGAGACAGAAGCTATTTTTGTTTGACTAACACTACTGGAAGTTTCTAAGTTCATTTGTGCTTCTATAATGTTCTACCTACCAAGATATCACAAGCCTCATTTGGTTTATATTAATGAGAGTCAATGATAAAGCAACTCATTCTTGAGATGAGTCGATGAAAAGACCATTATCCAAGGCTTGATTATAACGGAGTGGCTTGCTGGGCCACTTCTGAGGTAAAGGGTTTGTTCCCCGTGCTTTGACCAGTTTGTGTACTAAACAGTTTGCCCACGTGCCCCTGGTAAGCGAGGGGACAAAGGGATACAATTTGGTTTGCGGTTCCATTGATTTTATTAACAAAATATTCCTTATTAAAAGCACCATGACAGCATTTCCCAAATTCCCCCAGTATTTGCTTTTTATCTTGCTCTGTCTGAGAAAGTACATCATCCCAGGCTTCCAGGATGTGCGTTCATATTCTCCTCACCCCAGACCTTCCCAAACATTATGGCCTTTAACTAACCAGGTCATGAGTGGGATTCAAAGCATCAAATGGGGTCACACCAATACCCTTCACTGTAGCCATGCTGGGAAGATACAAAGTGCATATCCTCAGGAAGTCAAGGTGCTCAAAGGACTGATTGTAACTTTTCCAAATCACAATCCTCCGACTGATTATAACTGGCTCCCTTTGAATCTTTGTAAGTTCTTTGACCTTGGATTCCATTGTCCTCTGTAGTCTATAGCTGCTGTTTAAATCTATTTTGGTGAATTTTCTGTCAGGTCAGAATTCTCCAGCTGTGCATCAATTCAGAATGCCCAACTTTTGGCCCACAGTCACTTGACTATAGATTTTAAATATCAACCAGCTGGTGTGGAACTACAGTCAGACTGGAGCTAGACTGGGTAAAGCTACAGGTTGTCCTCAGGATGGGAAACTAGTGACCCAATTCTTTGTGCAAAACGATGTAAAACAACAAAGATTTCAGATTCACTTCAGCCAAACCTAGTCTAAGACCAACAGATAACTACCCCAAACCGAGACTCCTCCCAACACCCAAATTTGTTTCTTATTAAAGCTGCATTAAACGCCAATTGCCAAAGTCAGTTAAATACATAAAAATCACTGATATTAATTTCTTACAGAAGTGGAACTGCTGATACACTATCTTCTCCCAAGACCCCAATACGGTCTGGCAATGGTGCAGCTTGATGTGTTAAGAAAAAAAGTGTTTCTGTTTTCCAAGTGTGGAGTCACCCTGCCATTTTGATATTAATACAAGGTAATTTTGAACATTGATATAGATACATTCAACCTGCTCAAATTTATACCATATGCCATGGTATAAAGTAGGAGATGGAGAACTGAGAGATCAGCTTGTTGGGGCGCTGGATATCAAGAAGACAGAAATTAAGCAAAAGGACCAAGCACATGGATGGAATGCATTTGGTCTGCAAAGCGGTCAGCCAAAAACTGCAGGGGAGATCATGGCATACTCAATGGCAGAAATATAACAAAATGCCATTTCATCTAAAAGGTGGTTGGTGTCATGGAGGAAACAAATTTCTGAAAGGATTTTAGCAAGTATTTAGTTGTAGCATCATATGGGAGCTGGTAGAGGATGATTTGATGAATAAAGAGAGATTGGCGAGGTGGAAATATGATCTGTGTCATGGATTGGAAAGTGACAGGAAGTAGGAGCAGCGCAGCAAATGATACTGGGTTGCAGTGGAGGGGTAGGCCTTAGTGGAATCCTAAACTAGAAGGTTTAAAAAAAAGCCACAGAGGTTTGGAAAGTGGTCAACAACAGGATAGTTGCAAAACAGAAAGTTTTTATAAGTGGGGTCTGAAAGACTGCAGTCAAGTTAGCCGCAGGAATAAGTGGACTTAAACATTGCAGTCGCTGAAATAGAAACACAAAATGCTGGAAATGATCTGCTGGTATTTTTGTATTTGGTCAAGTCTTGTGCTTAATTTCATTTTAAACAGCTCCAAAATATACAATGCTTTCATAGCATTTTGCTTCTACGGTGAAGTGGACAACCAGTTGTAACCTCAGGACAACCTGCAATCCAGTAGCTCCAAGTAATTTTCCCCTACAATTAATGGTTTCTTCATTTCCACTGTGTAGTTACTGTTAAGTTTAAACAGTTGCTTTTGGAACAGAACAATCAAAACAAGAAAATATCATTTGGCCAGATAAGCTATCAAAGATGAATGAGGACTGTTAAAAATCCAATTTAATTCGGTACTAAAATGTGGTAAACACACTAAACAGGAATTAGCATTAATGATAACACTGAAATTATTAATGCATTGGTGAAATACGGCTTGCTCACGACTTGTGGTAAGTGTATAATAAAGTCCGCACTCCGATTCATCATCACCTGCTTCAACAGGAAATTCGTGTAACTATGCATCACCCTTCCCTAATCTATGATAATTACGAAGCCTACGGCTCTCCTCTTGCTCAAGTGTCCAAGCTGAACAGAATTATCAGATTGTATTGTCAAGAAAGGAACTCTAGTATTAATTAGAATTTGAAGCTAAAGTGGAGGAATCCACTAGAATTATTTACTAGTTGCCAAGCTTCTAGGCCAAAATTAGCTTAGATTAAGTCCACACCACACTCTGAAGAGTAACCCACCCAGACCAATTTCCCTCTGACTAATGCACCTAACACGATGGGCAATTTAGCATGGCCAATTCACCTCACCTGCACATCTTTGGACTGTGGGAGGAAACCCGCGCAGACACAGGAGAATGTGCAAACTACACAGTCACCCAAGGCTGGAATTGACCCTGGTGCTGTGAGGCAGCAGTGCTTAACCACTGAGCCACCGTGCCGCCCATTAGACTGTACACATTTCTAGCTGGTCTCACCTGGCTTTGTGGAAATCTTTCCTAAATTATTCTATGTGGCGCTTGTCAAATTTGAAAGCCTAAAGCTACACTTTTACCCATTTCTCTTAGTTTGTACAGTTTCACACAGTGACCTTTGCTTCTCCCCAACTATGACTATGGATAATAGATCAGCTTCAAGATCTCATCGCCATTTTGACTAGCTGGCCTCATTCAAAACAAGCTGAAAATGGAAAGCAGGCTGACAGGAAGCATCAATAATTAAGCAGTAGGATCATATTACTTCAGCTTTTAAATTCCACAATGATTTTATTTAGAGCTCACAGGAAATCAAATAGGTTATTCTGTCATTTGTCAACCAAACTGTTAAGGTGACTATCTGAATTATATTTGCGTATTCATAAGTTATGAACAGAAATTATTTGTTACAACTGTTACTGAATACAATTTGTTGTTCCGAACATCAAACTTGGCCCGTGGAATGTACTAAAACAAATGTGACATTGTACAGTCAGTTCTGCTATAATGCTGAACTTCCATTCTGGTGTAACCCCTTGTAAGAAAGACGTGTAATAGCAGCACCATTTAAATGAATAGGGCCAGAAGTGCATTATAACCGACGCATGCGTGAAAACTTCGTGCTTTAGAAAGTGTCCCCAATTCATCAACCGTGTTAATGAAACACGCGTTACAGCAAAACGACCTGTACACACATTCCTCTGGATGTAAAACATTTTACAGGCAATGTATTCATTATATTTTTCACTATTTTCAGATTGGGCAGAGCTAAAACAAAAATTGGAGGGGTGTGGTGGCTATGCAAACCAACTGTTACACCGCAAGCGAGACAAAAAGTGAGGACTCCAGATGCTGGAAACCAGAGTTTAGATCAGGGGCAAGCTAGAGGCTGCTGTCCATAATTACTCCCCCCAAAAGCTTCAAACACAATGACACTAAGCTGAACTGACCGTGGCCAGTAAGGAATGGGGATTTAGTGTTTCTAAAACTTTCAGCCAGAGATACATTTCTGTGAGCTACAACACTGCTTTGAGCCTTCATTTAACAGAAAGAATTGGTGACTCATTTACCACACCTTCCATATACCTGGTCGGACAGGTAAATCCACTATTCGCTGCCAACACACTTCCAGACAGAAGTGGGAAAAGAGGCGACACACGCAGGCGAAGGACTTACAAATGCTCACATGATAAAAGGTCTCCTGTGGCGCAGTGATAGCAACCCAGGCCTCCCAGGGACCAAGTCCCACCTGTTTCAAAGGTGTGTAATAACACCTCTGTACAGACTGATTTAAAAAAAAACGAAAAAGGTCCAGAAATAGTTCAAATGCTGTTATGCTGCAGACACTTTGTAACAAATCAAAACTCAAGAAAAATGAAGGAGTGTCCCAGGTCACTTGAAAATGTCGACCAGCATAGAAAAACTAATTTATAGTCAAACAGTCCCAAACAAAGAACTGCGGATGCTGGACATCTGTGGGAAGAAAAATGAGGTTAATGTTTCGACTCTAGTGACTCTTCATCAATTTGGAAGTCGAATTTTCGTCATTTTTTTTAAAAAACAAAAAACTGAACGTTCCACCCTGTAGCGTCAAGCTCGACACATTCCGACAAAACTGAGAAATACATGAACATTTGGGTTACGGGACGTTTGCTGGATTCAGAGGAAAGTTAAGGCCGGCTTCGGCGAAAGGGAGAAGCAGCGCAAAGCGGCCAAGCGCTGACAACCTGCCACCAAGCCGCAACCAAAAACACTCTCGGGGAAAGGGCACAGCCTCTCAAACAAAACCAGCAGAACGCTCGGAGAAACACTAAATTAATCCGACGGGAAAGAAAGGTAGCAAAGTTTCACCCCCTTCTCTTTGAAAAGCTCCACATCTCTTACCATAATATAACAGCTTGCTCTCCTTCACCGCTCTCGGTGCAACTAGCAGCTCTGACCCTCCCACTCACCAATGTACTCACTCCCTCCTTCAATGTCTGCTCTTCACGCCCATTAAGCACCATCCCCAGGCTCGTCTAACGCAATCTGTTCCAGAGAGAGACTCACAAAACCCTTCCCCGCCTATTTTTTTTAACAGTTTGAATCATTGGAGTCACTTTTTTTTTATTTTATTAAAGAGACTGACTGTTGCCTGAGGAGGATTCCGAGAGCTCCCCACAATCTCCCTGTCAGTGTGGCGTTTTCGGAGGGAGAAAAAAATTGAGTCCGCCCCCAAGACCTGGGCAATAGTTCGGCATTTTGTGGAGTGAGAATTTGGACGACAGGATGTTTTGGTGCTACTTAAATTCCACCTCTACTGGAGAGAAGGGAAGGCTTTTGTAACACTCTGGCCTAGCAGGCCCAGATTCAAATTCCCATCTGCTCCAGAGAGGTGTGTAATAACATCTCTGAGCAAAGTTAGAAATAACACAACACCAGCTTATAGTCCAACAGGTTTATTTGGAAGCACTAGCTTTCGAAGCACCGCTCCTTCATCAAGTGGTTGTGGAGGTTAAGAACATGCTCTCAGAATTTATAGCCAAAGGAGTACAGTGTCATGGAGATGTGATACAGCAAACAACCTTAGATTAAAGTTTTCATCTTTCATAATGGAATATGCTGGTTTATGTTCTTTGAAACATAGATCCCAGAACTTCTTTTAAATTACATTCTTAAGGTAGCTCAGGTTTTTACAAACAATAGGTGTGAAGTCTATCTGTGTCCCAATGCTATGTCAGACTGACAAACCCTCTTATAGTTTTACAGAGTTTTACATGGATTCATGCAGCAAAATAAAATGTAATTCTGCAAAAACAAATTCACCCAATAAGCTTATATGTATGCACATGTAGGCACAACAGAGTGAGGGTGGATGTGAGTACACATGATAGAGTGTGTGTGTACAAGTTTGTGTGTGTGAGCTTGATTAAGTGTGAGTGTGATGGGGTATGTGTGCAAGGGTGTGAGCGCGGGGGTGTACATGTGCATATGAGAGAGAGCTTGTGTGTGAGGAAGGGTCTGCATGGCTGTGTGAGAGAGAGTGTATCATGCAGTGGGCTCACCTGTAGTGTGACATGAACCCAAGGTCCCCATTGAGGCCATTCCCATGGGTACCGAACTTTGCTATCAGCTTCTGCTCAGCCATTCTGTGTTGTTGTTTGTCCCGAAGTCCGCCTTGGGGGATGGTCACCCGAAGGTCCGCATCCGAATGTCCTGGACTACTGAAGTGTTCCCCGACTGGGAGGGAACACTCCTGCCTGGTGATTGTTGTATGGTATCCATTTATCCATTGTCGTTATATCTGCTTGGTCTTGCCAATGTACCATGCTTCAGGGCATCCTTGCCTGCAGCGTATGAGGTAGACCACAGTGGCTGAGTCACATGAGTACTCGCCGCATACATGGTGGGAGATGTCCCCACATGTAATGATGTTACCCATGTCGATACTCTGACACGTCTGGCAGTGGCTGCTGTGGCAGGGTTGTATGGTATTGTTGTTCTGAAAACTGGGCAGTTTGCTACAAATCATGATCTGTTTAAGGTTTGTGGTTGTTTTTGGTGAGGTATTGCAGGCTGCGAAGAACATGGCATAGTCGTTCAGCTCCTTGGAAATACTGGACACTGAAGGGTACCCTGTTGCTTGCAGCACATGTTTGTCTCCTGAGGAGGTCATTATGGTTTCTCGCTGTGGCACATCAGGACTGGCGGTTGATGAGTTGAGCATCGTATTCTGTTATTATGAGGGCATTCTTGAGTACTTTGACATGTCCCTCTACATCCGAACAGATCCTGTGTATGCGGAGGGCTTGTCCATAGGGAATGGCGGTTTTAATATATTGCGGGTGGAAGCTAGAGAAGTTTAGCATTGTGAGTCTATCCGTCAGTTTGTGGTGCGGTGAGGTGCTGAGGTCCCCATCCTTGAGGGAGATGCATGTGTCCAAGAATGAGACAGATACTAAAGAGTAGTCCATGGTAAGTCTGATGCTGGGATAAAAGGCATTGATATCACTGTGTAGTTGTTTTGGTAACTCCTCACCATGGGTCCAGAGGAAGAAAATGTCATCAATATATCTGGTATATCATGTTGGTTGGAGGTCCTGTGCAGAAAAAAAGTCTTCTTCCAACTTGTGCATGAAAATGTTGGTGTATTGGGGTGCAAATTTGGTCCCCATGGCTGTTCCGTTTGTCTGGATGAAGAACTGGTTGTCAAAGGTGAAAACGTTGTGATCGAGGATGAAGCAGATGAGTTGTAGGATGATGCTTGGAGATTGGCAGTTGTTGGTCTTGTTAAGACATAGGGTAAACCCACCTGCTTAATTTAAACCAGCAACACAGAAAAGATTTATCCCGTGCAGTAATCTGTGAAAATTCGAGAGGTCAAGAACTAGTTAAAGTAAAATGTAACAACTTTATTTCTTAAAGTACAACAGAAAATAATTAACTGATAACTATTTACAACTCCTGTCGGTACTTTCCCTTATATAATACTAGTCCAATAAAACTCCTGATTAAGATTTACCAAAATTCAAAATACAAAATCAGCCAGCTGTCAAATCTTCTCTTGGTATCTTTTTCCGTAGATTTTCTTCTTCTTAGGGATTTCTGTTTCACAAGTCATTGATTGATAAAGGTACCTTTAAGAGAGCTAATTTTGTGGGTGGTCTGGAGATATTGGAGGCTTGGCATCACTCCCACAACTGTTCACGTTTTCCCTGCCTTATACCCCCAAAACATCAGATTGTGTCATTGAATTTAGTATATTGCAGGGATGGGCAGGACTGGCAGCTTAATGTTTCAAGATACAAATGCTACAGGAAGGATAGAAAGGGAGGCAAGAGAGGAGGGGGAGTGGCATTTTTGATAAGGGATAGCATTACAGCTGTGCTGATGGAGGATATTCCCGGAAATACATCCAGGGAGGTTATTTGGGTGGAACTGAAAAATAAGAAAGGGATGATAACCTTATTGGGATTGTATTATAGACCCCCAAATAGTCAGAGGGAAATTGAGAAACAAATTTGTAAGGAGATCTCAGCTATCTGTAAGAATAATAGGGTAGTTATGGCAGGGGATTTTAACTTTCCAAACATTGACTGGGACTGCCATAGTGCTATAGGTTTAGATGGAGAGGAATTTCTTAAGCGCTTACAAGAAAATTTTCTGATTCAGTATGTGGATGTACCTACTAGAGAAGGTGCAAAACTTGACCTACCCTTGGGAAATAAGGCAGGGCAGGTGACTGAGGTGTCAGTGGGGGAGCACTTTGGGGCCAGCGACCATAATTCTATTTGTTTTAAAATAATGATGGAAAAGGATAGACCAGATCTAAAAATTGAAGTTCTAAATTGGACAAAGGCCAATTTTGACGGTATGAGGCAAGAACCTTTGAAGGCTGATTGGAGGCAGATGTTCACAGGTAAAGGGGCGGCTGGAAAATGGGAAGCCTTCAGAAATGAGATAACAAAAATCCAGAGAAAGTATATTCCTGTCAGGGAGGAGAAAGTGAGGTCTGCAGATGCTGGAGATCAGAGCTGAAAATGTGTTGCTGGAAAAGCGCAGCAGGTCAGGCAGCATCCAGGGAACAGGAGAATCGACGTTTCGGGCATAAGCGCTATTCCTGTCAGGGTGAAAGGGAATGCTGGTAGGTATAGGGAATGCTGGATGACTAAAGAAATTGAGGGTTTGGTTAAGAAAAAGAAAGAAGCATATGTCAGATATAGACAGGATAGATTGAGGGAATCCTTAGAAGAGTATAAAGAATGTTGGAGTATACTTAAGAGGGAAATCAGGAGGGTAAAAGGGGACATGAGATAGCTTTGGCAAATAGAATTAAGGAGAATCCAAAGGGTTTTTACAAATATATTAAGGACGAAAGGGTAACTAGGGAGAGAGTAGGGCCCCTCAAAGATCAGCAAGGCAGCCTTTGTGTGGAGCCACAGAAAATGGGGGACATACTAAATGAATATTTTGCATCAGTATTTACTGTGGAAAAGGATATGGAAGATGTAGACTGCAGGGAAATAGATGGTGACATCTTGCAAAATGTCCAGATTACAGAGGAGGAAGTGCTGGATGTCTTGAAATGGTTAAAGGTGGATAAATCCCCAGGACCTGATCTACCCGAGAACTCTGTGGGAAGCTAGAGAAGTGATTGCTGGGCCTCTTGCTGAGATATTTGAATCATGACAGTCATAGGTGAGGTGCTGGAAGACTGGAGGTTGGCAAACATGGTGTCACTGTTTAAGAAGGGCGGTAAAGACAAGCCAGGGAACTATAGACTGGTGAGCCTGACCGCGGTGGTGGCCAAGTTGTTGGAGGGAATCCTGAGGGACAGGATGTACATGTATTTGGAAAGGCAAGGACTGATTTGGGATACTCAACATAGCTTTGTGCATGGGAAATCATGTCTCACAAACTTGATTGAGTTTTTTGAGGAAGTAACAAAGAAGATTGATGAGGCCAGAGCAGTAGATGTGATCTATATGGACTTCAGTAAGGCATTCGACAAGGTTCCCCATGGGAGACTGATTATCAAGATTAGATCTCATGGAAGACAGGGAGAACTAGCCATTTGGATATAGAACTGGCTCAAAGGTAGAAGACAGAGGGTGGTGGTGGAGGGTTGTTTTTCAGACTGGAGGCCTGTGACCAATGGAGTGCCTCAAGGATCGGTGCTGGGCCCTCTACTTTTTGTCATTTACACAAATGATTTGGATGCGAGCATAAGAGGTACAGTTAGTAAATTTGCAGATGACACCAAAATTGGAGGTGTAGTGGACAGCGAAGAGGGTTACCTCAGATTACAACAGGATCTGGACCAGGTGGGCCAATGGGCTGAGAAGTGGCAGATGGAGTTTAATTCTGATAAGTGCGAGGTGCTGCATTTTGGGAAAGCAAATCTTAGCAGGACTTATACACTTAATGGTAAGGTCCGAGGGAGTGTTGCTGAACAAAGAGACCTTGGAGTGCAGGTTCATATCTCCTTGAAAGTGGAGTCGAAGGTAGATAGGATAGTGAAGAAGGCATTTGGTATGCTTTCCTTTACTGGTCAGAGTATTGAGTACAGGAGTTGGAAGGTCATGTTGCGGCTGTCCAGGACATTGGTTAGGCCACTGTTGGAATATTGTGTGCAGTTCCGGTCTCCTTCCTATTGGAAAGATGTTGTGAAACTTGAAAGGGTTTAGAAATGATTTACAAAGATGCTGCCAGGGTTGGAGGATTTGAGCTATAGGGAGAGGCTGAACAGGCTGGGGCTGTTTTCCCTGAAGCATCGGAGGTTGAGGGGTGACCTTTACAAAATTATGAGGGGCATGGATAGGATAAATAGACAAAATCTTTTCCCTGGAGTCGGGGAGTCCAGAACTAGAAGGCATAGGTTTAGGGTGAGAGGGGAAAGATATAAAAGAGACCTAAGGGGCAACGTTTTTACGCAGAGGGTGGTACGTGTATGGAATGAGCTGCCAGAGGAAGTGGTGGAGGCTGGTACATTTGCAACATTTAAGAGGCATTTGGATGGTTATATGAATAGGAAGGGTTTGGAGGGATATGGACCGGGTGCTGGCAAGTGGGACTAGATTGGGTTGGGATATCTGGTCGGCATGGACAGGTTAGACCGAATGGTCTGTTTCCATGCTGTACATCTCTATGACTCTATGACTCTATATTGACAATATTAAAAACCAAACTTGATTGGAGTTTGTTTTTTTGGGGGGTATAATTTAAACTGATTGGTCTAATTTAAATTTGTTTTTGTCTCCAGGCAACCGGCTACACTAACTGCTGAACCAAAACGTTACATTGTATCTTGTTCAGAACACTTGGTGCCATCAGGTACTTCTGCTAGCTTTTAACTTTCTTAAAGGTACAGTACTCTTCTACAACTTTATAACAATATTGAGTACTGAGGCTGTTGCCCTGATGCCGTCATTGTGGGGGATGCTGGTGTCGAGTACTGACATGTCCATTGTGACGAGGAATGTTCCCAGTTCTACTGGTCCATGGGTGCTGAGTTTCTGTAAAACAATCTGTAGTGTCGCGACAGAAGCTGGGGGTCCCCTGTACAATGGGTTTCAAGAGGCCTTCAACATTGCCAGAGAGGTTCTCACACAGGGTTCCATTGCCTGACACAATGGGACGTCCCGGTGTCTCCGCATTGTGTATTTTCGGAAGGCAGTAGAAGTCACCTACGCGAGAAGTACATGGGATGAGGGCGCTTAGGGAACTCTGAAGGACTGGATCATTAGGAAAGTATCGACAGGAGAGGAATGGAAATTTTAGTTTTCTGAAGCAAAATCATTCACCCCATGAAAAAGGACCAAAAATAATTCAGGTGCAAGACCAGGAGACATTGCTACATTGTGGGCTAATGCAGCAGCTACTTTGCAATGCAGCAAAATTCAAACAACTGAATTGGGTTTGGGTTCCTTCAAATTAAACCATGTGTACCTTCTATGCCCTGTCTGGATTTTTTTGTGTCATCTTCAAACTTAGCGAGAGTACTTTCATTTTTCTCAATCAAATCATTAATATATATTGTAACTAAGTATGGCCCAGCACTAATCCCTGTGTCATTCTATTAGCTACAAATTGCCATGTTGAAAATGCCACTCTCATTCCTACATTTGGTCTTTTCTTAATTAGAGCTGAAAATGTGTAGCTGGAAAAGCACAGCAGGTCAGGCAGCATCCAAGGAGCAGGAGAATCGACGTTTTGGGCATGAGCCCTTCTTCAGGAAAGGAGAATCGACGTTTCGGGCATGAGCCCGTCTTCAGGAATTGCTGCCTGACCTGCTGCGCCTTTCCAGCAACACATTTTCAGCTGCTCCTTGGCTGCTGCCTGACCTGCTGCACTTTTCCAGCAACACATTTTCAGCTCTGACCTCCAGCATCTGCAGTCCTCACTTTCTTTTCTTAATTAGCCTATCCTTTATGCTAGGAGAAAGTGAGGACTGCAGATGCTGGAGATCAGAACTGAAAATGTGTTGCTGGAAAAGCGCAGCAGGTCAGGCAGCATCCAAGGAGCAGGAGAATCGACATTTCGGGATTAAGCCCTTCTTCAGGAATCCTTTATGCTAATATATAACTTCCAACACTACGGGCACATATCTTACAAAGCAGGCTAACTTGCAGTACTTGCTCAAATACCTTGTGGACATCCAAATATCTTACATCAACTGGGGCTTTTTTAGTGCAGTGGTAGTGTCCCTATCTTTGAGCCAGAGTAGCCCAGGTTCAAGTCCAACCTGCTCCAGAGGTGAGTTACAACAGCTGCCTCATTGAGTAAAGTAACAGCTTGACATAATCATACTTTACAACCATTGTTCCATCTCTCAGTATTTCATGTCCCACCCAGCAGGGCATCTGCACAGTAGAGGGAGTTGGCCTGTGTTTGTTCAAATTTGATTTCGGACTCATGAAGTCTCATGGCATCTGATCAAACACGAGCAAAGAAATCTCCTAATTACCGTTCACCGCTTGGAGGAAGACTGAGGATGGCAAGGGCACAGATGGTATTGTGGTTGGGGACTTCAATATCAATCACTAAAACTGGCTCAGTAACACCACTACTTCCAGAACTAGTCAAGTCGAGAAGGATATATCTGCCAGAATCGGTTTGCAGCAGGCAGTGAGGGAGTCTAAAAGAGGGATAAAACTACAAGATATTTCCCTTGTTGATCTATCTGTCTCAGATGCAAGTGCCCATGATATAATCAAAGGAGTGACAACCATACAGTCCTAGTGAAGGCGAAGATCCCATGCTGCTCAATACTACTACTGTGTTAAATGAAAGAACCGTGAAGTGCTTTGGGTCATCAGTGGCAGCAGAGTTGTATCCAACTATAATCTGTAACCCCATAGCTTGCTATTTCCTTCACTCTATCATTACCATCAAAGCAAGAGATTGACCCTGGTTCAATGAAGAGTGCAGGAGGGCATGCCAGGAGCAGTACTAGGCACACCTAAACATAAAATGTCAACATGAAGTTACAACACGGCATGCCAAACAGTGGAAGCAGGAAGTGATGAACAATGATTTCACAATCAATGGATCAAACCAAAGCAGTCTTGCCATGTCAGTAAAAAATGGATTGTGACGGACAATTAAGTAACTAGCAGGAGGAGGAGTCCTCACTATCTTTAATGATGGGGGAGCCCAGTGCATCAGTGAAAACATACAGCTGAAGTGTCTGCAACTGCCTTCAGCCAGAAGTGCCAAGTGTGTCTAATCTCAGCTTCCTCCTGAGGACCCAACATCACAGATGCCAATATGCAGCCAAATCAATTCATTCCATGTGATAAAGAGAAATGGCTAAAGGCACTGGATACTGCAAAAAACTGACAATTTCAAAACTGATTGAAAGCCTAACCAAATTGGTCCATTACAGTTACAACACTGTCATCTATCCTATAATGTGTAAAATTGCTCAGGTACGTCCCATCTATCAAAAACAGGGCAAATTCAACCCAGCCAATCTCCGCCCAACGGCTTTTTGATTTTAAGGAAAGCGTTTGAACGTCAATAGTGCATTTAAACCATACTTACCAATTAAAAACCCTACTCACTGACATTCAGTTTAAGATCCATGAGAGCCATTTGGCCTCAGTATTGCTGGCCAGAGGCAGTGGTGGAGGCTAGTACAATTACAGCATTTAAAAAGGCATTTGGATCGGTATATGAATAGGAAGGGTTTAGAGGGATATGGGTCAAGTGCTGACAAATGGGATTAGATTAGATTAGGATATCTGGTTGGCATGGACAAGTTGGACCGAAGGGTCTGCTTCCATACTGTACATCACTATGACTCTGTAGTCCAAACATGGACAAAACAGCTGAACACAAGAGGTGAGGTAGGAGTGACTGCCCTTGATGTTAAGAGTGTATTTAGCCAAGTCCTGGCAAAACTAGAGTCAATGGGAATCAAGAGGAAAACTCTCCATTAGTTGGAATCATACCTGAGACAATTGAAAGTTGTGTTTGTTGGAGATGAATCACCTCAATCATTCAGTTCAAAATAATTTATTGAGAGTTCATGTACCAACTTAAATGTTCACTCCCTCCACTACTGACACATCCTGACAGCAGAGTGTACCATATCCAAGATGTACTCCAGCAACTCACCAAAGCCGCTGTTTCAGCACCTTCCTAACACTAGATATTTACGTTGGAAGGACAAGTGTAACACCAGTGTTCCCTCACCATTCTTGGTTTAAAATTCTTGAATTCTCTGCTGAACCATATTGTGGGAGTACCAGATTGACTGCAATGGTTCAAGAAGGCAACTCACCATCACTTTTTCGAGGGCAATTAGGGATGGGAAATAAATGCTAATCTCACCAATGCCTATATCCCATTAAAGTACTTACAAAATGGTAATGATTGCATCAAATAGGTAAAGACCAAATAACCTGTCCTAACTTTCATTGGCAACACCCTCACCCTCATCTTTAACATCCTGGAAGTTAATCAGAAATGGAACTGATGGGGCATATCATCAACGTTGTTCAAAAGAAGCAGGGTAATGATTGTCGTAATTGTGACAAGTGGCTTCTCTCCTGACTCCTTTTTACGCCTTATTACTTCCTTTCAGGCAGGAGTGTGATGGAACACTCACTTGGTCAAATGCATCTATAAACAATTTATGTTTATGTAGTGCTTTTAACAGAAGGAAAAAAGTCCCAATGTGCTTAACACAAGAAACACCACACAGCCCAGGGGAGAACAATCCACTTAATTGGTAACACAAACAGAAATTGCTGGAAAAGCTCAACAGGTCTGGCAACATCAGTTTAGATAAATCAAAGGTTAACATTTTGGTTGAGTGACCCTTCCTCAGAAGATTCTGAGGAAGGGTCACTCGACCAGCGACATTAACTCTGATTTCTCTCTCTACAAATTTAGTGAAACCTGCTGAGCTTTTCCGGCATTTTCTGTTTTATTTCTGATATACAGCATTCAGAGTTCTTTCGGTTTCCACTTAATTGGTATCATTGCTACGGGACCCAATTTCCAAACAGTGCATCGCCAATGTGTAGGCTGCTCTAAACTCTATTTACATGATGCAGTGTTGAAACTCGCTAAGTTTATTTGGTGACCAGCAACTTGCTTTGTTTCCAATAGAACACCTTCAATTCCCTCACTAATAAAGAGTTTCCACTCTTTTAGAAGGGTTGGAGGGTTGTTTTTCAGACTGGAGGCCTGTGACCAGTGGAGTTCCACAAGGATTGGTGCTGGGTCCACTACCTTTCATCATTTATTATAAATGATTGGAATGTGAGCATAAGAGGCATATTTAGTAGGTTTGCAGATCGCATCAAAATTGTAGATTTAGTGGACACAAAGAAGGTTACCTCAGATTGCATTGGGATCTTGATCAGATGGCCCAGTGGGCTGAGAAGTGGCAGATGGAGTTTTATTTAGATAAATAGAGCAATGTGTCTGACAAAATTCAGAGGATATTTCATAGTAACACCCTTCATGCTGGAAGTTAACAGTACTTTAACACATCAAAATTTAGCCCTTCCTGTCCTGTTTCGTGAATACAAAGTGTGAATTCTGTGCTGCTCCCACAAATAAAATATAATAAAATTCTCCAAACAAAAGCAGAGGAGTACTGTACTGATGTATGTCAGTGCCTTTTTGGCATGCTGCTGAGGTAAGTTCTCAGTGTATCAAATGAAGGTGTCTACCTGCATGTGTTACAATAACTGATGACACTGCCAAATTATTTTACCCATCTGGTTAAGGACCATTGACATCTTTGTGTAAAGTAGATGAAGTTTGTGACCCTTCTAAGGGAATAAAGATCCCTCAATCTTGAACAAGCAAACTAAACTTTACCGTACAATGTTAGTAAAGTGAAAAATTTGTGTATATACAAACGTATAAAATTGGTACTCTAATATTCAGCATTAACATAATGTATAGGTGAACATCCAAAGAGGTCATTAATTCGCTGATGTGGCCAAGACAGATTTCACAGATTTCTCAGCAACTGATCCGTCCCAGAAAAGAGTGGAAGTACGGGTCACCAGATCTCATTAAAACTTCAAGTTCTTTCACATGGGATTTCAAATCTTCATTTTTGAAAATCTAGTATTGGAATGCTTTCAAAGGCCACTCCATATGGGAATATTGGCTATAGAACTATCTCAAAGGTAGAAGACAGAGGGTGGTGGTGGAGGGTTGTTTTTCAGACTGGAGGCCTGTGACCAGTGGAGTGTCAGAAGGATCGGTTCTGGGTCCACTACCTTTCATCATTTATACAAATGATTTGGATACGAGCATAAGTGGTACAGTTAGTAAGTTTGTAGATGACATCAAAATTGGAGGTGTAGTGGACAGCGAAGAGGGTTATCTCAGATTACAATGGGATCTTGATCAGATGGGCCAATAGGCTGAGAAATGGCAGATGGAGTTTTATTTAGATAAATGTGAGATGCCGCATTTTGGGAAAGCAAATCTTAGCAGGACTTATATACTTAATGGGAAGGTCCTAGAGAGTATTGCTGAACAAAGTGATCTTGGAGTGCAGGTTCATAGCTCCTTGAAAGTGGAGTTGCAGGTAGATAGGATAGTGAAGAAGGCATTTGGTATGCTTTCCTTTATTAGTCAGAGTATTGAGTACAGGAGTTGGGAGGTCATGTTGCGGCTGTACAGGACATTGGTTAGGCCACTGTTGGAATATTGCGTGCAATTCTAGTCACCTTCCTATCGGAAAGATGTTGTGAAACCTGAAAGGATTCAGAAAAGATTTACAAGGATGTTGCCAGGGTTGGAGGATTTGAGCTGTAGGGAGAGGTTGAATAGGCTAGGGCTGTTTTCCCTGGAGCATCGGAATCTGAGGGGTGACCTTATAGAGGTTTATAAAATCATAAGGGACATGGATAGGATAAATAGACAAAGTCTTTTCCCTGGGGTCGGGGAGTCCAGAACGAGAGAGCATAGGTTTCGGGTGAGTGGGGAAAGATATAAAAGAGTCCTAAAGGGCAACTTTTTCACACAGAGGGTGGTACATGTATGGAATAAGCTGCCAGAGGATGTGGTGGAGGCTGGTACAATTGAACATTTAAGAGGCATCAGGATGGGTATATGAATAGGAAGGGTTTGGAGGGATATGGACCGGGTGCTGGCAGGTGGGACTAGATTGGGTTGAGATATCTGGCCGGCATGGACGGGTTGGACCCCAGGGTCTGCTTCCATGCTGTACATCTCTATGACTCTATCTCGATAACTGCTCACATCCTTGTAGTTCAATCTCTTCCCAAGAGATTGCATTCCACAGGTTTCCTAAGAGGGCACTTCAATATCTACTCACTCGAATAATTCCAGTTTTGTCATAGACAACATCTTTCATTAAGGTGACATTGCCCCAGGTTTCCTTGGACCTCAATCTTCCTCAGTTTTACCAAGCAGGGATGACTTGTGAGCTTCCTACATTCCCATTTATCAAATGCCTCATCAAACCACATTGAGTTCACAGTTATTCAGAGCTGACAGCAGCAATTTAGCTTGTATGTGGAAAGATTCTTTGGCTGCTCCTTTCTTTTCAAAAGAGAACCAGCAATCTTCATTGTCTTCCCATTTCCACAGGCCTTCTCCTGAGCCCTGACTGCCTTGAGATGTAACACCACACCTCTGCTACAAGGAGCCTGTTCTCCTGCATCTAAATACTTGATTGACCAGCAGTCCAAAGATAGTAACCTTCTGCTTTGAATGTCTCCTAACAGCATTGAGTCATCTTTTCTGACTTTGTCATCAATTAAAACTAACTGACCCTTGAACTGCTGTCCACTAACAATTGAGCTAATCTGGATGACCTATCAAAACTTTCCAAGGGAGTCGCACCTTTATTTGTAGGCAAGAACATGTGATTCAACCACTGGGGGTGGGGCTTGATTCTTACAATCTCAACAAAACGCAAGCACATACAGCACAAATTGATACAGATAAAAGGACCTTATCACAGATGCCAAAGCCAACAGCAAGCTGTCCAATTTGGCAAGACTGCATACCAAAGTTTGTAATGGCCTGGTCCGTGGGTTGTTGTTTCTCGATGAGACCACAGTGACGGCAAAGACAGAAATTCACTTGCAACAGCTTGCGTCCCAGTTCTTCCTGCACGGCAAGGAATCAAGCATCAGGAAACCCAAAGTTATGGACCATTACATTGGGACTGTATCCTCCAGCAATATTGTCATACCTTGGGTTAATAATTACCAGTAATTTGCTCTTTGATGCTGAGCTCCCTAGGCTGTAATTGTCATGTCAATGCTGAATCAATCCAGTGTGGCACAACTGATCCGTCCTCCAGATAAAGGTGAAATCTGGGCTATTAGATCTCATTAAAACTTCAATGTTTTCACACTGCACTCCAAATCTTCACTTTTGAAGATTTATCTTTGGAATGTCTTCCAAAGCCACTCCACATGGTAATGTCTCAATGACTGATCACATCCTGGTAGTTCAATCTATTCCCAAGGAATTACATTCCACTGGATTCCCGAGGGTGTACTTCAATATCTACTCATTGAAATACTTCTAGCTCTTTCACAAACAATTTGCTTCAGTAAGCTGGTGTTGTGCCAGGTTTCTCTAAACCTCAATTGTCTTCAACGGTACCAAGCAGGAACCACTTGGTACAAAACCCCCTGTGTCCCAGTCTTGTGTTCTCAGCATCGTTCGTAATAGTTGTGTAATGCGAACAACGTATGCAAAACAAGAATAGTGGCTGTACAGGTACCACCTCTCCTAGGCAAACAAATATTGTTCTACTCCTCGGAGGACTAGCTTGCATGAATTCCCAGCATGTCTGCTTTCGTGAGTCAGCAGAACTTGGTGAGCCAAAGAGATGACAATGACACCCACAAAGTTATGGTTTGTGAAAAGCTTGCTATTGGCCTAAGACCAACAGGTTGCCCACATCTGCAATAGGAGGATGTCTGCAAGTGAGACTTGGAGCTGACTGGGATCAGAGTTGATGCATGGCAATTCCTCACTGCTGACCAGAATACCTGGAAACAAGCAATCAGGAAAAACATGAGAAAAGGCAAACGGTGTAAGAAATAACTGGGTGGCAGAACAGGGATTATGCTGGAAGGAAAAAAGATCAGTTGCTTTCACTATTCACCTGTGCCAGCTGCAAAAAGGATAGCCGCTCTTGCTTTCTCTTCTACAACCACAATGCATGATTTTCAGTCCAACACGTTGGCATACACGTTGAGTCTATTATCTCCCAAGAGGGACTGAACCCATTGATTTGACTTCGGGTCAGGATGGCCTGTGACCTTAATGATTATGTTAGTATTCCCTTCACCAATGCTATTCAACACTGGGTCAGCCAGAGTTTGTGGGGTTAATGGAAGAGCGCCTCATTTGCAGTGTGTATGAGAACACCATCTCGGACATTTATTCAGTGTCTGCCTACCCATATACATGAGAGCACACGGAGCCATGGGGGCATTGCCATTATGATGATTAACTCCTGAGCAAGAGGACTAAATATATATATTTTTGATATTTCTACAAAAATTATCCCCTTTGTGTTTTTGTTCCAAAAGTCAGGCTGGGTCCCAGTGATGGATTCCACATTACCCCTTATGCTGTCTGTCATTCTTCATTTATTTTGGTGCACTGCTGTCACTGAAAAACTGGGCTACTAACTTTGATCCAAACTCAGAATTTGTGAATTTGGTCTCTTCCAGAATGCTAGACAGCAGAAGAAATTATGTGGAACTTTGGCGTCCTTAAAGCTCAGAAGGTTAATATTTTTAAAAAATCAAATCAAAACTCACCTTATCCAGCTCTGACTAAATTATAACGAGCTTTGACCCTGTTTGGCTTAAACAGAATCTACCACAGTTCATCCATCTCGTTATTTTCTTCACAAAATCAGCATCTCCACCTATTAAATGGTTAATTTTATCATTTTTAGAGTTTGTTGCCGAAAGATTAAGTAATAAAAAGTTGAAAGTTTCAAATAGGTTTTAATAAATGATGACAGTTGAAAATTTTCTTTCAAAATGCCTTAGCATTCCGCCCATGGATTTGGGCAAGAGCAAACCTGTCCTACCTGTTTACCCTCCCACTCTCCCTTCAAAGTAGGACACGCCCTGTAGGGCACAGCCTCTTTATTAAGTTCCTCGCTGAGGTTGGGAGAACCTCAGCAGACACTTTTACACAAACCTGTTTGATTGCAGATCCAGCGATAAAACATGGGTTTTCCTTTCTGCAGAACCTACTGCACTTTCTTCTTGAAAGGAATCATTCCCCATGATGTCGTGGTGGAAAGGAATTTGTTTTGGAGTATTAAGAACAAAAGTATTGATTTTCAGACTGGCTGTGCATGGAAATAATAATAATTCCTCAATAGGGTCCCAGTATTAATAATCTCTATTTTATAACACCCCAAGTCAGAAATATCCACAGGGTGTAGGTAAAAAATCCTGTCTAGGGGTAGGTCCGCTTTGGAGGGGCTGCCTGCCCATGAACAAGAGCCTGATCTAGAATGTAAGACTACTTTCATAACTCTGTCTTCAGTTGCACCCTTCCTGACAACAACAACTTGTATTCAGATAGCATGTTTAGTGTGCGAAAACTGGAAGGTGCTTTGCAGGAATGTAATCAAGTAAAATGGATACCAAGCACTTAGAGTAAGTTTAGGGGAGATGATTAAAAGCCATGTCATATCATTAAGTTTTCTGTATCTCTCCATGGTAGTTTAGTGATCTTTGTCCATAGTCAGTTTAGTAACAGCTTAGAGATTGTGAGAGGGAGGTGGAGCAATACAGGTGAGCGCTATGCATGTGACAAGTTAATGGGGGAAGGATGTGAGTAATAAAAGGCACTGGTGTAGGAGTGGATCACAGAGTAATATTAGAGATGACTATTTCAGCACAGGAGGAGAATCATTCCGAGACAATGGGCTGAATATTAGAAAATATCGGCTAAATGTGATTTTTGTCAAGATTCATGGCAGATTTTCTCTGCAAGGCAAAATAAAATTTCTCATCCTTTCACCTCAAACTCAGCTCATCAAATAGATACCGTGCCCCTATGGTGTCTCACTCACCCAGTGCTAGTTCACCTGCTGTGTGTAGGATATATATCCCACGATCATTGGCACTGGTACTACATTTAAAAGGCAGTTGTGCACCCAGTCAAGTGATGACAGTCCCAAGCTGTCCTGCTTGGTTTGATTAACTTGTCCCAGACATGGTAGAGAAGGGGATATTGGCACTGTATTTTGAAGACTTTGAACATCCTGGTGGACAGGTTGGAGCAGCTAAAACCCCCAGCACAATGGGCTCCACTGGAAGGCAGGCTCCCTCCAGCCCAGGACTGCACTGAGGTACAGAGGAAGGGGTAAAAAGAACACTTAGATGGCACAGATCATATAGGTCAATGCCCAAGGTTCACAGAACATGTAGCGTCCTTAGGTTGTGTGTAGTGTATGGGCAAAAGTGAGGACTGCAGATGCTGGAGATTAGAGTCAAAAAGTGTGGTGCTGGAGAGTTGATGAAACATTTCGAGCTTATGCAACATTGACTCTCCTGCTCCTTGGATGCTGACTGATTGGCTGAGCTTTTCCAGCACCACATTTTTTGATTCTGTTGGTGTATGTGCGTCTGTGTAATGCAGTTGCCTTTTGAAGGGCATCACATTGCTCGTGATTGTAACCTTCTACCTCACAGAACAAAATACTTACCCTCTTCCCTTCAAGGTATCCTGATGGGTATATGAATAGGAAGGGTTTAGAGGGATATGGGCCAAGTGCTGGCAAATAGGACTAGATAAGGCTAGGATTAGGTCAGCATGGACGAGTTGGATTGAAGGGTCTGTTTCCGTGCTGTACATCTCTAGGATGCTATGATTCTATGACTTTGCTGTTTCCTGCCCTTATATGTTATGTTCCCCCTCCACCCCAACTTCATTCCTTCTACAATCCCAGCACTCTGCCTCTAATCCCCACCATTGTGTTTCCCAGCTTCCCTCTAGCAGCACCAGCCCCTGATGATACCCCTCCCGACATTTAGGGATGGACCTATCAGACTGAGAGAAAGTGAGGACTGCAGATGCTGGAGATCAGAGCTGAAAAATGTGTTGCTGGAAAAGCACAGCAGGTCAGGCAGCATCCAAGGAGCAGGAGAATCGACGGTTTGGGCATAAGCCCTTCTTCAGGAACTTCTCAGACTGATCATGGCTGAGTCCTTGAGCAGCGTAGCTGTGTGGCCCTGAGCAATGATTGCAACAGACCCTGACTGATGGTCATGCAACTCCTAGATTTTCTTCCGCAACTCCCTGCACCAGGCTGAGCAGGACCACCCCAAGTAGTCAAAGCCCCGTTCTGCTTGAAGCCTGTGCAGTGTGTGGTGCTTATGCCACTAGCAGGTGATGAGCTGACGTGGCACGGTGCCCTCCAGCAACATGTCCGTCCTTTGACTGATCATTGCTGACAACGATGGCGAGCTGTCTGGCTTTGTGTCTGTGCTGAAAGGCTCAGCAAGAGAGAAGTAGTTAACCCATTAGCACTTGCTGAGGGGTCAAGTGCAAAGGCAGGGGATGCTGAGAGACACTACCTGAGTGAGATTTTATATTTATTTGTAGGATATGGACATTACTGGCTGACCAGCATTTATTATCTGTCCCTAGTTGCCCTTGAGAAGGTGGTAGTGAGCTGTCTTCTTGTACTATTGCAGCCCACCTGCTGTGGGTTGACCCACAATGCCATTAGGGAGGGAATTCCAGGATTTTGACCCAGTGACAGTGAAAGAATGTTGGTTTATTTCCAAGTCAGGATGGTGAGTATCTTGGAAGCAAGGTTAAAGGTGGTGGTGTTCCAGTGTACTTGCTGTCCTTGTCCTTCTAGATTGAAGTAGTTGTGGGTTTGGAAGGTGCTGTCTAAGGATCTTTGGTGAATTTCTGCAGTACATCTTGTAGATCATACACATTGCTGCTAAGGAGCACCAGTGGTGGAGGGAGTGAATGCTTGTAAATATAGTGCCAATCAGACAGGCTGCTTTGTCCTGTATAGTCAAGCTTCTTGAGTGTTATTGGAGCTGCACTCATCCAGGCAAGTGGGGAATATCATGATGGATAGATTTTGGGGAGTTAGGAGGTGAATTATTTGCCACAGTATTCCTAGCCTCTGACATGCTCCTACAGACATTGTGTTATATGGTGAGTCTAGTTGAGTTTCTGGTCAATGGGAACCCCAAGGACGTTGATCGTGGGGCATTTGGGGATGGTAACGCCATTTAAAGTCAAGGGTGGTGGTTGTCTCTTATTGGTATTGGTCATTGTCTGTGTGGTGCAAAGGTTACTTGCTACTAGTCAGCCGAAGCTTGGATATTGTCCAGATCTTGTTGCATTTGAACATGGATTACCTCAGTATCTGAGGAGTCATGAATAGTGCAATTGTACAATCATCAGCAAACATCCCCACTTTGACCTTATGATGAAGCGAAGATTCTTGATGAAGCAGCTGAAGATGATTGGGCCTAGGACACCACTACCCTGAAGAACTCCAACAGAGACATCCTGGAGCTGAGATGACTGACCACTAACAATCACAACCTCTTTCTTTGTGTCAGGCAGAGAGTTTGTCCCCGATACCCATTGATTCCAACTTTGCTAGAGCTTCTTGTTGCCACACTTGGTTGAATGCAGCCTTGACATTAAGGGCTGTCACTCTCATCTCACCTCTGATCTCAGCTTTTTTTTTCATGCTTGAACCAAGGCTATAATGAAGTCAGGAGCTGAGTGACCCTGGTGGAACCCAAACTCGACATCACTGAACAGGTTGTTGCTGAGCAGGTGCTGCTTGATAGCACTGTTGATGCCCCCTTCCATCAATCTATTGAGGATCCCAAGTAGACTAATGCAGTGGTAACCAGCCGGGTTGGATTTGTCCTGCTTTTTATGTACCAGACATACTTGGGCAATTTTCCACATTGTTGGGTAGACGCCAGTGTTGTAACTGTACTAGAACAGCTTGGCTAGGGGAGCATAAGTCTTCAGTACTATTGCCAGAATGTTGTCAACACCCGTAGCCTTTGTAGTATCCAGTATCTCCAACCATTTCTTCATATCACATGGAGTGAATCGAATTGACTGAAGGCTGGTATCTGCAATGCTGGGGACCATTGGAGGAGGCTAAGATGGATCATCCATTTGACACTTCTGGCTGAAGATTACTGCAAATACTTCAGTGTTATATTTTGCACTGATGTGCTGGGCTCTTAAATCATTGAGGATGGTGATATTTGTGGAGCCTCCTCCTCTAGTGAGTTGTTTAATTGTTCACTACCATTCACGATTGGATGTGGCAGAACTGCAGAGCTTAGGTCTGTTCAATTCGTTGTAGGATCGTAGGATTGCTGAGCTCTGTCTATCATTTTGCTGCTTATGCTGTTTGACATGCAGGTAAACCTCTGAGTACCTTACTAGGTTGAAACCTCATTACCAGGTATGCCTGATGCTGCTCCTTGCATGTTCTCCTGAACTTTCCATTGAACCAGGGTCAATCCTCTGGTTTGATGGTAACGCTTGAGTGGGCATGTGCTGGGCCATGAGGTTGCAGATTGTGCTGGAGTACAATTCTGCTGCTGTTGATGGCTCACAGCCCCTCATGGATGCCCAGTCTTGAGTTGCTAGATCTGTTCAAAGTCTGTTCCCATTTAGTACAGTGATAGTGCCACACAACACAATGAGGTTATTCTCAATGTGAAGGATGGACTTCACCTTCACCAGGACAGTGCAGTAGTCACTCTTCCTGATTGGTAAGGATGAGATCAAGTATGTTTTTCCCTCTTGTTGGTTCCCTCACCACCTGCCATCGACCCAGTCTAGCAGCTATGTTTTTTAGGACCTGACCACCTCGATCAGTGATGTTTCTGCGAACCGCTCTTGGCGGTGGACATTGAAATTCCCCAGCAGAGTACATTTTGCTCTCTTGTCATCCTCAGTGCTTCCTCCAAGTCTTGTTCAACATGGAGGAGTACCAATTCGTCAACACAGGATGGTACACAGTAATCAGCAGGAGGTTTCCTTGCCCAAGTTTAATCTGAAGCCATGTGATTTCATGGGGTCCAGAGTCAATGTTGATACTCCAGGGCAACTCTGTCCTGACAGTATCTCACTGTGTCACTACCATTGCTGGGTCTGTCCTGCCAGTGGGACAAGACATAACCAGGGATGGTGATGGTAGTTCCTAGGACATTTTCTGAAAGGTATTATTCCATGAGTGTGACTATGTCAGGCTGTTATTTGACTAGTCTCTCCCAGTTTTGGCACTAGCCCCCAGATATAAGTGAGGAGGACCCTGCAGGGTTGACAGGGCTGTTCCTGCTGTTGTCTTTACGGGTGCCTAGGTCGATGCCAGGTGATCTGTCTGGTTTCATTTCTTTGAGACTTCGTAGTGATTGGTACAACTGAATGGCTTGCTCGGCCATTTCAGGCGGCAACTGAAAGTCAACCATATTGCTGTAGGTCAGTCACATGTAGGCAGGACAAAGTGGGGATGGAGATTTCCTTCCCTGAAGAACATTTGCGAGCCAGATGGGTTTTTCTGACAATTGACAATAGTTTCATGGTCATCAGTAGATTTGTAATTCCATATATTCTTTGTTATTGAATTCAAATTCCAGCATTTGCTGCAATGGGATTCGGACCTGGATCCCCAGTAAGTTGGCTGAGATTCTGGATTAATAATCTAATGATAATACCACTAGGTCATTGTCTCCCAGTTGAGTGCCAAGGGAAGAGTTGAAGGGCTTATGCCCGAAACGTCGATTCTCCTGTTCCCTGGATGCTGCCTGACCTGCTGCGCTTTTCCAGCAACACATTTCCAGCTCTGATCTCCAGCATCTGCAGACCTCACTTTCTCCTCAAAGAGTTGAGGATCCCTGATCTGTAGTCTAGCCCAGTGTCCATCCCTATGCGCAAAGTTTCCTGGCAGTGGCCTTCTACTGAAAAGTGTTGGCATGCTCCAATCGGCAGCATTGAAGTGCAGAACTTTAGTGTGAGATGTGCCATGAGGACGTGGTGAGGCTGGCACATATCAGATGCCAATGTCTGTGAATGGAGGGTGTATGCGGTTGTGTGCATTGAGATGTTGTTGCTGGCTTTTCAAGATGGTGGTCTGGAAGATCAAACAGTATTCTGGGGTTGCGAGGTAACTGCATTGACTTTGATATCAAAAATTGTTGCCGTCTAGTTTCTGTCTGGTGGGTGTGAGAATGGGATACTGTATACCAATGAGATGGAATGAAATAACAATGAGGTTGGTAATGAGTGATAATCCATGGTAGGACTCCTCTCAGCCCATATTAGTGAGAATCTCATCCTATTCAAACACTTGGTTAGAAAATGGGACTGTTTTGTTTTGACATTGAGAAGGTCCTCACTGGACACCTCACCCAATTTCCCATGGGCCACATTGTTCATATTTTAAAAAGATTCCACCCAATATAAAGTTTTAGTTATGAGAAATAAAATCAGAATGATGAATGATAAAATATATTTTTGAGTCATAGAGATGTACGCATGGAAACAGACTCTCGAAAAAACTCATCCATGGTGACCAGATATCCTAAATTAATCTAGTTTCCTTTGCCAGCACTTTGCCCATATCCCTCTAAAGCTTTCCTATTAATGTACCCATCCAGATGCCTTTTAAATGTTATGATGTTGAATATATTGAAGGAAAAGCTGAGGAACAATGAGGGGAGATCTGTGTTTACAGTCACATTGACAACAAAGTGACAATTTGCCCAGAGACTGCATTTCAGAACTTTGTGCTTACTCCAGGAACAGTTGGGTAAAAATGTACACCACAACATTGTTATACAAGTTAGTAATCAGTTGTGAATCATGCAGCATACAGCCTCACCTAGCTGAAATCACTCCACAGAGGTCAGCTTCCCGTCACTAAGTCACTCTTTATTTACACATGTATAGTACTTGACACTGGTCTGGCTTCCTCAGAGTCAGCCCTCAGAGTGAACATAACGTCTGACAATCCTGTTTATAGCTGTCAGCCAGGACCAGGTGAACAGCCCCAATCAGGAGCCTCGTTTTCTATGATGTCCACTGGCTGATCTCATTATAATCACTACATTAGCAAAGCCCAAACTTTAGAAATATTTTAACACTGGCACTCCCTGTCGCAATAAAAACTGTTGCGTGCGTGACTGCAGTTGGTGAGTTTTACTGACAGTTAAACTACCTCATTATCAGACTTCAGAACTTGCCTATGTCTGTTTCTGTTCTGAGTCATGAATTCCAACTTCATTTGTTGCTCAGAGACTGAGCCCTGCCCTTCATTATTCAATTCCTGACATGTTTTTTTTTAAATTTCAAAAATATACTTTACTCCTAAACAAATCTTTATATCCATATATAATCACTAGAGCAGTTTAGTTCTTCGCATGTGGAGAAACAAACAGATAGTTGCAACAAACGCAAAGGTATTTCTGACTTGTACGAGATACTATTTACACATGTATGAAGGACTGGGAAGGTCCAATAATTGAAGGGATTCCCCCATTGTACTTTGCCAGAGAGACCTTAGATGGTCGTCTTTCCCCACTTCACCTTCATAGCAGCTGTCTCAAGCTTTAGTTTATCCCTCAGCATGTAGTCCTGGATTCCCTTCAATCCTCATGAATTATGCTATAGGTAGCTTAGCCTAAACAGTTTGAAAGTATATTGAAGACATCCATTTATATAGTGTATTTCATGACTTAATGACAAACCAGAGAGTCATAGAGTTGTACAGCATGAAAACAGACCCTTCAGTCCAACTTGTCCATGCTGACCAGATACCCATCTAGATGCCTTTTAAAAGTTGTAATTGTACCAACCTTCACCACTTCCTCTGGCAGCTCATTCCATACATGCACCACCCTCTGTGTGAAAATGTTGCCCCTTAGATCCCTTTCCACTCCCACCTTAAACCATGCCCTCTAGTTCCGGACTCCCCCAACCCCAGGGAAAATACCTTGTGTATTTACCCATCCATGTCCCTCATGATTTTATAAACCTCTATAATGTCAGACCTCAGCCTCCTTTGCTCCATGGAAAACAGCCTCAGTCTATTTAGCTTCTCCCGATAGCTCAAACCCTCCAACGCCCTTGTAAATCTTTTCTGAACACTTTCAAGTTTCACAACATCCTTCCTGTAGGAGAGAGACCAGAATTGCACACAATATTCCACAAGTGGCCTAACGAATGTCCTGTACAGCCACAACATGACCTCCCAACTCTTATACTCTATGCTCTGACCAATAAAGAAAAGCATATCTAACGCGTTCTTCACTATCCTATCCTATCTACCTGTGACTCCACTTTCAAGGAACTATGAACCTGTACTCCAAGGTGTCTTTGTTCAGCAACATTCCCTAGGACCTTACCATTAAGTGTATAAATCCTGCCCTGATTTACCTTTCCAAAATCCTCGCATTTATGTAAATTAGAAAGGCAGTCTACATGAATTGAATGCTTTTAAAATATAGTCAGTGTTGTAATGGCGGATAGCTAATTTGTACTTTGCAAGCTCCCATGAACAGCAATGTAATAAATAACTAAATAATTTTTACAAAGAAATATCTGAATTAGGAACTGGACTGGAGAGTTTCAGTTATGAAGAGGGATTGAACAGATTGGGGTTGTTTTTCTCAGTGCAGAGGAGATTGTGAGGGACATGATTGCGATGTAGAATATCATGAGGGCGTAGACAGGGTAGACAGGAAAAGACTATTCCCTTTGATGTGCGATCAAAGACCAGGACATAGATTTAAGGGAAGGGGCAGAAGGTTTGGAGGAGAAGTGTGGAAAATCTTTTTCACCCAGAAAGTGGTGGGAACCTGGAATTCACTGCCTGTAAGAGTGGTAGAAAGCCTTATAACATTTAAGAGGTATTTAGATGAGCACGTGCGATGCCAAGGCATACAAGGTAAATGGGCCAAGTGCTGGAGAATGTGATTAGAATAGTTACATGATTGTTTTTGACTGGTGCCGACTTGATGGACTGAAGGGCCTCTTTCCGTGCTGTAGATCTCTATGATGCGATTACTCTAAGTAGGTAATTCAGCCCTTCAAGCCTGATCCCCCATTCAGTCAGATCAGGATTGAATTGTTTATAATCCACATTCCACATTTCTTTCAATTGCTGATAGCCTTTCACTCCCTTGCCACACAACGACTCCACCTCCACAACCTTCTGGGGCACAGAGTTCCAAAGGTGTTCAAGTCTCAGAGAAAAACAATTCCCTCGAGTCCGTCCTGAAAGAGCAAAGCCTGATACTAAAACAGTGCCCCGAGTTCTCGACTCACCCACAGGTGTAAACATCCTTTCTCTATCCACCTTGTCAAGACCATTAAACATGGTTATAGACTTCAATCAAATGACCCCTCGTCCTTCTGAACTTCAGTGGAAACAAGCCTCGCCTTTCAATCTTTCCTTCTAAAAGCATCAGCTCACTCCAGATATCAAGGTAATAAACCACCTCTGATCTACGTCCAATGTTTTCTCATCCTTTCTTATAAAGGTGACCAAAACTAAACAAAGTACTAAAGACGTGGTCTCACTGATGCCCACTGAAGTGTAACTTTTATGTTAAATTCCTCTAGTAATGAAGGTTAGCATCCCATGAGCCTTCTTGATTACATGATGTACCTACATACTAATCTTTGGTGACTCATGCACTAGAACAACAAGCTGGGGTTGCACCTCAGAATTCTGAAATTGTTCTCCATTTAACATAGAGTCTGCCTTTTTATTCTTCCTGCCAAAAATGAACAACTTTACATTTTCTCACATTATACCCCATTTAACAGATTTTTGACCACTTAGCTATATTGTATATCATCTACACAACATACTTTCCAACCTAACTTTGTTTTATCTACAGATGTAGCCACCATGCCTTTAATCTCCTCACCTAAGTCATTGCTAAAAGTTGAGTATCCCAGCATAGACCACTGTCACATCTGTCAAGCTGAACAAGTCAAGCTCACTGTTTTCTGCCAAAAAATTGGCAGAAAACGCTACTTGCGGAGCGTTTCAGAGAACACCTCTGGGACACCCGGACCAACCAACCCAACCACCCTGTAGCTCAACATTTCAATTCCCCCTCCCACTCCACCAAGGATATGCAGGTCTTTGGACTCCTCCATCGTCAGACCACAACAAAACGACGGTTGGAGGAAGAACGCCTCATCTTCCGGCTAGGAACCCTCCAACCACAAGGGATGAACTCGGATTTCACCAGTTTCCTCATTTCCCCTCCCCCCACCCTGTCTCAGTCAAATCCATCAAATTCAGCACCGCCTTCCTAACCTGAGATCTTCTTCCCGACCTCTCCGCCCCCACCCCAGTCTGACCTATCACCCTCACCTTGACCTCTTTCCACCTATCACATTTCCGACGCCCCTCCCCCAAGTCCCTCCTCCCTACCTTTTATCTTAGCCTGCTGGACAATCTTTCCCCATTCCTGAAGAAGGGCTTATGCCCGAAACGTCGATTCTCCTGTTCCCTGGATGCTGCCTGACCTGCTGCGCTTTTCCAGCAACACATTTCCAGCAATTTTTTTATCAACCCTAGTAAATTACTCCCTACACCATGAGCTTGAGTTTTGCTCAATTTATGTGGAATCTTGCCAATTGTCTCCTGAAAATCCAAGTACAATACATCAATAGGCTCCTCTTTACCCACAGTGTATGTCACTCCTTCAAAGGATTCCAATAACTTGGTCAAACAGCATTTTCCTTTTACGAAACCTTACCGACTCAAATCACAGAATCCCTACAATATGGAAACAGCCATTTGGCCTGTCCGACACTCCAAAGACCATCCTACCCAAACGGCCTCACCCTATTCCTGTAAACCTGCATTTCCTATGGCTAACCCATCTAACCTACACATCCCTGGACGCTATGGGCAATTTAGCATGGCCAATCCACCTTAACCTACACACCTTTGGACTGTGGGTGGAAACCAGAGTATCTGGAGGAAGCCCACGCAGACACTGGGAGAATGTGCAAACTCCATACAGGGTGGAATTGAACCCGGGTCCCTGGTGTTGTGAGGCAGCAGTTTTAACTACTGAGCCAGCCTTCCTAATTACCTTGCAATTTTCCTTGTGCACAGTTATAAATGCTTTAACGATTGCTTTTCTGCGACATTGATTGAGGGGTAATTATTAACTCCCCTGTTCTTTGAAATAATGCCGTGGGATCTTTTATCCTCACTTGAGAGGGCAGAAAGTGCTTTTAGTCCACTGCTGCAAGTGAAAAAGTGGCACCTCTGACATCACAGAACTCTTTTGGTACTGCACTGAAGAGTTAGCTTATAGTTTCATGGTGAAGTCCTCACATACTGTTCAATGTTATTATTCCAGATGAAGCCAAGAGAGGGTTAAACCAAAAACAAAATGGAATTCATTGCAGATCTGTTGTCTATGAACCTGTTTTACTGCAATAGCAGATTTTGAGCTGTTCCTATGTACTGACTTGGAGAGATGGAATGCTTCCCTCACATACATAATTATTTTCCATAGTGCAATTGATTCAACTTTAACAGATGCTACCTAGGTCTCACAGGGCTTGAAAAGGGATGGGCACTAAATGCTGGCCCAGCCAATTACACTCACATCCTGTGAACAAATGAAAAAAGAAACACCCACTAATTTCAGAAGAATAATCACCCAATCAAAAAATTACAGAAGGATCATCTCTCATATTCTGGCTCAGGCATTGACATGACGTTACTGATCGAGGTGGCCTTGTTCATGCCCAACCCCACCACAGATTGAGGTGCATCCGGAGCAGCCATCAGTACTCCCACAGCTGCAGCGTTTCAAATTTCAAAGGCAGGTTTTGCAATCCCAGATGACCAAAGGAACCACCATTCAAATGCAATAAATCTGCACCTGACTGCAGTCAAAAATGTGGCTTGTACCAATGGCATTCTCAAAACAGCAGGTAATGAACTTGAAAGACCCCATGTAGACAACGAGCAAAACTAATGTCATTTACAGAATATCTTGCAAGAACTGTAACAAATACTACATTGGACAAACAGGCAGAAAACTAGCCACCAGGATAAATGAACATCAACTAGTCACAAAACAACATGACCCTCTCTCACTAGTATCCTTACATATGGATGAGGAAGGACAACACTTCGACTGGGACAACACATTCATCCTGGGACAAGCCAAACAGAGACTCGGACGAGAATTCCTAGAAGCCTGGCATTACAACCCGAACTCTATCAACAAACACATTGATTTGGATCCCATTTACCACCTCCTGAGAAAAAGAACAGGAAATGACACCATCATAGGAAATGACATCACTACAGGAAATGACATCACCAACCCAAGGAAAACCAAACATATAAACAGAAAGCAAGAAACACCAGCAGTGCTTCATCCGGAGGCTCACTGAAGATGCTACCTAATATGGTAACGAAACATCTGAAAATGAACCTTGCAGCTCAGCGAGCAAACCTACATCCAGGCATTCTCAAATTGTACACTGGCTGCTTCACTGTCAAACTCAGAGATGTTATAAGCTGCACAGAATCACTACAGTATTGAAAGAGATCGTTTGAGTCTGCACCAACCCTCCATAGAGCATTCAACCCAATCCCAGCCTCTTACCTTATCCCTGTAACTCTGCATTTACTATGGCTAATCCATTTAGCATGGACATCTCTGGACACTATGGGGCAATATAGAATGGCCAATCCACCTAACCTGCACATTTTTGGTGTGAGAGGAAACTGGAGACACCGGACCACACAGACACAGGGAGAATGTGCAACTCCACACAGATAGTCACCCAAGGCTGGAACTGAATCTTGGTCTCGGGTGCCGCGAGGCAACAGTGCTAACCACTGCATATCTGTGTCCATGTAGATATTGTGCATGTAGACCATCATGTTGCACTTGAACTGTAAAGAATGCTATCTCATATGGTGGAGCAAGTTCAAGTGAGGCATTCAAGAAGGCATTGGATTGTTATTTTGATAGTGTTATGGGAAAAGGCAGGAGATAGGCACAAGATCATAGAGCTGGTGTAGGTAAAATGGGCTGAATGGTCTCCTTTTATACAGTAATAATTTTGTGAGTCTATGTCAGAAAGCTGTAACAGAAGGAATGTTAATGCCTACTTGACCTTGACCTTATTATGGAAGTTGGGCATGAACATATCCCTTGGGTCTCACCCATACAGTTGTCAGATTAGAATCTGCATTGATATACAGTCATTAAACCAAGTCATGCAACAAGAAGGACACTTAACATCGACAATCAATGAAATAACAGAGTATAGATAGCGCTAAAACCTTTGCTAAACTGGATCTTAATGCTATCAAATGGAAGTTGCCAAAGATTCAAGGTATTTTACAGTATTCTCTGGCCACATTGGTCTCTTTAATAAAGAGGCTCAATTTTGAAGTCAACTCAACAGCTGAGCGGTATGATTGAATCTGCATTGCAAGGACTTGCAGGTCCACTGAACATCAGTGATGAGATTGCTCATTCTGAAAATGATATTGAGACATGCTCACAACATCATCGAGAAGGGATTCTCACCTTGAACAAAGGCAAGTGCTTGTTAAGTTGAAGCAGAATGGAACTCACCAGTAGTGGCGGCATTCCATCTAATTCACGGAAGCTTGTAGCCCTTGCAATCGCAACGGATCCTACAAACATGCAGGAAGTCTGAAGCCTGCTGGGATTGATCACATACTGTAGTTGCTTCATTTGTAACCTTGCTACACTGTCTGCCCCCCACCAATGATCTGCTGAAAGAAACCACCAAGTAAGAGTGGAGTAAACCACACGAACAGGCTGTGTACCATTTCAAACAGCGGTTTTCAGCAAGTTGCACAGATACCTATTTCCATGCTGGCAATACTACCCAGCTGGTCATGGGTGCAAGCCCAGTTGCTTAGGTACAATTACTGTTAACCCATCAATCATTGTGATAGCAAGCAGATCACTAACACCTACAGAGCAATGTTATTGACCAACAGGAGAGAAAAGCTCTCTCAATTGCCTAGGGTATCTCACACTTACGTCTCTGTTCATATGGAATGATACTTAAAATAATAAGCAATCATAGTCAACCATAAGCTTATTCAGTAATTTGCATAGCAAATCAGCCAATTTCAGAGTGTACTCAAACTGCAAGACTACGATATCCATGTTGAGTATCATTCAGGCAAGTCTACCTTTAATGATAATTTTCTGCTAACAGATTACACCAAATGAAGGGATGCTGTACAAAATCTGGACTACTTAAACATAACTGAAATGCTAAACTCACTAAAACTATCTGACATCAAAATGGCAACAAAGTAATGAGACATAGCAACTAGGCATGAAAGCTGTAGAATCTCAAAACTGGAAAGATGTGATTGAGAGAGTGTTAAGGGGAGGCAATGGTCTCGTCTAGTCTCTATTCCTAGTCTATTATCCATGATCTAGTCTATCATCACTAGACTATTCATTCAGAGACCCAGGTAATGATCCAGCAACCTGGGTTCAAATACTGCCAGGGCAGGTAGTGGAATTTGAATTCAATAAAAATCTGGAATTAAGGGTTCACAAGTTCACTAATATCCTTTAGGGAAGGAAACCACTGTCCTTACCTAGTCTTATCTACATGTGACTCCAGACCCCAGCAATGGTTGACTCTTAATTGCTCCCTGAGCAATTTGGGATGGGCAATAAAGGCTGGCCTAGCCAGCAACACTCACATCCTGTCAATTAATAAAACAAAATCTTTCCCAAACTACAAGGTCTTCACAATGTTTGAAATGCTTGCAGTAGTAATCACCTGATTTTATGTTACGCAACAACTGCATTCCACAATTATTGAGGAAATGGGTTGTCAATGCAGCCGTTGTCAAAACCAAACTATTTCTTAGGGAAAAGTAGTGGTTTCCAGTTAATAACTGCGTTATGCAGATGAAAATCAATTGGTGATATCATGTCAGGCAATCACAATGACTACATCTTGGCGATTTGGAGATGCCGGTGTTGGACTGGGGTGTACAAAGTTAAAAATCACATAACACCAGGTTATAGTCCAACAGGTTTAATTGGAAGCACACTAGCTCCGAAAGCTAGTGTGCTTCCAATTAAACCTGTTGGACTATAATCTGGTGTTGTGTGATTTTTAACTTTGTACATCTTTGTGAGTAGTAGTTCAAGATGTTTGAATGACCTCCAGGGCTATGGTGTTATGGACCAGACCAAACCCCCTCAAAATATTTCAAAAAGATAACCTAGGCCATAACATTTTCTCATTTTAAAGGCAAGTGGCAGGCATTCTGGATGTAATTTGATCAATCAAACCATGAGATTTGAAGGAAAGTGCATTTTATTTATATACTTAGATAAACTACAACAAAAGAAAGAAGAACTTGGAATAACTTAATTCTATTGGAAAGCTTACAGAATAATAGCTTTGCGATTTTTGGGATGTTATATAGTTATGGTGACAAAATGCCTGAAAACAAACCTTCCAGCTCAGCAAGCTAACTTACATACTTAGAATAATAGATTATTAACTACTACTAAGTAACTGTTCCAATATAATAAAATCCCTTAAAAAAACCCTTGACAAAGGCAAATTCAGTAAAATGGACTGACTCACATGTAACATCAGCAGCAGGAGGAAAAACATCAAAAGAAAACTCAGAGAGAGAGAGAGAGTAGCAGAGAGAGTAGCAGGGAGAGATGTATTGCAGCTTCCAACAAGCTTCAAGACTCGAGCACTTGCTACTGAAAAATGACAACTAAAAATCTGGTTCTATGGGAGCTTGACCCCACCCATTCAGGCTGCTTCTATTATTCCAACTTTAAAAAAAAAACAAGACCCCACAAGCTATTTACTTTATGGACTTCAATAGACAGCTTGCTACCTCTGCCTTAAAACCACTCTCAAAAGAAAATACAGAATAACATATACCTCTTAAAGCTGTTGTAATGTGAGAATGAATTGAGATGAGCTTTGATTTTGCAGGCTTGGATATAGGTGAATGTCTACTTACTACCACTAGGTAAAAACAAGGACTGCAGATGCTGGAAACCAGAATCTAGATTAGGGTGGTGCTGGAAAAGCACAGCAGGTCAGACAGCATCCGAGGAGCAGGAAAATCGACGTTACGGGCAAAAGCCCTTCATCAGGAATAGAGGCAGGGTGCCTGCAGAATGGAGAGATAAATTTTGCCTCTACTTACTGCCACTGACAACTAGAGCTATTATCCCACAGCTTAGCCAGATTTGTGCTTTGCCTGGAGCTCCTCAAACAGGGAGAAGTGAGTTCCAAAGATGAGTCATCAAGTTCAAAATGTCAACTCTGATTCTCTCACCACTGATGCTGCCATATTTACTGAATTTCACCAGTACTTCATGTTTTTATTATCCATTCAGTAGAAGTGAATTCCATAAAATCACAGACTATTCCAAATCATTCATTGAAAAGTCACACCCTATTGGCCAAGAGCTAACAGATAAGCTGAGAAATGTATGAGTGACTCAAGAAAAGTGCTACATGTGGATGCGTGAGGGAAAGAATTGTATTGCTTTCTTTGCAATTAGAGAATGATTTCTCAGTCGATACTGGAAAGCTCCCAGTTACACTTATCTTTGCACATCCTATGTTCAGAGATCTTCCTAAATTACCATGTGAAGCTGTATACATACATAGATGTTATTGAGAACAGAAGAAAATAATGAGGTTAAATGCAGGACAATGAATGAAATTCAGAAGTACCTTGAGAAAGGCAGAGAGTACAGTGCCAGTGAAATGTAGTGGTCACATTCAAAAGCAAGCAACTCCTTATGATGTCAGCCATTTGTTGTGACCAGCACCAAGGGATCAATGATCACCATTAAGCCTGGTTTGCAAATCATCACATAAAATGTGTAATTCTTCAGAGCACTGAAAAAACCATTCATTAACACTGAATCTGATTCCAACATTGACATCTCAGATAACGAACACATTTTTTTTCGACAATATCCCACAAGTAGGAGAAAGCATCCACCATACAGATGTGGTTATGTTCTTTGTTTGAAAATAAATCTTCCATCTCATTTGATGTGACTGAGTGCATTGATAAATCTATAGAAAATTATGCATAAGTAATAGTGTAACTGGTAAAAATTGAATGTTCAGGCTATGTCTAAATTTATTCTTTACACTTTTTTGAACAAACCAATAAAACACCCACGCCTCTCAGTTATGAAGAAAGGGATGGATATAATGCATTGGAAATTGCATTTATTTTACTTAAGGTTGCCATATACATATGTCTCAATAGGAAGTTTGGAAAGAGAATAAGGAATCTTCTTTCAGCAGAACATGCTTAGTTCTGCTTCTTATTGGATCTTTCTAAGAATTTCAGTTGGTAAGTACTTTACACAGGATTTGACAAGCTGCACCAACTGCCTGATGCCAGCAGTGCTTTCAGATAGTTGATTCCCACCCCACCCATTACTGAAACTTACACTGTGACTGAGATAGTCAGCACCTGCTCACCTCACCTACTGAAACTAACTACAGTCTGCATTGTGATTGAGATCGCTTGACTTCTGATGTAAAACCTTCCTACTTTGAGAAACTGCTCTTGTGAGCAACTTCTCTGTGTAATGGAAGAAGCTGGATTCTTTTATCATGATATCTCTCAGCCCTATTTCCAATGTGACATCGAACTTTCACGTTTTGACAGGACCATTTAACAAATCTGCTTGTAACTCCCCAAAGAAGGAAGTGATGTTTGTGGCAATGTTACAGGGCCTTAGCAAGGCCACACCTCGAGTATTGTGTGCAGTATTGGTCTCCTTATCTTGTTTTTAGTCATTCATTCACAGGATGTGAGCATCACTGGCTGGGCCAGCATTTATTGCCCATTGCTAATTACCCAGAGGGCAGTTAAGAGTCAATCACATTGCTGTGGGTCTAGAGTCACATGTAGGAGAAAGTGAGGTCTGCAGATGCTGGAGATCAGAGCTGAAAATGTGTTGCTGGAAAAGCGCAGCAGGTCAGGCAGCATCCAGGGAACAGGAGAATCGACGTTTCGGGCATAAGCCCTTCTTCAGGAAGTCACATGTAGGCCAGACCAGCGGATTTCCATCCCTAAAGGACGTTAGTGAACCAGCTGGGATTTTCTAACAATTGACATGCTTATCATTATACTCTTATTTCCAGATTATTATTGAATTCAAATTCCATTATATGCCACAGGGGGGATTTGAACCCAGGTCCCCAGATCATTATCTAGGTTTCTGAATTAATAGTCTAGCGATAATAGCACTAGACCATCACCTACCATAATCACCTACCTTCCTATCTGAGGATGGATATTCTGGCTATGGAGGGTGTGCAGCAAAGTTTTATCTGACTGATTCCTGGGATGGCAGGACTGATGTATTGGTTAGGATGACAGTCACAGGAATTTAGAAGATTGAAGGGGTTCTCATAGAAACCTATAAAATTCTAGCATGACTATACAGAGTAAATACAGGAAGGATGTTCCCGATGATGGGGGAGTTCTGAACCAGGGGCCATAATCTAAGGATGTGGAGCAGGCCATTTCGGACTTGTCTGAGGAAAGATTTCTTCACCTTAAGAATAGTAGGGCAATGGAATTCTCTGCCCCAAAAAGCAGTTGAGGCCAAAACTTTGAATATTTTCAAGAAGAGAATAGATATTGTTCTTAGGGCTAAGGGATCAAAGGGTATGCAGGCACAACAGGGAATAGGGTGCTGATTAAGATGATCAGCCATGATCATATTCAATGATGGAACAGGATCAATGGGCCAAATGACCTATTCCTGTTACTATTTTTCTGCATTTCTAATGTACTTTTAGCTGCAAGAGAGCTCCAGTAATCGCGTTATCTAAAGAGCCAAGCACCTAACCTATAGCTAAAATCATTTAGAATAGTTTATTGTTATTGTAAGTTGTTAGGGTGTACACTGGAGGGTTTGTGCAGGTACTGTGGTGAATTCCTGAATTTGGCAGGGGGTATTGCTGTATCGGCACAGGAAAGGCAGAGGATTTAGTGACCTGACTGCACAAAGGTGGTAACTGCAGTTCTGGTGCATCTTGGTCAGCAGCATGCCAGGGAGATGGAGCAGAGGCGGCAAAGAGGGAAGGTCCTGCACTTGGCCCTCTGCAAATTTGAATCTAGATTCTATACTGTTGGAGAGTGCCAGGAGGGTATCTACCAGGCCAGGGAATGCCCTGAGAATCACAGTATGTGCATTCATCAACACTATCTGTATGCCTTATCTGAGTCCCCTATGACTTTGCCCTCCAGTGACTTTCCCTGATGTGCTGCAGTCCACTCATGTCCAGTGTCTCACAGCATACAGATCCCAAATCTACAACAGGATCTATGGCACATGTAATGGTGGTATCTCAACTGCTCGCTATTAGTGTCAGACCATCAGTGGTATGCTCTCTCTCTCTCCCTCTCTCTCTCTCTCTCTCGCTCTGCCCTTCTTTGGGATGTGTAGGGGCCATTTACCAGGGTGTTGTTGGGAATGGAGGGTTTGAGTTATTGGGAGAGGTTGGATAGAGCATAGAACAATATAGCACAGTACAGGCCCTTTGGCCCTCGATGTTGTGCTGACCTTTTATCCTACACTAAGATCAAATTAACCCACATTATAGAGGTTTACAAAATTATGAGGGGCATGGATAGGGTAAATAGACAAAGTCTGTTCCCTGGGGTTGGGGAGTCCAGAACTAGAGGCCATAGGTTTAGGGTGAGAGGGGAAAGATATAAAAGAGACCTACGGGGCAACATTTTCACGCAGAGGGTGGTACGTGTATAGAATAAGCTGCCAGAGGAAATGGTGGAGGCTGGTACAATTGCAACATTTAAGAGGCATTTGGATGGGTATATGAATAGGAAGGTTTTGGAGGGATATGGGCTGGGTGCTGGCAGCTGGGACTAGATTGGGTTGGGATATCTGGTCAGCATGGACAAGTTGGACCGAAGGGTCTGTTTCCATGCTGTACATCTCTATGACTCTATGACTCTATACCCTATATTTTACTATCATCCATGTGCCTATCCAAGAGTTGCTGAAATGTCCCTAATGTATCTGATTCTACTACCAGTGCATTCCACGTACCCACCACTCTGTGTAAAGAACCTACCTCTGACATCACCCCTGAACCTTCCTCCAATTACTTTAAAATTATGCCCCCTCGTGAAAGACATTTCCACCCCGGGAAAAAGTCTCTCACACTCTATCTACTTGTACACACACGATGGGGACGTTTTCCACTGGAGTGTAGGAGATTGAGATGTGATCTTATAGAGGTTTATAAAATCATAATGTGTATAGATAAGGTGATTGGCAGGTCTCTTTTCCCTAGTGTGGGGGATTTCAACACTAGGGAGTATATTTCTAAAGATAGAGGAGAAGGATTTTAAAAAGACATGAGGATGGTTCATGTTTGGAATGAATTTTCAGAGGAAGTGTGGATATGGGTACAATTACATTTAAAAGACATTTAGATAACTACATGAATAAGAAATGTTTGGAGATATATGGACTAAGTACAGGGAGGTGGGATTAGGGTTTAGTTTGGAAGTATGTTCGGCATGGATTGGTTGGACTAAAGGGTCTGTTTCTGTGTGTATGACTCTAGGACTGTATTTCTACTGTATGCCTTAGGAGATACAGCATCCTTTCCCCTCACTGCTTCTGCCCTGATCCTTTCCATTGTGCACCACCTTGTCCGGCAAGAGAGAGTGGGCAGAATGCTGGTGATCGTGTAACACTCTGTTATGGTGATGTGCCTGTCTGAGCTGGTGTAACCACTAGGAACTGTGTGTCAGGCTGGCAGTGTCAGAGTGAGCATGAGGACGAGGTGGAGCAATATTTTCTTTCATACTGAGTTTTGAATCCGAGAGATTACTAGATTACTTACAGTGTGGAAACAGGCCCTTCGGCCCAACAAGTCCACACCAACCCGCCGAAGCGTAACCCACCCAGACCCATTCCCCTACATTTACCCCTTCACCTAACACTACGGGCAATTTAGCATGGCCAATTCACCTGACCTGCACATTTTTTGGATTGTGGGAGGAAACCGGAGCACCCGGAGGAAACCCACGCAGACATGGGGAGAACGTGCAAACTCCACACAGTCAGTCACCTGAGGCGGGAATTGAACCCGGGTCTCTGGTGCTGTGAGGCAACAGTGCTAACCATTGTGCCACCGTGCCACCCAGAGACTGGTGGCCGGTTGGGATTTGAGTGTTGAGCAGTGGGAGAGGTCAGTGGTATGGTGGGAAGGAGATATTGACCACCCATCATCAAGCCACTTGTGGCACTCTAATGGTGAGGCTGTTGAAACCTCTTAGCTGCCATCATGCGGTTGGACCCGCAATGTCAGTCCCGTTCCCACCATCTTTAATTGGACAACAAGCCAGGAGGCAGCCAAAGTCTTTGCTGAGCTAGTCCCATTACCAGTAAGTGTAGGCTCGGGATCACTAGTCCAGCCTGACCTCAGGTTCCCAAAGCCAGTGGGGAAAATCCAAGTCCTGAACATCCTGGGTCAGGTCTGCAAATATTGCCTGACGCTGTTGTCGTTATATCATTTCTGACAACAATTGCACACTTCACAGCTGGATCAACCAGCCTTGTGTTTGCACTCTAAACATTAAAGGACTATTGTTTCAGGTTTGTCGTTGGTTGCTGTTCACTCCTAATTGCTAACTGAAACGTTCCTGCAAGTGTCACATGACACAAAGCTGCACATAACCCAGGTTTTTCTTTCATGAAATATTCCCTTAGCATTTTAACAGAAACAACAGACTGATCAGTAAAGGCAATCCTGCTCAAACCCTGAGTATCATTTGGAATTCAAATGTAAATAGAAGCTGCCATAGACATAAAGGTGGGTTTATTGTAACAAAGGTTTGTAATTATATATTCCATGATATCTTTCAGTATTCCTTCAGTTTGTCATAGCAATTATTAACGCAATCTTTCTTTAACTATGTGGATCAGATTTCAGTGCTGTAGTTGGGTGTGACTGCTGTTTTAATCAGTGGCTGTAGCTGTCCTACTAGGAGAAGCCAATGGAGGGAGCCAAGGCCAGGTTGAGGCCAAAGTAAATAAGTTGCATTATTTTTGTACTTTCCTTGTGGTATCAGGAGGAGAGGAGCTTCAGGGTCCACAAGCTAAGGGTATCCATGTCCTAAAATTCCCATGTCCAAATATATCAGTATAAATGATTTTCTTGATTAAGTTGAAAACAGTCATAGAGTTATACAGCACAGAAACAACCCTTTGGTTCAATATCGGAGAAAGTGAGAACTGCAGATGCTGGAGATCAGAGCTGAAAAATGCGTTGCTGGAAAAGCGCAGCAGGTCAGGCAGCATCCAAGGAACAGGAGAATCAATGTTTCAGGCATGAGCCCTTTTTCAGGGCTTATGCCCGAAACGTTGATTCTCCTGTTCCTTGGATGCTGCCTGACCTGCTGCGCTTTTCCAGCAACGCATTTTTCAGCTTCGGTTCAATATGTCCATGCTGCCAGATATCCAAAACTGATCTAGTCTCATTTGCCAGCAGTTAGCCCATATCCGTATAAATCCTTCCTATTGATATACCCTAAGCAGCATAGACAAATTGGGTTGAAGGGCCTGTTTCTATGCTGTAAACCTCAATGAGTCTATGACCCATCCAGATGCCTTTTAAATGTTGTAATTTTACCTGCCTCCCCTACCCCCTCTGGCAGCTTGTTCCATACATGCACCAATCTCTGAGTGATAAAGTTTCCCCTCTGGTCTTTTTTAAAATCTTTCCCCTCTCACCTTAAACCTATGCCCTGTAGTTGTGGGCTCTCATATCCTGGGGAAAAGACCTTGACTATTCACCCTATCCATGCTTGTCATGGTTTCTAAACCTCTATAAAGTCATCCTACAGCTTCCAACACTCCAGGGGAAACAGTCCCAGCTTATTCAGCCTCAAACCTTTCAACCCTGGCAAAACCCTTGTGAATCTCTTTCTGAATAGAAGAAAGGAAAAATGGTGTTGCATTTGTCAAACATTTTTGATGACTTCAGCTAATGAAGTATTTTTGAAGTGAAGCCACTGTTGTCAAACACGAAATATTAAGAAGGTTGAGGCTGTGTCTTTGGTCTTCACCACAAACTCTTTCCTCTGACAACTATTCTATCTGTCACCCTGCAACTGTCTAAAGATACGACAGAATCATTCGAAACCTTCATGTTGTGTTTAACCCTAAGTTGATCTTAAGACCGAATATCACTCCATTAGCAGGTCTAATTCCTGCCACCACCCTAACATTTCCGAACTCCAATCCAACCCTCAACTCAAAGTTACTGAAATCCTATCCATGCCTTTCTTATTTCTAAGCATGACAATTTTCCAGTTCTAACTAACCTTGTATTGGTCCCATTCACTCATCACTCTTATCCTTATTGAAGTTTACGAGCTCCTGGTTAAAGCTATGGGTCAATTTGTAAACCCTCAATCTTGTTCTAATATCTCTCAACAGCTTCTTAGACCCTCCACACATCTACAACTTCCTTCTGACTGCAAGCTCTTAAGGTCTCTGCACTCTTCCAATTCTGGAATCCTGGGCACCCCATATTCTAACTGCTTCACCATTGGACACTCAGCTGCCCTATCTTTAAACTGGGGAGGGCCTTTCTTAAATTTCTTGGCCTTTCTACCTCTCCATTTTCATAAAAATCAGTTCCTTGACCAAGTTTTTGTTTTCTACCCTGATAGCTCTCTCTGTAACTCTGTGTCAATTCTTTTTCAATTATAATATTCTTGTAAGTGCCTTTGGATGCTTTGCTATTTGAAAGGTAAGTGGTCATTCGTGTAGTTTTACACAACTCAGCTAATTTGCACACCAAGATTCCACAAAGAGCAAAGAGATAGATAATGTGTTTGAGTGATGTTCATTTGAGGTAGAAATATTAATCAGGACACTGGAAGAATAATAGTGCTATTTGGTCCTCACCACAAACTCTATTCCCTGACAATTACTCTATCTGTCTCCCTGCAATGGTTTGAAGTTACGACAGATCATTTGAGACCTTGATGTTGTCTTTAGATTAAATTCCGTACAGTATTGAAACAGGTCCTTCAGCCCAACAAGTCCACACTGACCCTCTGAAGAGTAACCCGCCCAGATCCATTCTCCTGCCCTATATTTACCCCTGACTAATGCACCTAACACTATGGGCAATTTAGCATGGCCAATCCACCTGACCTACACATCTTTGGATTGTGGGAGGAAACCCATGTAGACACAGGGAGAATGTGCAAACTCCACACTGACAGTTGCCCAAGGCAGGAGTCGAACTGGGGTCCCTGGCACTGTGAGGCTAGCAGTGAGTTACCATGCCACCCATCAACTCTAAGATGATTCTTTGGGTTTAACCCTAAGATAATCTTAAGACCGACTATCACTCCATCAGCAAATCTAATTCCTTCTACTACCCTAACATTTCCTAATTCCAATCCTACCTCAATTTTTTGTTACTGAAATGTCTTGAGCTTTCTACCTCTCTCTCTCTCTCTTTTATATCTGAATGAGAGAACAGGCTATACCTCAGTTTCGTAGCTCATTCAAAAGACATCGAAATGCAGCACTCCCTCAGTACTGTGTTGGCGTGTTAGCTGGATTATTCTGAAAATATGATCTGTCCTAACCAACCGTTTCTTTCTCAAATACTCAAAACACCTCCCTCAGCTTTTCCACTATCCTATAATCTTCAGCTTTTGAAAGCCTGAGCTTGGCAGCATTTAATCACCACTTCCTATTTACCTCCCCTTTGAGTTAATGTTATGAAACTTGATGCTATCAGCAGTACGCACCTCAGTAACTCATCAGTAACTCAGAAACAGCATCATAGAAGCATAGAACATACAGCTTTCCAACATGTAGCAATAACAGCAAGTATACACAAAGGTCCACTGGCAAAATGTGTGACTGAAAATGTGTTGCTGGAAAAGCGCAGCAGGTCAGGCAGCATCCAGGGAACAGGAGAATCAACGTTTCGGGCATAAGCCCTTCTTCAGGCTTATGCCCGAAACGTCGATTCTCCTGTTCCCTGGATGCTGCCTGACCTGCTGCGCTTTTCCAGCAACACATTTTCAGCTCTGATCTCCAGCATCTGCAGACCTCACTTTCTCCTCAAAGTGTGTGACTGCAAACTGGGCAGGATGTTATAGAATCTTACAATCTTGAGACATAAAACAAAGTATCTAACTCATTATATCTGGACAAATCCTTTGGAAGTGCTATACAATTAGGGTCTATCCAAATAGCCCTGCAGATTTCCCCTCTTCAGATATTTATCTCATTGAAGTAGTTGTTATGGAAATAAGGAGGGGTGAGATCATGTTGGAATTTAATCAGAAAATTAACAATTTAAAATGGGAGCTACTCAAGGTCTGGCGTCCATGTAGGTTAGTGAACACAGGAGTGATGGCTGAGCAGAACTTGTAGCAGGAGAGATATAGGTTAGAATCACAGACTCCCACAGTGCAGAAAGAGGCCATTCAGCCCATCAAATCTGTACCAACTCTCTTTACAGCATAAAAACAGAACCTTTGGCCCAACTGATCCACGCTGACCAGGTTTCCTAAACGGAATTCGTCCCATTTGCCTGTGCTTGGCCCATATCCCTCTAATCCTTTCCTATCCAAGCCAAGCTCTGCACCTTATCCTTTAAATCCACATTTACCATGGCTAATCCTATACTTCCCTGGTCACTACAGAGCAATTTAGCATGGCCAATGACCTAACTTGCACAACTTTGCAGAGCTTGGGATAAGTTGATGTTAATGGAGGTTGGAGGTGGGAGGCCAGAGAGAAATGTAAGAGTCAAATGAGTTGAGATGTCTAAGAGCTCCAACAAATTGGTGCATGGAGTAAAGGATGAGATGGATGTGAGCTGATTCTTGTGAAGGAGCGGTTGTAGATTCAGAAGCTCTAATAAGCTTGAGTAGGTTGTTGAAGACACAAGTAATCAGGATCAACCATAATCAGGTTCAAAGTAATGTAAAACAAAGCTGTGATGATCTTAGAAATTTAAACAAAGAAACTCGTTAAACTTGATTTAATTATATTGAGCGATGACAGTGCACTCCTTATCTCTGTCCTTACACTCATGTCTGTGTTTGCGTCTGTAATCAAACGTAATTATAGTCAAATCTCTTTGAGGAAAATTATTTCAACCATTTCTTCCGCATTAAGTGTGAAACAGCCTGTCCACAAAAATTGCAAAATGATATAAACTAATATGCAATTACATTCCTCTTCCAAATCACCATTCACTGTGGTCTTCCAGTCAGAGACAGCGGAGAACTAAACTGGGTTGGTAAGGAAGGGTGGGAAGATGAGACAGAGAGAGAGAGAGAGAGACAGAGAGACAGAGAGTCCAAGAAGTCTTTAAAAAGAATTTATATAGCATCAAAGAAGTCTTCAGAGTTTCTTTGCAGTGTTTTACATAACAGCAGTAGAATCACTATTACAAAGCAATGTGAATCAGTTCACATGCAGCAAGTTCCTACAAATTGGAATGTGATAATGACCAGGTAATCTGTTTCAGTAATGTTGGTTAAGGGATAAATATTAGCTCCTTGACACAGAACTGTGTGCTCTATGGTCTGTCCCCCAGGACACACACCGAGATGAACATTGATTGCGCCTGGAGGACCATCGATGAAAGATGCTCTTCGATTTGCCTGAAACTTGCTGGTCTTCTAGAGCAAGGAGTTGTGCTCGACTGAGTGTGGTCCAGGACTATGTGCTGAGGGACAGTGGGGAAAGACCACTAAGGTCTTTCTGCCCAAGTTAAATGGTGGTCCGATCAGTTATCAGACACCCTGGTGTCTCAAATGCATGCAAGTATAGTGTTGTGCAAATAGGAAATACCTTTGATTTGTTTGTTGCATAGATCCAAATTCTAATGTTTGTTTGTTTGTTCCTTCATATGCTACTGTACAGAACCAAACTACATTTGCCACTATATATAAAGAGAATTTTATGAATAAAATCTACTTTTGAAATAAAAAAAATTAGCCTGGACACCAGAATAACCTTCAACACTTCATCAAATAATGCATTGGGACATGTGCAGCCATGTGAGTGGACAGATGAGAATGCATTTCAACTTTTCATGTGAACAAGAGTAGAATGGTTTTTAAAGCTAAACATGGCTGGTGTCACCAGGCACCATGTGGAGACTGGGGAATGGAGCAGTGGGATTTTGAAAATGGTCCATCATTCATAGCACAAGACTGAGGAGGTGGTAACTCCTGGGCCTACAAAGTGGATGCAGTCTCCTGCCTGAATCTGGCAAATAGAACGAGAGCAGGAATCTGAGCAGCACAGCATCTCCTCTGTATTAACATGAGTAGCTCAAATCTTATGATTTAGAATGACACTCAAACAGGAGAAGAGCATGTTTCCTTGAATAAACACAGAGGATGCTGGAGAAACTCAGCAGGACTCGCTGCATCCATGGAGAGAGAAACACAGGTAAGTAGTGTTTCCTTGTTCTGCTGCTGCTTTTGAATCATAAGATACCAAGATGGCGGTGAAATAGGATTCCTGAGCTAGAGCTCTTCCACTCGGTCCATTTCTATTCTTTCTTTCCTCTCTCTTTTCACTTTTCATTTTTTTACCTCCTGCCCTTGGTGGCATCAGTGATGTCTAGGGTGAAAGCCAGCGAGGACTACCCAGCCTCAGTGAGGACTCAAACTCCCAGTCTCAGTATGGACTCAGATTCCCGGACTCAGTATGGACTCAGACTCCCGGTCTCAGTATGGACTCAGACTCCAGGCCTCAGTATGGACTCAGACTCCAGGCCTCAGTATGGACTCAGACTCCCGGCCTCAATATGGACTCAGACTCCAGGCCTCAGCACGGACTCAGACTCCCGGCCTCAGTATGGACTCAAACTCCGAGCCTCAGTATGGACTCAGATTCCCGGACTCAGTATGGACTCAGACTCCAGGCCTCAGTATGGACTCAGACTCCAGGCCTCAGTATGGAATCAAACTCCCAACTTCAGTATGGACTCAGATTCCCGGACTCAGTATGGACTCAGTATGGACTCAGACACCAGGCATCAGTATGGAATCAAACTCCCAACTTCAGTATGGACTCAGACTCCCGGCCTCAGTATGGACTCAGACTCCCGGCCTCAATATGGACTCAAACTCCCAGCCTCAGTATGGACTCAGATTCCCGGACTCAGTATGGACTCAGACACCAGGCCTCAGTATGGACTCAGACTCCCGGCCTCAGTATGGACTCAGATTCCAGGCCTCAGTATGGACTCAGACACCAGGCATCAGTATGGAATCAAACTCCCAACTTCAGTATGGACTCAGACTCCCGGCCTCAGTATGGACTCAGACTCCCGGCCTCAATATGGACTCAAACTCCCAGCCTCAGTATGGACTCAGACTCCCGGTCTCAGTATGGACTCAGACACCAGGCCTCAGTATGGACTCAGACTCCCGGCCTCAATATAGACTCAGACTCCAGGCCTCAGTACGGACTCAGACTCCCGGCCTCAGTATGGACTCAAACTCCCGATCTCAGTATGGACTCAGACTCCCGACCTCAGTATGAACCCAAACTCCCGATCTCAGTATGGACTCAGACTCCCGGCCTCAGTATGGACTCAGACTCCCGGCCTCAATATGGACTCAAACTCCCAGCCTCAGTATGGACTCAGACTCCCGGTCTCAGTATGGACTCAGACACCAGGCCTCAGTATGGACTCAGACTCCCGGCCTCAATATAGACTCAGACTCCCGACCTCAGTGTGGACTCAGACTCCAGTCCTCAGTATGGACTTGAACTCCCGATCTCAGTATGGACTCAGACTCCCGACCTCAGTATGAACCCGAACTCCCGATCTCAGTATGGACTCAGACTACCGGCCTCAGTATGGACTCGAACTCCCAATCTCAGTATGGCCCAGATTACCCAGCCTCAGTGTGGACTCAAATTCCTGGCCTCAGTATGGACTCTAACCCCCGGCCTCAGTATGGACTCAGACGCACAGCCTCAGTATGGACTCAGACTCCCGGCCTCAGGATGGACTCACACTCCAGGCCTCAGTATGGACTCAAGCGCCTGACCTCAGTATGAACTCAGACTCTCGGCCTCAGTGTGGACTCAAAACCCCACCTCAGTATGGACTCAGACTCCCGACCTCAGTATGGACTCAGACTCCTGGCCTCAGGATGGACTCACACTCCAGGCCTCAGTATGGACTCAAACGCCTGACCTCAGTATGAACTCAGACTCTCGGCCTCAGTATGGACTCAAACTCCTGATCTCAGTGTGGACTCAGACTCCCAGTCTCAATTTGGATTCAGACTCCCAGTCTCAATATGGACACAGACTCCCGATCTTAGTATGGACTCAGACGCCAGGCCACAGGGTGGACTCAGACTCCTGACCTCAGTGTGGTCTAGCACTACTGGCCTCAGTATGGACTCGAACTCCCAATCTCAGTATGGCCCAGAACTCCCAGCCTCAGTATGGACTCAAATTCCTGGCCTCAGTATGGACTCAGACCCCCGGCCTCAGTATGGACTCAGATCCAAAGGCTCAGTATGGACTCAGACTCACGGCCTCAGGACGGACTCACTCTCCAGGCCTCAGTATGGACTCAAACGCCCGGCCTCAGGATGGACTCGAACGCCCGGCCTCAGGATGGACTCGAATTCCCGGCCTCAGGATGGACTCAAATTCCCGATCTCAGTATGGACTGAGACTCCCGACCTCAGTATGGACTCGAACTCCCGATCTCAGTATGGACTCAGACTCCCGACCTCAGTGTGGACTCAGACTCCCATCCTCAGTATGGACTTGAACTCCCGATCTCAGTATGGACTCAGACTCCCGACCTCAGTATGAACTCGAACTCCCGATCTCAGTATGGACTTAGACTCCCAGCCTCAGTACGGACTCGAACTCCCGATCTCAGTATGGACTCAGATTCCCAGTCTCAATATGGACTCAGACTCCCAACCTCAGTGTAGACTCAGACTCCCGGCCTCAGTACGGACTCGAACTCCCGATCTCAGTATGGACTCAGACTCCCGACCTCAGTGTGGACTCAGAGCCCCAGCCTCAGTATGGACTCAGACTCCATGCCTCAGTATGGACTCGAACCCCCGATCTCAGTATGGACTCAGACCCCAGCCTCAGTATGGACTCAGACTCCATGCCTCAGTATGGACTCGAACTCCCGATCTCAGTATGGACTCAGACCCCCAGCCTCAGTATGGACTCAGACTCGAGGCCTCAGTATGGACTCGAACTCCCGACCTCAGTACGGACTCGAAATCCCGGCCTCAGTATGGACTCGAGCTCCCGATCTCAGTATGGACTCAGACCCCCAGCCTCAGTATGGACTCAGACTCCCAGCCTCAGTACGGACTCAGACTCCATGCCTCAGTATGGACTCAGACTCCCGACCTCAGTGTGGACTCAGACCCCCAGCCTCAGTATGGACTCAGACTCCTGGCCTCAGTACGGACTCAGACTCCTGGCCTCAGTATGGACTCGAATTCTCGATCTCAATATGGACTCAGACTCCCAACCTCAGTATGGACTCAGACTCCCTGTGTCAGTATGGACTCAGACTCCCAAGCTCAGTATGGACTCAGACTTCTGATCTCAGTATGGACTCAGACCTCCAGCCTCAGTATGGGCTCGAACTCCTGGCCTCAGTATGGACTCGAACTCCTGACTTCAGTATGAACTCAGACTCCCGATCTCAGTATAGACTCAGACTCCTGGCCTCAGTATGGACTCAGACTCCCAATCTTAGTATGGCCCAGAACACCCAGCCTCACTATGGACTCAAATTCCAGGCCTCAGTATGGACTCAGACCCCCGGCCTCAGTATGGACTCAGACTCCCGGCCTCAGTATGGACTCGGACCACCGGCCTCAGTATGGACTCAGACCCCCAGCCTCAGTACGGACTCGAACTCCTGGCCTCAGTATGGACTCAGACTCCTGGCCTCAGTATGGACTCGAACTCCCGATCTCAGCATGGACTCAGACTCCCGGCCTCAGTATGGACTCGAACTCCCGACCTCAGTATGGACTCGAACTCCCGATCTCAGTATGGACTCGAACTCCACATCTCAGTATGGACTCAGACTCCCGACCTCAGTGTGGACTCAGACTCCCGGCCTCAATATGGACTCGAACTCCCAATCTCAGTATGGACTCAGACTCCCGGCCTCAGTATGGACTCGAACTCCCGATCTCAGTATGGACTCAGACCCCCAGCCTCAGTATGGACTCAGACTCGAGGCCTCAGTATGGACTCAGACTCCCGGCCTCAGGATGGACTCGAATGCCCGGTCTCAGTGTGGACTCAGACGCCCGGCCTCAATATCGACTCAGACCCCCAGCCTCAGTATGGACTCAAACACCCGACCTCAGTATGGACTCAGACTCCAGGCCTCAGTATGGACTCAAACTCTTGACCTCAGTATGGACTCGAACTTCCGATCTCAGTATGGACTCAGACTCCCGACCTCAGTGTGGACTCAGACTCCCGGCCTCAGTATGGACTCGAACTCCCGATCTCAGTATGGACTCAGACCCCCAGCCTCAGTACGGACTCAGACTCCATGCCTCAGTATGGACTCAAACTCCCGATCTCAGTATGGACTCAGACCCCCAGCCTCAGTATGGACTCAGACTCCCGGCCTCAGTATGTACTCAAACTCTTGACCTCAGTATGGACTCGAACTCCCGATCTCAGCATGCACTCAGACTCCCGGCCTCAGTATGGACTCGAATTCTCGGTCTCAATATGGACTCAGACTCCCGATCTCAGTATGGACTCGAACTCCAGATCTCAGTATGGACTCGAACTCCAGATCTCAGTATGGACTCAGACTCCAGACCTCAGTGTGGACTCAGACACCCGGCCTCAGTATGGACTCGAACTCCCGATCTCAGTATGGACTCAGACTCCCGACCTCAGTGTGGACTCAGACTCCCGGCCTCAGTATGGACTCGAACTCCCGATCTCAGTATGGACTCAGACTCCCGATCTCAGTATGGACTCAGACCCCCAGCCTCAGTATGGACTCAAACTCCCGATCACAGTATGGACTCAGACCCCCAGCCTCAGTATGGACTCAGACTCGTGTCCTCAGTATGTACTCAGACTCCAGGCCTCAGGATGCACTCAAATTCCCGGCCTCTGTGTGGACTCAGACCCCCGGCCTCAATATCGACTCAGACCCACAGCCTCAGTTTGGACTCAAACTCCCGACCTCAGTATGGACTCAGACTCCAGGCCTCAGTATGGACTCGAACTCCCGATCTCAGCATGGACTCAGACTCCCGGCCTCAGTATGGACTCGAACTCCCGACCTCAGTATGGACTCGAACTCCCGATCTCAGTATGGACTCGAACTCCCAATATTAGTATGGCCCAGAACATCCAGCCTCAGTATGGACTCAAATTCCTGGCCTCAGTATGGACTCAGACCCCCGGCCTCAGTATGGACTCAGACCCCCGGCCTCAGTATGGACTCAGACTCCCGACCTCAGTATGGACTCAGACCCCCAAACTCAGTATGGACTCATACTCCCGACCTCAGTATGGACTCAGACCCCCGGCCTCAGGATGGACTCACACTCCCAGTCTCAATATGGACTCAGACTCACAACCTCAGTGTAGACTCAGACTCCAGGCCTCAATATGGACTCATACTCCCGGCCTCAGTATGGACTCAAACTCCCGATCTCAGTATGGACTCGAACTCCTGGCCACAGTGTGGACTCGAACTCCCGATCTCAGTATGGACTCAGTCCTCCAGCCTCAGTATGGACTCAGACTCCAGGCCTCAGTATGTACTCAAACCCCCGACCTCAGTATGGACTCAGACTCCCGGCCTCAGTATGGACTCGAACTCCCGATCTCACTATGGACTCAGACCCCCAGCCTCAGTATGGACTCAGAATCCCAGTGACAGTATGGACTCAGACTCCCGATCTCAGTATGGACTCAGACTCCCGATCTCAGTATGGACTCAGACCCCCAGCCTCAGTATGGACTCGAACTCCCGATCTCAGCATGGACTCAGACTCCCAGTGTCAGTATGGACTCAGACTCCCGATCTCAGTGTGGACTCAGACTCCAGGCCACAGTGTGGACTCAGACTCCCGACCTCAGTGTGGATTCAGACTACCGGCCTCAGTATGGACTCGAACTCCCAATCTCAGTATGGCCCAGAACACCCAGCCTCAGTATGGACTCAAATTCCTGGCCTCAGTATGGACTCAGACCCCCGGCCTCAGTATGGACTCAAACTCCCGACCTCAGTATGGGCTCGAACTCCTGATCTCAGTATGGACTCAAAGTCCCGACCTCAGTATGGACTCAAACTCCCGACCTCAGTATGGACTCGAACTCCCAATCTCAGTATGGCCCAGAACACCCAGCCTCAGTATGGACTCAAATTCCCGGTCTCAGTGTGGACTCAGATTCCCGGCCTCAGTATGGACTCAGACCACGGCCGCAATATGGACTCAGACCCCCAGCCTCAGTATGGACTCAAACTCCCGAACTCAGTATGGACTGTGACTCCCGGCCACAGTATGGACTCGAACGCCCGGCCTCAGGATGGACTCGATTCACCGGCCTCAGGCTGGACTCAAATTCCCGGTCTCAGTGTGGACTCAGACGCCCGGCCTCAATATCGACTCAGACCCCCAGCCTCAGTATGGACTCAAACTCCCGACCTCAGTATGGACTCAGACTCCAGGCCTCAGTATGGACTCGAACTCCCGATCTCAGCATGCACTCAGACTCCCGGCCTCAGTATGGACTCGAACTCCCGATCTCAGTATGGACTCGAACTCCAGATCTCAGTATGGACTCGAACTCCAGATCTCAGTATGGACTCAGACTCCAGACCTCAGTGTGGACTCAGACACCCGGCCTCAGTATGGACTCGAACTCCCGATCTCAGTATGGACTCAGACTCCCGGCCTCAGTACGGACTCAGACTCCATGCCTCAGTATGGACTCAAACTCCCGATCACAGTATGGACTCAGACCCCCAGCCTCAGTATGGACTCAGACTCGTGGCCTCAGTATGTACTCAGACTCCAGGCCTCAGGATGCACTCAAATTCCCGGGCTCAGTGTGGACTCAGACGCACGGCCTCAATATCGACTCAGACCCACAGCCTCAGTATGGACTCAAACTCCCGACCTCAGTATGGACTCAGACTCCAGGCCTCAGTATGGACTCGAACTCCCGATCTCAGCATGGACTCAGACTCCCGGCCTCAGTATGGACTCGAACTCCCGACCTCAGTATGGACTCGAACTCCCGATCTCAGTATGGACTCGAACTCCCAATATTAGTATGGCCCAGAACATCCAGCCTCAGTATGGACTCAAATTCCTGGCCTCAGTATGGACTCAGACCCCCGGCCTCAGTATGGACTCAGACCCCCGGCCTCAGTATGGACTCAGACTCCCGACCTCAGTATGGACTCAGACCCCCAACCTCAGTATGGACTCATACTCCCGACCTCAGTATGGACTCAGACCCCCGGCCTCAGTATGGACTCATACTCCCGACCTCAGTATGGACTCAGACCCCCGGCCTCAGGATGGACTCACACTCCCAGTCTCAATATGGACTCAGACTCACAACCTCAGTGTAGACTCAGACTCCAGGCCTCAATATGGACTCATACTCCCGGCCTCAGTATGGACTCAAACTCACGATCTCAGTATGGACTCGAACTCCTGGCCACAGTGTGGACTCGAACTCCCGACCTCAGTATGGACTCGAACTCCCGACCTCAGTATGGACCCGAACTCCCGATCTCAGTATGGACTCGAACTTCAGATCTCAGTATGGACTCAGACTCCCGACCTCAGTGTGGACTCAGACCCCCAACCTCAGTATGGACTCATACTCCCGACCTCAGTATGGACTCAGACCCCCAAACTCAGTATGGACTCATACCCCCGACCTCAGTATGGACTCAGACCCCCGGCCTCAGGATGGACTCACACTCCCAGTCTCAATATGGACTCAGACTCACAACCTCAGTGTAGACCCAGACTCCAGGCCTCAATATGGACTCATAGTCCCGGCCTCAGTATGGACTCAAACTCCCGATCTCAGTATGGACACGAACTCCTGGCCACAGCTTGGACTTGAACTCCCGACCTCAGTATGGACTCGAACTCCCGATCTCAGTATGGACTCGAACTCCAGATCGCAGTATGGACTCAGACTCCCGGCCTCAGTATGGACTCGAACTCCCGATCTCAGTATGGACTCGAACTCCCGATCTCAGTATGGACTCAGACCCCCACCCTCAGTACGGACTCAGACTCCATGCCTCAGTATGGACTCAAACTCCCGATCACAATATGGACTCAGACCCCCAGCCTCAGTATGGACTCAGACTCGTGGCCTCAGTATGTACTCAGACTCCAGGCCTCAGGATGCACTCAAATTCCCGGGCTCAGTGTGGACTCAGACGCCCGGCCTCAATATCGACTCAGACCCACAGCCTCAGTATGGACTCAAACTCCCGACCTCAGTATGGACTCAGACTCCCGGCCTCAGTATGGACCCGAACTCCCGACCTCAGTATGGACTCGAACTCCCGATCTCAGGATGGACTCGAACTCCCAATATTAGTATGGCCCAGAACATCCAGCCTCAGTATGGACTCAGACCCCCGGCCTCAGTATGGACTCAGACCCCCGGCCTCAGTATGGACTCAGACCCCCGGCCTCAGTATGGACTCAGACTCCCGACCTCAGTATGGACTCAGACCCCCAACCTCAGTATGGACTCATACTCCCGACCTCAGTATGGACTCAGACCCCCGGCCTCAGTATGGACTCATACTCCCGACCTCAGTATGGACTCAGACCCCCGGCCTCAGGATGGACTCACACTCCCAGTCTCAATATGGACTCAGACTCACAACCTCAGTGTAGACTCAGACTCCAGGCCTCAATATGGACTCATACTCCCGGCCTCAGTATGGACTCAAACTCACGATCTCAGTATGGACTCGAACTCCTGGCCACAGTGTGGACTCAAACTCCCGACCTCAGTATGGACTCGAACTCCCGACCTCAGTATGGACCCGAACTCCCGATCTCAGTATGGACTCGAACTTCAGATCTCAGTATGGACTCAGACTCCCGACCTCAGTGTGGACTCAGACCCCCAACCTCAGTATGGACTCATACTCCCGACCCTCAGTATGGACTCAGACCCCCAAACTCAGTATGGACTCATACTCCCGACCTCAGTATGGACTCAGACCCCCGGCCTCAGGATGGACTCACACTCCCAGTCTCAATATGGACTCAGACTCACAACCTCAGTGTAGACCCAGACTCCAGGCCTCAATATGGACTCATAGTCCCGGCCTCAGTATGGACTCAAACTCCCGATCTCAGTATGGACACGAACTCCTGGCCACAGTGTGGACTTGAACTCCCGACCTCCGTATGGACTCGAACTCCCGATCTCAGTATGGACTCGAACTCCAGATCGCAGTATGGACTCAGACTCCCGACCTCAGTGTGGACTCAGACTCCCGGCCTCAGTATGGACTCGAACTCCCGATCTCAGTATGGACTCAGACCCCCAGCCTCAGTATGGACTCAGACTCCCGGCCTCAGGATGGACTCAAATTCCCGGTCTCAGTGTGGACTCAGACGCCCGGCCTCAATATCGACTCAGACCCACAGCCTCAGTATGGACTCAAACTCCCGACCTCAGTATGGACTCAGACTCCAGGCCTCAGTATGGACTCGAACTCCCGATCTCAGCATGGACTCAGACTCCCGGCCTCAGTATGGACTCGAACTCCCGACCTCAGTATGGACTCGAACTCCCGATCTCAGTATGGACTCGAACTCCCAATATTAGTATGGCCCAGAACATCCAGCCTCAGTATGGACTCAAATTCCTGGCCTCAGTATGGACTCAGACCCCCGGCCTCAGTATGGACTCAGACTCCGGGCCTCAGGGTGGACTCACACTCCAGGCCTCAGTATGGACTCAAACGCCTGACCTCAGTATGGACTCAGACTCCTGGCCTCAGGATGGACTCACACTCCAAGCCTCAGTATGGACTCAAATGCCTGACCTCAGTATGAACTCAGACTCTCGGCCTCAGTATGGACTCAAACTCCCGATCTCAGTATGGACTCAGATTCCCAGTCTCAATATGGACTTAGACTCCCGGCCTCAGTATGGACTCAGACTCCCGGCCTCAGTGTGGACTCAAACTCCCGACCTCAGTATGGACTGTGACTCCCGGCTTCAATATGGACTCGAACTCCCGATCTCATTATGGACTCAGATTCCCAGTCACAGTATGGACACAGACTCCCGATCTCAGTATGGACTCAGACTCCAGGCCACAGTGTGAACACAGACTCCCGACCTCAGTGTGGACGCAGACTTCCAGCCTCAGTATGGACTCGAATTCCCAATCTCAGTATGGCCAAGAACACCCAGCCTCAGTATGGACTCAAATTCCTGGCCTCAGTATGGACTCAGACCCCTGGCCTCAGTATGGACTCAGACCCCCGGCCTCAGTATGGACTCAGACTCCCGACCTCAGTATGGACTCAGACCCCCGGCCTCAGGATGGACTCACACTCCCAGTCTCAATATGGACTCAGACTCCCAACCTCAGTGTAGACTCAGACTCCAGGCCTCAATATGGACTCATACTCCCGGCCACAGTGTGGACTCGAACTCCCGACCTCAGTATGGACTCGAACTCCCGATCGCAGTATGGTCTCGAACTCCCGATCTCAGTATGGACTCAGACCCCCAGCCTCAGTATGGACTCAGACTCCCGGCCTCAGGATGGACTCAAATTCCCGGTCTCAGTGTGGACTCAGACGCCCGGCCTCAATATCGACTCAGACCCCCAGCCTCAGTATGGACTCAAACTCCCGACCTCAGTATGGACTCAGACTCCAGGCCTCAGTATGGACTCGAACTCCCGACCTCAGTATGGACTCGAACTCCCGATCTCAGTATGGAATCGAACTCCACATCTCAATATGGACTCAGACTCCCGACCTCAGTGTGGACTCAGACCCCCGGCCTCAGTATGCACTCAGACTTCCGACCTCAGTATGGACTCAGACCCCCAACCTCAGTATGGACTCATACTCCCGGCCTCAGTATGGACTCAGACCCCCGGCCTCAGTATGGACTCAGACCCCCGGCCTCAGGATGGACTCACACTCCCAGTCTCAATATGGACTCAGACTCCCAACCTCAGTGTAGACTCAGACTCCAGGCCTCAATATGGACTCATACTCCCGGCCACAGTGTGGACTCGAACTCCCGACCTCAGTATGGACTCGAACTCCCGATCGCAGTATGGACTCGAACTCCAGATCTCAGTATGGACTCAGACTCCCGACCTCAGTGTGGACTCAGACTCCCAGCCTCAGTATGGACTCAGACTCCCGGCCTCAGGATGGACTCAAATTCCCGGTCTCAGTGTGGACTCAGACGCCCGGCCTCAATATCGACTCAGACCCCCAGCCTCAGTATGGACTCAAACTCCCGACCTCAGTATGGACTCAGACTCCAGGCCTCAGTATGGACTCGAACTCCCGACCTCAGTATGGACTCGAACTCCCGATCTCAGTATGGAATCGAACTCCACATCTCAATATGGACTCAGACTCCCGACCTCAGTGTGGACTCAGACCCCCGGCCTCAGTATGGACTCGAACTCCTGATCTCAGTATGGACTCAGACTCCCGACCTCAGTGTGGACTCAGACTCCCGGCCTCAGTATGGACTCGAACTCCCGATCTCAGTATGGACTCAAACTCCCGATCTCAGTATGGACTCGAACTCCTGGCCACAGTGTGGACTCGAACTCCCGATCTCAGTATGGACTCAGTCCTCCAGCCTCAGTATGGACTCAGACTCCAGGCCTCAGTATGGACTCAAACCCCCGACCTCAGTATGGACTCAGACTCCCGGCCTCAGTATGGACTCGAACGCCCGATCTCACTATGGACTCAGACCCCCCAGCCTCAGTATGGACTCCCAGTGACAGTATGGACTCAGACTCCCGATCTCAGTATGGACTCAGACTCCCGATCTCAGTATGGACTCAGACCCCCAGCCTCAGTATGGACTCGAACTCCCGATCTCAGCATGGACTCAGACTCCCAGTGTCAGTATGGACTCAGACTCCCGATCTCAGTGTGGACTCAGACCCCCGGCCTCAGTATGGACTCAGACCCCCGGCCTCAGGATGCACTCAGACTCCTGGCCTCAGCAGGGACTCAGACCCCCGGCCTCAGTGTGGACTCAGACCCCCGGCCTCAGTATGGACTCAGACTCCCGGTCTCAGTATGGACTCAGACTCCCGGTCTCAGTATGGATGCAGACCCCCCGGCCGCAGTATGGACTCAGACTCCCGGCCTCAGTATGGCGTCAGACCCCCGGCCTCAGTATAGACTCAGACCCCCGGCCTCAGTATGGACTTGAACTCCCGATCTAATTATGGACTCTGATTCCCAGTCTCAGTATGGACACAGACTCCCGATCTCAGTATGGACTCAGACTCCAGGCCACAGTGTGGACTCAGACTCCTGGCCTCAGTGTGGACTCGAACTCCCAATCTTAGTATGGCCTGAACACCCAGCCTCAGTATGGACTCAAATTCCTGGCCTGAGTATGGACTCAGAGCCCTGGCCTGAGTATGGACTCAGACCCCCGGCCTCAGTATGGACTCAGACTCCTGGCCTCAGTATGGACTCACACTCCAGGCCTCAGTATGGACTCAAATTCCTGGCCTCAGTATGGACTCAGAGCCCCAGCCTGAGTATGGACTCAGACCCCCGGCCTCAGTATGGACTCAGACTCCTGGCCTCAGTATGGACTCACACTCCAGGCCTCAGTATGGACTCAAACGCCTGACCTCAGTATGAACTCAGACTCTCGGCCTCAGTATGGACTCAAACTCGCGATCTCAGTATGGACTCAGACTCCCAGTCTCAATTTGGACTCAGACTGACAACCTCAGTGTAGACTCTGACTCCAGGCCTCAGTATGGACTCGAAACCCTGGCCTCAGTATGGACTCAAATTCCCAGCCTCAGTGTGGACTCGAGCTCCCGATCTCAGTATGGACTCGAACTCCTGGCCTCAGTATGGACTCAAATACCAGGTCACAGTGTGGACTCAGACTCCCGGCCTCAGTATGGACTCAGATCCCCGGCCTCAGTATGAACTCAGACCCCCGGCCGCAGTATGGACTCAGACCCCCAGCCTCAGTATGGACTCAAACTCCCGACCTCAGTATGGACTTGAACTCCCAATCTCATTATGGACTCAGATTCCCAGTCTCAGTTTGGACACAGACTCCCGATCTCAGTATGGACTCAGACTCCAGGCCACAGTGTGGACTCAGACTCCGGACCTCAGAGTGGACTCAGACTACCGGCCTCAGTATGGACTCGAACTCCCAATCTTAGTATGGCCCAGAACATCCAGCCTCAGTATGGACTCAAATTCCTGGCCTCAGTGTGGACTCAGACCCCCGGCCTCAGTATGGACTCAGACTCCGGGCCTCAGGGTGGACTCACACTCCAGGCCTCAGTATGGACTCAAACGCCTGACCTCAGTATGGACTCAGACTCCTGGCCTCAGGATGGACTCACACTCCAGGCCTCAGTATGGACTCAAATGCCTGACCTCAGTATGAACTCAAACTCTCAGCCTCAGTATGGATTCAAACTCCCGGTCTCAGTATAGACTCAGATTCCCAGTCTCAATATGGACTCAGATTCCCAACCTCAGTGTAGACTCTGACTCCAGGCCTCAGGATGGACTCAGACTCCCGGCCTCAGTATGGACTCAGAATCCCGGCCTCAGTGTGGACTCAAACTCCCGACCTCAGTATGGACTGTGACTCCCGGCTTCAATATGGACTCGAACTCCCGATCTCATTATGGACTCAGATTCCCAGTCACAGTATGGACACAGACTCCCGATCTCAGTATGGACTCAGACTCCAGGCCACAGTGTGAACTCAGACTCCCGACCTCAGTGTGGACACAGACTCCCGGCCTCAGTATGCACTCAGACTTCCGACCTCAGTATGGACTCAGACCCCCAACCTCAGTATGGACTCATACTCCCGGCCTCAGTATGGACTCAGACCCCCGGCCTCAGTATGGACTCATACTCCCGGCCTCAGGATGGACTCACACTACCAGTCTCAATATGCACTCAGACTCTCATCCTCAGTGTAGACTCAGACTCCAGGCCTCAATATGGACTCATACTCCCGGCCTCAGTATGGACTCGAACTCCCGATCTCAGTATGGACTCGAACTCCTGGCCACAGTGTGGACTCGAACTCCCGATCTCAGTATGGACTCAGACTCCCGGCCTCAGTATGGACTCAGACTCCAGGCCTCAGTATGAACTCAAACTCCCGACCTCAGTATGGACTTGAACTCCCAATCTCATTATGGACTCAGATTCCCAGTCTCAGTATGGACACAGACTCCCGATCTCAGTATGGACTCAGACTCCAGGCCACAGTGTGGACTCAGACTCCTGACCTCAGAGTGGACTCAGACTACCGGCCTCAGTATGGACTCGAACTCCCAATATTAGTATGGCCCAGAACATCCAGCCTCATTATGGACTCAAATTCCTGGCCTCAGTATGGACTCAGATCCCCGGCCTCAGTATGGACTCAGACTCCGGGCCTCAGGGTGGACTCACACTCCAGGCCTCAGTATGGACTCAAATGCCTGACCTCAGTATGGACTCAGACTCCTGGCCTCAGGATGGACTCACACTCCAGGCCTCAGTATGGACTCAAATGCCTGACCTCAGTATGAACTCAGACTCTCGGCCTCAGTATGGACTCAAACTCCCGATCTCAGTATGGACTCAGATTCCCGGCCTCAGTGTGGACTCAAACTCCCGACCTCAGTATGGACTGTGACTCCCGGCTTCAATATGGACTCGAACTCCCGATCTCATTATGGACTCAGATTCCCAGTCACAGTATGGACACAGACTCCCGATCTCAGTATGGACTCAGACTCCAGGCCACAGTGTGAACTCAGACTCCCGACCTCAGTATGGACTCAGACTCCCGATCTCAGTATGGACTCAGACTCCAGGCCACAGTGTGAACTCAGACTCCCGACCTCAGTGTGGACGCAGACTTCCGGCCTCAGTATGGACTCAAACTCCCAATCTCAGTATGGCCAAGAACACCCAGCCTCAGTATGTACTCAAATTCCTGGCCTCAGTATGGACTCAGACCCCCGGCCTCAGTATGGACTCAGACCCCCGGCCTCAGTATGGACTCAGACCCCCGGCCTCAGTATGGACTCAGACTCCCGACCTCAGTATGGACTCAGACCCCCAACCTCAGTATGGACTCATACTCCCGACCTCAGTATGGACTCAGACCCCCGGCCTCAGTATGGACTCATACTCCCGGCCTCAGGATGGACTCACACTCCCAGTCTCAATATGGACTCAGACTCCCAACCTCAGTGTAGGCTCAGACTCCAGGCCTGAATATGGACTCATACTCCCGGCCTCAGTATGTACTCGAACTCCCGATCTCAGTATGGACTCGAACTCCTGGCCACAGTGTGGACTCGAACTCCCGATCTCAGTATGGACTCAGTCCTCCAGCCTCAGTATGGACTCAGACTCCAGGCCTCAGTATGGATTCAAACCCCCGACCAGAGTATGGACTCAGATTCCGGATCTCAGTATGGACTCAGACTCCCGATGCCAGTATGGACTCAGACCCCCAGCCTCAGTATGGACTCGAACTCCCGATCTCAGCATGGACTCAGATTCCCAGTGTCAGTATGGACTCAGACCCCCGATCTCAGTGTGGACTCAGACTCCAGGCCACAGTGTGGACTCAGACTCCCGACCTCAGTGTGGACTCAGACCCCCGGCCTCAGTATGGACTCAGACTGCTGGCCTCAGGATGCACTCAGACTCCTGGCCTCAGCAGGGACTCAGACCCCCGGCCTCAGTGTGGACTCAGACCCCCGGCCTCAGTATGGACTCAGACTCCCGGTCTCAGTATGGACTCAGACTCCCGGTCTCAGTATGGATGCAGACCCCTCCGGCCTCAGTATGGACTCAGACTCCCGGCCTCACTATGGACTCGAACTCCCGATCTCAGTATGGACTCAGACTCCCAGCCTCAGTATGGACTCGAACTCCCGATCTAATTATGGACTCAGTCCTCCAGCCTCAGTATGGACTCAGACTCCAGGCCTCAGTATGGACTCAAACCCCCGACCTCAGTATGGACTCAAACCCCCGACCTCAGTATGGACTCAGACCCCCCAGCCTCAGTATGGACGCAGACTCCCAGTGACAGTATGGACTCAGATTCCCGATCTCAGTATGGACTCAGACTCCCGATCTCAGTATGGACTCAGACCCCCGGCCTCAGTATGGACTCAGACTCCCGGCCTCAGGATGCACTCAGACTCCCGGCCTCAGTATGGACGCAGACCCCCGGCCTCAGTATGGACGCAGACCCCCGGCCTCAGTATGGACTCAGACTCCCGGCCTCAGTATGGACGCAGACTCCCGGCCTCAGTATGGACTCAGACCCCCGGCCTCAGTATGGACTCAGATCCCCGGCCTCAGTATGGACTCAGACTCCCGGTCTCAGTATGGACTTAGGCTCCCGACCTCAGTATGGACTTAGGCTCCCGACCTCAGTGTGGACTCAGATCCCCGGCCTCAGTATGGACTCAGACCCCCGGCCTCAGTATGGACTCAAACTCCCGGTCTCAGTATGGACTTAGACTCCCGACCTCACTGTGGACTCAGACTTCAGGCCTCAGTATGGACTCAAACTGCCGGCCTCTGTGTGGACTCAGACCCCCGGCCTCAATATCGACTCAGACCCCCAGCCTCAGTATGGACTCAAACTCCCGACCTCAGTATGGACTCAGACTACAGGCCTCAGTATGGGCTCGAACTCACGATCTCAGTATGGACTCGAACTCCAGATCTCAGTATGGACTCAGACTCCCGGCCTCAGTATGGACTCGAACTCCCGATCTCAGTATGGACTCAGACCCCCAGCCTCAGTACGGACTCGAACTCCCGATCTCAATATCGACTCAGACCCCCAGCCTCAGTATGGACTCAAACTCCCGACCTCAGTATGGACTCAGACCCCCCAGCCTCAGTATGGACTCAGACTCCCAGTGACAGTATGGACTCAGACTCCCGATCTCAGTATGGACTCAGACTCCCGGCCTCAGTATGGACTCGAACTCCCGATCTCAGTATCGACTCAGACCCCCAGCCTCAGTATGGACTCAAACTCCCGACCTCAGTATGGACTCAGACTCCCGGCCTCAGTATGGACTCAAACTCCCGACCTCAGTATGGACTCGAACTCCCGATCTCAGTATGGACTCAAACTCCCGATCTCAGTATGGACTCGAACTCCTGGCCACAGTGTGGACTCGAACTCCCGATCTCAGTATGGACTCAGTCCTCCAGCCTCAGTATGGACTCAGACTCGAGGCCTCAGTATGGACTCAGACTCCCGGCCTCAGTATGGACTCAGACTCCCGGCCTCAGTATGGACTCAGACTCCCGGCCTCAGTATGGACTCGAACTCCCGATCTCAGTATGGACTCAGACCCCCAGCCTCAGTATGGACTCGAACTCCCGATCTCAGTATGGACTCAGTCCTCCAGCCTCAGTATGGACTCAGACTCCAGGCCTCAGTATGTACTCAAACCCCCGACCTCAGTATGGACTCGAACTCCCGATCTCACTATGGACTCAGACCCCCCAGCCTTAGTATGGACTCAGACTCCCAGTGACAGTATGGACTCAGACTCCCGATCTCAGTATGGACTCAGACTCCCGATCTCAGTATGGACTCAGACCCCCAGCCTCAGTATGGACTCGAACTCCCGATTTCAGCATGGACTCAGACTCCCGATCTCAGTATGGACTCAGACCCCCCAGCCTCAGTATGGACTCAGACTCCCAGTGACAGTATGGACTCAGACTCCCGATCTCAGTATGGACTCAGACTCCCGATCTCAGTATGGACTCAGACCCCCAGCCTCAGTATGGACTCAGACTCCCGATCTCAGTGTGGACTCAGACTCCAGGCCACAGTGTGGACTCAGACTCCCGGTCTCAGTATGGACTCAGACCCCCGGCCTCAGTATGGAATCAGACCCCCGGCCTCAGGATGCACTCAGACTCCTGGCCTCAGCAGGGACTCAGACCCCCGGCCTCAGTGTGGACTCAGACCCCCGGCCTCAGTATGGACTCAGACTCCCGGTCTCAGTATGGACTCAGACTCCCGGTCTCAGTATGGATGCAGACCCCCCGGCCTCAGTATGGACTCAGACTCCCGACCTCAGTATGGCGTCAGACCCCCGGCCTCAGTATGGACTCAGACCCCCGGCCTCAGTATGGACTTGAACTCCCGATCTAATTATGGACTCTGATTTCCAGTCTCAGTATAGACACAGACTCCCGATCTCAGTATGGACGCAGACTTCAGGCCACAGTGTGGACTCAGACTCCTGGCCTCAGTGTGGACTCGAACTCCCAATCTTAGTATGGCCTGAACACCCATCCTCAGTATGGACTCAAATTCCTGGCCTCAGTATGGACTCACACTCCAGACCTCAGTATGGACTCAAACGCCTGACCTCAGTATGAACTCAGACTCTCGGCCTCAGTATGGACTCAAACTCGCGATCTCAGTATGGACTCAAACTCGCGATCTCAGTATGGACTCAGACTCCCAGTCTCAATTTGGACTCTGAATCACAACCTCAGTGTAGACTCTGACTCCAGGCCTCAGTATGGACTCATACTCCTGGCCTCAGTATGGACTCGAACCCCTGGCCTCAGTATGGACTCAAATTCCCAGCCTCAGTGTGGACTCGAGCTCCCGATCTCAGTATGGACTCGAACTCCTGGCCTCAGTATGGACTCAAATACCAGGTCACTCTGTGGACTCAGACTCCCGGCCTCAGTATGGACTCAGACTCCCGGCCTCAGTATGAACTCAGACCCCCGGCCGCAGTATGGACTCAGACACCCAGCCTCAGTATAGACTCAAACTCCCGACCTCAGTATGGACTTGAACTCCCAATCTCATTATGGACTCAGATTCCCAGTCTCAGTATGGACACAGACTCCCGATCTCAGTATGGACTCAGACTCCAGGCCACAGTGTGGACTCAGACTCCTGACCTAAGAGTGGACTCAGACTCCGGGCCTCAGTATGGACTCAGACTCCAGGCCTCAGTATGGACTCAAATGCCTGACCTCAGTATGAACTCAGACTCTCGGCCTCAGTATGGACTCAAACTCCCGATCTCAGTATGGACTCAGATTCCCAGTCTCAATATGGACTCAGACTCCCAACCTCAGTGTAGACTCTGACTCCAGGCCTCAGTATGGACTTAGACTCCCGACCTCAGTATGGACTCAGAATCCCGGCCTCAGTGTGGACTCAAACTCCCGACCTCAGTATGGACTGTGACTCCCGGCTTCAATATGGACTCGAACTCCCGATCTCATTATGGACTCAGATTCCCAGTCACAGTATGGACACAGACTCCCGATCTCAGTATGGACTCAGACTCCAGGCCACAGTGTGAACTCAGACTCCCGACCTCAGTGTGGACGCAGACCCCCGGCCTCAGTATGGACTCAGACTCCCGACCTCAGTATGGACTCAGACCCCCAAGCTCAGTATGGACTCAGACTCCCGGCCTCAGTATGGACTCAGACCCCCGGCCTCAGTATGGACTCATACTCCCGGCCTCAGGATGGACTCACACTCCCAGTCTCAATATGGACTCAGACTCTCAACCTCAGTGTAGACTCAGACTCCAGGCCTCAATATGGACTCATACACCCGGCCTCAGTATGGACTCGAACTCCCGATCTCAGTATGGACTCGAACTCCTGGCCTCACTATGGACTCGAACTCCCGATCTCAGTATGGACTCAGACCCCCAGCCTCAGTATGGACTCGAACTCCCGATCTCAGTATGGACTCAGTCCTCCAGCCTCAGTATGGACTCAGACACCAGGCCTTAGTATGGACTCAAACCCCCGACCTCTGTATGGACTCAAACCCCCGACCTCAGTATGGACTCAGACCCCCAGCCTCAGTATGGACGCAGACTCCCAGTGACAGTATGGACTCAGATTCCCGATCTCAGTATGGACTCAGACTCCCGATCTCAGTATGGACTCAGACCCCCAGCCTCAGTATGGACTCGAACTCCCGATCTCAGCATGGACTCAGACTCCCGATCTCAGTGTGGACTCAGACTCCAGGCCACAGTTTGGACTCAGACTCCCGACCTCAGTGTGGACTCAGACCCCCGGCCTCAGTATGGACTCAGACTCCCGGCCTCAGGATGCACTCAGACTCGCGGCCTCAGTATGGACGCAGACCCCCGGCCTCAGTATGGACGCAGACCCCCGGCCTCAGTATGGACTCAGACCCCCAGCCTCAGTATGGACTCAGACTCCCGGCCTCAGTATGGACTCAGACTCCCGGCCTCAGTATGGACGCAGACCCCCGGCCTCAGTATGGACTCAGACCCCCGGCCTCAGTATGGACTCAGACTCCCGACCTCAGTATGGACTCAGACTCCCGGTCTCAGTATGGACTTAGGCTCCCGACCTCAGTGTGGACTCAGATCCCCGGCCTCTGTATGGACTCAGACCCCCGGCCTCAGTATGGACTCAAACTCCCGGTCTCAGTATGGACGCAGACCCCCGGCCTCAGTATGGACTCAGACCCCCGGCCTCAGTATGGACTCAGACTCCCGGCCTCAGTATGGACTCAGACTCCCGGCCTCAGTATGGACTCAGACCCCCGGCCTCAGTATGGACTCAGAGCCCCGGCCTCAGTATGGACTCAGACTCCCGGCCTCAGTATGGCCTCAAACTCCCGGTCTCAGTATGGACTTAGACTCCCGACCTCAGTGTCGACTCAGACTTCAGGCCTTAGTATGGACTCAAACTGCCGGCCTCTGTGTGGACTCAGACCCCCGGCCTCAATATCGACTCAGACCCCCAGCCTCAGTATGGACTCAGACTCCCGATCTCAGTGTGGACTCAGACTCCAGGCCACAGTGTGGACTCAGACTCCCGGTCTCAGTATGGACTCAGACCCCCGGCCTCAGTATGGAATCAGACCCCCGGCCTCAGGATGCACTCAGACTCCTGGCCTCAGCAGGGACTCAGACCCCCGGCCTCAGTGTGGACTCAGACCCCCGGCCTCAGTATGGACTCAGACTCCCGGTCTCAGTATGGACTCAGACTCCCGGTCTCAGTATGGATGCAGACCCCCCGGCCTCAGTATGGACTCAGACTCCCGACCTCAGTATGGCGTCAGACCCCCGGCCTCAGTATGGACTCAGACCCCCGGCCTCAGTATGGACTTGAACTCCCGATCTAATTATGGACTCTGATTTCCAGTCTCAGTATAGACACAGACTCCCGATCTCAGTATGGACGCAGACTTCAGGCCACAGTGTGGACTCAGACTCCTGGCCTCAGTGTGGACTCGAACTCCCAATCTTAGTATGGCCTGAACACCCATCCTCAGTATGGACTCAAATTCCTGGCCTCAGTATGGACTCACACTCCAGACCTCAGTATGGACTCAAACGCCTGACCTCAGTATGAACTCAGACTCTCGGCCTCAGTATGGACTCAAACTCGCGATCTCAGTATGGACTCAAACTCGCGATCTCAGTATGGACTCAGACTCCCAGTCTCAATTTGGACTCTGAATCACAACCTCAGTGTAGACTCTGACTCCAGGCCTCAGTATGGACTCATACTCCTGGCCTCAGTATGGACTCGAACCCCTGGCCTCAGTATGGACTCAAATTCCCAGCCTCAGTGTGGACTCGAGCTCCCGATCTCAGTATGGACTCGAACTCCTGGCCTCAGTATGGACTCAAATACCAGGTCACTCTGTGGACTCAGACTCCCGGCCTCAGTATGGACTCAGACTCCCGGCCTCAGTATGAACTCAGACCCCCGGCCGCAGTATGGACTCAGACACCCAGCCTCAGTATAGACTCAAACTCCCGACCTCAGTATGGACTTGAACTCCCAATCTCATTATGGACTCAGATTCCCAGTCTCAGTATGGACACAGACTCCCGATCTCAGTATGGACTCAGACTCCAGGCCACAGTGTGGACTCAGACTCCTGACCTAAGAGTGGACTCAGACTCCGGGCCTCAGTATGGACTCAGACTCCAGGCCTCAGTATGGACTCAAATGCCTGACCTCAGTATGAACTCAGACTCTCGGCCTCAGTATGGACTCAAACTCCCGATCTCAGTATGGACTCAGATTCCCAGTCTCAATATGGACTCAGACTCCCAACCTCAGTGTAGACTCTGACTCCAGGCCTCAGTATGGACTTAGACTCCCGACCTCAGTATGGACTCAGAATCCCGGCCTCAGTGTGGACTCAAACTCCCGACCTCAGTATGGACTGTGACTCCCGGCTTCAATATGGACTCGAACTCCCGATCTCATTATGGACTCAGATTCCCAGTCACAGTATGGACACAGACTCCCGATCTCAGTATGGACTCAGACTCCAGGCCACAGTGTGAACTCAGACTCCCGACCTCAGTGTGGACGCAGACCCCCGGCCTCAGTATGGACTCAGACTCCCGACCTCAGTATGGACTCAGACCCCCAAGCTCAGTATGGACTCAGACTCCCGGCCTCAGTATGGACTCAGACCCCCGGCCTCAGTATGGACTCATACTCCCGGCCTCAGGATGGACTCACACTCCCAGTCTCAATATGGACTCAGACTCTCAACCTCAGTGTAGACTCAGACTCCAGGCCTCAATATGGACTCATACTCCCGGCCTCAGTATGGACTCGAACTCCCGATCTCAGTATGGACTCGAACTCCTGGCCTCACTATGGACTCGAACTCCCGATCTCAGTATGGACTCAGACCCCCAGCCTCAGTATGGACTCGAACTCCCGATCTCAGTATGGACTCAGTCCTCCAGCCTCAGTATGGACTCAGACACCAGGCCTTAGTATGGACTCAAACCCCCGACCTCTGTATGGACTCAAACCCCCGACCTCAGTATGGACTCAGACCCCCAGCCTCAGTATGGACGCAGACTCCCAGTGACAGTATGGACTCAGATTCCCGATCTCAGTATGGACTCAGACTCCCGATCTCAGTATGGACTCAGACCCCCAGCCTCAGTATGGACTCGAACTCCCGATCTCAGCATGGACTCAGACTCCCGATCTCAGTGTGGACTCAGACTCCAGGCCACAGTTTGGACTCAGACTCCCGACCTCAGTGTGGACTCAGACCCCCGGCCTCAGTATGGACTCAGACTCCCGGCCTCAGGATGCACTCAGACTCGCGGCCTCAGTATGCACGCAGACCCCCGGCCTCAGTATGGACGCAGACCCCCGGCCTCAGTATGGACTCAGACCCCCAGCCTCAGTATGGACTCAGACTCCCGGCCTCAGTATGGACTCAGACTCCCGGCCTCAGTATGGACGCAGACCCCCGGCCTCAGTATGGACTCAGACCCCCGGCCTCAGTATGGACTCAGACTCCCGACCTCAGTATGGACTCAGACTCCCGGTCTCAGTATGGACTTAGGCTCCCGACCTCAGTGTGGACTCAGATCCCCGGCCTCTGTATGGACTCAGACCCCCGGCCTCAGTATGGACTCAAACTCCCGGTCTCAGTATGGACGCAGACCCCCGGCCTCAGTATGGACTCAGACCCCCGGCCTCAGTATGGACTCAGACTCCCGGCCTCAGTATGGACTCAGACTCCCGGCCTCAGTATGGACTCAGACCCCCGGCCTCAGTATGGACTCAGAGCCCCGGCCTCAGTATGGACTCAAACCCCCGGCCTCAGTATGGACTCAGACTGCTGGCCTCAGTATGGACTCACACTCCAGGCCTCAGTATGGACTCAAACGCCTGACCTCAGTATGAACTCAGACTCTCAGCCTCAGTATGGACTCAAACTCGCGATCTCAGTATGGACTCAGACTCCCAGTCTCAATTTGGACTCAGACTCACAACCTCAGTGTAGACTCTGACTCCAGGCCTCAGTATGGACTCATACTCCTGGCCTCAGTATGGACTCGAACCCCTGGCCTCAGTATGGACTCAAATTCCCAGCCTCAGTGTGGACTCGAGCTCCCGATCTCAGTATGGACTCGAACCCCTGGCCTCAGTATGGACTCAAATACCAGGTCACAGTATGGACGCAGACCCCCGGCCTCAGTATGCACGCAGACCCCCGGCCTCAGTATGGACTCAGACTCCCGGCCTCAGTATGGACTCAGACTCCCGGCCTCAGTATGGACTCAGACTCCCGGCCTCAGTATGGACTCGAACTCCCGATCTCAGTATGGACTCAGACCCCCAGCCTCAGTATGGACTCGAACTCCCGATCTCAGTATGGACTCAGTCCTCCAGCCTCAGTATGGACTCAGACTCCAGGCCTCAGTATGGACTCAAACCCCCGACCTCAGTATGGACTCAGACCCCCAACCTCAGTATGGACTCAGACTCCCGGCCTCAGTATGGACTCAGACTCCCGGCCTCAGTATGGACTCGAACTCCCGATCTCAGTATGGACTCAGACCCCCAGCCTCAGTATGGACTCGAACTCCCGATCTCAGTATGGACTCAGTCCTCCAGCCTCAGTATGGACTCAGACTCCAGGCCTTAGTATGGACTCAAACCCCCGACCTCTGTATGGACTCAAACCCCCGACCTCAGTATGGACTCAGACCCCCAGCCTCAGTATGGACGCAGACTCCCAGTGACAGTATGGACTCAGATTCCCGATCTCAGTATGGACTCAGACTCCCGATCTCAGTATGGACTCAGACCCCCAGCCTCAGTATGGACTCGAACTCCCGATCTCAGCATGGACTCAGACTCCCGACCTCAGTGTGGACTCAGACCCCCGGCTCAGTATGGACTCAGACTCCCGGCCTCAGGATGCACTCAGACTCGCGGCCTCAGTATGGACGCAGACCCCCGGCCTCAGTATGGACGCAGACCCCCGGCCTCAGTATGGACTCAGACCCCCAGCCTCAGTATGGACTCAGACTCCCGGCCTCAGTATGGACTCAGACTCCCGGCCTCAGTATGGACGCAGACCCCCGGCCTCAGTATGGACTCAGACCCCCGGCCTCAGTATGGACTCAGACTCCCGACCTCAGTATGGACTCAGACTCCCGGTCTCAGTATGGACTTAGGCTCCCGACCTCAGTGTGGACTCAGATCCCCAGCCTCTGTATGGACTCAGACCCCCGGCCTCAATATGGACTCAAACTCCCGGTCTCAGTATGGACGCAGACCCCCGGCCTCAGTATGGACTCAGACCCCCGGCCTCAGTATGGACTCAGACTCCCGGCCTCAGTATGGACTCAGACTCCCGGCCTCAGTATGGACTCAGACCTCCGGCCTCAGTATGGACTCAGAGCCCCGGCCTCAGTATGGACTCAAACCCCCGGCCTCAGTATGGACTCAGACTGCTGGCCTCAGTATGGACTCACACTCCAGGCCTCAGTATGGACTCAAACGCCTGACCTCAGTATGAACTCAGACTCTCAGCCTCAGTATGGACTCAAACTCGCGATCTCAGTATGGACTCAGACTCCCAGTCTCAATTTGGACTCAGACTCACAACCTCAGTGTAGACTCTGACTCCAGGCCTCAGTATGGACTCATACTCCTGGCCTCAGTATGGACTCGAACCCCTGGCCTCAGTATGGACTCAAATTCCCAGCCTCAGTGTGGACTCGAGCTCCCGATCTCAGTATGGACTCGAACCCCTGGCCTCAGTATGGACTCAAATACCAGGTCACAGTATGGACGCAGACCCCCGGCCTCAGTATGCACGCAGACCCCCGGCCTCAGTATGGACTCAGACTCCCGGCCTCAGTATGGACTCAGACTCCCGGCCTCAGTATGGACTCAGACTCCCGGCCTCAGTATGGACTCGAACTCCCGATCTCAGTATGGACTCAGACCCCCAGCCTCAGTATGGACTCGAACTCCCGATCTCAGTATGGACTCAGTCCTCCAGCCTCAGTATGGACTCAGACTCCAGGCCTCAGTATGGACTCAAACCCCCGACCTCAGTATGGACTCAGACCCCCAACCTCAGTATGGACTCAGACTCCCGGCCTCAGTATGGACTCAGACTCCCGGCCTCAGTATGGACTCAGACTCCCGGCCTCAGTATGGACTCAGACCCCCAACCTCAGTATGGACTCAGACTCCCGGCCTCAGTATGGACTCAGACCCCCGGCCTCAGTATGGACTCATACCCCCGGCCTCAGGATGGACTCACACTCCCAGTCTCAGTATGGACTCAGACTCTCAACCTCAGTGTAGACTCAGACTCCAGGCCTCAATATGGACTCATACTCCCGGCCTCAGTATGGACTCGAACTCCTGGCCTCACTATGGACTCGAACTCCCGATCTCAGTATGGACTCAGACTCCCAGTCTCAATTTGGACTCTGAATCACAACCTCAGTGTAGACTCTGACTCCAGGCCTCAGTATGGACTCATACTCCTGGCCTCAGTATGGACTCAAATTCCCAGCCTCAGTGTGGACTCGAGCTCCCGATCTCAGTATGGACTCGAACTCCTGGCCTCAGTATGGACTCAAATACCAGGTCACTCTGTGGACTCAGACTCCCGGCCTCAGTATGGACTCAGACTCCCGGCCTCAGTATGAACTCAGACCCCCGGCCGCAGTATGGACTCAGACACCCAGCCTCAGTATAGACTCAAACTCCCGACCTCAGTATGGACTTGAACTCCCAATCTCATTATGGACTCAGATTCCCAGTCTCAGTATGGACACAGACTCCCGATCTCAGTATGGACTCAGACTCCAGGCCACAGTGTGGACTCAGACTCCTGACCTAAGAGTGGACTCAGACTCCGGGCCTCAGTATGGACTCAGACTCCAGGCCTCAGTATGGACTCAAATGCCTGACCTCAGTATGAACTCAGACTCTCGGCCTCAGTATTGACTCAAACTCCCGATCTCAGTATGGACTCAGATTCCCAGTCTCAATATGGACTCAGACTCCCAACCTCAGTGTAGACTCTGACTCCAGGCCTCAGTATGGACTTAGACTCCCGACCTCAGTATGGACTCAGAATCCCGGCCTCAGTGTGGACTCAAACTCCCGACCTCAGTATGGACTGTGACTCCCGGCTTCAATATGGACTCGAACTCCCGATCTCATTATGGACTCAGATTCCCAGTCACAGTATGGACACAGACTCCCGATCTCAGTATGGACTTGAACTCCCAATCTCATTATGGACTCAGATTCCCAGTCTCAGTATGGACACAGACTCCCGATCTCAGTATGGACTCAGACTCCAGGCCACAGTGTGGACTCAGACTCCTGACCTAAGAGTGGACTCAGACTCCGGGCCTCAGTATGGACTCAGACTCCAGGCCTCAGTATGGACTCAAATGCCTGACCTCAGTATGAACTCAGACTCTCGGCCTCAGTATGGACTCAAACTCCCGATCTCAGTATGGACTCAGATTCCCAGTCTCAATATGGACTCAGACTCCCAACCTCAGTGTAGACTCTGACTCCAGGCCTCAGTATGGACTTAGACTCCCGACCTCAGTATGGACTCAGAATCCCGGCCTCAGTGTGGACTCAAACTCCCGACCTCAGTATGGACTGTGACTCCCGGCTTCAATATGGACTCGAACTCCCGATCTCATTATGGACTCAGATTCCCAGTCACAGTATGGACACAGACTCCCGATCTCAGTATGGACTCAGACTCCAGGCCACAGTGTGAACTCAGACTCCCGACCTCAGTGTGGACGCAGACACCCGGCCTCAGTATGGACTCAGACTCCCGACCTCAGTATGGACTCAGACCCCCAACCTCAGTATGGACTCAGACTCCCGGCCTCAGTATGGACTCAGACCCCCGGCCTCAGTATGGACTCATACTCCCGGCCTCAGGATGGACTCACACTCCCAGTCTCAATATGGACTCAGACTCTCAACCTCAGTGTAGACTCAGACTCCAGGCCTCAATATGGACTCATACTCCCGGCCTCAGTATGGACTCGAACTCCCGATCTCAGTATGGACTCGAACTCCTGGCCTCACTATGGACTCGAACTCCCGATCTCAGTATGGACTCAGACCCCCAGCCTCAGTATGGACTCGAACTCCCCATCTCAGTATGGACTCAGTCCTCCAGCCTCAGTATGGACTCAGACACCAGGCCTTAGTATGGACTCAAACCCCCGACCTCTGTATGGACTCAAACCCCCGATCTCAGTATGGACTCAGACCCCCAGCCTCAGTATGGACTCGAACTCCCGATCTCAGCATGGACTCAGACTCCCGATCTCAGTGTGGACTCAGACTCCAGGCCACAGTTTGGACTCAGACTCCCGACCTCAGTGTGGACTCAGACCCCCGGCCTCAGTATGGACTCAGACTCCCGGCCTCAGGATGCACTCAGACACGCGGCCTCAGTATGGACGCAGACCCCCGGCCTCAGTATGGACGCAGACCCCCGGCCTCAGTATGGACTCAGACCCCCAGCCTCAGTATGGACTCAGACTCCCGGCCTCAGTATGGACTCAGACTCCCGGCCTCAGTATGGACGCAGACCCCCGGCCTCAGTATGGACTCAGACCCCCGGCCTCAGTATGGACTCAGACTCCCGACCTCAGTATGGACTCAGACTCCCGGTCTCAGTATGGACTTAGGCTCCCGACCTCAGTGTGGACTCAGATCCCCGGCCTCTGTATGGACTCAGACCCCCGGCCTCAGTATGGACTCAAACTCCCGGTCTCAGTATGGACGCAGACCCCCGGCCTCAGTATGGACTCAGACCCCCGGCCTCAGTATGGACTCAGACTCCCGGCCTCAGTATGGACTCAGACTCCCGGCCTCAGTATGGACTCAGACCCCCGGCCTCAGTATGGACTCAGAGCCCCGGCCTCAGTATGGACTCAAACCCCCGGCCTCAGTATGGACTCAGACTGCTGGCCTCAGTATGGACTCACACCCCAGGCCTCAGGATGGACTCAAACGCCTGACCTCAGTATGAACTCAGACTCTCAGCCTCAGTATGGACTCAAACTCACGATCTCAGTATGGACTCAGACTCCCAGTCTCAATTTGGACTCAGACTCACAACCTCAGTGTAGACTCTGACTCCAGGCCTCAGTATGGACTCATACTCCTGGCCTCAGTATGGACTCGAACCCCTGGCCTCAGTATGGACTCAAATTCCCAGCCTCAGTGTGGACTCGAGCTCCCGATCTCAGTATGGACTCGAACCCCTGGCCTCAGTATGGACTCAAATACCAGGTCACAGTATGGACGCAGACCCCCGGCCTCAGTATGCACGCAGACCCCCGGCCTCAGTATGGACTCAGACTCCCGGCCTCAGTATGGACTCAGACTCCCGGCCTCAGTATGGACTCAGACTCCCGGCCTCAGTATGGACTCGAACTCCCGATCTCAGTATGGACTCAGACCCCCAGCCTCAGTATGGACTCGAACTCCCGATCTCAGTATGGACTCAGTCCTCCAGCCTCAGTATGGACTCAGACTCCAGGCCTCAGTATGGACTCAAACCCCCGACCTCAGTATGGACTCAGACCCCCAACCTCAGTATGGACTCAGACTCCCGGCCTCAGTATGGACTCAGACCCACGGCCTCAGTATGGACTCAGACTCCCGGCCTCAGTATGGACTCAGACCCCCAACCTCAGTATGGACTCAGACTCCCGGCCTCAGTATGGACTCAGACCCCCGGCCTCAGTATGGACTCATACCCCCGGCCTCAGGATGGACTCACACTCCCAGTCTCAGTATGGACTCAGACTCTCAACCTCAGTGTAGACTCAGACTCCAGGCCTCAATATGGACTCATACTCCCGGCCTCAGTATGGACTCGAACTCCCGATCTCAGTATGGACTCGAACTCCTGGCCTCACTATGGACTCGAACTCCCGATCTCAGTATGGACTCAGACCCCCAACCTCAGTATGGACTCAGACTCCCGGCCTCAGTATGGACTCAGACCCACGGCCTCAGTATGGACTCAGACTCCCGGCCTCAGTATGGACTCAGACCCCCAACCTCAGTATGGACTCAGACTCCCGGCCTCAGTATGGACTCAGACCCCCGGCCTCAGTATGGACTCATACCCCCGGCCTCAGGATGGACTCACACTCCCAGTCTCAATATGGACTCAGACTCTCAACCTCAGTGTAGACTCAGACTCCAGGCCTCAATATGGACTCATACTCCCGGCCTCAGTATGGACTCGAACACCCGATCTCAGCATGGACTCAGACTCCTGGCCTCACTATGGACTCGAACTCCCGGTCTCAGTATGGACTTAGGCTCCCGACCTCAGTGTGGACTCAGATCCCCGGCCTCTGTATGGACTCAGACCCCCGGCCTCAGTATGGACTCAAACTCCCGGTCTCAGTATGGACGCAGACCCCCGGCCTCAGTATGGACTCAGACCCCCGGCCTCAGTATGGACTCAGACTCCCGGCCTCAGTATGGACTCAGACTCCCGACCTCAGTATGGACTCAGACCCCCGGCCTCAGTATGGACTCAGACTCCCGGCTTCAGTATGGACTCAGAATCCCGGTCTCAGTATGGACTTAGGCTCCCGACCTCAGTGTGGACTCAGACTTCACGCCTCAGTATGGACTCAAACTGCCGGCCTCTGTGTGGACTCAGACCCCCGGCCTCAATATCGACTCAGACCCCCAGCCTCAGTATGGACTCAAACTCCCGACCTCAGTATGGACTCAGACTCCAGGCCTCAGTATGGGCTCGAACTCACGATCTCAGTATGGACTCGAACTCCAGATCTCAGTATGGACTCAGACTCCCGACCTCAGTGTGGACTCAGACTCCCGGCCTCAGTATGGACTCGAACTCCCGATCTCATTATGGACTCAGATTCCCAGTCACAGTATGGACACAGACTCCCGATCTCAGTATGGACTCAGCATCCAGGCCACAGTGTGAACTCAGACTCCCGACCTCAGTGTGGACGCAGACTTCCGGCCTCAGTATGGACTCAAACTCCCAATCTCAGTATGGCCAAGAACACCCAGCCTCAGTATGGACTCAAATTCCTGGCCTCAGTATTGACTCAGACCCCCGGCCTCAGTATGGACTCAGACCCCCGGCCTCAGTATGGACTCAGACTCGCAACCTCTGTATGGACTCAGACCCCCAACCTCTGTATGGACTCATACTCCCGACCCCAGTATGGACTCAGACTCCCGGCCTCAGTATGGACTCAGACTCCCGGCCTCAGTATGGACTCAGACTCCCGGCCTCAGTATGGACTCAGACCCCCGGCTTCAGTATGGACTCAGAATCCCGGTCTCAGTATGGACTTAGGCTCCTGGTCTCAGTATGGACTTAGGCTCCCGACCTCAGTGTGGACTCAGACTTCACGCCTCAGTATGGACTCAAACTGCCGGCCTCTGTGTGGACTCAGACCCCCGGCCTCAATATCGACTCAGACCCCCAGCCTCAGTATGGACTCAAACTCCCGACCTCAGTATGGACTCAGACCCCCCAGCCTCAGTATGGACTCAGACTCCCAGTGACAGTATGGACTCAGACTCCCGATCTCAGTATGGACTCAGACTCCCGATCTCAGTATGGTCTCAGACCCCCACCCTCAGTATGGACTCGAACTCCCAATCTCAGCATGGACTCAGACTCCCAGTGTCAGTATGGACTTAGGCTCCCGACCTCAGTGTGGACTCAGACTTCAGGCCTCAGTATGGACTCAAACTGCCGGCCTCTGTGTGGACTCAGACCCCCGGCCTCAATATCGACTCAGACCCCCAGCCTCAGTATGGACTCAAACTCCCGACCTCAGTATGGACCCAGACTCCAGGCCTCAGTTTGGGCTCGAACTCACGATCTCAGTATGGACTCAGACTCCCGATGCCAGTATGGACTCAGACCCCCGACCTCAGTGTGGACTCAGACTCCCGGCCTCAGTATGGACTCGAACTCCCGATCTCAGTATGGACTCAGACACCCAGCCTCAGTACGGACTCAGACTCGAGGCCTCAGTATGGACTCAGACTCCCGGCCTCAGTATGGACTCAAACTCCCGACCTCAGTATGGACTCGAACTCCCGATCTCAGTATGGACTCAAACTCCCGATCTCAGTATGGACTCGAACTCCTGGCCACAGTGTGGACTCGAACTCCCGATCTCAGTATGGACTCAGTCCTCCAGCCTCAGTATGGACTCAGACTCCAGGCCTCAGTATGGACTCAAACCCCCGACCTCAGTATGGACTCAGACTCCCGGCCTCAGGATGGACTCGAACTCCCGATCTCACTATGGACTCAGACCCCCCAGCCTCAGTATGGACTCAGACTCCCAGTGACAGTATGGACTCAGACTCCCGATCTCAGTATGGACTCAGACTCCCGATCTCAGTATGGACTCAGACCCCCACCCTCAGTATGGACTCGAACACCCGATCTCAGCATGGACTCAGACTCCCAGTGTCAGTATGGACTCAGACTCCCGATCTCAGTGTGGACTCAGACTTCAGGCCTCAGTATGGACTCAAACTGCCGGCCTCTGTGTGGACTCAGACCCCCGGCCTCAATATCGACTCAGACCCCCAGCCTCAGTATGGACTCAAACTCCCGACCTCAGTATGGACTCAGACTCCAGGCCTCAGTTTGGGCTCGAACTCACGATCCCAGTATGGACTCGAACTCCAGATCTTAGTATGGACTCAGACTCTCGGCCTCAGGGTGGACTCACACTCCAGGCCTCAGTATGGACTCAAATGCCTGACCTCAGTATGGACTCAGACTCCTGGCCTCAGGATGGACTCACACTCCAGGCCTCAGTATGGACTCAAATGCCTGACCTCAGTATGAACTCAGACTCTCGGCCTCAGTATGGACTCAAACTCCCGATCTCAGTATGGACTCAGATTCCCAGTCTCAATATGGACTTAGACTCGCGGCCTCAGTATGGACTCAGACTCCCGGCCTCAGTGTGGACTCAAACTCCCGACCTCAGTATGGACTGTGACTCCCGGCTTCAATATGGACTCGAACTCCCGATCTCATTATGGACTCAGATTCCCAGTCACAGTCTGGACACAGACTCCCGATCTCAGTATGGACTCAGCATCCAGGCCACAGTGTGAACTCAGACTCCCGACCTCAGTGTGGACGCAGACTTCCGGCCTCAGTATGGACTCAAACTCCCAATCTCAGTATGGCCAAGAACACCCAGCCTCAGTATGGACTCAAATTCCTGGCCTCAGTATTGACTCAGACCCCCGGCCTCAGTATGGACTCAGACCCCCGGCCTCAGTATGGACTCAGACCCCCGGCCTCAGTATGGACTCAGACTCCCGACCTCAGTATGGACTCAGACCCCCAACCTCAGTATGGACTCATACTCCCGACCTCAGTATGGACTCAGACCCCCAACCTCAGTATGGACTCATACTCCCGACCTCAGTATGGACTCAGACCCCCGGCCGCAGTATGGACTCATACTCCCGGCCTCAGGATGGACTCACACTCCCAGTATCAATATGGACTCAGACTCCCAACCTCAGTGTAGACTCAGACTCCAGGCCTCAATATGGACTCATACTCCCGGCCTCAGTATGGACTCGAACTCCCGATCTCAGTATGGACTCGAACTCCTGGCCACAGTGTGGACTCGAACTCCCGATCTCAGTATGGACTCAGTCCTCCAGCCTCAGTATGGACTCAGACTCCAGGCCTCAGTGTGGATTCAAACCCCCGACCAGAGTATGGACTCAGACTCCCGATCTCAGTATGGACTCAGACTCCCGATCTCAGTATGGACTCAGACCCCCTGCCTCAGTATGGATTCGAACTCCCGATCTCAGCATGGACTCAGACTCCCAGTGTCAGTATGGACTCAGACCCCCGATCTCAGTGTGGACTCAGACTCCCGACCTCAGTGTGGACTCAGACCCCCGGCCTCAGTATGGACTCAGACTGCCGGCCTCAGGATGCACTCAGACTCCTGGCCTCAGCAGGGACTCAGACCCCCGGCCTCAGTATGGACTCAGACTCCCGGTCTCAGTATGGACTCAGACTCCCGGTCTCTGTATGGATGCAGACCCCCCGGCCTCAGTATGGACTCAGACTCCCGGCCTCAGTAAGGATTCAGACTCCCGGCCTCAGTATGGACTCAGACTCCCGGCCTCAGTATGGACTCGAACTCCCGATCTCAGTATGGACTCAAACCCCCAGCCTCAGTATGGACTCGAACTCCCGATCTCAGTATGGACTCAGTCCTCCAGCCTCAGTATGGACTCAGACTCCAGGCCTCAGTATGGACTCAAACCCCCGACCTCAGTATGGACTCAAACCCCCGACCTCAGTATGGACTCAGATCCCCAGCCTCAGTATGGACTCAGGCTCCCAGTGACAGTATGGACTCAGATTCCCGATCTCAGTATGGACTCAGACTCCCGATCTCAGTATGGACTCAGACCCCCAGCCTCAGTATGGACTCGAACTCCCGATCTCAGCATGGACTCAGACTCCCGATCTCAGTGTGGACTCAGACTCCCGATCTCAGTGTGGACTCAGACTCCAGGCCACAGTGTGGACTCAGACTCCCGACCTCAGTGTGGACTCAGACCCCCGACCTCAGTATGGACTCAGACTCCCGGCCTCAGGATGCACTCAGACCCCCGGCCTCAGTATGGACGCAGACCTCCGGCCTCAGTATGGACGCAGACCCCCGGCCTCAGTATGGACTCAGACCCCCGACCTCAGTATGGACTCAGACTCCCGGCCTCAGTATGGACTCAGACCCCCGGCCTCAGTATGGACTCAGACCCCCGGCCTCAGTATGGACTCAGACCCCCGGCCTCAGTATGGACTCAGACTCCCGGTCTCAGTATGGACTTAGGCTCCCGACCTCAGTGTGGACTCAGATCCCCGGCCTCAGTATGGACTCAGACCCCCGGCCTCAGTATGGACTCAGACCCCCGGCCTCAGTATGGACTCAGACTCCCGGCCTCAGTATGGCCTCAAACTCCCGGTCTCAGTATGGACTTAGACTCCCGACCTCAGTGTCGACTCAGACTTCAGGCCTTAGTATGGACTCAAACTGCCGGCCTCTGTGTGGACTCAGACCCCCGGCCTCAATATCGACTCAGACCCCCAGCCTCAGTATGGACTCAAACTCCCTACCTCAGTATGGACTCAGACCCCGCAGCCTCAGTATGGACTCAGACTCCCAGTGACAGTATGGACTCAGACTCCCGATCTCAGTATGGACTCAGACTCCCGATCTCAGTATGGTCTCAGACCCCCACCCTCAGTATGGACTCGAACTCCCGATCTCAGCATGGACTCAGACTCCCAGTGTCAGTATGGACTTAGGCTCCCGACCTCAGTGTGGACTCAGACTTCAGGCCTCAGTATGGACTCAAACTGCCGGCCTCTGTGTGGACTCAGACCCCCGGCCTCAATATCGACTCAGACCCCCAGCCTCAGTATGGACTCAAACTCCCGACCTCAGTATGGACTCAGACTCCAGGCCTCAGTTTGGGCTCGAACTCACGATCCCAGTATGGACTCGAACTCCAGATCTCAGTATGGACTCAGACTCTCGGCCTCAGGGTGGACTCACACTCCAGGCCTCAGTATGGACTCAAATGCCTGACCTCAGTATGGACTCAGACTCCTGGCCTCAGGATGGACTCACACTCCAGGCCTCAGTATGGACTCAAATGCCTGACCTCAGTATGAACTCAGACTCTCGGCCTCAGTATGGACTCAAACTCCCGATCTCAGTATGGACTCAGATTCCCAGTCTCAATATGGACTTAGACTCGCGGCCTCAGTATGGACTCAGACTCCCGGCCTCAGTGTGGACTCAAACTCCCGACCTCAGTATGGACTGTGACTCCCGGCTTCAATATGGACTCGAACTCCCGATCTCATTATGGACTCAGATTCCCAGTCACAGTCTGGACACAGACTCCCGATCTCAGTATGGACTCAGCATCCAGGCCACAGTGTGAACTCAGACTCCCGACCTCAGTGTGGACGCAGACTTCCGGCCTCAGTATGGACTCAAACTCCCAATCTCAGTATGGCCAAGAACACCCAGCCTCAGTATGGACTCAAATTCCTGGCCTCAGTATTGACTCAGACCCCCGGCCTCAGTATGGACTCAGACCCCCGGCCTCAGTATGGACTCAGACCCCCGGCCTCAGTATGGACTCAGACTCCCGACCTCAGTATGGACTCAGACCCCCAACCTCAGTATGGACTCATACTCCCGACCTCAGTATGGACTCAGACCCCCAACCTCAGTATGAACTCATACTCCCGACCTCAGTATGGACTCAGACCCCCGGCCGCAGTATGGACTCATACTCCCGGCCTCAGGATGGACTCACACTCCCAGTATCAATATGGACTCAGACTCCCAACCTCAGTGTAGACTCAGACTCCAGGCCTCAATATGGACTCATACTCCCGGCCTCAGTATGGACTCGAACTCCCGATCTCAGTATGGACTCGAACTCCTGGCCACAGTGTGGACTCGAACTCCCGATCTCAGTATGGACTCAGTCCTCCAGCCTCAGTATGGACTCAGACTCCAGGCCTCAGTGTGGATTCAAACCCCCGACCAGAGTATGGACTCAGACTCCCGATCTCAGTATGGACTCAGACTCCCGATCTCAGTATGGACTCAGACCCCCTGCCTCAGTATGGATTCGAACTCCCGATCTCAGCATGGACTCAGACTCCCAGTGTCAGTATGGACTCAGACCCCCGATCTCAGTGTGGACTCAGACTCCCGACCTCAGTGTGGACTCAGACCCCCGGCCTCAGTATGGACTCAGACTGCCGGCCTCAGGATGCACTCAGACTCCTGGCCTCAGCAGGGACTCAGACCCCCGGCCTCAGTGTGGACTCAGACCCCCGGCCTCAATCTGGACTCAGACCCCCGGCCTCAGTATGGACTCAGACTCCCGGTCTCAGTATGGACTCAGACTCCCGGTCTCTGTATGGATGCAGACCCCCCGGCCTCAGTATGGACTCAGACTCCCGGCCTCAGTAAGGATTCAGACTCCCGGCCTCAGTATGGACTCAGACTCCCGGCCTCAGTATGGACTCGAACTCCCGATCTCAGTATGGACTCAAACCCCCAGCCTCAGTATGGACTCGAACTCCCGATCTCAGTATGGACTCAGTCCTCCAGCCTCAGTATGGACTCAGACTCCAGGCCTCAGTATGGACTCAAACCCCCGACCTCAGTATGGACTCAAACCCCCGACCTCAGTATGGACTCAGATCCCCAGCCTCAGTATGGACTCAGGCTCCCAGTGACAGTATGGACTCAGATTCCCGATCTCAGTATGGACTCAGACCCCCAGCCTCAGTATGGACTCGAACTCCCGATCTCAGCATGGACTCAGACTCCCGATCTCAGTGTGGACTCAGACTCCCGATCTCAGTGTGGACTCAGACTCCAGGCCACAGTGTGGACTCAGACTCCCGACCTCAGTGTGGACTCAGACCCCCGACCTCAGTATGGACTCAGACTCCCGGCCTCAGGATGCACTCAGACCCCCGGCCTCAGTATGGACGCAGACCTCCGGCCTCAGTATGGACGCAGACCCCCGGCCTCAGTATGGACTCAGACCCCCGACCTCAGTATGGACTCAGACTCCCGGCCTCAGTATGGACTCAGACCCCCGGCCTCAGTATGGACTCAGACCCCCGGCCTCAGTATGGACTCAGACCCCCGGCCTCAGTATGGACTCAGACTCCCGGTCTCAGTATGGACTTAGGCTCCCGACCTCAGTGTGGACTCAGATCCCCGGCCTCAGTATGGACTCAGACCCCCGGCCTCAGTATGGACTCAGACCCCCGGCCTCAGTATGGACTCAGACTCCCGGCCTCAGTATGGCCTCAAACTCCCGGTCTCAGTATGGACTTAGACTCCCGACCTCAGTGTCGACTCAGACTTCAGGCCTTAGTATGGACTCAAACTGCCGGCCTCTGTGTGGACTCAGACCCCCGGCCTCAATATCGACTCAGACCCCCAGCCTCAGTATGGACTCAAACTCCCGACCTCAGTATGGACTCAGACCCCCCAGCCTCAGTATGGACTCAGACTCCCAGTGACAGTATGGACTCAGACTCCCGATCTCAGTATGGACTCAGACTCCCGATCTCAGTATGGTCTCAGACCCCCACCCTCAGTATGGACTCGAACTCCCGATCTCAGCATGGACTCAGACTCCCAGTGTCAGTATGGACTTAGGCTCCCGACCTCAGTGTGGACTCAGACTTCAGGCCTCAGTATGGACTCAAACTGCCGGCCTCTGTGTGGACTCAGACCCCCGGCCTCAATATCGACTCAGACCCCCAGCCTCAGTATGGACTCAAACTCCCGACCTCAGTATGGACTCAGACTCCAGGCCTCAGTTTGGGCTCGAAATCACGATCCCAGTATGGACTCGAACTCCAGATCTCAGTATGGACTCAGACTCTCGGCCTCAGGGTGGACTCACACTCCAGGCCTCAGTATGGACTCAAATGCCTGACCTCAGTATGGACTCAGACTCCTGGCCTCAGGATGGACTCACACTCCAGGCCTCAGTATGGACTCAAATGCCTGACCTCAGTATGAACTCAGACTCTCGGCCTCAGTATGGACTCAAACTCCCGATCTCAGTATGGACTCAGATTCCCAGTCTCAATATGGACTTAGACTCGCGGCCTCAGTATGGACTCAGACTCCCGGCCTCAGTGTGGACTCAAACTCCCGACCTCAGTATGGACTGTGACTCCCGGCTTCAATATGGACTCGAACTCCCGATCTCATTATGGACTCAGATTCCCAGTCACAGTCTGGACACAGACTCCCGATCTCAGTATGGACTCAGCATCCAGGCCACAGTGTGAACTCAGACTCCCGACCTCAGTGTGGACGCAGACTTCCGGCCTCAGTATGGACTCAAACTCCCAATCTCAGTATGGCCAAGAACACCCAGCCTCAGTATGGACTCAAATTCCTGGCCTCAGTATTGACTCAGACCCCCGGCCTCAGTATGGACTCAGACCCCCGGCCTCAGTATGGACTCAGACCCCCGGCCTCAGTATGGACTCAGACTCCTGACCTCAGTATGGACTCAGACCCCCAACCTCAGTATGGACTCATACTCCCGACCTCAGTATGGACTCAGACCCCCAACCTCAGTATGGACTCATACTCCCGACCTCAGTATGGACTCAGACCCCCGGCCGCAGTATGGACTCATACTCCCGGCCTCAGGATGGACTCACACTCCCAGTATCAATATGGACTCAGACTCCCAACCTCAGTGTAGACTCAGACTCCAGGCCTCAATATGGACTCATACTCCCGGCCTCAGTATGGACTCGAACTCCCGATCTCAGTATGGACTCGAACTCCTGGCCACAGTGTGGACTCGAACTCCCGATCTCAGTATGGACTCAGTCCTCCAGCCTCAGTATGGACTCAGACTCCAGGCCTCAGTGTGGATTCAAACCCCCGACCAGAGTATGGACTCAGACTCCCGATCTCAGTATGGACTCAGACTCCCGATCTCAGTATGGACTCAGACCCCCTGCCTCAGTATGGATTCGAACTCCCGATCTCAGCATGGACTCAGACTCCCAGTGTCAGTATGGACTCAGACCCCCGATCTCAGTGTGGACTCAGACTCCCGACCTCAGTGTGGACTCAGACCCCCGGCCTCAGTATGGACTCAGACTGCCGGCCTCAGGATGCACTCAGACTCCTGGCCTCAGCAGGGACTCAGACCCCCGGCCTCAGTGTGGACTCAGACCCCCGGCCTCAGTCTGGACTCAGACCCCCGGCCTCAGTATGGACTCAGACTCCCGGTCTCAGTATGGACTCAGACTCCCGGTCTCTGTATGGATGCAGACCCCCCGGCCTCAGTATGGACTCAGACTCCCGGCCTCAGTAAGGATTCAGACTCCCGGCCTCAGTATGGACTCAGACTCCCGGCCTCAGTATGGACTCGAACTCCCGATCTCAGTATGGACTCAAACCCCCAGCCTCAGTATGGACTCGAACTCCCGATCTCAGTATGGACTCAGTCCTCCAGCCTCAGTATGGACTCAGACTCCAGGCCTCAGTATGGACTCAAACCCCCGACCTCAGTATGGACTCAAACCCCCGACCTCAGTATGGACTCAGATCCCCAGCCTCAGTATGGACTCAGGCTCCCAGTGACAGTATGGACTCAGATTCCCGATCTCAGTATGGACTCAGACTCCCGATCTCAGTATGGACTCAGACCCCCAGCCTCAGTATGGACTCGAACTCCCGATCTCAGCATGGACTCAGACTCCCGATCTCAGTGTGGACTCAGACTCCCGATCTCAGTGTGGACTCAGACTCCAGGCCACAGTGTGGACTCAGACTCCCGACCTCAGTGTGGACTCAGACCCCCGACCTCAGTATGGACTCAGACTCCCGGCCTCAGGATGCACTCAGACCCCCGGCCTCAGTATGGACGCAGACCTCCGGCCTCAGTATGGACGCAGACCCCCGGCCTCAGTATGGACTCAGACCCCCGACCTCAGTATGGACTCAGACTCCCGGCCTCAGTATGGACTCAGACCCCCGGCCTCAGTATGGACTCAGACCCCCGGCCTCAGTATGGACTCAGACCCCCGGCCTCAGTATGGACTCAGACTCCCGGTCTCAGTATGGACTTAGGCTCCCGACCTCAGTGTGGACTCAGATCCCCGGCCTCAGTATGGACTCAGACCCCCGGCCTCAGTATGGACTCAGACCCCCGGCCTCAGTATGGACTCAGACTCCCGGCCTCAGTATGGCCTCAAACTCCCGGTCTCAGTATGGACTTAGACTCCCGACCTCAGTGTCGACTCAGACTTCAGGCCTTAGTATGGACTCAAACTGCCGGCCTCTGTGTGGACTCAGACCCCCGGCCTCAATATCGACTCAGACCCCCAGCCTCAGTATGGACTCAAACTCCCGACCTCAGTATGGACTCAGACCCCCCAGCCTCAGTATGGACTCAGACTCCCAGTGACAGTATGGACTCAGACTCCCGATCTCAGTATGGACTCAGACTCCCGATCTCAGTATGGTCTCAGACCCCCACCCTCAGTATGGACTCGAACTCCCGATCTCAGCATGGACTCAGACTCCCAGTGTCAGTATGGACTTAGGCTCCCGACCTCAGTGTGGACTCAGACTTCAGGCCTCAGTATGGACTCAAACTGCCGGCCTCTGTGTGGACTCAGACCCCCGGCCTCAATATCGACTCAGACCCCCAGCCTCAGTATGGACTCAAACTCCCGACCTCAGTATGGACTCAGACTCCAGGCCTCAGTTTGGGCTCGAACTCACGATCCCAGTATGGACTCGAACTCCAGATCTCAGTATGGACTCAGACTCTCGGCCTCAGGGTGGACTCACACTCCAGGCCTCAGTATGGACTCAAATGCCTGACCTCAGTATGGACTCAGACTCCTGGCCTCAGGATGGACTCACACTCCAGGCCTCAGTATGGACTCAAATGCCTGACCTCAGTATGAACTCAGACTCTCGGCCTCAGTATGGACTCAAACTCCCGATCTCAGTATGGACTCAGATTCCCAGTCTCAATATGGACTTAGACTCGCGGCCTCAGTATGGACTCAGACTCCCGGCCTCAGTGTGGACTCAAACTCCCGACCTCAGTATGGACTGTGACTCCCGGCTTCAATATGGACTCGAACTCCCGATCTCATTATGGACTCAGATTCCCAGTCACAGTCTGGACACAGACTCCCGATCTCAGTATGGACTCAGCATCCAGGCCACAGTGTGAACTCAGACTCCCGACCTCAGTGTGGACGCAGACTTCCGGCCTCAGTATGGACTCAAACTCCCAATCTCAGTATGGCCAAGAACACCCAGCCTCAGTATGGACTCAAATTCCTGGCCTCAGTATTGACTCAGACCCCCGGCCTCAGTATGGACTCAGACCCCCGGCCTCAGTATGGACTCAGACCCCCGGCCTCAGTATGGACTCAGACTCCCGACCTCAGTATGGACTCAGACCCCCAACCTCAGTATGGACTCATACTCCCGACCTCAGTATGGACTCAGACCCCCAACCTCAGTATGGACTCATACTCCCGACCTCAGTATGGACTCAGACCCCCGGCCGCAGTATGGACTCATACTCCCGGCCTCAGGATGGACTCACACTCCCAGTATCAATATGGACTCAGACTCCCAACCTCAGTGTAGACTCAGACTCCAGGCCTCAATATGGACTCATACTCCCGGCCTCAGTATGGACTCGAACTCCCGATCTCAGTATGGACTCGAACTCCTGGCCACAGTGTGGACTCGAACTCCCGATCTCAGTATGGACTCAGTCCTCCAGCCTCAGTATGGACTCAGACTCCAGGCCTCAGTGTGGATTCAAACCCCCGACCAGAGTATGGACTCAGACTCCCGATCTCAGTATGGACTCAGACTCCCGATCTCAGTATGGACTCAGACCCCCTGCCTCAGTATGGATTCGAACTCCCGATCTCAGCATGGACTCAGACTCCCAGTGTCAGTATGGACTCAGACCCCCGATCTCAGTGTGGACTCAGACTCCCGACCTCAGTGTGGACTCAGACCCCCGGCCTCAGTATGGACTCAGACTGCCGGCCTCAGGATGCACTCAGACTCCTGGCCTCAGCAGGGACTCAGACCCCCGGCCTCAGTGTGGACTCAGACCCCCGGCCTCAGTCTGGACTCAGACCCCCGGCCTCAGTATGGACTCAGACTCCCGGTCTCAGTATGGACTCAGACTCCCGGTCTCTGTATGGATGCAGACCCCCCGGCCTCAGTATGGACTCAGACTCCCGGCCTCAGTATGGACTCAGACTCCCGGCCTCAGTATGGACTCAGACTCCCGGCCTCAGTATGGACTCGAACTCCCGATCTCAGTATGGACTCAGACCCCCAGCCTCAGTATGGACTCGAACTCCCGATCTCAGTATGGACTCAGTCCTCCAGCCTCAGTATGGACTCAGACTCCAGGCCTCAGTATGGACTCAAACCCCCGACCTCAGTATGGACTCAAACCCCCGACCTCAGTATGGACTCAGATCCCCAGCCTCAGTATGGACTCAGGCTCCCAGTGACAGTATGGACTCAGATTCCCGATCTCAGTATGGACTCAGACTCCCGATCTCAGTATGGACTCAGACCCCCAGCCTCAGTATGGACTCGAACTCCCGATCTCAGCATGGACTCAGACTCCCGATCTCAGTGTGGACTCAGACTCCAGGCCACAGTGTGGACTCAGACTCCCGACCTCAGTGTGGACTCAGACCCCCGACCTCAGTATGGACTCAGACTCCCGGCCTCAGGATGCACTCAGACCCCCGGCCTCAGTATGGACGCAGACCCCCGGCCTCAGTATGGACGCAGACCCCCGGCCTCAGTATGGACTCAGACCCCCGGCCTCAGTATGGACTCAGACTCCCGGCCTCAGTATGGACTCAGACCCCCGGCCTCAGTATGGACTCAGACCCCCGGCCTCAGTATGGACTCAGACCCCCGGCCTCAGTATGGACTCAGACTCCCAGTCTCAGTATGGACTTAGGCTCCCGACCTCAGTGTGGACTCAGATCCCCGGCCTCAGTATGGACTCAGACCCCCGGCCTCAGTATGGACTCAGACTCCCGGCCTCAGTATGGCCTCAAACTCCCGGTCTCAGTATGGACTTAGACTCCCGACCTCAGTGTCGACTCAGACTTCAGGCCTTAGTATGGACTCAAACTGCCGGCCTCTGTGTGGACTCAGACCCCCGGCCTCAATATGGACTCATACTCCCGGCCTCAGTATGGACTCGAACTCCCGATCTCAGTATGGACTCGAACTCCTGGCCACAGTGTGGACTCGAACTCCCGATCTCAGTATGGACTCAGTCCTCCAGCCTCAGTATGGACTCAGACTCCAGGCCTCAGTGTGGATTCAAACCCCCGACCAGAGTATGGACTCAGACTCCCGATCTCAGTATGGACTCAGACTCCCGATCTCAGTATGGACTCAGACCCCCTGCCTCAGTATGGATTCGAACTCCCGATCTCAGCATGGACTCAGACTCCCAGTGTCAGTATGGACTCAGACCCCCGATCTCAGTGTGGACTCAGACTCCCGACCTCAGTGTGGACTCAGACCCCCGGCCTCAGTATGGACTCAGACTGCCGGCCTCAGGATGCACTCAGACTCCTGGCCTCAGCAGGGACTCAGACCCCCGGCCTCAGTATGGACTCAGACTCCCGGTCTCAGTATGGACTCAGACTCCCGGCCTCAGTATGGACTCAGACTCCCGGCCTCAGTATGGACTCGAACTCCCGATCTCAGTATGGACTCAAACCCCCAGCCTCAGTATGGACTCGAAATCCCGATCTCAGTATGGACTCAGTCCTCCAGCCTCAGTATGGACTCAGACTCCAGGCCTCAGTATGGACTCAAACCCCCGACCTCAGTATGGACTCAAACCCCCGACCTCAGTATGGACTCAGATCCCCAGCCTCAGTATGGACTCAGGCTCCCAGTGACAGTATGGACTCAGATTCCCGATCTCAGTATGGACTCAGACTCCCGATCTCAGTATGGACTCAGACCCCCAGCCTCAGTATGGACTCGAACTCCCGATCTCAGCATGGACTCAGACTCCCGATCTCAGTGTGGACTCAGACTCCCGATCTCAGTGTGGACTCAGACTCCAGGCCACAGTGTGGACTCAGACTCCCGACCTCAGTGTGGACTCAGACCCCCGACCTCAGTATGGACTCAGACTCCCGGCCTCAGGATGCACTCAGACCCCCGGCCTCAGTATGGACGCAGACCACCGGCCTCAGTATGGACGCAGACCCCCGGCCTCAGTATGGACTCAGACCCCCGACCTCAGTATGGACTCAGACTCCCGGCCTCAGTATGGACTCAGACCCCCGGCCTCAGTATGGACTCAGACCCCCGGCCTCAGTATGGACTCAGACCCCCGGCCTCAGTATGGACTCAGACTCCCGGTCTCAGTATGGACTTAGGCTCCCGACCTCAGTGTGGACTCAGATCCCCGGCCTCAGTATGGACTCAGACCCCCGGCCTCAGTATGGACTCAGACCCCCGGCCTCAGTATGGACTCAGACTCCCGGCCTCAGTATGGCCTCAAACTCCCGGTCTCAGTATGGACTTAGACTCCCGACCTCAGTGTCGACTCAGACTTCAGGCCTTAGTATGGACTCAAACTGCCGGCCTCTGTGTGGACTCAGACCCCCGGCCTCAATATCGACTCAGACCCCCAGCCTCAGTATGGACTCAAACTCCCGACCTCAGTATGGACTCAGACCCCGCAGCCTCAGTATGGACTCAGACTCCCAGTGACAGTATGGACTCAGACTCCCGATCTCAGTATGGACTCAGACTCCCGATCTCAGTATGGTCTCAGACCCCCACCCTCAGTATGGACTCGAACTCCCGATCTCAGCATGGACTCAGACTCCCAGTGTCAGTATGGACTTAGGCTCCCGACCTCAGTGTGGACTCAGACTTCAGGCCTCAGTATGGACTCAAACTGCCGGCCTCTGTGTGGACTCAGACCCCCGGCCTCAATATCGACTCAGACCCCCAGCCTCAGTATGGACTCAAACTCCCGACCTCAGTATGGACTCAGACTCCAGGCCTCAGTTTGGGCTCGAACTCACGATCCCAGTATGGACTCGAACTCCAGATCTCAGTATGGACTCAGACTCTCGGCCTCAGGGTGGACTCACACTCCAGGCCTCAGTATGGACTCAAATGCCTGACCTCAGTATGGACTCAGACTCCTGGCCTCAGGATGGACTCACACTCCAGGCCTCAGTATGGACTCAAATGCCTGACCTCAGTATGAACTCAGACTCTCGGCCTCAGTATGGACTCAAACTCCCGATCTCAGTATGGACTCAGATTCCCAGTCTCAATATGGACTTAGACTCGCGGCCTCAGTATGGACTCAGACTCCCGGCCTCAGTGTGGACTCAAACTCCCGACCTCAGTATGGACTGTGACTCCCGGCTTCAATATGGACTCGAACTCCCGATCTCATTATGGACTCAGATTCCCAGTCACAGTCTGGACACAGACTCCCGATCTCAGTATGGACTCAGCATCCAGGCCACAGTGTGAACTCAGACTCCCGACCTCAGTGTGGACGCAGACTTCCGGCCTCAGTATGGACTCAAACTCCCAATCTCAGTATGGCCAAGAACACCCAGCCTCAGTATGGACTCAAATTCCTGGCCTCAGTATTGACTCAGACCCCCGGCCTCAGTATGGACTCAGACCCCCGGCCTCAGTATGGACTCAGACCCCCGGCCTCAGTATGGACTCAGACTCCCGACCTCAGTATGGACTCAGACCCCCAACCTCAGTATGGACTCATACTCCCGACCTCAGTATGGACTCAGACCCCCAACCTCAGTATGGACTCATACTCCCGACCTCAGTATGGACTCAGACCCCCGGCCGCAGTATGGACTCATACTCCCGGCCTCAGGATGGACTCACACTCCCAGTATCAATATGGACTCAGACTCCCAACCTCAGTGTAGACTCAGACTCCAGGCCTCAATATGGACTCATACTCCCGGCCTCAGTATGGACTCGAACTCCCGATCTCAGTATGGACTCGAACTCCTGGCCACAGTGTGGACTCGAACTCCCGATCTCAGTATGGACTCAGTCCTCCAGCCTCAGTATGGACTCAGACTCCAGGCCTCAGTGTGGATTCAAACCCCCGACCAGAGTATGGACTCAGACTCCCGATCTCAGTATGGACTCAGACTCCCGATCTCAGTATGGACTCAGACCCCCTGCCTCAGTATGGATTCAAACTCCCGATCTCAGCATGGACTCAGACTCCCAGTGTCAGTATGGACTCAGACCCCCGATCTCAGTGTGGACTCAGACTCCCGACCTCAGTGTGGACTCAGACCCCCGGCCTCAGTATGGACTCAGACTGCCGGCCTCAGGATGCACTCAGACTCCTGGCCTCAGCAGGGACTCAGACCCCCGGCCTCAGTGTGGACTCAGACCCCCGGCCTCAATCTGGACTCAGACCCCCGGCCTCAGTATGGACTCAGACTCCCGGTCTCAGTATGGACTCAGACTCCCGGTCTCTGTATGGATGCAGACCCCTCGGCCTCAGTATGGACTCAGACTCCCGGCCTCAGTAAGGATTCAGACTCCCGGCCTCAGTATGGACTCAGACTCCCGGCCTCAGTATGGACTCGAACTCCCGATCTCAGTATGGACTCAAACCCCCAGCCTCAGTATGGACTCGAACTCCCGATCTCAGTATGGACTCAGTCCTCCAGCCTCAGTATGGACTCAGACTCCAGGCCTCAGTATGGACTCAAACCCCCGACCTCAGTATGGACTCAAACCCCCGACCTCAGTATGGACTCAGATCCCCAGCCTCAGTATGGACTCAGGCTCCCAGTGACAGTATGGACTCAGATTCCCGATCTCAGTATGGACTCAGACTCCCGATCTCAGTATGGACTCAGACCCCCAGCCTCAGTATGGACTCGAACTCCCGATCTCAGCATGGACTCAGACTCCCGATCTCAGTGTGGACTCAGACTCCCGATCTCAGTGTGGACTCAGACTCCAGGCCACAGTGTGGACTCAGACTCCCGACCTCAGTGTGGACTCAGACCCCCGACCTCAGTATGGACTCAGACTCCCGGCCTCAGGATGCACTCAGACCCCCGGCCTCAGTATGGACGCAGACCTCCGGCCTCAGTATGGACGCAGACCCCCGGCCTCAGTATGGACTCAGACCCCCGACCTCAGTATGGACTCAGACTCCCGGCCTCAGTATGGACTCAGACCCCCCAGCCTCAGTATGGACTCAAACCCCCGCCCTCAGTATGGACTCAGACCCCCCAGCCTCAGTATGGACTCAGACTCCCAGTGACAGTATGGACTCAGACTCCCGATCTCAGTATGGACTCAGACTCCCGATCTCAGTATGGTCTCAGACCCCCACCCTCAGTATGGACTCGAACTCCCGATCTCAGCATGGACTCAGACTCCCAGTGTCAGTATGGACTTAGGCTCCCGACCTCAGTGTGGACTCAGACTTCAGGCCTCAGTATGGACTCAAACTGCCGGCCTCTGTGTGGACTCAGACCCCCGGCCTCAATATCGACTCAGACCCCCAGCCTCAGTATGGACTCAAACTCCCGACCTCAGTATGGACTCAGACTCCAGGCCTCAGTTTGGGCTCGAACTCACGATCCCAGTATGGACTCGAACTCCAGATCTCAGTATGGACTCAGACTCCTGGCCTCAGGATGGACTCACACTCCAGGCCTCAGTATGGACTCAAATGCCTGACCTCAGTATGAACTCAGACTCTCGGCCTCAGTATGGACTCAAACTCCCGATCTCAGTATGGACTCAGATTCCCAGTCTCAATATGGACTTAGACTCGCGGCCTCAGTATGGACTCAGACTCCCGGCCTCAGTGTGGACTCAAACTCCCGACCTCAGTATGGACTGTGACTCCCGGCTTCAATATGGACTCGAACTCCCGATCTCATTATGGACTCAGATTCCCAGTCACAGTCTGGACACAGACTCCCGATCTCAGTATGGACTCAGCATCCAGGCCACAGTGTGAACTCAGACTCCCGACCTCAGTGTGGACGCAGACTTCCGGCCTCAGTATGGACTCAAACTCCCAATCTCAGTATGGCCAAGAACACCCAGCCTCAGTATGGACTCAAATTCCTGGCCTCAGTATTGACTCAGACCCCCGGCCTCAGTATGGACTCAGACCCCCGGCCTCAGTATGGACTCAGACCCCCGGCCTCAGTATGGACTCAGACTCCCGACCTCAGTATGGACTCAGACCCCCAACCTCAGTATGGACTCATACTCCCGACCTCAGTATGGACTCAGACCCCCAACCTCAGTATGGACTCATACTCCCGACCTCAGTATGGACTCAGACCCCCGGCCGCAGTATGGACTCATACTCCCGGCCTCAGGATGGACTCACACTCCCAGTATCAATATGGACTCAGACTCCCAACCTCAGTGTAGACTCAGACTCCAGGCCTCAATATGGACTCATACTCCCGGCCTCAGTATGGACTCGAACTCCCGATCTCAGTATGGACTCGAACTCCTGGCCACAGTGTGGACTCGAACTCCCGATCTCAGTATGGACTCAGTCCTCCAGCCTCAGTATGGACTCAGACTCCAGGCCTCAGTGTGGATTCAAACCCCCGACCAGAGTATGGACTCAGACTCCCGATCTCAGTATGGACTCAGACTCCCGATCTCAGTATGGACTCAGACCCCCTGCCTCAGTATGGATTCGAACTCCCGATCTCAGCATGGACTCAGACTCCCAGTGTCAGTATGGACTCAGACCCCCGATCTCAGTGTGGACTCAGACTCCCGACCTCAGTGTGGACTCAGACCCCCGGCCTCAGTATGGACTCAGACTGCCGGCCTCAGGATGCACTCAGACTCCTGGCCTCAGCAGGGACTCAGACCCCCGGCCTCAGTGTGGACTCAGACCCCCGGCCTCAGTCTGGACTCAGACCCCCGGCCTCAGTATGGACTCAGACTCCCGGTCTCAGTATGGACTCAGACTCCCGGTCTCAGTATGGATGCAGACCCCCCGGCCTCAGTATGGACTCAGACTCCCGGCCTCAGTATGGACTCAGACTCCCGGCCTCAGTATGGACTCAGACTCCCGGCCTCAGTATGGACTCGAACTCCCGATCTCAGTATGGACTGAAACCCCCAGCCTCAGTATGGACTCGAACTCCCGATCTCAGTATGGACTCAGTCCTCCAGCCTCAGTATGGACTCAGACTCCAGGCCTCAGTATGGACTCAAACCCCCGACCTCAGTATGGACTCAAACCCCCGACCTCAGTATGGACTCAGATCCCCAGCCTCAGTATGGACTCAGGCTCCCAGTAACAGTATGGACTCAGATTCCCGATCTCAGTATGGACTCAGACTCCCGATCTCAGTATGGACTCAGACCCCCAGCCTCAGTATGGACTCGAACTCCCGATCTCAGCATGGACTCAGACTCCCGATCTCAGTGTGGACTCAGACTCCCGATCTCAGTGTGGACTCAGACTCCAGGCCACAGTGTGGACTCAGACTCCCGACCTCAGTGTGGACTCAGACCCCCGACCTCAGTATGGACTCAGACTCCCGGCCTCAGGATGCACTCAGACCCCCGGCCTCAGTATGGACGCAGACCCCCGGCCTCAGTATGGACGCAGACCCCCGGCCTCAGTATGGACTCAGACCCCCGACCTCAGTATGGACTCAGACTCCCGGCCTCAGTATGGACTCAGACCCCCGGCCTCAGTATGGACTCAGACCCCCGGCCTCAGTATGGACTCAGACCCCCGGTCTCAGTATGGACTTAGGCTCCCGACCTCAGTGTGGACTCAGATCCCCGGCCTCAGTGTGGACTCAGACCCCCGGCCTCAGTATGGACTCAGACTCCCGGCCTCAGTATGGCCTCAAACTCCCGGTCTCAGTATGGACTTAGACTCCCGACCTCAGTGTCGACTCAGACTTCAGGCCTTAGTATGGACTCAAACTGCCGGCCTCTGTGTGGACTCAGACCCCCGGCCTCAATATGGACTCAGACTCCCGGCCTCAGTATGGCCTCAGACTCCCGGTCTCAGTATGGACTTAGACTCCCGACCTCAGTGTGGACTCAGACTCCCGGCCTCAAAATGGACTTAGACTCCCGACCTCAGTGTGGACTCAGACTTCTGGCCTTAGTATGGACTCAGACTCCCGGCCTCAGTATGGACTCAGACTCCCGGCCTCAGTCTGGACTCAAACTCCGGCCTCAGTATGGAATCAGAGTCCCGGCCTCAGTATGGAATTGGACTCCAGGCCTCAGTATTGACTCAAACTGCCGGCCTCTGTGTGGACTCAGACCCCCGGCCTCAATATCGACTCAGACCCCCAGCCTCAGTATGGACTCAAACTCCCGACCTCAGTATGGACTCAGACCCCCCAGCCTCAGTATGGACTCAGACTCCCAGTGACAGTATGGACTCAGACTCCCGATCTCAGTATGGACTCAGACTCCCGATCTCAGTATGGTCTCAGACCCCCACCCTCAGTATGGACTCGAACTCCCGATCTCAGCATGGACTCAGACTCCCAGTGTCAGTATGGACTTAGGCTCCCGACCTCAGTGTGGACTCAGACTTCAGGCCTCAGTATGGACTCAAACTGCCGGCCTCTGTGTGGACTCAGACCCCCGGCCTCAATATCGACTCAGACCCCCAGCCTCAGTATGGACTCAAACTCCCGACCTCAGTATGGACTCAGACTCCAGGCCTCAGTTTGGGCTCGAACTCACGATCCCAGTATGGACTCGAACTCCAGATCTCAGTATGGACTCAGACTCTCGGCCTCAGGGTGGACTCACACTCCAGGCCTCAGTATGGACTCAAATGCCTGACCTCAGTATGGACTCAGACTCCTGGCCTCAGGATGGACTCACACTCCAGGCCTCAGTATGGACTCAAATGCCTGACCTCAGTATGAACTCAGACTCTCGGCCTCAGTATGGACTCAAACTCCCGATCTCAGTATGGACTCAGATTCCCAGTCTCAATATGGACTTAGACTCGCGGCCTCAGTATGGACTCAGACTCCCAGCCTCAGTGTGGACTCAAACTCCCGACCTCAGTATGGACTGTGACTCCCGGCTTCAATATGGACTCGAACTCCCGATCTCATTATGGACTCAGATTCCCAGTCACAGTATGGACACAGACTCCCGATCTCAGTATGGACTCAGCATCCAGGCCACAGTGTGAACTCAGACTCCCGACCTCAGTTTGGACGCAGACTTCCGGCCTCAGTATGGACTCAAACTCCCAATCTCAGTATGGCCAAGAACACCCAGCCTCAGTATGGACTCAAATTCCTGGCCTCAGTATTGACTCAGACCCCCGGCCTCAGTATGGACTCAGACCCCCGGCCTCAGTATGAACTCAGACCCCCGGCCTCAGTATGGACTCAGACTCCCGACCTCAGTATGGACTCAGACCCCCAACCTCAGTATGGACTCATACTCCCGACCTCAGTTTGGACTCAGACCCCCAACCTCAGTATGGACTCATACTCCCGACCTCAGTATGGACTCAGACCCCCGGCCGCAGTATGGACTCATACTCCCGGCCTCAGGATGGACTCACACTCCCAGTATCAATATGGACTCAGACTCCCAACCTCAGTGTAGACTCAGACTCCAGGCATCAATATGGACTCATACTCCCGGCCTCAGTATGGACTCGAACTCCCGATCTCAGTATGGACTCGAACTCCTGGCCACAGTGTGGACTCGAACTCCCGATCTCAGTATGGACTCAGTCCTCCAGCCTCAGTATGGACTCAGACTCCAGGCCTCAGTGTGGATTCAAACCCCCGACCAGAGTATGGACTCAGACTCCCGATCTCAGTATGGACTCAGACTCCCGATCTCAGTATGGACTCAGACCCCCTGCCTCAGTATGGATTCGAACTCCCGATCTCAGCATGGACTCAGACTCCCAGTGTCAGTATGGACTCAGACCCCCGATCTCAGTGTGGACTCAGACTCCCGACCTCAGTGTGGACTCAGACCCCCGGCCTCAGTATGGACTCAGACTGCCGGCCTCAGGATGCACTCAGACTCCTGGCCTCAGCAGGGACTCAGACCCCCGGCCTCAGTGTGGACTCAGACCCCCGGCCTCAGTCTGGACTCAGACCCCCGGCCTCAGTATGGACTCAGACTCCCGGTCTCAGTATGGACTCAGACTCCCGGTCTCTGTATGGATGCAGACCCCCCGGCCTCAGTATGGACTCAGACTCCCGGCCTCAGTATGGACTCAGACTCCCGGCCTCAGTATGGACTCAGACTCCCGGCCTCAGTATGGACTCGAACTCCCGATCTCAGTATGGACTCAGACCCCCAGCCTCAGTATGGACTCGAACTCCCGATCTCAGTATGGACTCAGTCCTCCAGCCTCAGTATGGACTCAGACTCCAGGCCTCAGTATGGACTCAAACCCCCGACCTCAGTATGGACTCAAACCCCCGACCTCAGTATGGACTCAGATCCCCAGCCTCAGTATGGACTCAGGCTCCCAGTGACAGTATGGACTCAGATTCCCGATCTCAGTATGGACTCAGACTCCCGATCTCAGTATGGACTCAGACCCCCAGCCTCAGTATGGACTCGAACTCCCGATCTCAGCATGGACTCAGACTCCCGATCTCAGTGTGGACTCAGACTCCAGGCCACAGTGTGGACTCAGACTCCCGACCTCAGTGTGGACTCAGACCCCCGACCTCAGTATGGACTCAGACTCCCGGCCTCAGGATGCACTCAGACCCCCGGCCTCAGTATGGACGCAGACCCCCGGCCTCAGTATGGACGCAGACCCCCGGCCTCAGTATGGACTCAGACCCCCGGCCTCAGTATGGACTCAGACTCCCGGCCTCAGTATGGACTCAGACCCCCGGCCTCAGTATGGACTCAGACCCCCGGCCTCAGTATGGACTCAGACCCCCGGCCTCAGTATGGACTCAGACTCCCAGTCTCAGTATGGACTTAGGCTCCCGACCTCAGTGTGGACTCAGATCCCCGGCCTCAGTATGGACTCAGACCCCCGGCCTCAGTATGGACTCAGACTCCCGGCCTCAGTATGGCCTCAAACTCCCGGTCTCAGTATGGACTTAGACTCCCGACCTCAGTGTCGACTCAGACTTCAGGCCTTAGTATGGACTCAAACTGCCGGCCTCTGTGTGGACTCAGACCCCCGGCCTCAATATGGACTCAGACTCCCGGCCTCAGTATGGCCTCAGACTCCCGGTCTCAGTATGGACTTAGACTCCCGACCTCAGTGTGGACTCAGACTCCCGGCCTCAAAATGGACTTAGACACCCGACCTCAGTGTGGACTCAGACTTCTGGCCTTAGTATGGACTCAGACTCCCGGCCTCAGTATGGACTCAGACTCCCGGCCTCAGTCTGGACTCAAACTCCGGCCTCAGTATGGAATCAGAGTCCCGGCCTCAGTATGGAATTGGACTCCAGGCCTCAGTATTGACTCAAACTCTTGACCTCAGTATGGACTCAAACTCCCAGCCTCAATATGGACTCAGACTACAGGCCTCAGTAAGGACTCAGACTCCAGGCCTCAGTATGGGCTCAGACTCCCAGCCTCAATATGGACTCAGACTCCCAGTCTCAGTATGGACCCAGACTCCCGGCCTCAGTGTGGACTCAGACTCCTGACCTCAGTATGGACTCAGACCGCCGGCCTCAATATGGACTCAGACCCCGGCCTCAATATGGACTCTGAGTCCCGATCTCAGTATGGACTTGAACTCCTGGCCTCAGTATGGACTCAGACTCCCAGCCTCAGTATGGACTCCGACTCCCGGCCTCAGTATGGACTCAGACTCCCGGCCTCAGTATGGACTCAGACTCCTGGCCTCAGTATGGACTCAGTCTCCCGGCCTCAGTATGGACTCAGACTCCCGGCCTCAGTATGGACTCAGATCCCCGGCCTCAGTATGGACTCAGACCCCGGCCTCAATATGGACTCAGACCCCGGCCTCAGTATGGACTCAGACCCCGGCCTCAGTATGGACTCAGACCCCGGCCTCAGTATTGACTTAGACCCCGGCCTCAGTATGAAATTGGACTCCTGGCCTCAGTCTGGACCCAGAATCGCAGCGTCTGCGTGAAATGGGACTCCCAGCCTCAGTGTGAACTCAGATTCCTGGCCTTACGGTGAAGCCCAATGCCATCTGGGTTGGATGGATTGCTGTTCTGAACTTTTAATTCTCTATTTTTTCTAATTTATTGCTGGCTTTTTATTTCTTTATTTTTCTAATTTTTTTTCCTTAAGTATTTGTACTTCCGAATCTGAGCCTAGGTATCTTGGTACCTAAGATGGCGCCGTAGATAATGACCTGTGAACTCATGTAAGTACATGTGACAATAAAGTTAATCCTACAGGACAAATTTAAATTAAACATAGTCTTCTTTGTAATGTTGGTCTGTTTCCATATCTGCGGGTGAGGGAGGTAGGACAGAAAGTGACTGGTCCAGTCATCCTGCCTCTACCAACTCAGCTCATTGAGTTAATCAGCTGATTATTGCCAGTCTAGAGGGAGGGCAGCCAGTTTAGGGTACAAAGGTGGAATCCGCATCCAATCAGGAGTCTAGACTGGGCTGTCAGACAGCATCAGAGTTCTGCTGTCAACAGCAAGATAGTCACAGCTACACTTTTGAAGTTCTCCTGCTCTCTGAATCTGTCTCCATTGTTTTTTTTTCAGAGCTCAAAAAAGTAAAACAAAATGAACTCAAAGATTATCATGGGTGCAACCAATGGCCAACAGAAGCCTCTGTTATTTTCATTGGATGAAAGGCTTTTCACTTCCTTCTCTTGTTCCACTTCATTATCCCTGCCATAAGACACTCCCAATTTATTTTCCATCTAAAATCCAGTAGACAAAGAAAGATTCCATCCAGTTGACTTCCAAACAAACTCAGTTGCTTGTTAATTGTGATTTAAAAACAGTGATGCATTTTCTGATTTCTGTGTCCATGCTCTGTAATAGTGATTACTGGAGTGATGATGTTTGAATGGTAACTCAGTTTCATCACACTGCATTTTGTATTTGTATAAGTGGGTGGCCTTAAAATCCACCCAAAGGACTCAGAAACAGAATAAATACTAGAGCATTATAATCGAATCCAGGAGGGAAAAAAATACACTGATAAAATAGGAGGGCACCTTGAAACTTAACACAGAGAAGCAAGCCTATAGTATAACTGTGTTCATTATTACCTCTGCCTCTCACTATCTGCTACAGAAACTCTTACCCCTTCCTGATCTTACTAATATGGGGTGTGAAAATCTGTTTACTTTGGTCATAAGAAAGGAAAAGCAGAACTTCCAATTTTAAAATATGTAAGAATTGTAAATATGGATATTCAGAGAGAGATGGGGCTGTGTTCTTACATGGAACACAGAATGTTAGCATGCAGTAACAAAAACAGAAATTGCTGGTAAGGTTCAGCAGAGCTGGCAGCATGTGTGGAGAGAAATCAGCGTTTACATTTCCGGTCCAGTGACACTTCCTCAGAACTGCTCTGAGAAAGGGCCACTGGACCTGAAACATTAACTCTGGTTTCTCTTCACACATGCTACCAAACCTGCGGAAGCAGACCTGTTTTTGTTTCTGATTTCCAGCATCTGCAGTTCTTTCGGGTTTTATTTGTGTGAGCATATAGGTACTGCAAGCAAAAGGCCAAGGTCATTTTGGCCTTTATTGCAAAGGATGTAGCGTGCAAGAAAAAAATCTTGCTACACCTGTGGCCTCTTTTGATCTCCATATTTTGTGGAGTAAAGGGTTAACAATAGCAATACTATAACAATAGTTACTCAGCATGTACGCAAGAAGCTATTTCATGATGATGTTAAGCATGATGGAAGAAGGCCTTTCTGAAGTCCTGCTGTGTAATGCCTCTGTGCACAGTTTATAAGCTAGGAATGTTAATGGTTTATGCTCACTTTGGGTTCAGCCCTCATATGTGTCAAACTCCAAATGATATTCCTACATGGCAGGAAGAGGATACCAGATCCAGAAAAAGGGCAGTAAGTGGCAAGAAAAAGCCAAAAGAGAAGCCCAGCAGCAGCAGACAGCAATGACTGAGGGATACCAAATCTGGTGACACAGTGGACATTGGAGACGATTATCTAAGATTACAAAAAGAGCTTCATCAGTTGGGTCAATGGGTTGAGAGTGGCCAATGGATTTTAATTTGGATAAATGCAAGGTATTGGCATTTTGGTAAAACCATTTTTTTTATTGTATAAGATGTTGGTGAGGCCTCTTCTGTAGTATCTTTACTCTATGATTCTATAAACAAAGGAAATTAAAAGTAGGGCCATGGATAGTGTTGTAGAACAGAGAGACCTAGGGGTTCAGATAAATAATTCTTTAAAGTTTAAATCCCATTTAGATTGGGTAGTTAAGAAGTCATTTAGCATGCTTGTCTTCATTGCTTTGAGTATAGAGCTTGGAATGCTATGTTGTGGTTGTACAGGATATTGGTGAGACCGCTTCCAGAGTACTGTGTCCAGTTCTGGGCTCCCTGTTACAGGCAGGATATTATTAAGCTGGAGAGGGTTCAGAAAAGATTTGCCAGGATGTTGTTCGAAAGCAGAATTTGAGTTATAAGGAGAGGCTGGATAAGCTGGGACATTTTTCATTGGAACGTAGGCGGTTGAGAGGCGGTTTATAAACCTCTATAAGGTGAATGATCCTAGGCATCTTTTCCCTAGGATTTCAAGAGTAGGTGAGAGGAGAAAGATTTAAAAAAAGGCATTGGGGCAATTTTTTGTAAACAGTGAGTGGTTTATGTGGAGAATGAACTTGCAGGTGAAGTGGTGGATGTGGGTGCATTTATAACTTTTAAAAGATATGTAGGTAAGTACATGAATAAGAAACGTTTGGAGCGATATGAGCTGAGCACAGCAGGTGGGACTAGTTTAATTTAGGATTATGTTCAGCATGGACTGGTTGGACCCATAGGCCTGTTTCCATGCTGTATGATTCTATCACTCAAAGACTCTATGACTAGCCCAATAAATGGAGCACAAAGGACTAAAACCATCAGTGATCATGCAGTGTCCGGCAGAGACAGTTCCTCGGAAGACAGCAGCCTTCAACTCAGGTGAGCAAAGAATTCCACCTTATCCTATTCAGAATGTAAAAGATCCCATACAAGGATCCCTTAGCAAGGATAGGTTCTGTGTAGGTCTTTTGGTGCCATTCACCTGGGAAGGTAGAGGATTGAAAATGCACCATAGCAGCAACAGGAGAAGCACAGGCGAAAGGCGACAACAGTCTTTTTACAATGTCCTTTCAATGGAAGAAAGGAAGTCCACAGGTGGGAAGATATTCCCACACCCCACCCTGCCAAAAATCATGGTTGCTATAACAATGGAGATTTTAAAACAGTGGATACCTTCAAAACAAAAACAGCCTGCTTTTATAAAGCACAATTGTCTTTAAAGGAAACCCTGAACTATAACTCACTTTTCTTGGAGAAGTCACAGATATTGAAAATTAATCGTCAAGATTAGAGTGGCGCTGAAAAAGCAAAGCAGGTCAGGCAGCATCCGAGGAGCAGGAAAATTGACGTTTCAGGCAGGAGCCCTTCATCAGGAATCAGCAACTCTAACCTTGACTCTAGTCTCCAATATCTGTAGTCTTCACTTTCGCCTAATGAAAATGAATATTCGAGTGCAAACACTGAAGTCAATGGACATCACACAGATTTAAAAATTAGATGCTGGGCCAAGAGTCATTGCTTTGGCTGATGGATTTATGTGGCTGCAGTGTAGCATTCAGCTGTCAAACTGCAAGGCCCCCAGCTGGAATTAGCCTCAAAGTCAAAGGTCAAGTTCAGGCAGCTTTATTTTGTTCCTTCTCAGAAAGTGGGTGTCACTGGCAAGGCCAACATTTATTGCCTAATTGCCCAGAGGGCAGTTAAATACCCACCACATTGCTGTAGGTCTGGAGTCATGTATAGGCCAGACCAGGTGAGGATGGCAGTTTCCGTCTGGAAAGATATAAGTAAACCAGATGAGTTTTTACCAAACATCAACACGGTCACCATTAAACTCCTAATTTCAGATTGTTATTGAATTCAAATTCTGCAGTGGAAGAATTTGAACCTGGGTGCTCAGAATATTACCTGGGTCTCTGGATTAATAGTCTAGTGATAATACCACTAGGTCATCACCTCCCCCTACGACACAAAGACAACCAAAACCGGCTCCTGGCAACTTCCCATGGATGAGGAATCCAAACTTCTAACAAGCTTGATAACACTGTTTAGACCTTATTGTCTCAACTGTCCACCTATTGGAATCACATCCACGCAGAATGGACCATGTCCAACAAATGAAAGGATTCCAATGACATTCTGATCCATGGATCTGGTAAAAAGTAACATAACAGAATCAGGGAAAGTTTTGAAAATGTTACGTGAGGCTGGGTTGACATTTTAGTGACAAGTGTAAATTTTCAAAACCAACGATAACATTTTTAGACCCCCCATTGTCCAGGCTACACAGCAGACACCCACAAAGGGTACGAATTCTTGCCATCCAGGAATATTACAGAACTCAAACTATTCATGGTCACCATGAGCCAGGTGAGGAAACATTTTTCCACTTACTCCAGGTCAATGAACCTCTAAGGAAACAAGATCAGTTGCAGTGCAGGACCAAGCATACACAGACATCATTTAACTGAACTAAGACAATGTTTATGCTTTCAGAGTTCCTTGCATGTAATTACTTTAGCACCACCCACTGGACTGGTAAATTGTCCTATTCCAGATTGAATGTGATTGGTAAAGAGGACTTACCTATTTTGCTTTATACATTCTTACTGAAACTGATCAGTGATAAGACAGAAGGAAGTGATTGTGGCAACTTAAGCATGTGAGAAATTTCCTGACAACATCATAGGCCTTTCATTTAAGATTGGAACTGAGCGCAAACCGCTGGTAACATCACAGATCGCAAATATACCACCCAGAGCCCAGCAGTACAACACGGTTGCAGAACATGTGCAAGGGACGCAGCAGACTGCTGTGGGTACTCTATCAAGAGCAGCCAGGGAAAATGATGAAAATTGTCCAGGAATTAATAAAGAAAGGCTAGATAGGCTCGGACCTTTTTAACTGGAGTGTAGGAGGTTGAGCGGGGACCTTGTAGAGGTTTATATAATCATGAGGGGTTAGGTAAGATTATTGGTAGCTGTCGTTTCTCTGGGAAGGGGGATTTCAAGACTAGGGGGTATTATTTTTAAGGTAAGAGGAGAAAAATTAAAAAAAAATGTAAGGTAATTTTTTAACACAGAGAGTCGTTCGTGTGTGGAATGAACTGCCTGAGGAAGTGGTGGATGTGGGTACAGTCACAGTGATTAAAAGACACTTAGATAAGTACATGAATAGGAAAGGTTCGGAGGGATATGAGCCAGGAGCAGGCAGAGGAGGACCAGTTACGTTTGCGACTATGCTCAGCATGGACTAGTTAGACCATAAGGTCTTGTAATCTAGTCTTGAAATCTCCCATCTGAAGGAAAAGAGCTTATCTATACGCCTCAATTTTATAAACCTCTATAAGGTCGCATCTCAACCTTCTGTGGTCCAGTGGAAAAATGTTTCAGCCCAGCCAACCTCTCCTTATAAGTCAAACCTTCAATTCCCAGCAACAACCTAGTAAATCTTTTCTGCACCCTCTCCAGCTTAATAATATACTTCCTATAACAATGTAAATGGAAGAAGGGCTCTTGAAAACCTCACACGGAGCAGGGTCTTTCAGGTGGAGCCTTTTTTCCCCCTCCTTCCTTTCTAAAAACAATAAATAGTTTGTTTGTATGCCTAGTCTTATTTAAGGTGTTTACTTCTATTTCTAATCTCCCAGCGTAACAATCCTGTAAGTGACTTTGATGAAATCATGAGTTTGGCCTTGTAATAAGGAAATGCAATTGTCAAATATGGACTAATGTCTTGGTGCCTGGTTCTATAACAGATTGAACTCCAAGCTGCAAAAGAAGGCCAGCAATTGCACCTTGAATTCTGGCTAGTACCAGATTTGGGCACCAGTTAGCTCAAACACACAATAAACAGATGCCAACACATTTCAAACACTGCTGTCATTGTTTGCAATCCTAAATTGCTTTTTTCAATGGATGGTTAGCGTTCGTTTCAACTGTCAGAGTGCTTTTGTTTGAAACCATTAGATGCTGGTTAACAAATGATGTTTCTGTCTCGTCTGCAGATATTGTACTTTTGATTTTTGACAATAAGGACCATTTGTTAGTCCTACAACCCTTTGGTAAGTATTAGAATTCTGCTTAATCACTGGCTATAATTAGTACAGCGACATGTTTATTGCAAGTCAGAAAGTTCATATCTGCTGAGTCAAAGTGGAAAAGTAACCCCTTAACTAAAGAAAGATAAATCTCAGTCTTCAATCAAGGGCAAGTTAATGAACCACTGAATACATACATTATTGACCATAATGTACTTCACTAATCTTTTGTTATAGACAATCCCTAAAAGGTCATTGTGTTCTCGAGCCTTTTTCTGAGTGATGTTCCCACTTGCTGAAAGCATGAAGCAGTGAGATGACAACAGGATGCACTCTGAATTTGAAATAATCTTGCAGTGAATAATATGTCTTCAAATCGATTAAGTACAAAGTCGCACTGTTAATGGAGCCCTTTCAGTAACTCTCTAAATGCTGGAAGAGTCCACTGTCCTGACATATTCTGCTACTGCCTTCCATTAGAGAGAACAGAGACCTGTTTGTGCTACCAAAATGGGCAATGACATCATTATCACATCATATGTGAACTCTTAAAGTGAAAGCCCACCACACACATAAAATACATCCTTCCTTCCTGCAATGAAAACATTCATGATGTTTACAATCATGTGTGCAACAATAGGTCTGGAGGAGGTCCATTCCTGTGTACCTCTGAGTGCACCTCAGACGTCTGTTTATTTTTCTCATTGGTGTTTTCGGTATACAAGAAACATTATCGAGGCAAAAGTGAGGACTGCAGATGCTGGAAACCAGAATTAAGATCAGAGTGGTGCTGGAAAAGCATGGCAGGTCAGGCAGCATCTGAGGAGTTCCTCGGATGCTGCCTGACCTGCTGTGCTTTTCCAGCACCACTCTGATCTAGAAACATCATCTGCCATTGTCTTTTCCTGAGATGATTAAATGTTCAGACATTCACACAATGTCATGGTATTATAAACTAAGGTACAGTCTTCCTAAGATGCTCCAGTTACTAAACTGAGGTATATCAGGTCTCCATTTGGCTCAGTGATTTATAGATCTTCAATTAATGTAGTCCCTGACACATCCACTCTAGTTGCCAAGAGTTGATTAGCATATCTTCTCCATACTACATTGTCTCTTGTCTGTACAGTATAGGAAACCAGTCCAGTCTGTGTTATAATAATTGAGTTGAAAAATGTGGTGCTGGAAAAACACAGCAGGCCAGGCAGCATCCGAGGAGCAGGAGAATCGACGTTTCGGGCATAAGCCCTTCTTCAGGAATGAGACTGGTGTGCCAAGCGGACTTAGATAAAAGGTAGGGGGGAGGGAATTTGGGTGAGGGGCGCTGGGAATACGATAGGTGGAAGGAGGTGAGGGTGACGGTGATAGGCCGGAGAGGGAGTGGGGGCGGAGAGGTCGGGAAGAAGATCGCAGGTCAAGAGGGAGGTGCTGAATCCGTGGGTTGGGACTGGGATAAGGTGGGGGGAGGGGAAATGAAGAAGCTGGAGAAATCTACATTCATCCCGTGTGGTTGGAGGGTTCCTAAGCGGCAGATGAGGTGCTCTTCCTCCAGGCGTCGTGTGGCCAGGGTCTGGCGATGGAGGAGGCCAAGGACCTGTATGTCCTTAGCGGAGTGGGAGGGGGAGTTAAAGTGTTCAGCCACAGAGCGGTTGGGTTGGTTGGTGCGGGTGTCCCAGAGGTGTTCCCTGAAACGTTCCGCAAGTAGGCGGCCTGTCTCCCCAATGTAGAGGAGACCACATTGGGTGCAACGGATACAGTAAATGATGTGTGTGGAGGTGCAGGTGAATTTGCGACGGATATAGAAGGATCCATTGGGGCCTTTGAGGGAGGTGAGGGGAGAGGTGTGGGCGCAAGTTTTGCACTTCTTGCGGTTGCAGGGGAAGGTGCCGGGAGTGGAGGTTGGGTTGGTGAGTTGGGTGGACCTGACGAAGGAGCGGAGGGAGTGGTCTCTCTCCTGAATGCTGATAGGGGTAGAGAGGGAAATATATCCCTGGTGGTGGGGTCTGTCTGGAGGTGGTGGAAATGACGGAGGATGATACGATGTATATGGAAGTTGATGGAGTGGTATGTGAGGACCAGTGAGATTCTGTCCTGGTGGCGATTGGAGGGGTGGGGTTCAAGGGCGGAGGTGCGGGAAGTGAGGAGACGCGGTGGAGAGTGTCTTTGACCACGTCTGAGGGGAAATTGCGGTCTTGGAAGAAGGAGGCCATTTGGGTTTTTCGGTAGTGGAATTGGTCCTCCTGGGAGCAGATGCAGAGGAGGCGGAGGAATTGGGAATATGGGATGGCATTTTTATAGGGGGCAGGGTGGGAGGAGGTGTAATCTAGGTAGCTGTGGGAGTCGGTCAGTTTGTAGTAAATGTCTGTGTTGAGTCGGTCGCCTGAGATAGAAATGGAGAGGTCTAGGAAGGGGAGGGAGGAGTCTGAGACGGTCCAGGTAAATTTGAGGTCGGGGTGGAAGGTGTTAGTAAAGTGGATGAACTGTTCAACCTCCTCGTGGGAGCACGAGGTAGCACCAATACAATCATTGATGTAGTGGAGGAAAAGGTGGGGGGTGGTGCCAGAGTAGCTGCTGAAGATGGACTGTTCCACATATCCGACGAAGAGGCAGGCATAGCTGGGGCCCATGCGGGTGCCCATGGCTACTGCTTTGGTTTGGATGAAGTGGGAGGATTGGAAGGAGAAGTTGTTAAGAGTGAGGACCAGTTCAGTCAGTCAAAGGAGGGTGTCAGTGGAAGGGTACTGGTTGGGTCGGCGGGAGAGAAAGAAGTGGAGGGCTTGGAGGCCTTTGTGATGGGGGATGGAGGTGTGTAGGGACTGGATGTCCATGGTGAAGATAAGGCATTGGGGGCCGGGGAAGCGAAAATCATGGAGGAGGTGGAGGGCGTGGGTGGTGTCCCGAACGTAGGTGGGGAGTTCTTGGACTAAGAGGGACAGGATAGTGTCGAGTTATGCAGAGATGAGTTCGGTGGGGCAGGAGCAGGCGGAGACAATGGGTCGGCCGGGACAGTCAGGTTTGTGGATTTTGGGCAGGAGGTAGAAATGGTTGGTGCGGGGTTGTGGCACCAGGAGGTTGGAGGCAGTGGATGGGAGATCCCCTGAGGTGATGAGGTTATGGATGGTCTGGGAGATGATGGTTTGGTGGTGGGGGGTGGGGACATGGTCAAGGGGCAGTAGGAGGAGGTGTCCGCGAGTTGGCATCTAGCTTCAGCGGTGTAAAGATCGGTGCGCCAAACTACCACTGCACCTCCCTTGTCTGCCGGTTTGATGGTGAGGTTGAGGTTGGAGCGGAGGGAGTGGAGAGCTGCGTGTTGTGAGGGTGTCCTTGTCTGCCGGTTTGATGGTGAGGTTGAGGTTAGAGCAGAGGGAGTGGAGGGCTGCGTGTTGCCGACCCAACCAGTACCCTTCCACTGACATCCCCCATCACGAAGGCCTCCAAGCCCTTACTTATACAGCTGCAACATGACATCCCAATTCCTATACTCAGTGCTCTGACCAATGAAGGCAAGCATGCGAAATCCCTTCTTCACTATCCTGTCTGCCTGTGAGGCCAATTTCAAGGAACTATGTAACTGCATCTCTTGGCCTCTGTGTTTGACAGCACTCCCCAGGGCCCTACCATTATCTATGTAAGTCCTTCTCTGCTTTGTCTCAAAAAATGTAACACTTTGCATTTATCTGCATTCAACTTGATCTGCCATTCCTCAGCCCATTTTGTTGATTTTGTATCCAATTGGCTTGGTTTCCCTGGATCCCATATGACCTAGCCTTAGTAACCAGTATACCATGCAAAACCTTGCCATACTAAAGTCCATATAGACGAAGTCTACCTTCATCTATCTTCTTGGTCACCTCCTCAAAAAAACCCAATCAAATTTGTGAGAGATGATTTCCCACACACAAAGCCATGCTGTCTATCCCTAATCAGTCTTGCCTTCCAAAATGCATGTAGATCCTATCTCTCAGAATCCCATCCAGCAATTAACCCATTGTTAGGCCCACCAGTCTGTAATTCCCTGTTTTCTTCCTTGCAGCCTTTCTTAAATACTGGCACAAGATTAGCCACGCCCCAGTCTTCCAGCATCTCACCCATGGCTATCGATGACATAAGTATCTCCGTTAGGTGCCCCGCAGTTTCTTCCCTAGCTTCCCATAATGTCCTGGGATATACGTGATCGGGTCCTAGGAATTTATCAACCCTTAGGCAGCTATTGTTTTGGTTGAACTGCATAGCTTTTATGCTGTGCAAAATTAAACCAAAAAAGATGGAGGATTTGGGATAAGATCGACAATAAATTGAAAGGCGGTAGTGATTAAACAACAAATGGCATGACACAGGACAAAAACAGGGTGACAATGAGACAAGCATTGAAACAAAAAAGCACATTTCCAGTAACAATACTTAGCAGCGAAACCTCCTGTCTTCTTAGTCCACACACCTCGTCACTTTGAACACCGAGCCAATTTCCTCTTTACATTCTCTTCTTTGAAGAGAACATCATCTTTTCTAATCTCTGTGTTAATGCTGCCCCTCAACCCTGCAACCACTCTCTCCAAAGCTTCCGCATCCTTCCTAATGTGCGCAGTGCAGAATTGAACACAATACTGCAGCAGACATAAAACCAATGTTTCATAACATCCGGCATAACTTGCTATCGCTTGCTATGCCTCTATTTATAATATTAAATAACTCATAGCATGAAAGAATTTAAATATGTAAAATAAGAATTTTACGCTTGAAGCATTGGAGGGATGAGAGTCAATGTTGGTCAGTTTTAACAATGGCAAGCAAATCCAAAGAGGATAGAGGATTTCAAAGCCTCCTTGAAAAAGTACCCAACAATATCTGGGAAATCCTGGCTTAAGACCACTCTAAGTGGAGGGAAAGCAACTGGGAAATATTTGTGTACCTTGAGTTCGCATCACCAAAAACGTGCTCAAGTCAAGCATCAACAGAGAGACTGGGCATTCAATAGTTGCCTCTATGCAGATTCTTGAGCAGCAACTGCCAGGCTCACTATTCTGTCCCCATCACACATTTGTCATCAATATAGAACTTGAAGAGATTCTGGAGGGAACCTTCACATAACTTTGCTTAATGTGGGGACCTTGAGGGGTGGTTGTTAGCAGCATGGTCATAGGCATTGGTCATAAGATTCAGGGAACATAGTGAACCATAATATCCAGCAGCACTTTACCACTGCTGCCTTTTACCACCTTCACAGTCAGTAAGACACACTATCTTCCTTCGCCTGTGTTGCTATTGAGAACTTATTGGACTGCACTTGCCCTCTCACCAGTTTTGCTGTCATGGTCATACTAGGAACAAGGAGCTCTCAACAAAATTGGTCCTGGGATAATCAGAGTTCACAAGCCTCTCCGATACGTCGAGGCTATGATCTATGGAAGGGGTTTGTTTTTAGATCACTTCAATCAAGTAATTTTTAAAAGGGTATGGTTTCAAACAATTTGTGCATATGGGCAGAATTGAATTGGCGCCAATGTTATATCCTTGCTGCTTTTCTATTCCATTGAGGTTAATGGATATGGAAGTCAGGAGAGGTGCATGCTGGTCCATTGCCAATGAACCAAAGTCCATCATTCAAAGCTGAAATGACCCTCATGCTGAGTAAATTACTAAAGATTCCTTTGCTTTTCACATAGTCTTCATTCCCTCAAAATGTTAACACTTCAGTCAATGATTTGCTGAAATAATCTATTATTTCATGGCTTTCCCGATTCCTCCACAGGACTCCTGTATTGACGGGCTTCACTCAATTAAGTTGCAGGTGTCAGCAAGTGGTTTACAACACATCTTTAACTAAATTAGCATGTCGTCAAGAGACCAGTGTCAGAGCTAATAAAACAGTTTTTAAAGTAGAAACTCACAGAGGATGACAGGTGTGGCTTCACTGCTGATAGCTTTCTGAAAGGAAACGCTGTAGCAACATGTTCTGAGTGTGCTGGAGACACACCGCCCTGGCAGACTGTCTGCATCGGCAGAGATATCTGAGGAGAGTGGGCCAATATAATAAGATAATATGGTCAGGAATAACCAAAAGCAAAATAAAACAAATCAACAAGTTATAGGGAAAAAATGACTGTAATACATTTTCAGATTTTAGGTTTTGATTTAGACTTTACTGTCACTTGTACTCAAGTACAAAGGAACGGGGTACAGTGAAAAGTTTTTGAATGTGACCACACACAGCCATAATTTGGAGATGCTGGTGTTGGACTGGGGTGTACAAAGTTAAAAATCACACAACACCAGGTTATAGTCCAACAGGTTTAATTGGAAGCACTAGCTTTCCGAGCACTGCTCCTTCATCAGGTACACCACACATAGTGCCATCTTAGGTACAAGTACCTAGGTACAAAAATTAAAAACAATGTAGAACGAAATAAGGAATAAAGTTAAAAGTTGAACATTATAGTCTTCTTAAAATTAAATTGGAAAATAAGAAATAAAACTAGAAGTTCAACCATTGCAGTCTTTCTCAAATGCTTAGCCATTCTGGATCCGTACTTCCTACGAGGGGGTGATCTCCTCTGCTTTGACACTCTTTCCTCACATTGGCTAGATCACTTCTGCTTTGGCACACTTTCCTTGTGGTAGCATGATTTCCCCTGCTCTCATTGTCACTGTAGATGTTAGAGGAATCTCAGTCGCTGTGTTGAGCTCGCTCCTGGGATCTCAGAGCACCCAAGTCCCCATCCAGGTGCCATCTTTGCCTTAATAGGGGAAACAGAAAACAACAACAGCAAAGAAAACAGGCCAATGAATTCAGGTGGATTTCACCAGGGGAGAAAAATACCTGTGGAACAAGGAGCTGAAAATGTAACACTCAGCAGCGAATGTTGGGCTGAATTTTACAGAGGGCTTCGAGGCGTTGAGTTTAGGCTGGGAGAAGTTCTTGCATCCACACCAACCGTGGGATTGGTTCAGCCATTTCCTAACCACAGGCGGTCTCCAATTTGAGCACAGCTGCTGCTGCCACCCGTTACCTCATGTGGTTGGTGCCATCTCTGAAGTAGCAACAACAAGACCGTTGGGAGAGGTGGGTACCACTGAGGCAGAGCAGCAAGCTCTTGTGGGTATCTCAAAAGCTGGGGAAGTAGAAAAAAATAACGTTTACGGGGATTCTGCTTTAGCATGCAGTTTAACCCAATACTGTTAATCTGCAGAATGAGGTCTCAGTCTAGGGTATCTCAGGCTGTGGATGTGGACTTGCCTTGAAGTTGCTTGCTCCATATCTCAAAGAATGGTTCCTGAAGTCCTCAAGCATTGTAACACTCCTTTATTTATCTCTGGAAATAATTGGTTCTCAAATGCAGCTGTCTCATGTAGTGTCTTAAACCTCTCTCTCTCTTCATGTTCACATTCACAACTGGTCTCTTCTTTCTTACTGATATGAGAGTCTTGTGATTGTGTACAGCGCCAGTGACTTATCTCTTGAGTTCACAGCCATGAGGCTGGTACAGTCAGTAGGCAAACCCCTTCAGTAATCATTGGGGCTGGAGCCCACTCTTTAGGTGTTGGATCCTCCTCATGGGCTGCACTGATGTTAGCTCCATCATCATTGGCGATCCCTCATTGATGAGGATGACTCTCTTCCATTCTCAGGGCGAGTCTGTAGGTGGCTTCAATGTGTCTACTGCAGACACTGCCGCACTTGGGGCAGAGATGGTTGTGGGAAGGGGTGGGTGGCCTGTTGGTGTAGCAGCGTGCTCTAAACGCTGTTATCACCTCGCATTTTCACAACAGCAAGTTCTGCAGGTGCTCGACGCCTTCCCGGATGCTCCTCCCCCACTATGAACAATCTTGGGCCAGTTATTCCCAGGTGTCTGTGGGAATGCAGCACTTCACTAGTGAGGCCTTGAGGGTATTCCTGAAATATTTCCTCTGTCTACCTGGGCCTCACCTGCCGTTTCAGAGCCGGGGAGTGTCATGCCAGTCATGTGGACAATGTGCCCAGCCCATCGTAGCCGATTAAGGGTGGTCAGTGTCTCAATGCTGGGGATGTTGGCCTGGTCAAGGACGCTGGTGTTGGTGAATCTGCCTTCCCAGCAGATTTGCAGGATGTTGCGCAGGTAGTGTTGGTGGTACTGCTCCAGCCGATGTCTCAGAGCCAGGTATGAATGACCACAGCACTGCTGCTAACAAAATGGCAGTGGCTGCATAAAATGGCCCTTAGTAGGGCCTGCAAATATACACCTCGGTACACGGTGGACCAGGTCCTGAGTAACCTCACAATGCGAAGCCTACCTCGATGGTAGAACTGCACTGGGAGCCATCCCAACATGGCTTCCCCTAATTTTACTAGCACTTCCACCTTAGATACATTTACACCACCCAGAGGCCAGTAAAATTCAGCGGCATCTTTTTGTACCTCTCCTACGTGACTGAGAGACAAGGCTCCATTCTCCATGGCACTCATATCACACTGATTGGGGTTTAACTCCAACACTCCAATTAACAGCTGTTCCATTTCACAATCCATGCTCTATCATTTAAACAGGAAATTGTACATGTATAGCAATTTTTGCTAATATCCCAAAGTGCCAGTTCCTGCTGTGTTAGAGGCAATGCAGCAGTCAGCAAGATCCCAGGAACATGATGAAACAGCAGATGCTGTACTGTTTGTTGATGCTGATAAGGAGAAATGTCACCCAGAAAACAGGATGATCTCCCTGATTGTCTTTGAAAAGACTGTCCTGCTGACCTTTGCAACCATAGAGTCATACAGCATGGAAACAGACTCTTCAGTCCCACCAGTCTAACCAAACATAGTCCATTCCTGATGAAGGGCTTTTGTCTAAAATGTCAATTTTCCTGCTCCTTGGATGCTGCCTGACCTGCTGTGCTTTCCCAGCACCACTGTAATCTAGATTCTGGTTTCCAGTATCTGCAGTCCTCACTTTTGCCTATAATCCCAAATTAAACTAGTCTGACCTGCCTATGCTTGGCCCATTTCCCTCCCAACATTTCTTATTCATGTACTTACGTTTTACATATCATAACTATACCCACATTCACTTCTTCCTCTGGAAGTTCATTCCGCGCACAAACCACTCTCTGTTTAAAAAATTTGCCCCTCGTGTCTTTTTAAAATCTTTCTCTTCTCACCTTAAAAATATGTCCCCCTAGTCTTGAAATTCCCCTCGGGAAATGACACCTGCCATTCATCTTAACCACGCCCCTCATGATTTTGTAAACCTCTATAAGGTCACCCTTCAACCTCCCACGCTCCAGTGAAAAATGTCTCAGCCTAGCCAGCCTCTCCTTATAACTTAAACCCTCCATTCTTGGCAACATCCAGGTAAATCTTTTCCGAATCCTCTCCAGCTTTATAATACCCTTCTTTTAATAGGGTGACAAGAACTAGACACAGTATTCCAGAAGAGGCCTCACCAACGTCCTGTACAACTGAACAGGAAAATGGGTTGAGCTTAATGTTTAATGTTTAATGTTTAATGTTTCATCACAGGATAACACAAAAAAGACAAACTTGCACTATAACATAATCAAATATCATTGTCAAATCTTCCAAAGCACATCACAAAAAAAACATCTGAGCCAAAATTAGCCAATGTACCACATCAGGAGATATTAGGTCAACTGATGGAAGCAAAGGTAAATTCTATCGAGCATCTGAAAGAAAGAAGGAAAGGTAGAGGGATAAAACAAATGTTAGGGATGGAATTATCTGCAGGGTGACCACTGAGGCAGAATAAAGTATATCACACTTTGGCATGTTAAACGTGTAAGAGGATGGAGGGGCGGGGTATTGTGAGGGAGTCCTGTTGTGTTTGAAGCAGCGCACCCAGAGATGCAGACTGAGTTCACAAGGACTGGAATGCAGTACCGGCTGCAATCAGTCTGGGGCACAATCACTCTGAGGAGCACTCACTTCATACATCCCTAAAGCATCCCTGAAGATAGTTATGTGTTTGAAATATGAACATTCAGGTCTGGTCATTGAATGGCAGTTAAACCAATGGCACCAGCTGCTGTATTAGGAAGCCATATTCACATGTAGTCTGTACCTCTGTGTTACTTGTTCAGTGACATTACCAGTGTCACTGTCTCCCTTAGTGAAAGCATAGAAAACAGGGTCAGAATGATAATAGTGAGTATCATTTTCCCTCCACTGGATGTTACTGTGATTGGTGGTTTATTTTGTACTGTTCCATTGTCTTCTTAAGAGGCTTGGCTATTATTACAGGATTGGATTGTACACTAAATCTATCAAATCACCCAGTAAAATCCATGGATTCTGTAGTGTAGTGAGTTGATAGTATGTGGATCTGTCTGACTAAGATATTGATAAGTCATGCTGTTGCGCAGTTAATAGTTGCATTTATACCATCTGATTTGGGTCAAATATTCAAGCAGCCCACCTTAATTTCTAAGCATGCTGACAGAAAACAGTTAATAAAATTCCAGAATTAGTGTCATGGGTAGAATTTAAAGACTATTTCAGGGAATTACAGCTACTGCAGAAGGCTGCAAAATAAGTGGGCCTTATCATTCCCTGTGATAGACCCTATACCATACCTTCAATTGTAGAGCCTTACTAACTCTTCTGTATGAGTACTGCAGTGACATTAATAAAATTCAGTGAAATGAGACCCTGAATATGTGATAATTAATTGCACAGTAGAATACATAAACATAATTATCACGCCAAATTCTCTCATATGGAAAAATGGCGTTGAATAATTAAAAAACCCACAACCTGTTTAGGCAGAAGGAATGAAGCAAGACACAGTGCAATTGATCTTTGACCTGTTTCACTGGGATGATTCAGTGAGCAGGATGTGAACATCCAGATTCATTGTCACTGCTCCAAGGCAAGAACACAGATCTGAAACATTTAACTTGCTCCCGCTGTCTGCCAACACACACTGCCAGATTCACTGAGTATTTCCATCATCTTGTGTTAACCTCATTGTCAGTGGCTCTGGGTAAAAGTTAATCCCCAAAACCTCACAAAGATTAATGTCAGCTTCTGGAACTTTTATCGCCACTGAGCAGCAGCAGACTGGGACGTGAGGTGTCTTTAATGTAACAAAATATACCCAGCCGTTTTATTGTAGCATTTCCACTTAAGGACTCTGCAGAATCCCAGGAAACGCCTGGGAAATTAAGCTTTCTGATGGGAAATCCCTTTGCACCTTGAAAAATCCTGAATGACAGAGCATTTGGAGGGTTCCATATATGCTAAACTGATAGTCACCCAGGAAAAGTTAGACAATTACAATTAAACCTCGGCATGGTGGCACAGTGGTTAGCTCACAGCGCCAGGGACTCGGGTTCAAATCCAGCTGCAGACGACTGTCTGTGTGGAGTTTGCACATTCTCCCCATGTCTGTATGGGTTTCGTCCGGCTGCTCTGGTTTCCTCCCACAGTCCAAAGATGTGCCAGTTAGGTGAATTGGCCATGCTAAACTGCCCATAGTGTTCAGGGATATGTAGGTTAGGTGCATTACTCAGGGATAAATGTAGAGGAATGGGTTTGAATGGGATGCTGTTCATTGGGTTGGTGTGGACTTGTTGGGCTGAAGGGCCTGTTTCCACACCGTTGGGATTCGAAGATTCTAAAACCCAGTCTAACTCCTGGAAAGCTGTTAAGCTGACCCCCAACTTACTACTCCAACCACAGAGCATCAACATCGATTTCACCAGTTTTGTCATCTCCCCTCCCCCCACCTCATCCCAGATCCAACCCTCCAACTCGGCACCGCCCTCTTAAACTGTCCTACCTGTCCATCTTCCTTCCCACCTATCTGCTGCACCCTCCCCTCTGACCTAACACTATCACCTGCATCTACCTATCACTTCCCTCGCTACCTTCCCTCCATCCCCACCCCCACCCTCCTATTTATCCCTTAGACCCCCACATTCCTGATGAAGGGCTTATGCCCGAAAAGTCGACTCTTCTGCTCCTCGGCTGCTGCCTGAGCTGCTGTGCCTTTCCAGCCCCACACACTCTCTCGACTCTGATCTCCAGAGTCTGCAGTCTTCACTTTCTTCTTACAACATACACCTCCAATTACACTTCCCCTGATTCCTTACACCCTCCCAGACCTCCTGAAAACCACTGTTTGTCTCAGCCTCACCCCAACAGGCCCCACCATCCCGCACAATTCGACCTGATCCTGTACCCGACATCAAACATCTACTGCCCACAGCTAGCCACATTCCCTGCCCATCAGCCCCAACACTGCTGATAGCCCTTACACATCCACCTGACCTATCCTCATCACAGTATACACCCGGCATCCCTATTCACTTGGTACTCTACCCACTTGACATATTAATTACCTGCCACCATACCCATCTGGTACCCTGGCACCGTACCAACCTGGCATCCTAACTTCCTAACCAACAGCCAGCTCAAACCCATCCTGATCTTACTTATTGAACCTTTCACAGCAGCTCTCTAAAGGTCTGGCTGGACATTTAAATTTCAGGGCACAATACACTGACTGCTGCAAAATTATAGCAATTTAACTGTGATAGCCACTCCTTGGAAATATCTCATAAAAACATCCATTTTGTCAAAATAACAATTTTTAATTCTCTGGCTGGAAACCAAAATTTGTTTTTTGTAAAACTAAAACCTTCTTAAAACAGAGACACATTGTACCTTGAGTTTCACAATAAAAGATGACGACAAAACTTGCATTTCTCAACCTTTCACTTTGAATCCATTGAGGTGAAACGCCGAGTCTGCAAAGATCGATCAAGGACAATGTCCTCAGGGAAATATGAGTGAGTCACATACCCTGCTCCCCATTGACAAACTCATTTGAAATATTCAACTGACCACGATGAGTCAAGACTCACTTACTCCATTCCTGCAGGGTTCCTTCAGTGTGGTTCAGGTAGCAACCCTTACTTAAGCACCTCAGTGGTCTGTTTGGGCTCCTTGCATATGTGCATGCTGCTCTCAAACTGTCTGAGTTATGTACCAATGTTGGGTGATCAGGGGAGAGCTCCTGTTTTCCAATAGCCATCTCCAGTTTCTTACAGCGGCTCAAATGACTCTGGTACAGTGGATTAACACAGAATAAAATAATCAGGCATAATCTGGATAATATCCTGCATCTGGTAGGCTAATTAATAAAGTTGGATCACATGGGATTCAGGGTGAGCTTGCCAATTGGATGCAAAACTGGATTGACGATAGGAGACAAAAAGGTGGTGGAGGGTTGTTTTAGGGCAGAATCTTCTGGTTTTTGACTAAGTCTAAGTGTATCGGGTGTTTTGAAAGAACTTCTGCCGCAAAGCTGAGTAAATACTCTGTCCTATTAGACCAAACCTGAATCATTAACTACTCACTCCTTCCTGTTGTGTACCAGCACAAGCACTGTCCACCTGGAGCTGCCCTGCATGGGCATTTGCCAAGGACATGTCACACAGGGAGGAATCAGTGCCGTGCTATGCTAGTAGGAACCTGGGGTCGTGCCAACGCAGGGCTTCCTCTTCCTCCCTCCCATACCAGTAGTTTAGGCCATGGCACCTGATCATGCCAGCCTGGTCTGAGGTTGCCACCTGGGTTAAAGCATTCTTAGCCTCCTGGAGGAATTCGGGGCAATGCAGGAAGAAGGTCATTGACCTTCGCTGTGCCAGTGTAGATGCCACCTACTTCTCTGCAAGAACTTTACGGAACCCACCTCTCACTGCGGCTCATACTCTACCACTCTCACTACAACCTCAGCCTGCTACCTCATCACTCACTTGCTGGCAACCACTCCAACCCCTCACCACTAACCCTGCACATCCTCAGAGCTGGCTGTTCCCTCATCTCAGGACACTTCCTCACCTGAACTAAAAGTAACATTGATCTTTCATCTCCCTCAATACCTGCCTTTCTCTCATCCCAGGAAAAAATCAGCCCACAAACAGGGGAAAAAGACTCAGGATGGACACTGGGCTGTCTGACGCATGACTCCTTGTCCTTTATGAGACTCTGACTCTGACTGGGCTGTTGGATGACTGTGGTAAAAACAATGACTGCAGATGCTGGAAACCAGATTCTGGATCAGTGGTGCTGGAAGAGCACAGCAGTTCAGGCAGCATCCGACAAGCAGCAAAATTGACGTTTCGGGCAAAAGCCCTGGATGACTGTTTCCGAATCTCTAAAAGCCCTTGATTTTTTATTTCCATTCATGGATGTGGCTGTCATTGGCTGGGTCGGTATTTAGTGCCTGTTTCTAGTTGCCCTTGAGAAGGAGGTGGTGGGGAGCTTTCTTCTTGAACTGCTGCAGTCCACCTGCTGTGGGTTGACTTAAGGAGGGAATTCCAGGATCTTGATCCGGTGACAATGAAGGAATGGTGATAAATTTCCAAATCAGGATGATGAGTGACTTGATGGGAAACTTGCAGGTGGCGTATATATCTGCTGCCCATGTCCTTCTGGATGGAAGTGTTTGTGGATTTAGAAAATGCTGTCTGAGGATCTTTGGTGAATTTCTGCAGTGAATCTTGTCGATATTACACACTGCTGCGACTGAACATCAAACGTGGAGGGAATGGATGCTTATGGATGTGCTCCCAATTAATCGGACTGTTTTGTCCTCGATGGTGTCAAGTGTTTTGGGGCTGCAATCATCCAGGCAACTGGGGAGTATTCCATCACATTCCTGACTGGAGTCTTGCAGATGGTGCACAGGCTTTGGGGAATCATGAGGTTCTCGCTGCAGTATTCCGAGCTATGACATGTCCTTACTGTGCTGGGACCCCCAGAGTGAAGGCTATCCCTTTAGATTTGATTGAGGCCTGCTGGCAACAATTTTCCTTCCATTGTGTTTGAGCTAAATAGCAAGGCTGAGAGTGTAAAGCATCAAAGACAAGGCAAGGGAATGCAAGGTAGGGAAACTGTGAGCAACCAGGTAGGCTCAGAGTGAGCAAGGGCTATGCCAGAGAGTAAAGAGCTGGGAAATACAGCCTGGTCCGGCTCATGAGATGTGTGTCTGCCCCTGAGCACACAGTGCCCTTGCTGCAACTTTACAATGATAGATGGCAGTGCAGCTGAGATGTAGCATCGAAGTGTAGATGATCCTGTAAGTGGAGATGCGTCAAGAATATTCTTAGAGTTTGTCACATGTCAGACATCCATGTCTGTGGATATGACTTATCTGTGATGGGTGTGCACTGACCATACCCTGACCACAATACTATACAAACATGTCATGGCAACCACTGCAAGACATGTCAGAGTGCTGGCATGTCTCCTACCATTACACGTGGGGACACCACCCACCACGTACGCAGCAGGTACTGATGTGACTCAGCCAACATTGTCTATCTCATACGCTGCAGGCAAGGATGCCCCGAGGGCATGGTACATTGGCGAGACCAAGCAGACGCTATGACAACGGATGAATGGATACCGCACAACAATCACCAGATGGGGTGTTCCCTCCCAATCGGTGAGCTCTTCAGCGGTCAGGGACAATTGGCCTCAGACATTCGAGTGACCATCCTCCAAGGCGGACTTCGGGATACGCAACAACGCAGAGTGTCCGAGCAGAGGCTGATAGCAAAGTTTGGTACCCTTGGGGATGGCCTCAAACAGGGACATTGGATTCATGTCACACTGCAGATGACCCCACTACACCATACACTCTCACACACAAGCACATATATACACCCCTTCTTACATTCTCACACACTCATGCAGACCTTCTCTCATACACACGCTCTCTCTCAAACACACACACATGCACCCCCTGACATTCACACACACACACACACACCCTCTCACAGGCTTATACTCCACCACACTCACACACACACTTTACCAAGCATGCACACATACACACACTCTAATGTTCACACACTCACACGCACACACTCACACACTCTCTCTCTCTTTCATGCACACACACACGGACATAAGTCTATGGGGTGAATTTGAATTTGCAAATTATATTTGCAGATACATTCTATTTTGCTCAAAAACAACGCACAATCTGCAGGGAGTCAATGTAGGCAGTCAATCCATGTAATATTTTAATAAATTCCTACTTTGGAAATACTCTGGGTTCTATCGAGACAAGATTGGGACACAGACAGACTCTAACCTCACACCTTTAATGTCTGAGCTGAACTGTCACCTTTTTTTAAAAAAACATTAAGTTATTTCAAGAAGGTGACTTAGAAGAAGTTCTGGGATTTGAATAATAGGTTAGTAATGGTAGGGGATTTTAACTTTCCAAACATAGACTGGGACTGCCATAGTGTTAAAGGTTTAGTTGGAGAAGAATTTCTTAAGTGTGTACAAGACAATTTTCTGATTCAGTATGTGGATGTACCAACTAGAGAAGGTGCAAAACTTGACCTACTCTTGGGAAATAAGGCAGGGCAGGTGACTGAGGTGTCAGTGGAGGAGTACTTTGGGGCCAACGACCATAATTCTATTCATTTTAAAATCATGATGGAAAAGGATAGACCAGATCTAAAAGTTGAAGTTCTAAGTTGGACAAAGGCTAATTTTGACGGTATTAGGTAAGAACTTTCGAAAGCTGATTGGAGGCAGATGTTCGCAGGTAAAGGGATGGCAGGAAAATGGGAAGCCTTCAGAAAGTAGATAACAAGAATCCAGAGAAAGTATATTCCTGTCAGGGTGAAAGGAAAGGCTGGTAGGTATAGGGAATGCTGGATGACTAAAAAAATTGAGGGTTTGGTTAAGAAAAAGAAGGAAGCATACATCAGGTATAGACAGGATAGATCGAGTGAATCCTTAGAAGAGTATAAAGAAAGTAGGAGTATACTTAAGAGGGAAATCAGGAGGGCAAAACGGGGACATGAGATAGCTTTGGCAAATAGAATTAAGGAGAATCCAAAGGGTTTTTACAAATATATTAAGGACAAAAGGGTAACTAGGGAGAGAATAGGGCCCCTCAAAGATCAGCAAGGCGGCCTTTGTGTGGAGCCACAGAAAATGGGGGAGATACTAAATGAATATTTTGCATCAGTATTTACTGTGGAAAAGGATATGGAAGATATAGACTGTAGGGAAATAGATGGTGACATCTTGCAAAATGTCCAGATTACAGAGGAGGAAGTGCTGGATGTCTTGAAACAGTTAAAGGCGGATAAATCCCCAGGACCTGATCAGGTGTACCCGAGAACTCTGTGGGAGGCTAGAGAAGTGATTACTGGGCCTCTTGCTGAGATATTTGTATCATCAATAGTCACAGGTGAGGTGCTGGAAGACTGGAGGTTGGCAAACGTGGTGCCACTGTTTAAGAAGGGTGGTAAAGACAAGCTAGAGAACTATAGACCAGTGAGCCTGAACTCAATGGTGGGCAGAGACAGAACGTACATGTATTTGGAAAGGCAAGGACTGATTAGGGATAGTCAACATGGCTTTGTGTGTGGGAAATCATGTCTCACAAACTTGATTGAGTTTTTTGAAGGATTATCAAAGAAGATTGATGAGGGCAGAGCAGTAGATGTGATCTAGATGGACTTCAGTAAGGCATTCGACAAGGTTCCCCATGGGAGACTGATTAGCAAGGTTAGATCTCATGGAATAAAGGGAGAACTAGCCATTTGGATACAGAACTGGCTCAAAGGTAGAAGACAGAGGGTGGTGGTGGAGGGTTGTTTTTCAGACTGGAGGCCTGTGACCAATGGAGTGCCACAAGGATCGGTGCTGGGCCCTCTACTTTTTTTCATTTACACAAATGATTTGGATGCGAGCAGAAGAGATACAGTTAGTAAATTTGCAGATGACACCAAAATTGGAGGTGTAGTGGACAGCGAAGAGGGTTACCTCAGATTACAACAGGATCTGGACCAGGTGGGCCAATGGGCTGAGAAGTGGCAGATGGAGTTTAATTCAGATAAATGCGAGGTGCTGCATTTTGGGAAAGCAAATCTTAGCAGGACTTATACACTTAATGGTAAGGTCCGAGGGAGTGTTGCTGAACAAAGAGACCTTAGAGTGCAGGTTCATAGCTCCTTGAAAGTGGAGTTGCAGGTAGATAGAATAGTGAAGGAGGCGTTTGGTATGCTTTCCTTTATTGGTCAGAGTATTGAGTACAGGAGTTGGGGAGGTCATGTTGCAGCTGTACAGGACATTGGTTAGGCTACTGTTGGAAAATTGTGTGCAATTCTGGTCTCCTTCCTATCGGAAAGATGTTGTGAAACTTGAAAGGGTTCAGAAATGATTTACAAAGATGCTGCCAGGGTTGGAGGATTTGAGCTATAGGGAGAGGCTACACAGGCTGGGCTTGTTTTCCCTGGAGCATCGGAAGCTGAGGGATGACCTTATATAGGTTTACAAAATTATGAGGGGCATGGATAGGATAAATAGACAAAGTCTTTTCCCTGGGGTCGGGGAATCCAGAACTAGAGGGCATAGGTTTAGGGTGAGAGGGGAAAGATATAAAAGAGACCTAAGGGGCAACATTTTCACGCAGTGGGTGGTACGTGTATGGAATGAGCTGCCAGAGGATGTGGTGGAGGCTGGTACAATTGCAACATTTAAGAGGCATTTGGATGGGTATATGAATAGGAAGGGTTTGGTGGGATATGGGCCGGGTGCTGGCAGGTGGGACTAGATTGGGTTGGGATATTTGGTCGACATGGACAGGTTGGACTGAAGGGTCTGTTTCCTTGCTGTACATCTCTATGACTCCATGACTCTATGACATATTAATGAACTGAAACTTGCAACCCATTCTAAAAGATGAAAGACTTAACAACAATCTAGGTTTGTTCGATATATCATTTTAGTTGCATGACATTGTAATCTTTTGCTATAAATTCGGTGTCTTATGATCCTGCTAAACAGCTACCTAATGAAGGAGCAGCGCTCTGAAAGCTAGTAGTTCAAAGAAACCAGTTGAACTATAACTATAACCTGGTGTTGTGTGATTTTTAACTTTGCACACCCTGAGACATTGGTGCCTGTGTCCAGTATGGAAGTTATTTGGACAAGAAGCAAGTTGAATCTTCCAGGTACAGACTCTGATTTCAAAACTGAGCTTTCTCAACATCTAGCTGGTTCGGTGAGATCAGTCAGATAGGAAGTTAAATATTAATGAGGCAATTCAGGCTGTTAAAAAGGCATTTAAGAAACAATAATCCTCTTTAATTGGCAACTCACATTGGCCTAGCCAGGTATGCACCATCTCAATGGTCAAAAGCATAAAAGAAAGTAAACTTCTAACTCAGTTTTGCCATGTACCTTACCATAGTCCACGTTACTTTTAAAATGTCTTTTTTAAATCTTTCTCCTTTCGCCTTGAAAATATGCTCCATTGTCTTGATATCCCCCACCCTAGAGAAAAGGCACCTGCCATTCACTTTACTACAACTCTCATGATTTTATAAACCTATACAGTGTCACCCTTCCATCTCCTGTGCTCCAGCGATAAAAAGCCCCAGTCTGTCCAGCCTCTCCCTACAACCCAAATCTTCCATTCCCAGCAACATCCTTGTAAAGCTCTTCTGAAGCCTCCCCACCTCTACAATATCCTTCCTTCAACAGTGCGACCAAAACTGGACAGAAGATGCCCCACCAATGTCGTGTACAACCTCAACTTAGCATCCCAACCCCAAACTCAAACTTCTCCTGTAAGTTTTAAGGTCCTGGGAGAAAGGTACGCATTAGTACTAGCAAAGTAACCTTAACATCGTGAAGTTGATCATATTTCACTTGCTGTGGAAATCAAATCAACCCTGACTGAATGTCTCATGATGGGTGAATCATTGAGATTTAATTGCATCACAAGGTTGTTGGGAGGTTGCCATTTTCTATGCCCAGGGTTGCTGAGGCACCATTGATCACTGATACTTTCTTGCCTACAGTTGTTAGCCATGTAACCTGTGGAGAATTACCCCCTCCTAACTTACTCGCTCACTCACTCACAGATGAGTGGCAGTGGTGAATGCATGAATAAGGACGTGAGGATGAGTGTCAAAGGAGGATGCACATGATTGCAAAATAAGAAGGTGTGAGAAATGATGTAAGGGAGCAGGTTTGACAAGGTAGAGGAGGGTGTTATCAATGTCAAATTGTTTCAGCCTTCTTCACCCAGATTCAACCACTAAAACGCTTCCTGCACTGCATCCAGGAAGTTGACACAATGTTTTTCTCTAGGTGTTTCTCCCTTGTGATAACCGTGAGTTTCTTCCTGTGGGAGGATACGACCGTAAGAAATAAGAGGACGTGTGGGTGATTCATCCCATCGAGCCTGCCCTGCCATGCTACAAGATCATGGCTCCAGATTAGATTCACTACAGTGTGGAAACAGGCCCTTCAGCCCAACAAGTCCACACCAACCCTCTGAAGAGCAACCCACCCAGACCCATTCCCCTATATTCACCCCTGACTAATGCACCTAACAGTACGGGCAATTTAGCATGGCCAATTCACCTAACCTGCACATCTTTGGACTGTGGGAGGAAACCGGAGCACCCGGAGTAATCCCAGACACAGGGAGAATGTGCAAACTCCACACAGACAGTTGCCCGAGGCGGGAATTGAACCCGGGTCCCTGGCGCTGTGAGGCAGCAGTGCTAACCACTGAGCCACCGTGCTGCCTCACGGTGTCGTATTTGAACTCCTCACAGTCCCGACTCTACATCACATTGCTCCCCCAAACCCCTTACTGTGTCCAGCATGGACTAATACTAGGGCTTTTGGGACCCAGCCCTAAGAGAGAAATGGGTAATAGTTTGAAACTGGTCTGGGTCATACTAAACCACCATTTTTCAATATATAAGAGGAGTCAGACCAGTACGGCTCATTTGTCAGTTTTCTATCTTTTCCTTCTGAGAATTCATCTGTACCTTCCAAATACACCACATTTAGTACAAATCGAGGTAAAAATGATTTAGTTAACTGTCACCGTGTTGATATCCTAGAGACGGATATTGCTAATGATTACTACCCTTGCGGTGCTTATCGAGAAAGGAATACTCACACCCTGTATAGATAATGGCTTGCAGAGGTTTCTGCTTTGAGGGGAATGATGTCAGTATGCACAGTGCTGCTTGGAGTGGCAGCTGGTGGAACTCAAATTCAGTGAATTAATAAAATCAGGAATCGAAAGCTAAATAAACACCCATCTGTTTCACAAAAGGAATCTGTCACCATTACCTGCTCTGGCCTACACAAGAGTCCAGATTCATAGCAATGTACATGCTCTTAACGGCCAGTCACTTCCAGGATTAATAAATACTGGCACTACCAGTGATGCCTACATCCTATGAAAGAACAATATAACATTAAAAAAAAGACCACTTGCCAAGGCTGTTCCATTAACCCCTGAGTTTTATCAGTAACCAATTACATATCTATTGTAAAATATTCTCACTGTTACCTACATTCTTTATATTCGGTGCTAATCTTTGTAGAGCATATGTTTTAATACTGTTGCTGAAATCCACATTTATTGCCTCACCTCTCTCTATTTACTGCCTGGCGACAAGAAAACCAGCCAAATAGACTGACAAGATTTCCCCTTTATGAAACAGTATCTTTCACAATTTTATTTCTGGTCAGTGGGTCCATGTTCTGATTTTGACCAAAGAGCTCCGCGGCTTTACACACTCATTGGTTTGCACATTCCTGACTTAATTTTGGTATGTTTCTTAACTGTAAGAAAAGGGAGCAACATCTTGCCTGTTTCCAGTCTCATGGCGCTTCCTGGGTAGACAGGGATCTCTGGGAGATTTGTGCCAGACCTCTTGTAATTTCCTTCAGTATTCTCAGATATATTGTAACCAGAACCTGAGATATTTTCATCTTAAGTTTACACAGCTGTTTGGCATCCTTGCTGTTAAGAATGCGAATAATGTCACAACTTAGCTCTGCAGTGCCCTCTAGTATCCTCTTCATATCATGTTACCTATGGTTTTAAAAGACAATTGAATCAAGGAAGCTTACTTTAATAATTTTGTATTGATTATCATGGCTTCTACCTGAGTCAAAAACCTCCCTAATGTGGGTGTACTTACTTCCTGAAGACTGCATCAGCTCACCACCATTTCCTCATGAGCAATTAGGGATGGACAGTATGTGTGTGCTCAAGTCAGTGATGCCTATGTCATGGGAATGAGGTTAAAAAAACACAACCCTGCTTTCAATGGCCACCAACATCACTTAGTTTTTGTTTCTTTCTGAATATAGCTGAAAAAAATCATATTTGATGTTAAAAATCACAAAACACCAGGTTATAAAATAGGAGAAAGTGAGGACTGGAGATGCTGGAGATCAGAGCTGAAAACTGTGTTGCTGGAAAAGCACAGCAGGTCAGGCAGCATCCAAGGAGCAGGAGAATCGACGTTTCGGGCATAAGCCCTTCTTCAGGAATGAGGAGGATGTGCCAAGCAGGCTAAGATAAAAGGTAGGGAGGAGGGACTTGGGGGAGGGGTGTTGGGAATCCGATAGGTGGAAGGAGGTTAAGGTGAGGGTGTTAGGCCGGAGAGGGGGTGGGGACGGAGAGGTCAGGAAGAAGATCGCAGGTCAAGAAGGAGGTGCCCAGTCCGAGGGATTTGACTGAGATAAGGTGGGGGGAGGGGAAATGAGGAAGCTGGAGAAATCTGCATTCATCCCTTGTGGTTGGAGGGTTCCTAGGCGGAAGATGAGGCGCTCTTCCTCCAGGCGTCGTGTTGCCATGGTCTGGCGATGGAGGAGGCCAAGGACCTGTATGTCCTTTGCGGAGTGGGAGGAGGAGTTAATGTGTTGAGCCACGGGGTGGTTGGGTTGGTTGGTGCGGGTGTCCCAGAGGTGTTCTCTGAAATGTTCCGCAAGTAGGCGGCTGTCTCCCCAATATAGAGGAGGCCACATCGGGTGCAGCGGATGCAATAGATGATGTGTGTGGAGGTGCAGGTGAATTTGTGGCGGATATGGAAGGATCCATTGGGGCCTTGGAGGGAGGTAAGGGGGGAGGTGTGTGCGCAAGTTTTGCACTTCTTGTGGTTGCAGGGGAAGGTGCCGGGAGTGGAGGTTGGGTTGGTGGGGGGTGTGGACCTGACGAGGGAGTCGCGGAGGGAGTGGTCTCTCCGGAACGCTGATAGGGGAGGGGAGGGAAATATATCCCTGGTGGTGGGGTCTGTCTGGAGGTGGTAGAAATGACAGAGGATGATACGATGTATATGGAGGTTGGTGGGGTGGTAGGTGAGGACCAGTGGGGTTCTGTCCTGGTGGCGATTGGAGAGGGCGGGGTTTAAGGGCGGAGGTGGCAGAAATGACGGAGGATGATACAATGTATCCGGTGGTTGGTGGGGTGGTAGGTGAGGACCAGTGGGGTTCTGTCCTGGTGGCGATTGGAGGGGCGGGGTTCAAGGGCAGAGGTGTGGAAGTGGAGGAGATGCAGTGGAGAGCATCGTCAACCACGTCGGAGGGGAAATTGCGGTCTTGGAAGAAGGAGGCCATCTGGGTTGTTTGGTATTGGAATTGGTCTTCCTGGGAGCAGATGCGGCGGAGGCGAAGGAATTGGGAATATGGGATGGCATTTTTACAGGGGGAAGAGTGAGAGGAGGTGTAATCTAGGTAGCTGTGGGAGTCGATCGGTTTATAGTGAATGTCGGTTAGATTTAATTCCCCCCCACCATTCTCTCTATCCTGCACGTAAACATCTCTATCCCACATTTGTTTCAGAAGTTGAGAAAAGCCAGCTTTTGGAACCCTTCCACCTCTTTCTTCCCTGATGATCAGCCTTTCAACAGCTTTATAGTTAATTAATCCTCCTCAACAAAGCCATGACCTTTAAATAATTAATGTCCCGGAGTGGTGACTCAAAAATCTTTATTTAACTAATTATCTCCAGAGAAGCCTTGGGCATTATTTGATTAATTTCCCTAAAGAAGCCACAAGCTTTAACCTAATAATTCCCAGGAGATATTAAAATCATTGAATAATAGGGCACAGAACGGTGGGCACTTGACATATCACGTCTTTGCAGGCTCTTTTGTAGGGTGTTCCAATTAATCACTATCTTCTGCTTCTCCCTTATAACCTTCTATTTCTGTTTCCTTTCAGTCCTTCGCCAATTCTCTTCTGAACATTCCCATTAGAAACATAGAAACCCTATGGTAAGGAAGCAGGCCATTCAACCCATCGAATGCATATGCCCCTCTGAAGAGCATCTCACCCAGACTTGTCACTCTAACCTGTCTCTGTAACCCTGCGTATCCCATGCCGAATCCACCTAACCTGCACATCTTTGTGACTGTGGGAATGTAGTGATTGGAACCAGCTGGATCTTGTTGACTACAAGATCCTTGATTGGGGTTGTTAACTTGTGCCATTCAGGAAAGCCCTGGCTGACAATATAGCCAGGAGATTGCCCCTCTTCCGCGGTTACGAAAAAAAAAAGAAAAAAAAAGAAAAAAAAAGAAAAAAAGAAAAAAAAAGAAAAAAAAAGAAAAAAAAATAGCCAGGAGATTAGAATCTCCTCATTTGAGGACTGACTGAACAAATATATAAACCAGGAGATTAGAATATCCTCAGTTCAGGGACTGAATCTCAACCAGCTGGCTAATAAAAGACAAAAACAATAACCAGGCAAGAAAAAAAATTACCAGGAGATTTAGAATCTCCTCAGTTCAGATGACTGACTCCAAGCATGCTGGCCTCAGTCTGTGTGTACTAATGTTGTTGGTTTCTGTTGTTTTTTTGGGGGTGAAGCCTCATTCCTAAACTGGCTGATCTACTTGGCCAATTTGTTAATTGGTATTCCTTTTTTTTAATTATTGAGGACTGATTTCTAAACTGCCTGATCCACACAGTCAATGTGTTTCAGGTGTATTTCAGTTTTCATTAGGGGACTGTTGTTTCACATGCTGGTTATAACCTGTGTGTTACTCCTTTTCTTTTGAATTTGAGAAAAGGGCTATGCTGATTTTATGGTAGGGCTTAGACCTTGCATTCTGGCTTTCTTTCTTTTTTGTATATGTCTTCACTGTTTTTTGGTGTTTGGACTGAGCCCTTGTGAGAAAATACATCTTGCCAGATGAGCTGTTCCTGGAGGTAGGCCAGGCTGTTGGGCTAGGCATCTGTAAAGACTGAACACCTGTGTGTGTGCGCGCTGAGAGGTGAGCACTTGCTGCATCCTGGAGTTTGGGAGTAGACCCTGTCTTCAGGAGAGGACCAAACCCCTGTGAGTTAACTGCACCATTACAATTGTGCTGTGTTCCTGTGAGTGGGCCTGGTTCTCTATGGATGGGCCAGGGCTCTATGGAGACTGAACACCTGTGTGCTGTGCATTTACTGCCTTCAGGAGTGGACTCTGCCCTTGATTGTGCACTCTGTTTTAAGCAATGGACTCTGCAGTTTGGATGGACTCCATTTCTGACAATGCACTTTGTTTACTGGAGTGGACTCTGTTCCTGGGAATGGACTCTATATTTTGAAGAGAACTGTTTATGGTAATGGACTCTGTACCGGAAAGGACTCTCTTTGGTAATTGACTCTGTCTTGCTTGTTGGGGTTATCAACTGCACTGTTGTGTCCCTGGATCTAGCAGGCTTCTCTGTGAGCTGGGAGGTTCATGGGTTGTCCTGAAAGCTGTCAACCTGAGAGCCAAAGAGTGGGTAGGCTGCCCTTTGAGGGCATGCTTGGTGCTGTCATCCTGGGCAGGTACTGGGGTGGGCTGGCCTCGAGCTGGCCAGAAGTTGTGAAGGGCAGGTAGGGAAGCCAGAAGATGGGTAGGCTGTCCTGACCGCTGTCATCCTGCGGGGAGGGGGGGGATGTTGAGGAAGCAGGACAGGCTGTACAAGAGGTGGCTGGAAGGTGTCAGGGTGGACCGAGAGCTGGAAGGGGCATGGGTCGACCGAGAGCCGGAAGGGTCATGGGGTGGACCGAGAGCCGGAAGGGGCATGGGGGCGGACCGAGAGCTGGAAGGGGCATAGGGGCAGGCTGCCTAAGAGTGGCTGGAAGGTAGGAGGGATGGGTGGCTTGCTGGGGGCTCTGTATTTGATGCATTTTTTTAATGTAATTGGACTGTTCTATATGTATTTGTTACTGTTTTGTGGTGAGTGAAAGTGGGATTTAAGTTTTGTCCTCATTTCCTGAAAATTGTTTGAACGGTGGGGTTTGGGGCTTGGCTTTGCTGCTCCTCTCCCTTGTAAAATTGCTGTTTCTCTGTATACAGCTGTTAATGTTAACTGTTTTGTAAACTGTATTTTTTAAAATTTAAAAAAACAGGGATTAGAATCTCCTCAGTTGAGGACAGACTGAGAAAAAATATATATAAATCAGGAGATTAGAATCTCCTCCGTTCAGGGGACTGACTCTCAACTAGCTGGCTAATAAAAGAAAAGACAAAGAACAATGAGGGAAGAAAAAATTACCAGGAGATTTAGAATCTCCTCTGTTCAGGCAACTGACTCCAAGCTTGCTGGCCACAGTCAGTGTACTACTGCTGTTGGATTCTGTTATTTTGGGGGGGGGAAACCTCATTCCTGAACTGGCTGATCTACATAGCCAATTTGTTAATTGGTATTCCATTTTTATTGAGGACTGATTTCTAATCTGCCTATCAACACAGTCAATGTGTTTGAGGTATATTTCAGTTCTCATTAGGGAACTGTTGTTTCACATGCTGGTTATAGCTTGTGTTACTCATTTTCTTTGGCTTTGAGAAAAGGGCTATGCTGATTTTTGTGGCAGGGCTTAGCCCTTGCACTCTGGTTTTATTTCTTTTTTTTTGAATGTGTTTTCACTGTTTGGACTAGGCCCCTGTGAGATAATGCATCTTTCCAGATGAACTGTTCCTGTGGATAGGCCTGGCCCTCTGAGTAGACTAGGCCTCAGTAAAGACTGAACAGGTGTGCGTATGCGCATGCATGCTAGGAGGTGAGCATTTGCTGCCTGTTGGAGTGGACTCTGCCCTGTCAGTTGACTACACCTTTTATAATGAACTGTATTTGTGTGAGTGAGCCTGGTTCTCTGGATGGACCAGGCCTCTATGGAGACTGAATGTGTGTGTGTGTGGGGTGTGCATTTGCTGCCTTCAGGAGTCGACTCTACACACTGGATTGGATGTTGCCTTTGGCTGTGGACTCTGTTTCTGACAATGGACTCTGCATGCTGGAGTGGGCTCTGTTCCTAGGAGTGGACTCTGAAGAGAACTGTTTACAGTAATAGTCTGTATACCAGAAGGGACTCTGGTTGTTGGTAATGGATTTTGTCTGTCTTGTGTCCCTGGGTCTGGCAGGCCTCACTGTAAGCTGGGATGCTCATGGGTCATCCTGAAAGCTGTCACCCTGAGAGCCAGAGGGTGGTTAGGCTGTCCTAAGAACCAGAAGGTAGGTAGGCCACCCTGATGCCAGATGCCCCGAGAGCCTGAAGCCTGAGCACTATCATCCTGACAAGGGGTAATCGGGACGGGCTGTCCTCGAGGTGCTGGAAGCTGTATCAGGGCAGTCGATAGGCCAGATGGCGTGTCGACTTAGACAAGAACCAAATGGTACATAGAGGCAGATCGAGAGCCAGAACGCGAGTAATCCACCCTCAGCGCTGCCACTCCTGGCAGGTACCAGGGTGGGCTAGCCTAGAGATGGCCGGAAGGTGTGTCAGGGCCACATGGGGCATAGGAGCAGGCTTTCTTTGAGTGGCTGGAAGCTCTGTACAAGCTAAACGCTGCGTGCAGCCCAGGAGCTCCGTGTGCAGGCCCCTGCTGATGTTTCTATGTGGGAAATGCAAGCAAGCTTCATTAAACTAGTGATGCAATTGTCAATAATGTTGTTGTTCCATGTATTTTGTGAAAGCAGTTGTGATTTTGCAAGAGGAAGAAAAGAAATGCATATGACCAGGAGAGTGGAATCTCCTCTGTTTGAAGGATGGACTCCACGTTGGCTGGGCAGAGCCAGTGTACTGTGCACTGGTATAATAAAGGGTGATTTGGTGATGAGGAAAAAATATATAACCAGAAGATTAGAATCGCCTCCGTTTGGGCAACTGACTCCAAGCTGGCTGGCTACTGCCTGTGTACTGTGCACAAGTAACAGGTGATGGGATACCAGCCTCTGTAGCTATTTCAGTGTCAAAAAGCAGGGTGCTGGAAAAGCGCAGCAGGTCAGGCAGCATCCAAGGAGCAGGAGAGTTGCTATTTGGGGCTGATGGATGCTGTCTGACCGGCTGTGCTTTTTCAGCACCACGCGTTTTGACTCTGACTGTCCAACATCTGCAGTCCTCACTATCTCAGTTATTTCAGTGGTGATGGGAGAAAACAGGACATGCCTGAAGAAAATTCACTTACAGCAGTCATCTTAGAATTGGGGTAAGCATTTCTGGCTTTATGCCTTTATTTGGGAAGCTTGACTCATTCGATCCTGCCATTGGAGACTGGGCCCAGTATGTGGGGAAAAAATGCAGTCTTTTCTGGGCAAATGACATTAGGGCAGATGAAAAGCAACAATCCTTCTGACTGCATGTGGATCTGCAGCATTTTCAGTTATAAGGGCCTTATGGTTAAGGAATATTATGACCCCAAACCTCCTTTTTAATTCTGAAACTTTATCGGTTTTATTTGGCTGTTGGAGAACCATGGGGAATCTGTACCAGGATTTTTGAGGAGACTGGCAGAGGCATGTGACTTTGAGATAATCCTGAATGAGATGCTGAGTGACTATTTGGTATGTGGGATTAATGACATAACCATTCAGAAGTGCCTACTAGTTGATGCCCAACTAGACTTCAAACAGGCACTGCAGCTGGCCTTGTCACTAGAAAATGCAGCAAGTGGACTGTGGGAGCTACAGGACATTCAAACAAAAGTGGACTCCCTCATGTCTCCAACTGAGCTTGGGGAACACCACTTGAGTATAGGTAATCGCAGAGCCTCACACAGGGCATGTGTTGAGCAGATGGACCCCAGGCCAACCCACAGCAGAACCCTACAACAAAGCCGAGACTCGGCCAAGTGGCTTATAGGTTCTCCAGCATCTGGGCCAGCAAGCTCCTGTAGTTGCTGCAGGTACGTGGACTCGAGACAGCAAAGGAGTCCTGCAAGGCCTGACTTGGGTAATAAAACTTGTAGGCTGGTACCCAGGAGAGGCCACACCCTGTAAAGTCCCTTTGCATGTGGATTGGAACAATTAAATTACTTAGCAACATCCAAATCAGAACTAATCAAAATTAACGTTTGGTTAAATGTCACCAAGTTCCCACAGAGTTCGATACTGGCGTAGCTGTACCTGTGGTTGCGGAATCTGTCTTTAACAAGATTCAATCAGGACTCTAACTCTTAAGTTTGTACAATCGAGGTTGAGCGTGTACACTGAGAACCATTGCAAATTAAGAGACTGGAGCTGAAGTCATACCCTTATGAAAAGTAGTTGGTGCAGTAACCAGTGATGGTAGTAAAAGGCTCAGGCGCAGGCCTATTGGGGTGGAATTGGTTGAGAAAGATTTGCCTGGATTGGCTCAACATTTTTTTTCAATTAGAAAATGGCTCTCTGTGTAGTTTTAGTGAAATAACCAGGTGTTTTTCAGGAAGGGTTTTGAACTATCAAAGGGGCCAAAGCCACATTACCTGTTGACTAGGAAGCAATTTGAAGGTTTTCCAAGGCCCACCTGGTGCCATTTGCCTTGTGGGTAAAAGTAGAGGCAGAAATCTGGAGGCTGAAGAGCAAAGTAATCATCAAACCAATGCGTTTGCAGAATGGGCAGGACCGGTCATACTGATTGTGAAGCCTGACAGCTCAGTTCGCCTTTGGGGGGATTTTTAAGCAAACGGTAAACCGCGCTCTCAGCTTGATAAATACCCGATCCCTCATACAATGCACTTGTACGTAGAGTTTGCAAGGGGGAGGTGGGGTGGGCTATCCTTTAGAAAACTGGACATAAGCCATACTTGTCAATTGTAACTGGATGAGGAGTTCCAGAAGTATGCTACGATTAATACCCATCAGTGTTGAGATCAGTATACACGACTGCCATTTGGGGTATCACCAGCCTGTGCCCTTTTCCAGCAGACCATGGAGAACATTTTACAAGGGGTACCTCAGGTTGCCATTTATCTGGATGATGTATTAATAACTGGGAAGGCCAATAAAGAGCACTTGGAGGACTAGGACATAGTGCTTAAGTGCTCCCAGGCAGGCGTATGCCTTAGAAGGTGAAATGGTATGTTTTGGGTGCCCCCAAGTGACCTACTTGGGTTACAGAGTCGACAAAACTGAGTTACACCATTTGGAAGAGAAATTGAGAGCAATCAAAGGAGCCCCAGCTCCCAGGTCTGTATCGGAGCTTTGGTCTTTCCTGGGGTTTGTGAATTATTATGGAAAATTCATACATAACCTGGCCTCCATCTTGGCACCTTACACCTGAAACAGGGAAGTGGCCACACAGCCAAGAAGTAGCATTTAGGAAAGTGAAAATGCAGCTATTGCCATCTAAGGTGTTGATCACTACCATCAGAAGCGAGAGGTAGTGCTGACGTGCGATGCCTCCCCGTATGGTATCAGGGTGGTGTTGGCTCGCCGGTGACCCAATGGAGAGCTACACCCGATAGCGTCTGCTTCCCGGACATTGGCTGATGCCGAAAGCAAATATGCCCAGATAGCGAAGGAAGGTTTGGAGGTCATCTTTAATGTGCAGAAGTTCCACTAGTATCTTTACAAATGGGAATTTGTCATTGTAACCGATCACAAACCCCTGCTAGACCGACTGAAGGAAGGCAAGGTGGTGACATCTACAGCTTGTGGTAGAATTCAGCATAAGCTCTTCGTCTCAGGGCATACAAGTTAGAACATTATCCAGGAAGCCAAATGGCTAAGGCAGATCCCTTGAGCAGCCTCCCACTGGCATATACTCCACCTACGGTGCCTCCCCTGGAACAGTCTGTTTGGTTTTAAACTTTCCTCACACCCTCCACCCCAACAATATCCAACTGTGGACACAAGAAGATCATGTCGTTTAGATTAATTACAGTGTGGAAACAGGCCCTTCGGCCCAACAAGTCCACACCGACCCGCCGAAGCGTAACCCACCCAGACCCATTCCCCTACATTTTACCCCTTCACCTAACACTATGGGCAATTTAAGCATAGCCAATTCACCTAACCTGCACATTTTTGGATTGTGGGAGGAAATCGGAGCAGCCGGAGGAAACCCACGCAGACACGGGGAGAACATGCAAACTCCACACAGTCGCCTGAGGTGGGAATTGAACCCAGGTCTCAGGCGCTGTGAGGCAGCAGTGCTAACCACTGTGCCACTGTGCTGCCCACAACTGAAACAGCTGGTGGTAATGGGGGATATAGAAGGGCCATCACAATCAGGGATGAAACTTTTCTGGACCTGGTGAGATGAGGTCACTATAAAGCATGGTATGTTATTGAGGGGCGCATGGGTGACTATCCGGACACTGGCCAAACTCCACCAGGGTCATCCAGGGGTTTCCAAGAGGAAGATGCTAGCAAGAAGCTGTCTGGTGGTCATGGTTGGATGCTGACATTATTGCATTGGTGGGACAGCTAACAAGGACAAAACTTGCCACCAGCAGCACCCCCACATCATGGGAATGGCTGGGAAAGCCCTGGGCTCAGTTGCATGTTGACTCCGCCAATCCTTTCATGGGCTCAATGTTCCTGATAGTTATGGACATCCATTCAAAGTGGTTGGACACACAAAGCTTATCTGGCAAACTCGGGGATAACGATTGAGAAGCTGCGAGCATCGTTCACAATACACGGACTCCTGGAATTATCGGTCACAGGCAACGGGACACCATTTACCAGCAGGGAGTTTGAATATTTCCTAAAGTCTGATGGCATTTGACACCTAAGGAAGACTCCATACCATCCATTGTCCAATGGTATCACAAAAGAACCATTTTAGTCAACAGTCCAAACGTTGAAGACAGTCTTAAAGAAGCAGCCTACATCGTCACTTGATACCAAACTGTCCTAGTTCCTGTTCAATTAAGGGCCATCCCACACACAACAGGGATAGCTCCAGCAGAGTTGCTGATGGGGAGAAGACTCCGCACCAGGTTAAACCTGATATTCCCAAATCTGGTGGGTGGGGGGAGGGAGGGTGAAACAGCAGCAGGAAGGCCAATCCAGCCACATACCCCCTCTACGTGAGAGAGACTATTTAGTTCAGGGATGAAATTTGATGGCGGAACCATGGGAATGGCCCTGTATGGGTACGAGGTCAGGTTCTGTGACTTAGAGTACAGGCAGGTGATACAGTCCTGGACAAACATGTAGATCACCTGAAAGCTGTTACCTCTCAAATGGGGCAGGAGCAAAACATACCTGGCCCCTCAGACCAGCTGGGAAGCCTGTCAGAAACCAATAGTTCTCCCCCTCCATCTTGTGTCAAGTAAACCTCAGTCTGAGGTGAATGTAGCCTCAATCCTGTTACCAACAGAAGAAGAGGAAGAAACTCTCCTGAGATGCTCCAGACACAATATCTGGGCAACAGTCCAGTAAACACCGCCATGTCAGAGTCTGCATCAGTGAAACTGGACTTGGAGTGGAAGTAGGGCAAGAAAATCTACGAGACAAAGACCAGGCCGATATCCCTGGACTTAGTGATTGGAACCAGCTGGATCTTGTTGACTGAGATTCCTGACTGGGGCTGTTAGTCTGGGCCAATCAGGAAAGCCCTGGCTGACCCATATCATGAGATTTTAAAAAAACAGGAGAATTCAGAAAAAATGGCAAATTATATAACCAGGAGATAAAACAAAAACCATTTACCACAGGGCAGTGGGGATCCCCTGTGGAGGGCTCTCTATGCGGGAGTCCCCCCCCCCCTTTCTCTCAGGGATCTGGGGTGGAGAGTGCTGCACGCAGCAGTCCCCTGCAACCGCAGATTGTGGTGGTTCACAGACTCCCAGCCCAACTGCTTGTTCTGTGGAGTTTGTGGACCATGTGTATATATGGGGTGTGGGCGGTTGCTCTTCCTTTTTAGTTTTCTAGAGAACCTTCTCCTCTGCATTTGGTTGCATTTCAGTCCCACACCTGACCTTTGGGCACCCAATACGGAGGGAGGAGGGTTGGTCAGAGGATCTCCTCGTGGGTCTGCTCCTGGGCCTGGCCAAACTGGCCATAAACAGGTCCAGGCAGCGGGCCGTGGAGGGGTTCGTTAGGGCCAACTGCCTGCCCCTCTTCCGTGGCTACATCTGAGCTCAGCTGTCCACCAACACCCTCAAGCAGTTCGGGGAAAGGTGGGCACTGCAGGGAGTGGAGTGCTTTATTTCCCCCTCCAACTCTTTTGATTTAATCCCTGTCCTTTTGTGAGAAGGGCACTGCTTGTCACTGGCCACTCGGGTGTTTTGTTCTTCCTGGTGGTGGAATATAAATATCATTTTCTGCACTCGTTTTTTCACTGTGTGAAAATGAGCACTCCCACAGTTAGGCGGTAAGGTGGGTGGGGGCTTTTCAAAAAAAAAATAAGAGAATTAAAAGCAGAAAACCAATAACTGAGGAGATTTAGGTTTAGAATCTCCTCCGTTCAGGGGACTGACTCCAAACTGGCTGGTCACAAACAGTGTCCTGTGTACAAGGAAATGAAGGGTGACTTGGTGACAGGATATTGCTGTTATTTCAGGGCGGAAACCAGAGCACCCGAAGGAAAACCATGCAGACACTGGGAGAATGTGCAAACTTCGCACAGACTGTTGCGCAAGGGTGGAATCAAACCTGGGTCCCTGGCGCTGTGAGGCAGTTATGTTAACCACGGAGCCACCATGCCATCACATTGAATCTATTTCTACCACCCTTTCAGGCAGTGCACTTTTGATCAAATGTTTACGAGCTACCAATCCTTCAGCCATTGGATTCTCATTACTTACTCGATAATGGCTACGCGTACCCTTTGAACATCTCTCTTAAATTTCCCCTGAAGCTCCTCTGTTCTAAGGAGAACAATTCACGGTTTCGCTAAATAAAAATTATTTGTCTATGGTGAGGTGTTAGCCAATGCGCACTGGGAGTAGATGTCACAAAAGGTCAAAGAGCGGCGGTTACAATGTTGACATGTGTCTGTCAGGAAGTGCTGCATTAAAACCAAAAAACAGCCTTTCTCCTGCATTAAGGCCAGAATTCCAACTATGAATGAACAATCAAGTTGAAAGGAATTGGAGGAGAAACATGGTCCATAAAAAATTGATTAGATGAGAACTCTCTGGCTTAGAAATTTTGGAATTTTCATATTGGATACCCAGTAGAGAATTTTGTTTAAAACGAAGTGTAATGAGAAGACAAAGTTTGACCCAATGAATAAGAACAATGTTAAATGTCTATTTGCAGCTGTATTACTTAGGGATGAAATTACCCGATGAAGTTCACAATAGCACTCCAAGTATCTCACATATGCTTTGCAGTGAAGCTGTCAACAAGTCTGATTAGCACATACCAGGATCAAGCTGAGAATTCTGCAATTGTGAATACTGCCAGGAACAGGGAAACAGACAGTGCGATGTTCCTGCCAAGTGAGAGGAATGGAATGATAAGCGTTGTGAAGGATGTTGGCTGTTTGTCCATACACTTCAGAACTTATTTTTGTTCACTTGCTGCTCTGCATTCGACATTACAAAGTGTTATCAATAAACTTGTAGCTGTTAATGGTTTTGCATAACACTTGAGAGCTACTAACACTCCCTGACCATTTTGATTACGACCAGGGTTAAATGATTCAGCAACGTTTTCAAGTAATTGCCTTAAGCAGTTTAACAAATGGTTTTGACTCTTATTGTGGTATTACTGGTGCTTTAATGTTGCAGATTTTAATTTCATAGAAGAGAATGAATGAAGCAGCTGCTGTCTTTAATAAAAAGGATAATGTTGGACTGTACAGCTGGGTCTGATAGGCTGGGAAGTGCATCACACATGGCAGAGATGCTGTTTCTTGAGTTTCTGTTGAGCTTCAGTCAGGTAGTGCAGGAGGCCAAGGACAGAGAGTTAAAAATCACACAACATCAGGTTATAGTCCAACAGGTTTATTTGGAAGCACTAGCTTTTGGAGCGACGCTCCTTCATGTGGTTGACAATCATCTGATGAAGGAGCAGCGCTCTGAAAGCTAATGCTTCCAAATAAACCTGTTGGACTATAACCTGATGTTGTGTGATTTTTTTAACTTTGTACACCCCAGTTCAACACCGGCATCTCCAAATCAAGGACAGAGGTCAGAGGTCAAGGACAGAAAATTACACCATCAGGGAATTGAAAGCTTCAGATGTATTTGCAAATTGAGCAGAGGTGTTCTGCAAAGTGTCACTCATTCTGTGTTTGGATTCCCTCGCCTCCCAATCCCACATGGTAGAGGGTACCACATCATGAGCAGACAGTACAGTATGGGAGATTCCTGAAGAAGGGCTTATGCCCGAAACATCGATTCTCCTGTTCCCTGGATGCTGCCTGACCTGCTGCGCTTTTCCAGCAACACATTTCCAGCTCGAGATTGATGGAAATGCAAGTAAATCAAGGTTTCGCCTGGAAACAGTGTGTGGGACCTTGATTGGGGGATAAGGAGGAGGGGATAGGGCCAGCATTGCATTCCTGCACATGCAGGGGACAATGCTGTGCGAGGGGAGAGGCTGTTGGCAGAGTTGAGGAGTGGCCCAGGTGCTGAGGAAGGAATGTTGAAAACTCTGATTACCCATCAGACTGTGTTCACTGACCCACACTGGCTCGCATTTAAATAAAGCCTCAATTTTAAAATTCTCATCCTTATTTTCAAACACTGCTTTCTGCTCCCAATCTACAGAAGCTCCTCAGCCCCATAACCCCCATGATATCCGTGTTTAACTAATTCTGGTCACTCGAAAATCTCCAGTTCTAGTTTTTCCACCATTGGTATCCATGCATCTAGCTTTTTAAACTCTAAGGTCTGCAGTTCCCTCAGTAAATACCACCACCTCATCATCTCTCATTCCATCATTGAGCTGCTCCATGAAGCCAACTTCATTGACCAAGCTTCAGTCACCTGACCTTGCAGGTGACTCAGGGTCATGTTTAACTTCAATGCTCCTGTGAAGCATCATGGGGCAGTTTGTTACATTGAAGGAACTATTTAAATATAAGTATTGCTGTTTGCAAAGGTTAGGTGTCAGATTTGTCGTTTGAGTAGAAGTTGGGTTGACTGGGCCTGAATTTGTTGGAGTTCAGAGGAAAGGGAGAGGACCTCACGGAAACATAACATCCTGGTCAGGCCTAGATAGGCTGGATGCAGACTTGGTTCCAATTACAACATTTAAAAGGCATCTGGATGGGTATATGAAAAGGAACGATTTGAAGGGATATGGGACAAAAGCTGGCATATAGGACTAGACCAAAGAATCATTGAATCACTACAGTGTGGAAACAGGTTATTTATCTCATTGAGTCCACACTGACTCTCTGAAGAACATCCCACCTAGACCCAACCTTTAACTCTGCATTTTTCATGGTTAATGCATCTAGCCTGCACATCCCTGAACACTATGGGCAGTTTAGCATGGTCAATCCACCTAAGTTGCACATCTTTGTACTACAGGAGGAAACTGGAGCACCTAAAGGAAGCCCATGCAGACACCGGGAGAATGGACATGGAGTTTACATCGTCTCCCAAAGCTGGAATTGAACCCAGGTCCCTAGCACTATGAGGTAGCAGTGCTAACCACTGAGCTACCACATTGGGATAGCTGGTTAGTATGAACGAGTTGGACCAAAGGATCTGTCTCCATGCTGTATGACTGTGTTACGATAAATGAAATCAACAGTTATGGCCTCATGTCATATTAACATTCAGGATACCTTCCATCATGTTGTGTGCCAATACTTCCCTGTTCTGCACCAGCATCACACCACAAACCAAAACAGGAGATAAATGCTCAAAATTCTTCCATGTAACTTCCTAGAGCCACAAAACATCATAATCTCTGCTGCTGACTACATCTAGGAACAGACTCATCTGAGCCTTGGCTGTTGAAGCCCTGAAGTGATGTTACAGCAACAGGCACTGTGGCAGTGTCACTTGATACAAGGCAAGGCTTGTTCAAGGTGTTACTTGTGGTCCTGAACATTAGGATAGCAAAAGACATTTTCCATTCTTCTATGTATCGGTAATCAGCAATCATGGGACTTTTAATAATTTGTCAATCAACTTATTATTGTAAGCATTTTGAGTCTTTTTTGCCTGGCTGACTGTTTTTTAAAAATCTTATTATCTGCCTTACAAAGCAGTTCATTTAGTGTTGCTGCCATATTGCAAAGTCAGTCAGGAATGATATCTGAGTGTTTTTGCCAGAATAGAGTTTGTAACTATATTAGTGAAAAGTAAAAGTCTTTCTTAATTGTTTACACCATGTATTGGAGAGGCTCGGAGAGGAGATCTCTAGAATATTCCGTACTCAGGTTTACTGTGATCTGACATCACTGACGAAGCAAAAACAGAAATTGCAGGAGAAATTCAACAGCCCTAGCAACGCCTGTGGAGAGAAAGCTGAGTTAACATTTAGGGTCCAGTGATCCTTCTTCAAAACAAATGATGCAGTCTAGCTGCGAGCTAAAGCTACTAATTTATACATGCTATGATCAAAATGTGCAGTGATCCATTCAGATACATCCTGACTAATGTGTCCAGCTCCAGTTCCTGAGAAACAGTGTTATTCAAACATTGGGAGGCAGTACAAAGAAAGAATGACATGGCTGACCCCTGCTGTCCAGTATTTGAGTTGCAAGGGATGACTGTGGAGGCTTTGCAGTTTGGATAGGAGGCATCTATGAGGCAATTCTAATGTAAATTAGATTGCAAATGAATGGAAAATGTCACTTCATGCACTAATTTAAAACTCTCAGTGTTAAGAAAGGGAATGAAGACTCAAAGAGTTAAACATAAATGAGATCTAAGCCTGACAAAATGAAGTTAAAAATCACACAACACCAGGTTATAGTCCAACAGGTTTAATTGGAAGCACTAGCTTTCGGAGCGACGCTCCTCAAGAAGGACGGATACTCAAAAAATACAGTCCACAGATTCCTCAAGAACAAACCACGACAAGCAGACCAAACACAGCCAGAAACCCTAACCACCTTACCATACATCAAAGAAGTTTCAGAAATGACAGCCAGACTACTAAGACCCCTCGGAATCCTAGTAGCACACAAACCCACCAACACTCTCAAACAAAAACTAACAAACTTAAGAGACCCAGTACAACCCATGGACAAAACCAACGTCATCTACAAAATTCCATGCAAGGACTGCCACAAACATTACGTAGGACAAACAGGAAGAAAGTTAGCCACCAGGATACACAAACACCAGCTAGCCACAAAAAGACACGACCCTCTCTCCCTTGTAGCCCTACACACGGAGGAAAAAAACCACCATTTCGACTGGGACAACACATCTATCCTGGGACAGGCTAAGCAAAGACATGCCAGAGAATTCCTAGAGACCTGGCACTCCAACCACAACGCCATAAACAAACACATAGATCTAGATACCATCTATCAACCCCTCAGAAAACGAACAGGAAATGACATCACCACAAACCCCTGGAACCCCATCCAGGACAAACATATAAATAGAAAGCAGGAGACAACAGCTTCGCTTCACTTGGAGGTTGCCACTGATGATGTTACCTAGCCAGGTAATGAAATGTTGGATATAAACCTACAGCTCAGTGAGCAAACCTACACCCTATGTCTGTGTGGAGTTTGCACATTCTCCCCATATTAGTGGGGTTTCCTATGAGTGCTCCAGTTTCCTTCCACAGTCCAAAGATGTACAGATTAGGTGAATTAGCCATGCTAAATTGCCCATAGTGTCCAGAGATGTATAGGTTAGGTGGATTAGAGGTGCAGAGTTACAGGGATAGGGTAGGGGGTTGGATCTGGATGGAATGTTCTTTGGAGATTCAGTGTGGACTCAATGGTCTTTACTGCCTACTTCCATGCTATAGAGATTCTATGATTCACACACGCAGAAGAGGCAGTAAGCCATTTGGAGCCAGATGTCGTCAAGGGTGAAGTGAAGTAAGGAGGGTTTGATTTGGGCTTTTGGTAGACACGTTAAACTGACTGGTTCGACTAGACGCCTTCACTCTCTGACAGGACCCAGCAGGACACCAGGCAGGTGGATAGGAAAGGAGGAACATCACTGATTCTGGTGCATTGTAACGGCCCACGATTGTTATTGTTCAAAAACTTATTCCCAGGTGTGCAATTGACATGTGCAGAAGTGAATCAAGTTAAAAATCACACAACACCAGGTTATAGTCCAACAAGTTTAATTGGGGGGCCGCTCCTTCATCAGGTAATCAAGAAGTGAATCAGCAGCTAAAACGCATTGACGCCATATCCGATCAGGCCCAATATGAGAAAGCGGTGGTCTTTCTGCAAGATGCTGAAACATTCTGCAAATAAGCGCCTGACAATGAAGAATTGCAGCAATACAGCAACAGATAGCCACTGGAGAGATATTGATTGGGTGTTTGCTGAATCATTGTACACCATATGACAGGTTGGTTCAGTCAAGGCAATAGGTGAGCATCAGTTCAACATAAAGTGTCAGACAAGTCCCAGTGCATTGTGCAATGTCATGAACTTCACAACACCTGTATGAATTGGTTCAATAAGGAATCCAAAAATGTAGCACTTGAACATAAAATTAAGAAAAGGTTAACACTATATGATGACACCATACTCATGCTGAGAGGACAGCTCCATTCCAACAATCTGACTAAGGATCCGAAGTTCCGAATCATAAACCGGCAAGTGAGTAGCAATCTCCTGAACTGGAGCACATCTAAATTTGGACTGGTAACCCTTAATATACCAAAAGAGATTTGTAATGTGTCATAGGACACCAAACCATTGACCATGGAACACATCCTAGAGAAGTATACAATGCATTAACGGATACGATGTCTTCAAAGAGAATATCTTTTTTAAAGTAGATAAGAATGCAAGACAATTCAGGATCTGCTGAGGAAAGTTCCTAACTGCCCTTAAGGTCAACCTGAAGATACAAGAGCTGGAAATGAAGGGAGTAGTCAAAAAAGCATCATCAGGGTGTGAACCATAACCTACACCTGAACCTTTCCTTATTTTAAAGGTAAGTATCAAGCATTGCATTCCAGATGCAATTCAGTTGGTCAGACTACCAGTCTTGAAGCAAAACACACTTTATTCATACACTGTAGTTAAAATACAACAAAAGAAAGAATTGAAATAACTGAACTCTCTTGGAAAACTTAACAAAATAATAGATTATCTAACTACAAAGCGGAAATTGTTCCAATATAGCAACATCCCTTAAACATGCCCCTGGCAAAGCCAAATTCAGGAAGATAGATGGTCTCACAGGTAATTCTCCAGTCCAGGAGGAAAAACATCAGGAGGAAACTCCTAGAGAGAGAGAGAATAGCAGGGAGATATATACTACAGCTTCCAAACCCAGCTTCAAGATCCCAGCAACTGCTACTGACAAACAAAAACTAAAAATCCTAGTTCTGTGGGAACTTGACCCCACCCATACAGGATGCTACTATTGTTCCAACTTAAAAAAAATGCCTAAGGCCTCACAAACTGTCTACTTTATTGGCTCTGAGTAGACCACTCAGTACCTCTGACTCAACCCTTCTTCTTGAAAAACAAACAGGACAAAATACACCTCTTAAAACCATAGTATCGTCACTATGGATTTGCACGAGTACAGGGGCACAGAGTTTGATTCAGCATTCAACACAGTCAAACAGCCAGTGATGACATGCCAGTGCTGAGATAATGTGATACCAAGGATGAAGTCACTCAGTAATGTAATGGGCAATCCTAAAAAGTAGGCTCAACCATTGACTTTTCCTGTGAACATTTTCATTCATACCTCCCTAGAAGACACAAAGTGATTGTCAAATCTGACAACAAGCCACTTTGAAGTATTTTCCTCAAGCTGTAACTACCACCTGCTGTAAAAGTGTCTTCAAAAAATGTTACTCCAAATGTAGTGAACCCGTCTGGGTGTGGCGCACAAACCAAGAAGGCAGTTGTATGTTGCAGATTTACTGTCAAGAGCAGCACTCTCAATGAAGAAAATAGAGGATTCTATGAAACAGTGTGAAATCTTTTGGACCTAAAGTGGAACAGCAGCTTTATGTACTCTGGAAGTTGTCAAGCCAGCAGAGACATTGAATATAACAGATAAGTGGTTTGCGAAATCTGGTATAAACTACTCAACAAGGTGGAAAACCTCCAGCTGTCACAAGGTGTATTGATAAGAGCTTTTGCCCGAAACGTCGATTTTGCTGCTCGTCGGATGCTGCCTGAATTGCTGTGTTCTTCCAGCACCACTGATCCAGAATTTGATAAGAGAATAGCCTGATCATAGACATACCTGTTAGTGTAAGAAAATTTGAGCATATTATATAAAGGAAATAGAGTCATTAGAATTATTATCCCTGAGGAGTTGAGAGAAGATATCATAAAGTGCATCTGTGCAAAAGAACTAAGTCAAGTCTGAAGAAGGCAAAATGCATGCTCAACTGACCAAACCTGAGCAATGAACTTGCACATCATGCAAGTGCACTGCTTCTAATGAGATCTACACTAAGCAAACTACAGATACAAGACATCCCAGAGAAGCATGGTGGCACTGTGATTGGCACAGCTGCCTCAGTGCCAGGGACCTGGGTTTCATTCCACCCTTGGGGCCCCGGTCTGGAGTTTGCTGATTCTCCCTGTGTCTGTGTGAGCTTTCTCCAGGTGCTCTGATCTTCTCCCACAGCTCAAAGATGTGCAGGTTTAGGTGGATTAGCCATGGGAAATGCAGGGTTATTGGGTAAGAGTTAAGGATGCTCTTTAAAGGGTTGGTGTGAAAGCAATGGGCTGAATGACCTACTTCCCCATTGGAGGGATTCTATGAAATTTCAAGAGACCATGGAGATAGTTTTGAAATTGATCTCTTCACACCTATAGAAGCTAATTATCATGTCGCAGTAGACTATTATTCTGACCAATTGGCTTCAATGACTACTAAATTGTCCAATGCCTAAAAACACAGTTCAGCCGATATGGCATGATCATCATTGCCGTGTGCAAAAATGGCCTTCAGTTCACAAGTGCTTAGTTCAGCCATTTCATGAAGGATTGGAAAATTCAACACCTCTCACTGTACCCAGTCAAATGGAAAGGCTGGGCATCAGAGAACATTGCCAAAGAAATCAAAGAAATTTGAACAAATCCCCGAATCTAGTAGCACACCTACTGAAATCATGGTAAGTAGTCCAATACAATATGTTATGCTATACACAAACTACACTTTCTGTCGCAAAATAAAACTGCTGAATCCACAAATATTAACAATGTGTGAGTGGAAAAAATCAAAGTTAAATGACAGGAAGTCAAATTTTGTTTCGACAAGACTGGTAGTGATTGTCAGAGTATTATAGAGTCAGAATACAAATTTTCAACATCCAGAGAGAAACACTCCAAACATTTGATTTAAATCTTACTTAACTAAAAAAAAGTAACATTCAAGCCTATGATGTTGAATCTTTCACTTTGCGTTCATGAGGACAGACACAAAAGAATCAAATTTCAAATGATCACAATAATTTCTAGTGAAGGAGAAACTGATGCTGATTGGTTGCAATTCAACACTGGCCCATGGAGAAAGCAGTATATTGATTACATGGGAAACCTGTAGTCGCCCACTATTTTCTCCATGGTGACATTCTGGCCAATCAGAATCAATTTGCCAAACGAACAATCAGTCTGCTTTTCTCCTGAATTTTGTTTTAATGAATAGTCACAGGATGTGGATGTCACTCGGTAGACCAACATTTAGTGTCCATTCTTAATAGCCCAAGGAGCATTTAGGAGTCAACCACATTGCTGGGGCCTGGAGTCATATGTAGGCCACACCAGGTAAGGAATGCCATTAGTGAACCGCATGCATTTTTACAACAATCAGCAGCGATCATGTAAGGCTGAATCTTACATTCCTTTGGCTTAGTGCCAGTTGTGTGGAAATGTTTTGGAATGTTTTATTGCTGAGAGGCCTAGTAAGCATTCTTGTTGTCTTATCAAAAGCACCTCATTAACTCATCTCCATCGCATCCCTCACATCTGATTTCTGCCTTGGTTTACCATGCACTGTTCTAGAAACAACTCACCAAAGCTGGGATATACCAGAATTAAGATTAGATTCCCCTACAGTGTGGAAACAGTCCCTTCGGGCCAACCAGTCCACACTGACCCTCTGAACAGTAACCCACCCAGACCCATTTCCCTCTGACTATTGCACCTAACACTACGGGCAATTAAGCATGGCCAATTCACCTAACCTGAACACCTTTGGACTGTGGGAGGAAACCAGAGCACCCGAAGGAAACCCACGCAGACATGGGGAGAACGTGCAAACTCCACACAGACAGTCGCCCGAGGCTGGAATTGAACCTGGGTCCCTGGTGCTGTGAGGCAGCAGTGCTAACCACTGAGCCACCATGCTGCCCCAATTCACGTCTCTCGCATCGTCTTTAGAACCCCATTGTGGACCTTGACAAGCAGGTAGCCAGGAGCTGGTGTGCAAGATTCCTGACATCTGCCCTGATTGAGGAATCATAGGACTGTATAAAGAAATCGGTGTCTTCCTCCATTCCAGTAGCGTAAGTGTTACCAATATCTCACTCACTCTATCCCTGTACCCACCTCCCACAAGGCTCATACACTATCATTCTCTCCATCACCTGCAACACCCTCCCTACTGCCTGTTTCACTCTCCAACCCCCAAATGTTCTTAACATTGAGATAGGCATGACTGGTATTATTACACAATTCTGCCTCAAATCTTGCTATTGTCCATCTCTCTCATACCTCTATAAGATTCTGCCCACAGTTCCTAATTGTTCGGCCTTTTTAAATAAAAAGAAAGTTCAACTTTCAACACAATAGGACTTGAACCCAGGCCACTAGAACTTTAGCCTAGATCCTCATTGTACCACCACCTCCCCACAAGCTAGTGGTTGAAATTCTTGCATTAACCCTGATGAGAGCAAGGTAAAATGTTTAAACAATGTTTCTTTTTCAACAAAATTCAAACACTATCTTTCCTGCAACTATCTCCTATCAAAACCGTCAACTTCAGTTCCTTCACCAGTAATTGTTCCCCATTCTTTTGGTCCAATTCTGGGCTTTTGGAAGCATATGACAACTGCGCAAAGGGCACAGAGAAGATTTACTGCAATGGCTCCAGAAATGAGCAATTACAAAGAGACAAAAGACTGGAGAACCCGGTGTTGTTCTCCTGAGAGCAGTAAGAGGAATTTAATGACGGAGGGTGTTTAAAATCATTAAGGGTTTAGACAGAGTAAGTAAAGGCGAGATCAAGTAAGTCAACAGATTTAAGGTGATTGGTAAAAGTGCCAGAAGCAACGTGACACATAACCTTTTCATGCACCATTTGGAATGTAGGATTTGAAGCTGATGGAAGCAGAATTGAGAGTCCCCGTGGTGGAAATATTGCAGGGAGGTAGGGCGAGGGAAGGTGAATGGCACTAACTGAATTGCTCCTTGAAACTGGAAGTTTCTTTCTGGTGGGTAAAGTTCAGCGACTCTCATGTAGGGGTGTATTTGAGGTTTGATACACACGCAGGTTGTTTAAATAACCTGTGCTGTTTCTTTGAAGATGACAGCAAGTGCATTTCAGCGTTCTACAGAAGACATGCACGAACATGCAAACACCCCAGGGCTGAATTCTACCAGGAATCAGCTAAATGCCATTTCCCTTGTGTTTCACGAAGGATTTCTCTCTGTGAGGTTTTCTCCATCTATCGCTCAAATGCACCTATTAACTATGTTCGATGCCTCTATGATGCCCTGCTTGTTCGATGCTAAGCTGATTCTCTCACTTCTCACAGGCAGAAATACTCAATAGCTCCTGGCGTTAGTGCTGTGTCTAAAAGATCATTGTGCAACCAGTCAAATGTTATCAATCAGGAGCTGTTCTGCACAGTATGTGACATTTCCGACAGATGTGGCAGACAGAGGGTAATTGACACCCCACTCTGCAAGCAGGGAGCTGGAGGTGGTCCGAGGCCAGGTAGGTGGCCACTCCCTTTCCCCAGAGCAAGGAGAGGAGGCCACGACCCCGGACTCCTGGGGCAGCCCCTGGTCAGAAGTGGCACAAAATGGCCACCAGTTGGCATAAATATGGCGGTAGTAACAGAAATAGTTTACCTGATCCAGCACCAAAGTGAGGCCATAAGTTAGCACATAGGTAGCTTTGAGAAGCAGGTGACTCAAGGTAACAGGGTCTATTTTCATCAAAGAATCATACAAATTAATATACAGGGAGTTCTGTACAAATAATGCCTGCAGATGTCTGTAAGAGACAGTTTGATTAGAAATGTCTGAGAAGAGACAGCTTGATGTTTGTAGCAAGCATTCAAAAGAAATGTCGGATACCACAATAACAAAGACAAATGAGAGTGATAGTAGATGGAAAGTATTCAGCCTGGAGCTCGGTGACCAGTGGTGTTCCACAGGGATCAGTTCTGGGACCTCTGCTCTTTGTGATTTTTATAAGTGGAGGAAGTGGAAGGGTGGGTTCGTAGGTTTGCCAATGACACAAATGTTGGTGGAGTGGTGGACAGTGTGGAGGGCTGTTGTAGATTGCAACAGGGCATTGACAGGAAGCAGAAATGGGCTGATAAGTGGCAGATGGAGAAAGTGTGAAGTGATTCACTTTGGAAGGTTGGATTTGAATGCAGAATTCAGGGTTAAAGGCAGGAATCTCGGCAGTGTGGAGGAACAGAGGGATCTTGAGGTCCATGTCCATAGATCCCTCAAAGTTGCCACCCAAATTGGTAGGGTTGTCAAGAAGGCATATGGTGTGTTGGCTTTCATTCGCAGGGGGATTGAGTTTAAGAGCCGTGAGGTTATGCTGCAACTCTATAGAGCTCTGGTTAGACCACACTTGGAATATTGTGTTCATTTCTGGTTGCCTCATTATAGGAAAGATGTGGAAGCTTTAGAGGGGGTGCAGAGGAGATTTACCAGGTTGCTGCCTGGACTGGAGGGCAGGTCTTATAAAGAAAGGTTGAGGGAGGTAGGGCTTCTCTCACTGGAGTGAAGAAGGTTGAGAGGTGACTTGATAGAGGTGCATAAGATGATGAGAGGCATAGATAGGGTAGATAACCAGAGACTTTTCCCCCGGGTGGAATTGGCTATCACAATTTTAAGGTGATTGGAGATAGGTTCAGGGGAGATGTCAGAGGTAGGTTTTTTTACACAGAGTGTGGTGGGTGTGTGGAATGCAGTGCCAACAGGGGTAGTACAGATAGATACAGTAGGGACATTTAAGTGACATTTAGGCACACAGATGATAGTACAATGTAGGTTAGTCTCATGTTAGAGTAGGATAAAAGGTCAACATAATAGTGAGGGCCAAAGGGCCTGGACAATGCTGCACTGCTCTAAGTTCTGTAAGGGTGGGATTATGTCTTGTAAACACTTAAGAGATCATACAAGTTCTTTGAGCTGTGAAAGTGATTAAGTTCTAGTCTTATTAATGAAAAAGATGTTACCTTATTAGGTAAAGGTGTAGTCAGAGTAGGGGCAGTAACTTTCATCTCAAAAAACAGTATGTGACTGGAATGAATTATCATGCAGCTGCAGGCTAGAGGGGCAGTGTCTAATTGGACCTTCAAAGTCAGATGGGACAGAAACTGCTCACAACCCATTAGCTAAAAATGCTGACAGTAGGTGTAAACATAAAACTTTACATTTAACTAAGTATATATTAGAACTAATATTATGAATCTTCTACCAATTAATAGGAACTAACCCACTTTTGTATCTCTTGTGATTAGGACAGAGGGAAATACAAGATGAGTAACAGAATCTGAGACGGGTAACAATGAATACAATTAAGGAGAGATTTTGAGCAGTCCTTTGAGATAAGCAAGTCTGGGGAATGTCTGAAAAAGAGTATAACCATTAACTTTAGAATGTGGATTAATGGGATACATTGTCAAATCCCAAGGCCTGATGATTAGGATGTCTGGTAAACATCGTGAGGTCATGAGGAGTCTAGGGCTGTCTATAGGGGTATCCATTATTGATCAGGTGTTTCACAGGATTGGATGCATAGATTAAGGGGGAAGGAATAATGACAATGTTGCATGTAATTACTGTAACCCAAAATGTATAAAAATGCTGTATCCCACTGGGGAAACCAAAATATAATTGATTGTCTTCCGAGCTGAGCTGTATTAAGAGGGCGACTAGGCCCCACGTGAAAGTCAGACTTGGAGCATTCTAGATCTTTCTCGCACCTGTGGTAAAGAGCTCAGATAAAGATTGATTATACCTCTGCAGACAGAACTCGAGACTGCTTGTTGACATCTCTCCCCAACAAGGCCCTGCCAGCCTGGTCTGAGGTTCTACCTGGGTCAGTGCGGAGAAATGCACAATCATGAAGGGAAAAAGACAATAAGCTTCTCTGCTCCACCAGGGTAAGTGCAACCATCGTCTCTCATCTACCTAACATTCAGTCTGTCTCTGCTACTGCACCCATCTCCCACCAAGAATCACACTCATTGCCAAATGTACCATTGGCAGCTCTGGACTAAAGGCTGTGCCCTAGCTTGACTGAAGAATATTACTGAGACTTTGTGGCATGATCATTTGCTTGAAGCATGAACAGCATGTATATGTGGCTGACAGATAGTTCAGGTGCAACACAAATGTAGCAGAGTGCCATAGAAAAACATATCTTGACTGATCAATTCTTACTGCTCCCTATCACTTTGTGTCTGTGCTAAAAGGCTGTGCATTTTGGTGTACTGTTAACACTAAAAGGCTAAGCAAATCATAGATGCTCTGAATATTTAAAGAGACAGAAAGTGAGTGAGTGAATCTTCAGCTCAGTGAGCATTAAGAGGGCACAGGAAGATCCCGAAGACCATGGGGATTAATATGTGTGAGACGACCTGGTCCAACTTTTTCTAATTGTATTCTGGAACGGTAGTTATCAAAGACCTTTCACTAATGAAAAATTCTCAGATCTATCCCTCTTAAGTCCAAAATGGGTGGCCACACACTTGCTTTTGTTGAGATAATTGCTCATCCACTCAATGTATTAATGTTTCTTTGCCATTTTATGCTCCTGTCCAAACAATTTACAATGGCACCAATCATAGCGCCATATGACAAGGAGAAAGTGAGGGCTGCAGGTGCTGGAGATCAGAGTCGAGAGTTTGGTGCTGGAAAAGCACAGCAGGTCAGGCAGCATCCGAGGGGCAGGAGAGTCAATGTTTCGGGCATAAGACCCTCATCAGGAATCTATAACCGGAGTCCATGGGGGGATCAGTCGGTTCCGTAGGCAGGTGCTGAGGAAGGAGATATGGCTGTAATAGTGAGTCTGCTTCAGGACGTGGCAGAAGAGCTTCGGGGCAGAGGAGGTGACCAGGGTGGGGTGTGGGGTGGTATGCAGTGAGAGATAGACTCACTGAGATTCTTGTAGATAGAGGAGGTGAGCTTCTTCAAAGTAGGCATCCTTGAAAAAGGCTTTGCAGTAGGGTTGAAATCAACTAGGAGAAAGTGAGGACTGCAGATGCTGGAGATCAGAGTCGAGAGTGTGGGGCTGGAAAAGCACAGCAGGTCAGGCAGCATCCGAGGAGCAGGAGAATTGACGTTTCGGGCATAAGGCCTTCATCAGGAAGCTTAGATACATTGTTTTTTTGCTATGTTATTTAAATAATCAATCAGTACATCAAATATTTGAAGAGGAGACCTTGTGTACATTAGTGTGTATACGGTCTTTATTAAAACAGGGGAACTATGGGAAAAGATCTGCCACCCTGCCCATCCACAGCACAGCCACATAAGAAACACAGAAGCTGGCCTGTAAAACACAGACATCAAGCCTGCCAACACATACAGAACACACCCACAATGCCCCAGTCAAACAGGCTAACAAAGAAACCAGACATGATCAAGCTATTCCCAGACCAGAGAATACACTTCCCAAAAACCTTCAGAGTAAAACTCCCAGCCCTGGTTAACACTGTGGTCCCAATAACCTTAGGGCAGGCTCGATTCCCAGTGAAACCGATATCGCACAAACAAACAGGCCGACCGAGAGACCCTGGAAGATTTCACTCGCAGGAGGAGCGCACTGGGTACATCTGAATGATAGGAGAAGGCACATTTACACATATTCGCATGGACGGGTAATACAATAAACAATCCTTTGGAAGACATTCACTTTTTTTTTCTTCTTTCTTTTTTCTTTTCTTTTTTTCTTTTTCCCCACACTACCACCTGACAGCGATTAGTGCTTATTTTTCCCCAGTACCCATGTCACATGTGTGCAGGTGTCAGTCACAGTGAAAAACAACAAGTGTGTAAATCTTTATTCAATTCCCAACACCAGGAAGAAAGGAACCACCCAAGTGGCCAGTGACAAGCAGTGCCCTTCACATCAAAGGGCAATGCTGTGTGATCAAACAGTGAAGGGGAGGACAGGGATTAAATCAAAATAGAGTTGGAGGGAGAAATGATGCACTCCACTCCCTGCGGCACTCACCTCTCCCTGAACAACTCCAGGGTGTTGGTTGACACCGCGTGCTGTTTTTCCAGAGACACCCGGGCTCTAACGTAATCGCGGAAGAGGGGCAGGCAGTCGGCCCTAACGACCCCCTCCACGGCCCGCTGCCTGGACCTGTTTATGGCCAGTTTGGCCAGGCCCAGGAACAGACCCACAAGGAGGTCCTCTGACCGACCATCACCCCTCTGCACCGTGTGCCCAAAGATCAGGAGTGTGGGACTGAAATGCAGCCAAAATCAGAGGAGAAGAACCTCTAGAAAACTGCAAAGGGAGTGTAGTTCCCACACCCCATATATACACATGGTCCACAGACTCCACAGAACAAGCAGTTGGGCTGGGAGTCTGTGAACCACCGCAAAGGATAGGAAGGGCAAAAGATAGGAAGGGCAAGATTCGTGAACCGTGGATGACAGGAGAAATTGTACGACTAGCCAAGAGGAAAAGGGAAGCCAAGAGGAAAAGGTCCAGACAGCTAAGAACAGAACCGTCCCTGGAGGAATATCAGAAGAGTAGGACCAGTCTTAAAATTGGAATCAAGCGGGCTAAAAGGGGTCATGAAATAGCGTTAGCGAGCAGAATTAAGGAAAATCCCAAAGCATTTTATTCTTATATAAGAAGCAAGCGGGTAACTAGAGAAAGGATTGGTCCACTAAAGGATAATGAAGGAAGGCTGTGTGTTGAACCTGAGAGAATGGGTGAGATTCTGGATGATGACTTTGCATCAGTGTTCACTGAGGAGAGGAAATGATGAATCTTGAGATTAGAGATAGAAGTTTGATTAGTCTGGATCACATTGGCATAAGTAGGGAAGATGTGTTGGGTATGCTAGAGGTTATTAAGGTGGACAAATCCCTAGGATGGGATGGGATCTATCCCAGGTTGCTGAGGGAGGTGAGAGGAAAGAGCTGGGACCCTGACAGATATCTTTGTGGCATCCTTAAGTACAGGTGAGATGCAGGAGGACTGGAGGGTAGCTCATATTGTCCTCCTGTACAAGAAGGGTAGTAGGGATATTCCGGGTAACTACAGACCAGTGAGCCTGACATTGGTGGTGGGGAAGTTGCTGGAGAAGGTACTGAGGGATAAAAACTATTTATATTTAGAAAAGAATGAGCTTATCAGAGATAGGCAACATGGTTTTGTGCGGGGGAGATCGTGCCTTACCAACTTGATAGAGTTCTTCAAGGAAGTGACCAAGTTGTTAGGTGAAGGGCAGGCTGTTGATGTCATATACATGAACTTTAGTAAGGCATTTGACAAGGTTCCCCATGGTAGACTAATGGAGAAAGTGAAGTTACATGGTGTGCAGGGTATTCTAGCGAGGTGGATAAAGAACCCATTGAGCAACAGCAGACAGAGAGTAGTGGTTGAAGGGAGTTTCTCGAAATGGAGAAAGGTGACCAGTGGTGTTTCACAGAGGTCAGTATTTAGGCCACTGTTGTTGGTAATATACGTAAATGATCTAGAAGAGGGCACTGTTGGTATGATCAGCAAGTTTGCAGATGACACAAAGATTGGTGGAGTAGCAGAAAGCATAAGGGACTGTCAGAGAATACAGGAGGATATAGATAGACTGGAGAGTTGGGTGGAGAAGTGGCAGATGGCTTTCAATCCAGACAAATGTGAGGTGATGCATTTAGGCAAGACTAATTCTAGAGCGAATTATACAATGAGTGGAAGAGCCTTGGGAAAAGTTGATGGGCAGAGAGATCTGGGAGTGCAGGTCCATTGTACCCTGAAGGTTGCTGCACAGGTGGATAGAGTGGTCAAGAAGGCATATAGTATGCTTGCCTTCATTGGACGGGGTATTGAGTATAAGAGGTGGCAAGTCATGTTAAAATTGTACAAGGCATTGGTTCGGCCACATTTAGAATACTGTGTACAGTTCTGGTCGCCACATTACCAAAAGGATGTGGACGCTTTGGAGAGGGTGCAGAGAAGGTTTACGAGGATGTTGCCTGGTATGGAAGGTGCTAGCTATGAAGAGAGGTTGAGTAGGTTAGGTTTATTTTCACTAGAAAAAAGGAGATTGAGGCGGAGATCTGATCGAGGTTTACAAAATCATGAAGGGTATAGACAGGGTGGATAGAAACAAGCTGTTTTCCAGGGTGAAGGATTCAATGAGAGGTCACGCTTTCAAGGTGAGAGGTGGAAAGTTTAAGGGGGATACACGCGGCAAGTACTTCACACAGAGGCTGGTGGGCGTTTGGAACCTGTAGCCAGCAGAGGTGGTAGAGGCAGGCATGATAGATTCATTTAAGATGCGTCTGGACAGATATATGAGTAGGTGGGGAGCAGAGGGATACAAATGCTTAGGAATTGGCCGAAAGATTTAGACAGTACATTTGGATTGGTTCAGGCTTGAAGGGCCGAAGGACCTGTTTCTGGGCTGTAAATTTTCTTTGTTCTTAACCTGCGGTCGCAGGGGACGGCTGCATGCAGCACTCACCATACCAGATGCCTGAATGAAACGGGGAGGACTCCCACGTAGAGAGCCCTCCACTGGGGATCCCTACTGCCCGGTCGCAAGACGTGTCCGGGCGGTGGATGAGGGAGAAGAGGTGGACGGTGTGCAGCAGCAGTGTGTACAGGGCCCGACTTTTTACGGGCAAAAAAGGGACAAAACTAAAATTCCGGAGGCGGCTCAGGTTGTGGGGCACAGGTTCCCGGGGGAAGTACGGGACCTTGGGGCCAATGTGAAATTCCGTCCGGGCTGGGGTGAGCGCGGACGGGATCCCACCGCACACCTGAGTGTCCTCCAACTGGTCCGAGCACTGCGGTTTTATTTTTGTTTCTTTTAAACAAGGGGGGAAAGACAAAGAAACTCTCCTCCTCTTTAACAGCAGGAGCACACTGACTGTAGCACCAGTCAGCACAGAGTCAGTCCCCTGAACTGAGGAGATTCTAAATCTCCTGGTTATTTTTTTACCCCCACACTGTCGCCTAACAGCATTAGTGTTTTATCTTCCCCAGCATCCACATTGTTTTTTCTCCCTCTTGTTCCTGTTTATTTTTATTTTTCTAACAGAATCTCTGACATGCCTTTTTTTTATTACCCCCACACGGCCACCTAACTGCGTTAGTGCATATATTCTCCCCAGCACCCAGGATGTGTGTGTGCAGGTGTGGGACACAGTGAAAGACACAAGATGTACAAATCTTTATTCAATTTCCACCACCAGGAAGAAAGGAAACATATGAGTGGCCAGTGACAAGCAGAGCCCTTCACATCAAAGGGCAATGCTGCGTGATCAAAAAAAGTGAAGGGGAAGGCAGCGATCAAATCAAAATAGAGTTGGAGGGGGAAATAACTCACTCCACTCCCTGTGGTGCCCACCTCTCCCTGAACAGCTTGAGGGTATTGGTGGACACCGCGTGCTCCTTCTTCAGAGATACCTGGGCTCTGACATACCCCCGGAAGAGGGCCAGGCAATCAGCCATAACGACCCCCTGCACGGCCCACTGCCTGGATCTGTGGCCAGTTTGGCCAGGCCCAGGAGCAGAACCACGAAGAGATCCTCTGACCTACCCTCCCCCTCCATACTGGGTGCCTAAAGATCAGGAGCGTGGGACTGAAGGGCAGCCAAAAGCAGAGGAGGAGGTTCTAAAAAGGGAGTGCAAACGCCCAGACCCCATATATACATGGTCCACCGACTCCGCAGCACCACAGAACAAGCAGTTGGGCTGAGAAAAGGAAACACCACAAACTGCCTATTGTACTTCGTTCAAGATTCTTGGTAGTGGTGGGACTTGAGCCCATGAATCACTAGAGACTCACTTAAAGCCAGTGCCTTAGACCGCTCAGCCACATTTCCACTGCAAGTATCATACCCAGACCCCTACATTTATCCTTAACTATTGCATCCAACGTACACATTCCTGAACACTATGGGGAAATTTAGCACAGCCAATTCACCTAACCTGCACATCTTTAGATTGTGGGAGGACACTCACGCAGGCACAGGGGAATGTGCAAACTCCACAAAGACAGTCGCCCCCCAGGCTAGAACCAAACCCAAGTACCTGGCATCGTGAGACAACAGTGCTAAGCACTGAGCTACCGTGCCACCCCATAAGGAGATCTTAGATAATCAGATGAGGTAAAAAACATTAGAAAGATCATGCTGATATAGTCAGACATGGGCGGACGTGTTAGAGGAGCAAGAACATTAGTGTGGCCTGGTTAGACCTTGTTCTGCATATTTTACGTAAATCAATAGATCAATTTAAGCAAAACTAGAACTGTATATATATTTGGTAGTTAATGCGTGGCAAAGGAATTTTACTTAGTAAACCTGAACCTTAAAGATAGTCATAAAATTAACTGATCTTTTAAGAAAAATAAAAGTTAAGATGTAACAGAGTGAGTTGCTGTCTTGAGCTGGAAGAATCAATAATAAGCATTGATTTTGAGTTGAAATATAGCCCCCTCTTCTGTTCAGAATGAAACCTATATGTGTGTCCAGCAGACTGTGTGTTGTGCAATATAAATTGATTCAGCAATATAAATCGCCTATGGAATGTTTCTCAAAGGTTTAAGGAAGCTAGCAGATAAAGAGATGTAAAGCGATGAATTTTATTTCAAAACGTTCTTTACAAATGTAAATACGCATTCTTTCTATTTAACCAACATTAACAACTCTCAATTAATTTAACTGCAATTCTGAGGGTCTGTAACTAACTGAGGGTTATTAGCAACAGAAATAAAGCAACTCCTTTCAGGACAGTAACCTTCAATCTAAGTGTAAAATTGATTGAAGTGAGCTTATAGACAACTATAATAAGAACCACGAGAAGAATTTTGCATTTTAAACCTATGTTTAATGCTAGAACTTAAATTGAATCTTTAGAAGTTAACTTTTGTAAGAAATAAATTCTGTTTGATTCAGATTTTGGCACTAATTTGGACAAACGAGGCTTCCAAATTTGCAAGGGAATTAATCACTGGAATTTTATTCCCTGTGCAGAAATAAATTTGGTAATATGGTGAAGGAGATTGATGTCAGCTTATATATATGTAAAATGTTATTTTTGCTAAAGACTGTATTTGTTGTGAATGTAGCCAGATTTTAGAACATATAAGAGAAGTGCGGGTATTTGCTTGGGGGAATTTTTATTAAGTTTTATGACAATCAGGAGGTCAATGCCTCGTGGATAGTAATCGTTATGTGAGAGATAGTCAAGAACTGAATCAAAGCTAGATGGAGGTGACATGGGATTCAGGGCAGCTTGCCAATTGGATGCATAATTAGCTTAATGGCAGGAGACAGAGACTGGTGGTAGAGGCTTGTTTTATGGACTGGAAACCTGTAACAACTGGTGTTCCACAGGGATCAGTTCTAGGGCATCTTTTGTTTGTCATTTGTATACAGAGGAACCTCGATTATCCAAATATCAATTATTCGAATATCGGATTATCCGAAGGAGATCTTGAGATCCTGGTAGAGCTGTTTCAACCCTGATTGCGTTGTTTGTTTACAATGATTAGAAACGATCTGGGCTTACTGAAATGCTGCCGAGAACACTCCTGGACATCGATGGGACATCTCCAAATGACTAACCTCCTGCCCTCCCTCTCTCTCCCCACACTTTCCCTGGAGTTCTACACAGGCGTGTATCCTAAATCACCCTTCCACAGATAATCTCTCCAAAGTTGTCCTGTACAGGGCAATGGTGGAAGTTGTCAAAAAGTTGCGGTAAAAAGGTGTGTGTGCGCTATTTGAAGGCTTACCCCACCAAGGGAGCAGCAGTCTCACTGTTGGTGCCCACTCTGGTTGCTCTGGAGGGGAGGGGCACTGACAGGGTCAGGGACGCATGGGGTGGGGGGGGGGCAGGGATACACGGGGGCGGGACGGCCGGGGTTGGAGGCAGATGGGGAGCAGGAGTGGTGCTGGCCTGGGTTGGGGGTGGGCAGTGTTGGGGGCAGGCAGAGGGCGGTGTTGGGGGGGGGTGAGCGGAGGGAGGTGTTGGGGGTGGGTGGAGGGTGGAGTTGGGGAGCGAGTGGTGTTGGGGGTCGAGCGGAGGGCGGTGTTGGGGGGCGAGCGGTGTTGGGGGTCGAGCGGAGGGCGGTGTTGGGGGGCGAGCGGAGGGCAGTGTTCGGGGTCAAGCGGAGGGCGGTGTTGGGGGCGAGCGGAGGGTGGTGTTGGGGGTGGGTGGAGGATGGTGTTGGGGGGTGGGCGGAATGCGGTGATGGGGGCGAGCAGAGGGCGATGTTGGGGGGTGGGTGGGGGGCAGGTGGATGGTGATGTGGGTGGGTGGGTGGGGGGCGGGCAGAGTGCGGTGTTGGGGGGGCGAGCGGCGGGCGTTGTTGGGGGGGACTGGCGGAGAGTGGTGTTGGAGGGAGTGTGGGGGGCGGGTGGAGTGCGGTGTTGGGGGCAAGTGGAAGGTGTTATTGGGGGGGTGGGCGGAGTGCGGTGTTGGGGAGTGGGCGGAGGGCGTTGTTGGCGGATGGGCGGAGGGCGGTGTTGGGTGAGGGCGGTGTTGGAGGCGAGCGGAGTGCGGTGTTGGGGGCGGGAAGAGGGCGGTGTTGGGGGCGAGTGGAAGGTGTTGTTGGGGGGGCAGGCAGAGGGTGGTGTTGGGGGTAGGCGGAGGGCAGTGTTGGTGGTGGGCAGAGGGCGGTGTTGGGGGTGGGCTGAGGGAGGTGTTGAGGGGCAGGAGAAGCGCGGTGTTGGGGGCGGGCGTGGGGCGGTGTTGGGGGGCAAGCGGAGAGATGTGTTGGGGAGGGCTGTGTTGGGGGCGAGGGAGGGCGGTGTTGGGGGCAAGCGGAGGGCGGTGTTGGGAACGGGTGGAGGGCGGTGTTGGGAACGGGTGGAGGGCGGTGTTGGGTGTGAGCGGAGGGCGGTGTTGGGAACGGGTGGAGGGCGGTGTTGGGAACGGGTGGAGGGCGGTGTTGGGTGTGAGCGGAGGGCGGTGTTGGGAACGGGTGGAGGGCGGTGTTGGGTGTGAGCGGAGGGCGGTGTTGGGAACGGGTGGAGGGCGGTGTTGGGTGTGAGCGGAGGGCGGTGTTGGGAACGGGTGGAGGGCGGTGTTGGGTGTGAGCGGAGGGCGGTGTTGGGAACGGGTGGAGGGCGGTGTTGGGGGCAGGAAGAGGGCGGTGTTGGGGGCGGACGGAGGGCCGTGTTGGGGGGTGGGCGGAGGGCGGTGTTGGGGGGCGAGCGGAGTGTGGTGTTGTGGGAGGGCTGTGTTGGGGGCGAGCGGAGGGCAGTGTTGGGAGCGGGTGCAGGGCGGTGTTGGGGGCGAGCAGAGAGTGGTGTTGGGGGGGCGGGTGGAGGGCGGTGTTGGGGGCGGTTGGAGGGCGGTGTTGGGAACGGGTGGAGGGCGGTGTTGGGGGCGAGCAGAGAGTGGTGTTGGGGGGGCGGGTGGAGGGCGGTGTTGGGGGCGGTTGGAGGGCGGTGTTGGGAACGGGTGGAGGGCGGTGTTGGGGGCGAGCGGAGGGCGGTGTTGGGAATGGGTGGAGGGCGGTGTTGGGGGCGAGCGGAGGGCGGTGTTGCGGGGGGGGGAAGAGGGCGGTGTTGGGGGCGGACGGAGGGCCGAGTTGGGGGGCGGGCGGAGGGCGGTGTTGGGGAGTGGGTGGAGTGCGGTGTAGGGGGCGAGTGGAAGGTGTTGTTGGGGGGGCAGGCAGAGGGTGGTGTTGGGGGCGGTGTTGGGGGGCGGGTGGAGGGCGGTGTTGGGGGCGGACGGAGGGCGGTGTTGGGGGGGCGGGTGGAGGGCGGTGTTGAAGACAGGTGGAAGGCGGTGTTGGGGGGGCAAGCGGAGAGAGGTGTTGGGGGAGGGCTGTGTTAGGAACGGATGGAGGGCGGTGTTGGGTGCTAGCGGAGGGCGGTGTTGGGAACGGGTGGAGGGCGGTGTTGGGGGGTGGGCGGAGGGCGGTGTTGGGGGCGGACGGAGGGAGGTGTTGGGGGCGGGAAGAGGGCGGTGTTGGGGGCGGGAAGAGGGCGGTGTTGGGGGGTGGGTGCAGTGCGGTGTTGGGGGCGAGCGGAAGGTGCTGTTGGGGGGGCAGGTGGAGGGTGGTGTTGGGGGCTGTGTGGGGGCGCGGGCAGAGTGCGGTGTTGGGGAGCGGGTGGAGGGCGGTGTTGGTGGACAGGCAGAGGGCGGTGTTGGTGGTGGGCAGAGGGCAGTGTTGGGGGTGGGCGGAGGGCGGTGTTGAAGGGCAGGAGAAGCGCAGTGTTGGGGGCGGGCGGAGGGCGGTGTTGGGGGGGCAAGCAGAGAGAGGTGTTGGGGGAGGGCTGTGTTGGGGGCGAGCGGAGGGCGATGTTGGGAACGGGTGGAGGGCGATGTTGGGGGCGAGCGGAAGGTGTTGTTGGGGGGGCAGGCGGAGGGTGGTGTTGGGGGCTGTGGGGGCGCGGGCGCAGTGTGGTGTTGGGGGGTGGGTGGAGGGCGGTGTTGGGGGGCGGGTGGAGGGCGGCGTTGGGGATGGACGGAGGGCGGTGTTGGGGGGCGGGTGGAGGGCGGTGTTGGGGACAGGTGGAAGGTGGTGTTGGGGGGCAAGCGGAGAGAGATGTTAGGGGAGGGCTGTGTTGGAGGCGAGCGGAGGGCGATGTTGGGGGGCGGCGTTGGGGGCGGACGGAGGGCTGTGTTGGGGGGCGGGCGGAGGGCGGTGTTGGGGGCGAGCGGAGTGTGGTGTTGTGGGAGGGCTGTGTTGGGGGCAAGCGGAGGGCAGTGTTGGGGGGCGGGCGGAGGGCGGTGTTGGGGGGCGGGCGGAGGGCGGTGTTGGGGGCGGGCGGAGGGAGGTGATGGGGGCAGGAAGAGGGCGGTGTTGGGGGCGGGAAGAGGGCGGTGTTGGGGGCGAGCGGAAGGTGTTGTTGGGGGGCAGGCGGAGGGTGTTGTTGGGGGCTGTGTGGGGGCGCGGGCAGAGTGCGGTGTTGGGGAGCGGGTGGAGGGCGGTGTTGAGGGGCAGGAGAAGCGCGGTGTTGGGGGCGGGCGGAGGGCGGTGTTGGTGGGCGGGTGGAGGGCGGTGTTGGGGGCGGGCGGAGGGCGGTGTTGGTATGGGTGCTGGGGGGTGTTGGTGTGGGGGAGGGCGGTGTTGGGGGTGGGCAGAGGGTGGTGTTGGTTTGGTCGGAGGGCGATGTTGGGGGCAGGTGGAGGACAGTGTTGGTGGGCGGGCGGAGGGCGGTGTTGGGGGCGAGCGGAGGGCGGTGTTGGTGGGTGGGTGGAGGGCGGTGTTGGGAACGGGTGGAGGGCGGTGTTGGGGGCGAGCAGGGGGCGGGAAGAGGGCGGTGTTGGGGGCGGACGGAGGGCCGTGTTGGGGGACGGGTGGAGGGCGGTGTTGGGGGCTGTGTGGGGGCGCGGGCGGAGTGCGGTGTTGGGGAGCGGGTGGAGGGCGGTGTTGGGGGGTGGGTGGAGGGCGGTGTTGGGGGCAGACAGAGGCCGTGTTGGGGGGCGGAAAGAGGGCGGTGTTGGGGGCAGGAGAAGCGCGGTGTTGGGGGGGCATTCGGAGGGCGGTGTTGGGGGGCGAGCGGAGTGTGGTGTTGTGGGATGGCTGTGTTGGGGGCGAGTAGAGGGCGGTGTTGGGGGCGGGCGGAGGGCGGTGTTGGGGGTGGGAAGAGGGCTGTGTTGGGGGGGCGGGCGGTGGGCAGTGTTGAAGGCGGGCAGAGGGCGGTGTTGGGGGGGTGAGCGGAGAGCAGTGTTGTGGGAGGGCTGTGTTGGGGGCGAGCGGAGGGCCGTGTTGGGAGCGGGTGGAGGGCGGTGTTGGGGGCTGAAAGAGGGCGGTGTTGGGGGGCAGGCAGAGGGCGATGTTGAGGGTGGGCAGAGGATGCTGTTGGGGGACAGGCGGAAGGCGGTGTTGAGGGCAGGTGGAGGGTGCTGTTGGGGGAACGGGTTGAGGGTGGTGTTGGGGCGCGGGTGGAGGGCGGTGTTGGGGGCGGGAGGAGTGCAGTGATGGGGCACGGGCGGAGGGTGGAATTGGGGGCTGAGCGGAGGGCTGTGTTGGGGGTGGGCGGAGGGCGGTGTTGGTATGGGTGGTGGGCGGTGTTGGTGTGGGGGAGGACGGTGTTGGGGGGCGGGCAGAGGGTGGTGTTGGTGTGGGCGGAGGGCAATGTTGGGGGCAGGTGGAGGACGGTGTTGGGGGGACGGGCAGAGGGCGGTGTTGGGGCGGGCGGAGGGTGGTGTTGGGAGGCGGGTGGAGGGCGATGTTGGGGGGCGGGCGGAGGGCGGGGTTGAGAGGCAAGCGGAAGGCGGTGTTGGGGGTGGGCTGAGGGCGGTATTGGGGGAGAGCAGTGTGCGGTGTTGGGGGGCGGTTGGGGGGTAGGCGGAGGGCGGTTTTGGGGGTGGGCGGAGGGCTGTGTTGGGGAGTGGGCTGAGAGCGGTGTTGGGGGGCAGGCGGAGGGTGGTGTTGGGGTGTCGAGCGGAGGGTGGAGTTGTGGGGCGGGCAGAGGGCGTTGTTGGGGGCGGGAGGAGGGCAGTGTTGGGGGCGGGAGGAGGGCAGTGTTGGGGGTGGGTGGAGGGCGGTGTTGGGGGGCAGGAGAAGCGCGCTGTTGGGGGCGGGTGGAGGGCAGTGTTGGGGGGCGAGCAGAGGGCGGTGTTGGGGGTGGGCGGTGTTGGGGGCGAGCGGAGGGCGTTGTTGGGGGCGGGAAGAGAGCGTTGTTGGGGGCGGGCGGAGGGCGGTGTTGGGGGCGGGCGGAGGGCGGTGTTGGGGGCGGGCAGAGGGCATTGTTGGGGGCGGGAGGAGGGCAGTGTTGGGGGCGGGAGGAGGGCTGTGTTGGGGGCGGGCAGAGGGCGGTGTTGGGGGTGGGCGGAGGGCGGTGTTGGGGGGCAGGAGAAGCGCGCTGTTGGGGGCGGGTGGAGGGCAGTGTTGGGGGGCGAGCAGAGTGTGGTGTTGGGGCAGGGCTGTGTTGGGGGCGAGCGGAGAGCGGTGTTGGGGGCAAGCGGAGGGCGGTGTTGGGGGCGGGAAGAGGGCGTTGTTGGGGGCGGGCGGAGGGCGGTGTTGGGGGCGGGCGGAGGGCGGTGTTGGGGGCGGGCGGAGGGCGGTGTTGGGGGGCAGGAGAAGCGCGCTGTTGGGGGCGGGTGGAGGTCGGTGTTGGGGGGGGCAAGCGGAGAGCCGTGTTGTGGGAGGGCTGTGTTGGGGACAAGCGGAGGGCGGTGTTGGGAGCAGGTGGAGGGCGGTGTTGGGGGCGAGCGGAGGGTGGTGTTGTGGGGCGGGCAGAGGGCGGTGTTGGGAGCAGGTGGAGGGCGGTGTTGGGGGCGAGCGGAGGGTGGTGTTGTGGGGCGGGCGGAGGGCGGTGTTGGGGCGGGTGGAGGGCGATGTTGGGGGCGGGCAGAGGGCGGTGTTGGGGGCAGGAAGAGGGCGTTGTTGGGGGCGGGCGGAGAGCAGTGTTGAGGTCGGGTGGAGGGCGATGTTGGGTGCGGGAAGAGGGTGGTGTTGGGGGTGGGCGGACGGCGGTGTAGGGCGGCGAGAGGAACGCAGTGTTGAGGGGGTGAGCAGAGGGGCGGGCGGAGGGCGGTTTTGGTGTGCATGCGGAGGGCGGGGTTGGGAAGCGAGCAGAGGACGGTGTTGCGGGGCGGGCAGAGGTCGGTGTTGGGGGGCGGGTGAGGACGGGGTTGGGAAGTGAGTGGAGGGCGGTGTTGGGGGTAGGCGGAGTGCGGTGTTTGGGGCGGGCGGAGGGTGGTGTTGCGGGCGGGCGGAGGGCAGTGAGTGGAGGGCGGTGTTGGGGGTGGGTGGAGTGCAGTGTTTGGGGCGGGCCGAGGGTGGTGTTGCGGGCGGGCGGAGGGCGGGGTTGGGAGGTGGGCGGTGGGCGGTGTTGAGGGCGGGCGGAGGGTGGTGTTGGGGGTGGGCGGTGTTGGGGGTGGGCGGTGGGCGGTGGGCGGTGTTGAGGGCGGGCGGAGGGTGGTGTTGGGGGTGGGCGGTGGGCGGTGGGCGGTGTTGGGGGTGGGCGGTGGGCGGTGGGCGGTGTTGGGGGCGGGCGGAGGGCTGTGTTGGGGGGTGAGCAGAGGGTGGTGTTGGGAGGCAGGCGGAGGGCTGTGTTGGGGGACGGGCGGAGGGTGGTGTTCGGGGCAGGCGGAGGGTGGTGTTGGGAGACGAGCGGAGGACGGTGTTGGGGGACGGGCGGAGGGTGGTGTTAGGGGTGGGCAGTGGGCGGTGTTGGGGGCGGGCAGAGGGCTGTGTTGGGGGGTGAGCGGAGGGTAGTGTTCGGGGCAGGCGGAGGGTGGTGTTGGGAGGCGAGCGGAGGGCGGTGTTGGGGGAGGGCTGTGTTGGGGGTGAGCGGAGGGTGGTGTTGGGAGGCAGGCGGAGGGCGGTGTTAGGGGACGGGTGGAGGGTGGTGTTCGGGGCAGGCGGAGGGCGGTGTTGGGAGCGGGTGGAGGGCGGTGTTGGGGGCGAGCGGAGGATGGTGTTGAGGGGCAGGCGGAGGGCAGTGTTGGGGGCGGGAAGAGGGTGGTGTTGGGGGCGGGTGGAGTGTGGTGATGGGGGATGGGCGGAGGGAGGAAATGGGGGTGGGCAGAGGGCGTTGTTGGGGGGAGGGTGGAGGGCGGTGTTGATGTGGGCAGAGGGCGGTGTTGGGAGACGGGCGGAGGGCGGTGTTGGTGGGGGCGGGTGGATGGCGGTGTTGGGGGGCAGGCAGAGGGCGGTGTTGAGGGTGGGCAGAGGGTGCTGTTGGGGTACAGGCGGAAGGCGGTGTTGGGGGGTGGGCGGAGGGTGGTGTTGGGGGTGGGCGGTGGGCGGTGGGCGGTGTTGGGGGCGGGCGGAGGGCTGTGTTGGGGGGTGAGCGGAGGGTAGTGTTGGGAGGCAGGCGGAGGGCTGTGTTGGGGGACGGGCGGAGGGTGGTGTTCGGGGCAGGCGGGTGGTGTTGGGAGACGCGCGGAGGACGGTGTTGGGGGACGGGCGGAGGGTGGTGTTAGGGGTGGGCAGTGGGCGGTGTTGGGGGCGGGCGGAGGGCTGTGTTGGGGGGTGAGCGGAGGGTAGTGTTGGGAGGCAGGCGGAGGGCAGTGTTGGGGGACGGGCAGAGGGTGGTGTTCGGGGCAGGCGGAGGGTGGTGTTGGGAGGCGAGCGGAGGGCGGTGTTGGGGGAGGGCTGTGTTGGGGGTGAGCGGAGGGTGGTGTTGGGAGGCAGGCGGAGGGCGGTGTTGGGGGACGGGTGGAGGGTGGTGTTGGGGTGGGCAGAGGGTGGTGTTGGGAGGCGGGCGGATGCGGTGTTGGGGGACGGGCGGAGGGCCGTGTTGGAGGCGAGTGTAGGGCGGTGTTGGTGGACGGGCGGAGGGCAGAGTTGGTGGCGAGCGGAGGGCGGTGTTGGGGGCGAGCAGAGGTTGGTGTTGGGGGCGGGCGGTGGGCGATGTTGGGGGGCAAGTGGAGGGTGGTGTTGGGGGAATGGGCGGAGTGCGGTGTTGGGGAACGGGCAGAGGGTGGTGATGGGGGGCGAGCGGAGGGCGGTGTTGGGGATGGGCGGAGGGTGGTGCTTGGGGTGGGTGGTGGGTGGTGTTGGGGGACGGGCGGAGGGTGGTGTTGGGGGTGGGCGGTGGGTGGTGTTGGGGGTCGGGCGGAGGGCAGTGTTGGGGGACGGGCGGAGGGTGGTGTTGGGGGTCGGGCAGAGGGCAGTGTTGGGGGACGGGCGGAGGGTGGTGTTGGGGGCGAGCAGAGGGCAATGTTGGGGCGTGGGCTGTGGGCAGTGTTGGGGCAGGCGGAGGGCGGTGTTGGGGGGGCGGGCAGAGGGCGGTGTTGGGGGTTGGGCGGAGGGCGGTGTTGGGGGTCGGCGGAGGCCGGTGTTGTGGGGCGGGCGGAGGGTGTTGTTGGGGGGTGGGCGGAGGGCAGTGTTGGGGGGCGGTCGGAGGGTGGTGTTGGGGGGTGGGCGGAGGACGGTGTTGGGGGCGGTCGGAGGGTGGTGTTGTGGGGTGGGTGGAGGGTGTTGTTGGGGGCGGGCGGAGGGTGGTGTTGGGGGGCGGGCGGAGGACGGTGTTGGGGGGGCGGTCGGAGGGTGGTGTTGTGGGGTGGGCGGAGGGTGTTGTTGGGGGCGGTCGGAGGGCGGTGTTGGGGGTGGGTGGAGGGCGGTGTTGGGGGGGGCAGGCGGAGGGCGGTTTTGGGGGGGCGGGCGAAAGGCAGTGTTGGGGTGTGTGCGGAGGGCCGTGTTGGGGGAGTGGTTTGGGGGGTGGGGGGATAGCGTGGGCTCTTGTGTGGTGTGCTGCTGCCTAGTCTCTTGAAAGGGGAGCAGACTTAACAGAAAACTGAGAAGTGCCAGAGAAGAGGCATTGAATCGATTAACCAAATAATCAATTATCCCAACGAAATACTGCCCGCCCATCTCGTTCAGATAATCGAGGTTCCTCTGTAAATGATTCGGATGAGAATATAGAAGCATGGTTAGTAAGTTTGCAGACGACACCAAAACTGGTGGTATACTAGACAGTGAAGTAAGTTTTCTAGGATTACAAAAGGTTTTTGATGAAATGGGTGGATGGGCTGAAAGATGGCAGATGGAGTTCAATCTGGATAAATGTGAGGTATTGCGTTTTGATACAATAAACAAGGGTAGAGCTTATTCAATTAATGGTAGTGCTTTGGGTAGTGTGGTAAAACAGAGTGACCTAGGAGTGCAGTTACATAAATTCTTTGAAGTTTACATCACGTGGTTAAAAAGGCTTTTGGCACGCTTGCTTTTATTGCTCAGCCCTTTGAGTGGAGGGGTTGGGAAGTCATGTTTGAGGTTGTATATGATATTGATGAGGCCTCTTCAGGAATACTGTGTCCAGTTCTGGTCGCCCAGTTGTAGGAAGGGTACTATTAAGGTGGAGAGGGTTCAGAAGACATTTATTAGGATGTTGCTGGGTTTGAGTTATAAAGAAAGGCTGAGACATTATTCACTGGAGGGTAGGATATTGAGAAGTGACTTTATAGAAGTTTATCAAATAATGAGAGGGATAGATAGAGTTAATGGCAGTTGCCTTTTCCCTAGGATGGGGAATTTCAACATTTTTAAGTTGAGTGAAGAGAGATTTTAAAAAAAACATGAGGGTCAAATTTTTTTACATAGAGGGCAGTTTACATGTGTAATGAACTTCCTGAGGAAGTGGTCAATGCGGGTACAATTGTAACATTTAAAAGACATTTAGATAAGTACATGAACTTGAAAGGTTTGGAAGCTAGTAGGAGCGGGTAGGTGGAACTAGTTTTGTTTGGTGTTCTGTTCGGCATGGACTGGTTGGACAGAAGGGTCTGTTTCCATGTTGTATGACTCTATGACTCTGTTCGCCGAGCTGGGAATTTGTGTTGCAGACGTTTCAACCCCTGTCTAGGTGACATCCTGTGCTTGGGAGCCTCCTGTGAAGCGCTTCTGTGATCTTTCCTCCGGCATTTATAGTGGTTTGAATCTGCCGCTTCCGGTTGTCAGTTCCAGCTGTCCGCTGCAGTGGTCGGTATATTGGGTCCAGGTCGATGTGCTTATTGATTGAATCTGTGGATGAGTGCCATTCCTCTAGGAATTCCCTGGCTGTTCTCTGTTTGGCTTGTCCGATAATAGTAGTGTTGTCCCAGTTGAACTCATGTCATCTGCGTGTGTGGCTACTAAGGATAGCTGGTCGTGTCGTTTCGTGGCTAGTTGGAGTTCATGGATGCGGATCGTTAGCTGTCTTCCTGTTTGTCCTATGTAGTGTTTTGTGCAGTCCTTGCATGGGATTTTGTACACAACATTGGTTTTGCTCATGCTGGGTATCGGGTCCTTCATTCTGGTGAGTTGTTGTCTGAGAGTGGCTGTTGGTTTGTGTGCTGTTATGAGTCCTGGTGGTTGCAGTAATCTGGCTGTCAGTTCAGAAATGTTCTTGAGGTATGGTAGTGTGGCTAGTCCTTTGGGTTGTGGCATGTCCTCATTCCGTTGTCTTTCCCTTAGGCATCTGTTGATGAAATTGCGCGGGTATCCGTTTTTGGCGAATAAATTGTATAGGTGTTCTTCTTCCTCTTTTTGCAGTTCTGGTGTACTGCAGTGTGTTGTGGCCCTTTTGAATAGTGTCTTGATGCAACTTCTTTTGTGTGTATTCGGGTGGTTGCTTTCATAGTTCAGGACTTGGTCTGTGTGTGTGGCTTTCCTGTGTACCTTAGTGGTGAATTCTCCATTTGGTGTTCTCTGTACCCTCACGTCTAGGAATGGGAGTTGGTTGTCCTTTTCTTCCTCTCTAGTGAATCGGATTCCTGTGAGTGTGGCGTTGATGATCCGGTGTGTTCTCTATTTCTGTGTTTTTAATGATTACAAAGGTGTCATCCACAGATGGGAAGCAAGGGAGGAAATTGCAGAGCCATTGGCCTTGATTTTTATGTCCTCGTTGTCTACAGGAATAGTGCCAGAAGACTGGAGGATAGCAAATGTGGTTCGCTTGTTCAAGAAGGGGAGTAGGGATAACCCTAGTAACTATAGGCCGGTGAGTCTCACTTCTGTTGTGGGCAAAGTCTTAGAGAGAATTGTAAGGGATAGGATTTATGAACATCTGGATAGGAATAATGTGATCAAGGATAGTCAGCATGGTTTTGTGAAGGGCAGGCCATGCCTCACAAACCTTATTGAATTCTTTGAGAAGGTGACTAAGGAGGTGGACGAGAGTAAAGTGGTAGATGTGGTGTATATGGATTTTAGTAAGGCGTTTGATAAGGTTCCCCATGGTAGGCTACTGCAAAAAATACGGAGGTATGGCATTGAGGGTGAGTTGGAGGTTTGGATTAGGAATTGGCTGGCTGGAAGAAGACAGAGGGTAGTAGTTGATGGTAAAGGTTTATCTTGGAGTGCAGTTACTAGTGGTGTTCCGCAAGGATCTGTTTTGGGACCTTTGCTGTTTGTCATTTTTATAAATGACCTGGAGGAGGGGCTAGAAGGTTGGGTGAGCAAGTATGCGGATGATACGAAAGTCGGTGGAGTTGTTGACGGTGAGGAAGGATGTGTCAGGTTACAGTGGGATATAGATAAGCTGCAGAGCTGGCCAGAAAGGTGGCAAATGGAGTTCAATGTAGGTAAGTGTGAAGTGATTCACTTTGGTAAGAGTAACAAAAAGATGGGGTACTGGGCTAATGGTCGGATACTTGGTAGTGTGGACGAGCAAGGGATCTTGGTGTCCATGTACACAGATCTCTGAAAGTTGCCACCCAGGTAAATAGTGCGGTGAAGAAGGCATATGGTGTACTGGTTTTTATTGGTAGAGGAATTGAGTTCTGGAGTCCTGAGGTCATATTGCAGTTGTATAAGACTCTGGTGCAGCCGCATCTGGAGTATTGTGTGCAGTTTTGGTCGCCATATTATAGGAAGGATGTGGAGGCACTGGAATGGACACAGAGGAGGTTTACCAGGATGTTGCCTGGTATGGTAGGAAGATCGTATGAGGAAAGGCTGAGGCACTTGGGGCTGTTTTCATTGGAGAAAAGAAGGTTTAGGGTGACTTGATAGAGGTGTACAAGATGATTAGGGGTTTAGATAGGGTTGACCATGAGAACCTTTTTCCACGTATGGAGTCAGCTATTATGAGGGGGCATAGCTTTAAATTAAGGGGTGGTAGGTATAGGACAGATGTTAGGGGTAGATTCTTTACTCAGCGAGTCGTGAGTTCATGGAATGCCCTGCCAGTGCAGTGGTGGACTCTCCCTCATTATGGGCATTTAAACGGGGCATTGGATAGGCATATGGAGGATAGTGGGCTAGTGTAGGTTAGGTGGGCTTGGATCGGCACAACATCGAGGGCCAAAGGGCCTGTACTGCGCTGTATTTTTCTATGTTCTATGTTCTATATCTGACCCAGAGTTTGGGTTGAATGTGTGGTAAGACTGGACCCAATATACCGGCCACTGCAGCGGACAGCTGGAACTGACAACCGGAAGCGGCAGGTACAAATCACTATAAATGCCGGAGGAAAGATCACAGAAGCGCTTCACAGGAGGCTCCCAAGCACTGAGGATGTCACCTAGACAGGGGACGAAACGTCTGCAACACAAATTCCCAGCTCGGCGAACAGAACCACAACAACGAGCACCCGAGCTACAAATCTTCTCCCAAATCTATGACTCTACATAAATTTTACAGTATTATATTATTAGCACCTGGTCATTATGTACACCTTAACGGATGAGCAATTCTGGTGTTCACTTCAGAAAAGTTGCAGGAATAACTTACAAGTCATTTTTCACTAAACCAGAGGCAATAATCCATGACAAAATCACACCTCTCAAAGGAAGGATGACATTTTCAAAATCTTTTCCATAGGAAAATATAACACAGCTGCATTACTTACATTGGTGATAAAATTGCTGAGGTTCTAACACGATATTGCTAAGTACATAATAATCCATTTGTGCTCATTAGAATCTAACAGGCCAAATATAATGGATTGACATCCTGCTGTGGCACTTTTATGTTGAATCCTACTGCCCTGTTCTCGCTGGGACCTGCCTCCTAGTCCTGCCCCTGACAGATAGAGGCAATGGGAAACCTCACTGAGAAGAATTGCCAAAATGTCTCAGGGTGAAATAACAGGCCGAGGAGCCACCTTTAGCTAGAGCACACATGTAATTTAAAATGTTAGGCAGATTACCCAACTTGGGCTCTGTTAGGATTTTGTGGGAATTGAATGAACGTATGAGTTAAAAATGCAGTTTGAATTTCTTGTGATAAGTACAGTATTGCTTGAGATAGTAAAGGCCCTGATAAAATGGGTCAGTTGTTGTCACCCGACAGCCACTTTCAGCCTGGGGTTTACATCCAACTCCTGCAGAAAGAAAAACATCCTGAATTGCTGGTTATTGCCTCTGTAAGGTGGTGAATTTCTGAAAAAGGCACAAATATTTAGAGATATGGTAAAACCTCTAAAAGCTCGGGGGCGGGGCAGTGGCACGGTGGCTCAGTGGTTAGCACTGCTACCTCACAGCACCAGGAACCTGGGTTTGATTCCAGCCTCAGATGATTGTCTTTGTGGAGTTTACACATTCTCCCTGTGTCTGTGTGGGTTTCCTCCTCCAATCCAAAGATGTGCAGGTTAGGCGAATTGACAATGCTAAATTGCCCGTAGTGTTCAGGGATGTGTAGGTTAGGGGTAAATGTAGGGGAATAGGTTTGGGTGGGATGTTCTTTAGTAGGTCAGTGTGGACTTGTTGAACCAAAGGGCCTGTTTCCACACGGTAGGGGTTGTATTCTGTGTTCATGACGTGATATTTTATGTCCCATTTGCTAGCATTTTAGGATCAATTTTTGCTATTCTGTCCATTTTTTTCCACAAAAGCTGGCCCTCCTGGATTCTCAGACCATGTTTGGTGTAAGGATCAGTGCAAGGGTGAGGAATGGCCCTTTCAGTTTACCATTAAATATCTGATCATATTCTGTCTCCTGCTGGATCATGCCTGTGGTGTGACATAGCTAACTTTTCTGCGTGTTTTCTTTCACTGTGCCTGCTACTTTACCTGATTACTTGGCAGTGATATTTGTACAGTAAGTACCAAAGGTAGCATGTAGACAAGTCTCGCTGTCTTTAGGGGGATAGTCTGAATGTTAAAATTGTGAGGTGTTTCAGAACAATAGACAATCATCCTGAGTATCTCTTATTTCTGAGCTGAAAATGTGTTGCTGGAAAAGCGCAGCAGGTCAGGCAGCATCCAAGAAGCAGGAGAATCGACGTTTCGGGCATGAGCCCTTCTTCAGGAATGAGGAAAGTGTGTCCAGCAGGCTAAGAAGGGAAGCCATACAGAACTGGGAAACTAATCATCTGTGACTTAAATGACTTGTCTTTATTGCTCAGACCTTTGAGTAAAGGAGTTGGGAGGTTATTGTTGAGGTTGTATAGGATGTTGGAGAGGCCTCTTGAGGAGTACTGCATCCAGTTCTGGAGTCCCTGTTACAGGAAGGATATTATTAAGCTGGAGAGAGCTCAGAAAAGATTTACCAGGATATTGCAGGGAATGGATAGTTTCAGTTAGAAAATGAGGCTGGATAGGCTGGGACTTTTTTCACTGGAATGTAGGAGGTTGAGAGGTGACCATATGAAGGTTTATAAAATCATGGGAGGTATAAATAAGGTGAATGGTAGGTGTCCTTTCCCTAGGATGAGGGATTTCAAGACTATTTTTAAGGTGAGAGAGCAAGATTTTGAAAAGACATGAGGAGCAATTGTCTTACACAGAGAGTGGTTTGTGTGGGGAATGAACTTCCAGAGGAAGTGGTGGATGCAGGTACAGTGACAACATTTAAAAGATGGTTAGGTAAGAACAGAGGAACCTTGATTATCCAGCATTCGATTAACCGACCTTCGGATTTCCCGAACAAGATTGCAAGATCCTGATGCTTAGCTAACTACGCTTAACCGATCAAAATACACTACGCCCGTGTCCTTCAGATAATTGAGTTTCCAAATAAGAAATGTTTGGAGGGCCATGGGCCAAGCATTAGCAGGTGGCACTAATTTAGTTTGGGATGATGGTCAGCATGGACTGGTTGGGCTAAAGGGTCTGTTTCAGAGGTGTATGACTCTATGACTGAGAATAGAAACTGTCCCTGAGCGGGCATCATGATCTAAATGGCCTGAGTTACATGTTCTGTAAAATGCCTTCAATCTTTCCCAGAAATTAAACTTTATAAGTCACTTTAAATGCTATCCAAATTGCTGTTTTGATGTGTGTGACATTAAACACAAAGTATTTTAAAAGTTTCAAATAAAGGTCTTTCTAATCTCTTTAACAACCATGTGTTTTTAAATAGATAATTACAGCAAATCACCAGTAAGAACCCTCCCATTATCCTTTTCATGCTGGAGGACAAGTACGATTAGTAGCATGAGAACACAACAGAGCATTTACAACAAAGCTTAAAGCCTCAATTGTCCCAATTTTGTAAATCAAGGTCGTGGTGATGGGAAAGGCTTCCTCTGATGATCTCTCATCCACGTGCAGTGAAATTAGTTGCAGATAGAAATAACAAGGTGAAAGAGCAGGGAGAATGGGGTACACAGTGTTGTGTGAGCAGGGAGAGGATGATTGCAAAGAGTGCGATGGTAGCTGGGGGCAGAATTCTGAGTCCAAGGAGAGTAAAAATACATGACAATTTAGGAGAAGGTACCACACTGTCACACAGGTTGGAAATTGATCAGAAATGAAACAATGCTTTATCAGAAGTAGTGTATGAAGCAACAGAATAAAAACAAGAGAAGAAACAACACAGTTGTTCCTGCTAATTTATTGCCATATAATGGACTGGAATATATACTCCCATATTGAAATGTACTACATTAATAATTTGATCCAGTGAAAACATTAACTCTCAGGCAGAGACATCCCATCAGTTAAACTATGTAATTCCATGATCATCAAATTAAAAATGTAAAGTGGATTAGGATTCATGTTAAATTCACAGGACTTGGATATTTCCTCAGCTGATGTCTTATACTATATGATATGTAGCCTTGTTCTGATCTGTCACTCTTTCATTTGTACATTAGCAGCAATTTCAGACAAAACCTTGCCCTTTCCTATAGTATCTTTCCATGCAAGTGCTGGACATGCTAAAGTTGTGTCATAGTGTCATAGAGGTCGATAGCATGGAAGCAGGCCCTTCGGCCCAACTTGCCTATGCCACCCAGTTTTCACAGTTTAAACTAATCCCATTTGTCTGTGTTTGATCCGTATCCTGTCAGATCTATCGCTGTCTAAATGATGAAATAGTACTCACTTCCACCACTACCTTTGGCAGCCTGTTCCAAACACTCACTGCCCTTTGTGTGAAAACAATTATTAAACCCAGCTCATTCATCCTGGAAGTGGGCTTCAATCAGGTTCTCCCTGGCATCTCAAGTTCTGCAATGCATTGCTCTGTTATGTTGCCTGACCCTCCTGGTCAATGTTCTGATCCTAAGTGTTATGTTCATCCTCAGAAACTTGTGCTGTCATTCCCCCATTCCATCTACATCAAGGCCGTCTCTACCCCCACCACATAACATTGTCCAATCTCGTTCTGAAGCTCATGGCAAGACACATTGGCATGGGGCCCCCCTGTCCAGACACTGAAACCTCATAAGGATGTTATGAATGGTGTTTGAAGGGGCTGCCCCATATCTCCCGGCAGATGACCCTATACGGGCTAAGGTCCTTGGAAAGAGGCAGGAACTTGTGAATTCTCAAGGCAGTGTAATACCCAGTAAGGGGGTTATGCCCTTCATTGCATCTCCTCCACTTCCTGCCTCTCCACCCTCAAAGTTGAAACTTTATTGCTGGAACAGCACAGCAGGTCAGGCAGCATCCAGGGAACAGGAGATTCGACGTTTCGGGCACAGGCCCTTCTTCAGGAATGAGCAGAGAGTGTTCAGCAGGAGAAGATAAAAGGTAGGGAGGAGGGACTTGGAGGAGGGGAGTTGGAAATGCGATAGGTGGAAAGAGGTCAAGGTGAGGGTGATAGGTCGGAGTAGGGTGGAGGCGGAGAGGTCAAGAAGAAGACTGCAGGTCAGGAAGGCGGTGCCGGGCTGGAAGGATCCGGCTGAGACAAGGTGGGGGGAGGGGGGATGAAGAAACTGGTGAAGTCCAAGTTCATCCCCTGCGGTTGGAGGGTTCCCAGTCGGAAGATAAGACGCTCCTCCTCCGACCGTCGGGTTGTTGTGGTTTGGCGGTGGATGAGTCCAATGACCTGCATATCCTCGGTGGAGTGGGAGGGGGAGTTGAAATGCTGTGCCACAGGTTGGTTGGGTTGGTTCGTCCGGGTGGCCCAGAGGTGCTCCCTGAATCGCTCCGCAAGTAGGCGGCCTGTCTCCCCAATATAGAGGAGGCCACACCGGCTGCAGCGGATGCAGTAGATGATGTGGGTGGAGGTGCAGGTGAATCTGTGGCGGATATGGAAGTTTCCCTTGGGGCCTTGGAGAGAAGTGAGGGGGGAGGTGTGGGCGCAAGTGTTGCACTTGCATATGAATGGTGTTTGAAGGGGCTGCCCCATATCTCCCGGCAGATGACCCTATACGGGCTAAGGTCCTTGGAAAGAGGCAGGAACTTGTGAATTCTCAAGGCAGTGTAATACCCAGTAAGGGGGTTAGATATGCAGGTCATTGGACTCATCCACCGCCAAACCACAACAACCCGACGGTCGGAGGAGGAGCGTCTTATCTTCCGACTGGGAACCCTCCAACCGCAGGGGATGAACTTGGACTTCACCAGTTTCTTCATCCCCCCTCCCCCCACCTTGTCTCAGCCGGATCCTTCCAGCCCGGCACCGCCTTCCTGACCTGCAGTCTTCTTCTTGACCTCTCCGCCTCCACCCTACTCCGACCTATCACCCTCACCTTGACCTCTTTCCACCTATCGCATTTCCAACTCCCCTCCTCCAAGTCCCTCCTCCCTACCTTTTATCTTCTCCTGCTGAACACTCTCTGCTCATTCCTGAAGAAGGGCCTGTGCCCGAAACGTCGAATCTCCTGTTCCCTGGATGCTGCCTGACCTGCTGTGCTGTTCCAGCAATAAAGTTTCAACTTTGATCTCCAGCATCTGCAGACCTCACTTTCTCCTCTCCACCCTCAAACCCCACCCCTCCAAGCACAACAAGGATAGAACCCTTACCCACCCTGCCCCCACCCTCACCCCCACCAATCTCCTCCGCCATTTGTGCCACCGACAGTCAGACCCCACCACCAAAACTATATTGCCCTCCCCACCCCTATCAGCATTCTGCAGAGTTCCTCCGCGACTCCCTCGTTAGGTCCACTCCCCCCTACCAACCCATCCACGACACCCACACCCACCGCACGAGGTACAAAACCTACACCCACACCTCCCCCCTCACCTCCGTCCAAGGCCCTAAAAGATAATTTCACATCTGGCAGAGATTTGCCAGCACACTCACCCACCTCATTTACTGCATCTGTTGCTCTGTATGTGGTTTCCTCTACAACGGTGAGACCGTGCCAACTCAGGGACCGGTTCAGGCAACATTTCTGGCACGTACGCATCACAAAACCCCACTGCCCTGTGGCCAACCCCTTCAACTCCCCCTCCAACTGCCCCAAGAACATGCAAATTCTGTGCCTCCTCCAGTGCCAAATCAAAACTACCTATCAACTGGAGGAAGGCCGACTCATCTTCCATCTTGGGACCCTACAACCACACGGCATCAACATCAACTTCACCAGTTTCCAAATGTCTCCTCCACCCCACTTCGTCCCAGATCCAACCCTCCAACTCGGCACCGCCCTCTTGACTTGTCCATCTTCCTTCCCACCATCTGCTCTATCCTCCCCACCGACCCTCACCATCACCTCCCACCTGCATCTACCAATTATCTTGCCATCCACACTCCTATTTATTTTTCAGCCCCCTTCTCCCTCCACATTCCTGATGAACAACTTATGTGCAAAACATCGATTCTCCTGTATCCTCAGATGTCTGCCTGACCTGCTGTGCTTTTCCAGCACCACAAATTTTGATTCTCCAGCATCTGCATCCTTCACTTTCTCCGAGTTACTGTAACAACACCACAACAGAACCTATTACATTTGAAGCCAGGATGTCCCCAATATTGCCTGGACCGATTGTGTAGAGTTGGCCAAGAGATGAGAGGCATTAACTACAGGCCATTCCACAGGATAGCAATGCGACTGATAAATCGAATTCTGTTAGCTGTAAAGAAAGAAGAATAAAGAAACGAGGCTTCTAACCATTTAAGGCAAGAGAGTCTAAAAAGAGAGGCAGGTGTTGGGGTGGCGGGGTGGAGATAGAACGAGAGCGAGAGAGAGAGAGAGAAGAGCCAACTCTAATGGAGTCAGACTTCAACAAGGACAACCCTGAGAGAGGGACCAGCACTCCAGGAGACAGGGCAAAGCTCAGACTTTGAGAGGAGTCCCCATGAACTAGGCCTGATCAACCTGGGGACAGGCAGATCATATCTCACACACACACAAACACACAGATATAAACACATGCATGCATGTGCACATGCACATACATGCACTGCTACAAAATGTCCACACATACAGATACACAAAAACACACACACGAAAGTACAAATACACACATGGGGTTACATTATTTTGTATTATTGCTCTATTTTATTAGAAAGTTGCTTTTAGTGTAAAAACACCCTTATAGCATTCAAACAGTAACTTGTATTTCAGGGTTGTTATTCGATATCACTGGCAAACACAGATAGGTCAACAACAGTACCCAGGATAGCTGACTTAGAGCTCTAGAATTACATGTAATTTTACCGTTCTGGGGTGGAAGGCTTTATAGGTGGGCAATAGAGCACTCTCAAAGTAAAATAGGTACAGTCAGTAGCTTCCTGCATCTGGGGTAAGCCAGTGATGGTGGAGAACTGCCCTGTCTGAGCTGCTGTGAAGAGCTGTGGTCTGGTGCGGTGACAGCAATAACATCCCAGAGGCATTTCTGGGTCAAAGATTGCAAGGTTTTTTAATCCATTTGTGAGTAGGCATCACTGGCTGGGTCAAATTTATTGTCTGTCCCTAGTTGCCCGTACGAAGGTGAGTTGCCTTCCTGAATCCTTGCAGCCCCTATGCTCTAGTTTGAGCCACCATGCTGTTACAGAGGGGGTTCCAGGATATTGACCCAGCGACAAGGAATATTTGGTATATTTCTGGTATATTCAACTCAGGATGTTGAGTGGCTTGGAGAGCAACTTGTAGGTTGTGGTATTCTCATTTATCAGCTGCTACTGTCCTTCAGGATAGTAGTGAACGTGAGTTTGGATGATGCTGTCTAAAGATCTCTGATGAATTTCCGTAGTGCATCTTGAAGATGGCACACTCTGCTACTACTGTCAGTGGTCCCACAGTCGATGCCACACAGTCCCTAGTTGCTCCCAGAAGCCCAACTGCTCGAATTCAGGGAGTTTGTGATCCTGATGACATCAGAATGGGATTGCCACCCATTCCCACTGAGCGCAGGTCCTGCTCCAGCAGGTTGCACAGTTCAGGAATGACAGCCCTGGGTATCCTTGATTGGTACCGGTTCTGTCTTTTAGACAGTTGAAGAAAATGACAGCAAGATGAGTGGTTTCAACATAAGCTTCTACCCCCTTGGTGGGTATTCAGTTGCTACTTTGCCCTGTGGATTCTGTAGGGTGGTGGCTGGAGCATTGCTGGTCTTCGTGGAATTGTCACACCAAAGTCACAAGGATCCCAGCGAAAGTGTCCTTTATGTAAGATCCATCAGCAGAAAATCTGCGTGGGGAGTCAGAACAATGACACAATTTTATTGAAGGAATCCCTGAACCTTCACATCCTTCCCAATGATGTCTCACGTTGTACCCTCACACAAAGTGATTTGAAAGCTTCCCAAGAAGGTCACTGTTATCCCTTAGTAGGGAGTTTTGACACATACGACCTTACTTGATTTTATGTTGTAAATCAAAGTTTTAATGCTGCATTGGGGATATAATTGTACCAATAAGCCACCACGGTAGCCACTCCCTCTCCCCTCAAGGGGAATGCTCCCTTCCACATCACAGCCTATGTTCTTCCATAATTAAAGATCAGTATCTGAATCTGGAAGCGTCTTCCAGAATTTGAGGTGGAACATGATTGTTAATGGGAAATCCATGTCCTGTTTTTATGTATCTTTATGTAACTTTATATAACCCTTCATGGAAATATTAATGCCCCACTTTAGCCCAGAACCCAAGACTCTGGAAACTCCCTTGCCTTTATTTACTCTATACCCCTCCCGATATAGAAACCAATGTTGTCATGCATGGAATTGTCTCAAACACTGAGTAAGGTTGGCATTGGTGGGAAAGTTGGGAAAGTGAGTGAAATTGGCAATAATACATCAAGAGCAAAATGTCCAATTTTCCAACCAAGTGGGAAGCTGCAAGATTAGAACTCAGTGATGAGTGGCATGGGGCCAATTTTCATGCATTTACATGCTTTAGGATGTCACTATTAATTAATTTTGCCTTATTTGTATGTAATTTCCAATCCTCCCACTCACCAGAGAGAAACTAGATGCAGACAATTCCCGACATGAAAGTCTAAGTTGTCACCTGTCGATTCCAGTTCACCACTTACTGTTCTTACACTCCATCTTGGGGCCCGCTCCAGGGGTATTGACCATATGCATATCCCTGTTCATATATGTTGGCATAGACGTGTACCAGCACGTCAGACCTTCACGTCATATCTCCAATCCACTTGCAAGGTGGTTCTGCACTTCACCACTGAACGTTGCAGTGCACTGGCACCTTTCATTGCAATTCTACTTCCAGAACTGGTGCCCAACTCATGGATTCGACCACGGTGCATCTCAGGACCCCTCACTTGCCCCTTTAGCACTCACTAATTTCAGATATACTTGGATGTTCATAATTTGTCTATCCAACCATTTTGTGCTTTGCCCGACAGCCAGAACTAACAGGCGCACAGCATTAAATAAAAGCTGAAAGAATTGCAGATGCTTGAAATCAGAAACAAAGGCAGAAATTGCTGGAAAAGCTCAGCAGGTCTGGCAGCATCTGTGGAGAGAAATCAAAGTTAACATTTCGGGTCCAGTGACTCTTCCTCAGAACTAATGGTCACTAGGAAAGTGTTGCTTTATATGCAGAAGTTAGGGTGGGGGAGGGGGATAAGGAGTAAACGATAGGTGGGGGTAGAGCCTAAAGAGAGAGAAGAACAGTTGGACAGACAAAGGAGTGGACAGTGATCTGGCTGGGTGGGTAAATAACTATAAATGGGGACTGTTAGTGGTGAACAATGGGTAATGTGGGATAAGGACATGGGAGGGCTCAAGCCCTGAAATTGTTGAACTCGACATTGAGGCCATAGGGCTGCTGGGTCCCAATGCGGAAAATTAAGTGCTGCTCTTCCAACTTGCGCTGAGCTTTGCTGGAACACTGCAGCAAACCTGAGACAGAGATGTTGGCCAGGGAACAGGGTGGGCCGTTAAATGACAGGCAACTGGAAGCTCAGGGTCTTTTGTGCAGACAGAATGTAGGTGCTCTGTGAAGCAGTCACTCAGTTTACACATTTTCCCAATGTAGAGGGGACCACATTGTGAGCAGCGAATACTGTAGACTAAATTGTGGGAAGTGCAGATAAAATGCTGCTTCACCTGGAAGGTATGTTTGGACCTTTGGATATTGAGGAGGGAGGAAATAAACAAGCAGGCATTACACCTTCTGTAGTTGCAAGGGAAGGTGTTATGGGCTGTGGGTGGGTGGACGTTGGGAGTGAAGGAAGAGTGGACCAGGGTGCCCTGGAGAGAACGGTCCCTGTGGAAGGATTGACAAGGAAGGGGAGGGGAATATGTGTCTGGTGGTGGCATTTCACTGAAGGTGGCAAAAATGGCGGTTACTGATCCTGTGGATGTGGATACTGGTGGGATGGTAGGTAAAGACCAGGGGAACATTACCGCTGTTGCGGTAGGGTAAAGGCCAAAGTGCAGGAGATGTGTCAGATCCAGCTGGGGGCCCTGTTCACCTCGGTTGAGGAAGAAGATGGACATTTCGTAGACTCCCTTATTGAAGCTGGCATCATCAGAACAGATGCGAGGGAGATGGGGGAGCAAGGAAAATGGAGTAGAGTCTTTACAGGAAGTAGGGTGTGAGAATGTATAGTTAAGGTAACTGTGGGAGTCCCTGGGTTTGTTATGGACATCTAAGATCCTGAAAAGTCTTTAGGATGAGGCTGTGGAGAGGGCGTTCCCTTGTATGGGTGAATGTAAAACTGCTTAAAATAAGGGGCTACCATTTAAGACAGAGATTAAAGGCATCTTTCATTTCTTTCAGAGGGTTGTGAGTGTTTGGATTTGTCTTCCTCAAAACTGGTGGAGTGGACTCTTTGAATATTTTTAAGGCCAAGATAGATGGACGGTTGATGAGAAAGGAGGTGAAAGAGTATTGGGAATAAACAGGAACCTGGAATAATCAAATCAGGAATGATGTTATTACATTGTCACCAAGCTAGAAGAGTCAAATAGCTTACTCCAGCTCCTAATTTATATGTTCACTGTTGAAGAACTGTTTTCTGCATCCCTGTTACAATGAGGCTGTGTAAATGGGGAAAGAATAAGCACAGGGCCCTGGTGATGTTGGAGTAAAGTAAGTGGAGTAAAGGTCAAAATACCAACTATGATTAGATTAGATTACTTACAGTGTGGAAACAGGCCCTTCGGTCCAACAAGTCCACACCGACCCTCCAAAGAGCAACCCACCCAGACCCATTCCCCTACAGTTACCCCTTCACCTAACACTACAGTCAACTTAGCATGGCCAATTCACCTAACCTGCACATTTTTGGATTGTGGGAGGAAACCGGAGCACCCGGAGGAAACCCACGCAAACACGGGGAGAATGTGCAAACTCCACACAGACTGAGGCGGGAATTGAACCCGGGTCTCTGGCGCTGTGAGGAAGCAGTGCTAACCACTGTACCACCGTGCCGCCCAAAGCCAAGTACAGTACTGAACAGTTCCTGAAGAAGGGCTTATGCCCGAAACGTCGATTCTCCTGTTCCCTGGATGCTGCCTGACCTGCTGCGCTTTTCCAGCAACACATTTCCAGCACAGGACTGTACAGGGTCCAGGCTATGCAGTACAAAACCACATGGGAAAAGTGACGACTACAGATGCTGGAGATCAGAGCCAAGAGTTTGGCGCTGGAAAAACACAGCAGATCAGGCAGCACCCGAGGAGCAGGAGAATTGATATTTCGGGCATAAGCCCTTCATCAGGAGTGACAAAACTACCTGCCTGGCTTCCCTTGCCAGAGGAGGACTATCTAGTGAAACAGTGAAAATGACATCACAGACAGGCCAGTCCCTTAAAAAAGCAAAGAGGCAAGGAGTGAAGAAAATACGTTGGAGTGTCTGGTGATAGAAATGGTCAATGATGATCCTGTAGTAATGGGGACTGGAGAAGTTCACACAAACAGAATTCCAAACTGGATTTAACTAGGTTTCCTGCCAACATCCACAAAACAAAAATGTAATGGGAAAGAATGAGAATTATTTCAAAGTTTCTATGTTGAAAATGGGGTCATCAAGGTCAACCTCATAGAGATGGAAAGTCATCATGTTTCTGATGGCCCCTAATTGTAGTTATCTTCCAGTGTGAAAAGGATAATGGGAGGTGCCTCAAAGAGGATTTGCTAATTGGCTTATTTCAAATCCTTGATTGTTCAAAAAAGTCACAACGAGGTTAGGTTTAATACTATAATATTGGGATAGTTAACTTAGTTATTTAATATGCTTTTGTTCTTAACTAACTTAGCAATTTGTAGGAATGGCTGGGGCAATTATTGAGCATATCGTATTACATAATTTTGTCCTTCACAAGGATTTGAATAAAAAGCTGGTTGTCAATGTATCTCTTCAGTCACTTGCTGTAGAGTGAGGGAAAGATGGCAGCTATCTGGATCGGTGTGTGTGCCCTACTTTCTGCTGCTTTCTTCACCTCAACTTCAGCAATAAATGATGAAGAGGGTCTTCTTGGTCAGCGTTTCGAGGTAGATGTGACCAACAAATATGTTCAAAAAGCTGCTGCGTTCATAAAAGAAGAGTCACTTTCCGATCATCAAAAGATCACAGTGGAGAAAGCTCAACAGCAGGTAACAATGTAGTGGGCTTTTCCTACATCGATTATTTATCTGTGTCTCTTTGTGTATAATCACTACTACTGTGCAACAATGTTAAATTCCAGGGACTTTCCTTACCCTCCTTAATAAGGATAAGCAGGAGCCAAATTTGAATTTTCAGCGTTGTCCTGTTGTGGTAAATGCCATAGAGTCATAGAGTCATAGAGATGTACAGCATGGAAACAGACCCTTCGGTCCAACCCGTCCATGCCGACCAGATATCCCAACCCAATCTAGTCCCACCTGCCAGTACCCGGCTCATATCCCTCCAAACCCTTCCTATTCATATACCCATCCAAATGCCTCTTAAATGTTGCAATTGTACCAGCCTCCACCACATCCTCTGGCAGCTCATTCCATACACGTACCACCCTCTGTGTGAAAAAGTTGCCCCTTAGGTCTCCTTTATATCTTTCCCCTCTCACCCTAAACCTATGCCTTCTAGTTCTGAACTCCCTGACCCCAGGAAAAAGATTTTGTCTATTTATCCTATCCATGCCCCTCTTTAACAATTTACCAACAGTTTTCTGAGGTTTATGAAAATGCTTTGCAGAGACTTATGACAACTCTGGTCACTGCCAGCTCGGTGCAAGATTTTCACTGAGACCAGAATTCTCAAGCACTGAGAAGATCAGCAACTTTACAGAAGATTTGTAGCTCAGGTCGAAGTTCTGGTTGTAAGTTTGCTCGCTGTTGTGGTAGGGAAGAGAGGCTGTAAGGGCCAAAGTGCAGGAGGTTTGCCGGGGGCCCTGTTCACCACAGGGCTGGGGCGTCCTCAGTTGAGGAAGAAGGTGGACATTTCATAGGCTCCCTTGTTGAAGCTGGCATCATAGGAACAGATGCAACAGAGATGGAGGAAAAAGGAGTCCCTTCCAGCTCAGCGAGCAAACTTATATCCAGAACTGAAAAGATCAATTGGATGCCAGAAAAAGTCTGAAGTCTGGTAGGCTCAAGGTAATAATGTGCTAATTCAGATATGCTACATTGGTGTATCATGATAAAGCACAGAATCAGCATGAATTCATTCCTCCTAATCGTCCATTTTTGATTAGCAGGGCCACTAATTTCCATCTTCACAGCAAAAGAACAGAATAGACACTTGTAAAATCCAGAAATAATATCTGTTGACTTAATTTACTTATATTTGACTCAATCGTTGTGCATTAGTCTTAAGTTGTTTCATTGCTTGAAGATGATACATAACTATAGCCAAATGGAAATTTTTCCTTGCCCTAAATCCAGATATAATATGGTGAGGTTAAAGTAGTTGATACATAAATAAATTTACGTTTGCTCAGTGATAGCACTCTCAACCCTGAATTAGGCCGCTTTCAAACTGACGATTAAAGCAGTGCTACAATTTTGAATAAGGCATTAAACCAATTGGCTCTGCCTGATTATTTTGGGGAGTAGAAGTGATCAGGAGATATCCTTTAAAGGAATTGTTCAAGAATCCTGACTAACAATTATCTGTCAACATCATTACAGAGTAGCTGGTCATTTATCTCATAGCTGTTTTCTGATGTGCACAAAATAGCTATTACACCTAACAGTACTAACCACATTTGAAGTTGTGAAAATGTAATCACACCATTTGTTTATATTTACCTGTTTTATTGGTGTCTCTTTTAATTTAGTTATTCACTAGATATTCTTCTTGATTCTTATCCTCAAGTCCTGAAGACACCTAGCTTGGCTGCACAATTTAAAAAAAAATTCATTTCAAATCCCACTATGTTCTGCTCTTCTCTATCCTTGTAACTTCCAGCTCTATAAGAAACATTTTTCTAATTCTGGCTTGTTGCACATTCCCAACTTTGCTAACATGCCTTCAGCCGCTAAGTTCTGAAACACTGGCGCTCCCTTCCCAGAACCCTTTGCCCTGCCAACTTTAAGATGATGCTTAAAATTAAAATCTCTTCGAAGCTTTTGAGCTTTTAACCGAATAGCTCGGTCTTGCATCTGCGTCAATATCTTACCAAAGATGTTCCTCTGACGAACATTGGAATAATTTACTATGTTAAAAGCAATACATAAATACAAATTGTTGTCGTTAGTGAAGGCCAGGTGGACCTTATTGGTGTTGTAGGAGGGAAGAGAAGAGGTGAGGGCTGAAGGGTGGGAAATAAGTTGGACATGGCTGAGGGTCCTGTTTACCACAGTGGTGGAGAATCCCGGTGGAGGTAAAAAATGGGCATTTCTGAAACACCCTAATCTCTTAAAGATGGCATCGTTAGGGCAGGTGCGATGGTGATGGAGAAACTCAGAGAAAAGGATAGAGTCTTTACAGGGAGCAGTATGAGAGAATGTATAGTCCAGGTAACCTTGGGAGTCAATGGGTTTGTAATGAATATTGGTATCCAACCGATTGCCAGAAATGGATACAGGGACGTTGCGGAAGGGAAAGGAGGAGTCAGAGATGGGCCAGGTGAAGGTGAGAGTGGGGTGGAAATTGGAAGCGAAATGGATAAACTTCTCCAATTCCAGAAGAGAGAGGGAAGCAGTAGCAAAGATGTCACCAAAGGAAGACTTGTGGGTGGAGCTCGAGTTGGACTGGAACAACGACTGTTCCACGCACCCAAAAAAAGTGACAGGCATAAGTGGGGCCCATGCAGGGACCCGTGGCCAACTCTTTGGCCTGAAGAAAGTGAGAGGAGTTAAAGGACAAGTTGTTCGAAGTGAGGGTGAGCTTGGCCAGGCGGAGGAGGGTGGTGATGAATGGGGACAGTTCAGGCCTTTCTTCCAGGACGAAGTGGAGAGCCCTGAGACCATCCTGATGGGGGATGGACGTGGAAAGGGATTGCACATCCATGAAGAAGGAGATTCAGCTGGTGCCTGCAAACTGGGAATTTTGAAAATGATGTAAAGTGTCAGCAGAATTGTGGATGTAAGTAGGAAGGGACTGGGCAAAGGGAGAAAAAAATTGAGGTAGGAAACAATAAGCTCCGTAGGACAGATACAACGGGTCTGCCCGAGTGACCTTGTTTGTGGATTTTGGGAAGGAGGTCGAAATGATATGGGGTTGGGGGGAAAGCCATGAGGTGAGAGGCTGTGGAGGGGAGATCCGTACATGATTTGAGGTGAACACAATGGTCTGATGCTCGATGGTGGGCTGATGGTCCGGGGGTGGGAGGGTGGGGGGGGGAATAGGATGAGGTGTCCAAGAGCTGGTGCTGACCTTCTCCAAGGGTCACCCAACAATAACAGCAATATCCTTGTCGGCAGGACTGTCAGAGCTCCTTGACCTACTAGGAGCTTGTTAAAAATCTGAATGTCACAAAATGTCATTGATTATTGACTTTCAACAATTAATTTTGTAACATTGGCTAATGTTCAACATGTTATTGTTATCAGGCTGTTGGCGGATTGATGCTGTATCTAACCATTACCATTGAATCGGAAATGCAGACCAGTGTGACAGTAAGAAATGCTTTGTATTGTTACTAATTACAGTGAAAACAGTGAATTAGCTTTCTTCTTTAGCGTGCAGACAACTTGGACATGCTGGTATTTACACCCTGACCAAAGTGCATACTTGACACCAGCCATTCCGCTCCCTCAGAGTCATTTTACTGTTATTTTGGAAGTTACTTAGCTTGTGCTCGGGAGTACAATTATAATAGACCAAGCCCAAAGAACTGCGAATACTATAAATCAGAAACGAAAGCAGAATTGCTGGAAAAGCTCAGCAATCTGGCAGGGTATGCGGAGAGAAATCAGAGTTAACATTTCAAGTCCAGTGACCCTTCCTCAGAAATGGAAGCTCAGGGACTTTTTTTTTTTGCAGTCACACAGTCTACACTTCACTTCCCCAACATAGAGGAGACCACATTGTGAGCAGTGAATGCAATAGATGGTAGCTAGGAGAAAGCTGTATTTTATGTAGAGGACTTTTAAAGGGCTTTTGCCTGAAACGTCGATTCTCCTGCTCCACCGATGTTGCCTGAACTACTGTGCTTTTCCAGCACCACACTCTCAACCCTAATCTCCAGCATCTGCAGTCCTCACTTTCACCATTTTGGCTAATATACAGAGTGGAAAGTATTTAGGGTCATTGTACTCTGTCTCGAGCAGTTCATATTTAATAGGACCACATCTCCCAATATACATTGCCTGGTGAATGAGAAAGGCATTGGTCAATAGTGAAGCCCATGCTGAAGGATTAATAGATGTGAAGTTAGGGGTTGAGTGACATCAGAGGTTCACCCAGCTTTCAATTACATCGAGAATTGTAAGGTTAAATCCTCTGTGAGCTCCAAATGATATAAATCAGCTCAAGTCAATGCGCAGAGGATTTGAAGCAGAGATATCCACAACTGCGATAAGAATTTTAAATGTGCCTTAGCAAGTCATTATGCTAGCTGGTGTGAATGGGCAGGAAAAACATCTAATTGCTGAACACTTCTTGAAAATGAGACGAAAAAGACCTGCAGATGCTGGAATCCAAGGTAGACAAGCAAAGGGCTGGGAGAACACAGCAAGCCAGGCAGCATCAACAGCTGGAGTCCTCCAGAAGGGTTACACCCGAAACATTGAATTAGAATTCCTACAGTGTGGAAACAGGCCCTTCGGCCCAACAGGTCCACACTGACCCTCCGAAGGGTATCCCACCCAGACCCATTCCCCTACACTATTACTCTACATTTACCCTGACTAATGCACCCAACCTACACATCCCTGAACATTATGGGCGTGGCCAATTCACCTGACCTGCACATCTTTGGACTGTAGGAGGAAACTGGAGCACCCGGAGGAAACCCACGCAGACACAGGGAGAATGTGCAAACTCCACACAGGCAGTTGCCCGAGGCTGGAATCGAACCCAAGTCCCTGGTAGCAGTGCTAACCACTGAGCTTCTTCACTGGCTTATGCTGCGTGGCTTGCTGTGTTCTTCCAGCCTCCTGCCTGGAAATGGCAGCTTGGTAGCTTTGGAAGGAAACACTGCAGTGTCTGGTCATTCAGTATCTGGAAAAGAAGCTGTAGTGCCCAATAATAAAACCTTTTACTTTGATAAGAGAATAAATTATCAAACAAATGCCAACATTAACATTATTTTCTTTCTGAACTAATAGTCAGAGGCTGATTACTGAGAAGCAGCACAAAGTGGATTACTAGATATGTTAAGTCACAGATTGATAGTGCCAAATTAGAACACTAATGGTTTTATTAGCAACAATGCAAGGTGGCTTTGTTATATTCACATGAAGATGTTTATTTTCCCTTTCAGAGATGTGAAGCCGCTGTGTTCAGCCGTCCCTGGCTCGAGCAAATGACTCTTGAAAGTTTTGACTGCAAAAGTCCTAACCAACTAATGATTTGATATCTTCTATACAAATCCTACCAACGTTATATTGTAAAGTTTCACATGTAGTTCTTATTGTAGTCTTCTCCAGGTTGCATGCAATGTTGGTTATTCATGAGGCATTGGCAACTTGGTTATAGTTATAAAAAATAAATAAGCATTATCCAAGCATTTGTTTTCTTATTTGCCCTGAACACTGTCTATATCTTGCAGATCCTTTACACAACTACCCAGTTTTTTCATGAAAGTGACACCAATGTCCCTGTAGGCAATTAAGGAATGTCACCATTTGACTTTTGTGCACAGAAAAAAATTCAAGCTGTAATTCACAGTTACTTACCTTTGAAAGATTTGGTTCCCTGTAGCTGAGTGGCTTTGTTCATCTTAAAACCCTGAAAGCATGTCTTTGTTCAATGGCAGGGATGGACATTGAAAAACATTTCCAAGTGATCCATTGAGCCATGGATATTGTCTCTTGCCCCGACAGGTGAGCTCTCAACTCTCCCACAGAAACGTCCTTATAAAGCCTGTCTAACTTATAGAGTCATACAGCATGGACGCTAATCCTTCAGTCTAGCCAATCCATGCCAACCATAATTCCAAACAAAACCAGTCCCATCTGCCTGCTCTTGGTCCACAACCTTCCAAACATTTCCTACTCATGTACTTATCCAGATGTTTTTTAAACCTTGCACCTGTACCCACATCCACCACTTCCTCATGAAGTTCATTCTACACACAAACCACTGTTTGTGTAAAAAAGTTGCCTCTTATATCTTTTTAAAAATCTTTCTTACCTTAAGAATATGCTCCCTTGTATTGAAATCCCCCATCCTAAGGAAAAGACACCAGTCATATACACCTTATCCATAGCCGTAATAGAGTCATAGAGTCAGAGTGACATACAGCACGGAAGCAGACCCTTCGGTCCAACTTGTCCATGCTGACCAGATATCCTAAGCTAAATTAGCCCCATTTGCCAGCACTTGGCCCATATCCCTCTACATCCTTCCTATTCATAAACCCATTGAAATGCCTTTTAAATGTTGTAATTGTACCAGCCTCCACCGCTTCCTCTGGCAGCTCATTCCATACACGCACCACCCTTTGTGTGAAAAAGTTGCCCCTTAGGTCCCTTTTAAATTTTTCCCACCTCATCCTGAACCTATGCCCTGATTTTATAAACCCCTATACCTCAATATTGTACATTCCAGTGAAAAAAAGGCCCAGTCTATCCATCCTCTCTTTAAACCTCAATTTTCCATTCCCAGGAACATCCTGGTAAGTCTTTTCTGAACCCTCTCCAGTTTAATGATATCCTTCTTATAACAGGGTGACCAGAACTGCACACGTTGTGCCAGAAGAGGCCTCACCAATGTCCTGTACAGCCTCAACATGATATCCTAACTCCTATACTCAAAAGTCTGAGCAATGAAGTATTTACTTTTGGTGATTGCCAGATTTTCAGGTCTTTTGTTATTGTTCATTAGTATTTCAGTTGACAAAAGAACTAAAGATTTAGGAACAGGAGTAGGCTAGCATTAAGAATCAAGATTATTTAAACATGATCTAGTTGAATTTTAATCTTACCTGTTGAATGTGGCTCATTTAAACCAGATACATTTAGAACACTTCAGGCAATCAAAAATGAAAAGAATAAAATTAGAATAATTTTAGAATAAAACTGTAGCGTTCGCCAAATATGGCTACGAAACTGATACAATGCTCAATTCTGAAACGCAGATACGACATTCGATTCAATTTGATTTTTTTAAAATAACTACAACACCAAACTCAGTACGAAAAGCATTTCCCACAGAGTCTAATTTGTTGCAGCCCCTCAAAATCTTAATTGTCTTACTAAGGTCATTTCTCATTTTTGGGAACATTGATGAATGATCCCTAACCTGCTCAACCATTCCCCACCTTCACCTCAGGGATCAGTCCAGTGAACACTCTCTGAACTGTTTCTGAAACAGATGTGTCCCATCTTAGGTAAGGAAGGAAAACCCTTTGCGATTCTCCAGGAATGCTCCAGTCAATACCTTATTTAGTTGTGAAAAATGTGTTGCTGGAAAAGCGCAGCAGGTCAGGTTATGCCTGAAACGTCGATTCTCCTGCTCCTTGGATGCTGCCTGACCTGCTGCGCTTTTCCAGCAACACATTTTTCAGCTCTGATCTCCAGCATCTGCAGTCCTCATACAGTTGTACCAAGACATCCCGAATTTTATCATTCAATCCCCCTTGAAATAAAGGCAAACAATTTATTTCTCTTCCTAATCACTTGCTGTATGATTCATATAAAATAGATGTATAGTTCATGTATGTTGTTCTATCTACGAGATATAACAGGAATGCAGCCTCAGCACTTTAAAGAGGTCAGATGGAATAACCTGCTGCATCTCTTTTTATGGACAAATCAATTTTGGAAAGAAAAATCTGCAGTAAGTGACATCAGTGATGTTTTCCCTTGCCAAAGGTGAAGGTTTATCTCTGCTGACATCCTGTTCAATAGGCTGGCATTCTGCTTCTGAAACCACATGCCGTGGTGAGATGAGCTCTTGCGTAGAGCTGAGTGTTACTATTTGCATTGGCTGGCACTTTTCCTAAGGACATCCATGCCTCATTTGACAGGATCTTTGAATAGGAGTATAAGCAATTTATGGACAAGGAAACCCAGATCGCTCTTTATCTTGGTAATATACAGTCTAATTGAAATACATTTTGTCAAAAGTGGACAATCTTACATTTTTCCAAATTATACATAATTTGCAAATGTTTTGCCTATGTGGTTAATCTCCCTATATCCCTTTGCAGACTCGGAATTCTCTTCACAACTTGATTTCTTACTCTCTTTGTTTCACTGCCAATTATCATTTTAATGTATTCTGTCCCTTTATCCAATACTCATTAGTATAAATCCTAAGTTGTTGCAGACTCACCATTGATCGTTGTGGCCCTTTACTAGTTAACATT